>NC_139043.1:10015738-11272534 GCF_965140915.1 Aythya marila
ATTTGAAGCCAGTCTACAACTAATAATTAGCTGGTTGACATTTTAAACTTCAGTGTTTCCTACTGACTGTTCTGTTTCATACTTAAAGAAAAGATACTGCCACCACCATCTACTTATAGTACATTCAGATCCACCTGCTGTGGTGCTAAGTGATGCAAAGAAAAAACCTCTAACTAGAAAATCTGAATCATGGATTTGTGATAGCTCACTGTTCAAAACTGAGATGTTGAAGTCCACACTTTATCACCTGTGTAATGACACAGGCAGATCTAGAAGGAAAATCTCTGTCATATCCTGGATACCTACCTTGAAATAAGGCAAACAGAGGTACCTTCCTCTCTCTACTGACTACAAGGGAATATAAAGTGACTAACACAGACTGACATGGCTAATTTTTGATGTTTAGATCACAGCAGATAAATGCTCTCCACACTGTGAAAGAAAAAGTGACTTAGAAGGATGGAGCAGAGAACAATCAAATATACGCATCATAATT
Organism: Aythya marila; assembly: GCF_965140915.1. Taxonomy (NCBI): domain Eukaryota; kingdom Metazoa; phylum Chordata; class Aves; order Anseriformes; family Anatidae; genus Aythya; species Aythya marila. The sequence goes on from NC_139043.1 coordinate 10,016,235, forward strand.
TTTTATTATTATAAAAGAAGAATTGTAAACACCATCTATATTCATCTGTCCCAACCTGCCCACTAAGTGATTTATGTTGACACTTACTATGAGACAAGATTTGTAAAACAAGGCAACATCTTTTATTCAATGGATTATGCATTTTACTTGTTTTTTTTTACAGCTATAACAGTGGGTCCAAAATATTTTCACCATTAGAGTCCTTCCTCCTCTCACATCCTTAAGGATCACTACTGTAAAAATTTTACTATACAAAGAAAATAAGTGACAGTAAAGATACATTTTTAAGAGTAATTGAAGAAGAAAATACTGGCTATTAAGACAGGTTTAGGAGTTCCAAGTCTCAAATTAGGTAAAGGAAAGAGTTATTATTTCCATAAAAATAGAAAATTAAAAAATCAGAGTCATTACATAATGTACTTATTCAAATAACAGGTCAGGATAAACACTGATTATACAACCCTGTGAGAACGATTTGCATTCTAGCACATGCACACAGTAAATTAGAGGCTGGGGTGCTATCAAACACAAACTCCTAAGAGAAATTATTGTATTTGTTGGTCCTCATCAAGTAATTCAATCAGTGTAGAGTTCAAACTGAGCCAAGTCTTAACACAAAAATATATTGTAAGTCCATTACAGGAATAGCTCTAGTGAAGGTTGACCTTCTGGGAGTTGCACCTCTGCTCATCATGGCAATCTCAGCTGGCATCAGAGTTAGACGGACAAATCATAACATCCACTCTGAATAGTCATGCACCACTTCCCTATCTCTGCAATCAACTGAGCAATCCCTTCTGTATTTCTTCCTACCGGACACGTAAAACAATGAATTTCTGCATGCCCTTGTAACAACCTGTATTTGTTAGAACCACAGAGTCCAATAAACTTCAGTGCAGAAGAAAAAGCCAATAAAAATACTGATTAAAATGAAAGAAATGGCTTTGCCAGTAAAGCACACTGGAAAACCAGCACTTCCGTGCTTGTGTGCTGATTGCTACATGTCTGATAGGATCATGCTTTATCATCAGCTTCTTTATTGTAAAACCATAGAGAAAGGACAAGAGAAAAGAGCTGGGACTTTGGTGAGAAATCTAATATGTAACAAAAACAGAAGCACTGAAACAAAAATAGTGACATTCAGAACAAATTCTATGAACCTGCTTGAAATGGAAGATACTGGGTTGTGGGCTTTCTTGTCTCCCCCACAGAAAACTGAAGAAAAGACAAAGGGCAAATTCTGTTTGAGAACAGAAAGATGGTTGTGGAAAATAGAGAGGACATCAAAAAGGTTCTTCAGCATTTCCTGGACAGTGAGCAAAGTCTGGAAGTGCAGTGCCCAGTCACAGCTCCCAGGGACGAATATCAGTGGTGGCTTTAACCTGTTGGCCTGTGGTGGCTCATGAGATGTTCCCATCACCAACACCCAGCTGCCATCTTCCTCTTTTTCAGTGATTTGCACTGAGTGGTGTTGAGGAACAGTACTTTCTGTGCTCTCCAGTGCAGTATACATTTTCATGCTTCATCCCCTGACCTCACATCCTAGTGATGACATTCCCCACAGAACACAAAATTGGATAAATATGGAAAAAGTTATTATGTGAGCTTTGGCGGAAGGGTTTTTTCCCCCAGTGTCAAGTTAAAAGAGGCTCCAGGTGAGAGGAAGCCAGCTGCATCTTCCAGGATAAAAAAGGCAGCTATTTGAACCTAATTTGATATTTTATTTCCAGCAGCCTAAAAAGCCTTCAGTTAACTAAAGGCCAAGTGATACTCAGCAGAAGAAAATTAAAAAAACTGTAGAGAGAGAAGGACACTTTTTAGTCCCTCTAAAGTGAAATGCTGTGAACCATACAATTCCAATTTCAACCTCCCACTTAAGTATTCATGTGGATATCCTTTGCACTGCAGTGGGAGTAAAGGCACTCCCAAAGTCACAGTAATATAGCTCTTTCTCATGGCAATATACTTCAAAGGAATAGGTTTACAGATCTACTTACAGGTGCTTAGGATCGATTTGAAAATGTGTGAGGCATCAAGGCTCAGCTGACCTCACAGATTAAACATGATATGTCATTTCTGCAATAACTTGGGAAACCTTCCCAGGGCTGTCTGCCTCCCATAAATCTTGGGTTTAGTTAACCAAACAGTGAATAGGAACTTCTGTCTGTTTGCAAGTGGCTCTATAAGATATTTGATCATCAGAGGACTCAGTCACACTGTGAAGTATGTCACAGATACGGAAGCAACAAACATTATAGTAACATCCATTAATGCAAAAGAAGAAGAAAACAACCAAATCTGGAAATCAGAACAAGGGAAGTGGATTTTCTAATTTTATGCAGTCAGATCAATTAAAAAATGTATTCATGACCTAACAGAATGAGGTCAGTTCAGAGCAGAGAAAAGAAAGGTTCAGACTGAGCAGTGTGGGAGTGAGATGTGGTACAATTTATGATACTATTTCTCACAGGCAAGTACAATGTTAAAACGTTTATGTTGTCTTTTGAAGCTGTAAACACTCCAAATATTTCTATTAACTAGAGAGAAGTTACTCTTCCAATTAAAAAAATATTACACAGTAATGCTAACAGTCCTCCCGCAATAGATTTTTAGGCATATGAAAGAAGAGAAGGTGACTGGGAACAGTCAGGATGAATTCACCAAAGGTAAAACATGCCTGATCAACCTCACTGCCTTCTCTGAAAAAATGGATTTGTGCACATGCAAAAATGTTTCCCTCATTTAAGTGCACTCTTGGCAGTAAAGAGAACATGCTTAGGAATAATAGTTATCTTGCAGTTCTAGGTCATGATGTATATTTAAGTTTCAGCATATCTGAGACACCAGGAAGAAGCCTTACTTCATGGCAGAAAACATCAAAAACTTGAATATCAAATTATGATGCTATTGCAGTAAAGCTCATTTCATTCTGAAAACCCAAATCCTATTTCTATTTTTCCTTTAATGAGCATTTTACTGAGGAACTCCGATACTGTGAAGTTAAATAGCATCATTAATTTCTCAGAGACAGTCAGAGGCCAAGCAGGATTCCATTAGTTCTCAGAAGCCTTTGATGAGGTGAGATCCAAAATACTACTCTACATATAGCACTTGATGGACCCAAAATGCAGTGACTCCAATAGCTTCTTTCTATCAAACCTGAAAGAGTTCTCCAGGATTGCTCTTCCTTCCTTTAACAAAAATCACAGAATCATAGGATCATTTAAGCTGGAAAAAACCTCTAAGATCATCAAGGCCAACTGTTAACCTAGCACTGTCAAATCTACCACCAAACCATGTCGCTAAGCACCACATCTACACTTTTTTTGATTTCCTTCAGGGACAGTGACTCAAATACTTCCCTAGGCAGCCTGTTCCAATGACTCACAGCCCCTTCTGTGAAGACTTTTTTCCCAATATCCAACCCAAACCTCCCTTGGTGCAACTTGAGGCCATTTCATCTTGTCCTATCACTTGTAACTTGGGGGAAGACAGTGACTCCCACCCAGCTATAACCTCCTTTGAGGTAGCTGTAGAGAGCAATAAGGTCTCCCCTGAGCCTCATTTTCTCCAGGCTAAACAACCCCAGTTCACTCTACCACTGGTCACAGGATTTGTTCTCTAGACCCTTCACCAGCTTCACTGCCCTGGACATGTTCCAGCACCTCAATGCCCTTCCTGCAGTGAGGGGCCCAAAACTGAGCACAGTATTCAAGGTGTGGCCTCACCAGAGCTGAATACAAGGGGACAGTCGCTTTTCTAGAGATTCTGCCCACTCTATTTATGATACAATCCAGGATGCTGTTGGCCTTCTTGGCCACCTGGGAACACTGCTGGCTCATGTTCAGATGGCTGTCAATCAATGCCCTGAGGTCCCTTTCTCCTGGGCAACTTTCCAGCCACTCTACCCCAGCCTGTAGTGTTGCATGGGGTTGTTGTGCCCCAAGTGCAGAACCCAACAATTAGCCTTGTTGAACCTCATACAGTTGCTTTCAGCCAATTGGTCCAGCCTATCCAGATCCCTCTGCAGAACCTTCCTATCCTCGAGCAAATCAACACTCGTGCCTAACTTGCTGTTGTTGCCTGCAAGCTTACTGAGGGTACACTTGATCCCCTCATCCAGATCATTGATAAAGATATTTTTAAAAAATATATGAATAGTAAATTAAATATAAATATGAAATAATATTAAAATTAAAGATATAAAATCATCATTTGTGGAAAACCATACTTTTGTCTCTTCCTTTCTTGCTCCAGGAAAGATATACATTGAATAAGTAGTAGAAGTTGCTGATATTCAACTGTAAACTTTGTTCTTCACTGACCATCACCACAATAACATTAGAATACCAACAAGAATCAACATCAAAAATCATCGTACGTAAAAAGAGCAGCTCTGAAGAGCTAGGGATGTGTTCACTCTACCTTCAGCTGAAGGCAGGCCTTCCATTTCCCAGGGCTGTGCAAACCTTTGTGTTTTATCGCTTTCCAAAATGCAATTTTGGATTGCATTAAACATATATTTTTAAATCGTTTGTAGCCTTCAAGGATTGTCACTTCATGCTAGACAAGGTATTAGTCATATATATGAGCCATTTGTGTTACTTCCTCTAGGCTGGACTATTTTGATTTACTATATCTGAAACTGAATGTGAAAATACTATACTGCTGTTTCAGAATTAGAAAGACCCACTGATCAGCTTAAATAATACTATTTTAAATAGAGAGTAATTACGGGACGGAAAGCACTAATTAGAGTAATGGGATGGAATTGTCAAAAAACACTAGTTACTTTGCACTGTGAGGCCGAAGCAAAGCATCCATTGGTACCATTTATGCCACAGGGTCATTCACCTTTGCTTTCCAATACCAGAACAATATGGTTCAGCAACCCTGACAGAAACACAAATGTTTATTTTATATAAATGTTAATTTGTGCAGCATAGATGGTATTAATTCTTTTTTAGATATACACGAGAAGGCAACATAAATTAGGCAAAACAAATTTTATATTTGTCAAACTGTTTTATGGAAGTAACAAGAACTACAACATTATGAAAATGAAGCAAATAGAAGGGAAAAAAAGGTGTCAAACCATCACCAAGAGAATTCATTCTTTCTGGTGATAAGGAAAATAAAATTTAAAAGAACAAATAACTCTGACTCCCTGTCACTATTAATGAAATTTCATTTACCTTTTCTATTTAGCAGCTATCAGTCTTCATATATCAAATTTAATTTTGCACAGTTATACATTATTTTTCAGTTGTATCAATAAATTAACCTCATGGATTGTAGAGACAGATGGGACCACTGCGATCATCTAATCAGACCTCATAAACCAAAGAACATTTTTGTTGATTAAGTTCAAGCTCAGCGTGTGTGTGTGTGCACGTGCACTTGTATACATATATATATGTATATTTTTTAAAATGAGTCCCTACAATTATAACAAAACCAAGGTCTACTAAATCCGGTGGATGATGGATCACAGCCTTAAGACTGACATTTTAAACAAATATAAACACATTTTCCTTCTTTGGTTATTTGGCTGCCAAATTGGAAAGATGTTGTCAGCTGCCTTTTAGCATACATATTTCAGTGTGGGAAAAGAATCTACATTTTAAAATTAAAATTCATCGTTACCTTTTACTTACAGCACCTGAATAATTGTTAAAAACAACTAATTACCTGCATACCAGAAAGCACATTTAATTAGCTGCTCATAAACAGAGTACATTTCAAAAGCCCTCCAGGGGAGATAGGTGCAGAAATTCCATTAACCAAAGTTGTGCGTGAATTTGAGCACTTCCTCGAAAATATACTCTGGAGAACACTTTTATGCATATTAGCTTTTCTCTTCAAAGTACTTTCCTTCTTCCGCATGTGCATGAATGAAAAGATCTGTCCACCTACAAAGGTACAGGTTTTTATGAATGGAGGAGTTGGAGTGGGGTGTGATGTCTCTTGTAATTGCACTGTTAAGCACTTTTTTAGTGAAAAGTTATAGAAATTAATTCATCAGAATGGGGTGGAATATGGAACATTCATATTTAAGAGATTAGTCTTATCCACAGAGGGACCCTGGAATTAGCTTTTTGGGTTTGCCAGGCAGCTCTGTCTGAGATCATGAGTCATTCAAAGCATCCTACCCTGCTTCACTACAATACTAAGACAAATAACATGTGAGAAAGCACACACTCCCTCTCTCACCCCAGTGATATTATGACCACTGAGACACATGCACACACATACATTTGATCTCTCCCATGCATTCACTCAATCCCATTTCTTCCTCTTTACAGTCCAAAATGAAGCTGCAGCTAACATAAAACTTACTGAAACAAACAAATGTACAATCCCCTTCTCTTTTAAAAGAAATAAGTTATCTGGATTTCCTTTTGACGCAGTAACATCAGTGCTTGTCTACCTTATTCCTTCACCACAGAAATTGTCACCTTCAAAATTAATGGTCCTTTCCAGAGGAGTGCCTATCTCAAAGCATTTATCTGATAGAGCTGGAAACATTTTTCCAAAGACCAACCCTCAACAGAAAATGCTGTTTCATTGAAATTGGAAGTTTTAAGTGAACATGTTGATTTTTATAGTATTTGACAGAAAAATTCAAATGCTTCAAATAAAAAATGGAACATTGGACTTTCTTACCTGATTTTGTCCTGTTGATACAATCTTGTTCCATTTCTATTTGCACTTATTTTAAAATGTAATCTCTAAATAATGCAATATTGTTTCCTATAATTCAATATTACATTCTAATGTGCTGAGATTGTCAGGCTTAACTGTTTGGATGTTACTGAAATGAAATTTCTAGCAAGAGTGACCTAGATGCTTTAAAATACATCTATTTCAAAATTTCTTCTTGGAATTTTGTAAATTGCACCTTCTTATTTCAATGCAGATTGAGACGAAGTTAAAATATTGGTATTTTCCCAAAGGAGAAATTTTATTTTTGATGAAATTTATAATAATTGTATAAATAATTGCATAAATAATTATAGATAGTTTAGATAGTTTTGTATATAGTGCTTCCCCCCCCCCTTGGTACAATTAGTTCAATATGTTCTGCAATGATAAAACAAACACATGGGAAGCTTCCACATACACATAATGACCAATAGATTTCCTGCAGTCTATAAATATTATTATCTTTGTTGCTTAAAGAAGGCATTTTTAACTAAGCTATTTGTATCTGGTTGGAGAAAATTATTTAAATCTATAACTCATATATTTGCATTTACATGCATATTCCTGTATAAACATTTACCCCCATCCCCTGTTAAGTTTTGACTACACAGTTACTTCCCTGAGTAAATGTTTCCCTCCTTCTTTTGTATCCAATGTAATGAGCTGTGAGCTGTGATGACGTAAGAATACTTTAGATAAATCCCTTATGGGAAGCCTCCCAGTTTGACTATCTAAGTGATAAATTAGAAGGTAAAGCCAAATTTATTCCTGTGTTATTGATCTGCTATAACCAAAGCAGCTGCATTTTCTTAATCACAAGGGTATTTTCTCTCCTGTGATTTCTGCATTAATATGCAATTTTATTGTAGTCTTAGGCACTTCTTATATTGCAATAACAGTGTCAAATAGCCTAATTATAACATGATTGATCTCCTGGTCAGAAGAGGTGAAAAGTTGTTGAGTAGGCAAGATGATGAATGAAACCTATCCATTTGCCTGGAAATACTAAATCCCTCAGCAGACTGCTGATTTATCTTAGGTAGCAAACAGTGATAATGTTTGGAGAAAGCTACACATTTCACATGTACTTTTGCAAAGGTTCAGCCACCTATTGACTATGTTGTGGCCAGGTCTCCTGGCTCAGTTGGTACAAAAGAAACCACTCTGTCACCTCCATTTCCTTGCCTTTGAAGCATAAAACTCCACAGTCAAACACCTCCCTCCTTCAGTGGGTAATTTTCCTTCCGCTTTTATTTAGCCCAAATCTATATAATTTATCCTGAGGAATTAAAAATTATATATATATATAAAGAACGATCAACAAGCCCCCGAATGTGTCTAGCTATGAATTTAAAGTTTATCTTCATGCACACTTCTCAGATAAAGTTGGTCACCATGCATGCTCTCCAAAATGAGCCAAAATTCAGTCTGAAAAGTTTCACCATTTCTTTTGCACAAAAGACAAAATACATAGAACAAATTATTGTTGATATTTAAAGCTGTATGTATTAAAGAATAAAGTTTTGCTTGTTTTTTGTTTGTTTACATTGTTATAGCACTTTGAAGCTACAAACATAATTATTAGTTCTCTGGAATTTCTTATAATAGCATTAGTCATGATGAAATCATTCATGGTAAATTAGGAGTTCTCAGATACCTCCACAGTATTTCCACTGTAACTCAACATTAAGTGAGTAAAGTATCACAGCGATTTTTACCATCAGCTAAGGGATGATGCATTTCATATCTGCATTAAGACACAGCTCCTAAATAAATAAATAAATTAAATAATAATAAAAAAAAAAAAGTGTTGTGTTGCTATGAGAAGCCTGTGGTGAAATAGCAAGGTTTTTCTGGCCCGAGGCTACCACAGCTACTAGTTTAACTCGATGGTCAGAGCACTCCCTGGGGAAACAAGCCTTAATTCTACTACTGCCAGTAACTTTCCCTTTGTTAGCACCACATGTAAAAAATTATTTTTAAAATAACATCATATGTATTACGCACTCACTCCAAGGTAACTTATAAAAACAATGTTCCATATGTGCAAATGAGATTTTGGCAAGCACAAAATTATATGCAGAAATTTCATTTGGGTATGGAAAGACTCTTTTCACTAACCCAGATAGATATTTAATTTCTATGGGATAAATTGCATGCTACCTATTCACTAACATAATTTTCCCACCGATGATTGACATTTAGATATCAAAGAGGAAAAAAGATAGCATAACATTAGATTGCACATCTCGGAGGAGTAAAAGGTATTCATTAGACTAGGTATTCCAGCAAATGGCATGCTAAAGTCTTGACAAAAATCATGTCAAATGTCATGTCAATCTTTTTTTTTTTTTTCCTGCTACTTCAAAAGCACATCTGTCTGTGGATGACAATCACTCATGCTGGCACCTGAAATATAACAAATAATACCCACTCTCGAAAAGATGAAAGCCAGAATCACTGTGCGATACACAGCATTGCTGACCGGTATTCAAGGACATGAAAATGCAAATAAACAATGCCAGAGTATTCCCACTGGGAAGGCATGCAGTGAGGGGCAATATGCAAAGAAGGAAACCATGGCAAAGGGACTCAAGCTCTCAAGGGTGTTTAACCCTCCAGGAGAGGTGCAATGCAGAAACAGCAGTAAAGCCCTGGAGCAGGGGGCAATTGCCACATGCCCCTCAGCAGCACTTCTTTCAGCCAGTTGAGAAATAGTGTATCCTGACTCCAGAGAGAATACAAGCCAGTGCCTGTAGCTAAGAAGAAGATGGTGTTTTTGATTAAGCCTTACCAATTTTTGTGCAAGGGTTAAGTCGTAGGGAAAATGAGGAGTAATTTTTTAGAACTTTAACAAGGACGGAGAAAAATCAGAATTCTCCCCCTGGGACAAAGCCAGGACCTATGTTAAGAAAATAGAGTGCTGCATTGCAGAATAGCTGGACAAAAATGACTTCCTCACACCAGCCTGAACTATTCAGAAGAGATGCACTATGTATGGGAACATGTATCCTGCAGCTACTGCCTAGCTAGGCTTCCCTCAAAATGAATAATGCTAATATAACAATAGCAAGATAATACAGAAAAAGGGGAAGATTTGTGTTATCTGTGTTCATTAACCCGAACTATAATGCTTCCCTTAAATATTAAATACCTTTCTATCATTAGATATACAATGTGAAAGGCTAAAGAAATATATTATGGATATATTATGTGGTAGATTTTTTTTTTTAAAGATTTTATTTATTTATTTTTTTTATTTTTTTTTAGAGACAATGAGAAAATCAACACAGCTCCTTTAATCCTGTAATCTCTCTGGTAGCAATCAGCTTGGGGTACATTTCAGTTTGTTCACTTGTCATCTACATTAAGAGTCCTTCAATGAGCTTTTCTTTTAAAGTAAATACAGAATGACACATTTATAATTAGATCTCTCTGGCCATTCCTTTTTAGGTTTGAAGGATATGAAATGTGGACATGTCATGCAGTCCTCACTCCTGATCAGTGTGCTAAGGAGCTTAGACTTTCACTGTTGATTAGTGAATTTTAAAACAACTGAAAAATATACTATGGGTGCTGCTGTTTCAGATATTGTTGTCTCAGTCGTTCCCTGCAAGAGAGAACAGTCAGAAACTCAAGAAATATTTTGAACAGCACTGAAAAAAATGTTAAAACCAACCCTGAATTTCAACCAAAGATTATTGAATCATTTAAGAGCAACATAGACCCTTGTGAACATACTAGAAAGAAAAACTCCTGTTTCTGTTGAGCCTAAGAACAGTAGGTATGTTTTAAGATCATTAGGAATACAGTACAGTATTATATGTTAGTGTTTGTAATTCATATCATGTCATAACATCCGTGGCTATTCAAACTGTCCATAACATGATTTGTCACTGAGGGATAATTTTTTTTCTATTTATTTTTTGTTCATTCCCTCATGGTTTTAATCATTTATGGCTTCAGTATCTCTGAGTAAATTTCTCAACAAATGTATTATATAATTTTCTTTGATAGTCTGGGAATAGTCTAAGGATGCTGAATTTTCATAATTTTTTCAAAATAATATTTTTTTTCAAAATAAGAACTGTATTCCAATAGAAATATCTGTGCTTGTCAGCTGTTTTTTTTTTTTTTTTTTTTAAACTTTACTTTTACTGCCTTAAAACAAAAATCAAAAATATTTGCCCCAAAGGTGTTCCTTGCTTGTATTCACTGATCAGGGGAAAATATAAGAATCATCCAGTACTTCAGCTGTGTCCCTATAATATTACTAAGGGAAGTCAGCTCTGGAGATTTAATGAATCAGCAACCTTCTTTAGCCTTCTGATTTTTACCAGGACTATTCAGCAGTAACACAGACCTCCTGGGACCCCAACTCTTCCACTTCCATCAAGACTATAATGGTAAAAACAGCTTAAATTTGCCACTGTTCCAGCCTCACTCATTATAACATGAAAGCCATTTATAACTTCCCCCTTTTTTTAACCACAAGTAAAACTTTCTATACCAATGCTCTATAGCCAAAATATTTTTATTTTGTCCTGCAACATACACTTTCATCCAATCTTCACATTGTGGTTTACCAACTCCCCACACAGTATCATCTAGAATTTTGACATCTATGCTCTATTTTTGACTCAAACCTACTATTTATTGACTCTTGTCCATAAAATCTCTTTTCAAACAATGACATTATTACAAATCCTAAGAATCCTAATCCTCCAGCTCGTGTAACCATGGCAAGTCCTCTGGAGCTAAATAAAACATGTCTAGTGACTGAGCCCCTGAGGCCCCTTCAACTCTACCCCACACTTGGTCTCCTCTGGGCCCTCCGTGACCATAATTATTAATATTTAATTATTAACATAGTAAAATCTTTCTTATAAGTCCCCTTAAAGTACTGAAAGTTTGCAGTGAGGTCACCCATAGCCTTCTCTTCTGTAAGCTGAACAGCTCCAGATATCTCAGCCTTCATAGGAGAGGTGCTCTAGTCTCTTGATCATCTTTGTGGCCCTCCTCTGGACTCGCTCTAACAGTTCAACATCCTTCTTGTACTGGGGGCTTCAGATCTGGATGCAGTACTCCAAGTGGGGCCTCAGAAGGACAGAGTAGAGGGGGACAATTATCTGCTGGCCACTCTTCTTTTGATGCAGCCCAGAATGCAGTTGGCCTTCTGAGCTGCATGTGTGCACTGCAGGCTCATGTCAAGCTTTTTGTCCAGCTTGACATGAGTCAAGTCCCCAAGTCCTTCTCTGCAGGGCTGCTCTCAATGAGTTCTTGTCCCAGTGAAGCACTACCTCTGTATAAAGAACATACACTACCTCTGTTATCTCCTTTCCATATATCTTTCTGCAAGGAACAGAGGATCCTCCAAAAGATAAGCTGAGATAAGAACTGAAAACATCTTAACTAAAGTATGCAGTCTGAAAACAGTCTATTGCGCCTGAATTTAAAGACATTCTGATGATTATTTCAATAGGTCCAGAGCTTTAGCTGAAATTCCTTAGTTGGCAACAATTATCTCTCATACATACCAGGCCCTGGAAAGAACTATTACACCATCATAATGCATATTATGTGTCATATAATATTTGGGATTCTGAGAACGCTGAAGTCAAATCACTGTTTGAAAGTCATATTGCCAATAATTCCTAATCCAGTATTACACTTCACAATTCCCTCTCAAGTAAGTAAATTTTTACCGCAATGAAATATTTTATTTCCAATTATCACAAAATCTACAGTCCTGATTTCCTTGGGCACTACAAGTGCACAGCTCTTCAGAAGAAAAAGATTTTTTTTAGATGTGGACCATTAAGGTCCACATTAAGTGGATTTGGAAGCTTAATTTTAGACATTTAGCTTTATAGACTAGAAATCTTACTTGGAAGACTATTAGAATAAAGAACTAAGAAGCATGACTGAGTAATGACCAATGCATACAGGCCAGGGAGAACCAAATAAGGAAGGCTGTAAAGAATGCAACACAACATTACTATATAAGACTACATATATATATATATATGTTTATGTGCAGCCTATAGATGAAAAATGAAAAAGTGAAAAGAATTGTAGATGACTCCCAGGTTGATGGGGAAGATGTTGCCATCAGCAGTATATCTATTCCAGCAGTTACATACATGTATGTCTATTTTCTAAAAGTTACAGGCCAAAATTGAAGAGGAGAAGTTCAATGTATTTATCTTTTTTTTTTTTTTTCTTTCTAAAAGTCTTTTTATTTATTTATTTATTTTAAAACTCAGCTCTGGGATGCAGATTGCCTACGCTAAATACTACAATTCAGTCACAAATTTTCCAGAAAATACTGAGGGGGTATCCCTTGGAAAAAAATAGATAAAATAGTTCAAGTGAAGCCCATACTAGCTGCCAGCAGAACACTGCCAGTTTACTCCATGCAAGATTCTGAATCAATACATCTGACTGATCTCTCCAAACCAAGACAGAGATTGACATTAAAATACAAGAATCATAAACAGGCAATGAATGAGTACAGTGACAATGTATGGCATTAAAAAAATAATAATAATAAAGTGATTTTCCTTTTAATGTCTTATTACTAGTAAAAACAGCAACAAATTAAAAATCATGCTGATTTTCTGAATTAATAGAATTACAGATGAGAAAACAGTGGACTTGATTTTACATTCATAGAATTTAATATGAGATCAGAACATCTCATACTGGTACAGTTCCATTGGTTTCAATTAATTTAACCTTCTGACTAACTATAGAGAACACAAACAGGACCAATTAGTCTCAATGAGCATGAGTGTCACAAGGAGCCAACAAACCTTTCAATTTAGGCAATATTTTACAGCTCTCTGTGGAAGACACTAAGCAGTCAGTGTTAGCTTTGTATGGGTTTTCATAAGCCCATGTACTAGAAAAAACATCTTAATTAAGCTAATTTAGAAATGTTCTTTCTGATCAATGTATTGATTTAGTTATAATTTGATTCCTGGCCTGGTGATCATCTTTATGTAGCTCTGTAAGTGTATTGTGAATTTGAAATGCACACATTTAATGTAATGAAATCCATTAACTAATAAAACAATGATCAGTCAATTCATGACGAATGGTGCAGATTTTCAAGATAAATGGCTAGTCTGCTGGTTGGGATTCTTGCACAAACATTTCATAGTCCACTGCTTCAGCACCATCTTATTTAATAGTGAGAGAACTATTATAAAGGACAGAAGCTTGCTATTCATCATTAACTCTAGAAGAAAATCCATCTGCAGAAAATTCCTGCTGAAGCCAAATGTAGAGTTGAAGTTGTTCTTTTATGTAGGACACTAAGTACACACCAATATTCCATTAGCACATTTTTTTTTTTTAAATACATTCTCTGTTTTCATTGGACCTCAGTAAGGTTCTACTTTGAAGTGCTGAATTGGTTTTCCTGTTCACTAACAATTCCCTAAAATTGTGTGAATCTACTTAAAAAAATAATTGAAGTCTGATCTTGCTCACATTTATTGAGTACTCCCACAGAAATTGTGTTCTTAAGGTGAATATTGTTACTAAGCTGATGTTTACAGCGTGAAAACTAGTGCGTAACCAGTAGATGCATTTGGACCTCACATCACTGTAATTCAAATCTCTTATAGTCTTTGCAATTAATCTAGTCTAAATTAGATGATTTTGATTTCCTCTCAAAGTGTTCCTGATTTCCTTCTGCACAACAAAGAACAGAATGATTTCCCTGAGACTACCATAGCTCAGGGGATTTGTCAGTAGCTCTTCTGTCTGCATTGGGCACAAAATCTCCAATTTTCTTTGACATACTAGGAGCAGAAACATTTCTTTTTCTATCCTTCATATTGTGTTCTAGCAAACAGTGGAATTTTACTAGAATTACAAAAGTTGTAACTTGAACCTTATTATTTCCCAGCCTCTCAGGATCATTACTTCCTTGCATTCAAAATCTCAATTCAAGTTGAGCTGGAGGCAAAGTTAGGTTTTTGACTTTAGATTTTCATTCGAGCTCATCTTTCAAGCACTTATTATTTTTCTTGCTGGCGTATGTTTGCCCATCGTCAGTTAGAATCTGCATGATTTTACATTTATAAAGAAAAGTTAAGCAATTTAACCAAAAACATAAACTTTTTTTTTTCTTTTTTTTTTTTTTTTTCTAAGGACCAAAGTAGCAGTTTTCTCATTACATATCAATTTACAGCTCAAAATCAGGAATAGATCAATGCTAACCATCTGCACCTTGCAAGTTTTAACATATCTCCCTTTCGTCACTCTCAGTAAAGCAGAGGAAGTTATGCAGAGCATGTGGTCTGCTTTCACAAATAATTTCTATGGAAAACAGCAGTCAGACAGTAATACAGGCCCAAGGTGACCTCATTACTGAAATTTGTTCTAGTTGTCATTAGACATATCACACTGTGTCACTCAAATCAGGAAAGGAATAAGAGATACTGACACGCAGCACCAGTGATTAGAGATGAAAAATACTGTTACACCATAAGAATCCCTTGGTGGAAAAGAAATATGTATAGTGTTTGAGATTCAGTCACCCCCTGATCTGTCACTGCTGCCTTTATGGCTCTATTCTTTTTCTAGTTGTTAATTCTCCTTCACAAGGGACAACACCTTTTCTTGAACAATATTTCATAGGCAGATGTTCACTGGCCAGCTACCTCATATAAAATATTGATGAATTCTCAATAGCAAAGCCCTCATGTTGTGTAAAGATATTTACTGCAGTTATAGCAGGCCAACTTGGACAACTGCTTTTTTGTGTTTATTGTCACTGCCTAACTTTAGACATGGCTTCATTCTTCAGATTTGTAAGCTATGGTTAAACTAGACAAAAACTTTACCTGATCTTTAAGTCCATAAACTAAAAGGAATCATATCAGCCATTTAGAAACTGGTACCTTGTTAGCCAAGAGCAAAGCATGGTTGGCAAAGAATTTAGCAGAAGGAATTAAACTGTCCAGCCAACTGTCAGTTCCCATTTTTAGCTTTTACCACCTTGGTAACCAAAGATCTGGGTCAACATGGCCTTTGGGATTTAGTCCCACTTGTATTCTTGATAAATATTCTCCTGCTGTGCATCCCCATGGACGGAGTCAAAGTCCCTCAGTAGTTTCAGGACACACCTCTTAAGGCACGATAATTTCAGAGAGACTTAGTACCAGTTGCTAAGCCTTTGCTGATTTATCTTGACTGAAAAGAAAAAAAAAAAGGTCCTTAAAGCCAGGTGCTCACCATTTATCATTATCAAAGATAGCAAGATGCTTTTTGCAGCAGTGTCCAGACTAAGAGCAAAAGTACTGGAGATCATCCCAAACGTTATGGCCAAATTCCAGTTTCACTAATTACATTCTGCTTACCAAAATTCTCACTGCTAAGCAAAAGGAAAGGGATTTACTTTCCATTTCTGGCCTTGATAGTTGTTACTGTGCACTTTAACACTATTTTTTCACCTGAGAGCATATCAGTCAAGGGACATCTTCATGCGAAAGATCTGTGGAGTACAGGATGAAAGACTTTTCTTTACAGACTTTTGTAGCTGTTTTGCTGCTGCAAATAATTAATTTTTACACTGACCTCGATTTGGGAGGGGAAAGATGAAACTTACAAGAATTTTGTGAAATGCTTAAAACAGATGAGATCAACCACGAAACAACAACAACAACAAAATTTTATCTCGATTACTTAACTATAAAGCTCCCTTTTAAAAGTTTCATCTTTCATGCCTCAAATTATTTTAACCTGGCCTCCTCATCTTCTCTTGAAAGTATTTCAGTTATTTTTGCCATTCAGACATCTGTTCCAGTTGCATGTTTTCTTGAAAAAAAAAAAAAAAAAAAAAAAAGAAAAGTATTTATGGTTACCCTCCTCTTTCTGAAGTCTAATTTTGATCACTGCCTTCAGAAGGCCACTATTTGATTTTCAGTCAAATCTAAATACAATCTTTCTTAAGATTCTCATATTTTAGAAATTTTCAGTAAAATTCTTTCCAACGTTAACAGTACTGCAACATGTGAAAATATCTACATTTCATTCAACCATAATACTGATTGGCTAAATTTTTCTCAAGGTGTATATATTTTATCAGTGTATTTTCAGGTTGGTACCTACTACTTTTATTAGTCCTATCTGAAATCAGTGACAGTCCTGCCATTAACTTCACTAACAAAAATATAGTACAATCTAAAAATGAGAAGTCCAGTCTGAGACAGTTCATCATGCATTATAAACCAGCCTCAGTGCAACTGTGGGTAAACTGTCTCTTGTGAACAGTTCTACAGCTGTTAAGGTTCATGTTGGTCCCTTATAAACTAGAAATAGGAATTTTTATTACCTCTGGCCATAATTTAAATTGCATGAGCCTAGCTCCATGCTGCAGATTAGTATACTGCCATGCAGCCTGGCTTTTATTTTGGCATACTACAATGCAGCTCACACATGAACTTCACCATCAGTAGACATGTGATAGGAAAAGAAAGGATAAATACACACAGTATTAAAAATGCTAGAACAAAACCTTAGGTCTATAAAGAATTATTATTGCACTTGCACCTACTCTCATAGGTTATATTCTTGGCAGCTTTACATCACTAGAGTGGATGGTTCAAGCACTTCGCTCGTACTCAACAAACACTCTAAAGGTCAGTGCTGTCACCTTTTCACTAAACATCACCAAAAATAGCTACCTAGCTGTTCTAGGAGCTCTCGCTTCATTTATTAAATAAAACTTGTGCTATATATGTTTTTTTCTAAGTCTTACATTGAAAAAATAAAAAAAAAAAAAGGGAATTTTTTAACAATGCTTAAAAGTCAGAATTTGTGAGATATCTGTGCAAATAAAAAATCTATTTCGCTCCGTTATTCTTCAAGATTAATGTACTTTCAAAAATGTAAAACGTAACCTATCAAGACTAAGAATGGCTTTGCTCTTCACAAAAAATATCACACACTCCCCCTCCTCCTTACATGTCTAAGTATAAAAAGGGATTATTTAAGAAATATGGAGAAGCCACAAGAGAAATAAAAGATGTAGTCCAACTTGCAGTTATCTGAGACAAAAAGAAATAACAATTTCATAAATATCAGCAAGAAGCTGAAGTTGTCCCTGCGTAGATTTAACCTGAAATCTGTCCTTTCCCACTCAAGTGTAAGCAGAAAAACATAATTTGGCACGTACATTTATAAAAATAAATGTTATAATCTTTTTATTATTATTATTATTATTTTCTTGTACAAAATAGTATATTCATTACATTCTTCTGTGAAGTCTTACACTTTGATATACCTTACAGTGAACAGCATTTTATATGCTGCCAGAACACAAAAGAACATGAATGTTACCTAAGCCTGTTTCAGCAACTTGCTTTAGAAAGTCATAAACATTATGGCTAATTAACAACCTAATGGAACACTGAGAATGAAGGTCTTGCTTCCCTGTGCACTTCTGGGCTCACCTTTAATTGGTAAGAAATTTCCAGGGCTATAAACAGAATGCCACATCTAAGCAACATACAAAATTTACTCCTAGCTTTTCATCTCAAATAAAAATAAGAATTATCATTAGCTTTCTGATCATTTTTTGTAACTCATCATGGCTTGGATAAAGAGTTCCTCAAATCCAAGATATGGATTAAGGATTTTTGCATGTCTTCTCTTTGATTTCACTTGTTTCTTCATTGTAGGAAATGATGTCTAAATGAGCAATTATTCCTTTGTTTTGATTGCAGGACAAAATGTATCAGACAATCATGGTTTCATGTCAAGGATTTGTGGTGGTTAAAATGAGGACCTGGATTCATAAACTCTCAGGAGTCTCATTCCCTGCTCTGCCCCAGATTGAGCCACATGACCTTGAGCTAACAGCTCACTCTCCCCCTGCAATGACGAATAATAAGCATTCCCATCCTTGTCTCTTGAGACCACATGCTCAAAAAAAGTAGGGTGGCATCAAACCCAGATTTGCATACAGCCTTGGACAGCCCAACATATGACTAATTTTGCTGAACTGTTCTCATCCTCATTAGGAATATTGAATTATTTCAAAAAGCAGTCCATGAGAAGTATTTCCCACAGCTTTTTAATGGTATATAAAACATCTGATAAAATCTTTTAAGATGTGCAGCATGTGCAGTGAACAGACATGATTTCCTTCAGGAATGAATAAATACAATTCTGGCTCTAAAGAACCAAAGGAATTGGTCAACAGTTTGAAAATAAAAACAAAGAGATTTTTGTTTGTTTGTTTTTATTCCCAAACAAAACAAAACAACAATTCCAGATGTGAGCCTTACCAATACTTGTTTATTAAATGCGAGGCCTTGCTCCAGCAATTAAAACCTTCGGGAGTGTATGCAAACCAGAACATTTGCATTTGGCCTTGAGCGATATACCTTCTGCACGACAGTGTGCTCCCCACAGTTTTGAACATGCTGACAGACTAAACTAACCAAACCTCCAGAGAACCAATGGCTAGAACCTGCAATAATCCAACAGGAAGGATTACAGGCTTTATAAATAATAACATGGCAAACTAGCAGAAAGTTTGTGCAAGATCCAGGCTCTGAGGTGACCATTACTATAAAGGCCGAAAGGTTTTATCATGGGTGCCAGACACACAAAGGTAGAATAATAAAAACAGGGGAAGACTCATTATTTTGGAGCTGATGAATGCAATTTCTGTTGTTGACCTTTCAGGGCCAGATTCTGATCTCAAGGGAATAGGCTGACTGTACAGCTTCTGTTGTCAGCTGCATGAGCTCACACAGATCTAATGATAACGTGCTTGTGTGACCTATCTGGCCAATTGCTGTCTTTAGGCTAGGAGTTCATAATCTTTGAAATTAAAATGCATTTTAATATCTTTAGAAATGACTCAAACAGTTTCTAAAGAAAAAATCTTGTTTCACCCTGAACAGAATAATCATGGGAGTTTTTATTTATATACAAATAAAAAATTAGGTTGAATTTTGAATCTGTAGCTATTCTTACTTTTATTTGCTCACTTGTGAGAAAAAGTGTGCTTTCTTTTTTTTTTTTTTTTTTTTTTTTTCAATCTGTCCACAGATCAATAGAGATCTATGGAACTCAGTTTGATAAACTCTACTCCTAGATAAGGTTAATTTTATTCCTGAACAATCAGCAGGACATCGTCTACTTTTTTATCACAGAATCTTGAGAACAGAATTTTAGTGGACACAAACACTGAGGGCTTATTCAGTCAGTGGCTTATTCTCACATTCCTTTTACATCTTGGTACACATGAGTTACATAACTCATTTCTATGCAAACTGTTAATGATCCTCATAAATTCTAAACACTTATAGCACATATCACACATAGCACATATCCTAAAATGAAATGAAATAAATAAATAAACAAATAATCTGATTAGACCAGAATGAAGGCCAAAAAGATGCTTGACATTACATAACTTTTAAAGCTATAGTTTAAAATTAAAAAAAAAAATAATCTCTAAAAATTCATGGGGATGGATTTCAACCAACAAAAGAGATGTAAAAGTCACAGCAGAAATCACGATCAATGTGATCTTAATTCTTGAGCATAATTTATTTATTAAGAAAAAAAAAAGTCAATAAGGTTCTTAAGAGTTACCAGGAAACTTAAAAGAAATTCTATTTTCATGTGAGGCACAGCTGCAGTAGGCAAACAGAAACCTGGGTGACTTTGAAGGAAAATATACAATATGCAAGCAAGCCATAGCTTCTTTTGCGATCTGACATGCACTAATAGCTAACAAACGAGAGGCTATTTCAAATGAGCTGGTCCTGCACAGCTGAATTATGATAGGCAAATGGGATAGGAATAAATTATAGAGCAACACTCCCTGTCACAATTCTCCTTTGCAAAAGCTACTTCTCTTCATAAGTTATCGGCACCTGCCAAAGTCACAGGGATTATCCTTTCCCTAAGGCAGCATGTAACAGGAGAGGACATTTTGGCTCCTGACCAAGAAACCAGAAACTGAAAAATATACTAACAAGCGAAGTGAGAAAGCTAAGCCAAAATTCTTTAGGAAAGTAATAGATTTAGCTGTGCCCAAACCTGACTCATTGACTTTTAGCCTCTGCACTGCAGCATTAAAACTGTTCATAGAGCACTGTGGAAAATGGCAGACAAATCAGGATATAAAACGTTATGCTTCATCACATAGCCAGGAGTAGGTTAAGAACATGAAATTCATTGAAGTTTGTCCCACCAGTATCCTCCATCCCACATGTAAAAAATTGACATTATATCATGTGACCCCCAAAAGCCGAGTCTAAGCATGGCAGGAAGCCCTGCCCTATGGGAAGTATGGGATTGGTGGTGGGCTGATGCCAGCTTCACCCAGAGGCATTGCTCTGAGCTGATCTTCAAAGGACACTGATGTAGCCTGGGACATCTACCCAGTGAGAAACTCTGAATTTCTGTTGGAGGGAGAGAGAATCTGGAGCCCTTCAGAAAGGAGAGTGTGGGACACCACATGATTTCCCAACTCCAGGCACTCTCCTCTGCATTCCAGCTTTCTGAAGGTCCTCAAGAACGTAAAAGCATTTCAGCTCAGTTACGTACTACTCCTATTCTCCAAACATTGTTATCACTTGTAGAACCTAGATAGCTCACGCCCTCGCCTCTTTTCCTTTTATCAGTTCCTGCAACCTGTTAATTAGCAAATATACCTGTCCACAGAGAAATATTATGTTCTGAAGTGCATGATGGCAAAAAATCAGTGAAGAAGGGGCAGAACTTGTGTAGAGTGAAGGGACAAACAAGGTACACAAGGAGAGAAAGATAACCTAGCCTTCAGAGTTGATAGGTCTTCCCTGTCTACACTGAAGATCCCTCTAGACTTCTATGCAAAGGCAGAGGTTTCTTTTTTTTTTTTTTTTTTGAAAAGAATGTGCACTTCATTTTCACTCTAGTGACTGATTCCTATAAAAGTTAAGTAGCCGTCTATGAATAACATTTACTTTAAGAGCTCAGGTGCTAGTCGTCTCCACTATAACAATGAAGATATAAATTCTGATTATCTAAGCTGAAGTAAAGTATTGTTCAACAGAAGGGAAATTCTGTTTTACTGTTTCTTTTCAAAGTATCAGAAATAATTACTAAGGATGCCATTCAAATTCAAGTATTCAAAAGGTAGGAAATACCAGATTAAAATTGCTTATGCAACTCAATTTGGACCTCTTCAACATATCTACTATGAAACCATCTTCAATTATGTGATCACAGACTATTTTTCCATGGCATAGCTGCGGCTCTTTTTGTGTGCACTGTGGACAGTATTCTGAGAAATGGTATTCTGGGAATGAATCAGGTTTATGTAGTGAATGAGGCTTTCATTTCTCTCTGCCTCATTTGTTTCAGGAACTGGAAGGTATATAATGAACCAGCAAGGGACTACAGAATGAGAAAATAAGATTTAATGGTTAAGGCAGCTGCCACTGAAGACCTGAATTCCATTTCTGGATCTGCCACAGAGTTCCTATGTGATGTTGGACAAATCACTTCACATTTTCTATAGATGACTATTAGTTTGATGTTCCTCATTTTCTGGCCTCTATACAAGACAATTGAGCTGTGCTATTAAACACTTACAGCTGCAATTGATGTCGATTAAAACTGTACTTATATACACATAAAGATTGATTACAATTATGAAAAAAAATATTATTTAGAAATTAGCTGGTACATTGTCAACTATTTTATTCTTCATCTGTCAGTGCCTCTGTCCATCACCTGTGAAACGGGGATAACAAAACCATGAATGACCAGGGCGTTATGCAGATACTGTCATTACTCTGTGTGAGGTATTAAGGTATGATAGCCATGAGAATAATGAAGCAACTAATAATTTTGTATTCGTTGCAGGTTTTGAATGTTGTGTGGTAAGAAAAGCCCTGGGGTCACATACTACATGAAGAGGATGGAAAGAAACACAAGCTAACTGCTTATAAAGCAGGGTCATGTGGAAAAAACAGTATTTGTTTTTAAAAGACTGTCATGGTGCCTGCACTCAAAGGGGCCAAATTAATTTTTGCAGAAGCAACCTTGGTTCTAACATTACGTAGTTTCTGTGTGGGCTTGATTTTTTCAATTCACACAGGTGGCAAGTGGTCTTGTCTGCTTCTAAGAAGCAATCAAATTAATAATGTAGGATTTTTGTGAAGAAGAGAAGAATCCAGGCACCTACCACCCCTCCCATTTCTAAACTAGATAAAACAGGAAACGGAGTTGGAGTCTAAACCTATGTTTCATACAGGTGTGAAAGAGGTGTCTGATGAACGTGTCATACAGGTCTGATGAAGGTTCCCTTGGCCTTGGGAATTAAAAGAGACCCTCTTGTGTCTTTGCCATCTTGACAGGTTGCATCTAAGCTTGTCCTCAGAGACAGGTCTGCCTCATCTTGGTCTACAAAAGCTAGAGGATCCTATGGGGAAAAGATACCCTCTTGGTATCTGGACCTCATTTTCTTCATCATTCCCTCAGGTAGAGCAAGGATGAGTAGCCAAACACCCTAGACTGACATCCAGTCATTATTTCATGAGCTCAGAGGATGTTAAACCTGAGCTGATCCATGAGATGGGATAGCCAGGCTGCGATCTGCCATGGGGCTCATCTTTTACTTCACAGCATGCCTAAGCTGGGCAACTCTTCCACAATGTTTGCCATATCTGGGACAGGGAGTGTGACCACATTTAAAGTATTTTCTGTCTGATTAATGTACCTGCACTTAGGCCTCCCACTTTTACTTGTGTAGATGAAAAAATAAATGAGGGAGAATTGCTCTTTCTTATTAATAGAAACAGATTCAAGAGGCAGAAGTAGGTAATTTTTGTAGGTACTCTGGCAGTTCAGTAAAGCTTGGAGTTATGATAAGAAAATCACAATGCAGGGAAGTCCTATCTTGTTACTAACTTTTCTATTATATGAAAGCCATAAAAGAAATGGATATTGTGACGGGGTCATGACTTTGCTTATAAAACCTGCATATTAAGTTGTGAGAAAGATTACTGCTGATGCCTTGTTGTACTTTCTACCATGCTTTGCAGCCTTCTATTTTCTTATACCTCCTATAGCTGATTCTCACTTTGCCAAAATATATCAGAGGCCATACAGATCGTATATCAGCAAATAATGGAATCAAGTTAAAAGTTTCCTATAATGAACTAAAACAGCCCATTTGCATGTTAAGTTCAGGTGTTATGTCAGGAGAGGACATACACCTTTGGGTACATTTTAAATTTTATTGCCTATGAGAATGCAAATATGTAACTTCAAAGTTTCAGGAAAACATGTCTGCTTTTCTAAAACTTAAAGCACTTTCATTCATGAGGTGTATATTTTGTCAAAGTATTTTCACTAGATTTGCATGCAAATTATGAAATACAAAACCTAGTTAGCACAGCAAAGAAAATGATTTCAATCACTATGGGAAATAAAAGTAACTTTTACCTAGAGCATGAGAAGAAAGGAAAAGCAAACAAGAGATTCAAACTATCCTCTCTTGATGAATTCCAAAGTTTGGCCTAGAGAAAATTAGCCAGAAGAGGAAAAAATATTTAAAAAAAAATATTCATAAAAATTACCTATCCTAAGTCTACAGGCTGAATAAATTAAATATTCCTAATTTTTCACATCTTCATTCTAAGCTTTCCGTATCAGAGCAGAATAAAAAGTATAAGTTGGATCTTTGGACCAAGCACTGGCAAGAAGTTGCTAATTCTAACTCCATCTGGCAGAAATCATCATAGACTCATCAAAGTCCTTTGAGCTGTGGTATTTACACTATATGAAGAATCAGCCCTGCATTACTTCCCTCTCTATATTAGTTTATGACTATGTTTATTTTGGATCACACCAAACCTGTCTGCATTCTGCTACCAGTATTCAAGCTGATGAAGTAATCCGATGTTCATGCGTTAGTTAAAACAGTGTTTTAGTACTGAGGTTGTAAGACAACAAACTGAGGGGAGTAGTTTAACACTCAATTGAAAACCTTCAACCAAGTATATGTATCTCACCTAGCATCTTATTCATATCTGGAAAAAAATACAATTCCAGATTTAAAAGTAGATGGCCTTTCTCTTCCTTCTCAAATACATGCACATACATGCACAATTTTAAGCACAACAGCACAGTAAGAGAACCAAACAATGACTACCCTCTTAATAACTGTTACCAAAATATAAAACAGGTTAATTCTACCTATTCAGTAACATTCTGATTACAAACAGACGTTTTAAAGAGTCTTCTCATTCATTTCTGTTTTAGTATCAAGAAGTCAGAAGTACATGGCTATTTTTGTTAATTTGGCTGATCACCTTGCAAGCAATGAATGATCTATGGACAAGAGGTATAATACCTTCCAGGATTGAAATAACATATTTATTTAACAGACAGAGTTAGATCCAGGTAAATAGGCTTCTTTGATTTTTGATCTAAGCACCAGGAAGCTTCTTTCAGCCAGTATTTTTTTGTCTGGCTACGTAACAAAACAGTTTTACATTCCTGGACAGAGTATTAATATATTTAGACATACATGTAAACTTCTAGTATGTTACCTTTTTGTATTATTTTAATGACTACATTGCCCAACCAGTATTATGTTTATGTTTTGGCAATTGCTGTAGGAATATAGCAGAAACAAAAAAGGCAATTTATTTATTTATTTATTTATTTATTTATTATTTTTTTTTCTTATACTTCCTTGTGGACCTTCCAAGATCAGAAGAGGAATGATGATAATGATGACGATGATTTGTCAAACACCTTACAAAATACATGACACGACAAGGTTTTAGGAAAATGCAAGAGAGAAAAGGAAAAAGCAGAGAGCAACTTTAGAAAACTGTCTAATTTCTTATGGCAGTAAATATGCAGCAAAAACAGCTTTAATGGAGCTAAATGGTTTTGTATGTGTTCATCACAGATATAGTAGATAAAATAACAGGAAAAAACATTGTCTTCTACCACTGAACACTTTGGAGACCAAGAGTAGCATTTATTTAATGCACGGAGAGCCACAGCCCCTTACTGGTTCTATAAAAGGAAAGAGAATTTCCATAAAACTTGAGAGAACCATTGCTCAGTCAAGTTTATGCACTGCACAGCACAGCAGAACACTGGCAACCATGCATGACCGCAATGAGAATAAATAGCAGCAGTAAAGCTGGAGCTCTTGCTGCTCCTGCCACCACTGCTTTCAAACAGAGGTACTTAATCTTGTGGTGTAAGGAGGGGAACCCACAGGTAAGCAGGATGAAGGCCCTCACACCTACCTCTGACTTCAGTCTCACCAACAGCAGGATAAAGATCATTTGGGAAATGTCCATTGCAGTCAGCAAGGGATACAGTGGTATTTGCAATGAGCAAATATAAAATACATCAAATTCCAGCATATGGATATCGCTCTTAAAAAAGACACACTGTGAACCATTTCTTTAGGCAACTTCTTGACTTGTGAAATCAGCCAGAGGTACTCAAAGACACAGGAAATCATCAGCCTATCTCAGGAAAGCAACTAATTTCTGTTTGCACTAAAGCAATATCTTAAGATTTGTTTCCTAGAATAGTGGTACAATCTGACAAATGTCTGGCATGATATGTAGAAAGTCCTGATGTGCAAGTACTCCTTAACACAAATCATCGCATAATTTTAGATACATGTGAAGAGAAAACTCCACACTAAGGAGATTTGATTTTATTTGATGAAATGAGCCACAGATGTTCATCAACCCAAAGGGATGGATTAATTTGCAAGGGAAGGAAACACACAAAACTGGAGCAGCACAGAGCTATCACATTCAAGCCATGACGCAAATATGAAAAGCATGTATGGATGGGAGCAGCTACCTGTACTACTTTGAAGTCTATAGAAACAGACTCTACATAACTCTGCTTCCCAGCTGCACAGCAAGGCCTTAATTAATTAATTAATTAATTAATTTATTTTTGCCCGCTTCTTGTTTTTCTTTTCTATTTAGACACAAAAGCTCCTGAATTGAAGGACCACCATTACCCACACCACTCTGCTCCACCATGGTTGCAGCAATTGGAGGCCACTGGCATACAAACACAGGGCTGTGTGTCATGGTGCGGGTGTAGTCAGCATTAGGAGGATCTCACTATGCACGTACTCCTACAATACGAGCAAGCACAGTCATTTCATGCATGAATTAAGCCTGCATGACAATCAGAAAATTCAGCTCTTCACACCTTTTAATGCTATAGCTGATACTCAGTGCAAAATGACAGCAGATTTCCCCTTTCATGTGAAGTTTACATAGGAACATTAAGGTGCAATTCTTAATATAGAGGATGGAGTGTATGTTTTGAATATTTTTAAAAGCTCGCTTTTACCAAGTGGAGTTGAAGGAAGAATTTTTCATTCAATGTTTTGTAATAGCTTTTGTGTACTTATCATCATTAATATTTAAACAAACTATTTAAAAACAAGGCTATTCTTTACTGAGATGCATTAGTCCAAGACATTTACCTGCAATTAAAGTGGTAAAATATTACAAAAAAATAGCAATTATTACTATGGAACTTTAATATAACTGCAGAATTATTTAATTCACAATTTATCTTAAATGCACAATAACTTTTAGAGCTTTGAAATTAACACCAAGGTATGCATTTTACTCCCTATAAAAGAGACTGAAAATAGATTTCTTTTGATATTTATGGAGGAGCTGAAGTGGGACTTAAGTTTTCTTAAAGAAAAACATGAAAACTCGCCAAAAATTACAGGTTACTTTTCCTGAAGCCAATGCCTCAGGAAGATACTAATGAAGAGTACATCAACAGAAGTGCAAGAGCTCCTGACTATTTGGTTGAGAATGACCCCGGGAAACTTGTGCTAATACTGGAGACTTAGGCCCCAGAATTTCTGAAGAACCAATTTGGTTTAATTGCATTCTGCACACCTAATTCACCCCCCTAAACTCCTAAACTAACTGTATCTTCCTAAACACCTAATGCACTTCAACATAGGAACCTTTGACATTCTTTGCCTATATTTCTGTGTTTGATTACATATATTTGCTGTATTTTGGGGAAGCGTTGTTTTGCAATAAAAGCCATTCCAAACATAAGTTTTTAATTTTGGTAGAAGAACCATGAGACTATCAAACTGAATATGGACAGAATAGTATTACATGAAAAAAAAAATAGTGTGCAGGGATTTTTATTTCTGGAATTTATTTAACATTCTCCTTTTGTGTTGGCTGTTTCTTAAAAAAGTAAATGGTACCATCTGTATAGACCATCTGAACTGAACTGGCCCTGAACAGGAACATGAACAGAATGAACCTACAGATAATCCACAGCACTTTGTCAAGCCTGATGGTAGCTAATTTACTTCCAGATAATATGGACAGGCAATTATTACCAGAAAACTTTAATGAATAAAAATTGAGAAGAATTCTGCTACTTCTGCAAACATTCCTTTCTACAGGAACTCAGTCCAAAGCAAAGTTTTCAGCAATACAAAAACATAAAGAAACAAGTCATAGGGGTTGGTTCTGAAACAAGCATCTGTTTTCCCAGCCCTGTCAAAATCGTTTACCATTATTTAGTGTGAAGTTTGGCTTGCACATTAGTAAAGCCTATGATACAGAGTATCAGTATATGCTTATGAGAATTGCATACGCTGCACAGACATCTCCAGTGTGCCTGTGTGTCCAGTCCCACAACTGCTGCTGGTTCTCCATATGCTACCCATAGCAGCGAATAACAAGCAAAGAGAGGCAGATGAAGAATAATTATGTTTAGGGAATGGGGCAAGACACCGAAGAAGATCATCACACATCAAGACATCCCTGAGTAGATCTTGGTTTGTGTGCTTTGGTTTCATTGTCTCTTGGCCCTGAAAAGCTCTGTCTCTTCCTTCCCTCTGCTAGCACCCGGCCTTTGGGTGCTCCATCCCCCCACAAGGGCTGGTGGCATGAAGGGAAGTCACTGGTACAATTCTACATCCTAATTTCCTCCAAATGCTCAGCTGCTGCTGCACAACCAGTCTGTGCAGGTCTGGAGCTTGTCTGCCCCGCAGGGTAGTCAGGATAACTCGATTTGCTCCTGTCAAGGAGATGGGTGCCAAGCCAAGAGATTTGCTTCTGCCGAGCCCTTGGCACTGAAATCAAGCCTGCGGTTCTGTCATGCCCTTTCTGTTGCTTGGATTCACAAGGAAAGTCTGTAGGACTGTTTCCTCTCCCTGCACAACTAAACCGTACCACCGTGGGAGGCTTGAACTGTGTTTTTAAACAGGCTCCCTGCTGTTCTGTGTCACATTCTTTCTTCTTCTCCTTCCACAGCAATTTCATATATATTACATTCTAAAACAAAGGGCAAACTCCAAAAATGAGCATCCTGCACACAATTTTCCGATGTTCATGGCCAATTTGCTGTGTTCTGCTGTGAATTCCACAACAATGAATTCAGAAAGTATTAATATTGCATTTGATCCCTCCTCCTTTTTCCCTTGTACCCATCAATGCTTGTGTTGCACAATATGTGAAACAAGACAGGGGTGTGTCCAAATTCTAAAATGTTACTGCTTGTGCATTTTTATGTGAATTAAATTAAGCCTGCTATAATGATCAGCTGACTTTAAGAAAAAATAAAATTAAAAAAAAAAAAGAAGAAAAGATGATAATTGATATTACTACAAAGGGAACACCAATTAATGTATTTAGTCATGTTCATTGGATCATGTTTAGTCATGATCCAATGTAGAATTTAGATTTATTTATGCTTAATTCTCATTTTAAAATTGTGTATCTTTTTAGTAATGTAAAATAGGCAACATGTTAAATTCGCTGCTAGCCTTACACTAAGAATTACAATGTATTTTCATACAGTGAGGTGCTTCACAAGAGAGAATTAATGCTAATCATAAAGGTAGGAAAAAGTTAAAATCATAGGATCTCTTTGTCTGTTAGTTCATTATTGCCAAATACATACATATGGTTGTGTATATATATGTATATATATATAAAATTGGAAGCAGTGAAATAAAGATTTTCTTTGATTTAATTTCAAGAAAAATGTCAAACGCAAAGACTCATCTTCTATCCTTTCCTAGACATCAAAGCTATTTTCAACAGAAGGGTCTCTGCTCAGCCAAAAATATAGTCTGTTTCCATACTGCAGCTGAAGTCTGCAAAAGCTCAGAGAGAAAGAAGAAAAAAAAAATCAGTTTTCATGGCCATGTACCAATTTCTACAGGATGAAAGATGAAAGCATTTTTGGTTGAATCAGCCAGTATCTTTTAATTAGGAAAAGCGTTTCCAAAAGTGTCTAGCTGTCTCTAGGAACACAAGTCTCGGTCAGTGACTTCAATTTTCGAACAAAAATTACACTATGACTTAGCGACATCTTTCACAAAAATGGGTCAATTTTTCTTTCATAAAAAATGCACAAAAACCTGCCTTTCAAGTCATTTGGCCTTTTATTATAATATATTACATCCCATGCACCGTCTTGATGACATTTACTGTTTCTTATGCAGGATCCCACAGTATGTACAAGTTGTCCGAAGTTCAAAGAGGGCAATCATTAAAATTTGACATTTATGTCAATATGTACACAGGGAGTTTGCCTTTTCATTAGCTGCGTATACATGTATATATATATATATATTTTTTTTTTTTTTTTTTCTGGTGAAAGATGCTGGATATGAAGTCATGAAGGACTTGGAGCAATCACTTTAGTGTGATCCCAATTGAGCCTAATGGGTAATTCTATATGATTGCAATTGAGATTACTGGGTAAAGGAATTGATTAAAGATTTTTTTGCTGTTGTTATTTGTTGAGTTGTCAGGAGGTGTTGAGTCATGCTGTGAGAAGTTTGAGCGCTGAACCTTCTGCTGTCATATACAGAAATGTCATGTTATATTACACAGCCTACAAAACCTAGTTAAAAAAATCTTTGTACATATCGCAGTAGTTTGGTAAACAGAACCTATCAACTTTACAACTCTGGTTCTCCTTCCAATTGTATGCTATTTTTGATGCCTGATAAGCTCAGTTTTTCCCAGTGCACAAGTCCTAGCAGATGTCTTTCTCCAGATGAGCAAAGTGACTGGAATACAGTAATGATGTACATGTTGTCAACCAAGCTTTAATAGGTCTTTCTTTTGGTTATGAACTGTTTCTCAAAGTCCTTCTGAAAACAAACTGCATGTGTTGCAGGTTTTCCTTGTTTGGCCAGGGCAAGACAGTTCAGAAAACTTCTGCCTCTTAACTCATCCCAAAATACTTCCATAATTGCATTGTGATTTACTGAGAAGACAGAGACTGATGGTTATGCAACATCCAGTATCAGCTTGCAGACCCAAGGGAACAGTTTTTATGCCTGGCATAAAAAAAAAAAACTGGTACACTCAACATGAAGATGACTGCAGGAAGTTTTGCTGTGACTTTTACCATTAACCAGCTTAGCTCAGATCAAACAGCACAGCCAAAATGCCATAAAGGAGTCTTGGCTTGCACACAGCTACACAGCTGGGCTCTCCCCATTGGGAGGGAAAAACAGAGCCACTTGGAGGAAAAAAAAAAAAAAAAAAAAAAAAAAAAAAAAAAAAAAAAGTTGCCTGTGGCTCATGTGGCTGTGAAGGTCAATAGTGACTCCTCATGGGCTTTATAGAGAAATCACCTGGAAGAAAAGCATCCTGACCTCCAAAGCCTGGCACAAAGGAAGTTGGGGATGATTACCCATGTTCCATTTAGAAATTCTTCCTGCAGGAGCCCAGCCCATCTGGCAATATCTAGCCAAACCTTTTGCATTAGTTCTTATTTGGTCTAACTCTAATCTTGTTCTTTAATCCTGTGATTAGAAGGTAGGCTAGGAACTTTAGGAAGAATTTTCTAAAATTATCTCTGTGCTCAATAGAGTCAGTGAGCATTATACTTGTGAATTTTCTCAGCAACATGAACACAAACAGGTCTCTCCTGTTATATTAAAGGCAAGACTTTGCCATGCAAAAAAATATGGACACATATTTGAGAGGAGGAAGAGAATCAATGATCTAAGTGTATTCAGGAGCCCACATTCAGTAACTCTTATTCAAGGGCATTTAAGAGGGCAAATTTGTCTTTTACAAGTGGATTCATGATAAGCAATCAAATAAATGTTCTTATATAGCCAGTATTCCTTGCCTGCAACCTTGGTGAGCTGAGACTTGATACCAGGCACCAAAATCCACCTTTCCAGGAAGAGTTCCAGAAAAAGTTATTTCAATATGATTTGTTAAGGAGCAAAATACTACATAATGTGAGCAAGAGTGGAAAGAACTGGCTGAATCAGTCCAATAGGTAGTATTAGGCAAAACTTACAAAATGACAGGTGTTTTACTTCAGAGCTTTTCTATGTATTGTTAATATCTTTACTTAAGAAAGAGAACATCAATTAGGTAATTTTCATCTGAGCTCTCTGCTTTTATTATATTTGGCGTATAATAAAAGCTTGTACAAATTACAGAAGACTTTTAAAGCAGCAAACTAGAGAATATAACATAAATAAAACTCATTAATTTTCATTTCTGCAGAAAACTTAAGAAGGAAAACTACTCAATCAAGATAAAGCAGAAATTCATACCTTCTAAAATCTTCTAAAAATGAGATTTTTTTCCAATTAGATCAGTACAAGTATCCTCTACATCTCCATTCTGAATTTCTATAATGTTAATAATTTGTATGCTTAATAATAATAATAATAATAATAATAATAATTTTTCTCTATTTTGTTATTAATCTGATTGCCTCAGTAGTGAGAGGACTTTGATAAGAATATTTCAATCCCCAATATGGCCATCCACAATACAATTCAATGAAGGTATAATTCGGGCCAGAGTACCATGCCCTTCCATTTTTTTCCATCTCTCTCTTTAGAAATAAACAATCTAACTTTAAAAATCTTTATTTAAATATCTGTGTTGCATTTAGTGTTGAAATAGTTGTTCTGATAGTTCTTTTGGACTAGTATGTATACATAATTATTATCATAGATGCAAAATAAGAGACTTTAAAAGCTGCCCAAAACAGGGTGTGGGGTATGTGTGTGGGGGGGTTGAAGTTAAAAATTTTGTGGCTGCAGGTAAAGGTTTCACTTTGCTCAGTTTCCCTGTGCTACTTTTACTAACTAGCGTGCAGCTTCTAACACTCTGCTGCCAGCCACATTTTAGATTTCTATAAATCTTTTAAAGACAATTACTGAATTTACCCAATGAGCTAGACTAGGAGCATCCTAATACGAGTGTGAAAGGCTAACAAGCTGGAAGCCTTTGAGGTGGCATCAGTGTCTCACATCTCTTGATGTCAGTGAGTTGATAATATTGTTACTAGTTCAAGGAGGCACGCACCCATGGTTTCTCCTTTCAGGCATTCCCTTCAACTAAGGCTAGATAGTTAAGGTCTTGTATTTCAGATGCAGTAAGTGGGCTGAAATGTCGGAATTCACTCCCAGGGAACTTCATAAACAAGGGAGTTTTATGTTGCAAGGAGGACTGAGCTGTTAGCTGTAGGGAAAATTGTCTCATTCCCAACTCACCTATAATTTTTTTATAAAGTGAATGCCATCTCCAGCTTCCTTACCCCTATAATCTAAGCAAGGTGTTGATGAAAAGACAAAAGTTCTTTTAAAGTCTATTCTTTCCTGGAAACATCAAGCACGATGCAGCTGTTAATTGGTCACGTTTGGTCTGACAATCCTCAGTTGAGAGAAAAGACATCCACTACATGTTCAGCCCAGGAAACCACTCAAGTCTGTGAAAACCATCCAAGATTTAACTTCTCAGAGCTGACAGCCTCCCAGCACGGGAGCGGAGTCAGCCAGCCTTGCTCCTTGCCAGGCTTTCTGCATTGCCTCACTGACATCAGTGGGATTATTTCAGCTGCGGGTACAATTTGCTGGGAGCCAAAATAGCAGAACTTAACACGGAGCTCTGCTAATAATCATAACAACAGTAATAATTAACCCAGCAGCTTCTGCGTTCAGTAAAACTGTGAACGTGTCCACTATCAAAGAGAAATAGTGAATGTCACCACCACCACCACCAGCCATTAAGAGTTAGGAGCACACAGGTATATGAGAATTCAGGGCAGCAAGTAGGGACTATGTAGTTGACTCTGCAAGTACCTTTTGCGTAAACTCTGCCTACTGAAATTGGATGTAAACAAAGATACCGGTCCTGGTATCTCATATAGAAAACAACTAGCACTGTATAAAGGGCTAGATTGATGCAGAGCAAAGAGTGCCACCTACAGAATTACTAGCAACATTTCCTTCAACACATTAGGTCCCTTTCCACTTGCAGACCATCTACTACGATGTTTATTTAGCACTGTCTGTGAGCTCAAATCCAAGCTGCAGTGTTCCCAGGAAATTAACTGGAAAATGAAGTAATATAAGAGAAAAGCTGCAAAATGGAAATAAATGTTTTTAAAAATTGCTAATACTACAAGAAATAATCTTATGACTTCAGAACAAACCTGGTTTGGAAGTATAGTCTTCCCATGTGCTTGATAGTAATACTACACATTTAGTACAGAAAATCTGCAAGGCTTAGCACCACGAGAAAACCTCAGAAGTACTGCAACTGTGATTTTAGCTTCATAAGGGCACGCAGGATTACAAGATCTCAATGAAAGGAAGCACAGAAGTTAAAATCTATGCATTTCTTCCTATTCTGCCTCCTTTAGCAGAAGACCAGAAATATGCTGTGCAGTAAGGCTAACTGGATGGCAGCTTTCTCAGTAACTAGCAGCTAGTTGGCAGTTCAGAAACAGATGGTAGGTTAAATTGTCTCAGCTGGTAGGAGTTTTTGCTTTGGTCTTTTCCACTTCCCTTTAGACTAATATATGACCATATTGTGGCAGGAAGATTTTAAGTAGTAGTCAAAAAGTACAACAGGCGGCCCTTATCCACATGCAAATATTTCCCTATCCAGCCCAGAAACTGCTGTCGTCCATTTAATGATGACCGTAGAGATAATACTAATTACGTGCCTGGACTGTGAGCTCCAAATTCTGTTAACAAATATGGTTGTTCTGGGGGTGGTAATACTCAGGTATTGGGTCTAAAATAAACAAGGAGAGCAGAGCACCATGGCAGAGAAGACGGACAAAAAATATATATATATCTTTCCTTTTGCATCCAATATCTGTAAAAAGTTTTAAGAACATTTTTTTTGGTGAATGTGTCATATGGCTTGTGTATCCTGAAAAATCAGACTATTTGGGGCTGAATCTCCTCAGTCTGCTCAGCTACTATGTGTCTGCCAAGGTCTGAGCCAGTAACATATTGCAAGAGCCAGTGCAGTAATTATACAATCTGATCTCTGCATGCTACCAAAATAAACTCATAGCTAATGATGGCAGTGCTACCACCATTTAGCAGGTTGAAGATGTGTGGCATATTTAATGCCTCCTCATGAGATTGGTTTCCTAATCTGAAAGAGATTTAAGACACTTAGAGGGAAACGTGCAGCTACTCCTTTCGGCTGTTTTCAAACTCCTGGCCACACCGGTCCTCTGCTCTATCCTTCAAATAAACAGAAAAGCTGCTTTCACAGCTCATCTCCAGATACAAAATTACTTTCATGGTGGCTGAGCGCTCTCTGTTATCCAAATTTCTCACAGAAAGCATTGCTTTCATTTTCTTGTGCTTCTGAGCTGAACAAAGATAAAAGGAGTCAAATCAAGATTATTGATTTAATGTTATCATTTATCATTCTTTCTCCTCCTTAGGAGTATTGTTGTGTATTTTATACCAACATATGCAGGGGCAGCAATGCTGTGAACAAGTCAGCTTTGTGACAACTTGCAGGCTTGAGTTATCAGCAGCTACCTGTGCCGTACGCTGTACTGAAGAATTAGTGATTTGGAAAATTATCCGATCCATACTATCAAATCAAGGGGAAGATCTACTGTTTGCAATTACTCTCTCAGACTTTGATGCTTCTCCTCCTTGCATGTGATAAAATTCAGCTAGTGAACTACAGAACTGGCCCTTTGCAAGCGAGAGTTCATCTGGCTTTATAAGTATATTCTCAATGCCGCAAACTCAGATAGAATTATTACTAAGAGATAATTGTAATGCTTTTTTCCTCTCATGTTGAAGTTAGGTTGTACAATTGAGAAATTATGGTTTCATCCCCATTCCTGCCATGTATACAAACCGAAACAAATATGAAAATTAGAAATGCAGTGTTGCAAAAGATAACATCCTCCATGATTGTCACTGATAACAAGAAAAAAGTGGTTTTCTCACTTTTTTTTGTAGATGCCTCATGGGGCAACCTCTCAAGATTCAGAACGCAAGCAGGCATGAGGCCTCACCAATGCCTTTCTAACAGTGCCATTAACATGGGTTCATTAAATACTTCCATGAAGGGTAGAAAAATAAGACCCTGTCCCCAACTGGAGATTTTGATTTTATGGACCCTGAATCTTGATAAAATCCCGGTATAGTCAATGTCTCAACATCTGTGAAATGCAAAACACTGCAAGTGTTTATTGGAAAGAAGCCTCAATAACTGAAGACTTTTTTCCTGAAAGAAAGAAAGAGAGAAAAGGAGAGAAAGAAGAGAGAGAGAAAGAAGAGAGAGAGAAAGAGAGAGAGAGAAAGAGAGAGAGAGAAAGAGAGAGAGAGAAAGAGAGAGAGAGAAAGAGAGAGAGAAAGAGAGAGAGAAAGAGAGAAAGAGAGAAAGAGAGAAAAGGGAAAGGGAAGGGAAGGGAAGGGAAGGGAAGGGAAGGGAAGGGAAGGGAAGGGAAGGGAAGGGAAGGGAAGGGAAGGGAAGGGAAGGGAAGGGAAGGGAAGGGAAGGGAAGGGAAGGGAAGGGAAGGGAAGGGAAGGGAAGGGAAGGGAAGGGAAGGGAAGGGAAGGGAAGGGAAGGGAAGGGAAGGGAAGGGAAGGGAAGGGAAGGGAAGGGAAGGGAAGGGAAGGGAAGGAAACTCATCACATAATCACATGACTTTAAAAGTGAAAACTAAGAACAGTGAAAGCTGTACTTTATGAATGTAGACCGTCTTTCACTGTTTTGGAAACAGTTGGATACATTTAAATTTCAGGAAGGCAGACTTTACATTTGTATTGCTAAGTACACAACCCATGCTTTAGCATGTATTTTATGACAGATTGGGAATAGAAACAGGCTAACACAGTTCCCCGCTTAGGACAGACACCTCAGGCTGTGGTGAAACATGACCTTTATAGATATCTAGCAAAAAACATTTAAGAAGCAGATATAACATCATGACCTTTTTAGATATATAGCACAAAACATCTAAGGGGAAAATCCTGCCCCTCTTCTATTCTGCCAGAGAAGCCAGGGACATAGAGGAACTGCTCAAGGGGCTGGTGGTGATATTGGGAGATGCAGGTTTTACTGAATCCCCAAATGCTAATAACAGCAGGACTGATTACACCCAATTTTGCCACCTGTGTATCTGTTTTTTAATGCTCTGTCTATAGTTGCTGGAGGCAGGCAGGCAGCTCTAGAAGTGGAGTTTAAAATAAATGTCTAAACCAGAATATATGACTTGTAAACCAGAGTATCTGAATTGTTTTTTGGAGGTACTTCCAATGCACTGACTGCAGAGGGACTACTAGTTACTAACCAGAGTTAACTCAGATGGCCTGCACCTCAAGGGATGGCACTATTATCATATCTTTTGGTGACCAGAGGCTGTTTATATTGCTCTAGCATGCAGGAGAGCTTGCATTTAAATGGAATTGATAAAGGACACGAGACTTCCTCAGTTGAACAGTAGCCAAGGGTTAGCATTATTTTTCTGCTGTTGCTACATCAAATACTTTTGGTTCTTAATGGAAAATAATTTTGTAAAAATGGAATTCTCTGTCACAGATTTTTGTTTCTTTTCCTCCCATTGTAATGGCATAAAAAGCAAATGAGAGTTTATTCTCTCTTGTAAGTCTGAGATAATAAAGATGGGAATCCTAGGAAGCACTGGTGTGCTTAAAGAAAAATTACGAGGGTATCAAAAGGCCTGATGGAGAAGGCATATGATGAGAATAAATACTTAATGGCAAGATTCAATAGGTCCGTTAAGTTGGATGAAAATTATTAAAAATTTGGAAGTAAAGTATTTGATAGAGACACAATGAAAGCTACAACCACAAAGAGGAAAATCTGAGACCC
Organism: Aythya marila; assembly: GCF_965140915.1. Classification (NCBI taxonomy): domain Eukaryota; kingdom Metazoa; phylum Chordata; class Aves; order Anseriformes; family Anatidae; genus Aythya; species Aythya marila. The sequence continues at coordinate 10,054,121 of NC_139043.1, forward strand.
TAAAATGATTTTGAATTGAAAGCCAAATAAAAGATACTTGGAGGATATGAGAATGAGAATGATAAAAAAAAATTTGCTCAAGACTACCAAAATGTAATGTATCAGTGAAGGAAGGGAAAGGTCCACCTGACAAGCCAAATGATCATTTGCCTCAGTGAAAGAGGAGGCTCATGCTCCTTTCCAGTAACTAAGATGAAATACTGTCAAAATGGTGATGCCAGGCATTCTGCAAGAAATAGCAAGTATCCAAAGCTCTTGTAAAGCTTTTTTGAGCTCATCTACAAGTTATTTGAAATGTTTATAAAATGTACTCTGCTGCTTCTGCTGCATGCAGCACACCACAGCTATATTTAAAATCAATCCAGAGCTATAGAATCACTCCAGTCAATTACTGACCAGTAGATGTGACAGTTCAAATCAGAAAAAACAAAACACTTGGAAGATGATGATAATAAAGGGGCTAATCAGCACTGTTTCTGTGAAGAAACACCATGTCTTGTCTGATAGAATATAGCTGTTTTACTTTCTAGTAAAGCTATCTTCAATAGTCCACCCCCATGATTTCTACTCCTTTGACATATTTTATAATGCCCTTAACCATTGCACTAATACAGTTGTTGGAGAATTAGTATGTCACTTAGATCAGAAGTAAAAAGAACCCCACCCCCCAAACACACACACAAAGAAAACTTGAAAATGATATTGCGTAATAAATTTTAAAATCAGCTCATATAACCCTTCTCCATAAACTGTTGTGTTCACTACAGAGGCGGTGGTAATAGTGGCATAGAACAAAAAACAAGCAAGATGTTCTTTGAGTTTGGTTTTGCACTGAAAAAAACATGTCTTAGAAACTTTATATGTTGATAAAGTAGTGAGAAAAAAAAAAAAAAAAAGAACATTTTGATCTACTTTATTCAGATTGGCAAAATGATTTTTAAGGTCCCTTATATACAAGTATAGGTAAAGAGACGTAAAGTAAAGATCAAAAGTAAAGTAAAATAAATACAAATAAATAATTATAGTGTCCAGAAGAGAAAAACAACAAAGAACATGATTAAATGGTGCATTTTTATCATAGTGAAAAGTTAATGACAGGGCATCTCATGGTTACTTTCTAGGTCCCTAGCTATTTAATAGATTCATCAATAATTTAGAAAGGGATGGTGCATAGGTAGGCAGCAAAACAGGTACATAGTAGTTTTTCAGGTTATTCAGGACAGAGAATATAGCGAGTTCAGAGTTTTGACATAATATAGGTTTGGCTGTTTTCTGACTATTCTGTATTAAGTTTTCACTAACTAACACCACCAGTCTAAAAACTAAAAACTAACTAAAAACCACCAGTCTTCTCAATGTAGAATGCAATAATTTTATCATCATGCAATTCTTTATCAACTAGAAAATATTTTGATTTCACCAAATAAGCCTACAAGTTACACATATCAGTTGTATATTTTATTTTCTCTCCTCCTTTTTTCTTTCAGCAAATCTACCAGAAAACAATGTAGAGTTTAGCAATAACACTAATTAAGATATCAAAATCAAATATCAAGAAACTCCAGAAACTCCAGGCTTAATCCAATAATGTAGATTTATCAATGCTGAACTTACAGATTCTTTCTATTTTTTCCTTTGCCCTTTAAACACTAATCCCCCTTATTTGACCTATCCTCTTCTTCTGACAAAGGAAAGGAAATACAGTATTAATATTTTTTTTCTTTTTAAAATTTTTTTCATTCTCTCAAATATTGCATACAAACAACAACAAACTTATTTTTAAGTAAAATCAAAACTAATCATGAAAATGATCCTGTTCTTACCAGATTTCTGTACCTTTACACCTTTAAACTTTTATATTTAGAAACAGAAGTTTATTTTTGAGGAAATATTCAGAAAAGTTTGCTTTTACAATGCAAGGTTTGGGAGATTCATCTGCCTTTCTGTCTTGTGTGAACACAGAGACTTTATAATATATCTTCTAATTTCTTTGTCCCTCACAGCCCTAAGAACAGAAAAATCGTCAAGTTCTTGAAATCAGCACAGCAGCCTTACCCTGTATACAAGTGTGGAATCATAAGGCTGTTTCTTAAGGTCAGTGCAGCTTATGGTAATGAATATGGAAAGGTTACTATTGTTGTCTTTTGTTGATTTCTCCTCAAAAAATGCAAAGAACAAAAAGGTCACTAAGCAATGTTTCTAAGCTACTTTGGAATTTACTAATCTATCATTGAAGAAAATAAAAAAGGGTTAATAAAATATATTGTAGACACAGAAAATCAGATTAGAGGTGGCATTTCACTGTGAAACCTTCTTTAGACAGAGAAAAAATAACCCAAAAATCAGAAAGGAAAGCTACTTTCAGACCTTGATCACTAAATAAATATTTACAAACCGAATAAAGCTTTTTAAAGTACAATGCTGTAGCGCTATAACACGTCACTGAGAAACACATCTGTGACAGTGGAGCTGACATCTAATACCATAATGCATGCTAGATGCAACAATTTTTTTGAATACTGTACTTGCCCATATCAGTGAAAGAAGTTCCTGTATATGGAGTTTTACAGACCCAACCTCTACTGGAAGGTGACAACGTAACGGCAAGAAGAGACTGTAGCATTACACACCAAATTGCCAATTGAGAGATTTTGCACTCTGATTCCAAGGAGGATGCAAACCGGCATTGTTAAGATTGAATATCAAAAGATTTTGTTTGAAATTAGAGGAACTTTGAAATGAGAGAAGAAGAAACCCAACTGAAGGCAGTCTAGATTCACAGGCTAGCAAAGGGACAAAGGGACCAGGACTCTGCAAAGCATGTCTAAAGGCACTGCTCATTTTTGCATCCAGGCTGGGGAAAACTTAGATGCAGTCTAAGTTAAAACACAGGTTTCTCTGCTCTGATATGCTTTTTTTCCTAAATAAACGATGAATGGCTTTCAAGTCATTATTTGGTTCCTGCCAGTGTCTCAAAGTGAACACATCAAGGTCTGCAAATAAGTCAGATCGACAACAGAAGCACCTGTTGATATCTCAGAACTCTAAGGTGCACTCTGAGGTGCACTTCAGGAGCTATCTGAAATAGTGTGAATAAAAGGTAACATTTAACCATGGAAAATTAGTAAGTGACCAATTGTGTTTCTATATGGATATATATGTCAACAGAATATGAACAGCATAGATTCTGAGTTATTGCATATATTTATACTTCTGTTGTATTCTCAAGTTGTGTGGCAATTTAGCTTTGCAATAACTTGCCTACCTATTTGTTCTGTCAATGACAGAGTGGAATAAGCGGCATAATCTTGACATTTTGGCATTACTCTTCATCTATCTTGTCTTCTGTGGCCATTACTATGTTATTTAAAATGCCAAATGTTCAGACTGTATAGATAAGCCAAATTCCATGAATTTTAATGGGAATATTTTATACTTTAAACTCAAAATAGTTCTCTTGTTTGAATGGAGGATCAGCTTTGAAAATAAGTGCACAAATAGTGACATCGTTGAATTGAGCCATTTGGTAGAATAAGTTTTTTATGAAGTTTTTAACATATAAGTATTTTCATGAAGCAGCCTTTTGACTGTTTTAGGATGGGTTAATCTATTAAAAATTCTAAAACTCATAAAGCAATGTAAGTTTTCTATGTAATGGCTGATGCTGCAGGATTTATGTGATCATTTGTTCATATTATGTTGAAAAATAGAGATTACAGAATTAAGGGACATAATTAGCCATGTTGCACTGGAAATAAGCACCACTAATTTATCCATTTTCTATTATAGAGAATGACATGTTTAACAAAAGGATATTTAAATAGAATTTTTAAATGGTAGGACAATTTTCTCATGCTACGCTTATTCTTTTGTGTGTGTGTATATAGGCAAAGACTTGAGACTGAATTTGCTTCTCAAGCAAAATTTATATTGAAACCACACATGATGTTACGTACAGATGAAGTGTACTGAGAACAAATGAATTTCAGGTCTCATCTGAATTTTCATTTCAGTTTATATGTCAAATGCTTTCCCTGGTTTCGATAAAGGTCAAGAAAACACAGAGATTTTTGTTTTATCTTAAGAGTTTTTGTAAAGCCAGGAAAATGTAGCTGGCATGTTTTAGAAATGAGTTTCTTTTGAAATTCTCTATAGTGGTCAATTCAATTCCTGAAAATATAGTTTAAATGTTGGAAGATGTATTCTACACTGATAGAGCCTTAACTTCTCCTTTGTACTGCAAAGAGGAATGAGCACAAACTGAAAAACATGACAGTCTGACACGAACTGTTCCAGAATAATGGAGAAGGTACTGAGCATAGCAGTTCTGCACAAAGAGAAAAGTGAAATAAAATAATTATTTGTCCTTTTCCTCTGTAATATTGTCCTCCAAAGTCTCTGTGGAAACTTAGCTGTGGATGTATGCTATTTACTTCAATAGCTTGAAGTTAACCACGTGTATAAAAATGAGGATTTAGGAAATGTAGCCCTCCTTATCATTAAATTGTACCTTTAAATATTGCAACCAATAAATGTTTAATATTTATTTACTTTTCCCATTACTTCAGAAGCTATTATATTTGGCAAGGTATTTATAACAAAATTGAATAAGTACAAGACTAAACTGAATACATTCCAAAAAGATTCCCTTCAGTTTAACTTCTGCATCTGTCTCAAATTATTATGGGACATGTCAGTTTTCTTTTTTCTGAAACAATTACGAGGTTGATACCTGTGTTATTTACCTGCTTTCAGGGTGTTGTAATGATTGACTAACTCACACTTGGACAGAATGGCAGCAGAAAACCCGTGCATTAGCTGGACAAAATCAGTAAAGCACTCTGTAACTGATGACGATAATGACTCAACAGTGATTCACCACCACAAGTTATCAAGGTAGCAAGGGATGAAAAACTACTTGAGTACTCCTGTAAGAAAGCAGTCATAATGCCTTTTCACTCACTATGGGAAAAATAAAAAAGATACATTATTTTGTGTCATGTGTGCTGGAAAAAAAAAAAAAAAAAAAGGTATAAAATATAGCAAAAATTACCTAATCTCCTTTTACATTTTGTTTATATCTACAAATACACTAGGTTGAAAGTTAGGTATAGAAAAGTGGCTCTAATTTGATTTCTAGAAAGAATTACCATCATTATAACCAAAGTGAATAATAAATGGAATAACTTAATTTCAATGATTTCTATCAAGCATAAACAAAAATAGATCAATTTTTTCATATATCATTAAGATGACAGACAATATCAAGCACAAATTATTCAGGCAGTCCAGAATTTATTTTTTTTTCCTCCCACAATAATGTAGAATTCTTTAAAAAAATGGAACTGTTTGAACAATGAAATCAGACATGTCAACATATATATGCACAAGAATAACAAATTTGACATAAATTCTTACACAGAAATGTTTCTTTATGTGAATATATCAGATATGAACAAGGAAAAAAATAATTGAGAATTAAAAATGTGCCTCTTTTTTTTTGTATTTATTAGAATGGAAACTTAAAAAGTTTCAAACGTAGTGGAAAAGCAACTTTAATAAAATATTTTGTATCAGACCAAAGACTATGTTTCCATTCTGACATATTTTATTTACTTTCTATAAAAATGTAACATTGGTTTTTCAATATATTTTCAATGTATTTTGATGCCAGAATCTTTTCATATATATATATATACACTGAAAAAAAAAAAAAAAAAGTCAAACTGTTGTTGGCTTGATTAACATGAGCCTAAGTATGTACAGCAATATAGACGTGGCACATTCATATCTTTTAGAGTTAGATACTAAGGAAAGATTGTCTTACTGAGACAGAATATACATGTTAGAAAACTGTAAATAGCAGCAATATTCACAGAAATCCTTTTCTAGTTCGAGGGACAAAATTCAGCTTTCCATTTCTGCTCCCTTATCTCTTTTAAAGTGCAAATAATACATTTCCTATAACCATGCTTTTCAAGCAGAAAACAGCCAATGGATTGTGTTTTGTTGCTGTTGTTGTTTTTAAAGGAGCCTTTTCAGAGAACACCATAACTAAGAGAAATGGAACAATTTAGAACTTTGTGCTTCCTCACTGAAGACTTTGAATTGACTTTACTGGCATTGGGATTAGTGCCTTAAAGAGGACGTAGAAATTAGGTTTGAACAGCCTACTAAGTAGCTCTATCTGTACTCCTTGACCAGATACAAAGCTGATCATTAATAAGCTGGTAATTTAGGGGAAAAAAATCAGGGTTCTCAAGCACTTTTCAGAACTAGACTGGAGGACTGCATTCAAGGAATAATGACAGAAAGGAAAGAATAAAACTGCAACTGCTTTTCTTCCTATAAAAAAAAAATAAATCAATTTCTAGATAAACCGAGGGTCTCAGACACTCTTCACACAGGAGAACAGAAGGCATTGCCATTATTTTTTTTGAAATATATATGAAGATAAATACCTTAATTGGTGAAAGAGAAGCACCTGACAGTGATTTGAAGGAGATTTTCGTTTTTGTGAACATAAGTCAACTCTTGTAAAGAAGGTCAGCAGAACTTCAAAAGGATAAAAAAAATAAATCAGTCTAGCCTTTACTTTATGCATTTTTCTATCTCATTGAGAGAAGAATCAAAGTCCTGCATGAAAATGCCTGTTTTGTTCCAATAACACATAGCAGGGTCTCTTCCTGAAGCCCTTCTACAAATAAACAGCTTTGAATTGCAGCCACTGCTAAGTTATCACACCGTTCTGTTAGGCTGAAGAAGCTGCAGCCAACAATTTAAATCAAATTTATAAAATGCAGGGATTGGTATTTTCAAAAGAAAAGAACAGCTAATACAGATGAAAATAAAAGAAGGGTTTATATTAATCTCCAGTTTATTTCATTTTAAAGAACAAAGCTTGGAATGGGGAGGGGGTCAAGCTTAGAAATTATCCATTGTGAATGCAAGGTGATTTGATACTGCACCAAATGACCAAATTTTGTCAAGGGAGGCTTGGAATGACAAGGAGGGACTGAAAGCTCATTCAGCAAAGGTTTAAAATAAATTCTCTGCAGCTCAGCTAAGGAAACACCTGATATCTCAGTACAGGTTTCATCCCTTTTCCCCAGCAAGCTGGTGCCATAGCCCCATGGGAGAGCTGCAGCAGGAGATGAGCACCTTCAGGACCACAGACACAGGCTGGTGCCATTCACTAAGATTTGCTTAAGATTCGAAGACTTGACCCCCGAGCAGACTTGTAGATCTTTGGTATTTCTGACATATTTCCTACACTGTGATAATAATAAAAGAACAAAGGGACTTGTTATAATAGGGACATAGCCCCCTGTATATTATTTATCTCATTTCTTTATTAATTGCAAGGATCAAAACTTTCAAATCAAAGATTTTTAAGTGAGGAAATAAAAATTTGAGCATGCTGGTAGACAAAACATTCCATATAGTTCGCCTATTAAAAACAGTCCCTTTTTATTCCCTCTTATTCCCTCTGTTTCAATATCTTCTCGGCATTCTTGATGATCTTCACCATCCCCACTCACTTGAATGGTGGAGGTGGATATAGGTAGCTGGGTCATTTCCAAATTATTGCAGAGTAATTTTATTTTTTTTTTTTCCTGAGTTCAGCTTCTTTTCCTTGCTTCTTGTCATTTTCTGTTTTTCTCCTCAACTCCCAGTCTTTATTCAATCTTTCTTTGTCAGGTGTTTCTCTGTGGGGTCTCTCTACCTTCAGAGCCTCTGTCTCCCCCATGGGAGATGCTTTCAAAAGTGCCTACTCATGGACTGCTTGCAGGGCAGGGGAAGAGGCATGGCGCCAGCTTTCCCAGTTCTCTCCTCCAGGCAAGAAGCAGCAAACTTCAGGAAGTAGCAATGTTTCAAAGCGGAAGCCAGCCCCTCTCCTGCACATCTCCCTTCCACTCCACATTGTGTGGCCCTCGCACCTTGGAGGCAGGAGATGCACCACCTTGGTGATGCTTTTCCCTTAGACTGCATCTCAAAGCCAAGGATATTTCCTAGTTAACAATTAATACATAAAGGCCAAAACTCTACCTGGTCAACATGAATATTCTGCCTAACACTGAGGTGCCATTTGGTCTGTAGGATTTGAAAACAAACCCACAATGCTCTGTATGAGTTTGACAGCTCCTATATTAATTGGCTATCATATGGCATCCATGCATGCAGTGCTGGTAATTAAGGCAGAGTCAACAGTTATACACCCCCAGATTTAAAGAAAGATTGCTTGGTTAATTAGGATACAGTTTGGTTTTGTATGCTTCTGTAGTGTTCCAATAATGTTTGTGTACTACTATTGCCAAATTCAAAACAGTCAGCAAAGCAGCTACAATTGTTTCTGACTTAAAAGCATGTAAGAATTTTGAGAATTATCTTTTTAATTGTATCAGAAACAACATTCTTCAGGTTTAAAAGACTGAGTCTAAATGGGCTTAAAAAGAAGTGGAAAGTCAGGTTTCTCCCTATTTTTCCATGATAACACATCTTACTCAATTTCTCTTTTATTATTATTATTATTATTTTTTTTAATCAGATTTAGATTAAAAAAAACCATTATTACAGCCAAAACTGTGACAAATTCCCGTATCTCAATAGAAGTAGTTGCAGTTTAAGGACCACAAAAACTTTGCATACTGTACCTGATACACCGTATCTGTTACCAAAGATATGCATCTAAGCACTGCAAATTGTAATTTTTGGGGCAACACATAGCAGGGAACAGCAAAGAAGGAAAGAAAACCACAACAGCATAAGCTACAATAATAGAGTTTAGGATGTAATCACTTAGCTGCTGTCTCTGACCACAGTGGTAGAATACTACTTTCCAGCTGAGTTTAGTCTCTGAAGGTCATTAGAGATGTGTACCAATAAACATGCACTCTGCTATCAGATTAGCAGACAAAACAGTTTCCATGGCAACCATTGGACAAGAGAGCTTGCCTGCATTCAGCATTAATTTAAAATATTTTTTTTTCCTCCCTCAGTCTCCTTGGAGTCAGTACTGTGAAACACAAGTGCTTGCAAGCTCTCTAATCTGCGGCTGTCTTTGAAAACCCATCCAATGTGTGTTGAAGCTGAGCCAATTAACGTTACGAGAATTGGGTGAATTGCAGAGAATCTGGCAAGGCTGTGTTTACCAATTAGGGTTTTTTTTATGATGCAAATGTTGCACACCATGCAGCAGGAATAAAAGCCAGCTATGCTGAATATGAAACTGTTAATTGCATTTTTCAGAGACACAGCTACAAGGTGAAACTAATCATACAAATGATAACTGGGTTTTACCACCTACAGTGCTTTGGTATTGCACTTTCACTAATCTGTATTAAGATAGCCCATAAATTTTTACAGCGAAGGAAAACGCAGACCTTAGTACACCCTTCTGAATTTTGGGGGACATAAGGAACCAGGGAAATTAGATATAGCTAAAAGGGAAAGCAATCAAATTATTGTTAATAAATGCCAAACTGTTTTTTCTGTTTGTTTGTTTGTTTGTTTGTTTGTTTTTTTAAGAAAAGATACATTTGCTACAAAACAGAGAGAAGTATAATCTCAAATAAAAATCCTCCTGGTAAAAGAGACTGGTAAAGATGTCAATCAGTAAGAAGTTTCCTTGATGAATTGGTTCAAAAGAAGATTGGGGATGAGGATGGAAGATGCTTGGATCAAAACTCCTACAGAAAAAAATATAACGTATATTTATGGAGAAGTTTACTAGACACTTTACTAACAGCAGGGAAGTCCAATATATAAAGTCCCACGCTGATGACAGGATTTAGGCTTACCTGAAGAGAGGCTTATGAAGAGGTCTAACCAGTCTGAATATGTAGCTTTTTTTTTTTTTTTTTTTTTTTAAGCGAAATATTATTCATTTTCTAGTAGCATAAATCAGTATAAGATAGGCAGGCAAATGAATATGGTAACTAGACCCTCCCATAAGTTAAAGCTCTCCAACAGTAAAACTCACCTCAGTTAGGGGACCTGTTCATAAGAAATATCTTGAAAAAAAAAAAGTTAAATGAAATCTTTCGATAAAGATTTTGATGGTATAGCAGTATTTAGAAAAAAAAAAAAAAAAAAAAAAGTGAAATTTTACTTGAATTGTATTTCTCCCTCAAAAATTTCTCAGTATGGAAAATGTCAAAGCAAATTTGTTTTCTACCTTATTCTCCTGTATGTGACACATCGAAGTTTAATCATTAGATAAAACCATTATATTACTTTTCTGATATTGCACCTCTTGAATAATTTGACAGAAAGATCACCTCAATCTGTTACACCTAACTCTACCAGTAAACCACACATATTGCCACCAACACTACCACTATCTTAGCCACTTGGCTAGGTATGAAGTACATTACAGATACGTAGCTAATTGTTTGCTGTGACAACTTAAACTGATGAAAAATAAAACCAGAGCCCAAGCACATTTGAATAAGTAGTCTTAATTGTCTTCAGGTCTGATAAAGACCACAGAGTCCCAAAACGATCAAGAAACTTAAATCAATTCTTCTTTGCTGAAACTTTATGAGAAAAAGCAGTAAGATCTTTCCTGTTCTGCAGATAATTTGCATACCTCACTTTCCCTAATTATCTCAGTCACATAGAATTAGAAATAGATCCAAAATCTCCTGTCATCAATTGATTTGTCAAAAAATTGTCCCTATGCCTGTACTTTTGTGTTTTAGAAGACAATGCATGCATCACGACAAACATTTGGAAAGCACAAATATTTGTTAAACTAATGTATTTTGTGGTCAGCAATCACATGTACATGACACTTAGTAAAAGAAGAAAAGCATCCGGCAAAGAGGGGTTTCAAATGCTGCATTTAGAGAAGAGGATCAAAGTAAATGCTGCAAAGAATAACCACAACTGGAGTAATACACTAGACAACTTCAATTGAAAGTGGCATGGCTTAAAGTAACAAGATAATAGAGTTGAATAATGCAAATGACCATATCCCATGTGGGTTTGCACTACAAGAGATCCTAAAACCACAGAAAATTAGGAAAAGGCATTGAAGAGGAGATTCTTGAAGAGATTTTCCTAAAAGAATAGAGAAAATGAGGACAGCTGGGAACCTTGAATGCACAGCAGGATGAGGGGCAAGGGAATGATTTGCTCTATAATAAGAACTGAGAGAAACAGTGACAATTGTAGAAAGTGCATGAAGAAAACTAGCCAGGAATGAATGGCCCATGTGTTTCTGAACTGCACAGGCAATCAATCATCTATTTTCCAGCAAAAGACAAAATACAAATTTGAATCGCAACTGCTGCCAGAATGTGCTTAGCCCAGATCGGTACAGCATTAAGACAGCAAGAGAAACTCTGTCAGACTTGATAAAATGGTTATTAGGAAGGACTAGTTTTTGTGTGCTTTGGGAGACAGATGGGTCATGTCAGAAATGAACTGCTTCTAAATGACGTGCTTCTCTTGGTTCTTTTGTGTATTTATTTACTTGAGCTTTTCATATTCCTGGGTTGATTAATAGGACACTAAAGACATCCAATACCACTGGCATATACACCTCTGATAGCTAAAGGTTTGAATTCTGTTCAGAGTTTTCTTCTAATCAGGAATTTACTGCAGGTCTGTTCACTTCCATTGTCCCTAATGTTAAAAGATAAAGATTTGTAAAATTTGTTTTGCAAGAACTTAGCAGCTACTCAAAAGTGGCCAGAAATCATTTTGATTTCTATTGTTGCACTGTATAAATTTGAAGACCTTGAATCTTGGGCTAAAAGAGAAAGAGAAAAATTAAAGTAATCAAGATAATGATCAATGGATAACAAAACACAATTGTTACTGAGGATTATAAAGCACTGAAAAATCTGACTGATTATCTCTGCAAACAAGCTATCAGATTGCTGGAAATTGCTGGAAGTGTGGAGGCTATTAGGAAAGGATAGCTTTGCAGTGAATGATAAAATTATGATCTGCTTTGTATCCCTGAAGTTGTAGAGAGATGAGCAACAAATCCTCTGATTTTTTGAGAAGGAAATCTCACTTTAAAATTATTTCATGAAAAATTACTTCATGCCCAGTGTCTGTGTATAATGAAACTCACCTCTTTCCAATAAGATTACTTGGCAACAGAAAGCAACTAGGACAGGCAGAACATAAAGTGAGTATTACAAACTATTAGTTTATGGTTGTAATAAGTTAGATGCAGGACATTTCCCAACACTTAACTGATCAGGTGGGAAGTACTCATATACTCAAGTAATAAAGTCAAGGAAGTACTTTAGGCCAGAAGATCACCAAGATTAAAACTGCAATCTTTCAAAATTCTCTCTTTCTTTTCAAAGATGTTTTCTGTTGCTTTTCACTTTGTTGTTGTTGTTTGTTTGCCTTTTGCAAATAGGAAAATACAGTTTTGCATATAATGTAAGAACAATACAAACCCAGCCCTTTAATTTTATAATGTAGAAATAAAAAAAAAAAAAAAAATAGGGCCAACAAACACATAGAAGGATGGATGATGCCTGTCTTGAAATTTGTTTGATACTAAAAAGACAAGAAAGAAGGAAGAAGGTAAGAAGGGAAATATAAAAATCATTAAAATGATAACTGGTCAAGATTTCATGGTGCTGCTGATTATCCTTGAATGCACTTGGATGGGAATGCATGCCTGAGGATACACTGCTCCTTGTTCTTAATGTCAGTTAGCTTGGCTCTTACTGGTGTTGTAGAAAGGATTCAAAACCAGAAAATAATGCACCTTAAGTGATCTAGCCCAGGAAGAGATGCCCCATCCTTTTAAAGAAGTCTGAGAAAGATGTGACTATCTAGGACATGGATAAATCAAATAAAACTATTATTTTCTATTGCTGGAACCCAGATGTTTCATCCTGCTCCAAAGTTTGTAATACCAGCATAATGTGCCTATACACAACAGGTAGTAGAAATGCATTCTGAGTATACTGGAAATCTGGGTTGTTGCTTCTTTATTATTTTCTACTCAGTGTTGCTACTTTTAAGACGTGATATCACAGATGACAATCTTTACTATGTTAACAGGGAACTTCTCCAAGTTATTATTATACAGAAATGTTTTCTCCCTCCCAGGCACCATGGTGACTGCAGCACTAAAAATAAGCACTGTCTACAGAGAGATGAATGAAGATATGAACGTGGCATTCTGCAAGCCACAGCCAATAAAATCACTGAAGTTTGGATGGAAATGATATGGAAAGAAAACTCACTGTCATTTTGCCAACAAGCGTTTGAAATTCAAGTATCACAGAGATGGAACCACATCAGCATGAGTCAGTAGAATCATACCTGGCCTTCCACTAACTGAGACAGTTTGAACAAACTTCTACACACAGTTGATATAATTGCTCTTGACTCAGACTGGATACTATAGTGGCTCTAGGGGTTGTAGTTTCTTAAGATTACAAAATATAGAAAAATATATTAATGACAAACCTAGTAAGTAAAATATCTAGACAATTTGCTCTTGCCTAAGATGAATCTCATTTCCATGCTATTTCTGCTTCTCTCAAGTTCCATGGGTTAAACCTGTGCTTTCTGAGTTATAGGATTAGGTACAATATGTACCAGAGTAACTCATTTGATAAGTTATGTAGCTTCTGTAAAAAACCTACTGGACATAAAAATGTTAAGAATACCCGAAGACTGTATATGTTGAGAAATATTTTTTTGAACCAGGAAGTATTTAGATTTTTAATCTGACCCTTGTTATTGTGTATATGTGTGTACTACTGGTATCTGTAAAAATAGAGTGAAAAAGAGCTGTTCTTCTCTAAAGGTCATTGAGACCTCCACAGAGAGGAGGAACAATCAAAGTCCAGGATAAGTCTGAATAGTGTATAATTTACAATACAAAGCAGTATTGTTCATTAGATTTCCAAAATCACCTGCTACACAGATTTGAGGTAATACAGGAAAATAAAATTCTGGCTTATTCCTGCAAGGTTTCCACAAGTGGAGTTTGGAAGATTCACCTACTGAATAGAAAAGCTTTAGTTTTCTGAGAAATAATAGGAAAAAGAACATTTTCACTTGTGGATTGAAAGTAAATGAAAAAAAGTGATGCTAGAACATCCCTTAATCTGTGTTCCCAGACTTCTATTACTATTATGCCTTTCACTACTCCAAGTGGTATGGTTATCAAGTCAAAAGTAAACTGACACGCACATAATACATAAAGACCATGTCAGTTTTCAAAAGTCTGAAAGGCATAAATTTTTTGGAGAGTGCAACATTAATCTCCCACCCTAGCTGTATACATAACTGCAGTGTCAACCTGCAGTTATGGGACGATTGAGAAAACAGATGTAGCCAATTCAGACACCACTGTGAACATTGGGATCTAGCAGCAAACCACTGTTGGACAGAAGAGGACACACCAAGTCCAGCTGGAGGCTCACTATACGGGACTGCCATTACATGTGACAAGGCTGGTGATTTGGTTGTGTGCAACCGTATGGATTCACTGGGCTGAAACAAACAGCTAAGATAACAAAGGTAAAACAAACAAAATGTAACAAAACAAAACAAACAAAAACAAACAAACAACAACATGGCCTTGCAAGAGGTACCACAGCTAATCTCAATAGTTAAGTTAGAAATGTTCAAGTGTTAGTACTGAAAGTTTATAGAAATGCTTTGGTGTAATTTTAGGTGTACTGAAATATTTCAATACAATTTGCAATAAATTCAGTAAAGATACCTTGCATAAATAAAATTGTAGCTACTGAATCTGCACATATTTTAAATAACATCATATGGATTTAGAAGAGCAAAATACATATGACGCATGTACTGGAAATTCTCAGTGGGAATGAGAATCTCTTTGGGATGACCGCAGATAGCAATCTGTTATGTTAAATACGTAAAAAAAGATATTATTATTACTTTTTAATTCTAGTCTCCTCAGACCTATCAATGAAAGATTATTAATGCCATGGGAATGAAAGAATGGGAATATATAATGTTTAAACAGCATACTGAAAATAGAGATAGAAACTAAAAAGAAACCCAAATAAATAAATAAATAAATCCTTGCACCATTTTCTTTCATCTTTCTCACTTTTTTTAAGGATTTCTTCTCAAGTAACAGCACAGTGTACAGTCATGATTACTAGAGTGGTTGCTCAAGAGTTGCAAATGTATATTTGTATATATAATAATGGTCCTCAGATTCTGAAAGTAAAGACAAGAGATGTATGGCACTTTTACTGTACTGATTGACCTTTGTGTATGACAGAAAAATGCCATTACTTTTTGAACAAATCTTAAAAACAAAACAAAACAAAACTAAGGCAATTTGGACTCACAGACTTCAGTTTCTTTTTCAAACTACAGTAAAGACCAAAATACAGTTCCACTGCTCCAGTGTAAACACAAATTGAATGAAATTTAATGTTTCCTAGAGCCCCCTCAAATTTGGGAAGAAAAGCTTACTGATAAATGTGTTACAACCACATATTCCTCTGAGTCCCAGCCCAGGCAGAAGTGTGGAACACAGCCCTCTTTGTAGGTCCCATCCAACTGAACTATTCTAAATTCTAAATTTTCTAGAGCAATGAATGCGAGCAAAGGAAAACCTGGTGTTCCCAGTACATGGGAACTGCACATCAGCTGTGGCCATGTTTGAAATATGAAACTCTTTGTTCTCTTTGAGATATCATCAGGACAGGCTACTTTTCAAAAGCCAGGACAGGTTATTCAAAATCTGCATCACAGAAAACAGGCTGTCCTAGTTCACAAAGTTTGCACCTGTACCTACAACTGATGTCACATGCAAAAAATATGTCCTTTAACAGTAGAGAAATATTGTGACTGCTGAGTCATTATTTGAGAAATACTCTGAGATTTAATAGCTCCCTGTTAATCCACCTCAGGAAGACTTAAAAATGAGGAAACAAACCTACTTCACCTTTTACAAAGCTGCTACCCAGGAAGCATTTCCTTTCCCAGTGATATGATAAAACAATCATATTTTGCCAGAGGCTTGTTTTGTCTCCCATACATTTTCAGCCCTGGCTGAAATAATACAACCACACAACAGTTAGGAAGTCCTCATCAATCCCTGAATTTTAGAAACTGGCTGATATTTCTGTTGCAGGATCTTGTAAGACATGTCACCAGTCATTACATTTTATTTCACTGTTTTCATTTATAGTACTCAAAATAATAATTCAAATATTCTCACTTATTTCCAGTACTGCTACAGGGAAAGGAATGGAACTATAACTTTAATGATGGCTCAAAATTAAATTACTGCTGTGGATACAAATATTTCTCCATTACATCAACAAAAAGACAGAGACCAAAAAAAAAAAAAAAAAAAGGGAGAAGGACAAAAAAACAACAAGCACTAAAATCACATAGCAGGCTAAATTCATTTATGTCTATAAGAAATGCAGTATGTTGTCAAAAAATCATGTAGTAAAAGAGATAAAGACAAGAGACAAATGCAAATAAAGATTTTTTTTAAAGTATATATTACCAAAGTTAAGCTTTCTGGGTCCCTTCCAACTAAGGATATTGTATTCTATGAGAAAACCTGCTATGAATCAAGAACAAAAATTTCCCTTCGTTTTATTTTCTGTTGTATGGGTTACTTTTCCATTTCACTGACTTTTGTAATGGAAGCAATTGGTCGTTATTGACCATTTATATGGGGCTTCATTGGCAGTAGCATTTTGAGGGACAAAATACCTTTCCAAAAGATCCTATGTTGCTTTAAAGCATGTAACAGTTTCAGTATGCCAAATGCACGTCGTGCTGTGAGCCATCACAGCAGTACACAGATATTGATTTAGATAGAAACCAGAGGGCTGGGGAAGATAGAAAGGGCACAGTGTGCTTTCTGATGTGTATGCATTATTTAGCTTTCATAGTTTCATCTGAAGTTAGTGCCTATTTAGATAAAATTATAGAATTGGTATCACTGCGTTCAATACAGGTACATCAAATTACTTCAGAACTAAGGAGATACAGACGACATGACTTATTTGTTCTTATGGCTACCAAGAAAGTGGCTTTTAGTGATGATCTATTTTTGTTTCTTTTTGAAAAATACACCTGGAAAAAAGTGTTTCACCATATTGTGAGAAACAAAGAAAACTACAGTCTTATCAGCTTGGTTCACAAACATGTTTTCTGGAGAACTCTCTCATACAAATTCCGCTGATGCTAATACCTAGAAATCTCAGATGATTGATTTGAGACAACTAATTGGGAATTTCTCTAAGATTGAAACCTGCTAAAATTCACAGAAAATGAGAGGCAAAGGAAAAAAAAAAAAAAAAAAAGGAAGATGTATTCAGCTAATAAAGGTAGGAAAGAATAGAAAGGTCAGAAGAAATCATAATATTTACATTAGTTATTTGGATTAAAGTTCAATTTTTTTTACTGCTATTTTCAGATTTTCCTAACATGTATTTTACTGAAATAGACAAAGAGTCAAAACTTAACTCAAATGAATATATTTGCTCTATACAGCCCTACTTCATATATATAATATTTTTATTGGGCCCGATTTTGCACCTGAAAATGAAATCACAGTAATTTATGCAATATTTTATGACTTCACATGGGTAAAAATGAACATGAGAAAAAGCTGAGACCCTTAGATGCCACTGAAAGATATTTTGAATACCATTTGATATCTAGAGTGCCATATTTTGCAACACTTGGCACACTTATTTTTATAGGGACGTGTTAGAATGATTGACCAAAGCTAGAGATGTCCACTACCTTTATATTTACCTGTTCAATGTAATCCTGATCTACCAGCCACTTGTACAGAAAAAGTCTAAAATAACAGTATTACTATTGGAAGGAATTATTCTTGAATAAGAACTTGCAGACCAGACTGAAACACTGCAAAATCTCTGATAACAAACTGGTGAATAAATGTATTCACATGGAAACACTTATTTGAGTTAGTAGTGCAGAAACATCAACTTCCAGTCAAACACACATGAGCAGATGATTCTTGCACATTAGCCTATTAGGGATAAAAATCTCTAATAGTGATGAGTAGTTTTAAAATAAACAAATGAACTGCCTCCTGTTATATCTTTCTACCAAAATATTAGATATGGATTCAGTAAACTTTAATATTTAGATTATGATTCACCTGACATGTAAGTTCTTTTTTTCAAGCAAAAATAAACCAACTATGACTGTCAAAAGCATCTTCACCAACTGCATAACATAAATTCATACCATAATGTAAAGTTATATAAATATATGTATGTATTTAGTATAACATTAAGGAAATAATAATAATAAAAAGCCCAATATTGATACCATCAAAAATATAAATTATAACTGCAGGTGATTTTTACACTGAAAATTACCTACAACCATCATAAGAATAAGAGGGGATAGAGTACTCCAATATTGCATGGTATAAGGAGAAACATAATTTAATCAAAAAGAAAAGTTTCCAACAGCCATTAACACCAGCCATTGCATTTTATAATGCTGATGATACCTTATAAACATGGAATCCTTCTGGGCACATTTAAATTTGTATCTTTTAAGTTAGGATTCTATCTTTATTAGAAATGTTATTATTTATAACCTTTCATAGAAGTGTGCAAATAGACTGAAAGCATATATTTTGCTGTGGAACTGCATGTGAAAAACATTGCTACAGTGGCTTCTTTTCTATTATCTATTTTCTAATTTATAAATCCCTTGAAGGCCTTAGCTAAATTAATGAACTGATATCCAGCAAAACTTCAAAATGACATTTAAAATTAGAAAGAAGCAATATTTTATTATTTAAATGGAATTTTAATCACATTTTGTCTAAGAAAAATACCAAAATACCCCCCCCACACACACACACACAATAAAACACACACAAACACGCAAATACCCCAAATCATATCTTTTCCAAAATTTACTTGGAGAACATTTCTAATAGCAAGACGAAGTCCTGAACATCATGCTGTAAATATCAGTTAGGAAGATGGGCAAGTCAGGACTGGCAAAATATCCTTTCCCACCCTTAGACCTTATAGAAACAACAAGAATGGACAGTTCACCAGCATCATTATTTGGGGCCTGGGTCCAGCTAGCTTTTCTGTGCACTTTTCCTGCTGAAAACATCACAAGACCAGCTGCTTTCACAGGATTTTTCATGAAGTCTCAGGGGATCTTCTTGTTATGTTACTGCAGTATTTTGAATGACAGTCAGCCAGCAAAAAAACAACAAGAACAAGATCCAAAGAGAGGAATGAGTGGGGATAGGGGACATAAAAAGACAGGGAAGTAGAAAGAAAGCTAAGGAAAAAATGGATTACAAAAATGGAAGGATCAGAGAACATCAGCAAAAATATACTGCAGAACCAGAAAATGAGGCAAAAATAGAAATGAGGTAAAAAATATTTAGAGGAAAGAAGATTTTTAAATAAGATAAATGAAAAAGAAAATCCGACATTGCACTACATAATTTAATAAAAAATTAAAAAAGAATTATAAGAAGAATTAAAATGGAAGGACAGAATAAGTCCTGAATGAAACTTGCAGTAAAATCTAAGGGAGGCATATAGACACTGTCTAACCAGAAAGAAAGAATAATCAAATGGTGAAAAATAAATGACATTCACAAAGCTAGCCCAGCTAAGAATACATGTGTTATTTTATTTTCAATTGGTAATAGATGGGTGTGTTGAGTTTTCTAGTATCCATTTATATCTTCCCTAAAACACTGTAAGAACAGGTAGGACTAATTGTCTGACACAAGTCTGGTAAACAATGATTGATATTTGTATATTTATAAATCATAGTTTTCGTATGCACTTCTTCCATTCTTTGTAGTAACATTGATGAAAAGTCAAAATGCATTGTCCACACACACATATAAATGTAAAGTGAAGATGTGTTTGTTTCTTTTGCACAACATCAAAAAATAACTTTACAAATACTGATATTGTATAAATTATTGCACTAGAAAGACAACAGTAAGCCAGTACCAGCAAAAGGACTGCTACTGACTCTTAAAGCACAGCTGAACTTTGATCCTGATGTTTACCGGGCGCTGGGGAACCATCTATGGTGGGACAAGATGTAGCCATAACAGTGGATACTCAGATAGGAGAGGGAACAGATGAGTCATGATTTGAATCATGACATGAGAGTCATGATTCGAAAAGAGGACTTGAAAAGGAATTAAAGGTAGCAGCAATCATTGTGTGTGTTAAGCCTGAGATAAGGGCTATGGATGTCAGGCAGAAAGCTTTCATTAGCAGCTGTGGCCTCTGACTCGAGTTCTTTTACATCCCGGAGGACAGGAAGGATCATGTTTTGGAAAGCTGAGAGATTGAAATCTTGCTACACAGGTTTAAAAACACTTCTTCTCTGCCTTCAACACAGCATCCCAGTCGTGGTCCTGGGGCAGGAGTCAGCCTGGAAACTGAGCCCTGGCCATGAGAGTACAGCTGCATACAAATAACCTATCAAAGCTGGACAATATTTTCATATTTTTTCTCAAGTTACCTCACCAGCTATTTTTCCCTCTTCTTCCTATTGTTAGTGAAAATAACACAGAAACATATATATATATTAGAATGTCTAGTTCTGTGGTGTTTCTATAAAATAATTGCTTCCTTCAGATTCTTATAAAAGTAATGTTAACGATAAGATGGTATTTTGACTAATTGGTGAAATTACATTTCTTCAATATTAATCACAGAATCACAGAATTTCTAGGTTGGAAGAGACCTCAAGATCATCGAGTCCAACCTCTGACCTAACGCTAGCAGTCCCCACTAAACCATATCCCTAAGCTCTACATCTAAACGTCTTTTAAAGACTTCCAGGGATGGTGACTCCACCACCTCCCTGGGCAGCCTGTTCCAATGCCTCACAACCCTTTCAGTGAAGAAGTTCTTCCTAACATCTAACCTAAAACTCCCCTGGCTCAACTTAAGCCCATTCCCCCTCGTCCTGTCACCAGGCACGTGGGAGAACAGACCAACCCCCACCTCGCTACAGCCTCCCTTGAGGTACCTATAAAGAGCGATAAGGTCGCCCCTGAGCCTCCTCTTCTCCAGGCTGAACAAGCCCAGCTCCCTCAGCCGCTCCTCGTAGGACTTGTTCTCCAGGCCCCTCACCAGCTTCGTCGCCCTTCTCTGCACCCGCTCAAGCACCTCCATGTCCTTCTTGTAGCGAGGGGCCCAAAACTGAACACAGTACTCGAGGTGCGGCCTCACCAGAGCTGAGTACAGGGGGTCGATCACCTCCCTAGCCCTGCTGGTCACACTGTTTAAGTTCTACCTTTTCTCATCAATGAATATTTTAGAGAAAAATTAAAAATGTTTTATAAAAGAGGAAATATGTGTTCTAATTAGGTAATAATTCTTAAGTCTCTACTGACAAAAATGGCTTAATAAAATGCAAAATGTTATGTTTGCTCTAGCCTCCCTCTCGTTTCTTTCTCCCCCTACCCCAAGTCACCAAAATACATTTGAAAAAAATCTAATGACAGCATGAATAAAAAAGTGAGACTCTCAGAATAATTTCGTATCTATATATTTTTCTCATGCAGTTGTCTAGAAATAGCTTTCCAAAGGGGAAAAAAAAATACATTATTGTTTCTAAATCTCTCTTTTCTATCTTAAAATATTGAACTATTGCATGAACTGAGAGGGTTATGTCTATTTTTACTTTAGAGAACATAGATAAAAGGAAGGCAAAGCATTTTTTTTTTCCTGGACTGCTTCACATGCACATACACCCCTTTCCAATGTTGTTTTAATCTCAACTGGAGGTGACTACTCATTTGTAAGAGAAAAGAGGTTAAGAGGCACTAAATAAAGATGACAGATAGCTTCATAAAATAATTTAAATTACTCTGAAACAGAACTGGGTAGAAAACAAAGATGATGCTGTTTACAGTAACAATATTTAAAATGTATTAATTAAACCCAGAGCAGAACTACAAAAGAGAGAGGTGCTTTGAAGATGGAAAGCTCTGAATGCCACAGGAAGCTTTGAAGTTTCTCAGTTTCCTTTGTTTCTCACTCATAATACATGAGGACACTCTGCAGTAGCTAAGCTTTAACTTTCAAGGGACCTTTTTCTGTTTGTACCACCATTAATGAGAAAAAAAAAAAAATCATACCCCGCTCTTGCTATCAGTCTTTAGAATTCATGGCAGAGAGATTCACTGCTGCTGTGAGAGTTTCTGGTTCCTATTTGGATAGGCTGATTTAATCTATTGAAGGTTACTCTGTAGTCAGTTGTGCCAAATATATGCCAGATTTTTGCATAAATTAATCAAAGAAGTCACCTAGTACTGTTTCAGTAGTACTAAGGAGGTAGCAACACTAGAGCCAAGGCTGGTTTCAAACCTGCTCTTAAAACTGAAGCTAAAAATATCAGCTTCATATTCAATTATTTGATTTTGTCTCCTCTGGCAATCATTTAGCAGAAAGTCGTGTCAACAGTAGGCAACACTGTCTAGTGGTACCATCTTCATGTGTGAGGATCGAGGAATTCAGAGATCTGGAAAAGGAAGTTTTAAGCGTGTTTTTTTCATTCCATATGATCTTCCTAGAAGCTGTTGTTGACTTCAGTATTTGAAAATATTGAATCAAAAGGTGAACTCATTCACACTTACAGGTTTCTTGAACTTCTAGTTCACCTAGGGGAAAAAAATGCCTTCATTTCTTATACACGATCCCTTCAGCAACAAAGTTGATTTCCCTACACCTCTTCCTCCAGCCCACTTTATAGGTTTGGGTAGAGCAGTTCCACTATGTGTTCTATGTGCATTATCTCCAGAGATAACACCATCACATTGTCATGCAAACATGCAAATCACCACTTCTAGTTGCCATGGTTTCAAATTGAAACACTGGCATCCTTTTATCATGGCCCAGCATAACTTAAAAAAAAAAAAAAAAAAAAAGAAAAAAAAGCAACTCCTGGCCTAGCTTGCATTACAATAGAGGAATTTACATAGCTGTATTTTGTAGAGGACTAGGTATATATTTTTTAACTTCCACTAGAACTTCTGATGCTGCGACTGGGTCCTGTTAATTAAAACATTTTTACATAAACTGACTCACATTGCCTCTAATTTAAACCTTAATGAAAGGAAGGAAAGTCAGGTTCCCAGCCACAGGACAATACCACTGGGAATGTTCAATCTTCCAGTTTAATGCTCAGGAAATACTTCATTAATGCGGTCAGAGTAGCTTTATGTTAAAAAGAAGAAAAATAAAGTTTTACAAGTATATTTATTGATTGCTTTTACAAAGGCTTAAGAATGAAATACCACAGAAGAGGTGAAATCCAGGAAAGGGCAGCACAAAAGTCTGTGTTGTCCTGACAAGACATTCCTGTAGCCATCAGTATGGGCTGGAAACAGTGACACAACATCGCTGTCAGTGCCAGGACTGGACTGTTGGAGGGATGCGGAAAGAATAGTAAGACTTCAGATTTTCTTATATAAAATTAGCCAGCAGATGCTAACAATCTTGAATATCTATTAGCATAAAATAGGTCCAAAAGAGGAGAATAACTGCCATTACTGTCTCACCAACCTGTATTCCACCACTGGGCATCTCATTAATGTTAGGCATCTAACTTGCGGTGCTTATATGAAGATGGAAAGAAAGAACCTCCTACACAGAGCAATTCAGAGTTGCAGCTTAATTTAGATTCTCTGAGTTGTCCTTTGGGGAAACTTCTCATAGTGCAAGGTCTACATAAGGAGACTGTGCTCCTAATTTAGTTATATAAATTAGGTAGTCTGAAGGCTGGGACCTGGAAGGGCTTCCCAAGAACTCAATAACCTGTGTATAGATAGGAACTTATAAAATGAGATTAACCATACAAAATGGGATTAACCATAAAGGACAGGTTACAGAGGGCACCTCTGGTTATGGAAAGCCCCAGGATGAGACCTGGAGGACCCGTCTTGCCCTTATTCTGAGAAAATAAGAATTTTAAAATAAGAAAATAAGAACTTTACTGTGTCCAGTTCTGGGCTCCCCAGTACAAAAGCAGACGGATCTCCTGGAAAGTTGCGTAGGGCAACAAAGATGTTATGGGGCCTGGAGCATCTCCCCTATGAAGGAAGGCTGAGAGACCTGGGTTTATTCAGCCTTGAGAAGGCTGAGAGGGGATCTTATCAGTGTTTACAAATATCTTAAGCGTGGGAGACAGAGGGATTTGGCCAACCTCTTTTCAGTGGTTTGTGGGGACAGGACAAGGGGCAATGGCCAAAAAATGGAGCACAGGAAGTTCTGCACCAATATGCAAAAGAACTTCTTCCTGGTGAGGGTGACAGAGCACTGGAACAGGCTGCGCAGGGAGGTTGTTGATTCTCCTTCTCTGGGCCCGTCTGGATGCCTACCTGGGCAACCTGCTTTAGAGAACCTGCTTTGGGAGGGGGGTTGTACTTGATGATCTCTGGAGGTCCATTCCAACCCCTTCTGTGATTCTGTGAATTAAAGGAGCCTGGGCATGGTCCTCTGCAATAGTTAGCATGGAGAAGCTGCTGCTGCATGTATGGATGTGGCTGTGATGTGACAATGCCTTGTTCCTGTTTTCTCTCCCAGAGCAATGTTTTCTGAGGGTCTATGCCTCAAAAACATGAAATGAGTGTTTTGAATGCATTTCATCCGAGATGAGCAAAAACAAAATCATTTATCTGGGAGTTAATAAAACCCTAACATTCTACATCTAAAAACAGAACCTGAACTCAGATTTACAGTATTTACTGTACAAGAATGCTTACTGTTGTCTTCTCTCCCCAAAATTAATATTTATTATATTTAATTAAACTCTCTCTTACATCCATGTATAATATACACTTCAAGCCTGAATACTAAATGTTATTAATAATTATGGCTAGTACACTGATTCATGCAAACACAAATCACATATCTCTAGAGTCCAAAGAGGTAGTCAGTTTTCATTAGGAGAAATCCCAAGACATGAGCTCTGGCACTCCTGATTTTATGGAAGATTTTCTGTATGTTTGTGCCTTCTTTCAGGAAGTTAAAATAGCATGTAACTTCATATTACTTTGAAGCCTCTTGTGGCTTTTTTCAGCAGCTTGAGGGTAACCTTTTCACTGCCTGTGGCAACTGTGTTCTGCACCCTTATGTCAATGCCAAAGAACAGAATCTTTTTGTAAGTTGTAATTTTAGTGTCAAAGAGAGATGTGATCTCTTTGTCCACTGCTGAGACAGAGAAGCATAGTCCAAAAGAAGTGAATATTCTAGCAATGACTTCAGACAAACCACCAGTCTCCAGCCTGAAAGGGCCTTCAGTGGTCATTCTATGGTGGTTTTGTTGTTGTTGTATTATTTCATTTACAGTTGCCATATGAGTCAAACAAGAATTTTGACACTTTTACAACAGACTACATTGTGTTATAATTAACAAACCTAATCTTCAACCAGAAAAACAAAACAAAACCAAAAAAAAAAAAAAACACTAAAAATCTATTATAAACAACAAAAAAAATCTATTATAAAAAATCTATTATAAACAAAAATAGTATTTTAAAATAAAATAGCAGCAATTAATCCTAACAGTTTTGTTTCTATTACACCTTCTGACTAGTATCCAATTGCTTTCAGTTGTCATCTCACTTCTCTCTTAATACCATATTTGAGGGGCCAATTACTCAAAAAAATTCAAATGGACTAAAAGAAGTTTTGATTTAAGGAGATGGGGGCTAGGGCACTCAAGAATCCTTATCATCCTTTTAAAGAAGGGTAAATGAAATTTTCACGCCTAGGAAGCCTTATCATCCTTTTAAAGAAGGGTAAATGAAATTTTCACACCCAGGAAACACACATTAACAAAAGTATATCCAAATACTGCTTTTTTTCTACTTTATCTTCAACATATGACACTTTCCCTGGAAAAAGATAGCATATGATTTGTCTTAAGTAGGAAAAGAAGCATAATTTTAATGTCTATTTTTGTATTAAGTCTCCTAAGGCAAATGTTCTGCCCCATCTGTCAGCACAAACCAAAAGGATTCAAAATTCTTTCCTCTCCAATTTTCATTGATGTTTATTCTGCAATGTGTTCTCTTCACATACTCTCTTTTTGCCACATGTGCTTGTCAGATGATTTGAAAGTATGTAACTACCTTGTGGCTTCTCTATTTGAAATATCTTTACCAGCCACATCTATATAACATCTTAGTCTTTGAAACCAATAGAGGAAAACAATTGTCCTAAAGCAGACTTTATAACCGTTGTTACTTCATTGATTTCAGATAAATTCAAGTATAAATATATCTGGACCAACAGGATTCTAAATGGCATTATTCTGTTAGCAGCCCTTAAAGATTTCCTAATTAGTCTAAATTGTTATTATGATACCAAGCTGTAAATGTAAACATCTTGTTTATTAAGTTGAAAAATGTAAATGCAGAGCCCAAAATGCAATACAGAAGTGGCAGAAAGCTAATACAAGGCAGGATACGTAAGTCACTTGACACAGTTGATGGCACAAGTAACTTGCCTTCCCTGCCTGCAGTATATTAAAGCAGTCATAGTGAGTCAGAATGAAGTTCCATTTAGACTAAAACCCTGTCTCTAATGATAACCAGTCCTAAATATTTAGGGAAGCCTAGGCCAAAAAAGGCAAAAAGGGAGACCTGTAGATGTATTGTCCAGAACAGTGCTGCAATCAACTGCAGCTGAGCCAGAGCTGCTTTTTATTTGTTTGTTTGGTTTTTGTTTTTGTTCCATAAAAATTTAAGATTCCATATAAAATGTCATATTCACAACAAACTTTGGCAAAGACTTTGTCAGATTAATACTAGGCATTGTTTGAAAAAAAAAAAAAAAAAGAAAAAAACAAACACAAAAACAAACACTTTGTTTTGGGTTTTTGTCAGCTTGTTTCCCAATAGTCAGCACTAAGGATGTTGTATATGCAGTGTTTAAAGGACTGTTTGTCATACAAAAGATAACAAAACTGATGGCCCCTAGTTCTTGTTTGGAAGAAAAGATATATTAAAATTCTACACAACTTCTCCATGCCAGACATGATTTTATAGACCTCTATCATATCTTTCTATCAGTCACATAGCTTTAAATAGGCTTCTATTCTATTTAATCATTCCCTGTTCACCAGATGTTCCATACCTTTGATCTTCCTTGTCACTCCTCTCTATACCTTTGCCCATAATAATATACCTTTCTGAGAGGAGGAGCAGAACTCCATGCACTTACATGGGCACAATGTGGATTTGTAAAAATGACAAAATAATGTTTTCTCTTTTTTTCCTCTCTTCATTTCCCTAACACCTAATTTGCTTTCACTGCTGCTGTTGAGCACTGAGCTGGCATTTTCACAGAACTATATATTATATCTTCAAATGTCACTCCTGAGTACTTACAGTGAGCTCAGTGTCCATCACTGTATATGTAACACTAGGATTGAGGCTTTTTTCACCCCTAAATATCACATAACGTTTTTAAAAACTGAATTTGCTGATTTATTGCCCAGTCACTCATATGCCCTTCTTAAACATTACACAGTCTTGAATATCCTGAATATTTCAACATCCTCAGCAAATGATTCTCGCCCTTTTACAGACCATTTGTAAGTCTGTTGAAGACCAGAAATCTCTGTGGAATTCATCTGGTGACAACATTGCATTGTGAAAACGGCACGTTTGTTCTTACCCTCTGCTTCCTTTCTTTCTCCTGACTATTTATCCATGTGAAGAGCTCTCTATTATCCCAGAGCAACTTGGTTTCTTTGGTGAGTGATACTGTCAAAAGCCTTTTGGAATTCCATGGGAACCGCATCAATGGCATCTTCCTCCTCCACACGCTCATTATTGAATTCAACAACCCAAAGCTGGGAGACAGGACTTTCCTTTTCAAAACCTGAGTCATCCTCAATATACCATACACACCCATGTGTCCACTAATCTTGTACTTGGAATAATTTATACTAATTTATTCAATGTAGAAATTGCATTTAGTAATTTGTAGTTCCTGTGAATCTCCTCTGATGTCTCTCCTAAAAACCGGTATTATATTTGCTATCTTCTGGCCTGTTAGGATGAGGCTTTCTCATCACACTTAGTACCTCAACTACTCCAGACTGGAGATTTGTTTGAATTATTTTGTGCAAGTATCTTCTAGCCTTCTGAATCTGGCCTATTTGTTCCATAGATTCAATTTCAGAAATTGTCTACATAAGGAAAAAATTATTTCATAGAAAGCTTGCTAAATGCTTGAATAGTGACCATAGCTTTATAAAGTTAACTTTTTTTTTTTTTTTCACTTATGGTGTCTTTTTTTTTTTTTTTTTGTAGGCTATTAATAAATACCTTCAATCCCATGGGCTCTGTCAATGGCTTCTAGCACCTGAATCATTTGGAAGTGATTTCTTATCAGGTTTTACGAATTTTCAAAGTTGCTTTTCCAATCTTTTTGTTTGTTTGTTTGTTTGGGGGGGGGGGGGGGGTCTATTTCACTGTTTTTGTATTTAACTTGCCATTACTATTCTTCCTATTTTTCTCACATGAATGTACTTTTGGTTTCTTCTCATAATTTCCATTCTCATTCTGTTTTACTGTATTGGCTCAATTTTGGCCTTTCTCAAGTTTGTTTTTTTTTTTTTTTACTACATGGTAAAAAGAGTTTGGTTTGAGTTTCTAGTATGATGTCTTTAAATAATCGCCATAAAACTTGAACATATATAGAATTTTTCACTAACTCTTTAGTATATTTTTAACCATATTTCTTCCCACTTAATGCATTTTCTGTCTTCAAAATTAAGTGAGGGAACAGTGAATTTTTGTGCCTTTGCCGGGATTTGAAACTAAGTAAAACATGGTTTCTGTTACAGAGCAGTTCACTGACAGGAACATTTTAATTCTTTCACTAGTGTTCATGACCAAGCTTCTACTTCATACAGGTTCCCTGCCTGCCCAGTTCCATCAACCAATCATTAATGGGGTCAACGAAATGATCTATGGCAATTCATCCAGACAGGACAAAGACTTTCTAAGGTCACTCAGCAAGTCTCACTGTATCCACTAATCCATAATAAATCTAACATCATAGTTCCCCTACTGCACCACATATTTTATTAGTTGTGTATAGCATTTATTTGTTTTCTGTTTTACTTTCTTTCTCCTGTGTGAGCATGAAATTTCAATCATAACTTGCTGACATGGCTTTGCATGTCGTACTAATCTGATTGTCAGCTTCAGCATTAAAAGCCTTGAAACTGAAACTCCACCAAATTCACAAAGACACCCATACTGTCCTTTGCATATTTGGTACCCTAACACTGCCTTCCTTCCAAATTTGTCATATGTTTCTCACGTCAATTGTTAGATATTCAGTTTGCACTTCAGCTGAGGGTGAGTCTTGGGACTCCTTCTATCCCTATTGCTCTTGCAGAGAGATAAGGCTAGGTTACTAGGTGCAAAGAGTCTGAATGAAACCCATGTCTATACCTTGGACAGGCAGAGGAAAATGAACTGGTGCTGTATTTTTGGAGCAGCCTGCAATTCAAAGCACTCTGTGTGTACTTCATGACCTTGCATGAAGATGTAACTATTAGGAATCATTAGCTTTGGTAAAAGAACACTACAAAGATTCATTTTTTCTTAGTAGGGTAAAATGGCAAGACAGAAGAACATTTATGGATAACATATTCATTGATTTACTGAATAATAAAAACAGCAAGCATCATTAAAAGGTTATGTTACGTATCAATGCCATTTATCTAGACACAATCCACCAACAGAAACATCATAAAATACTTTTTACAATTCAGAAAACTATGGCATGATACACACACAGGTTTTAATAACATCGCGGGTAGGCAAAAAATACACAGAAGTTGAAGCTCAGGTGTTGAATACATAGAAGCCTTAGCAATTTTTGATATTACCACTCTGGAAATCTCAGTAACATCCAAGTTCTAAAATATATTTTCCATACATTGTACATGCAGAGATGACATGCAAATTTCCATGCCTTAAGCCTCCTCCCATTTCAAGGGGAAAAAATGCACACATGTTCTGCCTTCATCTGTGCTGAAGATACAGAATCTTAACTACCAAAGATTAAATTGTAAATCTTCCCCATGCTCTGTGGCATGCAGAGGAAGTGTGTATTTTCATGCCTCTTAAGCAGGCCAATACACAGGAGCACTATACGGCCAACTCTGAGTAAAGAAATGTCACTATTTACTGTTGCTGTTCACAGACAGCGAGGAATCTGAAATAAAAGCCAATAACTGTTGGGTATACAGCAGCTGTGCAACCAGGGATGTGTTTTTCATCACTCCACGTGTTACATAATTCGTGCATTAGAACTTCTTCTCCTTTGACAGTCGCACAGCCCTTTGCAAACTTTATCAAAGCTCAGAAACTTGTCTCTCTGGCTTAGGCCTTCTGTTATTTTTCCCACTTAAAAGATGATCAAAGGGACTTCACCAGGGTCACACAAATGGCACTGGTTAAACTAAAGGTGTGTTTCAAACTGACTGAGTTTAATACGCAGAAGATTGTGAGAGACTAACACACACTGGTCCTCTCAATTCATTTGGCCTTACCCCAAAAGAAACCCAGAAAGTCAGCTAATGTAAGCAAAATAACAGTGTCTACAAAGAAGTACACATTAGCTTAACTAGGCAGCTTTAAAAATATTTCATCTAAACTATTTAAACTAATTGCTTCCCTATTTTATGTTTCAAACATAGCTTTTTTTTTCTTTTTTTTTTTTTCTTTTTTTTTTTTCCTTTAAATATATACAGGTAAAAAGTAAATAAAGCAACATCAGGAAAGTTAGAATTTCACAATGAAAAATTACAACATACACATAAATAGATTTGTATCAGCAATTTTCACCAGTTTTCCCCATCCCTTCAATGGCAAGCCAACGATTTAGAGACCCTATGGCTTTATTTATACTCGTAGTTGTCTTTTTCTTGTGTTTGAAATCTAAGCAAAATTTTACAAATTAGAGGATGACTAAGCATAGCCATCCATAGAACAGAAAATAACAAGAGTTAGTCAGAAGTGGCCACAAAAGAACAGATCCCAGAGCATGTTTTAAAAACAAACAAACAAACATGAGTTAAAGAGTATCATCTTTAAAACTGCCTTTAACAGTGAAATTCAGGCATCAGTGGTAAATGACCAGAAAAGGAATGCAAGAGTTTTGTAGGTTTGTTTATACTTATACCTATATTGTAGAGGCTTTATACCAGCATAGGTTGTTTTCTCTTTAGAGTAAACCCATTGCACCTGAATAAGTTTGAGATTTTCCTATAAAATTATATTTTAAAAATGTATTAAAAATACTTGAGCAAATCCCCAGGGCAGACAGGGCTGAAGTCTAAATGTCATTGCTCTTTTGGAGACAAGATCAACCTATAACCTTATCAGAACACAAATGATGTCAGTGAACAACATCCAAAACCTGCAGAGGCATTTCAGAGATTTTTGGCATTCTAATTTATGGCTTTCTTGCTGTTTTATAACTTTCGAGTTGCTCCTTTGTAGAATTTTTTTTTTTCTTTTATATTTTCCTTATTGGTTACAAAAGTCCTGAAAATCTATCACTTTTATCTTTGCACTTTTTTATGATGCATAATGCTGATTAGAAAGCGTCTCAGCTGGTAATAAGTTCCCTTCATATTTTTTTTTCAAATGCTGTTTTTATGCAGTTCATACAGGAATCCAATTAGCATATCATTGTGACTGATTAAATATGCCACACGTAAATTTACATGTCAAAATACATACTGTACTTAAACAAACAGACAAGGATGCCAGTCTTCTGTAAACAGCTTTGCATGCATAAGCTAACTGAAAAGCACAAAAGCTTATATTTAAATTCTCAATGACTACCTGAATAAAGATAGAGTGAAAGGGAGACTGAAAGGTAATGTTACTCATGCATGAAGTGAGAGAATGAATATAGACATTTGTCTCTCTTTGTCTCTGAAGAAAACTATTGACAAGAGATTCCCCATCTGCATATGAGGCTGTCACGTCAGATTAGCTCATCAGGTAATGGAAATTTGGCCTCTGATCCAGAAAAGGTCCCTATGCAATAAGAATCGAGACTGTTTCAAAGAGATTGTATTATCTTAGACAGCAGGATTAAATTAATATGGGAATGACTTCTACTGGAGGAAATTTTTTGTTAAACATGTGCTAATGTTTATTATGCATAGCATCCACTTCTCATAAGTGATCTTTCTTGACATTTATTCATTACTTTTTGACCTTCCTGGCAACTGAAAAACAAACAAGTGAAGTGCACCCCCTATGAAGCATGGATGATATGGTTCACACCAAAACCTCTAAATACACATTCATACTAGAGCATATTATGAAACAGAGAAGAAATTACACCATTGTCAGATAGATTGAATTTATCCCCCCTAAACTGAAAAAATTATTGAGGTCAGTCAAAAAAAGACTATTCACAAAATGGATGTTATTACTATAGTTCTCAAGCAGCAAAAGGAAGACCTTAGTTTCAGTCCTTTCTCCAATGAATAGTTCACTAATTTACATTAAGTATGCAAAGAAGGAAGGATTTGGAAATGAGTAATGAAACTCCTGGGAAGCACCTGCATACCAGGCTACAGTGCATTGCTTCTTTTTGCTCTCATGAACCCCAGGCCAGTGAACATTTAATTACTCCATCCAGGGTGGGACAGCTTCTAGAGGAAAGGCTGAGAATCTCCTCCCAATACTTTACCAGCATGTTGATTGAGGCTATAGCTTCAGACTCCCAAGTCAGATGAAAACAGTGAACCCATACCTATATCCTGGCCCAGTGCATTTCTGAGATGAAAGCTGAGATGAAAGCTGAGAGCTTTCATCTATAGAAATTAATCAGGAAGTCCAATTATACATATTTACACTGTGTTTTTTATTACAGACCAGAAGGAATAAGTATGTCAAAAAAATAGTCAGCGGTTGTAGTTTACAAGACAAAAAAAAGAAAAAAAAGAAAAAAAAAAAAACAATGTAAATGCCTAGGTATGTTTAACAGCTGTGAACCAGAACCATTCCATGTGAAGTCAAAAGTCTTTTCAATGACTTTGTTAGAAAATTGGTTAGGCTATTACTGAGCATGCCAGAAAAAACAGAGACCACTTCACAGCTTTGATTTTAATCATGTTGCACATGTAAATGAACAAGGAATTAATTTGACCCATATCATCTGCTTCTGATGTCACACAAACCAGAAAGGAATGAGAAGACAAATAGACAGCATGGAGATATTTTCTGTAGAGTAATGTTATGTCTCATAAGGGTGAAAGAATCTAATTGCATATGCATATTAGTATTATAGCGCCTCAATCTTCTTTATGGAAGATTCCACACTAGTATGGAAAGATGAACTACGTAACTCAAGAAAGGGAATGAATTAAGAGATGTGATTGAGGGGCATTTCAAAATAAATGTAGCATGTTGAAATAATAGAAATATCGGGACAATGAAATGACATCTTATTGACATTATGAAAAGCCCTGGTCCCATTTCATCTAAAATAATTGATATGCATCAGTGATTGTTATTAAATCTAGATACAGGTTCTGTTATTTTATTTGATATATCAAAAATTTAGAACAGATTCCTGCACTTTCCAGTATCTAAAATCGGTAATTTAGAATATTTCTTTGCCAGATTTAATATTAGTAGAATTAAATGT
Organism: Aythya marila; assembly: GCF_965140915.1. Lineage (NCBI taxonomy): Eukaryota > Metazoa > Chordata > Aves > Anseriformes > Anatidae > Aythya > Aythya marila. The sequence goes on from NC_139043.1 coordinate 10,087,825, forward strand.
AGTTTAATTTTTATCCCAAAAGTGAAGAAATATTTTTAATGAGGTTGACTCTACATTATAACCTTCAGTCTATATTAATAGCAATCTGAATTGTGAATGTTCTAAAAGAAACTAAAAACAGAAATGTATTGTTATAGCTCTAATTGCTGTCAAAGGGATGATGATGTTATAATACTGACAGTGATAAATGATGTCGAATTTTCAAATGATACAGAAAGGAGAAAAATGTTATTTTAGTGAATTCAAATCAACTGCCTACCCATTTATTTTATCTTTGCTAGAAGCCAGGTATAGATGCTTAAAAAAGTACAATGAATTGTGACTGGACAATCACAGAAGAAAAATCACCTTTTCACTTCTTCCTGTTTCTAAAAATGAAGCATATCCATTCACGAACACTTACCACTTGCATTGTGTTACCAGTGTGTTATCGCTAAAAACACAAAGCAACTAGCAATGTTTTCATTACTCGTGGAAAGCAACAGACAAGCTCTTATCTTAATAAAATAAATTAGTTCCCCAACTTTTGTTTATGACTAACTGGAAATCTGAAGGATGTCTCACACGGTTTCTACTGAAAATTTTGGCCTGTGCCACACAATAAGTGTTGACAATTCTTTTGGTGCTTAATAAGTAGAAATATTAAGAACTCTGGTACACCAAATTCAGTTGAAGTTATGAATGGAACTTTGCCCTCGAATTAAGACATCTAACCCTCAGTGCCTACGCAGATATGCCTGCATACTAGCTGGTTGCCTAAGTTCCCAATGTAGTTAATAAAAGACAAAGCTAATAGAGTTTTGAGGGCTATTCAGATCTCTCTGAATCAGACACCTACTTTTGTCCATCTGAATAGCTCACTGCTTTACTCACTGCAGATTGTTGAGAAATACGGAGTCCGACTTAGCAAACTAAATGTCTAGTCCTCTTTCAAGTGTTGCTGGTTACCCTTCCTGGCCTCTAGAAAGATGCAAACATCCCATAGGTGAAGCCCCAGGCAGGTATCTTGGATTGCTACAGCACCTCAAGTGGCCCCAGATGTTTCCATGTGGTGACTGAATCCCACGGATGTTATAATGAATGCTTACACATATAGGTCACATGTGGACACAGGTATAAATCCACTTCTAAGTAGGTATCATTATGAGCCAAATATCATTTGAAACACGCCTTCAAAGTCCCATCCCCTTCTTTCTTCCCAAAAAGTACTTCAGGATCAAGCCCATGGAAAGAGACAGAAATATAAAAGATAGAACATGCTCAAATGCATGTTCCAACCATTCCAAAATTTCCAGCCATTTTGGTTGGAAATTGCTTTTAGTAACACTACTTATTCAGTAGTATATCTAAGCACTTTCTTCTGATAAGCCTGTGCTTACATTCACACACATGAGAAACTAAAGATGCATTCACCTATGTGGAAATTTCTGAGAAAATAATCTACCCCACAAAAATTGTTTGAAAGAAAGTTAGTATTTGATCTTCATTTAGATTGTGTCATTAACAATTGTAAAAATGGTGGAATATATCAGTAATTACACTCCATGAAAAAAAAAAAAAGATTTTGCTTTGGATTACTGAGAGAAAAATCCACTATTATACAGACTAAAAGAATATGTATGTATGCTGTGTGAAAAGAAGTATATATATGATTTTCCAGAGGGGATTTGTCTTCAAAGCAGTGTGAAATTACATATCTTGTGGCTTAAAAATATATTATTTCAGCTTTATCTTCAATGAAGACATAGCTTACTCTATGTAAAAAAAGAATGTCCACAGAAAAGCTTCATTAGAGAAATACATCTTTTATGTGTTAATAACTCTGTAATTTGTTTCTCTTAACAATCAGCACTATGAAATTTGTACCTTGTAGTTTTCAGAGAATGTATAAGTTTTGCAGATGGTTACTTTCAGATTCTGTTTGTCTACAACAGGGAAACAACTAAATCACAATTCTACTAACAATGCACATATTATTCCTATTCAAGCTAAGAGAAATCACAAGAAAATACTGAAAAATCAAAAATCACAGTGAATAAAAGTGATAAAATCAACATCTGTCATGTAGGAGAATACGATTTTTTTTTCTTATTTTGTAAGAGCAATGGCATTTTAAGCCGCTAAATAAGATAATACATTCAAAATGGGAATTCATGAAGGTTTTATTCATAACTCAAGTAAAATTTGAATTACTCTCAGAATAATAAAAAGATTGTTTAATAACATAGTAGCTTATTTGATTAGAAAGTGGCACAAATAAGAGGAAGAAAGGCACTGCATGCTCAAGCAGCATAACAACATGAATTTAATGGCTGATAGAATTTTATATGCTGAAACATCCTCTTCCAAGTAGAACACCCAAATATCCTACTTTTTTTTGTTTCTTTTGTTATCAAATCCAAACTTCAGTGAGGTGATGGCTTCAGCAAAAGACAAGGCAAGGCTAAAACATGCTCGTCTAGGAGAAATGACCACAACAGGGATACAACATTTCCAAGGAAGAAATGAATAAATTTCAATGGAATAATGATGTTCTGCTGCTTTTATCAACAAGTGAGACAGAGATTTAGTTATATATGTGCATTAGGTGTAGGAAACTGCATTTCTTATTTATATTAGAAGATTTTATAAAACCCATGGAATTTGAAAGAACACTTGGAGATGATCCAGGCCACAACAATGCAAAGAGTTGCTCCTGATTTGAAGAAGACAGAGGGGAAAAAGAGTAAAAAGAAGTAACACTTTATATGAGAACCAAGCTAGCCTTTAAAATAAATTTATTTCAATATTGACTGCAACCTACCAGAAAACATCTTTCAAAAATGCCTGCTGTTCTCATGCACTGATGTGCAAACTGATGACTTCACGTTTATCAAATTTTGCCAACTGTTGCCAAAAAAATGGCAGTTCTCTTGGAGCAGAGTCAATGTAGAGCCAATGACTGCTACAGAAGCACTAGAATTGCAACAGGCAATTCTGTAAGGACATTTTAGGTTTTGTTTGTGCTTTTCATAGAATTTGAAAGGAAGAATATGTACTACTTAGTTATTTTTAAGTGGATGGAGTTTTTCTCAGCAGAAGCCAGATGTGCATTGAAGTAGAAGAAACCATTACAAAATGACCTGCAACTCCTTTTGAACACCCAGGATACTCAGAATTAAAAAGCCACCCAAAATAAATAATTCTGTACTGATCTAACATAAAAGCAGATATATGCAGGTGAACACTATGACCTACCTTGCCACTAACATTTATCTTCACTTACATACTTATGTTAGTTATTTCTATTCTCAGACCATTTTCTTTAATTTGTAAAGGATCGAAAATATCTCACATCTCCTTAATTAAGAGTATGGGCTTCCATAAATAAATAAAATAAGTTTAAAATTCAAAACATATGTCCCAGTGGTGGTGGCTTAGAAGGTCAAGGTCTTCCAGAGAATTTGCAATTACAAACTTCATTACCAATTCAGTAATATTCTAACTGAAAGGAAAGAGTCATAGCTCAACTACATAGGGCCGGAAATCTCCTAAGACTCAAGCAGGCTTAGAACAAGTCTTTTCAGATGCTAAGAAATTTGTCAGTGTGAATAGGGCTACACAGACACTGAAGAATATTTTCACTGCCTTACACTCATCCTAAACCTTACCTCACGTGCATAGGCAGATGCACAAGTGAAGCAGGTGCCATGATTAACAAAATGACACCCTTCCTCCTTTTCCCCCATTTTTCTATTCTGTTGACTAAACACACATGACCTTGGAGATGGCCCAAGCACCTCAGGTATCAGCATGGGACTGGCAGAGATAACACAAAACCCTGAGAAAGCCGTCACTTTTCAGAAGCAGCATTTGACAGCATAACACAGGATATTGCTCAGTGCCCACACTGCTTCCAGAATGTAGAATTTAGAGAACTGCGTCCCATCTTCTTTGCACAAAGGAAGGCAGAAATATCTTGCTCCATAAAAATGGTACCTATCCCTCAGCAACAGATTTTTGTCTATATTAATTCTGAAATGTGCTCTAAAGGTGCTTGAGACAGATCTAAGGGATTTGCTTTCATTAGGAGATCTTGGTTGGCCTTAAATTTAAGCAACACTCCCATTGTAGTCAATGGAGAATAACAGGATCCTCAAGGGAATGATATACTCGACCTATCTTAGACACCAATCATAAGTGCAATAGACATGTATGAGATAGATGAGATATAGGAGATACAGATGAAACAGACACCTCTCATGGGATGAAATGAATTACCCTCTGGAAGCACTTATTACATTCAACTGATTGTGAAGGGAGCTGAGGTTGACTAGCTTACACTTAAAGTACCTAAAAGACAGACACCTGAGTTAGAGAAGATGAAATCCACTCTTACGTTTAAATTTGATTACAAATAATTGAGTTAGCTGACACAATGCTGACCATGACTGATTGGGTCCGTGCACAGAAGGACAACTCCAATTCAATGCAGAGCTGCAAGGCAGACACTGTAATTAGTTGACACAATGCTAAACACAACTTTTTTTTTTTTACTTTTTTTTTTCCCCCTAAGACATACACTCAACTCATTTTTAACACAAGCAGAATTGTTTACCAGTCAAATGATGCTAGTCTCAGAAATATAGGACAGTTGAGGATGATGCAACTGAGATTTTTATGTGAAAAATACATTGCAGTTCCATTCTGGACACTCTTTAATATAAAATATAAACATCATTAAATACAAGCACAGTACCATTTCATTAAAAACATTTGAAATGGGAAATTACATATCTTCTGATGAACACATGAATTAGTTTGGAAATAAAACCTAGAATTTGTAATTGCCAAACTGAACACTTTTTTTGAAAAGCAGGACTGTATGAATTCAAAAATTGACACATTTTGTGTAAACCCATATTTGTTTTTTTTTCTTTAAAATAAAATGTGAAATTAGATTCCATGGTGTTATAAGCTGTGTAAAGATATCTGTTTCTAAACAGAAAAATTTTTGTTACCATAAGGAGAGACAAGAGAGTTTATACATGTATTGAAACTTTTAAACACCAGTACAGCTTATACATATTAAAATCTTTATGTAAAATACAGGCATAGAATTATAAAGAGAAACAAGTGACAGCATTAATGCATGAATGGCATTTTATGTTTTGCTAGAGATGACTAACGAACTGAATTCCTATGGAAATATAGCATGCATGACATTCTCATACCTACCCAATGAGTTCATAATGATTACTGCTATTACAATGAATACAAAATTAATGAATAATAAATTAAATCCTTACACTAAATTGATATTAGGAGCCTCTTTAAGTCATTAATTTTTTGTAACAGTCAAGTCACAATCCATAATAACCTTCTGAGAATAACAAGTTACGGATTTAATTACAGATAAAAAGAAATGTCTTCTATTAAAAATGTGGGAAATTATGCCCTAAAAAATTAAAAATGGAGCAGATCTTGGAAAGTAGCAAAGAATGTTCATAAACTAAAATAATAACATTAATAAAAAAGGAAATTAGAATGTCATATTTTTACTTGTGATACTTTCAAAAGAAATATTCCAGGATTAGGATAAAAGATGAACTAGCCAAGCATATTTCTCAAAGTTTGATTGGTTTATGACATGTCAAGTGCAGAGAAACTCATTTTTATACACCAAAATCCTGTCATAAGAATTTAGTTAACAATCACAATAAATGTCATATCTAAATCTGGCAATTCTCACTCAGGATTTACCAGGAATCTAAAATACTAAAGTGAATTTTTCTCCATCTGATCTTCCCAGATATCTTCCTAAATAAAAAATAACTGTCAGCTTTAGAGATATATGGAATTTTATAGGTTTAAGCCTTCATGGAAATAAAAAGTAAAATTTTTTTAAGCCGGCGTGTTCTACCTCTGTGTGCTACCACATTTACAGCTAGAAACTCTGTACACCAATAGTTTAAGCAATGTGGACAACTTTCAGAATTAAAAATAACTATTTCACAAAAAACAGAGATTTTGATTTACCATAATAAATACTATCCTCTTAGAAGTGATCCTGAGAGAGGAGCACAATATACACTGAGCTCAATTTACACTGAGCCTATACAAGAGCATAGGCTCAATGTAATGCCAGAGGAGACCTGTGCTTTCCATCACCCTTAGTGCAAGGGCAGAACCTATCCTTGTCTTTTGTAATACATTCAAGAACTCTTTTAGATCCGTGAATAGAAGAAACATTAAAAGTGCAGGATGCACAAAAGGCCAAGTATTTTCCATATGTTAAAAATGTAACCAAATTCAAGATCATTCCATTTCAATGAAACATTTTTGAATTTCTAGCAGGTATAATATCTGTTTCTTTAAAAATAACAGTGGACAATGGCAATCTAATGGAATTCCTTGTATTGTTTGCTGTATGAAGTTCAGGCATGAAAAAATGAGAATTATACAGTGAAGGATATATTACCCTTAAAAATGCGAAGTGATGTTTTGCTAGAGTTGGTTTCTATATGAATGGCCATATCTGGTTCCTTTAGCCATCTGTTTGATCTCCAACAGTGTTCAAAAGAAAAATACCAGGCAAATTCAGATCTAGCTGGTTTCACTTTTTTCTTTTTTTTTTTTTTTTCTCTTCTGGATATGTAAGTTACTTTCCATATACTATCTCTTTAATGAAATAAGGTGTCAAGGAGTGTAGAGTATATATAAATATAAAAGGTATAACTGTGCTACCAAAGTCTGAGTATAAACATAGACAATTTCTCCCACTTAATTGCCTGGGTGTGGTTAGGGTTTGACAAACAGAAGTTCACACATCTCTAACACAAACTCAAATTTGCCTCTTGTGATAACAGCCACTAACAGTAGTTTTATATACATATGTAAAATGCATATGTTTATACAGAAGTGGAAGTAGGAAGGATTCTCAGCAACAGTAACAGTACATTCTGAGAAAGGCTGATACTCATTACCAGATGGGTACTAAGGGCCAAAGAGAAGCTATACCTAGGGGCACCAGCATCTGGACTTGAATGTGTGTAACATGTGCTAGCGAAAGCAAGCCGTGGACTGTCTGTGTTACTAATCAATCTGTCTTGATATTTTCCACTTTTTTTTTTTTTCATTTTCTTTATGGAGAAATCTGAGATCTAACATCTTTTGGAATGAGGAGTCTTAGATACCTACTGCCTTATTTTTAAAGCAAATGTTTATTTAACAGTATGGCAGTACTCCACTCAGTTTGTTTAAAACTCTTTGGGACAACTTATAATTCATTTTGACACATAAGCTTTTACACATAAATATATGTCAATTCTAATGCTTATGATTGCTTGCAGTATTACAGATCTAAAAGACCAAATGAGGGTTCTTAAATTCTGCGATAGTCTTTACCTAACAAGCAACACACCAAGAAACCACTATAACATAAAAGATGGGTGCATTTATTAATTCTGGCAAAGAGTAACTGGAGCAGTATGTTCAACAAAATGTGATAAATATGCAAACTCTGCCTCATCACTAACCTCACCAGTTCAATAACAAGAGAAAATGATCAACTTCCTCATCCATACATCACTTCTGGAAATAGCTACCTGTACCTCTGATATTCTAGGCTTCCAACATCTCTCAACTTTCACTTATTTTTTGTCCACTCAGCTGATTTCAAATGTGTAATTATCCTATGAGAGAGTTGTTTCTAGCAGGAAAAATAGCAATGGATAGAATATGAGAGGAAAAGGGACCGGAAAGGAAAAGCAGAATCACAGGAACACTGAGAAAACCCTTACAAACATTAGAATTCGTTCATGTTCTTTACCTGATAACATAACAAAATATGAATTTACCGTCATATAATAATCATTAATGTATTTTCCTAAGGCTTATATAAGGCAGAGTATTGGGAGCTGCCATGTTAATGAAATGCCTAAAATGTCACCTAACTTTGAAAACATTATGCTGAAATATAAAATAACTGTTTTCACAGCAGGTAGATTTCTCAATTTGAAATGCATTAAAAATAATGTTAAAATACTTTTAATTTAACATGAAATAATACAATAACCCAGTCGAATTCTCAGCTCCTAAGTGGAAGTAATTCTTGTTTGAACATGCCAATCCGTTTTACAGCCAAGGGTAGTAACTACACTGAGTGTGGTTGATTTGAGCTGCACATTTCCCATTAATGTTAATGTGAGTTTCACAGCTATATCGCTGCACATGGGCAGAGAATATACCCTCAAGTTGTTAAATGGCAATGAAAGACGAGAATGAATATGTGGTGATTCCTCTGAAGAGGAAAAATGCCAAGGAAAGAAATGTCACAAAGAGTAACATAATACACAAAATCCATTCAGAGAAGGAAGGACAGAAGGAAAAAAAAAAAAAAAAAAAAAGCATTCTCTGATCTCCTTCCAAAACCAGTATGTTCTGGATTTCCTGCAATGATTTTACAATTGAAAAAGACTTAACTGCCTCCTATAAAAGCCCTATCATGAAATCCAGAAGAAATAAGCATCTTTTTTTCTCAATTAAAGTCTATGTTTTAGATGGATCTACTGCTCTTCAGACATATATGTCTTTATCTCTTATTTTTATTCTTTATCTACAAGCTTTAAATCACATGTAAAGTCAAAAAGAAGTACAGGAATATTTTCATGAGTGTTGCATCCTTGTTATTATTGGTGACATCCCTGGCTTTGTTGGTGACAGTTCAACAGTTTGTCTGGCAGAGCTGATCAAGGTTAACAACAACTTGGCAAAAAAAATGGTCCTTTTTGTCTGGTACTACTACAAGGTTCCTGTCCAGCTCCAATTGCAGCCTCTAACATAATACATCTTTATCTTCCTACATTTAGATCAAGGATTAGGCTATCCAATCGTGACCTGAATTCCAACAGTACATGTCAGTCTGTCCAAAGATTTTTAAAGATCTGCAAGGTCACCACATTAGCTATTTCACTTAAAGAAGCAAAATTAGAGGGTATGAACAATTAAGTATGTGTGAAATCACTGCAGGCTTGAGGTCATACCCGGGGTTTGGGAGCATAGCTGAACACCTCGAGCTCCTATGAAAAACTCCCTATTTATCTCTTTCTGTCTTACCCACACATACCTGTACACAGACACACTTATTGTTGCACAAAGAATAGTACAGCCGCACAAAAAAAATTACAGAATGGTATTTTTTTTTTACTTAATCCCAATTAGAACTGGAATATAATGCCTTGAAGAGGTAGTCAAAACTAAAAAATATATACTTTTTATAAAAATCATAATTTTCATAATTATTTTATTTTATTTTATTTTATTTTATTTTATTTTATTTTATTGAGGGGGTGCTTACTTTCTTATATTTCCCCAGAGTACGTTATCAGTTTAAAATCCGTAATAGGAGTTCATTCATAGGGTTAAGTGCATTAAGTGACTGATATGTCTCATAAGAAAAACAGTTTTTCACATGTACTGAATTTTTGCATATGAAATTTACAGCAAAATTCAGCAGCCTAGTCTAGTTCTATAAATACATTTTTTTTGTTGTTTTCTTTGACTTTATTTTATGACCAACTTTTTTTTTTCAATTTAAATTGAAAGTACTAGCATTATGCATCTCTGTTTATATGTATATTCAGCTACACACACACATACAATATATACATACATGTGTGTATATATACCATACTAATATATACGCATTTATACAACACCATACATACATAAATATGCATACAAATATATATTTCATTTGTACCACAATATCAGTTTTCCCATAGTTCTCCAATTTCACATGGTTTGCCTACTTCTAGACATCCATTTAGCTAATTTTGTAAACTATGATAAATGAAATTACTCTGCATTATTAGTTCACTTCTACTCAGTACCTAACTACAGTGAAAACTGGTTTCCACAACTTCTAATTACAAAACATTAGCTACCTGAGTCTTCTCCAGCTGAGCAGATTAGCATAGATCTTCTGCACTGACAGCTTTGACCTTCACTCCAGCAAACACTTGTCAAAATGCCAAAAGTAATTACCTGGGTGTTTAGGAAGGAGTAATGGGGTGTAGCTACCTACCTTTTCTTGTTACTGATCTAAAATGTCTATAAAACTTTGCCAAGAGGCACCCTCCGGATTTTGGCACACACATTTTTTTTTTCTCATCTGTCTTTTCCTTTTTTTTTTTTTTTTTTTTAATTTAATAGACTATCAAATATTAGCTATATGATCTTCTGCCAACCAATCTCATCACAATTCTGGAGGATAGGCTAAATAACCTACTAGATGGATCTTTCAACCAAAATGATTTTATGATTGCTGTCATCCTGATGCAACCAGGGAAAAAATACAGAAAAGCAGCAGAGCTAGCACAGGAACAAATGACAATAATTATGCAACAGAAGAACATATTGCCAATTCTCTGAATTATCTTTTAAAAATCATTATGTTACAGTCTTTTGTTCATAAAAAAGCCTTTTTCCTATACACATTTCAGATTCAGAATTAAGAAAATAGAGGCACAGAGAATTTATAAGTACTTCTTGAAAATCTGTAGCTAGATTAAATCTAGCATGTCTTCTGACGTTAGCCAACGAAAAGCTATACAATCTCTTAATCTAGAACATTCAAATTTATAGAAAACATTTTCTAAAGAGAACAAATGGATTTAGCATGTTTTCCTAAAGACTAGATAATACTAGAAAGATTAAGTATTTGTAGATTATTACAATGGTCATTAATCTCTAAATCCTGCATACAGTTTTCGTCAGACAATAGCAAACATCATCTCCAAATAAAATCAAGATCAAAGGTCTATAAATCTGATTCTATCTTATCTTACATGTCAGAACGGATGCCTGAGGTTCAGAAAGGTTAGGAAAAAAAAAAAAAAAAGAAAAAAAAAAAAAGAAACTAACTTTATTTGACTACCAACAGTCCAGAAAACAAACACCTAATGAACATCAGATCACTTGCCTTGTAGTCATGACATAACCTAACAATTTTGCAGGTTCTTAGGTGGCAGCAACAGCAGCTGCTGGAACAACCTTCAATCCAGAGGAGAAAGACTGCTCCAAATGAAGGCAGTATTAAAATGCAGGACTGCATTCTACTGACCAGTGTGCCCTTGTGAGTGCACCCAACAAACTTCTCTTCGCAAACTCTCCAAAAGCTCTCAAATAATTCCTTGTCCCACTGTCAAGAGCTCATTATTTCCCTTCTCAGATACATTCCCCCATGAGCTATCAGCAGTAGGTCATGCAAGTGGTTATTTTCAAGACAGATGACACATGAATCTTCTGGACCTCCTAACTAAGCATTTGTCAGGCAAAAATCCTGCACCTGCCCTTTCATCCCAGGTCATATTTGTGCCTCCTTCCCAAGATGTCATCCAAAAATAAATTGTCCTCTACCAAGAAAACAGATTCAGGTCAGCCACCCCTGCACACTGTTACCAATAACCGTGCTTTGGGAGAAGTGCTTTTCAATGTTATTACTTTTTTTTTTTTTCCAACAAAAACGGATCACAGTCTGATTCTAAGCAGAATTCTATTCTCTGTGTAACTGATTTTTTTGTTGTTGTTGTTCTTGTGTTTTAAATAACAGTTATTTTTCATAGATCTCTGAAGTAGCACTGCTCTGCCTATTTTATTTTGTTGATAGGAAAGCCAACACTTACAAGATTGCTAATCATCCAATTTTATATATTAAAAGTAGGATATTTAGTTATATCAGATAAAGAACATTTTCTTGTTTGTACCAACTAAAGTTGCTGGCATGACCTTGTTCTCTGCTCCACATAGTGCCCACTGTTTATTTGCATGCATAGTTTAAAATTACTAGTTTTATCTTTTTTTCCTCATTTTGAAAAATTATGGTGGTTGAAAATCTACTGGTTGTTCTTCTCCAGATAAAGATTAGGCTATAATACTATCTGACCTGTTTCTTCAATTGCCTTGTTTATCCTTACCTAACAAGGTACATATGGGGGTTGGCCTGTTCTCCCACGTGCCTGGTGACAGGACGAGGGGGAATGGGCTTAAGTTGAGCCAGGGGAGTTTTAGGTTAGATGTTAGGAAGAACTTCTTCACTGAAAGGGTTGTGAGGCACTGGAACAGGCTGCCCAGGGAAGTGGTGGAGTCACCATCCCTGGAAGTCTTCAAAAGACGCTTAGATGTAGAGCTTAGGGATATGGTTTAGTGGAGGGCTGTTAGTGTTAGGTTGGAGGTTGGACTCGATGACCTTGAGGTCTCTTCCAACCTAGAAATTCTGTGATTCTGTGTGATATTTAGCAATAAATAAATAAATAAATAAATGAATATTAGATCAGCCTACCTATTCTTTACAGAAAAGCTAGCATGATAGAGGTCTTTTCCTCACCAGATTTCTTCTTGTATCACTTTTAAATAATTTCTTTAAGTATGCTTAGGATCTGCTGTGAACAGAGATAGTCTCTTAAGTGTACTGGACGCAAATACGTAACATTTTATTGAAGGAATATAATGTTTAAAGATGTCTGGAATTGTGTTATTTTTGTTTATGACATATTGTATATATATTTCTAATATATATATTTTCCTGGAAAAATGGTAGCTCATCCTAAAAATGTTAAACAAAATAGCAGCAATTTTGCCAAATAATATCATGAAATATGATATTAAGCAGGTTGTTTTGGACTTGGCGATTTCTGCTTGCTTTGCTGTAAATTATAATATAATTTAGTTCTCAAATATTTTATTATAGGGACTTTTTGATACTGTCTTCATAGTTGGATCATAAAGTACCAATGCTACACCAAAAATAAAAAAAATGAAAAATTGTTTCAATCACCCATTCTCAGTGCTAAGAGCTCCAGAGCATCTATTTGTTGATTCATATCAGCTGGAAACAGTGCTTTTAAAGTTTACAGGTCAGTTTGAGATATCTGTGAAAGGAAATACGTAGCAAGTTTAATATGGAAAAAGACTTTTCATTTCCATAGTAAAAAATGTACTGTGAGATTTCACAAACTTGAAAGAAAACCACTTTGCACTTAAACATAACTGTTTCACGTTACAAGCTGTAGGTGTGAACAAGCTGACTGCAGGAATTTGGTTGTTTAACAATATTATAGATGGTAATATTTCTTAAACTCAAAATCTTTTTAAATTTTCCCAATCTTAAATTAATTTGGATTTCTTAGAGAGCTTTCAGTATGTTACCCAAAGGTATTGTTAACAAAGGAGACCTAAGCAGAAGAATAAAAGGTTTGCTCTAGAAGACTTAAGAGATCTAGAAACAGAAAAAATATTTTTGAATATGTTACCATACAGAAAGATCCTGAAAAATTCTACAATCCTGACTTCAAACAATTACCCTAGATTTATCTGCAGTATTTACATATGGCAGTCCTATCATCAGCATCTATGCACCAAACAATAAATATTTTTTCCTTGAATGTAGAGCAATCTACACAACTAGTTTAGAATAAATATCTAACTTTCAGACAGCTGCAACTGAGTTAGATAAATTCTACCCTACCATGCATTATATTACCAGAGGGCTCTTAAACAAAGTCAACCCTGTAATCATGATTAACCTTTAAACTTTCTTTTAAAACCTTTAAACCTTTAAATTACTTTAACAAAGACCCAAATTTTACCTGTCTTTATAGGCCTGCCTATCACAGTCAGAAGGAAGTCACTGGGGAAGAGTCATAACCAGAGACATTTCCTCTGTTAAGGTCTGAGGCACATTTACCAAATGGTAGCACCCATCACAACTGCTAAAAGTCATTCCAGGATAAAGAGGATATTGGCTGGCATAGTTGTAATGTTTTTTCAGTAAAAGAACAAGGTGGGAAGGAAATGCCATCTAAAAAATTGTTAATCATAGTAACAGATATTTGATAGTGCAGGAGACAGTTCACATTTTGAATAATACTTCAAAAATATAATGACATCCTACATTCAGCACAGGAAGGATTTGAGGAAAATACTTCAGATAGATTTGACAATACAGTAGGAGAAAGGCAATTGATCCACTACAGAGGGGACAAGAGGTGAAAAAGGACAATGTGAACTAAGGAGCCTTGAGTGGAAGAAATCAGGACTTGCACCAAAAGATTTAAGAGACTAGAAACAGAAAAAGAGCTGTCAAAATTATACGTTTCACATTAAAGACCAAAGAATCGTAATCCTTCTTATACCAGGGCAACAGCAAATGCAATCAGATGGACCCCATAGCCTCCTGGCTACAGTGTTCAAAGTTTCTGACATAGAAGCTGTCAGTTCACTTCAAAGATCAACCTCAAATTATTCATAGACACTCAACTTCTTACCAACTCAGAGAGAAAGATATCTAATTGCACGATCTACAAAAATCTAGATAGAGGGAAGGGATTCAACCGCAGACTTTCATCTTGCTTCGTTCACTTCATCACAGCTGAATTATGAGTCTGACAATGACTTGCCAATGAATATTTTCAAAACAATCCATCTCACTGTTGTAGGACAGAAAAAGGAAACCAAGACAGTGTGCTACCACGTACATTTTTGTGACAAAAGCCACAGAGTTCATCTTTCTGAGACTTTTCACGAGACATGCAAAACTTGTGCTAAAAATCAACATTTTCTGGATTGTCTTAATCCAGAAATAATTCACGAAGGACCTCTTCAAGAGGAAAACTTTTAGCATAGAAATGTATTTCCTGCTTGTATGGATGATCACCATGAAAAAAAAGGTGGCAAGTTGCCACTGAAGTATGTTATCCAAAGAACATCTAACCAAAAATGGTTTAACAATAGACAAAGGCCAGACAGTGTTTAATCACAAGCAAAAATAATGAGAGAAATATTACGAACTCTTTGTATCAATTGACATTTCCCAGGTTTTGCTCAAATTCCTTGACATTGGAATTTGATGACTAGAAGAAATATTAGTAATATCAATTATTCTAAACATGCTTTTAACTAAAGACATGTATATCTACTACAAACTTTGCATAATCTTCTTGATGATTTATTCCTCACTGACATGCTGTCGCTATTTCTCCCTCTACATTTCTCTTCACACGTACATATTGTATGTAGTTATTATATGAAGATACAATAATATATGAAAATACATCTAAAGAGAGTTCTCTCTCTTTTTCCTTCCTGAAAGCTTTCTAAATTTTTGTTGTTGTTGTTGCTAATAATGAATAATAAAATAAAGGTATATATAATTTTTCTGTCCACAGTGGTATGGTCAGTGGCCATAGTTATTGTTTAGAGAGCAAAGTGAGCCTCTGGAGTGTTTCTAGAAATTAAACAATTTAAGCTGTATACCGGATCCTCACCAATTGATTCTCTGATGTAGGGTAAATTCTCTTCCCTCTCTTCTTTATTTTGCTAAATTTCAGACCATTAAGTTCATTATGTTTATTCACATTCTGTAGTAAACTGAAAAGATAATCCCCACCACCACCAATACAAAGAGGACCACACTTCATGACTAGAATGAATACAAGAGAATATTCATATAAAATTATCTGTAATATCTTAGACTTACGTTTGCTAAAGTTGAAATACATCTTTCAGTTATGCTGCACTTGCTGCAAACAGCTAAAAATGTGCCATTGATATAAACCATTCATTTGTACTTTATAATTAATTCTTTTAAATATATCTGTAATGGATGTTTGTACCAGTGAATTTATAATAAAATGAAAATACATTCATGTCAGTCTCAGCCCTTTTCAGCAGGGCTCAGACTGGATGTGTGACAAAACTGTGATTCTGCTGAATCCGCTTTACAGATGGGAGTAATAAACTGGAGTTTCTTCAGTGGTTGTGTGCTCATTACAATCGATGAGGCAGGTTTCTCATCAATATTTTCATATTCATATTTTTCAGAATTAAGATTTTCTTTCTTTTTTTTTTTTTTTTAAACATCTGCAGTTGTTTAAAATTCTGAAGGAATTCTATATGCATGTTATTATCCATTCTAATACTTATCAGGCTGTATCTGTATTCAAATTAACTTGTCATACAGTTTAATTTTAATGATAATGATTTTTTTTTCCTCCCCAAGGGGAATTAATTCTCCAGTGCATTTTTTGCAGAGTTAGAAAGTTGGTAGATAAATAAATTTTAGACAAGAAGTTTATATGATTCAGCAACTCACTCCTTAAGTTATGATTAATGGTCCAATCAATCCATGCACTTTTGGAAAAACTGTGTTTTACCAGCAAGACAAGAGAAAATTAAAGAAACATAAATCAATAGCCTAGTTAAAAGTTAGAGGAATTTAAAATAAATAAATAAATAAAACAAAAATCTAAATATTCTAATATATGTTGAAAACCCCCTATTTACAACAATGAAATCAAGATTTTTGAATTGCTATAATTATATATATCACATATAGACACAAGAAGCTGCATACAAGATCTGCTAATTCGCTAATATCTGGTTTTTCATTGCCTTCCTCTGTGCTACCAGTTCCCCTTTACTAATATACCCATGTTATGAATACATTGTTTTGTTCTTCGGTCCTCTTATTTTTTTTTAAACACCTAAACTGTTGCATTTTTATACAATAGTAAATAAAATACAAGCAAAATTCTTATTTGTTAAAGGCTGCAACTACACATAAGCAATTGCTTTTATTTCATTTTGGCAATGCTGAGTACTGTGCACAGACTTTTCTCTCCTGCATCTCCTCTTCATGTGAGCAGTATATATGTTGTAGCCACCCTATCCAAAAATTCTGTATTTGGAAACTTCAGACGATTCTTATTTTCTAATTACCATTGTTACTTTACATGTCTTTGAATAAATTGTGTAATTCTGGACTACATATTAAGTTGTACAAATTCAAATTTATTGCTTATTACTATAGTGACTATATTGCAATTTTAGATAAATTGAGTTATCTTACTGATAGTTGTTCTCTGCTAGATTTCTCCTAACCTTTAAACTGAAGAGAAATTAAATCCATACTCATTTGTCTAAATGATGTCATGTGCCAAGTGTAATTACTTCTAGAGCAGGTCATCTATGTCTAGAGAAAGTTTATTTCATCAAAATGTTGAGATGCACCATTGAGCCTGACTTATTAAACAGAAATAGGCCAGAGGACAGCTACACCATGCAAGATATGTTCTGTATTATGAACATCAGTGTGCAATGCAGGCAAAACATTGGCAGTCCTTCTGCTCTGCAGTGAAAGAGCAAATAAAGGTATTGTTAATGGTATTTTGTATAGCCTGCTTTCTCAGGCTGTACAAAAATTTAAATTATTCTGTTGTCAGGTTTCCCTGTAGAATTATGTAGCCCTAGAAAATGCAAAAAGAAAAGTAATCAAAACATTTACTTAGCATAGGAACTATGGATTACTAGAAAACAAAAATGTTTTACCAGCAAGAATATGGCTGAAGGATTTTAGGGAGCTTTTTCTCTGCTCAGTGTGGTTGTTGTGCACACTGAGAAGAATGGATCTCAAATGCTAGGAGAATACAGTAAACTATTTTTATTATCGTACTTCCCTATTTCTATTTTTCAGTAGATATTCTAAGTCAAACATCTATTTGCAAAGCTGCTGTGGAGTCCCATGCCTTCTCTAATCTGCACATTTGTCAGACTCCACAGGGGAGGATGGAAAACTTTAAATATAGTTCCCCATATGGAAACTTAAATAATGCAAAGAAAGGAGCAATTTATTCATTTTGGTAACAAAACTATATATACTACAAAAATAATGAGAGCAAGTTCCTGCAAAGAACCTGTTGCCACAGATAATAACGAGACATGGACATTATAGAAATAGATTCCTTTTGGAAATCTGGATAATTTAAATTCTCATAATTACTATGGCATCTGATTACCTCAATTTCTAAGTTCTTTGAGTTTCTAAGGATGTGATGAATGGTGAAATTCTTCACTCAGTTAGGTCTATAAACAAGATCTGCTTTCAGATTTCCTGGATGAATGTTGTTACCTAATAGCAGGACACCATGGAGTAATACATTTACCCATGCCTGGAAGTATGCACCAATTTATTCTGCATCAGTTTCCTTTGGTAAATTACATTTTTGGAATGATTTTCTTTAAGACATTGTTGACTTTTAACATTTATAATTGCAGCTAAAACCTGAAAAAAAAAATCTTATGTAAGTATGTACTGCTGTTGCTCGTTTTACTATTTATATTTTTGGCTTTAGATATCTGCAAGTTCACAAAAAGTTTGCTAAAAATAAAACAAACTGATTAGCAAGTACATTGATAGGCTACTGCAACTTTATTTACTGGTTAGAAAAGAGAAAATTGATACTTTTAAAATTTAGAATGTTTGACTCTTGGGCATATATCTAATTTTATTTATTTATATATTCATTTAGGCAAAAGGCTAATTTTCAAAAAAAAAAAAACCACAACAATTTCCTTGTTTGATAATGACTGAATTGTTTTCATTAATCTATTACTACACTAAGATCTTATTTCAGAGCAGTAATAGTCTATTCAGACCCACAACTTCATATTTAAATCTTTTTTTTTTTCTCCATTTGAATTTTTTACATTAATCTCTAATGAAACTCATCTGCCATTTTGAGTCCAGTCACTCAGTCTAGTATGTTTTTTATACATTTCTAAGATCAAGTTTCACCTTTAATACTGTAAATAATTTAGTACTCTTAGCAGGCTTTCTCATCACACTGCTCACCATTCTTTTTCAGCTCATTTGTATGTTGCATGACACAGTCCCAGCAGAGATCTATTTTTTTTGAGAAAACTAGTAAGTTATTCTTACTCTCTGTTTTTTATTTGCCTCTTAACCAGTTACTGATCTGTGTATTTCTTGTTCCATATTCTAAGAAACAATTAGTTTCCTCAGAAACTTTTACTGAAAGACCTTGCCAAAAGTCTTTGGAAACCCAGGCAGGCTGTACCAGCTGCATCATATTTGTTGATCTCTTCAGAGACAGTCAACAGGTTTACAAAGTAGGACACTGCTATATTAATTTTTACCAGATAAATCATACAGATTTGGGTGTCCCATAATTCAATAATTTATTGTAATTTCCTAATTTTGATATATTTTTTTCTTTTATTATTATTTTTTTCATGTTAAACCTACTTAAAAGTGAGTTTGTTACTCTACTCACCAGTTAACAAGAAATTTCAAAGTGAAGAGTTTCACACTACCAGTGCTTAACCATTTTGTCCTTGTGCTACTTAAAACCGGAGTGGATACTTTATGGTGTTGGTAACCTCTACACATTCATTTGACTGTTTTTCATACCCTAATTTCATACCCCTCAACACATTGAGACAGATCCTCCAGAGCCCCGCACAAAGAATGGTTCTGGCACTGGAACTACCCCAGTTCCTTCTACAGCTGAATTCATCCATAAGGAAGCAGGAGTTGTTAATGGACAGTTTGGGGCTCCCAAATGTTTATTTAAATGAACTTCTTTTATTCCTATTTGCAAGCAACATTGTAACTTGTTTATTCGTAATTTTTAAAACCTATCAATTGGGTAATTTGAAATCATTTATCAATTCAGTTACTTTGCAGAAATGATTTCTTTCAGTCAACAGCTCCTCCATAATACTGTTAGTAGCCAAATTGATAAGAAGCCAAGAGCAGTACATAGAACAGCAGTATTTATTCAGAAGCAGTTTAGCTCCAGATATACAATGTTTACTCTCAAGATTAACGGGTCATGGAAATTGCCTAAACCGCACACCAACAAAGGTACCGTCTTTTGATCCAGAAATTAAGGCTAACATGTAATACCGTTTTTGTTTCCTGGAACAAAGTATCAGAAAAGCAAGGGTATTAAATTCTCATTTGCAAATATCTAATCTGTTTTTCTGAGGTCATGACAACACTGAAGAGTTTTTCACCATGCTAAGCTGTGTCTCCATGTCTGTATTTAATCCATTTCCTCTACAAACAATGAAGTCTCAGGCAGTTTTAATTGACTCAGAGACGTTACACTTCATTTTCCCATATGTGCCACTCACCCCTCAGCCACTCTCCCTAAACGCCAATCTTCCTGGGAAAGTGTGCTGCCTCCATCCATGTTGTCTGACTACAGTCCTCTAAACTGAAGAGTGGAAGGCCAGTTTGGGAATGGAGGATAAGGACTCTTACCTGCTGCTTTGGCAATATCTGCAGTTGAAATGTTTTGGAGGTTTGAGTGCACTCTGAAGGTCACAGCTGGTCCCAGCACGCTAGAAGAGATTATTAAAAAATGTAAGACTCATAATCAAGAGACATAGCATAATATTCCTTTTCAAAATAGGTTTTTAAGGAGAAACTATTAAGACACCATTTAGCCCTCTTCCTTTTGCTTCATTAGCTACATTTGCATACATTTATATACCTCTTGTGGAAGTTTGTGTGTATCTTGTCTTGTGCCTTTCTGAAAGAATTTCAGTGACATTAACTAAACTTCAAAACATTCCTGTAAATACTATTCCCATTACAAAAATGGCAAAATAGAGGCACAGAAATTGTTATTCTCTCCAGAACACCACAGAACATCACTGGAATTCAACACCTAAAGATTACATAAAGCTTCAAATTTTATTTGCCTAACCTTCACTCAAGCTTGTTATGAATCTCAGTCAGAGAGACAATAAAGAGAGTCAGAATATTTATCTTGATCATGCTCTACAAGAACATATTTGGAGAAAAGACTTTGGATGTATCTGATCCAAATGTCTGATTTGGAAAGATGGCAAAAATTACTTAACTTATAACAATAGACGTAATAATCTATTTGGACAATTTATAAAGAGAAGTGATGGAACTCTGTGGTGAACTTTTTTGGTGTAGCCTGATGGTCTTTTATGGCTTAAAAACCTATGAGGCATTACAGAGCACAGTACTAATTAACTAGATGAAGAATGGCATAGTAAGGTATTCAGGGTTTCAAAAAAATGTTCATTGTGTGTTTTTGCAGAAAAATAAATCCATATACGTAATGTTGCATTCATTCTCCACCCATCCCAATAATATCCAACCTATATGCACATCTGAGGAAAGGAATAAAGAACTTTCAGTTGTCATATTATGCTAAAGTACATATATATGAAAATCGTAAGAAAAATGTACACACAAAACTATAGTAAAAGTATTTTAAAGAAAATTTCCAGTTAATAAGCCACAGTAGAAAATATAATATAAATTCAGAGGAGCACAGTTCAAGGGCTGAACAAACAAGAAAACTGGCATGTATTAAATGTTTACATGCATACCGTGTTTTGTGTGAGTGCCTTAGTTTTTATTACTCACACAATCAGTGAGAAGAATTACATTTATACTATGAATAATACCTGCTTCATGTGTTTCAGTGGTTAAGCACTTTGGCAGGAGCCATACATGTAAAATGCTTTGACCTACTATAGCTGTGGCTTATGAGAGAATGAAATCTGAAAAATTGCTACGTAGAAGAAGTTGAAAAATATTTTTGCTGCAGGGCTTGAAATGAAGTATTAAATTATTCTTTTACTACCATTCTGCATTTGTATTTTGAACTCATACAACTGAGAGCAGTTAATGAAGTGCACTTAATTGCATCACATATATCCTAGACAGCAATACCTTTAAACTTTTTAAATTTTAGGCTGAAGAAAACTATTATTGATTGTAAGACTTGGCTTTGAGGTCACAGAGGGATTCAAAGTAATACTAAGGAGCATCCTTTGAATCTTTTACTGGCAGAGCCTGTCCTGTGCACATTCTATTCCACAGTTAACAGGAACTGTCATTAATCAATCATTTTTCTTTAAATACTCTTCTGGGTGGGAGAAAAATAAAGCAGAGATTATATTGCTGAAGGACACTCCAGATGTCAAGTCATTAATGTGCAAGAAATGTATTTTAATAATGTTAGATAATTATAAAGCATTTGTCAGCATCATTTAAATAGTACGTTCAGCTATAATACTCAACAATTGCAAAGTATATCTTACTTAAGATACATAAACTTCTTTAAAAAATTCAGGCCATTCCCCGATTCCATTACTAACACAATCTAAGACAATCTAACTAAGACAATCAACCACAACAGACACCTGGGAGTCTTATGATACCATGCACTGAATATAACCAGCCTTTCACTGTCCTTCTTTCTGTATTCCCAGCCCAAGAGAAATGATGATTCCTCTCTGGCTGTTCAGACACTTAGAGTGTAATTAGCAATCTGCTTCAAATAAAAGCAGGCAACAACCCAGTACACAGCTGTCCCATGACAAGGACTGTGTAAACAAACAACTTCAGATATTCCTTCCAAATTATCATAGAATCACAAAATCACAGGATGGTTAGGGTTGGAAGGGACCTTAAAGACCATCTAAATCCCACCCCCTGCCATGGGCAGGGCCCCCTTCCACCAGCCCAGGCTGCCCCCAGCCCCATCCAACCTGGCCATGGGCACTGCCAGGGATGGGGCAGCCACAGCTACTCTGGGCAGCCTGGGCCAGGGCCTCACCACCCTCTGAGTGAAGAATTTCCTCCTAATGTCTAATCTAAACCTACCCTGTTTTAGTTTAAAGCTCTTACTCCTTGTTCTGTCACCACACCCCCTGAGAAAGAGTCCCTTCCCAGCTTTCCTGTAGGCCCCGTTCAGGTACTGGCAGGCCACTGTAAGGTCTCCCTGGGGCATTCGCCTCTCCAGGCTGAACAACTCCAACTCCCTCAGCATGTCTTCATAGGAGAGGTGCTCCAGCCCTCTGAGCATCTTTGTGACCCTCCTCTGGACCCACTCAAACAGGTCCACATCTTTCTAGTGCTGAGGGCCCCAAACCTGAACATGTGAAAGCTATACCACATATTCCATTACAGTCAAGAGCCTGGAATTGATGCCAGCTTTCAAGCATGATGGCTTTATCTGCAAAGACACAAAATGTTTCCTCTGCTCCTCCAATTGCCTGAGTTTTTTGCTTCTGTCTCTGGTCCAGATCTCATTCATTCCTCAGTTGTGCACTGCAGCTCACTGCAGCTATGCACTTAGCAGCATCATTAAAATCATACAGATTACAACTGGATCCTTTCACATATCCAGCTCCAGCAGGGATTTTGGACAAGCAAGCCCTGATGCTGCAGCTCCAGGGACCATTACAATTCTCCAGTAACTCCACCTGGGTAAGCCAGGAGCACACCAGGACCCAGTGTAGATGAAGTCTGCCCATGTAAGTACTGCCACAGGCACTGGCAATGCTCCTTATGTGCTTATGGAGAGAATGTAGGTAAAGAGAGGAAAAACAGGGTGGGATAAAAATTCCTTATGGGACAGGGAAGATATTAGTTAATAACCATCTTTTTTTTTGTGGGAAAGAAGGAATCAGAATCATTCCAAATGCCCATTCTTACAATCTTGAGAGGGATAATAAGGAATATAAGGTATAAGGAATTACTCAAGCACAACATAAGCCCAACTTCACTAAGAATATTTGCAAAATATAGAAAATAAAGCAGCTCCTGTCACAACTTTTTACATATTGGCATTCTGATGATTATTTAAAAGTAAACAAAAGACCTTGAGATTGTTTGGCCAAAATTGCATTTCTGCTAGATGTTTTGGGAACTGACTGCTTGAGGAGCTCATAAAATGAGATTTTTCTCATGGGGGGCTTCTGGCAAAAGCACTCAATAAATAAACATTTCAATAACAATAGATGCCCTCTGGGGAATTCCTCATTGTTCATTATGTGTTGGACGAGAACATTTAAACAAAACCAGTAATTATTTGACTGCAAAATATTTTTCAAAAAGACTCTTTAACAAGATGGTAAACCTGCCTGAGAGAGGGTTCAAAGCTGTACAAAATGCACCCCTGGTACCTCCTAACCAGGAACTTTACGTTAGATAGGCAAGACTGCTTTCTCATGCAGCTGTCAAACCCTCTGCAGCCTAGCTAATATTAATGGCAGTTGTCTTTACATCACTCTAAATACCGAGGCTTGCTGAAGTGCACACTAGCGTTTATGACCAGATGAATTGCAAACAAACCACTGCCACAAATCAAGGCTGGTGTGTCCCTGCTCAGTGGCAGGCAACATCACGCCAGTGCTCAGCCAGCTGTGCTCAGGAAAGCAACTGCAAATGTAAAACACACCTGAAACGTAAACTAAATCTAATACACGTGATGTAATGTTTCTTCTGCTCTAACCAAGAGATTAAAAGTGTTAGGTAGCAGCACCTTTAATCTAGAAAGACAATATTTTATATTACATTTTTTGTTTAACTTCTTTTTTTTCCAAACAAGGTGTATGTTACTACAGTTACACCTATATAAATGTGTAGTTGACTGTACTGACATAAATGAACTGAAACACAACTAAATAAGATCGTGAGTTTAGAAGGTATTTGGACTATATTATTATAACCATACCTACCTTTTTTTTTTTTTTTTTTTTTTTTTTTTTTTTCAGAATACCATTTTATGATTTATTTTTGAATAAAGGTAAGCAACTCTGTTGCCAAGGCCAATAAATGGTGACTTCTCCCTGTGCAAAACGTAATGTCTGTTGCAATGACCTGCTAAATTTATTACTTGAAATTTACTGACTAATTAGCCCCTCTGTTGGCTGTCACAACTTCTGCTTTTTTTTTTTTTTTTTTAATTTCAATAATGTTGCCTTCAGCCATAATAGTTTTTTTTTAACAAAGACATTCAAAGCATATTGCAAATTGTCACCCTTATGTGCTGTTGTCTTATATTCTGTTTACTAGAGATGAAATAATTACAGTGTTTATACCAAAATGACTTGAAGGTTGATTGCTGATTTAATAATATTCCCTCCCCTTGGGTTTATATTTCCCATCTGAAGGTGGGAGGGTGCACAACATGTACAGAAATAAACAATATTCTTTGTGTGAAATAGAAGTATTTCTTTTATTTAATTGTTTTACAGACTAACAACATTCTTATTCTATTTTGTCTGTCAGGAAATGAATGATCTGAATAAACAGAGCTGGAGCATGATCAATATGGCAAGGTCCGTATTACTTTCAAGCCTTTGGTTATAATTATATTTATGAATGACAGGGTTTGAATCTCCATAAATTATGTACCACGCTTTGCATGCCCATTCTTCTCCCTCATGTGTGTGTACTACAATATCATATGAAAGGTTTACTGTGAAATACAGTCACAGTCTATCATACCCCCTAGTGGAAAAGGATTTGAGAAACAAGTGCCAACATGGTTATGTGTATTCTTGAAGATGAGACATAGAGCTGATGCCAGATGGAAATGAGTTGAGATTGCACCAGATTTTTAAAAAATACAGGCAGAGTGCTATTTCTCAAGATTGGAGTAAGATGAGGAGATCAGGATTGGATACTGTCAACATTAAACATTCTCTTAATGACCCTATTTCGTAAAACAGAGCTTGCCTTAATAAAGCTTAGATTTGAAATTAGAGTCACCACTTGTCTATATGTTCATTTCAAAATCCTTTAATCTCTGGGGGTTAAGAAAAGCAATTAGTAATGCTCCAGAGGCTTGTGCAAAGTAAATTTTATAGCAGCAAAGGTAATTGTCTCAGGAAATGTTTGGTGGGCTTGAACTAATGACTTGCAACGTGTACACATTTCTGTGCTTCCCGTGTTTAGGAATTTGAAGTTTTATGTCCATTGTTTATGTTGCACCAAAACCTCCTTTTCACCTTCTCAATTTTGGAAAAACTAAAATGGTCACACTTGTGTAAGTGGGTTACATACTTCACATATTGGTTATAAACATATTTATGTCAAATCAGATTGACAGAAAAAAGCTCATCATTAACAGAGGCACTTTCGTAATACAGTATGTTTGAATAACATGATTTACAGAGCAAGGCAAAGGCAGAGCAGTGCAGCTGGTCATCCTTATATAATACATAGAAGGATTAAAAAGCGTACTCATGCTATTTTGGGCTCCTTCTGTTATTCAATCTAGCTATAATCTCATCAGTCACTTGATTCAGGTCTCGCCGATATTTTTGACCAGAACTTTTGACCAACATTTATTTTGTGGATCATTGCTTCACATTCTATTTATATTATGTAAGCAGGTACTGACTAAAGCTCAAACATTCCAGAAACCAGTGAAGAATGTATTGTGAAGAATGTATTGTTAAAACCTGTGAAGAATGTATTCTACAAAATAACTTCCCCGAACTGTTGACTAGCATATATTGATCATCACCTAGATATATTACTAAAAAAAAAATAAAAATAAAAATTAAAATTAAAATTAAAAAAAAACCCTCATCTTTAATACCTTTACTTTTAAAAAGTTTGCCTAATTTTCTTTCTGAATGGATCAAAAGTCAATATACAGCCATATCTATTCTCACATTTCTGCTTACATGTATATATTATGCACGTGTGTTACAGACAACGATCAATTAAAAAAATTTTTCCTATTACAGCTAATTGAGCTTCTTGTGTCTTGCCAGTTCTTGGAGATGGAAACTCTTAAACTGCAGAATGGCACAGTGTTCCACAACATGCTGCATTATTGCCTCAAATACATTTTCTTAACTATTCATATTTATATCATCATATTCTAAGTATGCATTTGCAACACTGTCTGCAGAAATATGGAAATATTTTCTTGTATTCAACTTGCAGCTAGCATAGAGAGAGAAAGTTAAAGAAGATTATGTTGTATCAACACCTGACAATGGCCAAGTACTAAAGAAGAAAAAGCAAAATCTCTGCTACAGTAAAGACACTAATTCTTACCAATTCACCAGTTAGTGGATGACTTTGTATTATCAATTACATTTCAGCAGAATAATATAAACAATGCAGCTGGGTGTGGTGGATTCAGCAGACAGATTAGAAAGATCAGATAGATTGACAGTTTCCAAGCAATCACATCTTGCAAATGTAACTACATGGAAACAAAACTTATGGCTGGATTTGATGGTTGCAGCTCAGATTTACCTCTGTAAGCCCCATATACATGTACAGCTGTCATAAATCAGGTAATTATCTGGACACCTTGTACTGCCCTCTTCTCTTCCCCTGAAATTATTCTCCATGAAGTCACCCTGCTGCACTGATCTCACTGATTCTCATGCTGTGTTTTGGAGTTTTGATAAAAACAGTGCTGATAATTCACTGATATTTTTAGTTCTTGCAGAGCAGCGTTCACACAGAGCCAAGGACTTTTCAGCTTCTCGTGTTGCCCTGCCAGCGAGGAGGCTGGGGGTGCACTAGAGATTGGGAGGGGACACAGCCAAGACAGCTGACCTAAACTGGCCAAAGGGATGATGTCCCATACCATGTAGCATCATGTTCAGCAATAAAAGATGGGGGAAAAAAGGAGGAAGGGGGAGGATGTTCAGAGTGCTGGCATTTGTCTTCCCAAGAAATCATTGTATATGATGATCTCCTTTCCTGGAGGTGGCTGAATGCTGTCTGCTGATGGCAAGTGGTGATCATTCCTTGTTTTGCTTTGATTGCACACACAGCTTTTGTTTTACCTAGTAAAATGCCTTTATCTCAACCCATGAGTTCTCACACTTCTACCTTTCCAATTCTCTCCCACATCCCACATGGGGAGAGTGAGCTAGCTGCTGTGTGGTGCTCAGCTGCCTGCCAGGGTTAAACCACAACATTCTCTTTGCTTCTTTAGGCTTCCTGCTTGTGTTTGCATTTGTCTAGGAGCTCATTGCTCCTCCATGCAGAACTCCTGGCATTTTTGCCTGGCTTCAATTTTTTCAAATCATTTTTTTTTCTAAATACACGAATGCTCATTTACAATGCAAACGATGATGAAGGGGTATTTTAAAGATTTTACAATTCAATTCATCTAAGGTGAAGATTTTTTGCTAAGCTGACAATTTAAATGATTTAAAAAATGGACAACACTCAATTTAGAGATTGAAGCTATACTCAGTTTTTCCTATTTTTATTCTTCACAAAATGCAACCTCTGATGATTACTCAAGATCTATGAATAATTTGCAGAGTTTTAAAATAATTTTTCTATTAATCTGTCACAAACCATGAAATTTGACACTTTCACCACGCTGAGTACATGAAAGTTGCCAGCTTTGCCCGCAATGCAAATAAGGTTCTTAATTACAGTATTTAAAGGAACAAAACATACAAGTGCTATATTTTTTTACAGGAAAAGACTGTTTGGACCCTTCGAGAGTGGGAAAATGATCTAAAAATACTGCTTGAATGTACAGTGATTTTTTTTTTCACCCTCCACTGGTTAAGCTAAATAATAATAAATTTATGTGATTAAAAATTATATATATAATTGTATTCTATTTATACTTCCATTCATTATACCTTTTGGTGGTCTGGCTAGTATGCAGCAGTCTTAGGTTTTCAATGTATTTTGCTGACATCAGGCCCACTTATCTTTAGCACACCTGTGTTAATGGTATCTTGAACTCACATGTAAAATCTGTCTTCTGTACTGATAGTCTCCCTGCCCTGAGTTTGCACAAGTGACTTTTATTCGTAGTATCATAGAATGGCTTGGGTTAGAAGGGACCTTAAAGATCATTTATCTCCAACCCCCCTGCCATAGGCAGGGATGCCACCCACTAGATCAGGTTGGCCAGGGCCCCATCCAGCCTGGCCTTGAACACCTCCAGGGATGGGGCATCCACAACATTTCTGGGAAACCTGTGCCAGTGCTTCACTACCCTTACAGTGAAGAACTTCCTCCTAATGTCTAATCTAAATCTATCCTCTTTTAGTTTAAGACCATTCCCCCTTGTACCGTCACTATCTACCCGCATAAAGAGTCTTTCTCCATCTTTTTTATAAGACCCTTTTAAGCAATAGACCCTTTTAACTTCAATAGGAGCCTGATAGGCCACAAATTTCTTTGATTGATTAGACAGCACAACAGAAGACCAAAGAAAACAAACTTTACTACAGCCTCAATTTAAAAATCTTTGAAACTTTGAGCTAGAGTGCTACTGTGTCCTACTGCTTGCCCTCTCAAGAACCTGTTGGCTTCTCCTTTAGTTCTGAGAAGACCACCTAGAAGATTTGATCTTGGGATTCCTCCACCAGCTGTGAAAGAGAGACATTTGGCATCAACCTACTTCCTTTACAAAGGAGGCACTTCAAGGGGAAATTATTGGGATCTTTCAGTCACACCTGCAACAGTGCATTTGTTCCCACTGCATTTATGATTTCTTGGGAATACAAACTCTTTCTAGGTAGGTTGTGGTGCAGCTCATGGGTTTGGATACAAAATATTTACTGGCTAGGTGTTAAATAGAAAATGTGAAAAAGAATGATTTATCTATTCAACATGGCCAGCAGGTCTGTAATATTTATTTTATTAATCTACCCATCCATAAGGTAATGGAGAGAGAGAAAATGAGAAAAGGAGAGAGAAAAGGAGATCAAGAAGCCAAGGGAGAGAGGATCAAGAAAGTCATAATTTGTATATTTCTTCATTTCATATATTTTTAATGAATTATACTTTTAAACAAATCTTTCAAAGAATCTTTTCTTAAAAATATATATAACCAGTTTCCCTACATGATAATCTTTTTCCATTTCTAATATTGGTTGTGCTATTTGTAAAGCAAGTTTTAGTTCAAGAGTGAGAATCACAGTTCTATGTTTCTATTCTCATATCTGTCACCAAGTTCTGTACCATTTGGGGGAATATCAAGAAAACTGTCTTGAGTTTCAATTTACCCATCTGTAGAATGGAAATAATTACATGTTAATATGTGAAATGTTATATAAATTCAACGGAATGGCACATATTCAGTGTCTTGCTTCAGACAAAGCAGTTTATCCACCATAGCATATTATATTATGGAATTTAATTTTGTTTAAAAAATGGTTATGATGTACAGACAGTAATATAGAGAGAAAGCAGAGAAAAAAGAGGTTAAAAATTGATAAATTTTAGAAGCTCACTTATCCATAAAAAATCTTCTCTTGAGTAGAGACCTATGAGTACATGGATCTGTATCTATAACATGGGATTTCATTCTCCTTTTGATTACAAAGGTACAAATCCTCTGATTTAATTAGATTAAATGTTGTAATGGAAAGCCAAACTTACTACATTTTTATTTATAAGAGTCTCTGTAGATTTTTATGGTCTTTCTATTTTGTCACCTAGAATTCATAAAATGCTGCAGGCCAAAGTCCTTCTTGTTATTTTAATATATTTTTATATTTTTCTAGCAGGAAAGTTACAGTGGAGAAGGCAAAATGATCTTGGTTATATGCACATTTATTAAAGAAAAGCACACAAAATATATTATACCTCAGGGGAAAAATCCACAAGACTAATGTATTGCTAAGGCTGAGAAATCACTCATTTTTAAGTAAAGGAATGCAGAGTTGAAACTTCCACCTTATTTTTGTTTCCTTACCCTAATTTCTTTAAAAATTGATGCATCTTTATATTATAAATTAGTTGTCAAATAAGACAATATGTACCAGAAAACACAATGTAATTTCTTATAAAAGCCTGCATGCAATGAGTTACAGCAGTACATTTTTCAGACAATTTGTTTTCCAGACTCATTAAATCTGTAGAAGAAGTCAAGTTTGAATAAAAGTGGTACCATTATTTCTGAGTTATGCTTTTATAACATTTTAAACAAGATTATGCCAAATAGCCTTAGTCTGTTGGTTTGCTATTTAAAATCAAGGAATAGATGACAAATATTTTTCAACTTTTTTGAAAGGTATTTGTTTATTGAAACCAAGCATAGTAGAGTTCAAACTGGAATAAAAATGTTGCTTAATATCCGGACAGTAAATGCAATGCAATGCAGATAAAAATTCAACCTATTCCTAGGCAATGGTGCTGCATATTATAGCACCCTAAGGAGAACAGCATGGACTGTATGTTTTTTCTTTAAAAGCACAATATTTTGAAAATTTCTCTCAGTAGTAAATCTAAATGCTATAGATGGCAGAATCTGCCAATCTGGGGAAAAAAAAAAAAAAAAAAAAAAAAATCTTTGCAAGAAGATTCACCCACAGGTGTCCAAGAAAAAGGAAAAAATTAATCATACTTAATCATGGAAAAATGAATAATTGCGCTTCCACAGTAGAGTGAAGTTTACATGTTACAGGTTGATACCAAAAGAGAAAGAAACTGAAGAAAACATTGTACTGCCTGTCCCACTACAGATCACCAGGTTAAATAAGCCTCCATCACACTATCCTGCCTCTTAAGCTACCGACAATTTCCTGAGATGTTCACATTTAGAGTGTACATATACCAAATGTCATAATCCATCAGCATGATGAAGTGAAAATACCAAGTACCGTTCCAGTGTTTAGGTTCTGGATGACTGAATATGATTAACTGGCTGATTGAGTTTTTCAGGTGTTAGAAAAATATGACAAACAATGAACAAAACCTATACAGCACAATTAGGACACTACAGCCAATGCACATGTTCATAATAGGTGAGGCTGGGAGCTCCACTCATCAGTGTGCCTACTCAACACTTCTGATTTGAACACATTTAAAGCTTTTCCGAACTTTCACCACTTAGTTTGATTTTCAAAGACCTTCCTCAGTCCAAGTTCTTTTTACAGGGATGGTTCGCTGACTTTTCAGATTGTATTATTCCAGCCCAACCGTTCCAGACCTTCCTAAGAACAAAGATAAAGATAGGTACTGTTTGGCTATGTGAGACCTTTTCTTTGAATAGTGGAAAGTGTTTCTAATCACACTACTTAGAAACAGATTTTAAGTATATCAAGAATGTGTTCACAGCTGCCCTCATGATGACGACCCAAATTCAATCTTTTGTTAGATCACTGCTTATATAGAATACTTAGAAACATAGTTGATGCTAAGGACATGCCAGAGTATAAAAGGAAAAATCAGTCTTGACTTATTTTGTATCTACAGATGCAGCTTTTCTCTTCAAAGTGGTGTTTTGTTGTTGTTGTCGTTGCTGTTGTTGTTCTATGTTGTTTTCCAGTAATATTCCTAATGAATGGTGGTCAAGTGCTAGATAAAAAAAATATATATATATTTCAAGGGGCCTCAATGTCATTGCTGGCAGACCTCAGGTAATATTTTGCAAACCAGGCATGTTACTACAAGGACATAAAGGTCTATCATTATCTTGAATTCTGCTGGTACCATCCAGTTCTGCTTCAGATTCAGATTCAGATTCAGATTCAGATTCAGATTCAGATTCAGATTCAGTTCATTTGAAGCCAGGTCATTTCAGGCATATTTTTTTTTATGGAAGCAGGTAGCATTGTCTAAATTGACAGCTGACTTCTGGGACTGCTGAGCACTTAGAATGGTAACTGAAGGCAACGGGACTTGTGTCTCAACGTGTGAAGATCTTCACAGAAGAGGCTGTATAAACCACACTCAAAGCCATTGGACTGGACACCTTGAATTAGTAGATACTATGACATTAATCTTTTCATGCATAAATGCCAGCTCTGTATGGTCCTTATAATACACCATATCTCGTGTGAGCTAAGTGTATCAATTTATGTTAGTCAAATGTTTTGATAGCCTTGTGAAAAGCACCGTAGGAAAACAAACCAAACCAACCAACCAACCAACCAAAACAGAACAAAAAACAACGAGCAGAAATGGGTTTTCTGACCTCAGAGCAGGATTTGAATAATGTGCAGTAAATAAAGCCTGAAGCCACACATTGAACAATGAGGATAAAATGGAACACTGAAGATCTGCTCATTAACTGAGCATTTTATTTCCTGCATATGGAGTAAGACAGAGGTCTGCTAAAAAAAAAAAAAAAAAAAAAGTATTTCAAGGCTATATCATAATTCGTGATTATTGAAAGACTGGTATTTTTGGTCAGCTGAAAAAAAAAAAAAACACAACAAACAAAACAATCACTTGAGTTCAGTCGGAAATCAATGTTTTTGTTTATTTTGCATTTGCCTTATAAGCCAAACATAATTAAATTTTGAAATGAGTCATTACCTTGAACTGAAAAATTATAGCATTTTACTTTCAAAATGTCAAACCACACTGCTGTGGCTGCTAGAAATTTTGAAAGGTGTTTGCCAGCTTAAGCTTCCATATAGTTTTCATACATAGCTTCAGTTAACCTGAATTTTCATTTTTCATGGAATACACTATTCAGCTAAAACACTGAGTTCATCTCTAGTCTCAGTGTGGATGGGGGAAACAATCAGGTGAAAGCCGAACAACCAGCTTGAGGCTTCTGAGTTTGAGCTTTAGACACTAAAAGCTTGGTGAGGGGTTTTCTTAACTTCGCCTTGGATATGGATTGACATACATTTGCCTTGACACACATGCAAACTGTACATGATAAGGAATATATTGGTTAAATTTTATGTTTTTGCAATCCAGTTCATATTAGATAATTAGAATGATCTTTCAAAATCTATTTACATTAGCACTTGAAATTTAGCATAAGCATCCTGTTCATCCCCAAAATTACATACATAGATTATATGCTCATATAGACAATTACTGTTACACTCCAAAACAATGGTAGCAGATAAATATTAATGTTTTTATGGAAGGAATACAGGATGTTCTACTACAGGTTTTCCATTGAAAAATTATGGCACACTTTGTCAAGTTATCACCTCTCCTGGAAGGACAGTTCTTTGAGTACTGTCCATTAAGATGTACAGATGGAGGAAGCCAAAACAGTAGAACAAGATTGGAAAATAGAGACACGGACAGTAAGAGATCTTCAATAACCATAGGGAAAATCATATAAGTCTTAAGAGAGAAATAATAAGGAAAAGAAAAATAATACAGTATTACTGCAACATCCATCAAAGGATGAAATATTCAGCAGAAAATTTCACTTTTAGCTGGAGGCTGAGAATGCTGAGAATGGTAGGATATACAGTCTGAAATACTATGACATCTGAATGTCATGTGCTTTCTTTCTATGTAAAGGTATTCAGCTAAATTGAGCTGAACCCCTCCCATTAGCAATGTTCACAGTAAATATCTCAAGTATAAGAACTTTACATAAGAGCATAACAATGATTTGTATTTCTCTGAGAACCCAAAGAAGTCATATATGTTCTAACCCAGTGTCTTTGATTTCCACTACCTTCACAGTTGAGCTACCAGATTTAAGTAGTTTTATTATATTTGGACTTCTGTTGACAATCTCTTATGTTTGTAAGTTTTTTCTATAATGTGTGAAGAACTGTAATTACAGGAAGAAGGTCAATGTTGCAGATTGCAGTGGTAAAATTATTTTTTAAATAAATACAAACTCTCCTAGTACTACCACCCATCTGACTTCAATCCATGATACCAGTCCAACAATCAATCACCAGAGGCATTGGACACCCATAATTAGATTTTAAAATCATAACTATAGTCATTTTACGTCTGCTTGCATAATTACATCAGCATGCTAATATCCTTTTAATGGTCTCTAATGATGTAATAAGAAATAATGGAATTTATTTGACAGCTACATAACCATTAACAAAACATATTAAGCATAACTATTACTTCCATAAAGATTCAGGCTGTATCCAAAAGTGACAGCTAGCATGTTGGATCTTTTCTTCAATGTTGAAGTATTTCTAATTATGTATTCTCCAAATCTATTCCCAATCATCTGCTTCACAGGGTGAGCAAAGTTTATATCAATGCAAACTTGACAACAAACCAACTGTAGAAGTGGACTGAACGCTCTGGGAGCCAAGCCTGAGGCTACACTGTGAATTGCAGGCCATCGGTTAAAACTGGCAGGATTGTGAAAGAGAAGATAAGATAAGCTGATTACTACCATGTATAAACTAAAATCAAGAACTAACACGGGAATCGGTAAAAACCCATGGCAAAAGCTACTGTTCATTTAGCCAAACTCCAAGGCAAATGAAAAAAGTAAATATATATATATATATATAGGGAAGAATGAAAGATATTTGCAGACAAAACTAAGTAAATGCAGTAATGTATTTGCAAAGCAGTGCATTTTAAATCACTTTTTTTTTTTTTTCCAGAGAAAAGGACAAGAACATTTTATTTGAGAATTTAAAGAACTTTAAAAGAACTTAACATTTTAAAATAACTCATCCTCTGTCCTCAGTTCTTCTTACACTATTACTATTGAATATGATTGCTTTGTTTGTACTCTGAAATTAATGAGAACTCTGGTTCCCATTAAAATTACTTTAATCTGAAATCTTTGGAATAGTCTAAAATTTTCAGCCCTATATTGTCTCTTCCTTTTGAGAATTCCTGGAAGACTAAGAGAGTTGAAAATTTTAATCCAAGTTCATGCTCAGGTCAGAGTTCCAACTAAAATAGTTTATTTTCCCATTTCCTCTATAAATCTTTGGTCTCGAGCTTATTAATACTTTTTTTTTTTTTTTTTTTTTTTTTTTTATGAATCTCTGAGAAAAAAGAAAGCTAATAAAATAAAATATTTCCTGAGAGGTCTCATTTTCATCCTTCATTATGTCAAAGATGGATAAGGAATAACCATGACATCAAGTCTTTCCTGAAACCCCTCTACATGAGGCCATTCAGAAGGTAACCAGAGCCTTCAAGTAAATACAGTTTTCCAATAATGGATGATGATGGAAGAACAAATCCAAAAAGCGTTTATTCTTTTCTCGGTGAAGCCTTTTTCTAAAACTTTGAGTTCTACTCTATCTGCTGTCTGTCTCCACATTTCTGTAGCACTTCAGGGGTTTAACCTGAGTCAAAACACCTCATTTTCTTGAGTAAATACCATTTGTTTTGGACAAATTCTTCTCTTACTTGGGATTTGAGATAACCTTTTACAGATACATAAAAACCAATGAAAGCTTTGTGCTGATAGACAGAATACTCCTGTCCTGTTTGGAATTATCACCGTTTATAACACAATTTTAAAATACTGACCATACTATACCAGTAATTTTGGTACTGTCATATGACTGTATGTTAATGGATGCAAAATAAGCAGCTTCCCTAAAGTCACATATTAAAGAAAAGAAAAGGGTTTTTCATAGCTTGCTATTTCACTGGAGGGATATTTTCCATTAGAGAATGAATCTACAGCTTGCCAATTGCAATGCTGTTGTGATTTATCAAATAAAAAAAATAACCAAAAGGCTTTATGCTAACAATTAGAAAGGTAGGTGAAAGTGCTCTTGTATGGTAAATGAATGAAGTTAATGAAGCAGAACCCATTGATTCCAGCAGAGAACTTGTTCCATGGAATTATCCCTTTAAATGTACAGCAGACATTGATTTATCTGCTACTATTCAAATTCAAGGTTGCAAATTCTTTTTATAAGGAAAGCCATAAAATATTGTCATTTTTTGTAATTACAAAACTCAGTTTTCATAAAAAGTACATTTCATAAAATACAAGTAAAAAGTCATTCAGCGATGTAAAGAATAGCTCTAAAAATATATATATATAAATAAATAAATAAATAAAAATGTGAATATTTTCCTTCTAAACAACTAAACTTTATATGCCTTGTATTTGTCAGATTTCTAAAATGACTCTTACCAGTAATCTATTTCCCACCATATATTCAGATATAGAAGGGGTAGATTTTTTTTTTTCCTGATTAATAACAAACTCTTCCAGCAAAGATGCAACATCTTCAGACTACTGCTTAAAACATAGCATTAAATGATGAATTATATTAACTGGAGATGAAGGTTAAGCAAAAGCACAAGTAAGGCTGAGAAAGACAATGCCTTTCAGCAACACGACTCATGGGGAAAAGCAAGCAACCCCAAACACTCTGAAACAGGCAGAAATTGGATGTTACACAAACATTGGTCATTTTCTGTGAGCCAAGTTATGACTTCTTTTCTAGCAAGCTGTCACAAGCCACCCACAGCTGACCCTTCTTTTCTGTTACTTCTCTATCAAACTAGTTTTACTTTCTGTTTTATGAAGGAAGGAGTAAAATTTTGCAAAGTAAATGCTCCTACCAAAATATTTGAAGAAAATCCCAATCTAAATTTTTTTACCAGACATGGTAAATCATAAGCTTGTAGCTTAGGTGATTAACATGCAGAACATTTATCAGTACAGATAATATGAAGAAAAAAGGGTTCTCAGCATAGCTGAACTCCCTGTGACTTGTTAAATGAGTAGCTGTCCAGGAGGCATGACCTGTTGTGCCACATGCCAGACTGAAATCCAGGGACTGAAGTTCTTCTCCATCTGTTGGGAACAACCCATGTTGTTTCCCTGTCAGCAACACTAGGTATGATGACCGTTCACAATATTTGCCTTACCCAGATCCTGTTAAATAAGATAGTAATATTTTTACAGCACTTTGAATAGACTGTTTTTCCCTGTGGGAGCATAGGGTTATTTCAGTCTTTATAGTGTTTATTAAATAATTTGTTTCTAACTGTGTGTAGGAGACATTATAAAAATCATCACAATATTCTTTTTTTCTCTCACATGCTCTAATTAATTTTGACATTAAAGAGTAGATATTTCCTTGTAAGACAAAACATTCAAAAACAATAAGAAATCCAATAAAGTAAAAAGGGCCAAATTCCATGTACATACTTGACATCATCGAAGGCACTCATCTGCAGCTTCAGGAGATCTGCCACATCCTTTATTAACTCCAAGCCCTTTTCCACACTCAGGGGGCTGTTGAAAGGGAGCAAGAAAACAGACCGTTACGAAAATGGAACTCATCAATACTTGAGAGGCTAAAAGTCCCAAAAGAGTTATCACCTTGGCCTCTTAGAGCCTGAAAGCCACTACTAACTGTATTCCTGTCACATAGTGATCGTGATATCAAGGGAATTGGGATCAGGTGCTTCTTCAGGCATGATGAATCACCTGAATTTTCCAGCAATAAGACAAACAATAAGGTGTAAATGGAATTGTTAGGAAGTGTAATGGGCCCATGATGCAGCAACCAGTTCATCTCAGTCCTCAATAAAAAATGTAATAAAGTAAAAGGACAGAAAGAGAGAAAAGGATTGATGAGACAAGGAGGGAAACAAACAATGAAAGTCAAATTGCAGCTCAGTATCAAATGGACAAGGGAAAAGCATATTTTTAAATTCATTAGTTTTTAAAATGAATCTTTGCCCAGTGAAAGGATACAAAATTATTATGGATTTGAGAGTAAACAATGGAGCAAGGCACACAGTCCAGAGGACACTGATTAGATACATAGGATTTGGTTTGGTGTGTGTATGCACTGCTGACAGAACCCACTGTAAATCTTTTTAACCTTTGTCAATGCCGCATTTACATTTTTTAATTTAGAAAACAGGTTGCAATCAAGCATAACACAAGAGGACTGCTATCATTTAAAAAAGCAGTTATCTAGATGCAAAATTTGTATTTATAAAAAATCAGGTTATTAGAGTTGCTACCACTCTACAGATGTTATGAATGTTGTCCCTAATAGACAGATCATAACTTGTTTAACTGTTGTTCAGTACTGTGAAACCAAATACAGAAGTATTAAGAAAGTAAAAAGAAAATAAAATGATATCTCAGTGTCTAGTGAGAAAAACAGATACAACATGCTCTAAATTGTGATTATAGAATTATTCTCAAGCCCCAACACTCATAGAATTAAACCTTACAAGCCTGATACTTATCTGACTTATGCCACTTTAAATCAGAAACAACTTAGATGAAGCTAACCCAGGGGAAACAAGGTTCTGTATTTTTCCTTCAAGGGTTTATAACAAGTAGGAGAAGGAGGTGTCAGAAAAGTACGTACTGTTAGACATGATCTTTTCAACTGGACTAAGGGGGAAAAGATTTGTCAAAGCTCTGTACCTAGGTTATTATTTCTGCTTCATATTGAAAGTTTTTGAATCTAATTTTATAGCACTGTAATCATGGCCACAAATTTATTTATTGTCTGCAATGAGTACTGTTTATTTATTTATTTATTTTCACTGGGTTCTGCATACACTGCCCTAAGGGCACCTCTATTTAAATAATGGGATGTCTCGTGGATCTTGGTTAGGATGGAATTGTTCAGCCTCCCTTCACGCTACTAACCCAAAATGCTCAAGAGACCTCCTGTCACACAGGCAGAGGTAGCCCCTCAAGGCACCAGATAAATTTAGAGTTTTTCTAGATGTCTGAGACAGAAATGTTCTTGTCTGAAAGTAACAAAAGAATCTGATTGTTTCTGTAAGGAAAAAAAAATGTACTATAGATTATTCATAAAACCCCTATATTTCAAGGACTGACAGTGGGTAAAAATGTGATTATTCCCATCACTATAAAAGCAGATTATCATAGTGACTCAGGGGCTTATGTGTTAATTAAATCTTTTCTCCCAAAGATGTTGGCTTAAATTTTACGGAAATGATTGGTGTCAGCAAGTGGGCTTTTACTGTAATAGCAAGTATGCACAGAGGTGCAGGGAAAGTCTGCTGCATACATTGGTGTCATTTTTAACCAAGGGAGTCTTATTTGTAAAAGCTCAACCTCCCATTCCGTGCTTACCCCCTCCTCCCCTGCAAAAGCTTGCTCCAACCTCAAAAACGAGGTATGCCGCTACAAGCCAATATAGTAACTGTAAGGTGGGATGCAATCAGAGCATTTGAATGCTACAACACAGCAAGAATACAGGAGAGGAAATAAGAAAGAAAATGGTGCTGGAAAGCCATTCTTTTGGAAGCCTGAGCAGTCTTAGTAATTTTAATCCAATAGAAAACTAAGGCACACAGGTTCACAAGCTCACGTAGGGTATGTTAGGCTAAGAAACCATCATTCATGACAGCATGGCAGAACTGCAGAACTGGTACCTGTGTACTTTACAAAGGCATAGTGCTATCTATTATCCTCTTTGGTACCAGTACTATTATTGATCACACTGTCACATTTGAGGACTCACATCAAGAATAAGTAACTTACGCCAGAGTAATTTCCAATATTATTTTTCCAACTTCTAAACACTGCCATATACTTTTTCTGCTTATTACAGTTCTGTGACATTTTTGCTATAGATGAGCTGAATATTCAAAATCTTTCTCTAAAAATGCCACAACATCATTACCCGCACTTTATTTCCCTCCTGCTTTGATTCATGTTGAATTTTGCTCAGTGTTATACAGTATGTGCTTGTACAGTGATTGCCTCTAGCTTGGTTTACGCTGAGTGAGTACACTGTTCCCACCAGCATGGCATCAAGCAGACTAGCCTACATTGTGACAGCTCCGTACACCCACATCACCCATCTAACCCACTTTATTCAAGGACTGTTAAAAGAACACAATTTACAAACATCTCCCATCCTCCCGCACACAGTCTTCCCATTCCCCCACTGGTGCACGCACACAATAAATGTGGAGCAGTTGTTAGTTGGGATCTTTCGTGTACTGTGCTCAGTTTTCTGCTTGCTTGATTCAGCCCTACATGGAATGAAGTTTCTGTATTACAAAGGTGAGAAAAACTGAGAAGTATCAGTGTCATTATTCATGAATATGATTCTTCTATTGATAGTGAGGATTCATCTACTACAGAATTAATATAAGCAAAGTGTTACATAAATCAAGTAGCAAAGAGAAAAAAAAAAAAAAAAAAAAAAAAAAAAAAAAAAAGTGGTTTGGGTAAGGAACCAATAGACAGGCAGAAATTGTAGCAATAGAAAGACTCTTTGGATTCAATCATGATGACAAAATAATTTTATCAAGACCAAATACTTGGGGGAATGATTGGGGTAGGATTCCCACGACTTTATTTGAACCATTAAGCTTGTGATTTCAGTTCCTTAAAGTGAGGAAAGGTCAAGGGCCCTGGAAAAAGAAAAGTAGTAAGACCTACCAATGGGGGCTATTTATGCTTTGCAAATTCTCTTGAGGCTGTCTAACCTTTTATTGTCAAAGAAAAATAATGTCTCATGTTGTGTCTTTAACAGTCCTTGGTTTTGCCACTCCAATTTTTTTTTTTTTTTGGATTGCCTTTGAAGTTTCTGATCACATCCAGTCTAGATTTTGGCCTTAGGAACAATAAACTGTTGGATGGCATTGCGCCTTTTTGAAGATGACGTGGCTGTTGCTATCCAAGATCTCAAGATAGTTCTTACTTTAGGTTTTCTATCTTTGCTCTCATTTCACTTGCAGTAGATTTCTCTTTTGCATCTTCAAGTTAACTGTGCTAAGATCGCAAAATCACAGAAGGGCTGAGGCTGGAAGGGATCTCTGGGGGTCATCTGGTCCAGCCCCTGTTCTAGCAGAGCCACCTAGAGATGGTTGCCCAAGATTATGTTCGGGAGGCTTTTAAGATCTACAAGGACACAATCTCTCTGGCAACCTGTTCAGTTGAGTACAATAACAACTGTGTTCAGTTGAGTACAATAACAACTAAACCAAAATGTAATACATCTCATAGTTTTTTATATATGTATATGTCTTTAATATGTTATATATATGTATATGTCTTTTCAGCTTTCTGGCTTCAGTTCTCTACAGCTTGGAAAACAAAAGGAGAATCAGAAAGTATGGAAAATTCACATACAACTAACTTTCTTCTATTGCTTTGTCTTCCAATGCCATCTCTTTCTGTAAGTCTAAATACTATTG
The DNA here is from genome assembly GCF_965140915.1 of Aythya marila. NCBI lineage: Eukaryota > Metazoa > Chordata > Aves > Anseriformes > Anatidae > Aythya > Aythya marila. The sequence continues at coordinate 10,129,280 of NC_139043.1, forward strand.
TTCAGCTGACAAATTCAGATCCTACTGAACCAGTAGCAGAACTCTGTTTCACTCAGATGACAATCTCTATCTCATATTATTTGTAGAATATACTTTGATGGATTAAAGACAATGAAGAAATAAAGGGGGAATGAAGTATAAACATTTCCTTTAGAGTTGATATAGATACAAAGTTTTTAAGTCTGGAACAGCCTCATCTGAAAAATATTTCACTGCTGCTTTTGTTTAATCTCACTTTGCAGCAAAAAGCTTTTTACAGAACTAGTTATACCTGGTAGAGCATATGGTTTATCTTTCCGCTAAACACGGCCAACATTATATGGTAGCACTTCATCATGTCTTCAGATGAAATGACTCCTCAGCTCATTGCAAGATTTTGATGTCATGATTTGACATCGTGACATAGCTATGAAAACTCCCATATCCATTTACACATTGTGAAAAACAACTAGCCCTATACATAGCTACTTGTCTGTGCTAAAATACTCATGATCCAATCAACTTGATTTAAATTCATCATGAGTTTTGTCTAATAAGGAAAGCAGACTGAGGCTATAAAGCTATTTTATTTAGGGATGAATCTTAAATGAAAGGGGAGGAATAAATATCCCTTTACCTTAATGTGAACTGTTGAGCACTTCTGAAAATTAAGTAATCCACTGAAATGCTCAAGAGAAGATTTGGGAGACCAACTTTATGTAATTGTTTGTTAAAATGTTTCCACAAATCGTACTGGACATTGAACAGGAAATTAGATTGCCTGGTGAAAATAATATTCTGTATCTTCCCATGCCTAAATCCCCTTCATTGAGGGAGCTGAAAACAAAAATTTTAAGGAACAATCCACTTACAGGGGTAATTCAAATAATAGAACATTGGATTATAATCTTCCTCTGCTATTGTCTATTAAATATTTCACTTTTCATTTGCTCAATTTACCAGAAAAATACAGGAATGAGGAGTCATTTCTAAAATCTCGTTCCAAAAATTTGGCATGACCTAGAACAGTCATATTAAGTGATTTCCTTCTCAGTCATTGCTACATATGAATTTTGCTAGCCTTTTTTTTTTTTTTTTTTTTTTACTCATGTAAACAATCCCATTGTCTTCGGTCACTTTACACATAAGTGAGAATATCTGCTGTTGAACAAAGGATGAATGAGGAAAAAAAAAAAATGTTTTCATCTGGAAGAGGCCTATCAGGTGACCCTGGTCAAGACATCTTTGTGACCCTCAATTTCACCATCTGTAAAATGAAGGCAATGAGACCAACTTTCTATGTCAGATGTCTAGTATTGTTAAATAAAAGACTATTATCATTTGACTTGCTTGCTTTCTGGATCCAAGAATAATAGAGTTGCAGTACTGGGGACAATTAGTCCCCAAAGGCTAAGCATATTTCTCCCTACCAAATAAGGAGAAGATACAGTAGCAAAGACCAAATAACCTGAAAAATATTTTTTAGCTATAATAGAAACTTCCCTCATTTTCCTACCAAAAAAAAAAATATATATAAACTTTTTCAGCACAGTGGATCTGACTGTCTTTACAGTATATCTGACTGATTTTACAGCATATTTAGAGCACCTGGATCCAGGGGAAAATAACTTCTCTCTCTCTGCTGAATTGGTAGCCTTGCTAAATGGCTGCTGTAGGCAAATGGACTAGGAGTCAACAGTTTTATGGACCAGATGTGCCTCACAAATGGCCGATTAGACCATTCCAAAAAATAGTAGGGCTGAATATTGGATGCTGATCTCAAGACCTGGTCAGCTTCATGCCACAATTATCCAAACAATGCTACAGACGGATGCCACATTTCCAATAAATTCCCAAGATAAACTAGAAATCTGATGAGCAAGAACAACCATTTTGAATAATGAATTGTGTATTTTTGACCTGGACCTAATGATTTATGCATTCAAGGCTCAAAACTTCCCCTCCTGGTTAAAGAACAAGGAAGAAACATGTAAATGAGGAAACAGGAGGAGTTCTGCAGGGAGCAGACACTAGCAGCATGTCCAGTTCTGCATGCTGAGTTAAATGGAGCTCAGACTCTAATAAAAGCCAGTGGGCAATGTCAAAGGGAACAAGAGGAAAAACAGAAGTAAACAATGATGAAAACTATATGTTCTGTATTTCCCAACATGCTTGTCAAAATAATCCCATAAATTGATCAATTTTGGTTGTGAAAAATCTGATCCAGTTATACAGATGGTTTGATTGCTAACGTTTGCCAAGCCTGCTCCCAGCAAGGAGAGCAACTTGTAGCTCAAAGTTATGCTGAGGTTATGTCAGTCTCCCAAGCAGTTGCTCTCATTTGTTTATCCTCCTCCCAACTGCCAAGTGTCTTCAAAAACCTACTTACCAGACTCTAAAATTCTCCCTTAGTGCCATCATTCAAATTATGTATTGTCTTTACCAGTCTGTACCTAGTGCCCTTCCAATATTCTGTTTAGCAATTGTAATGCAGCACTATAATGGACATCCAGTCAGCCCTGTCAGATTAGTTCAATTGAATCATTTTCTGTAAAAATGAAGAATAATCTACAGTACAGAAATAGGCCTGACATAGGGAATTGCACTCCTTAAACCCAAATGTCAGTCTAGTCCCCAGTGAAATCTTAAGGTAGGATTCAATCCACCTAAAATTTGTTTAAATCAGGACATAAGCAATGAAGTCCAGTTCACCTATTTTTAAGTGCTGAGCCTTGCACCCAAATTACCAGGCATGACTACAGCCTGAAAGTTGCCTGAGTGCTTAACTACAGCCCTCCAAGCAGTATCAAAAAGCGCATTTTCTATACAGGTAAGTGTCACTCACACACAGCCTCTCTTTTGCTATCCAAAGTCAAGCACAGTGGCAGCTCCACTCCACCTACTTCCCCTGAAGAAGGTTTGAAAGTGTGGTTACACCTGTGTTCAGATAGGTTGAATCTGCACCTCAGCTGGAGGAAAGCAGAACCTGAATCTAGCACCTAGTACTTTTGGGAGGAGAGATTTTTGATTTAGTCTAATGTTTACTTCAAAAACTTTTCTAATGTTTACTTATGCAAAACACACACATGCTCAAAAACTGTTTGGGACAGCTGCTTTTCTTCCAAGTGATGTGAGTTACAGTTATATTCTCTCTTGCACTTTGCCCACCTTCCCCTGTCACTTCTATGCTTGAAGATTAACCACAGTGCCATCAAGAGGATAATGGACCTTAGGGCTGGTACGCAGAGCACCCTCGATGATGTACAGAATCACAGAATCACAGAATTTCTAGGTTGGAAGAGACCTCAAGATCATCGAGTCCAACCTCTGACGTAACACTAACAGTCCCCACTAAACCATATCCCTAAGCTCTACATCTAAACGCCTTTAAAGACTTCCAGGGATGGTGACTCCACCACCTCCCTGGGCAGCCGGTTCCAATGTCTAACAACCCTTTCGGTAAAGAAGTTCTTCCTAACATCCAACCTAAAACTCCCCTGGCGCAACTTAAGCCCATTCCCCCTCGTCCTGTCACCAGGCACGTGGGAGAACAGACCAACCCCCACCTCGCTACAGCCTCCTTTAAGGTACCTGTAGAGAGCAATAAGGTCGCCCCTGAGCCTCCTTTTCTCCAGGCTGAACAAGCCCAGCTCCCTCAGCCGCTCCTCATAGGACTTGTTCTCCAGGCCCCTCACCAGCTTTGTCGCCCTTCTCTGGATTCGCTCGAGCACCTCCATGTCCTTCTTGTAGCGAGGGGCCCAAAACTGAACACAGTACTCGAGGTGCGGCCTCACCAGAGCCGAGTACAGGGGGTCGATCACTTCCCTAGCCCTGCTGGCCACACTGCTTCTTATGCAAGCTAGGATGCTGTTCGCTTTCTTGGCCACCTGAGCACACTGCTGGCTCATATTCAGCTGACTATCAACCAATACTCCCAGGTCCTTCTCCATCAGGCAGCTTTCCAACCATTCCTCTCCCAGCCTGTAGCTCTGCTTGGGGTTACTGCACCCCAGGTACGAGTTAAAACTGCTCAGAGTAAGTCCCGTAAGATTTCTTTCACCTCCTGCTTCATTTTCTAACCCTGTAGTAATAAGAAGAAGGCAGTCGGGATACACTCCAAAAAAGGTACCTTTCAGCGCAGGCCTGCTGGATAAGGTGGATCCAATAATAACCTGTTATTATATTATTACTGGATCCAGTAATAATGCTTTGGCATGTCTCAATGAAGCCAAGAATATTCTACCAAAAGATCTTGTCTGACAATTGCCTAGGAGGGTTCACCAATGTCAGCATCTTCTAGTGTTGGTACTTTGCTCTAGAATTTAATCTGAGGTTCGAGCTGCCAAACATAATTTTGTTTGTCCTGCATACCTCTGAATTTGAGCATTTGTATCTAAGATATTTTTAAGCAGTTGTTAACATAGCAGGAACATACGGGAACATCTTGGTAGAAGGTTTTTTTGTTTGTTTGTTTGTTTGTTTGTTTTTTTAATAAATGAATTCTTTAGTTTAAAATACCTACTTAACAAAGTTCAGCCTGGCCATTTTTCAATGCTGTCTGTACATTGACATCAAATAGGCTTCCCTTCATTGACAGAGCAATGCTCTATAATGGCATCAATTTCTTAATATGCAGCAGAATCTCCTTAATACAAGGTAAATCTTTATAAATAACTAAATAAATAAATAAATGAAAGGGAAAGTTCAGAAATATGTGTCTGGAATACCATATGGAGTGCTTTAGAGAGTCCAGTATTCAAGAGGCCACCTTTAGAAAGAGTAAAGTTGATGACCAGTTTGCTCCATCTGCTTAAACCACTTGCCAGCAGCATGAGCATTGATTAGGCTGCAAGCAAGCACCCTGCTGATGGGTGATGGGTAATTGGCAGCAGCAACCTGGCCAGCTCCAGCACAAGCTGCCATCCTTCCTCAGTTCCTGGGAAATAGCAGGTATGTTGGGTACATTCTGGTCACAGGGATGAGACTCTGAATGTATGGATGTCTTTCAGAGCTTCTTCGAAATGACTTACAGATACACGAGGAACTGTCTCTTTTTTTTTTTTTTACTATTATTTTCTCTAGTGAATGCAGTAGATTAATTCCAGTAGAGGTGCACTATTTGAATAAGTGACAGTAGCTTCAGCCCTTTTAACCACCCACATTGATCAATTGCAGGATCAATTGCTGCAGGGTACACATCCCCAGTAGTACGTACTAACCCCAGACCTAGAGGCACTTCTCAGCAGTAGCAAGGAGCACAAGATGGGAGATTGTTTTTAAACAACTTGGGCATGCTACTGCCTGATTTTCTTAATCCAGTAGTAAGAACAGGAGAGTTCAAAAATAAGAACCAAGAAATAAAATGAAATCCAAGATAATGCTAGAAAAGTTCTAAAGAAGAAGGGTGAGAGTAGTGCTTTTTTAGACACAGCTTTGCAAGGACTATCTAGGGAGCAATCTACCCTGAGAAAAACAATGCTGTGACAAACAGAAACTTAGTTTTGTTTGTTTGTTTTCCTCTTGAGTACTGTTTCATTCATGCTGCTAAAAGTCAAGGAACTAAGATGTTAAGGTAGTTGTCCAGAAACTGTACTCAGCATTGGCCTCAGTTCCCAGAGGAACTGCTATGAAATTGTCAGTAGTCTGGCAGTTTTCCAAAACTCACTCAAAAAGTAGCAGAACACCCTACCTCAGAATTAGCAGTTAATTATTAACCTAATAAATGAGAATGTTACACGAGAAAATGCCAGATTCCAGCCAATCCAGTATCTGACTCCAGAGGCACAAGAACAGTGACAATTTTTCCTTGCTTGTTCCTTGTGAAATGCACAAATCCCATGTTTCCACATTGGGATGATAATGCACTCTATCACCATGCACACCCACTACACTGCAGCCTAGAGAAAGATTGGAGAGAGATCAGGAATTGGTCCCTCTTGCCTTATACCCCGCACCAAAACTATTCCTTCTAAAAATAAGTACAATTATTGCTGGATTCTACAAATAATTGTGATTATGTATGTACTCATTATTTACTAAAATCTTTCTCTTTTTTAAAATCTCCTGCTGAATTCTTGACCTCAGTGATACATTGGACAGATTTGTGTTTTAGAGATGGGCTGCTTAATTCAGGATTTGCATGCCTTCTTTTAAATTTTCAAGTCTGGAAACATGTCCCACAATACCAATGGATTCATGTATCTAAAAACAGAAAATCTTCTCTTCAAAATTTTCCACTGCCTCAGAGCCTCAGAGTCCAGACCATGAGGAGTTTTAAGAATATCTTTTTATTATTATTATTTTTTTTTTTTCCCAAAAGGACTATTTTTGTTAATGTCTATTATTCTGTCACACTTATTCGAGCTGAATTTCATCTACCATTGTGCTCCTTAATCCCTCAATGTATTTAAATCCATCTGGAATTTTTCTAAATCCTCCATAGTTCTTCCTAACAGAGACAATTTGCCCATGGGGTACCACTAATCCCTCTTACATGCTGAGAAGCAGCAGTTCATGACGAATCTTTCTCTCCTATCTCATAACCAGTCCTTAATCTGCAGTGACACCCTGGCCCTTGCTCTGTGAGTCACACTCCTTAAAGTCGGTATGAAGAGCATCCCATTTATCTCCTGTTGATTTGGAGGGTAGGTACAACTTGTGGTTTTGCTGCAGCAGCAGCTTTTCTGCCAGGAGAGTCTGACGCATCCCATCAGAAGGCACTTTGCTCCCAAGGGGCTCTCAGGCCTGGTGTTGCCACAGAGGAACAGAGAGGGTCCCTGGCATGGTTTTCTGGAGGCTGAGGCACAGAGGTCTTCAGATATAAATAACCAAGACATATGATGTGAAAGTGGCTTATCACTGATGTGGTTTCAGAGACTGATCACAGCAAATCTGCAGCTCAGAGAAGCTGAAAACCTTAGAAGACCTTTTATTTTAAGGACACGGCGTTTTTTATTCATTTTTCATTTTTTCTCTTTTTTTCTTCATTTTTGTTCTGTTAAGACTAGTAAATATTTTAACATGCAACATAATTGGAAATTCAGTTACTGAAGTATGAAATAGAAAGATGTGAACCTCTCTTTGTGTGCAAATTTCAATAGTAACTGAACTATGGAAGAGCTACTGATACCATCACAATACGCAGACACAGCTTCAACAAGGTTCCTCGAGAGACCTTCAGTCCCATCTTCCCATTGACTCCTGTCTCCAGGAAACTGGCTTGATGATGCTTTTCCTCATGCCACAACTACTCTCTGACTCCAGAGGTCACTTAAAAACTGGCTGATTTAGCTGCTAGCCACCAACACAGGCTTTGTGATCCAGAGGAAAGCCGTTGTGTTTTCCAGAGGGAGTAAATGGTGCATGGTGTCAGCTACACATGCTCCACGGTAGAAGAGTGGAGCATGTGCTCCTGCACCTTTAGGTGACATGGCAAGTCAGAGAAGACATGGCAGCACAGGGGTGATGACTCTCTCCCATTCTCATTAGGTCTGCAACAGCCAGTATAAACTACAACCAGTATAAACTGCCTTCATCAACTCTTAGTTCTCATTTTCTAGACACAAAGGGAGTCTCACTCAACCCAAGACAGATCCCATACAAAGGAGAAGAAACTGAGACATTACAGGGGTTCATTTCAGGTCACAGAGGAAGTAAGTGTTACAGCAAGGACTACTGGGACCATTTTAACATCAAAGTAATTTATGGTGTTACCATTAAACTCTTCCCGAGCCCACCAAGCCTAAAAGATATTTAGACACCAAAATTGTATTTGTTTCTCTTGTCTGGCATTGCCCCTGAGAGTAACTCACATGACAATCTATAATGTAAGTCCTGGGCACTGGTGCTTCATCAAGCCCACAGTGTTACAACAGCCTGCCTTGTCTGTCTGAGTTTGTGTCTTTTGTCCATGTTTCAGTGTAGTTTCACACATCTTGAAATACTCATTCCCAGTAAATACTTAGAGAAGAAATGTATTTCAGCACTGAACAGATTTTGTCTGGTTTGAACTCAAGTCTGTGCCTTAAATTTAGTTATATCATAATGAATTTTGTAAATTGTTCACATTTATCCAAGATTCATGAAAGTAACCAAATAATTTTTGAGCACAGAGTGAGTCACCGGATTGTTTGAGAGCTGCTTCACATCATGACAGTGTTATCATAATCATTTTAAGGACACTGCAGTTTTATTGCATTAGTCTGCAGATTTTTTTTTTTTCCTATGTTTGTTTTCCCAGAGGCTTTATTAGCCTTTAAACACTTTAAAATTTACTTTTATTTTGACAACTCAGCAATTTCCCACTTTTCATATTTTTCCCTCTTTTCCCACCACCAATAAGTGTGAATTTAAACCCCTTAATACAGACAGATTCAAGTCCAGACCAATTTGTAACACATATGACACCTGGTAAAAATCGATGGCAGTGGTAAGGCTATGAAGGTCAGAGAGATAACAGCATCATGGAAACACAAGAGTGATTGAGAAGTCGAGAAGGATCAACTCTCTAGAGTTATAATTGAAGCGTGACCCTGTGCCAGCTTGTACTTGTATTGCTTCAAGTAAGCACTACCCCCAGCTATGTTAATAGTGACAAATTCATACAGACACTTTGTTACTGGCAGAAACATGGAAATAATGGCAATAATCTCTGCTATAATAATGGTATCTTTCTTTCAGAGTCTGGACCCCAACAAAGCACTCCTTAATGGATTTTTTTTAAGCTGGATGCATGAAACAGTGGTGAAGTTCACTTGTCACAAGCCCTAAACCTCAGATACAAAAAAGCCCTGAAAATACAGAATTGTTTTTTCAAATCCAACTACTCCATCATACAAGTAATTAATAAATGAGACTGAGGGCAAGTGGTGATACACATTTTAATGCACCTCTGACTTTTCGTATCTTCCCTTTCTTAATATCTCAAAAATGAGTGAAATTTAAACCTCTTCCTTCAAGGCAACGTAAAGCTCAGATCAACACAATGCAGATTGTTTAAATTACAGAAGACCAAGAATGTCCAGCAGCATAACATTAATATAATGAAATTAAAGAAACACAAACATTTCTGTAACAGATCCAAATATTTAAGATTTTTAAAATGGACTTTTCCTAAAATCAATCTCCGTTCTATTAAGAAATTAACTCCAAATTTATTTCTTAAGCAGATACACACAGTCCTTAGATTGTGCCATACCTTATTCCAAAAAGTGCAAATGGAAATATCTACTTAATAGGTAAATTGAGTTATTTTCTCTGTTCTGATTCATTCTTGGTGTTCTGAATTAGTCTTCATTGAACTCCTACTTAAAAAGTTTTTATTTGTTTGTTTTTTGCATGTCATAAAAATGATTTAGAGTGAGATAAAAATGACTTCATTCTAATTTTTAGTGGTCAGATGTTTACATTGTATACACATTATCTGAGTCAGGAAATTCAAAAACTTTATCAGGCATGAAAATTAAATTATTGCATCTTTATAGCTGAACCTTGCAGAACTGGGCAGAACAGCACTGATGAAAAAGTACTGGGAGATAATCGACTGCATTAAAATACAGTTTGATGCATTCCCAGGAATCCCAGTCTTTGTCTTTCTCCTTCTCACACATTTCAAAAGCTTAAAATTCATCACTCTTTTATAATGAACTACATGGTAATTACCAGAAAAACACTGTAATGCACTAGAAGTATTGACCATATGGTATTGTGAGATACTGCAGCATCTCAGGGATTTAATGACTACCACTGTTGATAAAAACAAAACACAGCTTACCACCCCATTCCTATCTCAGAGATATGTAACATGCAGCCCCACCACCTAAGGGTTGGTAGTGTGGAGACAGCATAGTGACCTGAACCTGTTCACAGAGAGCTTGTGGTATCCTTGCACTGGCTGCAGGTGCATGAGACACAAAGTGAGGTTGCTAATGCAGCACATTAGGTATGGAAAGAGAGAAGGGTGGAACAAGGAACATCTTCCAGCTATCTCTTCTCAGCTAAGCAGAGAGATACAAACATGAGCTAGTCATTGTGACAGTTATGTCAAGTCAAACTCTGGCTCTGGATCTTTCTCTAGAAGTGAAAATATAAAGTTTGACCTAATAGCAAGTGGAGCAAAATACCTGGGGAGGTGAAGAGCTAAGAGAGATAGATAGATCCCTAGAAGGACTCTTCTCTTGTAGAGCAATCTACTTCAGCAGATGAGAACCATGTTCCAGGATACACATTTTGGAGGCAAAAAAGCTAAGGGAAACAGAATTAGAACAGACTATCATATTACCTCTGAAAAAAGAAAAGAAAAAAAAAAAAAAAAAAGAGTATATGAGCCGGCTATATGGTCTTGCAGCCTAGCAAGCCAGTTTTGTCCTGGATTTTATAAAAGGAAGTGTGGCCAGCAGGTCAAGGGAGGGGATTCTTCCTCTCTGCTCTGCTCTCTTGAGCCACCACTTGGAGTGCTGCATTCAGCTCTGGGGCCAGCAGCACAAGAAGGACATGGATGTGGTAGAATGAGTCCAGAGGAGGCCACAAGGATGATCAGAGGCCTGGAGCACCTCTCCTATCTCCTACAGGCTAAGGAGGTTGGGGTTGTTCAGCCTGGAGATGAGAAGGCTCAAAGAAGGCCTTACAGTGAGGCCAGGGGCCTACAGGAAAGGTGGGAAGAGACTCTTTTTCAGGGGTTGTGGTGATAGGACAAGGGGGGAATGCCCCATCCCTGGCAGTGCCCAAGGCCAGGCTGGATGGGGCTGGGGGCAGCCTGGGCTGGTGGGAGGGGTCCCTCCCTGCCCATGGCAGAGGGAGCTGGGGGAGTGGTGTGAAATCACATTATCCTTAAGGTCCCTTCCAACCCAAACCATTCAATGATTTTATGATTCTATTTTGTGCTCTCTACGGCATAGTTACACATAACTACTGTATTTCGGTTATTTTCTTGTGCACAAATAAAATGCATAAAATATTATTTTCCTGTGGGAATATATATCATCAGAATTAAGGTGAAACACTACATTAAAGCAGTGATGTAGGGGATGTGATTTCTGCCACCAATATCACAAGGATACTGGAGGATTAAAGAGAAAAGAAGAAAAAAAAAAAAAAAAAAAAAAAAAAAAGATTTTATGTCTAAAAAACACTAGGGATTATAAATAATTACATGTGAACAGTTAACCAAGGAAGATTCTAGATTTACATTTATCTATTGATTATGGTGCTGAGAAAATGACAGAATAGTTTCTTGTCAATAAATTCATAGATAAGTATTTTCCACTTGTATCATTTACATCATCATGCCACTTGTAGGGAGTCAAACTGTATTATCAGAAGCAAAACTTTTGGCTTTAAATTCAATGATGGACACTTATGGAACCTGTTTATACAAGAGCAGAGTCTTTTAGTGAAAATGATAAAGTAGGCAATAAAAAATTTCCTTTTTTTTCCTTTCCTGTGTGCAGTGCAATCCGTTGCTGATCTTAACAGACTTTAGTACCAAGAGCTTTTCTGTTTTATGTATGTTTAGAATTTCCCGTAGTTTAAAAGTAGTTGACGAAGTTAAGTGAAAAATATGCACAAATCTTTTCCCCTTGATAATTCCATATGGAATAATAATTTCAAAGAAGACATTGAGATATGCAGAGAAGGTCAAATCAGTGTTTCTGTTTGTATATATGTATTAAAGGACAAGAACATTCTGTTATTATTTCTAAAGAGACCTGAAAAGCCTTGTGGAATACAAAAACTCAGCTTCTAAGAAACATCAAGACCTTCCAGTAACAAAGAATAAAACCTATCATTCTTGTTTCATTGCTGTATATATTGTGATTCATTTTTATTTCATATTTCATTTTGAAATGCAATTAAAATGCCCTACATATCTCTGTTTGAGATAACAAATGATGAAGACCATAAAATACAATTCTTTAATGACTTGCCTAGGAAAACAGAAAACTTGGTGAATAAACTAAGAGTTCTGTACAATGCAGCTTCAGGGTCCTAACCTGACCATCATCCTGTGGAAAGTAATCATTATATGCAAAGCAGTATCATTTAGCACCTTTGTAAAGGTGCAGAAATAGTATCAAGCATTTAGAATTAACCTAACCCTTTGCACATTAAATGGGTCAGACTAATCATCTTTCATAGCAGTTTCATACTATGAACTGTAGATCAATTTTCAGCTTTTTCAGAGTAACTGAACAGAATTCCAGCTATCTCAAATTAAAAGCACAGAAATGATTGTATGATCCAATTAAGTTACAATGTTGTGAACAGATTTACAACCTATATAATTTTATATAGACAGTCCAGAATTGAGAGTTAACATATGACAAAACATAAAATATCTAGGAATTGACTAATGCAATAGTGCTAGAAGTTGGTTCACAAGCCAATATGAGCAGTCTGCAATCTTGAATGTACATGAAAAGCCTTAGAATATAGATGAAAAATCTTAGAATTTAGAATAGTTCAGTTACAAGGATCCCTAGAAGATTCTCTAGCCTAACTTCTTAACCTCTTCAGGGTTAACCAAAAGTTAAAATTTATTACTGAGGGCATTATCAAAATGCCTCTTGAATGCCGACAGGTTTGGGGCATCAACCACCTCTTTAGGAAGCCTGTTTCAGTGTTTGACCACCCTCACAGTTAATATTTTTTTCCTAGCATCCACTCTGAAATTCCCCTGGCACAGCTTCATGACATTCCCCTGCATCCTAGCATTGGTTATGAGGGAGAAGAGACCAGCACCTCCCTCTCCATTTCCCCTCCTCAGGAAGATGTAGAGAGCAATGAGGTTCCTCTTAGCTTTTTTTTTTCTTCTCCAAACTAGACAAACCAGGTCTCTTCAGTCTATCCTCATAGAACATGTCTTCCAGTCCATGCCTTAAAGCATTTATATTTATAATTTAATGGGTGTCATCCCTGCCTATGGCAGGAGGGGTGGAGTTAGATGGTCCCTTCCAAGCCAAGCCATTCTATGATTCTATGATATTATGATAAAATACAAAATAGGGTGTGTTCCTCTGCACTGGAGGAACTGGGTGTCCAAGCTTGGCTTCAGAAAAGTATGACTTGGCTTTGAAGCCCAAAAGATTATGATTGTTAAGCAGTGAAAACAGATGAACTTTCTATTCTCAAATTAGAATTTCCCTTAGTGAATTTAAGTCTAGCTACTCCATCTCATATTTTAAAAATTGCACACAAACTTAACTACTTAAACTGTTGAGCAAGCAGAAGTTAGTTTAATTTTTCTTGAGATGGCAAGAACTACATGTTCTGGCTTTGGATTGCCTCATGAGGGACTCAGGAGCCTAAACACTGTTTAAAATGTTTTGAAGATACTGGCCCTCAGCTTAGAGCGTATCCTGCCAGAAAAATGGAAGTGCTGGCATTTTTTCCAGTTAAAAAAAAAAAAAAAGAAAAAAAAAAAGTTTTCCATACATGAAGAACTAGAATTTGGGAAAATAGGAAGAGTTCTTTGGTCCCACATTTCTCTGACTTATTCTCACTGTATATTACCACGCATATATTCCCACTTTAACATGCAGATATTTTATAATTATGGCCGAAGCACCATGCAAGTGAAAATAATACCTTACGGATATCAGTATTTTATAAGATTACTTTAAAATTTCAGAGTTAGAATTAGTAGAAACAGATCAAAGCACTTACACTGAGAAAGAAACACACTTCTTTCACACAAATCCTACAGTGGTAGAATACCAATTTTCTGAAGGAGAAAAGAGTAAACAAAGTAAATCACTCAATTTGATTGGTTTCTCAGCATAATAAAGTGCTGAAGCAGCACGGTGGAGGATTTGCTGGACAATTTTCTACACTGAAACTGTCAATTCATTCCGAAGCTTAGTGCTGATGGATATTATGGATTGGTATGGATTGCACTGCTCCAACCATCTGAAAGGTCACTAGACAAACACAGCAGGAGTGACCTATTGTTCTTGCCATTGACAACCACACTGCCATTTTGACAAGTCTTTAAACTATCACAAATCTTTTCTTCAAGTATTACATGGAAATGTTTATCTTTGCTTTGTGGCACAATTAAAAGCTGGCATCTTAGGAGTTCACTGAAGCAGTCTTAATATCTCCTTGGGTCACACTCGCAAAGCCATGGAAGCCTGAGAATCTAATAGTGAATGGATCACCCCTGACATCTGTCAACTATACCACCAAGTATAATCTTTTCAGTTCCATTTTTAGATCACAAGGTGAAAAGAACTCAAGCTATTATCCTCAGTGTACAAGTATGCTGGACTACTTCCTTTCTCACCAAAAGACCACTGTTTCAGTCATGAAAAAGAAGCTTTGCCGCTCCAAAAAAATCATGGCCAATAAAATTGATGGATTGGAACAATGACCTGTTAGTTTATGGAGGAAGAAGAAAGCATACAAAGACACTATTACAGGAAAATAAATAAGTACCTCTGCTGTTATATTTCAGGATTTCATTTCATGTGCACAAGTTAAGGTTCAACTAAAAGAAAGAAACCACACCCAAATCATAATTTTAAATCGATACTCTTAAATGTGTTCATTACTGCTAGAAAAATACTTCACATATGACTTTGTCTAAAACTCAGGCTGTTAGGCAAATATAAGTCATACTTTCCCTTATATTTAAAATAGAGCATTTTTAAAAAAGCATAAATATCTAAACACAAAGTATCAAAGATCAGTTGTGAAATCAATTTTCTGAGTATTTACAGACTTTAATCACCTCTCAAGCAGCAGTTATTCCAGACTGACATAGATTAAAGAATTTACTAGGAATAGGTCCAGTCCCTTTACTTCATTGTCTGAGAGTAGATGTACAGTTACATACAAATGTGTAGCATACACTTATTGCAAAGACATTTACTACAGTTATTTATTTACTGCAGACACCCAGTAAGATTTTCAGTACAAAAGCAAACTCATACAGGAAATTTACTAAAGAAATGTTCATTAAATGAACATTAACATTTCCCTTCTGTGCAATAATAGTTAACAAACATTATCACTCTCTCTACCCTCTCTCCCCCCAGAAAAAGTACAATTGCAGCAACATTCATGAAAAGAAGTATTTACTAAAACTCTCAGCTACAGTGACCCAATTGCTCTCTAAGGCCACTTTATGTACTAAAGAAATGGTTCTGGGAAATATTAGTAAGTAATAGATCCATCTTCCACTGCAGAAAATATTTCACTGTTCCTGCATGGTGGGCAGGTCCATTTTTAGCATGTAGAAACTCCTGAACAGGTTTCATTATCCTTAAAAAAACATATCCCTATAAAATTCCAGAATATATAAAAACTTATTTTGAAAAAGTATGAGGTTTTCATTTTACTCTTACATTTCAGTTAAACCTATTTAATACAAGTAAGTTTAACCTCCCACCTTTTGTTTGGGGAATGCCCCAAACAACACAAAACAAAAAAGTGTATGTTGGTAACTGAAGTTCTGAGGAAAGTCACAGAAAATCACAGAAAAGTTACAAGCCACTGGCTAAGAACCCTGCAATAGTTTGCTGTAGAAATTAAATTTCATTCTGGTTAATAAATAAATAAATAAATAAATTACTTTAGTTCATCTTAATCATATAATTCTCTTTAACAATTAAACTTTCTTGATTAGGAACTGAAAAAAGCATTAAAATATATTCTCATTTTCTCTACAGTGTCTTTGGAGAAGATGAGATCTAGTAGTTCTCAGAGTGCTAAGAATGTAGTGAACAGTTAATTTAACTGGATGCTGGTCATATGTGCTTTGTGAAACAAGCTGGTTAACGTTATAAACAAAAATTGTTTGTTTGTAAAAATTGAACTTTTGGGTTCAAAACATTTGAAGTAGCTTCATCTAACATTACAAAATGCACCTGAGAATTTTTAACCACATCCTTATATTTACCTAAAAGCATCTTGCCTGACAGTTACTAAAAAATCTAATAATCTAGTATGTAAGAAATGTCTTTTTGTCTTTCTTGTATTAAAATTAGTAAAGGAGATGAATAAAACTACACTAAATTGTATTTGTGTCCTCTAGGACCAGGAAACCTTGAACAAAAGAACCTCTTTAGCAAGTTTAATTGCATGATATTAGACACAAGTTGGGGGAAGACAATCAGCTGGGGGCTAGCAAGGAAGAATAACAGGTAAAACGAGTGGAGAATCTGCCTGCTATGAAGACTGGAAGTCCGAGCATCACTCTTACAGATAGTTGTGAAAGCTCTAAGCTTTTAGAGAATTTATGAGCCACGTACATCAGGATGGTCAAGGGAGGTGTTGTTAACAGAATACTGTTGGACACAAAGTTAACTTCCAGACTGAGGTGAGTTTAAAGGCCTTGGGAGAAATAGCACTGAGATGGCGGGGAAAAAAAAAAAAAAAAAAAAAAGAGAGAGAGAGAGAGAAAGAAATTCTAGTGCTTCAAGTAGCATTCATATGCAGGACACAAGAGATGTGGTTAAACTAGGGAACTAGGGTCTCCCATCAATTTCTGGTAACCTGGTCTCAAAAATTCAGAAGGAGATTCCTGAGTGCCCCACTGGCAACCTACCTGATGGACCAAGATATGACGTAAACAAAAGACTAGAAGTATAATCTGTTAATTATCTGTAGTTTGAATAAACATGTTAATTGACGATCAGAGGGCTGGAGCACCTCTCCTGTGAAGGAAGGCTGAGATAGCTGGGGATGTTCAGCCTGGAGAAAAGAAAGCTCCAGGGAGACCTCTTTGCAGCCTTTCAGTAATTAAAGAGGTCTTATAAAAAGGATGGAGAAGGGCTCTTTACACAGGTAAATAATAATAAGACAAGGGGAGATGGTCTTAAACTAAAAGAGGATAGATTTAGATTAGACATTAGGAGGAAATTTTTCACTGTAAGGGTAGTAAGGCTGCCCAGAGAAGCTGTGGGTGCCCCATTCCTGGAGGTGTTCAACGCCATGCTGGATGAAGCCTTAGCAAACCTGATCTAGTAGGTGGCATCCCTGTCTATGGCAGGGGAGTTGGAGTTAGATGGTCTTTAAGGTCCCTTCTAACCCCAGCCATTCTATGTTTAACAGAATCACAGAATAGCCAAGGTTGGAAGGGACCTTTGAAGATCATCTAGTCCAACCCACCTGCTGAACAGGATCACCTATGGTTCTGTGATTCTATGATTAAAAACAAGCTTTCTCCATAAGGAGGTTTTAGAGAATGATTGGTGGGGCTAGGGGTTCCAGCAGGAAGAAGTCAAAGAGGCTGAACACGTTACATGAAAACAACAGAAAATGGTAATTGAAAAAGCAACTTACACTGGTTAATTAAATCCAAAGCACTTGATTAAGTGATCAACAATGGCTATTGACACACAGAAAAACTAACAGAAGTATGAGAGGAGGACAAATCATTTGGGACTTCCCTTAGAGCACATACTCCAAAATTCCCAAAAGATTCTTTCTAGAATTGGGTTTATTTAAAAGGGAATTGAATTAAATTTCACACTAAAATGGTAAAATTAAAAGTCAGAATGAGACATAATAGCAATTCAAGCATCTGCTAACATAACTCTCCCTCCTTCTGTGTCCTTGTAAGTTGAACCCTTGCCTTCAGGATTTCAAATTCTGATAACTTTTATTTTCTGAAGGGTTACCTCAGAGTCCTTATGAAATATATTCCTTCCATTATCTCTGAGAGCAGGTCTTTGTTCCCTACTTTTTGCCAAGCCACTGTCTATCTCTGGCTCTCTCTCTGATGTTTGCATGCTGCCGAGCCTCAGCTTTCACTCTCTACTGTCTGTCTCTCCATGCATTACATAAAAACTCTTCCCCAAAACGTCATCCTTTGTGTGTGTGTGTGTGTGTGTGTGTGTGTGTGTGTGATCCCATCTTTTTCAAGTGTAGCCCCTTGGAAAATGCCACAAGCATTTCAAAGCAACACAGTGTGGTCAAAACAAGAACATTCCACAATCCTGCTGCCTTCAATCCCATTAATAAATTTTAATAGGCCAAAAGAATCTATCCAGGCTATAAAAGTTTCTGTCTCAGTTTCTTGAAATGCTGGGCAGATATTGTAAGGTCATCCTAGAAATTCCTTATTTCTCACACCGAAGTGTTAGGATGGATAATCAAGTAAATATAACATTATTCTTACAGGGGGATGAGGATGTAAAAATGCTCACAGTGTTCTAAACTCTCAAATGCTCCTATAACAAACTGTGTATCACTAGGGGAAAAAAAGATGCCTTTTGAAAGTATGGTATTAAATGTCAAATTCATTAGTGACATGACCTGAAATCATTAGGTCTTTCTTTCTAAACTAGCTGCATATGTGATGTTTGGATTCCTATTTGTGTTATTTTCAGATCAAAATGAAACCACACAGAAAATATTGTACTTTATTATTGTGTGTCTTTTTTTTTTTTTTTTCAAAGAATGACTCAGGCCTTGATATTTAGGCTACTTTCAAGTCAAATATTTAAAGCCCACATCCTAACCATAAGCACACTTACTGACATATTGGAAGGTCACTGGAACATGAGAAGATAGAGTGAGGTCTAAGCAAAAGACCTACAAACTAAATATCTTCCACACTGGAAGAAAGGCAACTGTAAAAAACTAGAACTGTTTTCTTATATTTTCATCAAAGTACAGAACCAGTTGCAAACAGTTTCAGATGTATTAAAAATCAAGCCTGTGGCATTTTCTGCTTGTGCATTCATATTTCATTAGGTGCAATGACTTTATCTTTTATCCAGCTAAAAATGCCATTCAAATTGGCTGCTATACTTACTCTTTCACTGTCACAATATAGCCATATTCTTTCTCCTCGGTAGACTTCACTTCAAGCTGTAAACCTTGTCCTGCATTTTTCTGAGGCTGTTCATAGGAGTTTCCATCCTGCATCAAAGCATTCTTAATCCAGTAGTGGGTCTCATTCGGGTCTTTGGAGTCAGATTCGGTGCTCTTTTCAGATGTCAGCTCCCTGGAGAAAGTCTCGCTTTTTACATTTTCCACACCCACATTTATTTCTTCTGAAGAAGCAGAGTCAGTGTCTTCAGATTTTTTGGTTTCTGACTTGGTAGATTCTTCAGGTATTACATCTTTAGGCATATTTTCAGGTATTGCATTCTCTTTCAATATCTTAACTAGTTTTGAAGTGTTCTCCTGTATTAAAAGAATATTATTATTTATAAAACTAAACACGTGTTATAATGAACCGAACCTGGATATAATCCTTCAAATTCACACTAATATGATAGTGTCTATCCTTACAGATGACTTATGGTCATTTTCTTAATTTCTATATTCTGCAAAACTATGCAATAACACAATATTTATTCAGTAATAATAAAAGAACATTAAATTATGCCACTGTTCAGTAGGTGAAGAAATTCTATTAATAGTTATTTCCTTCTTCAAATATCACAGAATCTTGATAGCCCTTTCTTTGTCTTGAACAGCTAGAAAAAAATGCTGATGAAATTTTTCATAGTGTTCATTTTCATGAGTGTGTGTTTAAGTGTCGATAAGAGTGGAAGTTTGTTATCAAATAGGTTGATGAAAAGGAGAAATACTAGAAATATCCATGAATATTTGCAAAAGTGTTGGAACTGGAAACATGCATATCTCTTTTGGGTCTCAGAAGTCATAACACAGGAAAGGAAATATAATAAACATATAAAGGAAAACACATGTAATTATGTGACAAATTATATTTCACTTATTCATATCCAGAAACTGTTGTGAGAAAATCTTTGTGAGTGATCCACTAAGTTACAAATATAATCCCTGAGAAAATCTGTCTCATACCCTTAAACAATAAGCAAATGAGTAAATGTCAAAACACATGCCTGGAACAACTCGTTAGCTAGTTTCATTACACAAAAATTTGTTGCAGCCAAACATTTGAGATGAGATGATGGTTTATGGGCACTTTGTGCTCTGCGTCACAATACATTCTTTTCTGTCACATCCACTATTCAAACTGTCACCAAGAAATCTACACATAGGATCCTCTATAAATCAATGGTGAATGCAGCACTTCATCCCTACAAATAATTTCATGTGGGTGGTTAAATCTCCTGCCAATTTGCCCACCTGTGTGTTTTCCTTGCTTGGTAGATGGGCAGCTATTGAAGAGATTTTACTGTGAACAGGAGAGGGTTTACCTATTTTGATTCTTGCAGTTTTAATTTTTGATAGAGGATATAGCAGGAAAACTTTCACTTCAGTTTTTAAAAATGTCTCTTTGAGATCTCTGTGCAACGCAGAAAAAGAAAGATAAATAGACCTTGGAAATGGCTGATTATAGGACATAAGCCTATAGGGTATGATTCAAAGCTCAGGAGGAATTGTCATGGTTTTGGCTTGGGACAGAGTTAATTTTCTTCGTAGAGGCTTGTATGATGCTGTGCTTTGGAATTCTAATGAAAATAATGGTGATAACCCACCAACGCTTTAGTTGTTGCAGAGCAGCACTCACACAGAGCCAAGGATTCTTCAGTTTCTTGTGCTGCCCTGCCAGCGAGGAGGCTGGGGGTGCACTAGAGACTGGGAGGGGACACAGCTATCCTAAATCTGATGTTACTACCTGGGGAATTGGTTTTAATGCCTAAACCTTTGTAAATATCTCTGATACTCAACAATTTGGAAGAATTAATTATAAAGTGAAAAACTGAAGAATGATAGATACCACGCAAGGGGAGGGAATTTTGAACCCTCCCATATGTGTGTGCCTTCATGTTTACTCCAGTGTTTACTCATCTGCCTCTCAAAACCAGAAATTATCTGAGCAATGTCACTTACATTCCCCAGAACCAGAAACCAAATGACAGGGGAAAGTAGGGTGTTCTTAATAGAACACCTCAATACTCAAAATTTACTAACCAGGGGAGAAGTCTGAATTTGTCTGAACTTTGGGATCTCTTATAAACTCTGAGTATTTACAACTGAAAGAAAGGCAAAACAGGACTTGATTTTTTCTTTAAACTGCAACACCTGTCTTGGTTAAGGTTTAGAAAAATCTTCATCTAATATTTCAATGTATCAACAACAATCTCTTTATGCTGTGATACTGAATTATACCCGCACAAGATATAAAACCAGTCTTATGATTCAAAAGTGTGTTTTTGACTTTCAATGTATATAGACCTAATATTCTGACATGGAATACTTGTGTTTTAAAATACTGGTACTCTACCTCTTGATCAGTTCTGGCACTGGCTTCATGCAATCCATTGTCTGTAAGATGTGAAAAGCACAAATACATAGTTATGAAGGGAAAACATCATATGTGAAACAAACACTGCTTATAGGCTGTTTTATTTGTAGCAGTGGCCTTTTCATGCAATTTAAACATTAAGACATCAAAGCTGAAAGGGCAAAGTAAAGAGCACTGTATAATTCAGTATTGTTATTCTAACCCCACTTTGATAGCCAATTAATGCAAGATCAATAGACGGGGTACTTCAAGAGCCAATCTAATGGTGTTATTTTGCTAATTAAGTGTCTGATCTTCATATCAGTTTATCAATATCTAAGAAAAATAATTATTTTAGCTGGCTGAATGGGTCATTAAAGAAAAAAGAAACATATACACCCCTCACACATATTTTCGTCATGAAAAAGAGCTATTTCTACGTACTATTTTCTACCAAAACTGTGTTACAGTTTAACTACAGTGATGATATGCGGTCACATCATTAACCTCAGTCAAATAATGCTGGCTCTTTGGTTTATGAACTAAGACTTATTCATTTCTCCCAGCATGAGTCAGGACAAGCCCTCAAGACTGCTCATTTTAATCTACAAACAGAATTGGCAATTAAAATAACCAGAGTATCCCTCATAAGTAAGGCTTTAAATATATCACCATTGTAATAATTCTCCTACTTTTGACTGGAAAAAAAAGACTAGTTTAAAATCACTGTTTGTCACTAATATCATATGTTTTTAGGTGTCCTAGATATCGTAACATTCCTAAAGTAGACAATGGATAAATGGTAACTTAAGGACCATTCTGGAATCTGCTCATGGATGGTAAATACTGTGGCTCCTGGATTTGTATCAACATGAAAATATGTGTTCTGACAGAAGCAAATAACCATAATAACCTTTTTAGTTTCCTAAGCTTGAAAAGGAACAAGTTGTTTTCTATGTGTACCTGTCTAAGACTTTCTTCTGCAAAATAATTGTGGTATATTAAGGAGTTATTATCTGTAAAATGCAATTATTTTTTTTCCACATATTTTGAAACACATTCTTGGAATATAATCATTTTTCATTATCATTTTGCTTAAACATCTCATTTTCAAGAATGGAAAATTAGAACACACAGCATAAAGCAATTTGTCTTTCAATATAATTGAGTGTGTAGGTTTATCTTGTTTGTGAAGCTTGAAGGCCAAGGGTTCACAAAAAAGATGTATTTTAGGTAAATAAACAATACGCTGTAAAAAGAAAACAACAAAGCTAACATTTTGTAGCCTTTGGGGAAAAATACAAAAATGTTCCCTTCTGTCTTCTTTAAAAACAATTAAGAAAAAGTCTAGCACTAATATGAATGAAAGGAAAATTAGGATAGCTATCTTTTGCTGCACTTAATTCTCAGAATTAATACCTGGTATGTTAACATTGCTTTCCGTTAATGCATTATGGATTTCTGTTCTTCCTTGAGCATCTCCTGTCTTCATTTGTGCTTCCATTTTTTCTTCTCCATTTTTTCCAGCACTCTCTTCTGTTTCTTCCTGAATACCAGCAGTCTGAATTGCATTGGCAATAGTATCAGCAATCTCATCCAGTTCTGTTGAGCTGAGATTCTCCACATTCACTTGGTGTTTCTCTAGGTCCTTCAATACACCTTTAATAAGTGTTTCTGGATCACAAAACAACATAAGCACAAGATTTAGCTGCATACAAGAAGTATATGTGCTTGTATCTGTATCTTTCATTCTTTTCTGAAAGGTATCTTTTCCTTAACGAAGACTGTCTTTTTTTTTCAAAGTTCACTTATGAGGGACCTACAAAGATCATGTGGCTCAACTGCTTGACCAAAGTTAACCAAACGTTAAAGCATAGTATTGAGGACATTATCCAAATGCATCCTGAATGCTGACAAACTTGGGGCATCAGCCACCTCTCTAGGAATGCTGTTCCAGTGTCTGACCACCCTCACAGCAAAGAAATTTTTCCTGAAGTTCAACCTGATAAAGGGGAAAATATTATCAGATGGGTTAAAGAAAACGTTTTGCTTCTCATAGCACTAGGAAAGAAGAAGTAGTAAACGGCTCTTCTGCTCCAGGGAATAGGCAGCAGGACATCTGTGATTAATTGTCATTGGGAAAAGAGGATGAGATGTTGGACACATCTGTTTTGTTTTGTTTTGTTTTTCGGTTTGGTTTGGTTTTGTTTTGATCCCACAGTGTTAGAATCATAGAATCATCCAGTTTTAAACACACCTAAGTGTGACTCTTAATAAAGTTTTGTCAGACTGTGACAGCCAACAGAGATTATGGTACCACGCTGAAATAGTAGAGTATTTTGTGCAAGAAAACAAGTATTCAGTAATGAGAATCAAAGACTTAATCTGTGTCAAACTCTACAGGCCAAGATGCTTAGGACTAAAATTTGGTGGAAGCTAACAGCAAATGCTGAATATTTTCCTTTCTACTTTTTATTGTACTGTATCCATCCCCTATATAACAAAATACAGTACATACATAATGACTAAATGCTTTAATTTAGAAAGACAATCTGCAAGATAAAATTGATCTAAACTGCAAAAAAAAGTTTTCACCAGACCTGATCAAACTGAATTCAAGAAACTTTTTCAAGAAGCACACCAGCTGTTTAGAAGATGGTCATTAGGAAAGGGTGCATAGCAGAAATGCAGGAAATTAAGCTGTAGGATATACCAGCACTGCCAGATTACTACAGAAGTTTTGTTTCTGCTTAGGTATCACTTGTGTTCTTATGTTTTATAGAACTATCGACCAATAACATGACAGAAAAACCTAAATTATTGAAGCAGAGCTAATAAAGTCAGCAAAGAAAAGACAGAATACATGTCAGTTCAAAATCAAAACTAAAACTTTTCAACTAAATGTATAAAGACACATTGCAGGGCACATCACAGTAGCAAAAAGTATTCTTGGAACACTCTTTGATTACCTGACATCACTGCATCTACAAAAGAATGAAAACCACCATGATTTCAGTGACTGTGTTTTTAAAGAGCTTGTATCCATTTATCCATTAATATGAATAAGCCATGATGTATAGCAGTTAAAAATCTATGAATTAAATTTTGAAGGTTTTTGAAAACATCTGCAATAATATTTAGAATTGTTAATGACCATATTTAGTGCAGATGAAGGATCTACCTCTGTATTTCTGAACTCCTTTGAAAATGTGGTATGGACATGCAAAATGTCTATGCCAAGAGTGAGAGACTTCTAAGAAAACCCATCATTCATTCATGTCATTTTCTTCTTACACAAACATACCCAAAACATCTGATTAGAGCTCCATACGTGAGTTTCCCACAAGCCAGATGTGTTTCCTAACTATTGAATGATTCTGACAGCTTTAGGGTCCCTCACCTTTTTGAAGCATTTTTGATTTGTTCAGCTTCAGAACAAAAACCACATTTCTTTCCTGTTGCATTAGAATCCCTGTTTTCTAGCCATAACACATTGAGAAAAATGTCGATCTGGTTCTGTGGCTTCCAAGCTATTAGTAAACATTTTACCTAGAAATTAAATTTATGAAAAACTTTCAAAAACACATACATGTGTTTAAACAATTGAAGTACTTCAGTGTTTAGTAATACTATAAAATTTTTAGTAAAATGCATAGGGAGACGTTTCCATCAAATCTGAGCAAACAGAACACAATGAAAGCCAATGTCATTGAGTAAAAGTTGTATAAACTATGTACATTCATTCAAGATAAACAAGCCAGTTCAAAGTACAGGTATTCTGTAAGAGACTCAAGTCTAAAGAAGCTCGTAATTCTGATTTGAAAAATCAGCAATGTGGGGTTTCCAAGCAGAAAGTAAGTTTTGAGTCTCAGAAAAATAACTCACTCCTGCATTTGCCTGTCAAGTTTTATTCAAGCTAGGTTCTGGCCATTATATCAATATTTTAAGACAAATCTTGTTTAAAAATTTGTTTATTCTTGCAGATCATTAGCAAATGATTGGACAAGGCTGATACACAAATAAATATAAATGCATCTATTAAAAAAACACTCTTGGGTAATTTAAAAGAATTATTATGAATTTCCTAAAATCAGAAAATATTGTTATAGAAAGATCAAAAAGCAGTGTGATACTGCAATGGGACAGCAGTTAAAGAGCACATGTACTTGAATACACATATGCCTGTATACTCATATGCCTTTATACTCTCCCTCAAACCACTTTGAAAAAGAGTCAGCAATGCTCAGCCATGTTTCACAGGACTTATACTGCAATACAGATACATTTCTGCTTTAGCTCCAGCTTCTGAATTGAAGGAGGCACACTGTGTTCCGTAGTTACTATGGAACTGTGATGACCTTAAAAGCACATATATCATAGATGATATAAATTTTAATATCAGTTTCACCAGTTGAATTCCCCCTAGTAGATAACAATAGCAGCTTAGCAAGGGAAAACAGCTTTTTATTGTAGAGCACATAAATCATGCTCCATACACCACTGATGCAACTGCCAAAGCCAGTTTGCTCAACAACAAGTGGTGTGGCAACAGTAACTTTACTGAAATCATAATGCATCCCTTCCTCCTCAGGATGAGTAGTCCCACATGGTGGACTGTCCCTTTCTAACCCATCATAACACCACATATCAGCTGTCCTCAGCAGTTGAGAATCACCCAGACAAGACAGATCTGCAAGACAGAGAACATACACAAATATTTGTGTTCCATAAAACATCTGAATTACTAATTTTGTGACCTTAACAAAGCAATGGAGAGAGATATATTCTGTAGTATTTAATGCACTGAAAATGAGTAGACTAGAACAAATCACTTAAAACTGAGGCAAATTCTAAATACTGCTGGTGCAGAAAGCATATTAATGATTCCCCTATTGCACTGTGACTACAAAGGCAGCACCCACACATATCACGCTACTCCTAGAAGTAATAGTTTCCAAATCTGATAAAAAGTAGCTCCACATTTTCTTCTCTTGTATTCCTCCCTCAGGGTGCCTTGTTAGCTAATTTACCTGCCACTGTTCCACCACGATTCTCAGTGTTAATCTGCTCAGTACCTTCTGGATTGTTCTGCCAGTTAATTTACTTTGTCTAATCCTGTATTAGATGCAGCAGAGAACTGAGGTCATGTGACTGCCCTGCATACTTTCCAGTTTTTGAACAGTTCTGTGGTTTAGATAATGTAAGAGAGAAACAAACGACAAATACACAAAAATCCTGAAGCACCAGAGAGACTGGAGAAAGACTAAAAGCAGAAAGTGATCTTAAAGTCAGCCTGGCAAATGTGAATCCAAACCATCATCATTCCAACAGACAGCACTTCAGACCATGAAGACAATGTTATCTGTCCTCACTGCTTCCTTAAGAGACTATTAAGTGGCTCAAAAATACAAAGGAATCCATATTATTTCCTACTCAAATGATCAGAATTTTATATCTATGCAACATTTAAAAGCTAATGCAACAGAAGAAGTTCCTACAGGGCACGTTATGTATGTGAAGTCAAAGCAGCACAACCCAATGAATTGTGAAACATGTTATTCCCTCTAAGTGTTAAGCATTTTTTTCCCAGTTGGCTCCTACCAGGAAAGGTGAAGTGGAACAGCTGGAGGATAATGAAACCAGCATGTGCCTAGTTTGTTTTGAGTCTAGCAACAAAATTGTCTAACCTGTGCAAGAGACTTACAGTGCCACCTGGATTTGATTTTACATTATAGTTCGTTCTTTGAAACCTATTATCTCTGGGCACCATACCAAGAATGCTTTCACTTCTGAGCATCCGTTAGATTGCAAGCATTATCTTTTCTCTGCTGCAACTTTGATGTTTTTGTGTGTTCTGGTTTTGTTGATTTCAAAATTAAAACAAATAAAAATAAAAACAATCAAACTGAAAAAGAAAAGAAAAGAAAAGAAAAGAAAAGAAAAGAAAAGAAAAGAAAAGAAAAGAAAAGAAAAGAAAAGAAAAGAAAAGAAAAGAAAAGAAAAGAAAAGAAAAGAAAAGAAAAGAAAAGAAAAGAAAAGAAAAGAAAAGGAGAACCATACCCACAAATCAAAGAACCTTAAACTTTATGGAGGATACTAACTACAGAGGCAACTCAAAAACAAAACAAAACAAAACAAAAACTCATATATCACTAAATTCATTGGAGTACTGTTAACTACAGTGTAACATATGTAATTGCTTGGCAATGGCTGAGAAAAAATTCTATCATTTTTCAGGCATTTTTGACCACTGGAATAACATCAATAGTTAGGTTAGTTTAGAGAAAAAATGAAGTGAATGAGAGGTTTTTTTTCTAAACTCTTCTTGATCCGCAGCCATGACATGAAAATCCACCTTGCATTGCAAAGCAGCACTTAAAATGCTTCACAGCATCCTATGAGATGTTACGCTCCATGTTCATTTAAATATCTGTCAAACTATCACATACAAAAGAAATCAGGATGTTGTCATAGTTAAGTAGCATTAGCAAAAAATAAAAAAGATGCAAATTCAGCAAATGGGTTGGTCATTATATATTGTCCAGCCACATCTTACTATAAACCTAGCTGTTTGGATTACTGTTTTTCCACATAGCCACATAACTGAGAGATTCCTCCCCTTTGTTCTATGTTCTGTGCCAAAATTTATGTCAGTGTTAATTTCTGTGTCTAACTGAATTTTACCCATGGTCCTTGAATTTCTAGTTAGACATGGAAAAATTTAACAAAACTAGGCATTTCTATATTACCTATATATAGTGTGGGATGCATGCATAAGAACAGATGTGACAGCAAAGATATACCCATAATTATGTGTTGTTTGTAAAATGCTTTGAAAATATAATGAGTTACATAAATGCTACGGCTTACCAAGTGCCATATATTTCTGCATGCATATGGAAGGTGGGTTGAAGAATGTGGGTAGATGTTTGCAGGAAAAGAGTAGTTAGGATGGAGAACATTAGTATTCTCAGTATTATGGTAGAAAGATATAAATATGTCAATAGCAAGAGATGTATCTGAATAACTGTATATATATATTTCAAAAATGCTCAGTGAACATGAGGGAAACATCAGGTACATTAAAATAGATAAATATCAACTTTACCATCCACTACACTCAGAGGGTCCTTTGGTTCATCCTGGGAAGCAGATTTATGATTCAGCTTCTCAGAGGTTGGCCCCAGCACTCCAGACGCAGGCTTTGTCTGGAACGGTTTCTTCATTTTGAAATCTTCTGCTTTTCCTTTGGCAAAAGTTCCATCAAAAGGGCTGACTGGAGAAGAGTAGAATCTACCAGCATAAATGTGAGACCCTTTAGTCCTGCTGTGAGAGCTTTTATCATTGCTTTGTGCTGACAAGTTCTGAGTGATGTACGTATGCAGCGCAGCCATCAGAGTTTTTTGGTCAAGCCCCACTTCTGGGTCTGATGAGAACTTGTCTGGCTGAGGCTGGTTGAAGGTTCTCCCATGGGGATTTTCAGCGTACTGTTGATGGGATGTTGATGTGTGGGCCAAAGGAGGTGCTCTTTCTTTGGGTTTTTGCATCATGTAGTACCTAATAGGATCATTATAGATGTAGCTCTAGAGAGAGTAGAAGGTAGAAATAAAGGCCTGGGTCAGTATTGCTTTGTAACTGTTATTGTTATGCAGGAATCACAGGCACAACCCTATGTGTTTTACTGATCGGGAAAACAAGAATTAGAATCTGTAATGTGTACACAGATTGCAACCCTTAAACTGTTAAGTTTGCAAAGAGGCACTATCACTTTGGTAAAAATTTTGCAAAACAATTTGTTAGATTATTAAAAAGTAAGAGACAGAGATTAGAGAGAGAAAGATAATATTCAAACTTGATGTTAACTGTGTATCCACTTTTTGTATTCAGTTGGACAAAGACAATTCAGTAAAAGCAATTCTCCTTTGTATTTCACTAGACTTCAGAGAATAACTTTTTTTTCTTAATTACTTACCAAAAACTAGCAAGAAAAAATGAAAATGACATTTTTTAAAGAACACTGAGAAAATGTAAAAAAAATGTTGTATATAAAAGATACTTTGTTCTATTTTAAATGAAATTGTTCATTTTTTCACTAAATTAAATTTGTAATCAGGATGTCCTTTGAAAGTATAAAGAAACGTAAAAGCAGCCATTAAATAGATTTTGAACTCCTTGATTATATTTAAGTAAAACAACTCAGCAAATTAAACAGAAATGTGTAAGATGGTTCAATTACCCTAAAGACACATTTTAATTTGAATAAATGCTGGGGAAAAAAAAAAAAAAAAAAAAAAAAAAAAAAGTGGTAAGAGTGGGCTGCCACTAAAGTTTTCTATACTCAGTTTCAGATTTTCAAAGATGTACCAAAAGAAAATCCAAAATTGCAAGACAATATCTGTTGTTTTCATGTACTACTTTTTGTTGAAGAAATTTAATTTTGAGGACAAATTATAAATGCCCCATAACCACTTTAAACCTTAAGAAAACTTTTATTAGTGTTACATATACTATAATTTAATCCTAAAATCATTTTTTTTTAATGATTGCAGCCTGGAGGCAGGATTTTATCTTTTTAAGAAACTAGTTTTACCATCTCTGCTGTGTTATTTTTTTGTTGTTTGTTTGTTTGTTTGTTTTGGTTGGTCAAATGGTCATACAAACCACACGACAGCCTGGGAAACTTCAGATAGTAATAATTTCAACTCTCAGTTCTATGAGTTATAGCAGATCTCTCGTGTCTCTGCACTGACAGCAGAATGGTTTGGGACAGAAACCTGTGATATACATCCACAGAAATGCAAAAACTGCACACCAGAGGAGAGAAATTAGTAGAATTCAGATAGAAAATTCATGATTTATATATTTCCTATTAGAGTTTTTAAAGGCAAAATATATAAGGTCATGAAACTATTCCAGAAATGAATAAAATACTTTATATTTTATCTAGTTCCTTATTTATGGACAGCAATTTTTCTCTCCATCTGAACAATGCATTTCTTCTGATAACAGATAGTTGATTTTATAATGCCCTCAAGGGTTATCCTCCCCCTGAGAAGTGACTGAAGAGGTTCAATCCATGATTCCATATCATAATTTGTATATTTATGGCTCATGAAACTTTTATTACCAAAAAAAAAAAAAAAAAAGGCATTTGGCTTCTTTGGCCTGTGATCCACCAACACAAGGCTTTTGACTTTTGCTGTAACATAGCATAGCATGTTTTGTTAATGCCAAGAAATTGGACTAGAGTAAGACAGTGTCAAAGAATATAGCGTTAGAGATCAAGCAGCCGCGTGTGTGAAATATTTTGATGTCCCCCGGGACCTGTATCAAACAGCAGCACTGTGGCTCTGGTTCAGTGCCCCAGCTGCAGGCAACGCATGGCTCTGCTCAACACCAAGGGGGGAGCCAGTTGTCAGAATACAAGTTGAATGCTATCTACATACTTAATGGCAAATCCTGGATGTGAAAAACTACTAGTCAAGCATATTTCTGTCTCAGTGTCCATGGGTCTTTGCATGGGGTAATTAACTCTTAATGACACCACCCAGGAGGAAGTGCAGAGGACAACACAAAGCAGACACAGACACCAAGCGCTCTGCAGACACGTGCACCCTGTCACCCTTCCCTACCTCCATGCTCCCTACCTTGCCATCTTTCAGAGGACCTTTTGGGGACTAGGGCAGGGAGAATATGGAAAGAGAGAAACATGACAGGGGGAGAGGATGTCTTCAGCCAGGGAAAGACATTATATCAGTTTGATCTATCTCGTGTAACTATACCCTGATTTGGATTGCTCTCTGATGTACAGCCTCCTCTTTTGCATTTAAGGATTTAACAATAAACCAAATCCTAGGGAGAGCATAACTGCTCGACACTCTCAACCACTTCTGAAAGATTAGGGTCAGGTGATTTGGGCTGGCTTTTGATGAGCTATTTAACAAGTCTAAATACCCTTTAACAGTAACAGATCTATGATTTTCTGCTCTTGCAGACAAGCACATCTAGAAAGAAAATGCAACACCGAGTGATTGTATACAAATTGCATATAAGTAAGAGCCAGTCCTGGGTTCAGAGCTGCACCTCTGTCAAGAAGGGGCAGCGTCTCGGCAGCTTGACAGGTCACACTTTGGGCAGCAAAGGATAAAATATTAGAAGTTCTAATTAAAGCCTAGCATCGACAGCTCAGCTGTCTTCCCAGTGCACTCAGTTACCAGCCCATCTGATGTAGCTTAGACTGACTTAATTAAGGTTCTCTCACAGCTGTATGGCAATCCTTAACTTGGATGACAAAAAAACAAACAAAAAAAAAAAAAACTTCCTTAAAGCCTTCCTTGCTCCTCACCATCTCAAAGAAAACAGCACCAAAAATGTATATGCCAACAGAAATGTGCAAGATACATAAAAACGCAGCAACGGATAACTGCAGCCCTAGACTACAAGAGTGTAGAACTACAAGATTGCAGAACTACTAAAAAATACTCTACTAAGTATAAAACTGGTTTATACAGAGTAAGGTTAGTATATAATTCCCTATTATTATGACGAACAATTTTTTAAACAGATAAGGTACTGTTCAATTATCTCATGTCATTGATATAACATCTTTAAAAAATACTCTGAATTGCTAAAACACTCATTTAAAAAAAATATTTCTCCATCTGCAAAAGATTTTCCTCTTGTTCACCACCTTTCAAATAAGTTATCTCAATAATTCACACATTATCAAAAAAAAACCCACAACACACTAACCTTTCTGAAGATAGAATTGTTAGGGCAATGTCTTCTGTAGTTTAGGTATGTAGGTAACTGACATTTTCTGTATGAAAGTTCACAGAAGGGCACGTTAAATTACACCTTGCAAATGCATTCTGCAAGTCTATGAACTATATTTTTGTTTTTCAAGAAATAAAATAAAAGGGGGAAGGATGAGATACATACATCACAAGGCATAGATAAATACTATGCAATTTATCCACCAAGGAGCAGACAGATTTGAATGTCTGGCCCAAGAGCAGAAGGAATGGAATTAAATTTATGACAAAATGGTTAATTTCTTGAGAATACATCTGCTCAATGTTATAGGGAAATAGGCTAACAAAAATTATATAGGAATGCAGAAGGAAAATATGTCCCTCCCTCAATTTCATTTAGCCTTTTCTCTTTGTTTTCTGTTGTTGTTGGTTGGTTGGTTGGTTGTTTTTGTTTGTTTGTTTGTTTGTTTTTTTTTCAGTTATTAATTCATGTTTGCTGCCACATAAATTTGGTTGGACTATGACTCCACCCACATTGTTTTATTTACTGTGTCTATGTGAGATAGTGACATTACACTCCCTAAAATTAGAAAACACAACAAACACTAGCACCAGGCCTTCCCTCATCAACAGTGAGTTAAAATAAAAGTTTCCAAGGGCTACTAAAAATAAAATGATCTCATACTTAACTCACTGTGTGGAGGGAAAGGAGTTTAGCTTTTTCTGTCAGAAGCAGTCTAAGTACTTTGCAAACCACACACACTTGCCTCATTTCAACCTGCTACATGAGAACTTGCACGTACTCATGTGAACCCCAATCTCACCTGCAGCACAACAGAACCAGCCGATTGCTAGACCAAAGTGTGAGCTGCGAATTCATACACCTCCATTTACCTTTGCCTTGAGAGAAATTCAGCCAACAATGAAATATGAGGGCTGTATCAGTGTTGTGGAGTGGATCACAGTGCAAAAGTCCTTGGGATGGAGCTGGGTAAGCAGTAGCCATCTCTTTACAGCATCACTGCTAAAGCAGCCAGTCTTGCACAGCCCCACACTAACAAAGGTTTAATTCTTCACTGTTCCCAGGCAGTGCTGCACTGTCAGGAGGATACCTTAGCAGGCTTCAAGCTAGCTGAAGGGGAAATCTTTGCTTTACAAACCTGTGTGTGCTGTAGACACGATGTTACACACTGCACCAAGTTCATTGTTAGGTTTGTCTGAAAATAACAGGCAAGCCCAATGAAAAAATTCAATTTTCTGAGAAATAGTGGAACAAAAGCCTTTTCTACCAACTGATAATGGCCTTTTTGCATAGAGTAGAGAGTGATATTATATCATGCAAGAAATCACTGGGGGGGGGGGGGGGAAATAAAAAAAAAAAAACTAGGAAGATGAATATATAATCCAGATTCCACTAAAGAGGCCAAGACAGTGCCTCCTGCAGCAATGGTACAATACCAGGCCCATGGTCTTCTGACAGATTCACAAGCTTAAGGCAACAGGGGCTATTACGGTCATCTCATATGATCTATTATTTCACTAATAATTTTCTGTAGCTATCTCATATTTTCTCCCTGAGAATTATAACAGCTTTGAAACTATTTAAGGACTACATCAGAGAAGTAAAGATGGCAAAGATTGTTAATTAACATCCTGTAGTTTGCAATGCCAAAAGCCTGATCAAGCAAAAGGACTTCTCAGAATCTCCTTTGGTCAAAACAAGTGATGACTTTGCTTCCTAATTCTGGTTGTGAAACTGCAATGTAACAGAACTGTCTGGGGCCTGACTGTATAGCATTCAATAATCTACACTTATCTACACTTATCTACTACAATTTCAGTTGACAGAGATTTGATTGTGAGCAGTTTATTCTACCATTTTTAAACAAAACAACCTCCAAAATAAAAGAGAAAACATAGGATAACTACACTGCATTCTTTCATGTATAAGTAACTATTTAAAAAATTCACTTTTAAGTCACAAATGTTCCCAGTCATTCTTGGTCTCCTTTGGGATGTTCTTAGCTGCACGCCTACCCTTCAGCCTTCTCTAGCAGACTCTCCTGCATAAATAATTCTTATCATTAGTTGTCATTTCTTGTGCTGCTGAGGAACTTGCTGGCTTTAGTCTTCATAAGTAACTGCTGGTTGTTGTCTCTGTTTCTGAGAAATCTGCATCCTATTGGATAAAATGAAGTTTCTACAGCACTGGGTGAGGAGCTGTCTAATCTGTGTGCCATGCTGGTTTGACTGCCAGCCTCAGAGTGCCTTCAGCTCTCTCCAGCTACCAGATTCAGGAGCTCCCTAACATTAGAACAAGAACCAATAAAGCGACAAACAGCCCCTAGTGGATGGTAGAAATTGTGCAGCGTGGTGATCGGTGCCGATAGATATACCAGGGTTTATCAGCCTCCCTTCTATGAGAACAGTTTGCTCATATGTCAATAAGTCTGTTACTTAAGGTTTCAGCGAAAGATGTTTAAACACATTTTCTCTAGGCATATGCTGGTATATTGAGCTAACTCATTATCTAAAGATGATTTACATAGAAACATGAAGATCTTCATCTGCCAAAAGTTGAGCACATTAGCACCAATTCAACATATTTATAACTTCAACATATGAGATATGAGTGTAGAGACTACCTTTATCCGAAGAAATGCAAAAACTTTAAACACATGGAAAAATAGAGTTGTTTTTGAAAGGGTGGGGAGGGGTCTGAAAAAGAAGGAAATCTTATTGTCCAGTCAGTATTTGAGATTTTAAAACCATCAATCAATGCTTCACCCATTAGTTACTAGAAAGAAATGAATTGGCTTTATAAATAAGCCCCCAGACCTGACACACACCATTTATAATACCATTTCTATAGCACTTGCACCTTCAAATCATTGAACAAACTATTAATCTTTATAAGACAGCTGTGTGATAAGGGATTAGGATTTCTATGTGAGTCATGGAAGTTCTGTCACCCCACTGTACACAAACCCATAGATTGTAGGTAAAGCCAGGTGTTAACTTTGTGACTCAAAGAGCATGGTTCTGGCACTAGAATCTTCACTTGCCAAATTATTAACCTCAAAAACTAAGTCACATGTTACATTAGATCACTAAAGTCTGTATGTATGGCACAAACAGCTTTCACATAATTTTATTAGGCTTTTTAGCCATGATTCTGTTAGACCCTTGAAAGTACAGGTACCAGTCCTCCCAGAAAAAAAAAAAAAAAAAAGAAAAAAAAATCCTTGACAGATGTGTGCAGATGTGGAATTTACCATGTTTTATTTTATATATTTAGAAATTTGTATAATTATAATATGCAAGACCATTATAATGTATGATATATATATATTTTTATATTACAAGTTATGCATAACTTGGAAATTCCTTTTTCTCTTCACTGATCATAAAATGAAGTTAGGCTGACTTGCACTTACACAAACATTAGTATTTGGTTAAATGAATTCTTCTCCAGTTCTTGTAGGGTTTTATCTGTTTGTTTGTTAGAGGACCTTAATGTTTCTATTTAACTGAAAAGAGCCATGGAGAGGAAAATGATCCAACAGATGAAGTACTCATTTGGGATTTGAGGCTTAACTTTAAGTCTACACTCTACCAAAATACTCCTGCATGACCTCAGAAAAGCTATCTAATCTGTGTGTGAAATAGGGATATTAGTTCTTCCCTACTTTGTAAGGGCATTAAGTAAATAAATACATCAATGTTCTGAGACATTCAAATATTACTCTAATGGTTGTTGTGTAGATATGCCAATAGACAGGCAATTCTGTAGCTTCAGGGAGTTACTCTATCAATTATTACTGATATTTTTACTAAACTGTTTATGCACAGGGTGAATTACATTTTTCTTGCAGAATCCAACATATATGAAATATTAATTTTACCATTTATACAAGCAGAATTTAAATGTATACACTGCAGAAAGGTTTTTTGCTTTTCAACAGTCAGCCATCAAATCAATTCCTGACAATCTTCATTCAGCACTGTATTTTAATCAATGTTAGACAAATAAGGGTCCTGCTTTTCTGAATTACTGCTCCAGATTAAAATAAGCAATGACTGCATAATTTCTGACTAGTTAATCAGCATAATCACTGTTTGCAGATAAGTTCAGAGTATATCTTGCAGCATTTGTGCACTCTGATTTTCTAAAACAAATACTAATCCTTTTTAATAATTATTACACATCTTAGTTCTTTCAGGAGATCAATTACAAAGACCCAATCGATTTTCAACCCAGCAAAGCTATGAGTACTCTTCCCTGAATGTGAAAGGGGAGAGTGGAAAGTTTCTCCTTGTGCCAAGGACCAAAATATAAGATTTACCCTGCCTAACCTTCATAAGCTTCAAGATTCCAGCAAGCTGACTGCCTTGAGTATTTACTTGTGCCTTTTCTCCTTTCAGCACCATTGAACTGCTGATCTAACAACCAGCCATAGCTCACTGCCACTAACCAGTCTCTTTATCCTCTCATTTTGCCCTTCATGATTCTTCAAAGACCTTCTTTGATGAAAATAAAGATTGTTTTTTTCCAAACTGTCCTTTAAAACTTAGAAGAATACCTGAGACTCAGAAATTTCTGCAAACACAATATTTATACACAAAGTACGCCTTGCAAATAAATACATGTAATTAAAAAACAAAGAGGAAACTCCAGAAAATGAATGAAATTCCCCAAAGACTCTGAGTTAATCAATTTTCTCTCCACACTATGTCCTGGGGCCTAAGCAGCACAGCAGCCTGAGGAAGACCCAAACTGCAGGTGGGACCCACATCTGAAAGCCTCGGAGCCAAGTCAGACTGAAGAAACAAGAGCAGTAACTTGTTTTTTCCATCCTTAAAAACCTAAACCACAAAACAGAGACCCCTGCAACAAGAAATGCAGCATTAGTGTAAGTGTAACAGACAGCTTTCTTAGTCCTACAGTCCTTAGGTGGTGGATGTGGCTGCTGCATTTGAAAAGAGCTTGTGCAGTGTTATGGCAGCAGAGCAGTGTACTTTTATCAGCCTGAGGTATTAAAAAATTAAAAAGCCAGACTATCAGAAAGCATAAGAATATGTACAAACTGTACATCGAGGAAAAAAAAGGAAAAAAATAAAAATAAAAAGCCAGTCCAGCTGAGTTATTTTTATTCTCTTTCTGGGTTTGAGACTTTTAAATACTCTTGGACCACATTTCAAATCTTTTCTCTTTCTATGACAACTAAAAAATTATTCGTAATCAGATGAAAGCAGTATAATTGAAATCACATGCAATTATTCAACTGCAGGCATTTGGACTTTAAAAAAAATATATATATAACATGAGATCACTGCCTACTGCCTGAGCTAATGGTTGCTGAAAAGTAGGCAACAGCAGCATTTGTTTCCATCCTGATCGTTTTTACTGCCTCTCTTTTTGCTTTGTTCTAACAGCCACTGTGGACATGGCAACTTTTTTTTCCGTATTTTTTTTTTTTCCTTTTCCAACTACTTTACTTAAGTTCTCCTCAAGGCTTCGCACACACCCCCTGCTATGTTCTGCTCACGCAGAGCCCAGCAGCAGGGCTACCAGCAGCAGCAGCAGCGCAAGTGAGCTCTGGTTTTACAGCTGGATGGCTTCAGAGATATCAACTATGTGCTATCCCTTACAACCCAGCAAAACTGTTTCTCAGTTTCAGTAGAAATGTATAAAATGTAGTGGTTTTTTTGTTTGTTTGGTTTGTTTTGTTCTGTTTTGTTTTTATTTCGGTTTTGTCCTTGGGTGTGTCTGTGTGTATTTTGTTTACTTGTTTGTTTTCCATGGAAGAGAGGTCTGCTCTAACTGGAGAGATGAGCAGGAGAATTCACACACCTGAAGCCTTTGGATTTCTTGCCTCAGTAGGTAAGAGAAGCCAAGCTTTCTCATGCTGTGCATGTGCCTAGCTATATGTTATTTTTCATACCAAGTCCAGGTTTAGCAGAAACAAATCACAGAGATTGATAATGCAGCATTTTGTGAATGGTAAAACCTTCATTAAGTGGAGTGGAAAAAAAAAAAAAAAAGAGAGAGAGAGAGAGAAAAGAAACAACAACCCAAATTCCCACTAGCTAATGCTTAAGTAACAAATGCCACCAAGTGCTCATTTTCTGAACAACTCTTTCCAGCTGAACTGAAGTGAAATGTTCTTTACAACTGTAATCCTCAGGAAACAAACTCACCAAATCTTCCAATTTACTGTTATTTATCCACTGGCAGAGTTATTATCAGCTGGCTAGATTACAGCCTGCAGTAGATACTGTCTAAATACTGAGAAAAAAAAAATAAAAATCTAAGTTAGTGCTTCCAAATCCACTCAAAGGAGCTCTTTCTATAAATGGCAAACTTACAGGTTTTGTTCCACCACATGATTTAAGCTTGACAGTGTTATTTCTGTCACTGTTGTATCAAGCCTCTATCTGACAGTTGTTTGAACAAGAGGAATATGAAGAGAGTTTCCTGTTTTAAGTTTTGTTCTGGCTCATTTTTCAGCTTTGTACATAACTGTATGCGTGTTCTGCCTGTTAATGGTGAATTCTGTACTTTAATTCTGGTAACATGCATGTGGAACACAGTAGGAAAATACCCAAAGTTTATAAAGACTGATTAAAAATTTTTAAGTTAAGATACTAAATAAAACTTTTGGATGCTTTTAAACTCTCTTAGTCTCTTCTCTTCCTTTCTTTTACTCTTGTCCGGAGTCTTCTGATGACAGTTTCAGAACAAAACAGAACCCACTCAGGGAGTCTGCCTAGAAGCACTCAATTTCTGCAAGATTCAGCTATACTTCATAGAAGGTAAGGTATCAAAGCAACCAGAGCAGCGTTACATCTCCTGCTCCCCGACAGCAAGGCTGAAGTAACAGAGGTAAATATATACTTGAAAGAAAATGATTTTGTAAGAAGGGCAACAGCCCAAAAGCTGTGATTCTAAGTAGGGTAAAGTACCTCTGTCTTACCCTTATTTTTAATTAGAATATGTCAAGAAAGCTAAAAAAGATAAGAACTTGCTACAACTGTGTAACACATGTTCATTGTGAACTACAAAACAAGACATCAAGATTTTGTTGAACATGCTTATGATAGTCATTTACGACTTCAAGTGGTATGACCATATCAAATACAGTTCTTGCAATTACTTTCCTTCATACTCTTTTCTAGCCATTAAATATTTATTTATTTTTATTTTATTTTTCCTGCTCCCTGGAGTAGAATACATTTTGTCTTCTATTTTGTTTAAACTTATTCCATTAATGACCCAATGAATCAAGGTACAAACACTGTGTCCCTCTTGTTTCTTTTTAAAGAACAGCAGTCACATTTGATTTGCAAAGGACAAGAAAACATCTCCAGGATCATGTAAAATTCATGATTTATTGCTGATTTTTAAGATATTTTTCCTCTCTGTCCCTCTCTCTCTTCTTTTTTTAAATTTAAATTATAGGTAACATGTCTGGCTCAATGTCTGCTGCTTTAGAATGCTCCTTAGTAAATAGAAGCGTATGGTTTGCTTCTATACGTGCTTCATTTCCAGATTTCCTCGTCTTTATCCCACTCCCCCAGGCTTCAGAGTACCCATCTCCATGGCAACACTCGATAAGGTTGGTGGGTGGTGTTATCACAGCAGGCTTCCCCACAGAAGGTCTCAGCCATATGGATTATTTATGAACTTGCATGACAGCACCAGACCCACTGAAATACTTCTTGGGCAAGTTTTCTCTTCTCCTAAAGCCAGCGATATAAAGCGGGGCATCTTCACTGCAGTCAGTGCCCACAAGTAAAGAGCTGAGGCAAAGCACCACAAAGATGGTAAGCCATCCATCCCCAAAGCTGCCTTGCCACTGCCTGCAGGTTTCTTCTGCCCCAGCTGAGTACCCATTGACATACGCTATGAATCGTAGTTTAGTTATACATCCCAACCAGTGAAACTGGAAACTTGCAGCTTCTCAACAGAACAACACTTCAGATGTGCCATGATTTAATCGTTGATACAACTTACACTGCTGTTGGGAGCTGCTGATGCAGAAACACTGCTGAAGTTCTACATTTCTGAGTTAGTTCTTGGAAAAAGCTAGCAGTATGGCTTGGACATAATTTCTTCACCTGTTTTTTTCCTAAATCTTAAGTGTATTTTTTAGATAAGGTTGTTGCATTTACACTGTATTCATGCAAACAGCGCATACCAATTTTTTGGAAGAATCCCCATAACAGCAGTTTATTTCTTTAAATCAATGCTTTTTTTTTTTTTTTTTTTTTTTTTTTTTTTCACCAACATGCTTTTTTTTGAGCAAAAGATGTAGGACTGTGAGGGCCTGTCATATGCATCCACATCATCTAAACATTTTACAAATTTATCAAACTCCATTTGGAACCAGATAGATTTTTTCTAGGAAAGGAAAGCATTGTTGTAGTTCTCAAATAGGCATTATTTAAAAAATAATAATAATTAAAAAATCATAGCCAATACCCAAGATTTAATAGGTGTGATTTATCTTCCTAGCTTTATTTATTATGTATACAATCTGCACCTTAATTGGTCACCATAAGCTTCCTTTATGATCAATAAGAAGTAGGAATAAACACCAAGAATTCACAGGCTAGTTCTGTCAGCTCTTCGGAGAGGAGCATTACAGGTGCTGTAATGGGGGGCAGGGGGGTGTTCAGATCAGCCAGTGAAGATGCTACAGCTTTTATCCCACTCTCTTTCTTTCCTAACATAGAATCCGTCCCTAATTTAGGTAAAATGTTCCAGATTAGAAGAGATCTGTGGTTTACAGTGTTGAAGCTGACTCAGCTCATTTGAGAAGAACTTGGTTAGTGCAGTTATGATAATCAGTTGGAGGAGGCAATAAGAAACAATGTCTGGTGTCAGGACAGAAGGGAAAATTGAAAAATAAGCAAAGTTCACAGGAAAAGAAAGCCAGAAATCACAGAATGTAGGAACTATATTAAAAATACAACCTTGACAGAAGCTTTGTCGTTCTTCTTCCTTGGATATAAATTTGTAGCTGCAGACTGGGAGAGAATATTTAGATATTTAAGATATTGCTGAAGTGACTTGGCCAAGTTTACATCATTTTCCAGATCAGAATTTCTTTCATTATCTGCATTCTGTTCCAAAATCCTGTACAGCAAAAGCAAAGGAAAGAACATTACCAGCCCGCACAACATACAATGTGCACAACATAAAAGGTAATGTTTTACACTGCAAAACATTGAAGTTACTTCTATTCAGCAGTTCTTAACAAAACAAAACAAAAAAAAGGCATTCAAAAGCTTAACAACCACAAAAGTACAGAAAATTCAATGTTTCAGCAGAAAGTGTAAAAAAAAATCACTGTTAACAATTTATTTCATGAATCAAAGTTAATGATCCAACAATAAATCAAATAAAATGCCTACTTTGAGGCCAAGTCATATTCAGAAGAAAACACTTGTAAAAAGAAACTATGCATGATTAAATTACACCCCAAAAAAAGATACAAGATAGCTCCTATACTTCAAAATATTGCTGGATGATGACAGAAATCAACACCATTAGGGCCCCACAGCAATTTACAGAATATGGTAAGACTCCTGAACATGGTGAAATAACTGAGCAAGTCAACTCCAGCAAGAAACTTAATGAGGGAATAATGAGATGGGGAAAGTATCTCTTCTGATCTTCTCATGTGCTTGGGAATCATAGAATAGCAGTGTTTCCTGACTGTTTTAAACAGATCTAGGTGACATTTGCAAAGAAAAGCTAAAAAGGTGATTAACCAACAGCAGTGTAGAAGCTTTTATATGAGCTTCAGAATGTTGTGTGCAATGAATCTGAATTATTACCAGCTCTCCTCATCTATCTCAACAACATGTC
Organism: Aythya marila; assembly: GCF_965140915.1. Lineage (NCBI taxonomy): Eukaryota > Metazoa > Chordata > Aves > Anseriformes > Anatidae > Aythya > Aythya marila. The sequence goes on from NC_139043.1 coordinate 10,171,059, forward strand.
AATGATGATGATAATTCAAATGTCAACACCAGCAGCTACTTCATTCCTCATGCAAGACAGCAGAGGGAGGGTCCCCAATCTGTTTCATTGCCTGCGAGTGTCACATCATATTGAGGGATGCAGAAAAAGGTCACCTCACCTTTTTCCCATTGTCACCATTTCCTACCTATGTGCCCACACACTTCAGTGAAGAACAATTCCAGGTGGAGGAGCCTTCCAGATTAGGAAGACAAGGCATCACTTCACTTTCAACACCTCCACACTACTGTAAGCAAACTTTTATTCCACTAGTTCACGTCATGGTGCTCATTTGGGAGCACAGCTTGAGAGTACCTTTATCTTATTTTCCAAATCTTGGGTTTAATTATATTACTTCATGCACAAAGTATTAGACTTCCTTCAATGTTCACAGCTGTATCAAATGCGTGTCCTGACTAATTTAATACTGATAAATGTAATTAATAATCTAATTTGCTGTGGTGGCACCGCAACCAATAGTGCTCGCAGGGTTGCTCACTTTGAAGAACCAGAAAAAAGCATCCACCCCCACCAAGAGGCAGCTTGTGAGTGGGGAAAATTTAGTTTTTCTGCTTTAGCAAGGAACTTGACAGCTTTGGATGCAGAAACAAATGCATCATGGAGCTAAGGCAGCGGGGCAGGAGGCCTGAATCAGGCCTGCCACCCCGGCTGGCGCAGCTTGGTCTCCTCAGGAGGTGAAAGCCAAGAACTCAGCCTGCCTCAGGGTAGAGCCATGGCCTGGCCTTTGCAACCATGTGCAATTCCAGGAGAACCACCAGTTACCGAACTGGTAAACAAAATCTAGGAAAATAAAGTTTTCTGCACAGAAAACTACATGTATAGAGAACTTGACAACTTTGCTTCCTTCTCGTGCTGTTCATATTATTCTCTTATTGCAGAGTTCTAAATTCTGCCTTTCTATGGAGGGTGGATGTGCACGTAACGTTATCCACCTCCTTTTCAACTTAACGCCAGGCTAAAACTGTTCTGCACTTTTAGAAAGAGACGGGCAGTATGCTTTCTGCTTCAATAGAGATGAACTAATCCAAAGAGGCTCTCATCATAGAAGGCATCCCAGTTTCATGCACTCATCTTTCATTTATCAATTAATTCCAACATCTATCTTTGCCTTTCTTCACTAACTTTGAAAAGAAAGGAAAAACAGAAATACCAGACCAAATTCTGCCCTGAGGATTTCCACTGGAGCTAATGGGAACTGAATGCACAGATAAAAGACAGTATTTAGGTTAGCTTTTCAAGCCATTATTTACAGTGTATAATCACTTGCACTGGTGGTAGAAGCAAAATCTGAGGTGTATGATTTCTCATTTTTTCTTAAGAAGATAGCAATTTCTCTCAAAATTGTGTTTAAATTCCATATTAGATATAATATTTTATCCTACAAACTGAAAAAATAACAATTAAAATGTAAAAGACTGATAAAGCATACATTTCAATTGATGGCAACTTTAGTAAAATCCTTCAAATACCTCTGAAAGATTTGTTAAAATCTTTGTAGTTCACCAGTATATCACTGTTGTTCACCTTGTTAACACAGAAGGTAAAATGCATTAAATGAGCTATTATTGTAACTGAATTAAAATATTTCCTTTAAATTTGACAAAGTGATAGTAGAAAATGGATGAAAGAGGACTATGTTAAAACACCTGGTGAGTACAAGAAATGACCGTCATCTGAGTTCTTGTTGTGCACTTATTTGGAAGCATTTTCAGTTTTATTTTATTCAGAAAAAAAGGACTTTGTATACAAAGAACTACAGTGTATAAAGACAATAATATACTTACTTATTTATCCATAGAAATAATTATACTATCCTACCAAAAACAGGGCATTGGAAGCTTTTACATGGAAATATCTGAATCTCTGCACCTCAGATATAATGCTTTTCTAGAATGTTCTCTATTAATAGATACCACACTTTTTAGAATAAAGAGTTTCTCCCTTTTAATACTGTGAGAATCTTATTACTGACTTAATGATGGTTTTATTATAGAAATAATGCTATACCCCACTTTATACATTGAAGCTTGCTGGAAACGTTTGTGGTTTTGCCTAATTGCACCAATGAACACAACTGACATTTATCCCCAGTGTGCAGAATGGATTTTTTTCCTTTATCTTGGATCCTCTTTCAAGAATGGTTTTTTTTTGAAATTTAATAAGGGCCCGGGAAATACCATGTACACTCCAGTTAGCCACCAAAGAAAGAACTTTCATCTTGAAAACAAGCTCCCAGTTTCCTTTTTTTTTTTTTTTTTTTTTTAAGATGAAATCCATGTCTTCTGTTCCATCAGATTTCATACGCACTAATTTAGCCTAAGTCAATTTACCTTTCAAGTGTCTGAGTCTATTTTCTTGCTCTCACTAACTCTGTGGGGATTAATGACTCATTAATATGACTTCATATTGTCTTATTACACACTTTATCCTTAATAAAAGGTCTCCCTGCCATAATGTTTCTTTGATAATGAGATACCTACACTAAGTTGCTTTTTTAATTATTTAATTATTGTCTGATAATACTTTAGCAAGTGTATTGAGCACACTAAGCATACAGCACTTTTTATTAGAATCTATAAGAAGCCATGAAAAAAGTTCCTACTGTTCCCTGACCTACAGAATACATTGCAAATGGACAACCAGAAAAATCAATTAATGTTTTAAACTGTTGGCACATAAGATAATGCTTTCAGAGGCACAGCTTGGTAACTTCAGAAAATCTATCGACAATGGGAACAGCTGTAAGTGGAACACATTTGAAAGTCTGATGTTCCTAAAGTGCCAATACACAAAATGTTGTGTTTTTTTTTTTTTTTTTTTTAAGTATAGTTCTAGTTAAAAATGCAAACCAGTTCAAACCTGATCTCAGCAGGAACTTCTGAAAGTGATCATCTGTTTTCAGTATAAAACCTAAATTATTTTTCGTATCTTCTTATACATTTTTTTTTTTTGTTCTTGTGGAAATCTGGCCTATTTTATCTTACTTCCATGAATAAAAGTTACAGGTACAATCATTAAAAAAAAAATCCCCAAGATATTCAAAATCATTTCTGATACCAGGTACAGTACTATCCATGCAGTAATGGCATTTAGTGCCTCTGTGCAGTGAGAACAGATTTATGGATTCTACCATGTGTTGTTATCTGCTTTGTGATAAATTATGGATTACTGTCTCTTGAAGTTACGCTCATACCTTACTGCTCTCCCAAAGTATACAGCACTGTAACTTTAAGGTATGCTTTTGTTTCTTTTACATTAAAAGAATCAGCATATATGCAAAATACAGGCTCAAATTCTATGAACTAAATCAAAACAAACTGACATAAACACAGATGAAGCTGCTGGGCATTTTCAATTACAGAGCTGCCTTTTTTTTTTTTTTTTTTTTTTCCATAAAAAGAGAACAGAAATATTTTCATCTTCTTTGCAACATATGAAGATCCAACAACAAATGTATTGCCATTGAGGCTAGAAGCTTGAGCTTTGTTCCACTATGAAGAAAGTTTTCTAGCAAAAAGGAGTTGCTATGAATTTCACTGATTTTGAGATTGTTTTTCATAAAACCATGTACGAGAAAGCCAAATTCCCCATTTTTAACATTTTCTAAAATTTTACACCTTTTAAAATTTCCTTTTGGGGGTTTGCGTGATTGGGTTGCACTTGAAGACTGTAGGGGCATAATATAACAGGTAAAAGAGTAAATTTATACGTGTCTGTGTATGAAGATGACATTACATCCAAAACATCCATATCATTCTATGCAATTAAAGATGTTGTGTCTCTTGCCATCAATAACTGTTAAATTGCCCCTCAGTAAAAATTGCCCCCTCAGTAAAGCCACAAGGAAAATGGTTGCTATAATGTAAAGTACAGGTAGAAAGGTCCCAGCCTTTTCTGCCATAAGATCCTGCAAGAGTCCTCCTTCAGTTACAACTGTGTATTGGAAGAATAAGATTTTGAAGATATAAGTGGATGCCCAGAATCTAATTTTTATTCCCTTTGTTTCTTTTTGTTGGCTTATTCCAGATTAAAATGTTTACTGTACAAGCCTCCCTTTTTAAGCCATTCATAAGTACAGCTGGCTGAACTGTGACTAGATACTGCATGAACAGGATAAAAGACCTGACATTTGGTTTTCTGACACCTAAATTAACAATAGAAGACATATTTTCTTAATCTGATGATAATCGTAAGAACAGGACTGGGTATTTTATTTCATTCTATCTGCTGTTTTCCTAACCATGTTTTCAGTACTGTTGTACAACTCGTTTCCTTTTGTCACCTACACAGTATTTTAGTGATGTATTTAATTCAGCTTCTGAACCAATCTGTTTCTCATCATTTCCAAAACCTCCCCAAAACCTACCATGCAAAAACACTGTTGAAGACTTACCTTCCTGTATCAGATGCTTCAGATACAAATATATCAGGGTGTCTGTTGTGGATTTTGTGAATGTTTGACAGTTCCTGACCAATAACATGCTGCGTATAATCATCTTTCCAGGTAAAACCTGATAAATAATGAAAAAGACAAACAAATAAACAAAGAAGCAAAACACTGCTTAGTAACTTTAAAGTTTGGCAATAATATGCTCTATATTAACAATATAAAAATAAAATTTAAAAAAGAAAAAAAAAAAAGCTTTATTCAATGTGAATCCAGCAGTGAACTACAGGTTCCTCTCTACTGTAAGAAATTTTATTAATCAAACTTTTCGTAAAATGGAAGGAATAGAAGACATGATGAGATTTTAAAAGATTCTGATTCTTAATAGAATTTTAGCTAGTTACAAATAAGCTTTTATATATATATGTGTGTGTTAAAAAAAAAAAAAAAAATTGGAAATACCTATGGAGAAGAGTTATCTCACTAGCTAGCTATTAAAAGGCAGAGGGCTTTAAAACTGGATGCTAGTACTCATTGAATAGTTGCTTCCTACAGGTGGTTCCATCACTTCTCCTTCATTCACACCACATTGCCCCTTCTCTTCTCTCTCTCTATAAAATTACACTTTTACACTATTAAGGAGCTAGTATTGCAGAAGAAATAAGTACTTTGAGTTTTAATCTAAACCATGTGGAGGGCAATTTATGTTATCTTTATACTTAAATGTTGTGACAAAGAACTTTACAGCAAGGGGGAAGTGCAACTATGAAGGCAAATTCCAGTGATTACTTATTAATTACATGCACTGCCAATCTCATGGTAATCACTGCCAATCTCACTTATAATAATGATATAACTCCAAACATAATTGTTATCTGATTTGTAGATTTTAGATGTTGCAGTAACTCTTTAGTTCATAGAACTTGCCCATGCAATTCTCTGTAATTATCTAATAACTAAATATCACATAATTGCGGAGAATTTCTGCTTTTATGCCACGTGCAATAAACCACCACAAAACCCCCGAATGAATATTAATAAAAGTTCCAGATTTGGTGATCCTGCTAATATCTTACTGTAAGAAAGTGCCTAAAGAAAAATCCTCTCTAGCTGCAGATGGGAAGGGATGCATCTGGTTGTTAGAACCAGCCTCAGAAGAGGAATTTCTGGCTCAGTCACTATTTCATGCACATGCTATAAACTTCAGCGCCATTCAGTCAACAACAGAAGTGTTGGTATAGGCACTCTCTTAGGATGCAGCAAAAGCATCATCAGTCTCAGCAGAACCCAGAACTTGGCCATTTCACTTCTTGGCTGAGTGCTTTATCCAGCGGGCTATTAAAAAAAGGGTTATATTCTTCAGATTTTTCCAGGGTATTAAGGTGGTGTTCATTCTCTGTTTACTTAAGCCTGGATTTTAAAAAAGAAGCTTAAACAGGAAATTTGTCCATTCTGCCAAAGGAGACAGTTGGGAGCATGCAGAAGTAAAATAACTTCAAAATTTATTAGATTTTCAGCCTCAGTGAAGGCCTTTTCCAACCTTAATGATTCTATGATTCTATGAAGTTGGGTGTAAGATTAAACAGGCTGAGGAAGTATTCAGTCTGTGCAGTTGTCTGGGATTTAGACAAGTTTTAAGGAAAAAAGTTCCCATTTTGGAAAGATATAAGTATACTGCAACACAAACTTCATTTTTTTTCCAGTAATGAAAATAATAATACACAATCCAGAAGTAATGTAAGCATGCATGGGATTTAACAAACAAAAAAAGTTCTTTGACACCTGCTTTTTGTTCCTTTTCACTGTTTTCTTAAATAAAAATATTACTCAAGTTTATTGAGGAAACACTTCATCTGAAATCATGTCAGATGTTAATGGCTACAGTAGATGATTCCAGACCCTTGGGAGGGGGAAGAATCTCCAAGATATTTTTAGATCTGATTCATCCTTTTCAAATGCAAATCTCACCTTTTCAAATGTGCCATGTAAGTAGATGGATTCAAATCAGTTCACAAATCTCAATCTAAGCCTGCTCAGAACAAGTTCTTATGTGAGTACACAAAAATGAGTCACTACGCACCTATGATTATTTTGGCGTAGTGTTATTAAATTTATTTTGGAGGTTTATATATATATATGGATGTTTATATATATATATATATTTATATATATATATGTTTCACTTTACTTCTCTGTTGCCTAGCATTACACATTTTTACTAATGTTAAAAATTCATCCAGGACAAGAAATGTGATAACATTCAAATTTAGAAGTGCAACAAATAAGTTCAGATAAAGTACGTATACATATATATATAGCTATAAAACTACTATTCTATGTTTCCAAAATCACTACAGTTTCAATTTTGCAACTCTAAGCCAATACTAGCCTTTTTAAACGTTAAAGATTATTCAGTAATTACTGAAAAGATTGAAGAAAAACACACAGAGCCACTCTCAAGAGTTTTGTTGAAATTAAAGCATGAAAGAATTCATCTGCAGTATCTGCATAAAGATAAGAAATTAATCTCTCTCAGTCCTGAGCAATATATTTAGGAGCAGACAGAGGTGTCAATAGCTAGGTAGGTCTTTATGCCTCCATGAAAGAATGTTTTTGGTAAAAAAGAACAGCAAAGCACTCCCAATTCTCAGTAGTCATAACTGTCTTTTGTTAACTTGGGTGTACTTTCTTTCTCCTGACGCACAATTTTAACATTTTCTCAAAATGCATTTCCAACCAGTACAAGCAAACAGTACTTAACACCGAAAAAGAACATAACTGTGGCATTAAAAGAGCAAACAGATGAAAGAAAAACAGAGTATTTATTATAGAGTTTAAGAAACTAGAATTAAGGGATTATGACTTCTCAACTGTATCTCCCAGCACTTATAGCTCAGATAAGAGTCAGAACACATGGATGAAAAATGCATGCAAAATCATCAAGGAAGTCTCCTCTCTGCAACTGGTGAACTTTGCTGCTCCTTATGCAACTATCTCCAGAACTGCTTCTAAAGCCAACCTTCTGCCAATCATTTTCCAGCATTGTTTCAGTTACAAAAAAACATCTCTCCCACACACTGAGCTCAATAGAATAGCACATTCAAGAATTCTAATACCACGCTGACAGCTGCAATCAAAATTAAGGTTGGGAAGAGGCACATGATGCCATACGGCGATTTCCTGTCCCCTTTGTCTTCAGCATCACACCTAGTACCCACTCCCGGCTTACCACCCAATTATAACAATTTGTCTCCACTGGCTGAGCAGGATCACAGTGGTGCTCTTGTACACACATTACTTCCATGTCACTAATGGGGAGCAGTACGGGGGGACACCCACACCTGCACGTCCTACCTGTGAGTTCTCACAAGCAATCAATGCCGATGCGTGAGCAAGAGAAGGAGACTGGTGGCCACTGAAATGACGCAGATACAAAATTGTTCTCAGCTCAACAGCACCGATGGTTGTGAGTCCCCATGAAAAAAAAAAAAAAAAAAAAAAAAAAAAGCTATAGGTAGAAACCTTACCCACAAGTAGTTACCCTTCTTGGTAACATAACCCAAAGTCGAATTATTTTCTTGTTTTTTAAATTGAAATTCCGTAACCTCTATTGGGTTAAGTGAAAAAATTGTGATCATGTAGAGGCAGCAAATACAAGACATTAATACCTTTATAAATCCCAACCTGCACATAGAATCATAGAATCATAGAATATCCTGAGTTGGAAGGGACCCTTAAGGATCATCAAGTCCAACTCTTGACACCGCACAGGTCTACCCAAAAGTTCAGACCGTGTGACTAAGTGCACAGTCCAATCTCTTCTTAAATTCAGACAGGCTCGGTGCAGTGACCACTTCTCTGGGGAGCCTGTTCCAGTGTGCAACCACCCTCTCTGTGAAGAACCCCCTCCTGACGTCCAGCCTAAATTTCCCCTGCCTCAGCTTAACCCCGTTCCCACGGGTCCTGTCACTGGTGTTAATGGAGAAAAGGTCTCCTGCCTTTCGACACCCCCTTGCGAGGAAGTTGTAGACTGTGATGAGGTCTCCCCTCAGCCTCCTCTTCTCCAGGCTGAACAGGCCCAGTGACCTCAGCCGCTCTTCGTATGTCTTCCCCTCCAGGCCTTTCACCATCTTCGTAGCCCTCCCTCCTCTGGACACTCTCCAACAGTTTCATGTCCTTTTTATACTGTGGTGCCCAGAACTGCACACAGTACTCGAGGTGAGGCCGCACCAGCGCAGAGTAGAGCGGGACAATCACCTCCCTTGACCTACTAGCGATGCCGTGCTTGATGCACCCCAGGACACGGTTGGCCCTCCTGGCTGCCAGGGCACACTGCTGGCTCATATTCAACTTGCTGTCTACCACGACCCCCAGATCCCTCTCTTCTAGGCTGCTCTCCAGCGTCTCATCGCCCAGTCTGTACGTGCAGCCAGGGTTTCCCCGTCCCAGGTGCAGGACCCGGCACTTGCTCTTATTGAACTTCATGCAGTTGGTGATCGCCCAGCTCTCCAACCTATCCAGATCCCTCTGCAAGGCCTTTCCACCCTCATTCGAGTCCACAACTCCTCCAACATCAAAGCCAATGAAATTACTCCAGATATTATTATCATCATCAGGGATCTCCCTGGATCTTTTCTTTCCACTGCACAATGACTGTAATTACCAAAAGTTTAAAAATAATAATGAAATTAGCATTGTCTAGGTCTCCATTATGTTCAGCGCCGTGTCAATGTAGAGTCTAATAATCATTTTATTAATTGAAATGAAATTGAAAGCAAGATAGTGAAGAAAACAGTTTTCACAAATTCACAGTGGCAAAGATAATACTAGCTTCTGCCTCCAAAAGTTAAGTCAAAGTTTTTTTCACATGTATCATACAATTCATTTTTAACTCGCTTCACTGGTTTTGCCACTATATCAATTACAGAGAAATATATAAAAATAATCAATATTCAAATGTCTTTACTTTTCTTGGCTGTTCAATTTTTTCTACATAATGGCTTCCTTTCCTGTGGTTTTGAGTCTGTTTTTCATCTTAGAGCAACTTGATGCCTCTCCTTATGTACCTGACCACATCTTTAGTGCCTGCAAATTAATTAGCAACTGTTGAAAACACTCATCTGCTACTTCTCCCTCGTAACTTAATCTAACTCAGAGTTATTGATACAAACAAAATTACTGATACAAAAAAATCTTCATTAATCTTAATGCCTAGGCAAGAAAATGACAGCTTTTTAACTTAGCAAAGGCATTCTGGTGTAAATCAGTAGAATTTGATTTAACTACTTTGCAGCACTAACAGCTCTCAGCACCTGAGGATTTGGCCATGCAAATCTTCCTGCTTGTAGTCCCAAGCAGCCAGCCTGGGTAAGGATGCTCAGGCTGCTCAGGGATCTGCGGGCACTTTCAATGAGACCTGTGCCTGACAGCCTAACGTGATGAGGCTCTTCCAGCTCTCGTGCCACTTCAAATCCAAAATGATTAGTTCTGCATCAATATTTTGGCAACAAAATGATTTTTACATATCAAGTCCATTCAAAGTGACAGGAGATTATTATATATTGGCAGAAACCTATATACTCAAACCTGATCCTTCTTTGTCAGGAAAATCCCCGTATAAAAAGGCCAAAAAAACCTCAGAAGTATTCACACTTGAAGCCAGAACATATTATTATTTTTCAATTGTGACATTAATTTTTTTCCACTTTTTGGTTTTATTATCCATTTTGTCCTTGTGCAGCATATGATAAAATAGGTTTTTCTCTGAGCTACCTTCAACTGCTACTTCATTTCAGCCAAGAAACTCTCAGTTGTAGAGCTCAGAGAGTTTCACCCCCCATGCCATGTGTTGCAAATTGTTAATGCCTACTTGAGCTGTCAGAATGTCTGCAGAATTGGGAATGATTGGCTTTCTTCCCTGCTTTCACAACAGACAGGTCAACGTATAGACGTGGCTTTCTGCAGGCTGTCTTTCCACATCCTCTAGAGGATCTGCACTTGTTCTCATCCCAGACCTCCATTTTCAGATCTCAAGGACATGCCCAGTAATGTTCACATTTCAGGACTAAGACAAAATTGCAGCTTTAATACTGAGGTTGGTGTGTGTATTAAAATTCATTCTTTCAATTATTGTTTTTTCTAACTAAGTATGCAGACCACAGATAAAATCTTGATGTATGCCATTACGGTAAATGAAAAATAGAAATACTTCTCAAAGCAATTTTGAGATACAAGTTGCAACAGTAGGTTAATGGCAAAAAAAAATAATAGAGAAGTTAAACCCACCTCCGCACAGTAAAGGTCACTACCAACTTTCACTATAACCTATTTTTTGTTGTTGTTGTATCTTTCCCTTTCCCCTTCCATTCCCTTGCAGTAGTGCCGAGTACCACATTCACACTGCTGAGTTTTTTGCCCTCTTTTGGAGCTTCTAGTGGGAGCTTCTCTATAATATGCAAGAATTTCAGTCGCTGAATTCAGCAGCAATTCACTCACACTCACAAGGCAAAAAGCTTCTACTTGAAAGAACAGATGAAAGGGCTGCCTAAGGATTACAGTTTCAAATTTTCATATATTGTTTTATTATACATAAAAGTGATAATCTCCATAGAATTAAATTACTAGCATGATCTTCTTACAGCCCTGATTTTAATTTACTCTAAGTAACTATCCCAGAAGGTAGAGGGAAGGTTTTTCTCTTCAGTTTTTTTGGAATTTCTATTATTTGAAAAAGCCAAATGAGTGCTTCATTTGCCAAGAAGATTATAAAATACTCTCACAGGACTCAGTATGCAATGTTTCCTTACTTTTATTTCATCTCTTGTAGACAGCTACAAATAATTGGTTTATACAAGATAAAGTTTCTAAGTGTTACATAAGATTTTTCTGCCACTAGAGCTGATAGTAATAAAAGAATAATATGATAATGTAAAATATGTCATCTAACTTTCAACTAGAATAGGCTACTTTCCAAAAACTAGAACAGAGCGGATACATGAAAAGGATTTTGCGATCCTTGACATAAATCCCATGCTATCCACTATGTCATATAATCCTCTTCGCAAACTGATGACCCTCAACTTTGAAAGCAGATGGTTCTGTTCACAGGAAATAATTTTAGGAAGATATGCAAAAGGAAACTTCTTTCATGGTTACAATTTTATATTAAAGTTCAGCCTAGAATTAATTCATGGTCAGCTACATCTCTAACTTGAATGGCTCTCTGTGATGTCTGGGCTGTGACATACTTATCAAAAAACAAATGAATTAATATAGGGTGAGTAAAGGTGCATCTTCTATTCCTCCATTCCCTTCTGCCCCTGGACTATGCTGTCATTTCCTCAATGTTGTTACTCCTTGAAACATTCAAATGTATCTAAAGTAATGATACTAAAATAAAGATGAGCCTGCTTTGCTTGTTTCAGTGAGCTTTGAACCCACCTGGGCCAGCTGACAAACACATCAAAGAGCATGTGAGTATTCCAGATTTATCCCCCAAAGCTTGACTCTAGCCCTACACTGTGAAACAGCTGCCTTTACCACATTCATCCTCTGCAGTCTGTTATTAAATTACAGAGTGGTGATCTTTCCTTTTTCTGTTAAAATATTGTTTTCCTTTTTTTTATTCCTTTCTCCTTCCTTTTTCTTTCTTATTATTCCTTTCCAAGACACCTTACACCACTCTAAACTTCCATTCACCCACCTCATAATGCAAGATCTTTTTCATATGTGGAAATTGGTTGTAATACTAGACCATACAAAGTTAAGAATGGAGATATTGTCCAAATAGTAGTTAAAAATGCATATAAAGTCAGCAGCCTTATTTCCCATTTCATTTTTTCCATTTCATTTCATGCTAGCAGTAGGATGACAGCCTTACTGTCATGAAAAATACAGTTCCTGGGGAAGGACTTTTGAAGTGCCTTCAATCTGGGAATTAAAACATCACTTGTAACAAGGCAAAATTGGTCAGAAATGTCCTGGCACTTAAATAAGTATATAAAATTATGTGGCTATACAGGTTACACATATATTAGCAAATTCATCTCAGATCTGCAGTTCTTCATGTATTTTTAAATGCCTCAGAGCAGAACTGTTCTTTCAGATCCACATAGTGGTTCTCACCCCCATTTCATGTAGCTGCTGAATGCTCACTGATGTCTGTGAAAAATCAGTTTTTGGCTTGCAATTGCACATATATAAAGTCAATATATGGGAGCGCAACACTGGGCACTACAGCAATGTCTGCAGCTGCAAATGCATCTTGGCATTTGGTTCTGATATGTCTTTAAGACCAACGTACAGATCATTGTACAACAGTATAGAGGGAATGTTAGCATGAACCAGACTAAAGGCTTCTGCAGTATATTCATGGTCTGTAACAGTAAAGTCTGACATAAAGTCTGACTTGAAACAATTTCTCTAGCAGAAGCCTTCAGTCTCCTACTCACTGTACACTATCCTGTATCAAAAATAATGCAAATTAAAGGAGAAAAAATAAATCTTTGATAATTTTAAATGACAGGCAGATGAAACTTCCATAACTCTATGTAATTTGTGTGAAACTTTATCCTCCGTTTTTCACTTTTACGTCATTTCTCCTGGACTGCAAACTCCTCCAAGAGGAAGTCATATATTGGAAGCATTTGTACAGTCTCTTGCTACAGCAGTAACAACAGCAATAACAATAATTGTTAGTGTTGGTATTGTTATTAATAAAAACACAGCAGTTGAAGAAGTTAGGGTTCCCTCAGGAACCCTGCAAAGACCTTGGTGGCTGAAAGCTGGGGGGGGTTTCCAGGACAGTGTGTTAGCCAAGTTGGCTTGCCTGAAGCAAAGACAAGCAATCTGCAGGTCACACTGCTCCCCCAAAAAAGCTGATTAATGTTCCTCAGGTTTCATTTTGAATTCACCCCACGTATAGAAATGAACCCTATGTGGGTTTGTGAAACTCAGGAAGGCAATGTGTCATTTCAGCCTGAAGACTTCTTCTTTTCTATTCTCTTGTGCATGTAAGCTTTGTGGGTTTACACCTTCCAACAAATGAACCGCAGGATACAATACACTTTACTGCACATGGGATGTCAGGAATGTTTTAATTTAGGCATTTTTGGCCTGAGCACTTCAGGTCTCTGATTTACAAGCCAGTTACTTTTAACAAATTACTGTACCACATGGCAGTTAAGGAGCAGTCTCCGCCCATGTATCTAGCTGATGTCCACAGGTAAAAATGAGATTACTTAACTTATTTTAGCCAACAATGAAAAAGATTTGGGATAAGAAGCTCTGACCAACATGGTTTACTACCTGATGTACATTTTCCCTCCCTTGTTTCACACAGTTAATACCTCAGTGAGCTTTAATAATATTTTTGGTCAACTGATGTAGTGCTGATTCACAGATTCACACCAGTGCTCTGTCAAATGCATATAGTCTGATTTCTGGCTCCTTTTAGCTCCTTTCCTGCCTTTTGGGATGATCTCTGAATACTTAAAATGTGCGGTGCTTATGAATAAGTTTTTCTATTAACTAAAATATTTACAGTGGAAGAGCTAGACCATAAAGGTATGAACTAAAAGTCCCTAAAATTTCAATCTTCGTGAGCACAGTTCTAGCTAATGTCCATTCACAATACATCACTTCAAAAAGTGTCATCATTTTTTTTCTTGTAACAATCTTATGCATTAATTATATATACAACTATATAAATCTAAATTTAAATGGCATTTACGGAAACTTTGACATTAAAAAAATGCCTCAAACATGCCACAATGAAATAATGCTAACTTGAAACATATGAAGGGAATATAACAATCTTAACTTTCTTGGGAGACATTTTACCCCACCGATTTTTAGGTTTTCCTTTGTGTGTTCTATGCTCAACCTGGATATCCTGAAATAGCTCCATGATTATACCACGAAGGTCTATCATTAACTGCACTGTGCTCCATAAGAACTAGAAAGTACTTGCTCTGGGCAAGGACTGGGCTTTGAGACAGAGCCTGGAGCTGCAGGAAGCCACATGGTGCTAGCACCCACACCAGAGACCAACAGCATGGACATCAGGGGATTGATAGCCTTTGCCCTCTTCCCAATCCACCTTTCAACTTGCACATGACACCAACCCAGTGACTCACTTCTCTGTTTGCAAAATGAATATACCACAGCACAATTTCAGGGGTTAACATTGTACTGTGCATTGCAAGCTCTTTCAGGTACCACAGAGCTGCACTGGCGTAAACAAGAAGTGGTGTGAAAAATGGGGTCCACCAGGAGCTGTGGCGATGTGTCATTAACTGAGCAGCAGGTAGTTGCTTTTTTCTTCACTTCGGTGTATTTCCACTACTTAAGGACTAGCAACTACAATCAAGAAAGTGAATGCATTTTCAAAAATACCATTAATTCCAGAAATTTGTCCATCAGTAGTTCTGAATGGCATACAAAGCAGCAAACCTCCTTTGGAGCAAACAATGAAGTGAAACAGCAATAACATTAAAGCATTTCAAAAACATTGGTGGTGTAGCTTATATTTATCTCTTTCACTTAGTATTGTTACAGAAGATAAGTCTTCTGATCAGTGGCTGCTAGCATTAAGAAATAGTGATATGTTTCTAGATAATTGAGTACTACCTATTACCATACTTTTGATGTGGTGGAACATTCATGTGCCTTGTTTTCCACTTCCTCAGGGTATCCTGGTTAAATGTCACATGCATTTTTCTCCCACATTAAGAAAACAAAGCCTGCATATTAATTCATTTTTTAAGAGAGGTGTAAACGTAATAAGAAGGGAATATTGATTATTCTATTCGTCTACAAACTACTCCAACAGGCACATATAAATAATACTGGAAAATGTAATGCACCCTTAATTATCAACAGTGCTACCCTCTGTTTATAACAGTCATGACAGAAGAAACTTGTAGCAATTAATCTGATTGCTGTGATAGCAGTTTAAGCTAATTCACAACAAAAGATGCAAAGTAAAAAGCAAGCTATTGCACATATTTTAAAAACATATTGTTATTTAATGTAAGACCTGTGTTTCATTGACCAGATCACTGCTCCTTAGTAATGAAATTCTGAACAATTGTCCCTGCAAAGGTATTTGAGAGTTGAGGTGTCCAAGAGCTCCATGAAGTCCTCCTTAGCTGTTCCCAGTACAACACTGGAAACACAAAAAATTGCCCTTCTCTCATTCCAAAATGCTTGTGGTTTGGGTCCCAAAATCTGTAGCCCAGAAAAACTGCCTAGAAAATGTTTGTTATCACTGCCCCCAAAGGAACAAATGTTGGAAAGGAAAGTGCAATGAGTGAATAAACAATTGAAAGCATCCTGTTTCACTCATTTACTTGCTACAAACCTAGCCTTCAACTCGTGTTCCGTTCTCACCACCTCACACTGTGCTAGCAGCTGCAAACAGAATATTCCCTTTTCTTAGGAAACAACTGTTTTATTTTACACTTCATGACTACTTGTTTCAAGGAGTAAACCAGAATCTGGGATTGATTTGTTTTACTTACTACAGACAATAAAATATAAACATGGGGCATCAGAAATTCAACAAGCTACTGTTAATTTGCTATTCCTACTCACCATTGACTTCTCTCTATATATATGTATGATAAACTACATTTATAGATTTTACTCTACTAATGTTAGATGACATAGGAAAGAACATACTTCCTTCTGTCAATTACTTCTTAACTAAATGCCAAAGGTTCAAACTAAAAACCAGAATAATTCTGTCCTGGCAACCACATAAGACTGCCTTTTGCACATTGCATTATACTTAGCAGTATGTCGGGTTTGATTCTTTTTCCTATACACAGTATCAGGGCACGCACTTGAATCTTTTACATTTGTAAAAGATACATTCAGATCTAAATGTATTCATTGTTTCTCAGAAAGATAATTTTTGATCATCTTATTTACTTGAAAGTACATTAAAATTGGTCAAAATTCAAAGACTACAGCAAAGATAGTCCTATGTTGAATTGATATGTAGTCACAAACAATCAAGTTTCTCTTTCCTCACCCATTCTGTATTTAAAAACTGCTGTCAGGGTGACAGCAAAGTTGCTATACCTTGTGTGTGTGCAATGTTTTGTATTTACTGTGATCCCGCCTTACAGCCAAAGCTACGTAAGATCGTCTTTCAGCTGGTCCAGTAGAAGTGCTGCAGTGCAGGCAGCACTCAGCAGATATCACCACTGCCAAGGCACCTCCATAGCACAGAGCAATGGATGGACATGGGAGCTTCTCCTCCAGCACTGCTGGGGACATTCAGCCAGAGGGACCCAGTACAGCCACCACTCAGCCACTGCACAGCCTTGAGTGGCATGGGACTTCACAGGGGATAGATGGGAACTCATGTAATTACTGACAAAGCCAAATCTGGCCCTTTCCACCTCTTCCCACACTACCTGGCCTTGTGTTGCTAACAGGATTGGGAAGCCATATGAAATGTTTCTATTACTCCTGTGATCATTTGCATTAAAGTCAAGTTACACAAATGTAGCAGTGCAAATGAGAATCCTAATAGTTGTAAATTATATTTCCTTCCAGTGTAAGTTCTTCAAATGCCACTGAAGCATTGCGTAGCACTTTTGTTAAAACAAAAGTTAGACTCAGGAAAGAGTCTACTTCAACTTCTGTTGAAGTATTATGATTCAGTTGTCCCTTGCTACTACTCAAACATCTTCATGCATACATCCTTCTCCTATTATTCTTTGCATTATTTTTGTTAGCCAGGGAAAGTTTCCCTTATACAGTTTTGACAATTCCATGTTTAATTTGTCTTCATTTCCTTGTGTCCTTAATAACACTATGTAGGCAGCAGATGTCAAGTCCTTCCAAGTGGAATGAAGCAGAAGTGAATTCACATCCCTAATAAATTGTTTATTGAATATTTATTTTTACTTGGATGACAAACCGCTCGTGTATCCGCTGGTGGTAAAGCCCATGCTTACATGCTACAGCACAACATTTATTGAAGCAACTATTCTAGACAAATCTATATTGCATTTATAAATCTTCAAAACAAGCCCTAGTAAACGTCACTTCTTCTTAAACGCTCAGCAGAATCAATGACAAGTGATGCTGTCTTTGCCCTTGAAGAATTCGTGTGTTCGGATCTCAGTCCAAATTCTAAATTCCTTGTTCAGAAACACATGCAATGTACCAGAAGTGTTGAAGAAAGAAAAGTTACTCTAAATGAATAGGCTGAATCCAAATAGAAAAGCTTGTCTTCTTCCACAATCCCTATGAAGTAGCCTACAAGAGCCATTTGCTTATTTCCCTTTGGCACTGAAATATTTTCCTGTGGTCTTCCACATGCAAAAGCAAACAGCTGTTTCTGACGTGTTTTTATGATCATACCAGGTACCTCCTGAAAGGCACCTAATAAATATCAAGACCTATCACCTAGGTGTATCACAACCTAGAGAAATGTTTTTCTATGGAAAGCATTGCAGCTTCTTCATTTTCCAGCAGGTTTTGTAACAGCCATTTTCTTGCAAAACCTATACTTGTTTTACTCCCAAATGCTGCTGGACATGTTAATTAAACAGAAATTAGTCAGCAAAGTTTGCTGCAGAAATGATGTTTTAAAGGTAGATGAAATCTTGGGGAGATATTTATTGATAAAATATAAAGTGAAATTGAAAAACAAAAAAAGAACACACATCGATTCAAATAAAGATCTTCTGCGTATTGTTAGAAAAAGTCATCATAGTCAAAATAATAAATAAATTAGTTTCCACCTATTGACAGCTGCCAAGCTACTAACTGTCCTAGAATAGAAAACTGGCTTTGAAATGGGAATAGTTAAAAAGCAAACAAGAAAAAACAGCCAAATAGTGACAGTGTGCAAAAAATGACTGCCCAAGCACACATTCAGGAAAACAGAGGACAAAAGAATTATGAGATACGTTGTTACTTTTTATTCCCTTGTTGAAAAAAGCACATTCACCAAAATAAATAAATAAACAAAATAATACCCCCCCAAATATAAATCTAGTTCTAATCCTTTATACTTATATTTGAAAGACACTCAGGTCAGATGAATAACCTAAGTCAGCAATTTTACTCTATTTAGTAAAATCCCTCAGGACAGTGTGTGGTAGCTGGTATGAAGATGTTTATTGTGCTCTGTGAGAATTTAGAAAATGTGATTATTACATTACTGCATATTTTTATTATAAATAAAAAATAAAGGCACTTCTTTTATAATTTAAATTCATATCTACATGCATTGATATGTAAAGCTTATAAAAACTCTTAAGCATGCACTCTTCTTTTTCTTCTAATTCCTGTACACCTTGTTAAATAGGTATTTTAATGAAACAAAAGCAGATATTTTGGATCTTTGCAGAAGAGATGGATTACATGGCAGCCATTAAATAGCAGCAAAAGCATCACACATTACAGAACATTTCCAAACTTGTAATGCAGAGAGTCTTTCTTTTCAACCACCAACCCTGAAGATATCTCAATTAATAGAAGGAAAGATTCCAGCCCTCTTGTTTGAAACTTGCTGAAAGCCAGGTGTGAAGGTGCTGGAAAGTTGCCCTTTTGCCAATTCTTCTGGCTTTATGACAATGAAGTGAGAAGCTGCTGGAAGCAACAAATGATTCTCTGTAACTATCTTTTCAGTCTTTGTGGCTCTAATCCCATATCTTTAACTGATGGCCATGATTTGTAATAATTTGGGTGACTTTTTAATGTTCTCTAAGTGCAATGAATTAATCTGGGTTAGAACAAGGCTTGAAGAAAAAAAATGTGACCTGTTTATAGTATGGAATTCAATGAAATCTAAATAAGATACAATTTCCTGTTTAGTTCTTCCTTCTCCTCATTGTGTCTCCCTACAAAATATTTAGGATTGTATAATGGAGATGAAGTATGACAGGTCCCTAATCTGCAAAACAATTGAAAAATGTTATTTTCTGCAGAGACAATCCCACATTCATCTGCTGTCTGATTTACAGTTTCCATCTGGACAGTTGGCAGTCACTCCCAGCAGCTCAGGCTACCTCAAAACATAGCACAGAGACTTTGGTGAACTCTGATTTAGATACTTAGTAAGGAAAGAACAGGTTCTTACTAAAATTACTTCCAGGTATACTAATCAAATGAACAGTGGTTTTATTTCCATTTTTCCAAAAACAAAAAGGAAGAAAACCACTTGAAAGCTGAAATTATAATCACGGTAAATTTATTGTTCCCTGAATCCCTCAATTCAGTGTGACAAGCAGACAGGTTTAGTCCATTCATTTCTTCTCTGTAACTTTTCTGTCTAGAAATAGATCTAATTAAGATGGTTTTCAAAAAGAAAAAGAAAAAATAAAATCACATGACTAAGAGAAAAAGGCAGTATTTCCAGAAACATCATTTCATTAGGGATGTTTTCCCAGCATCATTGTTCTCCCCACCACATAAGAAAATGGAAGAGCAGGCACCTTCTCCTCTTCCTCTTTCTGTTACCCTGTAGTTAATTCCAACTGTGAAGCCAGTGACCCTTGAAATTATTTTCACATGCCTGGAAAACACATGTGGCTTTTACTTACCTTTATCTTTCTAGAATTGTTCTTTCAAAATTCTGTGTGCTCCCAGGAAAATATTAATTCACCCAGGATTCTGTTAACAAATATCAAAACTTAGCCTCAGTTTTAGCCTTAGAGACTTAAACCTCTAATGAGGGAATTCAGAGTTCAGCTTGCATTATTACCCACCAGTAACATAAAAACAGGTTCAGCATATGTAACACTGCTGCAGCTTAAGCACAGCAAGATCTACCCTGAACTTTCAAATCCCTGCTTCTTATTTGTACAAGCCAGGCTATGAAAACAGACATTTTTAATGAATTCACTGAGAAATCCTTAGTAGAAGTAGCAACGGCAGACTTAGAGCTGTAATATTTAAAGCAACTGCAAAATTGTGCTTTCATCAGGAAAGGAACAAAAGCTTTGTTATTTTTTGAAGCTTACATTTATATTCAGCATAATAATTCAAAGTATCATTCCCTGCCACTATTAGGAGACAGAGGTCAAATATGGCAAGTAAAAAAAAAAATTATATTCACAAGCTATACAAAAGAGAAAATAGGCTCAAATTGTATGAAGTGCAGTGACATTATTTAAATGTCTTTGTTAATCAGGGTCCTGACATAAGAGATGGTGCTGCGAAGAATTTGCTCTTCAGACTCTTCTCAGCATGGGTCAAATCTGCTTAGTATTCCAAACGCTGAGTCTAGCTGAACCGCGTTACCCCTTTATGATCTCTCATCTATTTTTTTTTTTTATCCTTTGAATTCAAGATGCACTGGTATTTTCAGTTTTCATCACTGCTAAAAGGCAGGGAAGCTATAGTATAAACAGTGAAGTTCCTTTCAAGCCTTGTTTATAATGATTTATACATTATACAGCTGTTACACCTGCAGAAATTTTTGCAGAAAGTCAGAACACACACAAAAAAAAGAAGTCTGGGAATGTTTACTTTCAAGCTTATTTATTTTTTCCAGTTACTCAATGAGAGAGAAAATGGGGCTATCTGCTGATTCATAAATGAGAAAATAAGAGCAGTCTGGTTTTGCCACCCCATATAGCCACAATGATGTAAAGTCCCTGCAGCACGAAGACCAGTGAGGCCCACACAAGCATTCAATGTGCAGATGATGATGCTTACTTATCTGCACCAACATCCTATTTGAAACACCCCTATGAAAACTATGAAGGACGTCCCAGATGTCCCAGGTCAATTTTCACTCTTTCATGGATAAATAAAAGATTAAAAAGGTGAAAGTCATGGGGCTGTCAATGTTGGCCTGTACATTACTGTCCCCATTTTCCTGTGATTTTCCTGGAGAGCAGAAAGGGTTACATTAAAAGAGGTAGGTCTAGCCCTCCAGTTGGCACCACACTGGACAGGCTACACTCTTCAATCACAAAATCAAGGATTTGTATTCCTCTACATTTCCTCCTTCCTGCAGCACTTGTGTAGCTACTCCAGCCTTCGACAAGCCCCAGCCAGCTGCTTTCCCATC
The DNA here is from genome assembly GCF_965140915.1 of Aythya marila. Lineage (NCBI taxonomy): Eukaryota > Metazoa > Chordata > Aves > Anseriformes > Anatidae > Aythya > Aythya marila. The sequence continues at coordinate 10,192,529 of NC_139043.1, forward strand.
ATACAGTCTGGCTACCTGAGGGGTCTGAAGGCTGTTTTTGTTTCCCTACCAAAACCCTCAATCCATACAAGACTTTCTCCCATTTCAAACAAGACATACAGGGCAATGGGAGGACATAACAGAGCAGCTGGCCAGTTTATTTTGATTTATTGCAAACATTATGGGATTGCCCAAAGGCCTGGATCACAGTCCACTTGTGCTCAGAGCTCTTCCCCCTGTCTGCAGTACTGCAAAGCAATAAGATGGATGAGCTTGTGCTAGACGAGATGAGATCCAGCCTACGTGAGTGCAACCATATTTTCAGTGGGGATTTAGGAAGGATTTATTAGTATTAAGACCAACTGCACGTTTGCTGAAGATTTTGATAGCATGACGTAACTGAAAGATATGAGAAGTTGCAATGATACAGACCAGACCTCATCCAACAGGATTCCCTCCAGGCATTTGGGTAAGTGTACTAAGCTTTCACACTACTGACCAGCATTTGTTAAAAGACTGTTTCCAAAATCTTCCAAAATCTTCCTTCCTGGAATCAAAACCAAGCCATTCCTATCTACACACTACACATATCCTATATTTACACTTAACAATGTTATTTTTTTAAATTGTTCATAGAGTTTCACAGGAACACCCCACATGTTTTAGAAAGGGCTGTTTAATTCAGCTTTGAAACAATTCTTCACTCAACCCATGTATGACACAAGGGTTTTCAAATGTAACAGTGAAATGTAATGACCAGCAAGTTACAGTACCTCCTGAGTCCAGTAACTGGGCTATTCTACAGAATATTTTCTTTTTTTTTTTTTTTTTTTTTTCAATGGGTTTACTGAACATTTCATTGTTTCTTGCCCTTGGCTCCAATCCCGCTCCCCTGTGTTCACACTGCTGTAGACCCAAACCAGTGAGAGAGCTTGGGGGAACAAGGGGGTGTTAATTAGAGCCTTGGAAGGAGGAAGAGGCAGAAGTGTCGGAAAGGCTGAAAATGTTTTGATGCCTTCTTCCATGATCAGCACAGGCAGCAACAACCAGGTGCTGGTGCTGAGCCACTTCTGGAAAGGGTGGTGCCCTACACATTGTATGTACAACATAGCATAAAGGCACTGTGTGTTATTGGAGATGGGATAATTGCACTTCACTAATAGCAAAAGCCCTCGGAATAACAAAGTGAAATAACAAAGAATAGATGACAGGGAGATGTATGGGATAATAGATGGATTTTAGAAAAGAAAGGAGAAAAAGATAGTTTAAGTTTCTTCCTCTCCTCACAATTTTCTTCACATTTTTTTCCCCTTTATCAGAACCAGCTTTGGAAGGCGAGTATTTAAGGATTGAAAGAGAACTCGTCCCTTCAGAGAACCAGTTTCACCAAATGTAATGTTGACAGGCACTGTACAGCTACTGTGTGTATTTGGGAAGACATAATAAATACGAACTGAAAAGGTCACATCTCACACAGGCACCTTTGACGACTCATGCAGACTCTCTCCTAAAATACAGCTCAGAAGTAGATACAGTAACACGTTCCTTCCCTCCAGCATCCACAGTAACTAGGGTTTCAAAACAATTTAAATTTCCTATTAGAAATCTCGATTCAGGAATATACTCCACTTTGATTTAACATGTTCCCAGCAAGGCGGTCGTGCTCTTGTATTCCATTCGGCAGTCCACATTGGACATTAAATTGTTTCTTTTTCATGACAGTAAATAAAAACTGCAGTTTTCAAAAGAAACAAAATAGACAGCAATGTATTTATGATAATATCCTATTCACTCATGCTCATACCATATTGTCAATAAATAATAAGAGATTAATGAGACTTCAAATTGTAGAAAAACAATAAATAACTGCAATGCTTTTAAATAAAAAATTGTGCATGACTTGATTTTTCTTCTTTTTCATGGTTAGCTCTTGGGATTGAATAGTTAATTTATTTTCTGAGAAAGAAGACCTTAGATAAGCTCAGTGGTTATGTAGGCATGTCTGGGTTGCTAGGAATTTAAACTATCAGCTTGCAAATGGAGCTATTTCAGATCCCAGGTGATCCAAAGAAGAGGTTCTCCTCCTGCACTAAACGATGCATGGATTATGGAGAGAAATATAGTATGTGATCATGTCATCAGACACTGCACTGTAACGCACAAACACAAAGATGCTGAATTCAGGCAGTACAGGCAATGCTAGAATTACATTTCTCCACCTTCTGAATGGTGGAGATGGTGATTGGCAGCCCTCAGAAGGTTGTTGTGTTGTGGTTTTGTGTTTTTTGTTGTTGTCGTTGTTTTGTTTGTTTGTTTGTTTGTTAATCTTAACTACTGTGTACAACACACACAGAGGATATGATACAGTACTGGGTAAAAATGAGACCTCTTGTGTGCTGCTCCCGCCTCTTAACTGTCCTGGTATTTTCCTTCCTAGGACATGGGTATTTCATTGGTTAATGATATTATATCCTCTGTATATGAGTTCACTCAAGCATATGACCACTTGATTGCCTCACATACACTGTTTAATCTAATTATCATAAACACTGATGTCTCAAGAATTTTCTGTGACTCCAAGATCTGTGGCCTTGAAAACAGGCATAGGTCTCTAAGCAATTTCTGAGCCTGGCCACAATACAGTAAACCTGTGCCACTTCGCTAAGCCTGATGCATCATAAACACTGCTGAACCAGTTTCAACAATTTTCTGTACCTTGTGCTACTGTTTGCATTAGAACAAAAGCTAAAGCACTTATAGAATAAGGGCAGGAGCTTTGGGGTAGGGAAAATGTTGTTTTTGTTTGTTTGTTTTCTAATAGCTTAAGAAACATAAGAAACATAAGAAAAAAAGCATAAGAAACACCTCAAAGCACTTAGTAAAGGGGGGAAAAAGCAGGCTTGAGTTTATCCAACAATGAAAGTAATCAGAACCTGTCACACAGTACATAAAATATGTTCAAACACATACTTGACTTTAATTTATTGGTGCTAAAGCTCCCACTGAATTAAACTGGAGTTCAGGGTGCTAAGCACCCCTGTAAATCAGCAGCTTCATGCACTCACGACTGCAGTCCCAGACTGCCTGCTGAACAGGAAATCACTTTTATCATCGCAGCCAGTCGAGGAGCGAAGCCCATGACCAGAACGCTATTTTTATCTCCTGAATCTGTGACTCTGTGTAAACTATTTCTACAGGAAATAAATATGTAAAGGCAATTATTACAGTTTCAATTAATGTACTGAAAAGGAGGAGATGCCATGCATAACAGAAATGACAAATTTGAAAAGGAATAAAGTCTATTTTTCAGATAAAGCTGAAGTCATTTTTTTAAGAATTTAGGCAGGATATTTATTCTCTTTTCAACAAAGCAGATGACAGTATCCATGTATGATAAATATCTTCTTACTTCCTCTTCCAGACAAAGGTGGAGACACAAGGCTCATTTTCATATTCAAGCCCCTCAATTATTAGTTTTGCTACCTTCTCAGCCCTTGCCAAAAGCCTCAGCTTTCCTCTTTTCTTGAAGATAAAAGTAAAAACCCAGAATATGCGTTCCGGAACTTAGAAACAAGACAGATATTAAATACATGTGTGTGTGCACCTGTGTTTAAATCACCAAAAAATAATAGCTCATGTATCATTGTGCTAAAACATCTTCGCAATTGTCCCTGATACATGATTACTGATTTTTACATGAAACAATGATGAAGAATATGATTTGTAATGTTTTGGGTCAGTTCAAGGGTTTGAGAAGAAACAGCAGCAGCAGCCAAAGGAATTTGCAGAAATTATACTGAACTGATTCTCTTTTCACTGAATTTGATGAAACTGTCTCATGTTCTACATCCACCCCAATTAGCCCACCTCCTAAAATTATCCCAGAATGGCCAGGAGTGGGGGAAATCCTTGCAAATCATTAGCTGAAGTGATATTGCTGCTAAAGACTCAGTACCCTACATTTACATAGTGCTGGCCACCCCATGAATGCTAACACACCTAGACCTCTTGCAGAAGTCATCCAAGCAGGGTGAGGTCCAAGCGTGGCCCAGGCCCTGGCTCTGACTCTGGACCAGGACAGCTGATCGTTTCTCTCCAAAAAAAATGCATGAAGTTTTCCACTTGGTAAAAAAGGGAATCTCTGATCTCTCTAGGTATGAAAGAGCAGCCCAGATTTAACTTCACACGACTCAGATCCCTCTCATGCCTGAGTCTCTTCTCTGCCCGTATTTCTCTGCTTTAACTTTTCTTTCCCTCCAGTCAACTGCGAACATATATGAAGATTTGATTTTGGGGAAGCACCTCCAACTCGATTCACTTCAGTTGCATCTTCAAACGCTCAGCCTCTCTGACTACCAGGCCATAAATATAAGAGAAGTAAATATCTGTACCCTGCAACCTCCCCACTTCCCTCTGTGTGCCAGTGCTGCTCACAAGCTCCCCAGGGACTGATTCCTCCACACAACTGGCATTTCACATTCAAGAACGTGCAATTCATTTTTGCTGCCCTCAATGATAACAAATACTTACTAGTTTTTAATTATTGAATGATTCATTTAACTTAGGATGCCTGAAAATGATCATTTTTATGGAAAGTAATGAATTGTAATTGCAAGTAATAAAAATATAAGTAAAGAGAACACCCAGACATGCCACAAAGGAAATACCTCATTCTGTAAATGCGTTTAATTAATGATGATTTCTAATTGTAACACATTACTTACAGAATTAACATGTTTTATAACTATCTACTAATCCTGATTTTAAAAGTTATTTCAGCTGCAAATGATTCATAACTTTTTTTTTTTTTTTTTTGAATAATAATTCCTCTGAGTTCAGCCTTCCTAGAAGTAGCAGGAAGCAATTACAGGCAATTATGGTATCGTCAAGCAGGAACATAACCAACTGCCTGGATTAATGTGTAAAATGATAAAAAATATATTATAGATTGCATTATAGGTTAAAAATAAAATAAAATAAGGAGTTAAAAAAGCAAAAGGTAATTTTTATCTCAGTATCTTGCAGATATTACAGTAATTTCTACTTTCCTGTTTACCTTGATTAAACTGCAGTACTGGATGCTATCTGCAGCACTACCCTCACTGCAAGAAACATAGAAAGGCTTGGGTTGGAAGGGACCTTAAAGCCCAGCCAGTTCCAACCCCCTGCCATGGGCAGTGATGCCACCCACCAGATCAGGTTGCCCAGGGCCTCATCCAACCTGGCCCTGAATATCTCCAGGGTTGGGGCATCCACAGCTTCTCTGGGCAAACACAGACACCATTCCCGGGCAACATATGTTTCTTTGACAATATAATTTTCCCAAACAGTCCCAAGTGGTTAAATACAAAGGCCATCTCCTGCTGAAGACAACAGAAAAGCTCCAACAGTATCAAGAAAACCATTCATTCTGGCTGCTATAACACTGCTTGTATGAAACAAAGCATTTACCAGTGTTAGTGGCTAGTCTGACATTATGACTGATTACAGCAAAATTCAAAATTTGAATCTAGATCTTCTCAAAATTTGCCAGTGATAATATTCCAACAACATGGAATAATCCTTTGAACTTTTATTCTCTATTTATTTAGCAAGCTTGGAAATAGTAATACTGTGCTTAGGGCTGCCTTATTCAAGGAAGAAATTAGTATCTAGACTTTCATTTTTCATATAGTATCAAGCATAATTAAGGTTGTTTCTTCTGTTGTTTGTTTATTTGTTTCTAATTTCCCATTTGAATTCATCTGGATTCTGCTTCCAGCCTACTCAGCCAATTCTTGTCTTTCTCTGCTATATTATAGAGGTTTCTGGTAACCAATATTTTCCACACATTAAGGCACTTCTGCACTGTAAACAAATCATCTCTCTTTCTTTGAGAAAAGCAGAACAGATGGAGCTATAAGCTTCTCACTGTAAGACATTCTCTCAAAACTATTTTTTGGCCCATTCCTGTACCTTCTTCAGTTTGCCAACATAATTTAAACAAACACAGACACCAAACCGAACACGATATTCCAGTATCTGCCTGACTAATGCAATAGATAAATCACTTCCATCCCCATAAGTCACTATTCTAATTTGTACGTCCAAGAGCATGCCCTCTTTGCCCTAGCTCGTACAGAAAACCCTGAGGAGTTGAATGTCCACCCTGGCCCTAAGATCCTTTTGAAGTGCAATCTCTGAGAAATATGGATAACCTCATTGCAACCCCCAGCCCACACTCTCCTTATGCATTTTGTTTGAATGGCCCATGTTGGCAGGCATCCTAAATTTTGTGTTAGGCCTTAATTACTCTTCACAGTTCCAATAGTCTTTAAGTCATCTGGAAGGTGTTTGTTTTTTTTTTTCCCACTGGCAGCCAGTACATGTGTATCTCCAACTTACTGACAAGGCTGTAGACAAGAACTGGTCCAGCATTGACCCCTGTGGAATTTCACTAAAAACATTCTTATTTAAATCCCATTATTATTTTGGGAGTGGAAAGCATCCATCTATCCAAATAAGGAATGGTATTCACGTTAATTAATGGTATTAATTAATAATGGTATTCATATTCAAAGATATGCAAAGCCAGACTTCCAAAGGCATAGAAAATGATGGGCTTCACTGTGTAGAAACATAAAGGCCATATATGAAAATAATATGTGTGTAGCAAAAACAGTGGTCCTTAAAAATCTGTTTCTTTTGGGCAATAATACTTAAACCTTGTGTTTTGCACAACAAACATGCCTTGGAAGAACACAAAATTATACTAAAAAAAAAAAAGTAAAGAACGTATATGTTTATACACGTTTGGACCTCAAAGACAAGAATTAACCAAAAAAAAAAAATCACATAGCTACAAAGCAGTGTAGAAAGCAGGCTAGATGGAAGCACATTAATGCTTATATAATATTGGTATTTTAGTCGACACAGACTCTGTCAAGGATATAAAACCTATCCCCCAAGTCCCCAGGCCCAAAATAAGACCAGATTAACTCTCATGACAGACTTTTTATTTTTCCTTTGGGGAAGGTGTGTGGAGGCAGAGGGAAAAAACATGTCAGTGTGAAGGAGAGGGTCTAAAAGCAGATACAAATTCAAAACAGAAAAAAAAAAAAAAATCATCTTAATTATTTTTCAAACTACCTGTACCCCAAAAAACAGTAAAGCACTGAAATGCACAGCACATGTGTTCCTCTGGAAGCAGCAAATACAACTGACAGCCATGCTAAAATATTTCATGAATAGGAAAGCTTCTAAAGGGCACCTGTGTTACTGCTGCCTGGCTCCTCCTCAGTCGCTCCTCCTCTGCTCTCTACTCTCAGTTAGATGGCCAAGGCTGCAAATCTCAGAGCAAAATTTCTAATATAATCAATAAGATGGCACACAGCTGAATATTTGATGCTAGTTTATTATTCTCGTTGTGCTTCTGCAGGTTCAGTCTCCCCCTGCAACCTGCTTTCGTCCCTTTCTTCTGCAAGTCCCCTCCAGAGGCACCAACAATTCCAGCTCAAAAGCTGCATTACCTCTCATTTTATGAAATTTCTGCAAGGAATAACCTTTAACCCATACTTTGCCTCCTCCCCTTCCCTGCCAAAAGCTTTATTCATTCAATTCTTTTTCAACCTCAATTACTTCCCATTTAACAAATGGTTGGTATAGCCGTGAAGCACTACAGTAAGAACAAAGGTTGGTGCTCCATTGCAATCTCTTCAGGGTAGAATTAAAGGCAAATTCTCTATCAGAGAAAGCCACCTCTCCTCGATTTTTCTGTCAACGCGGTATTATTATACAGTTGTCTCTGAAAGGAAGGCTCTCAGGGTGTCATGAACTCTCAGAGAATTTCTAGTCTACAATGCCTCTCGGTAAAAAAGGGAATGCTCCAGAGAGAAAATAACCTTTGTGTAAGGAAAGGTTTGTTCTACAATATTGTCTGAGCATTGCCTTTACAGGGAAGAAATGAATCTTTGCATTTGCATCACCAGAGCGTAGAAACTGGTCCAAAAGAATATTGCTGTGCACAGCTGAGCTACGCTGCTCGCTTCCCTCTGACTGAGAGACAGGGAGACTTGAGCAGGATTAGGCAGTTCATCCAATTCCTCTGCTACTGATATGTGTCCACAGCAGAACACACAACCCAAATTCATTAAATGGGAATCCTATTCATTTCAAAAGATATTCCTTAATTAAAAAAAGCCATGTCACTTATGACATCTCTTCTCTGATCCAATTTGGAGCTCAAGGGAAGAACACATTCCTAACTGCTCTCTCCCCCATTCTCAACCATTCTCATTTTTTTCTCCCACTCTAAATACTTTAAATGCAGGCATAAATTCCTGCCTTTGGCTGGCATGTCTATAGAAACAATTCATGTCAGCAATGGGACAACACCCTCAAAGAGACAAATTAGTGAGGATTATCCAGGAGAATACTAAACTGCCTTGTCTAGAAAAAAATAAAGAGTACCTATAGCACTCATATATTCATACATATATAAACATGCATACAAACAAATTCTGGCACAGCAAAGAAAGAAGGACAGAAAAAAAAAAAAAAAAAAAAAAAAAGAGAAAAAAAAAAGGGAGGGAGAGAGAGAGAGAGAGAGAGACTCTTAAAAAAAGGGAGGAAATGAGGAGGCAGATTCCAAGCTGTGTGAATTGTTAAATGCCCATTGAAATAAATGGAACTCTGATAATTAATTTCAGCTAAGGATCTGCCCCTGAGAAATGAAAAGTGCCTCTCAACCTGCTCACATCCTGTTTTCCTGAACGACTTTAATTACACAAAAAGTTAGTCTTTTTTGTTATTATTTCATACCATTTTATGTATTCCATTGGCCATTTTAAAGATTTCATTATTTTCTGTTTTGTTTTAAACTGGAATATCTTAATCCAAAAGAGACTAGAGAAAAAGAAAGTTGAATACAAAAGAAAGGTGAAATGGTTAATGGAAGAAATGACTTAGAAGAAATACATGGGGGAAAAAAAATAGAACAGGAAAAAGAAGGTAAATTTTGCACTATTCAGATTCAGGTTCGAGCTCAACAAGAAGCGTGATCAAAATGCATCCTCCCCTGAGAGTTACAGATTACTGAAGATAGTGGCACTTCATATGCTTTCCTTAATACTGTTTACAAATTACATCCTTCTGGGAGTAGAAGGAAAAATAAATTGTACTTTAAAGGCATACATGTGGGTTATTAGCTAAAGATAATGGTCACAATTCCCCTATATCTGACAGATTATTTTTTCCCTGAAAGAAAAATAAACCTAAGAAAAATTACATCATATTTGATGTTCTGCAAACATTTTAATAATACATAAAGTCTCAGTTATAAAGGAAAACGACTCAAAAACAAATCAATAAAGTCTGTAATATTCAAAAATTTCAATTTAGCCTCCAGTTACTCCATGTCAGTGTTTACTGCATGTCATACACGTACATACATGCCTAATTCTTACTGTCAAGAATCCCTTAGATGTTCCCCAAATGCTGAGATAATGTTATTTAATTCTCTGAAATAATAATAATAATAATAATAATAATAATAATAATAATAACAACAATACACTAATGCTGTCGTTCAGTTATACTTTAAAAATAGCTTGGTTAAGCAGGTGGTGAGCAGTGATTACTGTGATTGCTGTCACCAGTTGACTGCAGATTGTGCACACAGCAAATCTATGCCAAGATATCCAGTTATTTTTGTTACTCATCATCTCTTCCTACTCATCAACTTTACCTAAACGGGTTTTTCAGCTGCAACATGCTGAGTTCTAAACTGTACGCTCCTAAACGCAGGGATTATTACTCTAAACTAGGCTACTACCTGTAGGACAGGCCTTAGACTGCGAACAGAATTTTCAGTCCCAAACTTTGGCAATGACTTAGCGCCATCTTCAGAGACAGACTTGACCCCGTGAGGTTAAATATGAACAATGAAGGGTTAAGCCTTTTGTCTCCTGAAGACTTTTTTGACAATGTTAAATGCTGAAAAAATGAAAGGAAACCAGGATTTGGTATGCTACTGAAAGGAGCAAGCTGCAGGTTGTAAAATTTTAGACTACCCATTTGTTAAATTACCATCTATTTGTAAAATTATTTCAAGTTTGAATGATACGAAAGATGAAGATAGACATAAATTCAGTATACTGCAGTTACCTGCAGCATTCACAGTTCATTTCCAGAATATTTTGGGTCTTGTACTCTATGGCTCTTTTGTATAAATGGTTTAGTACACCTGGCCAGCTCATCATGACAGTACTTCTTCAGTATGATGCAGGAGAAATCATAAGAGGCTTTTAAAAAGGGAAAAAAAGAAAAGGTTTTCAAAACCATTGTCAAAATGAGGGTCCAGAAATCAATTTGTAATTATCTGCCAACACAAATCTAAAGGCTTTTCTGTGATAAGGGTGGTAATACATAGGGCTGTAATGTGAATTATTTCAAAGAATAAAAGACTGATTGTCTTCATGACCTATATAGCTTTTAGTGAGCTTTAAAACAAAATTACATTTTATACTTCTCATGAATGGCTTTCTCCCCCCTTCTTCCCCCTTAAAAATGCAGGGTTTTTGTCCCATCTAGTAGGCTTTCAGCTTTAAATAGGACTCGGTTTCTTCCAATGTTGATACATTTCGTTCCACTGAAAGTGAAGGCTCCGGCTTTGCAAAAGAGCTGAAGCTTTCCCTGTACAAAGACAACCCTTTCCAACTCAGTTAGAAGTAAACTACAAACCATATGATCACATTATTTTTACACAGCTCAACACTAGCATTTAAAAAATAAAAAAGAAAAAAAGAAAAGAAAAAAAAAAAGCACAAACTTTTAGCATAGAAAAATCATAAATAAAATACATATTTCATGAGATACAAAAATATGAGAGAATAGTGTTCCAGAAGTTAAAATAAATTAAAAAGACTTTTGGGGAAAAAAAATAATAATAAATTAAATTACAGGATTTAGCATTTGCAACTGATTTAAAAAAAAAAAAAAAAAAAAAAAAAAGAGTATGAGAGTATGAGGGCCATATGCAGATCCCAGTAAACACTTCAGCTCCTAAGCTGTGCAAGCCTGATGCCAAGAAAGTGATTCCCGTTGTCCCTGCAGGTGACTGCAGGCCGGGGTTTTGCTTATTCAGTGGTACTGAATGTGCCCTGCAGCCTCACAGACCTGAACCCTTGGCAGTTTCTGCATGTGATCCCAGCTGCATTTTCTAAGTTGCCTCTCCATGCTGTTACTTATGGCTATAGCCTGCTTGAAAATTGCTTTTGAAGGAGACAAGGTAGTTTCAGTGAACTATTACAATAAAAAATAGATAATATCATTAATAAAGTAGAGAGTGTGTTTCTATATAACCATTTAATTTTTGGAAAGAATTTTTGGTTTTGTTCTGTTCACTTTATTCTGAGATTCACATTAAGTGTTACTTCAGGTGCATTTGTCTGAAAGCTTTCTGGATCTTGTTAAGTATGAGCTCCCTGGGATTAATATTTACATCCCACTCTTACTAACAATAAGCCAGGAGTCGTTACTGAAGTGCCTGCTGTCATGCATGTTGGGATTCCTTTGCACTAGCAGCTAGATCATACTTTGAAAACACAATGAATTTCTTTACTGTTCTAAGATCCATAAAAACATTTCCAAATTAACCTAATTATTCTGGATTTTTAGGACAAGTGTTCTTATGAAAAGAAAATATATTAAAAAAATCGCAATTGCCATGGCTTTTTTTTAGCTGATCAACCAACTTTTATATAATAACTCTGTGGTGAAAAATAAGGAATGCTCTTTTGCTTTGACTTCAGAAAAGATTAGATGAGTAGTTCTTTCTTTGTACGCTGTTCTAATCTTTAAAAAAAGGGGTTTCCTAATCTATTTTGGTGAGATGTTTCCTACCTGCATCTATTGATTTTTCTGAGGTTGTTTTTGGAATATCATATTCTTCCTGCTCATAATGCACCACACAGTTTGGGCATTGACCCTGCATAATCATACACTACCTACCACTTTCAATGCTGTATCCAGAAGTCTTGCAAGGGGCCTTGTAAATAATAAATAAATAAATAAATAAACAAAAACAACAAACACAGTGCCAACATATCCCTGCCAACTTTTCTGCAATTGGCAGGCACTGCTCATTTAATAACTTTACTTTTCACTAGAGAGTAAACCTGTCCCCATAAGCCATATGTCTTTCTAACATTTGTTTCACTTGAACTTAATTTCTGAAGGGACAGTAAAGTACATAATGTCACAACAACTTGCTGATATATTTGTTAATGCTTCAAGCAAGGTTACCCAGTCTGTTCTCAAACTCCAAATGGCACCTACTGGGACAAAAAGGTTGAAAGGAAGCAAGGTGAAGATCAAAACTGTTTGGTTCCTTCTTATTTCCCAATTTGTGTTAGCTTTTATTTTCTAGAGAGTAAATTAATGGTGAGTGAGCAAGATGATGAAAGAACAAACAGGATGGTTCATCCAATCTGATGCAAAGCTACCGAAGATTCTCTGACAAATTCTCTTCTGGGTTCTGACTCCCTCCAGTTGGCAGAAACCTCCCAGATAGTACGTTAAGGAAAAAGGATGTAAAAACACTGTAGGAAGTGCCCTGATAGCACTCAGCTAACACCCAGTCCTTTGGGAAATGTAATCATCTGAACACAATTAGGGATAGATCTGAGGCTATTCTGAACTACTCCACAGACAAAGAAAGATGTCAATACTCAGCTGGCATAAACATCCAGACATGAAATTACCTTCAGCACATTACTCTTTCCCCACTTTTTCAACCTGAACACAGCTCCTGGCCTTTGAGCCACGTTGTGTTCAAATGTGGCTTGAAGAGGCAATTCCACAAAACTTCCAAAACAAACTTTTGTAAGACAGAAATACAACTCACTGCACTATTAATCAACTCTTATCTTTTAAGGGAAAAAAATGCAAATGTAACATCATTAAAAAAATGATAACTTTTAATGAAAACAAGAATTACTCATACTACTCCTCAGAGGATAAAAGATCTCTCTTTGGATTCCACTCTAATCTAGTTTCAGGGTAATTGTTAAAGTGTTTGAAATATCTTATCTCTCCCTCCCCCATATTTATATTCTTGACTTTGTTACTGCACAGATTGCCTTTACTTTGGTTGGTTGGATGTCAGTTCTGTCTAAGGCTGGTGTGAAGAGGTTCAACAGTGACCACGGGCCTGATAGTTTACTCAAATCCCACTTAAATGAGCATTTCCCAAGAAATAACCTTCCCTCTCCTCCCCGATACCTCAGGCCCAGAATCCTGAGGTATCGGGGAGGAGAGGGAAGGTTATTTCAGTTTTTAACACTGTTCCCACATCACAGGAAATTTTATCGTCTTCTCCTCAGCCCATCTTGCAGGTTCCTTCCCACAGATCTGCAAGGCCTGAAGTCTGCGTGACCTCAGACCCTGCTTTCTTCTCTGCACATGGAATGACTCTGCTCAAAAGAGCAGTCAGTCCTTCTCTGACTTGGTGTTAACAATTTCTAGATCCTGTTTTGTTTCTCCATTTTCCTTATTGTCAGTGACTTTTCTGTGCTAAGCAGCTTGGATCTTCTGTTGCTAAACAGTGCTTATCCTGCAGAGTAAATGTTAATGACCTTTATGTAACTGCCTTGTTTGCACACACTGAAGTCTGTATACCAGAAGCACGTATCACTATGAAATTCTGACTATAGTCTTGTTCGCTTCAATTACTTTTCTGAAGTTGTCACCCCTCTGTGCCTTTGAATAACCCTATATTTTTTTTGCATTATTTTCCTGGCTGCCTTGAAGCAGGGAGATCAGGGGAACTGAACCTTACATAACCCAGCAAGAGACCTGTAAAAGTTTCTCAACTTACCAACGATTTCCTCCAAACAGTCACCTCAAGGCACAGAAGCTGTAATAAAGACCGTGTAACATATTTGAAAACACTTGTTCTTTTCTCTGGCTGTATCTGCCTCAGTAGGAAATGATCCCAACAATGCAGAACAGAAAAGCCTCGTAGGTCTTAAAATGTGTCTTACAGTTTGGGGTCAAAGCTTTTTTGGCTTTCTTTTCCTTCAGCGAGGTAATGGACAGTGTGTGGTAGCTCAGCATGCTCGTCACTAACTTCTCCCCTAAAACTCTCCACTTCGTAGTAAGATCAAAGCAGAGGAACACAAAGAAGGATTCTATCGGATGGATCATGGAGAAAGACCTATTTTTCATCCTCTTTGTATACAACAACCCTTCTGATTATGGGCATTATGTTCAGTTCCTCTTCTCCTTTTCTAAGTCTCTGCGGTATTGATTGGTTCAATGCCAACAAAGAAGTTCATTCAAAAAAGGAAACAGCCAACAGAAGAAAACTACTGATAATCAGAAGAGGAGCTGTAATAATTACCAATGTCTGAGTGAAACTCAAGCATGTAGCGGTACTTGAAGAAGTCCATTGATTCCAGAGTGATTGCAAAAAGGCAAACTGTCAAGACAACAGCTAGCCAGCCTCAGGTTCAGCAACATCTTCTGCACATTGACAGTACAAAGCAGGCCACCTTAGCCATGTAAATGGTAAACTCACAGTGATTCATCCCACTGCAATCCTAATTCCTTCCACTGAACAATTCAAAAGCAGTGTCTCTCCAATTTCCATTAAATATAATAAGGTTTTTTCTTTCTGCTTTTACTGAACCGAGTAGTGCCTTCTATATTTCCATCAGTCACAGTATTCCTGCCTGGCTCCCTGAAGTGGCCAACAGCACACAGTGATGGCTGAGAGAAGTTACAAGATCAGAGCTCACCGTGTGTTAAGTTGACTCACAGCATCCCTACAAAAGGCTATACAGCAAGCAGTCATTCTCAAAGGTCCCATCTTCATCATCATTCTGCACTAAGCCAGGTACATTCACGCATCTATCTTTTCCAGCTTTGCCTAATGATTATTCAAAGTTTTACATTCTTCCTCCAACAATCCTAATAATATGTTTTGACAACTTGAACTCCATGCCAATTATCCCTTAGGGAATCAAAAGAACATCCTATTATTAGTTGGCAACATCACCTTGC
Source organism: Aythya marila (assembly GCF_965140915.1). Classification (NCBI taxonomy): domain Eukaryota; kingdom Metazoa; phylum Chordata; class Aves; order Anseriformes; family Anatidae; genus Aythya; species Aythya marila. Next base: position 10,207,550 of record NC_139043.1, read on the forward strand.
ACAAAGTAAAAAATCAGGGTTGTTATCAGGTGTTTTTTTTTTTTCCTGGCACAGCTGATTGAGATCTTGAACTGGGACTAACAGGAGGGACACTGCTGGGCACTGACTGTATTAGTGACCCGGGCAGTGTGTCTGATAGCACCACTGAGTATCTGTGGGCTTTTGTAACATCGCTGTTATGACTTCTGCCATTATTTGCTATATTGTTTTCTTAAATTCAATCAATGGTAGAGGAACGATCTCTCATGATGTGTTTGTACAATGCTTAACATGGGGAGTGTGGGGGAGGGTTAACTTCATGTAAAAAATAAAACAGTTTATATTAGAAGCTAAACCACTGGTAGAAAAGAAGATATATCTTCCTTCAACATCTAGTGTGCTTATTTCATTTTACTCTTTGCAAAGTTATGAGCATTATCTTAGCCATCTCAATAGGAAAAAAAAAAAAACAAAAAACAAGACTGGCAAGAATTATTCTAAATTAATGTAGGATTTTAATCTTATTTAGTCCTGTTGTTTTTTTGACTTTCAAAAAATAATAAATTCACAACCATATTTTTCATTGATGTAGCTGCATGAAAACTTTATATACTGAATAATGACTGTTGATTTTTCATTTTCTCATTTTCAATACATTAAATTATGAAAAATTTACTTTGGAATTGGTGTAGTTTCAATTGGGATTATAATATCTTTTTACTGGTGAAGAATACAGATACAGAAGAATGCAGATATCAGACAGAATTCAGACAGATGTCTGAATATTGTCACAAGATGGCTTTCCTGCTGCTAATCAAAGGCAGAAAGCAATCATAGTGGTTCACGGCACTAGTTTAACTGTTGTCAAATACTGCCATATAAGAGTAACTCTATGCAAATAATGGCAGAGACATGACCCACACGCAGGTCACTGCAAATCTAATTGCACTGCATCAAATTTACCAGAAAATCACAAGAGCAATCACCAGGTGATCACTGCCCATACTAGAGTATATTCTCTCTAATGACATCCCTAAGCCATACAGGACGTTATCTGTTTAGCACAATTTCCAGACAAAATAGTTTAACCAATATTAATGCAATTTAGAGTTTAATGCTCCCTCACACAAATGCTTTCTCTTCCCACTCCAACAATCAACAATCTCTTTTTTCCATCTCATTTGAAGCAGTGATTTTCTATCAAGGAGGAATAACACACCTGGGGTTATACCTTCTCAGCACTACTGGAGAATATTTCAGCTTTAGGCCTGTAGGATGCCTAATGATACAATTTCAGATATTGAGAAAAAATATTTTCCAAAGTAAAGCCTATGGCTTTGTTGTACTGCTGTTAGCTTTGAGTAGACAACAGTGACTATTCAAAAGGAGGCATAATTTGAATCTTACATTAGTTTAGAACTTTTCAGAAGAAGTGGCTCTGTTTAGAAAACATTCTGGAAAATATTTCACAGAAATCTGCTTTCCTACCCATTAGCCTAGAAAGAAAAGCTGTACAAAAAGCCCTTGGAGCTCCAGCCTGCCAGCAGAGAGCCAGGCAATCCTAGCAATTCTTCAGTCCACATGACTTGAAGCTCTGAGAACTTCAAGTAGATGGTGCTTCTCAAACCTCTGGGAGTTCTAAAACAATGAGTTATATACAATTTATTTAGGAATTATCCAAATTTACTGCCATACATCAATCCATATCTCCCAAGATAACTTGTCTTTCAAATGTTAGAATTTCTTACAGATGAGAAATTCTGATTTAGTTATTTTTTGCCCTTCCCTTCCCTATTTTTCAGTTTAACTCTACATCTGTTGTTCTGCAATTTGTTCTGTCTCAGTACTGCTATTATGACACTCCTGGATTCATTTATTCCAAGTTACTATGGTTCATTTTGCCCACATTACTCAAAATTTAAGAAAGCAGCTAAACATATTAATGGAACTGTAACAGCCTTCCAGTGAATGGCAATGCAACTGCACAGGATACTCCAATATGACAGTGGCACAATCCATTTCAGGAAAAATAATTTCAAAGTAGACTCAATTTTAAATAATGACCAAAGTGAAGCTTAAATCACTGTCAGACTATAACTGTCTTTCTCTGGTTTTCTTCCTTTCCTTCCCTTGTGCCAAACCTTCAAAAAACTATCTAAATATATATATATATAAATAAATGTTAAAAATTTCAGCAGGAAACAGAACCACACACATTCTATTACATAATAATTTCTATTCTGGGTCTTTCCCTTATCCTATTTCACAGGACTTCAGTTCCTTTTGGAATAATGTTTTCTAGGTTTGGGGCTCTAAAATTATTTTCATTTTCTTTTGTAAAAAGGATTTCAGTGCCTTAATTGGCATTTCAAGTGAAAGTCAAAATCCCACCTTTCCTTTTATATGCATACTTAGCTCTTTGGAACGGTACTAAAGCTGAAAAACTGAGGTCTGAAAACAGAAAGTAAGCCAGAAAATAGTCCATCATACTATCTCATATTGAAAGCAATTTGTTTTCGGATTTGATCTTACTAGTAATCTTTGAAAAAAAACTGGCACTGAGCAGTTCTTTCATCTAACAATGTATGATCTTGCAGAAAAGTCTGTGGAATGTTTCAAAGAACTTGTTTAGATATATTTACTTTATTGCCCTGCCCATGGGAGAAGAGAGCCTTTTTTCCTGCCACAGACTTCTATAATTCAGTACAAGGCACTGAGGCTCCCTGCTGCAAAATGAAAAGCTGCTTCTGAAGGAAGATAGTGTTTTTTGTTCTGACTGGAGTTACCCAAGGTCTTACTCAATTCCAAGTCATCTCAATTGGCCATGACTTCTCAGCTGAGGAAATAAATGAGTATTGATGTCTATTTTTGAATTAAGACTGTAAAATACTGCAATTTTCTATGTGTTCATGCAGTTAAAGATGCCATCATGCATGCATTTTACTTTTACAGCATGATGGCTGTAAAAGTAAAATTTGAACTTGACATTCATATTGGCATTGCCTGATTACTTGCACAGCTGTTGAATGAATGCAATGTTTTGCCTCTAATGCAATGTTCATTTGTTACTTCCTGTGAAGTCAATTGGTTTTCACACAGTACTTTTTTTTCTTAAAATGTATTTATAAATAGCTGTATATTGTACAATCATTTGTCTAAGAGTACCTTGACAAAATTCACTTGTGTCCCTTAAGGCAGATTAGATGAACTACCATTTAATGGTATTGATGATGGATGTAGTAAATAGCTTTAGGCCTGGGAATATAATCTATGACTCCTAGAAACTGCTAGTGTAGCAAGAAGCTCATTTGCAGCATTCAGACAGCACTAACTATCAGTCTATGCCATGTAAATGGGAAGAAAGAGGTTGCGTTTTGGGATGCAGAATGTTCTGTGAAAAGTAAAAGGGCTATGCCTCTAATCACAGCCTCTCCCCGGTGAGCACTTCAGATCCACTATGGCAGTGCAAAGGCTTGGACCAATTATCTAGTAATAACATTATACTCCTCGGAGATCTAGGCAGAAGAACACAGAGGAGTGGCAAAACTTCTTTTTCATCACTCTTTAAAAAAAAAAAAAAAAACTTTATCTTTTTTTCACAGTTTAATTCCTTCCAAATCTACTAGGTGAAATTCCTCCTTGTGTGCAGGCTGATATAAAACTAATTTATCACTCATTTCCCATTTAAAGGGCATTCATGGGGAAGCGCTCAACACCAGTACTTATTTATTAATACATGGGGGTGGCAAAGTAGGGGAGCCTTGAATTATCTACTCACCAGAGATGTAGGAGGAGTATGTGCTTCACCCAAAATACAAAAGCATTGATTCACTAATTTGGAGAACGTTGAATTCAACCATTCATCATTTAGTCTTGGGCCTGTTCATGCTCTGGCTTCTCTACTGAGACCAGATGCAAAGGCAGAAATTTTGGTAGATATATTTTTTTGTAAATTGGACAGTCCATACTCAACTGGATCACAAGTCTTAAAGCCCAGAAATCTTGTAGCAAAGAAAAGAAAAGAAAACTCGTACATGTAAACTCACTATCACTCCAAATGAAGTAATCCCCCAGGGAGAAGGACCAGACTACCGATGCTTATGGTAAAAATATGAAGATATTTGCTTTGTAAAGGTTCCCTGCATACAGACCAAATTTTACCATAAGTGGTAAGATTCACATGCTAAGTTATCAATAAAATCAAAATCTTTTCTTTCTGAAAGGAGAAGAAAAGCACCAAACTTGGAAAGCCTTCTACTCTGTAAGCTATTTCAATGAAGGAAGTCCACCCACACAAGACTTGTCCAGAAATCTACTTAAGCAATTATGCACAACCTACTCTATTTGTAATAATGAATGTGATGAAATCACTAAAATTAACTAAACTTAAGTAAATATAGTAAATAGAGTAAGCACAAATCTGAAACCTGAAATATCTGACCCACCCGCCTTAACATAAGGGTTGGGTATTTGTAATGCCAAAAAAGTAAGACTCTAAAACTGACCATAAAGAGTATATCTACACAGCAAATGGATGAACATAAAGAGCTACTTAGCTGGAACTGACAAAGCTATAATGTGTACAAAACAAAGCACTGTATAGCTTAGTACAGCTAATTAACCCAGGAAGAGCACTGTGCTGACACGGTTATATTGAATCCTATCCAAGCTATCTTGTTCAGTGCTAACCAGGATTCAAAGACATAAAAGCATAATCTGCATCTCTAACAAAGACAAATACACCTTGGAAATTTTCACTAATTATTTTAACATTACAATGTCTACCCATCTTCACTCACTGGAAGAGGATGAGCATTCTAAAAGCTGAACCTGGGGACCTATTAATAAAAATATTTGTGTATTCATCTCTGGGGCATTATGGGGAAGGAAAATCAGGAACCAGATGTAAGAGAAGAAACAAGACTTGATTCAGTGTTCTGAGTGCTGTTTATGCTTACAGGTTATTTACAGTTTAGAGCAAGCATCATCAGAGGGCACAGGATTTTTTTCCTTCATACACTAAGCTCACTTCTTTCAAAATGAGGAAAAACAGAAGGGAAAAGTAATAGAACAAAAATCCGAACTATGCCTTTCTCCAGTAGCAGCAACAATAAAGACAGGATAAATCAGAATACTCTTAATGACAACTATTTATTTATAAACTATTTATTTTATTGTGCTATTTTATTTGTTATTTATGCTATTAAATTATTTATTACACTGCTGTTCCTACTTGCCAAAGCATGGTTTCATCTCTGACCTGTAAATAGAGGCCATCATCCAGGTCACTTTTCCATCAAGTCCCCAGGTGTAAGCCAGCACCCTAAGCTGCTTTGAGCAGGATAACCAGGAGTAAGTGTAACTGCAGAACTCATCCCATAAACATCACAGCCCCATTGTGATGGGAGATCACAGGGAGATCTCATACAGCCCCGTCTGCTTCTCACCTTCCCAGTCATTGCTCCAGATGAGCCTGCCCCGACCTGAGGTTTGATAAAAAGGGGGCCAGGGGCCTTCCAGCTCTCAGTTTCATTTCATCACCCATCCCTTCCTTAGTTAGCAGCAGAGTATGACACTTTCTTTTTCATTTATCTTTGGCTCCATGTAACTGGCACTATTCCTGGCTCTGGAAGAATATGAGCTTTGCTAGAATTGCAACTCAATTTTGTTGTAAAAGCAACCTGATGCCAATGAGGCCTTGGGAAGAGGCTTTGTTCATTAACTCCTGTAGCAATTATAACTACTTTGTAGAGCTACATGATTACCTCTTTGCCTGCAGTAACGAGGTTAGTGCCCTTGGTGCCGAATCCCTGGGCCCCATCTCAACCAACAGCTGACGTGCCTGGAAAATGCAGGCATCTTTCCTTACACATGAGAAGGGGTTTGTTCTTTGTTTAATATTTGATTTCTGTAGCAGAGGACAGAAGAACTTTAATCCAGGTTGGGAGTTTCCTCTAGCAACCATTGCCATTGTGTCAATTTTATTTCTAAAAAAAATAATTATTCTATATCCAAAAAAAAATCATTGTTATATATAAAAATTTTCCAGATATGCAAATCTTTTCCAGGCAGTCCAGGAGCTCTTATAGTCTTTAGCACAGATAGATTTTTTTTTCAAAGTAGCATAATGTTCTTTATCATTCACCTCTTGCGATGACAAGCCATTTTGAACGCTTGCCCATCCCTGCCTGTATCTGATGCACTTGACACCAGACACACATTTTAACAGAATTTCTAAAAGGGCTCTTTGAGAGAAAGGGTAACCTGACAGGAAGAAAATGTTAGTAAAAATCTTTCAAACTACCTTCCATGTGAAAATCTGTTGTGTAGCCACACCAAATCTGTGCATACTATTACTGCTTCTGGTAAAAACAAAAAAAATGCAGAAAGAAAAAATGAGAAATCACTCGGGGAAGGAAAGTTTACAGAAGCTCCAAAGATAATATAACATTTATCTAAGAAAGTAATCACATTCTCAGTTATTAAATGCATTACTGCACATCATGGAAAATAGTTTGCAGTGAAAATATTTTGAAGTAAAAAATATGCTACTTAGTTTCATTTCATATATATTTTAGTGTTAAGAAAATGAAGAGAATAAAGCAATTTCTACAGGATAATGGGGGAATGAAAAATAAGCTGTTAGCTGGACTTTCAAAATATTGCCAAATCAAAAAGTACTAAGCATAAAATAATTTTTATTATGGCTACCAATAACTTTTAGCATGAAAGAACTGGAAAAATTATAGCTTTTTTTTTTTTTTTTTTTTCCAACTGAGATTAATATGTTGCCCTATGTGGGCTAAAATACAGCGCCTGTCTGATAGCATAAAGCAAAACTGAACAGCTGATGAGGACAACGATTAAATAAGTATAATGGATTTTATACGGGTGTGGGAGGAATTTAGGAAAGAAAATTGTCCAAATTAAGTTCGTGTCAGTCACTGAAATTTATATTCTTCTTCTTGCAAAAAGTGTCTATCATCTTTAAAATCCAGAGGGGATCGAGGCGTTGAACATGTATTCCTCAGTGGCATCTACACTTCTCTTTACTGCATTCTCTATGCTGCATTATTGGTTTAATGTTTAAACAGATGCAGAAAGAAAAGATTAAATGAAACAAAACAACAACTACTTTGTACAGCATTTTCAGTTTAGCACTGCTGGTCTCTGATTCAAAAACTGACAGAACTCAGCTTCAAAAATTAACTCTTACATACTTTATCAGTCTGTTATATATTAGGTCTGAATTATATCAAAACTCCAATCCACGAAAACAAATATATAGCCTTTTCCATACTGAAAATATAACCCAATGCTGTTGAATCTCTTCTTATTGGTGCAGGTAATTTTTAATATCCACTCTGTTTTGGGATTTCTGTTTTCCCCCCTTTAAGAAATTATGACACTTTTTGGCTTTGACATATTGCTCAATACTTAACAAGAATCTCACCAGAAAATAAATCCATAGTTGTTTTCATGACAGCAAATTACATGCCAAAGTGTGACATTTAAATGCTGAATTTTAATGGCTTGTCAGCAGAAGTGAAATGCATTTAAAAAAATTAATATGTGAGAGAACAATGTGTCTGTCTATAAAATAATTCTGTTCATAGTAGACATGAATGGTAAATACAGTGTCAAATGTATTCTATTTCTCAAAGCACATCTTCATTTGGTAAGAAAAGAGCTATATGAAGAGGGGTAAAATTCGGCTCATCTGCTGGCACAGTGGATCTCTACTGGTTGGGAAACTTGTACCAATATCCATTTCCAAGAGGTTGCCAACATGCAGGAGAATTTAAGCAGAGGCAAGAAAAGGCTGATTTGGGGACAGGGTCCTCCACCACTTGCCAGCACTCAGTTATAACTGCTACATGCCTGCAACCCACCCATTTCCTTGTATGTAGTCATGATTTTGATTTTCAGAGAGCAAATGAAAGAGAGAATCAACCAAAAAAATACTCTAATTACATTGAGTCACATGTGAGCATTTCCTCTCCACTGTTTATCTTAAACATTTCCATCAATGTATTTTCTGCTTGCTACCAGTAAACACTCGTGTTATGTAAAATGTTTCTATTTAAGCTAAAAATACCAGTAAGGTGAATTCTCTTTTCCTCCTGCAATTATAATGATATAAATAACAATTCTGTGTCAGTGTTCTTAATAACATGTAAGGTCCCTTAAGAACCTTGGATTATTTAATAGTGAGTGGTGTATGAAGGAGGTGTGACAGGTGGTACCAACATATTCACAGGCTAATAAGTATCCTCAGATTAAGCAAAATCTACAACACTGTGAAGAATTAGGTTCTTGACAATGTGTGGGAATGTGAGAAAACAGAAAGTTAACTGCAGAAAAATGCAAATTTGTATACATGGGACAGAATAATCTATGTCTATATGCTGCTGGGAACCAACTTAATTCTGTTCTGCTAGGGCAGAAAAATAAATGAAAATCTTCTCTATGTGCAACTGTGGACAGTGAAAAACTGCTGAGAAACACAGGAAGGCTGCTACTATTACTGAAACATTAGAATGTCTGAATTCCTTCCCTCACTAAAATACTCTGAGCAATTTTGAGTGCAAAATAATCTTAAAGGAAGAAATGGCTCAAAATCAGACAGTGAGAATGATAAAAAAAAAAAAAAAAATAGAAACCATGTTTACAGAGGAAGATTGGAATGGCTCTTCGTAGCTTGGTGGACAGAAGAGAAGTAAAAGAAAATGTTAGAAAAAGGTACCAGTTACAAAGGGGAAGCAAACTCAGAATTCAAGAATATGATCATACATGTAACAGCATATTTTATAAGTTATTCTTCAAGTAAGAATAAAGACAAATGAGTCTTTATCCTTCAGACACGTTCCACCTCCATAGAAATACCTTTCAGTTTTCTCTGCTGCCTTCTGAAGTTCTGCCCCGTTCTCCTTATGTCAGCAGAGTTCCTATCCCAGTTTCTATATTTTTCACCTTTATTTACTTCTTTCATCACTTTAAAATGTTCACTCTTTTCCAGATGCCTCTCTGATTTTTGTGGGTGGTTTAAACATCTGTGTATCACCTAGCCAAACACATCACCCAAATCACTGACAGCTCCTGTAGCCTCTCCCACAGTAAGGGTATTTATTTAGGAATCTTTCCATTATCCAACTACCAATTTTCACAAAGCTCACAGACACTGAATACATTTGAGATTTTGCCTTCCTGACAAATTGGTTACATTCAAAACTTTACTGAAGGACAAAAAAAATTATGGACGGACTGAGCTGAACTGATTCAGTGGGCATACAATACCCATCCTTAGAAGAGATTTAAAAAGCAAAATCACATCATGTAGATAATTGAGAGGGTCTCATATGTGACATCATGGAAATCCTAGTAGGACGGCAAAAGGCATTTGTATGAGTAAATATAAAGATATACAAAGGCATATCAGGCAAGAGAAAGAGATTTCTTGTGTAATTCAGGAGAGAGCTACCCCACAGCAGTTCCACTGCTAGTTAACATAGGAGGGAAATGTCCGAATTACAGAACCACTGAATCTCCAATATCTCTTCATATATCTTGTTCTGGCACTGACAGCAATAGGATACTGATTTACACAGACCAATATGGAATAGGAATTTTCCCTCCTTCCTAGACAACCAAAATGCACAGATTTACTTGGATCAGTACATTTCTCTGATCCATCTGCAATTTTAATTATTCCATGTACAGATTTTTTTTCCCCAAAACTTACACACAGAGCCATTCTTTCTCCCCTAGAAAGCTTCATGTGACTTCTAAAATGCTGTCAACATCAGAGGCTAAAATCTCTCACCCAGAGAACAAGTAGGGCACAGGAAAAGGCAAAGAATAACTCCTTAAATGCCTTGACAACATGCCCCCACCCAGGAGTACATCAGTTCAGTTGCCATGCCTGTTCAATGCCTGCCCTTTATATTTTAGAAAAGGGCTGACAGGTCAGAAACTTGACCATTTTTTTTCCCCAAGAATATCAGCTATTACAGAAATCATATTACCTCTTCCTGCAAAGTACACATCACTCAAGCTGATAGTAATTTAACTTTAACTTCTTTCACATAGCCAAACCATATGAGAGTAAGTGACTTCATACCACCTGCAGTAAAGCTCAGCTGGTTAGTCCAGAGAAGAAAGACTCGCATTTTTATCATCATCACTCTCAAATATTCTGATAGATGTTATCCTGATGCCCACCCTTACAATGATGATAACTTTTATTTAGTTAGTTTCAAGTTATATTTTAAACAAGACCGGGCACTGAGTTGTCTTACTCTTCATATTTTATCTTTGATATTTGCGTATGAGACACTGAAGTTTTTTCCTTAGAAGACGATGTAACTCCCTGTCTCTCTTCATGACTACAGGCTTCAATTCTACTTCTGGCCTTGAAAAGCCAGCTAAAAAAAGGTGGCACTAAGATCACATCTATTGCATGGCAATGAAATGAAATGCCTTTAATCAGTCAAGCTTCTTTAGACTAGATGAAATTAGATTTAGATTAGATCTAGGCTTTGCAGTTAAAAATATTTTAGTGTGTCAATCAAGCCTCAGCCAATTAGCAACATATAAATTTCATTTTTAAAAATATGTACAAGCATGTTATGAAATTAGACAAACCAAAGCTGTTCTCTATAGTGCCAGTTTTCTAACTACAAAAGGAGACTTTTAAAATCATTCTGAATATCTCTATAATGAATTTTTAGAAATACTCAAACTGGAGACTATGTTCTGCAAATCATATATATTTATACACAAGTGACTGGTAAAGCCTGTTATTTTAAAAGTACAACTATTGGGCAGAAGTGTTGAAAGCAACACTGCCTAATTAAGCAGCAGTGACCTGAAAGAAATGTCTTCACTGCCACTTCAGCCTCAAACATTTAGAGAACCTCCTGTTGAATGGTAGCATAAACGCAGGCAGTTCAGCTGCGAGGATGAAGGGTTGTCAATAGAGTGACATTAGCATGCACTTTTGATTTTCTCCAACTAAATATTATTAGACACTTAGTTTAATAAAGTGAAACAATTTTACTGCCATAAGTGCTAATATCAAGATATCGAATGAACAGAATCCATAGCAGAACAGTAATGAGGCTGCAGTATTGAATTTTCACTATTAAAATCCGCAGCTAAGTTTTCAGTTTTCTCCCAGACTTTCAACTGAAGGAAAAATATGTCATAACACACAGGAATAACCTCCTGATTTCCTTTCACCCATTATTTTGAAGGTACAGAAACAACTGAACTGGAAAAAAAAAAATGTCTTTGTATATATCAGACTTGAGGTATCTAATATTCTTGCCTAAAGCTGTAAGTTCAAGTCTTGATAGAGTGAATTGTTTGTGCAAAGACATATTAGCCTTTCCTCAACTCCACAGGGCTCTTGCTGTAGCAAAATTACTGCCTATATACTGACCAATATTGTTTCAGAGCTTTCCTAAGCTGCGCTGGTGGTCTTCGAGTGCTGATGTGCTGTCTCTTAACTTACAGGTTCCCCAGAAGCTCTCTGTACTGATTCTGTACTGTATTAACCCCAGTAAAGTCCATAAGAAGAGCATCTAAGCACTATGATAATACTGTAGATTATAGGTAAATGAATCACAACTCTATGTTTCAGAATTTATTTAATTTGGGGCTCACAGTTTAACAAAAGTGTCTGGCTAACCTGCATGTACATAAGAAAAGGCTGCTTCACTTTTCACAACTGTGTTCACCACAAAAAGGGAAGTACTATATAGATATAGATACGGAATAAGTAATTATCTTTAAGTTTATCCTTCATGACCAAAGAGACTAAAAAATCCTGTTTTTAAGAGCAAGCCAACCTCAGCCTAATTCAGTAAGATCAAATCGTTTATTACCTTCTTGAACTCGGAGACCACATATTTGAAGGCAGCAAGCTTTTTTAAGTATTTTTCCACTATTTTTTTCTAAACTGTTTTTTTAAGCAGCCTTTCCTTTATTCTTTCTTTTTATATTTAACACAGAAAAAAGGCTACTTTGTTGCATGCAGGGAAAGAAAATGCCCTTACTATAACAATCAATATAATTTCCATGTTATCCTACATTTTGATATTTACATTCCTCTCCAGAATTAGTTCCCATAACCTTTGCTACTGTAGCAACAGCTCTTACATCAAAGTGGAAGCAAGAGACCATATTTATTTATTTTAAAATCAGATCTGTGTTCCCAGTTGCTGAAACTGAAGAGCAGAGTAACTGTTTTTCAACGCATTTTGGAAGATATTTTGACCTGCATGTTATTGCCAATACTGTGAGTGTCAGTGCACAAGTGACAAAAATAGCAGCAATATCTTTTTATTGATGCTGCATTCATTTTATCCCCCTGTGTTGAATTTATAGCTTTCCCCAGAGAAATGATACCATATTCACATACCCATCATTACAGCTATATGAGCACCACTCTTTAGAGCCGGTATCAACCACACCATATGTTGTCCTGAAAAGCAGATAGCACAAACAGGTCATCTCACCCTTTAACCCAGAGAATTAGAGTTTAATTCTGAACACAGACTTCATCTCCTTTGTTTTCAGTTGTGTCATATTACAAATGAGGTTATAAATATTCAGAAACTATCACAGTTACCTTCTCAGTGTTCCCATTTCCCCCACTACCCCACATTTCTTCTGATATTGATCCTTTTAACAGTACAGAGAGATTTTACTTCTGTCTCTCCTACATGTATAGCTTCTGATCCAACAGCAGTGGCCATCTCCCAGCAAGTACCAGGTCACTTGTAAATGCCTTTTTAAAGTCATTTCTGCCTTTTTGAAGTCATTTATAATGCCCAACACAAACAGCTATCAAAGCAGCTTTCCCCACCTCTGTCCCATTGTGTTAAAATCAGCTTGGTGAGAATGGAAGGCTTAGACTTCACATAATCCCAGCAAGCACAAAACAAAAAGATGAACTCAAAGAACACTGAAGGGTTTAGATCCCTGTGCCACTACTGATTTCCTGTAAAATCTCAGCTAATCACTATGGTCCATGTCCAAAAAACATATTTAAGCATCTTATACAGGTGGGAGACTTGCCACTGAAATCAATGGAAATATAAACATTTACATATCTCTGTGAACCTGATCCTTTAGTCCTCCCCTGTCCCACCTGTTAACGTTAATGTCCCACCAGGATAATGTTAATTCTTCATCTGCCAGAGACAGAGTGAGAACAGAAATACTGAAAAGTAAAAGGTGCTTGGATTTCACTGTAACAGAAAAATAAATAAATAGATAAATAAATAAATGTTAAATGGGATAAAGCTTTAAAACTTTGGAAGGGCAGAGAAACATAGATGGACTCAGTGATGTATTAGTCTCCAGTGTAAACCTTCTGAGACACACAGAAAAGATTCTAGCTTCAATACTGCCTTTATCTGATTGCTGCCTTGGATGTTTTGCTGCAGAGGCAGGCAGTGTATGATACAGCAGATGATGAATCTTTTAAGTCTTTGACAGTTATGATTTTTACATAAGTTGTAACACTAAGCCCAACCATTCTGTTACATGTTTATGCTGCCTCATTTGGATGTCTGCTCCTTCAGCAGGAACACAGAAACAAAATAATCAAACTAGTTATTTGTCCAGCATGCTGGCATAGTGTTTTTAGGGGTGCTAGAACATTTTTTGAGGTCCATCAGAACACGGGAATAGTCTTAACACTCCTCCTGAGCCCAAAGAGATACTCAGGCATCTTCCATTATGATGTTTATGCTCTCCTGTGGACAGCAATCAAGTGAATTGAAACCACTTATTCCAGCATTCTCTTTGAAGAGTTGATATGACACCAGTGAGCTCAACGTCTTCACAAATTCAAAGAACAAAAATCTGATGAACATAGTTTCTGAAGAGCACCTGTTAAAATTTATGTTTGCATACCTCTACATGTAAGCAGCTTCTACAGAGTTAGTGACTAACCCAACAGGAACTTAAAGAGACATCTTGTCCAAAATAGTAATCCATAGCAATGGCTGCAACAGAAGGAAGACACAGCAACCACAGATCCACGTAGACTGCTTTGGGGCAGTTTCTAAAGTATGCTGGCACGTTTTTGTTTTTGTTTTGCTTTGTTTTTTCTGGCAGGATCATAACACTGCTTTTCTGTGAATATTAAATTTCAAACAAAATTCTCCCGAAGCAGCAGCCTTGACATTGATTCCATACAGAAAGAAAAAAAAAAAAAAAAAAAGTAGAGAAAAATTAAAAGGCTTTTTTTTTTTTTTTTTGGTTGGTTGTTTTTGGGGGTTTTCTTTTTGAATAATGAAAATTCATTAAAGAACTTTAAAAATTAAACTTGATCCCAGAGAAAGCAGTGGGAGATATGGCCTACAACATCATTTCAATGGGGCCAGAATTCATACTAATTAACAGCAATATCAGAAATCAAAGGGTAAATGGACCTAATAGATTATCTACTAAGCATACTGCCCGTAAAGAAACAGTGTGTCTAACAGTCAAATGATGTATCATATGGCACAGCCACTCTGAGTCCCAAAGCTGTCCATCTTCAGAGGCTGCAGCATTTCTTAGTGAAAAATCAGCCAACACACAGATTTCAAGGCAGATGGAATGCAGCTTCCAGGAGCTCAGCTTGCAGAAGACTAAGGGGCATATAACTGGTTTCTTTCCACAGCTGGATCACAGCTAATCTCTAGCCAAAATAAGTTTTGAAAGGGATCCATGGCAGATTCCATTTTGCTTTTAAACTTTTGTGTACTTTTTCCACAGCATCATCATTTTCAGCAAAATCTGTCCATCTGTTTCACAGCCCAAACCAGAAGGTGCTGATGTTTTCCTTTCCCATCAAAAGCACGAACACATGATGTATGAAAAATTCATAATAAGAATCAGCGGTGGTATGGCCAAAGTAAGAAAACAGAAGACGCCGTGGAAATCTCTCTGTGATACCCTGAAAAATGAGGAAGTGACAGTGGCCTGATGGCCTGTTATCATGAAAACTGAAAACAAGTCTCCTATGAAATGCATCCCTAGTAAGAATATTCACTTTTAAATAGGACTCCAAGAAACCAGTTAGCCTCATTTATAAAGGAATACATTTACTGCTGATAGGCTCAATAGCATTAGTATGAAAATACTACACCCAGGCTTCATTTACACCACTCCACATTAATGAGAATCAAGGAGAAAGAGTCCTCTGGTGGAGCAGGCAGGGGAGCAGTGTGCTCTCCGCAGGCTCTGGCACAAGTGCAATGCTTTCCCTTGGAAATGCAGAACTTTTTCCGACTGTGGCTCTGCTTCAGAATAACTCAGTTTGTTTTGAGGGATGCCAAGAGGTGTTCTGTTCACAAAGGGCTTTGGAAATCCTGTATGAAAGAAGGAACTATTAACTACTGTAGGAGTTATTTTAATGAAAAACAGGACAGCTATCCTAGGATATACTATATGGTTTTCTTGAGAGAACTCAAAAGTCCTTATGAATAATAAAGATTTTTTGCTTATGGAAAGACAATATTCCAAAAAAAATGTTTCTATTATTTATACACTGAATTTGAGAGAAAGAATGAATCTCACTGACCTACAAAGGACATTTACGGGAGCACTATTTGTTCTGACTAGCTGCAATTATTGCTCTTTTTTTTTCTCCTATTTCATCATAGGTCATGACTTCTTTGCTTTAGCATTAGTATTTTAGTTGCCTCTATGTATCATAAATAGTTTTCCTTACTAATATACAAGAATTGTGAAGTCCTTAAGCCACAGAATGTCAAAAGTCATACAAGAGAAAAGCTTGTATGCTTTGTAAAGCTTCTGTACTCACTGTCTCTCTTCCCCTTCTTCCCTAAATATCTGCCACTGATAACTATCAGAAAAGGATGTTCAGCTAGACGAATCATTGAAGTGAGCTAATATTGCACTTCTTTATCATTTACCAGCCCAGAGCAGTAGGTTTTTAAGCCTATCCAGACCTGCTAGATGGTTAAAACAAATGATCGCTTCTGGATTCTTTCTTTCAGTTTGTAGAAATATGTCAGTAGACTTAATGCCTTAAAGGAGAGAGCAGGACCAACAGTAAAAATTCAAAAGAGCAGTTTGCTGCCACAGGGTAATAACAATATTTATTTCAGACAAAGCTTGGCTACAACTAGAAGATCTAGCTCTATGATAGGACTGCACATTCCAGCAGTTAAATACTTTTGTGTCTTCCAGGTATCTTCTGACAAACTTTTCAGCCTGCTTTGCCAATACGTGAAAAGATGTTGGGCTTTATTCTGCTTCCCATCTGTGCTAAGTAAGGAAGCAAAACAGAAACAAGTAATTTGCACAGCTCAAAGACTCTCTTTGGATACTCCCATTGCAGGTTAAGTTCACACTGTTCAATATTAGAAACATGGGATGCAACAGTGACAATTGAAGCAAATAGCCCAGGTCTCAATGGCCCTTCATCTTTAACTTGTAAACAAAGTGAATAGATACAGAGGTTAATGAAAATTATTACTGGGGTTGATAATGTCATTTTCACAATTCTGAATGTAGGAGTTACAAAGTAATTACTTGCACAGAAGCTATGCAATCTTAACTGGTGATGTATAAGATCAGTTCAGATGAAATGAATACACAGAATTCGATGTTACTGTACTTGGTCCTACTATAATAAATCCACTGATAAAAAATTGCTTCCTTCCAACACTGTGTCCTATAAAAATACACACAATCTGCAATGACTGACTTGTTGCCTACCCAACTCAAGGAAAGCAAGCTAAGCAATTCTGCAGCCTGGAGACAAATGATCCACTTTATTTTGATCTTAAGTTCCTTAAATCTCTTATTTATAGGAGTTGTAGCAAGTATTTCACAAATCTTCAAGAAAGTAAGCATCACTTGTACTGTACTTATTATGAGAGCTCAACCTAGAAGTACTGAACTTAAATCCATTAATCAGCATCACAGCAGAGCAGGTAAGGAGCCTGATCATCGATTATTCTCCATACATTCAACCCCAGATCAACAACTGTTTCACAAGTAGACATGGATACCTAAAGAACCTTACAGAACTGGAAAGAGCACATGGAAAATGTAAGATTCGTTATCCAAAGTACTGAACAATACAGCAAGCACCACCATAAAGAAAGTTCTGTCTTACTACCAATTATAAGGTGCATAATAACCACAGGATATTTTCTTCCATCTCAGGACTGGTGGCACTACTCTCAGGGTTCTTGGATTTTGTTTAAACCCAGTTTTCTGGGATTCAATGTCCTGCAGTGCAAAAGTCTTTTAAATCAATATGCATGCTCCACCTGCTGCTCACTCTTTATTGCACTGCTGAAGTTGCAGCATCTACACAGGGTGACGTTGAATGTTTTGAAAACTCTTATAAAAGGTTAGAAAGGCTCTCTTATATGAGGTTTCAGCTGGCTTCTGTCATTATGAAAGTCAGTATCTAGAGTTTCCTGTTACACTTCGTTAGCTCACCTTGTTCAAGAGGACATACAGTCAGCTAATCAGACATTTGCACAGATATATTTGTGAAATTATTAGGTGGAAAACTTAAAAGAGAAAACAGGTTGAAAAAAAATCTTAACAGGAGATAAAATAACAGCAGCAAAAATAAATAAAAAGAGTGTAACAGTTTTTTTTATAGAACTTTTTTTTTTTCTTTTAAAGAAAATGCTCCAAAATGACAAAAATGCTCCTGTTTGACAAAATGCAGAAAATCAATGCCATTTCCTTCTCAGCAACACCCACCCTCAGCAGCAACTTGCTCAGTAAAACAGCAGGGAGGTGAAAGGCTCCAAAATGGAAGGTTTTATTATAAAAATTGATGCTTTCAGTAGCTTAAGTGAAGAGTGACTAACACAAAAACACAGAAACTGGTACTGTATTTTGAAATTAATGAAACATTTTCAAATACGGAAGTTCCGGGCCTACTTTCTTTGTTACACAGAAAATATGCTTATTGCAGTTTGATTGTTCCAACGGATCCATTACTACAGCATTTGAGAAAATTACAAAGATAGTCTATTTTTTTTTTTATAATTTTCAGAGGAGACATAGAATGTTCTGAAAAATCCAAGTCAATCCACTCATCATCTCAACCTACTGCATGATTTATAAAATTGTTTTAAGGAAAATAATGGAAAATAATACCAGGTAACATGGAGTCACTGAAAAATAAAAGACACATTAGCAGGTTTATCTTATCCCTAGCTTAAAGAAAATTGATGAAGTAAAGGAAATATTAAGACTATAAAATATTTTCAAAGCTAAGAACTGAACTTGTTTCCAATGAGAAAAGTTCATAGAATCAGTTGTCAGGAAAGGCCCTGCACCATGACCTGTCAAACTAAAGTTCGAGATAAATCCAGGATGTATTCTAGCATGAGTTGCACAAAAAAAGTTTATGCCAAAATAGCACAGCAGGATTAGAAACGGCCTAAGCACCTGCTATTCAACAAAGGTCAGAATTTGAGCACTGATTAGTTTATGCTGCTACACGGATAACTGATGAGTACCCAGAGGATTTCAGCAAAATAATTAAAATGTTGCAAGAGTACAGGCCAGGGCAAACTACAGCAAAGTTGTTTTGTATCTTTTTTCAGTGACCCTGGCACTGGGAATTTGAAATTGTTTCTCACGTTCTGTTCAGCCTATATAATACTGCATTAAAGCTGCACCAGAGCTGCTTATCCTTAAAGTACAACTTAATTCCTCTAAACACCTCTCCATAGGGCCTGAAACATGGCAGAATTTGAATATCACATTCAGTGAGGCACAAAGGACAAAATTCATGCAACTAAATGAAACAGCAGAGGTAATCAGCCTAGGACTCCCTAGCCATCGGAGACCAGAGCAATATGGTCAGAGAAATCTAGGATGTGATTCACTTCATCCTACAGTCGTCTAAAATTACACAGATGAATCACATCCTGAAAGTGCCTCTTTTCTGTTTATGGAGAGCCCCAGCAGACGCAGACCGTAGACAATGGCTGTGTGAGATGAAGGCCATCCCCACAAATTGAGCATACACCTTCAGTGCACCGAGTCAATCCCAGTAGTGGAGAAGCTTCAGGCAAAATGCAGCCTGGGCACTGCCTGTCGCTGAGTATGGACAGGGCCAGGAGGAGGTGAAGGTGGCAGGGTTTATGGTTCTGCAAATTTCCAGCCCCTTTAAAAACGTTTACTGCTGAGATGCACACCCATTGAGTGAATGTAAGCCACAGAGCTGCTGAGAGCAATTGATTTAACATCTCCATCTGTACAATACATGCTGGCATTACCAGAACTTGGGTCACCTGCCTTTGTACTCATTGAGGCAACTGGCGTAAGGAAAAAGATCTACATGTGTAAGGGGAGATGGTAGACTTGTGCATGTTTTTTCTGCGATAAGATGCTAGCCTAACAATAAGATGTGAATGCCATTTCTTCCCAAGGTTCAAAGGAGAAAAATTCATCACAAGGAACATCAGATGTGGTGAAGGGCAGAGCCCCAAAGAGAAGAAAACTGAAGAGCAGACCAAGAGAGGGGTGGGCAAGGCCTTTTGTAAGAAATACTGGAGAGGTACTCACATGTGTTGTTAAGGCACTACTCCCCAGAGAGAAAAACAGACTGGATTTTATTAAAATAAGCTACTACTTTTAGAATCTCTCTTTGCATGTTTATAACATTTTACATATTAAATTGTGTGCTGAAGGTATGTATTTAAGTTCAACCAGAACCATGTCAGTAATGCTTTACTATCAATATTTGGCCTTCAAATAATTTTTATAGCATAATGCAGGAAGGAAATCTGTTGGTTCCTAAAACAGACGAATGCAGTACTGAAGATGAAACAATCCAATTATTCTGAAAGATGTCAACAGAATAGGTAGTGACCAATTTTATCTAAAATCTTACTGAAACATGAAGTGGGATTTCTTATATACTAAGTGCTAAAGTTGAGCACTTAATTAGACTGTCAAATCTAGGAGGACCAGAAGCAGATTAAACTTTAGATACTTATACATAGAGATCAGACACTGCAGTGCAAAGGAAAGATTAGATGATCATAACTAATCTAAGTTTTAATTAAAATTTAAAAGCAGACAGGTTTCACATTGCCCACAAGGGAGAAAAGTCTGTGTTCCACCAAGATGGGTTCAAGTTTTTTTCCACATTTCTGAATTGAATTTGGTATCCAGCCTTTCTAATATTATTCTCTGCTTTAAAATAAATAAATAATTAAATAAATTTCCCATTTTGAAAAATTCACACTGAGGGCCACATTCCATTTGTATTTATTGACTGGTTGAATTAGCTCACAGGTTAATAAGTTGGTACTAAATATTTTCCACTTCTGATGAACATATTCCTAAATTTTCCAAAATTTCAAATCAATATATCACTCTATGAACATCTCTGCCCTCTGCTCAAGCCTGAAAGTTCATTTTGATGTAAGGAAAGGGAAGAATGCATTATCACCTACATAGATGCAAACACAAGATAGTGCCCAATCTTGCAGAGATTTTCCACTGAAGACTGGGGGTAATGACAGAGATAAAACTCAAAACATATGATAATGTATTTTCCTTCCTATTTTGGGCTGATTGACTTATTCATTAGGATTTCATTAGATGGTAAGTTTAACCCTTCTTCCATTTATAAATTGTTTCCAATTCATTTCTTACTTCTGAAAATGTATTCATTATTCATATGTATTTTATGAAGTGTTTAGGTGAACAATTTTAAACATAATGATTTTCTTAATCTCTGTTTCTTTTCCCGTTGGGAGTGTTTGGCTTTAGTCACACAGAATTGACCTTAGCAAATATTTTAAGCACGTGATGATACCTCATTTAAGTTAGTATATGTAGGGTTTTTTTCTGGAATGAGGGTAAACACAATAGGCATATCAGGTTAGAAACTAATGAATGATGAACATCAAGTATTGTATGAAGTATCTAAGTGTTATTCTTTAAAAAGAAAAAGTCCAAAGCTTCAAAATGTTGCCTTTTTTAGAAGAGAGACCACAAATTCTTCCTACTTTTGGCTGACAGTAAAACAAAGGGCAGAAGTCACAAGTTTGGGAGACTTACAGTGGATATGGGAAGGACCTCTTCTATTTGGGGCTGGCCAAAAAGGTCACCCAAAGAGGTTTTAAATCCCTATCCTTGGAGGAAAACCTTGTAGGTTTTCAAGACTCCTGTAGGACTTCTGATATAGTTGCCAGCTGTCCTGCTTTTAGCCAGTGACTGAACTAGTCAACCTCCAGAGGACCCTCAAACTAGCACTTGTGTGATTTAACATTTAACTTGTTTAACTATTTAACATTAATTATTTGAATTACAGTTGTTAAACGTTTCACATAAGGATAACACCAGAGGAAATTATACAGTAACACACCCTAGTAATTTCTCACATGGTCTTTTTCACTATGCATAGATATGTAATACTAGATATTGGACATTTACCACGAAGGACTGACAGCTCCCAGCTGACAGCTCCCAACAAGGACCGATGTGGAATTTAAAGTCTGTGAAAAACACCCTGTCAAAAGATCTCACCTTGCAAATACAGCAATAAATGGAAGCAGCTACTTGAAGGAAGAGGAGAAAAACCTTTTGCAAAATCTATACTGGTCTCAGCTAAGGGATAGCTCAGCAATTACAAACCACCTGGAAATGCAGAGAAACTCAGAAAGTTGGGTAGTCAAGACATAAAAAGTTGGGGCCAGTTTCAAGTTGTGCAGTTGGGTTTGTACACAGGTGCCATCTGTCACTATGGGTGACCTTCATCTTATTCATTTAATGCCCTAGCTTAAACAGACTTTTGTTCATCAAGGTCATTTCTTAACATTCAAGTATAGCAAAGTTATTCCAATGGGTTACTGATCAGGCATTTACAACACAGGGAAAAAAACAAAACAAAACAAAACAAAACAAAAAAAAAACAACACATGATTAAGTAAAATGGAATGATTATGGAATTGAATTTGTGGTAAAGACAAACATATCTTTACCATTTTTAGATATTTTTATATTTTTAACACTTCACTTGCACCATCAATTACATGAAGCAGTGTTGTGCTGTCTACAAGGGTAAGTGACTCTCTCAGGGGCCAGACCCAGGACACTCTCAGATCTCTTGCTGGTTGCCAGCTGGCCTATCCCTCCACCCAAAAGCCTTTTTAGTCAACTGCTTTTAAATTACAAAAAGGGTTTGTCAGTACCATGGGTTTCCACTCATGAGTCTGATATGATTCTCCCATCTCAGTTCTACCTTATTCCAGTTTCCCACATGCCATCCCCTGTCGGACTTTGCCCCCCTACAGTTTCCTGCTCTGCTTGTGGCTCCTCTCCATGTGTCCCAGATAACCTTTTCGGTGTGTCAGCTGGGTAAAACACAGGCTGGGGATGATGAAATACAATATACCCCCAAAAAATGTATTGGCTGTAACATATGTATATGACAGCCAGCTGCTTCTAAACAAATGGGTAACAGCACACAAATGGTATTTATTACACATAAGAACTTCAAGCTTGGTCCAATAATGTTGAAGCTGAGAACAGGTGAAAAAATACTAGAAGAGGAAAAAATACTATAAAGATGGACAGAGAGTCCTTCCACCTCTGACAGAATTTTTTTTTTAACAAAATTAAAAAGAGTAGTGAATATGAAGGAGCATTTAAAGAAAACACAGCTTTCTAGGATCAAACAGTCAGCAGTTGTTCAGGCGGGAATTTGACTTCTTCACCAGAGCAAGTGGAGATACAGAAGCTAAAAGGAACAAAAAGATGTGTTTCTAAAAAATTAAGGAGTCAACATTGTGAGTCAGAGGTTCTGCATTGTTGGGAAACCTGTAGGTAAAATAAGGGAAAGAAAATCTATTATCTAACCATGCTAAAGGAATGTGAAAAATAGTGCATTAAAAATAAATTAATTGATTAATTAATCAATTAACAAAACACCCAACAACAAAAACAAAACCAGGGCAGGGAAGTAGTTTTATAACTGTATGTTTGAAATATGGCAAGTTAACCAGAAGAACTGTCAAAGAATTCCTAAACGACTGAAGAGAGTTTAGTTAAGCATGCAATGTGGGTCTGTGCAATGCTTAATTAGAAACCAGACAGCAGACAGCAACAGGAATCAAAGACTCAAAATGAGGTGAAAGTCTGTTATACAATTTTAAGGCTGTGCAAGGCTTCAAAAGAGAAACTGAGCAATGGACAAGTGTTGGAGGGAAAGTATGACTTTATTATTGTGAGCTGCACTGTATAACCAGGACCATACACATATGTACAAGCAAAACAAAACAGGAGAAATGTGTGAAATACAGTAAGTATGTGCTAAGAATCGGCAGGAAAGATAACAGAAGTAGATTAAAAAAAGAGACTTAATATCACCCAGTCTTTGCAGAAAACTGCTACATTTTTTAGATCCATTCTGCAAAAGCCATAAGATAAAGAATAAAAATATCCAAAGTGAAAAAAGTATATATATATATATATATATATATATATATATATATATATATATATATGCATTCTGTATAGCAAAGTGAAAAAAAAATCTTTTGTGGGAATTTGTACTGATGGCTAAAACAAGCCAAAGTTTAAATCATACGATGGTGTAAAAGGGGGACCTGATCTACCTACTAAAGTTTTATATGAGTAAGTTTAAAAAGCAAAACAATTTTGAAAAGGTAAACCTAAATGTTTCAGAATTTAGAACATATTTTAAAGCTAAAAATGTCAAACACTGGGTGTCATTAAGAGTTGATAACAATAGAACGTTAGGCCATGTAGACAGGGATGAAAGCTGTAGATAAAAAAGAAATGCAGTGAATTTAGAAATAGATGAGGAAAATAAATTCCTTAATATTAAACATATAAAGCAAGGAAGAAATCACCAGTAGTGGCACAATGATAAAAATCAGACTTACATTGAATGTGTAAATGTGCTATATAGAATTATAGATGAACCAAAATTGCATAATTAGTTTGGATATCCTAGATTGTTATTCACAATTTCCAAAAGTAGTATTATTAGAGAATAAAGCACCTAAAGAAGTAATCTCATGCTTCAACTGGTATTAGCTGACATTCCAAGTGTGGGAACAACTGATAAGAACTGCAATTTGATTACTGTGTTTTTAACGGTGTTTTTAAAACATCATGTACCTATACCACTTCAAGCCCAGTGCATTCATAGGTCCTCTGGAAGGTATTATTTTTTTAAAAAGAATGATCTAAGAGAATAAGAATGAAGATCAGAGTCGCATATGACATCATTAATAGGGCAGCATGTTAATGAATAACCTGAATACAAAGACTTTCTGCTGTTGAGCTGTTGTTCAGTCCAATGTTGAGAACAAGGCCATCCAAAAGAAGCCTGTTGAGCTTGCTTAGTGAATTCCAGCAGGAACAAGAAAAGACATCTTTGGTTTCTTCCACAGAAGGAGGAAACACAGATGGATTCCAAATTTCAAAGATCAGAAATAGAACAAACTGTATAAGAGGCAATACAGAGAGCTTCATGGAAAAGACCAAGCATTAATTCAGAGGTTAAAATCCAAGAGGTGCTGCAGAGATCTTCAAAACAAAGAAGGCAAGACAGGAATTGATTGACAGTCTTTGATATTTGCATTATATTATCACTAATTCCTATGTTTCCTTCAGAAGAAAAGCTGTAAAGTTATCTGGGCCACAAAGAATTCTGATCCCAGTCAGCAATTGTCACTGCTGGTTGACAGAAACATGACACAAAGGAGACATGGAGACCTTTTCTCCTTTCTATAAAACATATTAGTTAATGTGCTATTTTAACAAAAAACATAAGTCAAAGCTCTGATTGATCATAATTTTAAACAATATATATATAATGCTATAGATATGACATACATATCTTCCAAAGAGGAATATTCAAACGATGCAAAATCAAAAAATGTTGTATATTAAATTTATATACATGTAAATGTTGTATATGTTGTAAATTAAATTTATGTATATATAAAGTTTTCTTCTGTATTTTCTAATATCTTTGATGGAATACATAGGATCTGTTTTGCTCATATAATCAATTTCTGCAATGCCAGCACATTCTTCATAAAGACCAAATTCCTGAGAAGAACATATTTCACAAATGTGTTATATGGTAAAGAGCAAGTCAATGCCATTTCAGATTATGTCAGGTGAGCGGAGCAGCTATTCAGGGAACCAAATGGAAGTTGTCTGCATTTTCAGTTCTGTGCCATGCAAAACACATGAACTAAACCAGGCATTCACAAAAGGTTTTCAAAATGTCTACTTTTTGCTGCTTAGAAATTCATTCTAAATTTTTGGAAGTTCTACTTACATTTTTGAAGACCTAAAAAATATCAGTGGTGCTTTAGCACTTAAAGGCAGGAATTCTTTGCTACTTTTTCAGTGTTATTATCCACTGAGCCAAAAAGTTAAGGCAGTGTGACAGCGATACCAGGAGAAGGTAAATACATCCAGTCCCAGCACCGTTCCTCCAGTGTAGCATGTCATGGGGGTTTATGCTTCAATTCCTGGCTTCAGCAACCATTTAGGAGAAGAATTTGCTAAGTATAATGATGTCTGCAGCAAGCTGATGCCCAGGAAATTTGATGTAAACACACTGTTCTATTCAAGTAAAGCCCCTAAGGCCAACAGAAGAGTTTGCATTCCTTTACATCAATATTTGAACCTAAAGAAAAAAATGTTTTCTCCTACCTCATTCAGCTTTCTATATACCTCCACAATGTAGGTAATACCTCCATAATGTAAATAATCACCTTGAAAATAAGTACAAGAATTGCATTATACCCTTTAAGTTTATTTCAAAACTGAACATTACAAATTCACTTTCAAGTCCGTCACCTTTGTTGCAGTAACAAATTATACTTTTTTTTCTAATTTTCCCTGAAATATAGCCCCAACTGAAATATTTAGCAACCATTTTGTAATTCACAAGCTTCATATGACAAGCCACATTCATTTCAATTTTCAAGTTAACTGATCATACATCATTTCAGTTTTCAAAATGAATTTGCTATAAGAGTATAAAATTACTTCTAGCAAAGTTATATTAATTACCTTACATTTAACTGGCTAAAAAACTTAGCACAAATACTTTTTACTCTCCACCAAGAGCTTCCTGGGTTACAAAGAAGACAAACAAGAGGAAAAAAGTGGTACTTTTTTCAAATGTTCAGTAAATCTATTGTCTACTTCCACAGCCCACAAGCCTCTTTTTGGTTCTTGTATTAGCACTGTTGATAGTCAAATAACTCAAGTAGGACTCATTTCCAAGTAGTGTGAAAGAAATTGTTTTCCTTGCAAGTAAAGTTGGGAACAAGGTGTTAAAGCAAAAAAGTAAGTAGTGACAAGCATGCTCGGGAACATTTAGTAATGGCTCCAGCTTAGACAAGCAAATGAAAGCATTAATGTGATTGTTTTTTCAAATAGTCATGCTTGCATGGCTCCTGCAGTAAAGGGATAGCATTGGTAATTTGAATCATAGATTCTAAATTTAATTAAAATCTAAGTGAAAGAGAAGACATAAGCTGAAAGACTGATTTTTAGTGTAACATGCTTTGTTTCTAATGGACAGTGTCCTGTAGATTTGTGCTAGAAACGGTGTCCACAGGACATACAAAGAACACAAAAAGAGGACTTCTGGCTCAGAAGAACCATATATCACCAAGCATATAACACTGAGAGGGTGTATCATGTGAAATGCTTCTGTATGCTTGAACTTTCCTTACATTCTTCCCCTAAACAGGCACAGGGGCCCCTCCCAGAGGCAGAATCCTAAGATAGACACTTGTCATGTCCCTGAGCAAATACCTGACCCTGAGCTCTTTAAGGTGTCTTTAAGGCAGTGTGTCTTCAAGGCTCCATCTCTGAACTCTTTATTCTACCAATGTAATGTGCTATGGCAGTTGCACTTTCACACAGTTAGTCCCATGTTATTAGCTAGTCTCCTGAATCACTGGTTAGAAACCATTCTGTGAAACAAATATAATTCCCTCTTGGAACAAGCAAGTTGAACAATACTAATATCCTCTTTTATTATTGCTTTTGCTGAGATTTCAAGTACTATTTATGCACTGACACTTGAGTTATAATGTACCATGATTAGACCTCCTATCGCATTCCATTGCTTCTAGTCGTATAGATCAACCATTAGAATGAAATGAAATGTTTCCACAGTCTTGCTAAGAATCTTAGTAATTTGATCACTTTGCTTTCATAGTAGCATTGTTGGGACAAGAAGAACACAAAACATTTTATAACATATTTAATCCATTTCAGTAAAAAGATATGTTGTATATTTAAACTCAAGCAGGAAAGTATATGGATGATTTATCATTCCAGGCGTATTCCAAGCAGTATCATTTCCCAGATTGGACAAGGAGGATGCAAAAGACCAACCACAGTGATAAGTATTTCCAGTTCCTTCAGGCACTACTCAATCACACCTCTGTGCTGGTAATTCTTTCAATTCCCTTTTCTAATGTTTTAGTCCTATCTAAACAGCATTCTTTTGATTGTTCTGTTTATCAGACAATGAGAAATGTTTCAGTTCCTCATATATTATAAACTATAGCACCACTGATTGCAAAAAGTGATTCATCATGATGTTTCAGCAACTGTAAGAAAGGCTTTTCCCATATAGATACATTTATAAAAATTGTATATTTAGAAACTCTTATTCTTGAGGAGTATTTTGAAAAAAAATTGACAGAATCAAGGACAGTATGAATGAAAATGCTGTGAACAAGGATATTTGAATAGATAACAGATAATTCCTTCATAGGAATATTCCAAGGATTATATTCTAAGGAATTAATTTCTATCATCAATCTACTAGTAGATAGTTTGGACACATTACACTCAATGTGTAATGAAGACATAAAATCTATATCATTATGAAACCTGAATTCAATCTTAGTCAAAGTCCTTTATTAAAGAGATTATCATCAAGTGTGTCACTCATCTGAGTTTCTGTCATATGGTTCCTTATTGTAGTAAACATTCTGAGATAGCAGAATCACAAACGGTATTTGCTATTCCCATCACGTTGTCTATTGTATTATAGCATCTGACCACATAATCTTCCATTTGGACTTTGATCCAAATATGGGAAACATTTAGAAGTGATGTGCAAATATGAAAATATGAGGATGTAAATTCTATGAGATTTTTGATCTTTTTTTTAACTCTAGGGAAATAGATGCCAGCAGACCATTGTTACGAAAAAAAAAAAAAAAAAGAAAAAAAAAAAAAAGAGAGAGAGAGTAATGTTGCAAGAAGTCATTATGAAGGAAACAACAAACCAAACAAAATATGATGTAAGGAACATTAAAAAAAATAAAAATAAACTAGAAAACCACTTAGTTATCTCCAAAGTATCTGGTACAGTTAAGTAAATATGACTAATAAAGCCAGAAAATGTCTGATGTAGACATTGTTAAAAGATTTACTTGTCTTGGGACCTACAATGTAAGCCTTCCAAAAGAAATGTGTCCCACTCTTCACAAAAAGGAGAGAACAGATGCTGTACTTATCTCTTTCAGGGAAGTTGGGCATCACTAAGTGGAGCTAGGCAGTGCAAATAAGACTTCAGAAAAAAATGAAGCCCTTCCTGGAGGCTAGCTGAAACACTGAAATGGGTTTGACATCTTGCTCATCTATGCTGCAGACATGGTCATGATGTTTTGCACACTATTTGCAGGGGAACACCTGCAAGTGTTCCTGTGTGCAAGTGACCATCACGGCCAGTGTATATTTCCTAAGGGCTGAATGTATTACATCTGATAGTACCAGAAAACAGCAGAGTCTTCCCTGAGCAACTGATGTCAGTAATCCATTAATGCGATAGCCTGTATTGATTCTGCTCCTTCCATATTTCTGCCCTCACTAAACACTTCAGAATTTGCCAAGGATACTGAGAATTAAAAAAAAAAAAAAAAAAAAAAAAAAAAGTGATTTTATCACGTCAATCACTTTGAACAAGGACATTCTACTATCTTTTACAGATGTATTTAAGATTCTCATCATTAGGATACCCACAGGCCACAAAAAGAGCCTGCAAAAGTTTTATATCAGTTCAAAGCGTATATGTATTTGTGCATGCACCTCTAAATGGCATGAGTGAGGAAAGATAAAAGCAAAACTGTCATTCTCTACCACAATTTCAATCTGTGTATTCATTGTCATTCTCTTTCTATTATATATATATGAGACAAGTCCAAATTTCAACACCTCAGTTTCCTTAAACAGGTTTTATTAATCAGATAAGCACAAAGTAGCAGGGGCCACCTCAGTTCAGTTGAACTGTCCAAAATCTTATGGTAGGCAAGGAGACGGAGGCAGGTGAGCATTATTTGAAATGGCCTGGGGTATCCCATTGGCCTATACATGCCCTCAAGAAGGGTGTGGGAGTCCTGCAGGTTTTTCCTCAGCTCTGACATCCCTGTGGAGGAAGCTTTACATGTGACTTATCAACAATATTCAGGCAATGTAAATGAGCGCTGACATCGGTTTAGCTGTCTGAGATAAGTTTGTAATCCCTTCTTCACCATATTCAGACAGAGATTTTCCAGCCATACCATATTGCCCTGACAAAATAGTATTTTCATAAATTTGCTTAAGTCATCCTTTAGACAAATAGATGTGAAATGCCTCAAGTACTATATACATATAACTGTTAATCAGCCAGGAGATACTACAATCAAGTTTCATCAAAAGTTTTTTTTTTATTTGGATGGGCTACTGAACAGGAAATAAATCCCTGGAAAATTTTTGGATCACCTAACCCAGTGTTTTCCAAACTGGAAGTCCAATCCCAAGTATAGTCATGAACTTCTGAGAAATCCACTTTTTTCTCATAATCACACTTGCATTATATTAATAAAATATGACTAGTTTGTAAATGAGATCGTAACTGGAATCTGTTTAGGAACAAACACCCACACAGATGATGCAAGTGCAAAATTAACCATTCCAACAATGCTTTAGGAATAATTTAGATTAAAATGATTTCATGGTTCTGCAGCTGTCTCCAACAGAGGTGTATTACATGTATTAGTACCTAAAATGTTTGTTGACCTTATCATCTTTCACTTTATCCAAGTTTTGATTTGCTAGTTCAAGTTAATGCCATTCAGAGGGTAGAACATCCTTTTCATCTTTGGAAAGAGCAAAGAGATAAACCTTGGAAAGCTGAACAAAAATTAAAAGGAACACAGTAAATGCAGCTTGTAGTGAAATCAGAGAAGCTGGATGCATCTCAATTTATCAGAAAGTTCAGAACTTTTTCTAGCTAACTATTGTGTTTTCTACATATGCACCCTGAAATATGCTGTGGTGCAAAAATATACACAGAAAATTATTTTTCTTTCCTGCTGATTTATTTATATGACACCGGCATTCACGGATGCCAACATTTTATTGTATACAGAGTGTCAGTCACAGATATGCACTGTGCAAGGAGGAAGTACCTCTCCTGAAATTGCTTTGCCAAGCCCTCGTTGCAGATTCAGTGAGTCAGAAAGCTTTTTACTTTCATAAAGTCTGCACCACCGGGCCTGGAACACACTGCGCTCGACAGCTTCTGAAGACATCCCCACAGAGGGAGCACAAAATAATTGTAACCCCCAGTGCAACTAACTCTCAGTCCTGGGTTTTCACTATACCTCTGTGTGAGAGCTTCTCCAGGATGATCCTTAGGCGCTGAAGAACAGGGGGTGAAATGTCGTATTTGTATATGTCTATTACTGGCACTTGCTGACATCTCCCAAATATTCCATCTGCAGGAGAGACAAAAAGAAAAGGAAAAACATACATTTCATTTTCTGAGAGTAAGAAATGTGTGATGAGACGCGCATTTCCAATGTGTCCTAATTATATACTCAAGGGACCTTTTAAAAGACACTTTAAAAAGTTATCAAAGGACTACTGAAGTCATGAGGCAGGGTATTTTCTATCAAAATAAATAAATACTGGAAAGAATATTATTTGGGGGAAGAGTCTACTGTATAAGTTATGACTGCAGTTTTCTTTATAAAGTTATTTCAGATTTCTGCCTCCCAAATCTTTTGATGTAAGACTTCTTTACTGCCAATTCAGTAGGAAAAAATTGGTGTTCAGAGCCTACTATGTTGCAGATGAAAAGCACAGCATCCAGAAATATAAATATTAATTTGCAGAAACTATGAGGATTTGCTGAAACATTTTTAATGCAAGATCTGTGTGTTAGGCATTGGTAAATGAGAACTGAATCCATAATGGCTAGCAAAGGCTCATTTCAAGAAGTACCCTCTAATGAATGCAATAAAAGAAAGCTGCTCACAGAACAATGAGATATTAATGTGGCCTAATTTATTTAGCTCCGTTCCATTTGTCTAAAATGACAGACTCTTCTCATCAATGTCTTTTCAAATCACACCTTCTAATTAATTTAGCTTCTTATTAGTCTTTATTTAGAGAATTGTTCATTTTGAGACAAGCTTCCTGTGTATGTGTGGGAGGAACAGAGAGTTCAAACATTCAAATTACCTTTCTCTCTTTCACACAAAAGACTAATTCAGAGCCTAGGTGCTTCACATGCAATCTGACCATCTGCAATCCTAGGCCTCTGAGAAAGAAAGTGGGTTCATTTATTGTTCAAAACAGTTCAGTTCCATACAGTGATCCAAAGGAAGCAATTTAAATGCAACAAGTTTAATTAGCAAAATATTCTGCTGCAGTACTAGTTTTAACATAGTAATTACTTCTGCTCTGATATTACATCCATGCTCAAAGAGGAGAGCTACATCAGATTAGCAGAAAATAACGGTAAGTATTAATTTGCAAATGTCCATTACTTTCTCTGCTACTTCACAGAGCTAAAAGACTACAAATGGAAACTACAGACACAGCTGTTCACTAAACACAAATAATGGCATAAAAGAAAATAAACCAATCCAGGATGCAGAAAAAAAAAAAAAATAGGCATTATTAGCCTTCACTGTTAAATACAAATACCCCATTGAAATTAGCCAACTTCTGCTTTCTTCACCTTTCCAATCCTCCAGCCAACAGTTACAACAGCTAAATTAAGTTAATCCAAATTAAAAAATTTACTTCTCAGTCTATTTTTTTTTTTTAATGGGAAACTAGGTTTAGAAACCACATGTACAGAACTGTTTTATTTTTCTGCCATATGATGTATAAAGCAGCT
Source organism: Aythya marila (assembly GCF_965140915.1). Lineage (NCBI taxonomy): Eukaryota > Metazoa > Chordata > Aves > Anseriformes > Anatidae > Aythya > Aythya marila. The sequence continues at coordinate 10,239,747 of NC_139043.1, forward strand.
TAACAGCAGATTAAAATATTATGGGTGGAATATTCACCTCTGCTTAAGAACCTGTTGCTGTTGGAAATGAGCAAAGTATATAAATATCAGTCACTCATAAGTGGGTGGATAATGGGAATAAATAAGGTCTTGATTCAAAAAAGAACAGAACATTTCAGTTTAAGGACAGGACTGTTCTTAAAGAACCATGATTTGAAATACCACCATTACTGGATATAAACAATTAGGACAATAAGCACTTAATATTATTTGATTTTTAAAAAAATAATATACATTAAACATAATTATAAATTTATTTCTCAGTCCAGAGAAGCATTCATTCTTAAACATAGACTAAAAATGTTCATATTAGTACCATTTAAAAACATTTTAATGGATATAAAAGCTAATTCATCCACAAAATCGAAGAGGCCAAAAACCAGTTTTCAGAAACCTTTTGCCCACTGCTGTTGAATACAACAAAAAGTATTTAAATTCTAAAATTAACAATTATCATATGAGCTTGGGCAACCCAAACACCATAGGGCTTCTTAGGAAGAAACTGCAAATTATTTTGGCTGTTGTACTTGAAATATGGGCACAACGAGTTTTAAAGAGCTGCAATCCTAAACAACGCTCTGCTCTGCTATCTGCAGCACCAGGGTTGAGGAAGCGAAATATGCCCCATGGAGCGGTTGGTAAATACCATCGGTAAAATAGGAGGGTCTTTACAGTGGGGATTACAGTTGGACTGGAGTTGTGTAAACATTGGATTTCATAGTTCAGTGCAGTAAAAAATAAAATAATAAAATAAAATAAAATAAAATAAAATAAAATAAAATAAAATAAAATAAAATAAAATAAAATAAAATAAAATAAAAACAGTAATCTTCCTAGGTTGTTCTGTTAGATTTTTATTTGATTGCAAGGCTTCTGTGCCAAGATTTAAAGACTAAATAATTAATTTGAGGTTGAACATTCAATTTTCAGGGTACCTCTCCATTAAACCTGCTAAAAGTTACATAGATTACAGGGGGAGGGGGGGAAGCAAGCGAGAGAAATTTTTTAAAATATATTAATAATAATATTATTATTAATAATAATAATAATAATAATAATAATAAGTAAATGCTTTGCCTTCTTTCTTTCCAAGAACACTGTTTGGCAGATTTGGCCCAAAGTCATAAATAGCATTGGTCCAGCACAAACCTTGTTTTAATAGAATAACAGAATCACGGAATATCCCAAGCTGGAGGGGACCCGCAAGGATCATCAAGTCCAACTCCTGGCTCCACAAAAGGTAACTAAAAATCAGCCCCTATGTCTGAGAGAGGTGTCCAGGTGCTTCTTGAACTCCAGCAGGCTCTGTGCTGTCACCACTGCCCTGGGCAGCCTGTCCCAGTGCCAGATCACCTCTGGGTGCAGACCCTTTCCCTAACCCCCATCCTGACCCTCCCCTGTCCCAGCTCCATGACGTTCCCTCGGGTCCTGTCGCTGTCCCCAGAGAGCAGAGCTCAGAGCCTGCACCTCCGCTCCCCTCGTGAGGGAGCTGCAGGCCGCCATGAGCCCTCAGTCTGCTTTGCCCTGGGCTGAACAAACCAAGGGACTTGAGCTGCTCCTCATACACATTCCCCTCTAGACCCTTCTCATAGCCCTCCTTTGGATACTCCCTAATAGTTTTATGGCCTTCTTATACTGTGGAGCCCAAAACTGCATGTAATGATTGATTCAAAGATCGAAGCCGAAATTCCTTTAAGTGGTATATTCTTTATTGCAGCGCTGGATGCACGGGGGATCTCTCCACCTATCGTGCATACCTAAAGCGGAAAGCAGTCTTGAATTTATACAATCAATCTATCAATATTCTACAAGCACCTATACATATGCATTACCTATCCCCGCCTTCCCTCGCTTCTCATGCTAATTAGCCTTTTGGCACCTTGCGCCTGCGTAGAGCCTTCCAAGAATTGTGGGCAGGGGTCTTTGGGACGTGGGCAGGGGTCTTTGGGAGGAAGACCCCGAGTCTTCCTCACAGTGTACTTTTCACCTTTGGTCAGGAATCTGCTGAATTGGCATGTTTCTTAATTGCGAGAGCTGGTTGTTGCCAATTCTTCCGTTTGTTGTATCTTTATAATGAATTCCAATGTCCAGTTTTGAGATTTATAGTCCTTACGTTTGTTTCTCTGTCCGTCTGCCGCTTCCTTATCATGAGTTTCAGTGTCTTGTTTCGAGATATACAGTCCTTGTCTGGGGATTGTCCTTGCCTCCCCAATGCCTCCCCAATACCTCCTTAATCATACTTAAGGTACTATGCAGCACAGAGCAGAATGGGACAATCCCTTCCCTTGACGGCTAACCATGCTTTGCTTGATGCACCCCAGGACACAGAATGCCACCCAGCTTACCCTGCTACAACCTATCTAAAAATATTGCAGTCTTTACAGGGAATGACTACATGGTGCACCCTTCCAGATGAGCAGCCCCCACCTCCAGAGCAGGGTGATGCAGGGCCACTGCAGCCGACAGGACCCCAGAAGCCCGCAGTATGCCTATTTCACTGGAAATTGAAACATCCCTGATGAGAAAAGCCCAGTGAATTGCCCAGTGTTATCCTGAAGAAAAAAAAAAAAAAAAAAAAAAAAAAAAAAAAAAAAAAAAAAGGAAACTAGAAAAGCTTCCAGATTTTACAGAAGATATCATACAGTGAAGGAAGTTCAAAGCATGACTGATGCTTTAATAACCACCATCCAAGGAAAAGCACTGTAGGCCCACAGCCGTTAAGAGTGTGTTCGCACTGAACTTTGATTAAAATAGTATTCCAAGAAAGACAGTAATATGCGAGAGACATCTGCTCTTTACACATGCCCAGAATGAGGGAAGGTTGAGACAACCGATCAATATACACATATGGTTGCTATTAAAGTGCTATCATTTGCTAACAGTTAGCAAAAAGTAGTATCTGAAATTTCCATAGTAATACCGTGTAAGTTATACTTAGATCTGGGAACATCTGCGCTGGCAGCATTGTAATGTTGACTTTTAGATAGCTTCTCCATTTGTTTCCAAAGAAGAGACTAAAACACAGGAATAATATACCCAGGGAGATGGTGAGATACTTCCTTATGTATTTAGCTACTTTGTTACTGTGTTTAATATTCCATACATATTTTTTAGGAGCTCCTCTTTAAAAGCTTGCATTTTGACAAAGACATATTACGTAGTTAGATGTTAATACTAAAATACAGAAATTTAACCTAACCCAGATGCCCAACAAGATCTCAAATGAACCTCTCAGATGAATCTCTTCTATTAGAGACAACACTATGGACCATGGTACATTATTTACATGAATTAGTGGATATTTATGCCACCTACTGAGGAAGGAAGCACCACACACACTGCATTCATGAATGACATCTAGGTACTGAATTATGTAAAAGGAGGCCATGAAAATCTATAGTTTAAAACAGATTTTTTGGAAGTTTATTGTGTCAACATGTTCAGTTGGTAAGGTAAGCAGGCATCATGCTGAGCAGGTGGTCAAAAGTCTTTAGACACTTACGGAGTGACCACCTTTACCTTGAAGGCAAGGTTATTTGTGGGCAGCTGATTCATTCATTTGTAGTGTTTACTACAAAAGAAAAACAAGCAAACAAAAATATTAGAGTCTGATAAGCTGTCCATGGCTACAGAAACATATCCCATCCTGAAACCATACTTGGTGTATGACTAATCTGAGAATCCAAAGATGTATACAAGATTTGGCCTAGTTTTAAACACCAGGAAGAAAAAAAAAAAAAAAAAAAAAAAAAAAAAAAAAAAAGGAAAAGACTGAGTACTTGTTGAATGAATTTTGCTGCTGAGCAAAGCTATGAGGACTGGTAGAGGCATTGGAGTTTATCTGCAGGCAGATGAAAGCTTAATAGATGGAAATTAAAAGATTGTGTTCTGCAGTAATTAATTATTTAGATCTACATGCAGTGAAATTTTTGCATGGCGCTGACAAGTGACCTTTGCAGAAGAGCCTCCAAGCTGCCGATTTGGAGCACCCAGTCTTGCTGCTGCCCAAGTTTCCTGCAGCAGCAGGGAAGGAAGCAGACAGAAACAGTATTTGCATACAGACACCAACCAACACTTCAGATTCCTTACTCTAATTACCTGACAATTGTTGAAGAATTATGAAGTAAAGCTTTGTCTAAAAAGTTTTGCCCTATACATGTATTGTAGGCATTGTGTTTTTTTCCTGTGCTGTAACGTGAACAAGAAAGCCCACAGTAGATGGATAGTACATGAAAGGTCCAGCAGTAGATGAAAGTGCATCTGCTGCCACCTCTGTCTCATTTGCGCTCATGTAGTTATTATCAGAGAACTTCCCCTAATGCCTCTTCACAGATTTCAGTGGGCACCAGCCTTCAGCAACCAAACCTTCTGGAAGAACATTCTTTCTTCTCACTGAGCATGTACACTTCACTCACCTTCCCCTGGCTTTGGGTTTAAGGAGATGTAGGGTCCAAGAGTAGTCCAGGACTAATGAGAATGCCAATACTTAGTGTCTAATAACCCAAGTTTAGAGCCCCATTTGTTGACTGGAAAGAACAAACCATATTCCAATGAGAGGCATTATATCTACACCTCAAAAGTCCCATGATACCAGACTTCATGGTTACAGAGATTAAATGTTCTAGAAAGTATGAAAGAGAGTGTTGAAGCATTTTACTTTTCTCTCCCTGCTGTTTCTGCCCAGTAAGGTGTTTGGTTCCAAAATCCTTTTGTAAAAAAGAAAAAATGGTACCATTCCTTGAAGAGTACATTAAGCTGCATTTTGGGAAGTTTATTTCAGAAGACATAGCCCACAAATCTACACTCATTTACAAGGAAGCTCTTCAGCAAACAACATATTTTTAATATTCCCTTAAAAAAAAAAAAATGTTCATACTTTAGATGTTTCCTTTTAAATTCTCTTTACGAGCGAGGTAGAGATCACAAAGAGCAGCAGTGGCTTCCACAGTGTCATTTCTCATGTAATGTTTTGAAAATATTACTTCAATGCTTTCAAACAGCAAATGCTTACAAGTCTCACTGCAGCAGTTCAGCAAAGCTACTGCCTGCAAGCATGGTTAACTGCATTGCAAATCTGCAGTGCTCCATGGAGAATGCTGCCTTCATAGGAGGCAATCCCCCCACCCCCCCCACCCCCCCCCCCCGTTAAACTTTTAAAACCTTTTTACCATTTTATTTTGCTTATCTAGGCGCAGCCTCAGTAGTCCTTGGTTATTTCCATTTCGGAGCAGTAAGAGTGGCATCTAGTGGACAGTTTCGTGCTCCGGGATCAGTCCTGGAGCAATTGCTATTCACCTGCTAAGTTTATTGCTTTCAGATGCATTTGACTTCATCTGGAAAACACAGCTATGAAGTTACAGCCACCCTCAGCGTTCCCCATCCTAATGGTTGATAGGTGTGGGGAAGTTTTTAGGGCAGTTAGTTAAAATTAAGGAATACAATACTAAAAATATACTTATGGCTATTTATTTCTAGAATTAACGCATTATTAAGAAAGCAAACAAAATGCACGCATTGTTTTTAAAAGAGTAGGTAGTGGTATTCGGCTTTTTCTAGCACTTAGGGCATAATACATTACATAATAAAAGTAAATCCTCAACTGTAAATAAAACACAAATAATATTTTTGTAGATTTATGGTTTAGATTTAATAGAGACACCATTAGAAACAGAAAATGATAAAGTTAGGAGTTCTAAACTTGAGAAAAAATACCCAACAAAAAAACACCATGTACTGTGTATTAACAATGGTCCATGAATACACTCCTCATCAGCAACTACATAAACTGCTGCCTGAAAGTCAAAGGTAACATAAATTCTGCTGAAAGCCAGATCACTTAACAGTCCTGTGAGAGGGCTCTAACAAGATTTAACACCTTTCTTCACCTCGTTGGACACAGACATTTAGGGATAAAACTGCATGGCTGGTTTTCAACCAAGAAACCCGAAACCTGATTGAACATCTGGAATATTTCTGATTATGGAAACAATTTGATGGCATGCTAGCAATTATGAAAGTGCTCATATTAAATGCTAAAATTTCACAATAACAACAGTATTAGTTAACTCATATGCAAATGCTGTGATAGGGCTGGGATTTGCAAAGCTTCAGATTCTCCTGAGGCCCTAATGAAAGCTCCTCTGAGGTTTGCAGTCTCCTCGAGGAGCAATTCTGCGAGCAAGTTCTGGAGGACTATGTTCTTCCTTCATCAGAAAACAGATATAACCTTCAACAGAAGGGAGATGTCATTCCAGGAAGTGTTTCTGTGCTAACCTGTAATTTAAGTGGTGGATTGCATGGTCCCAAAATATAATGCACACGTTCCCTTGAGAATTTTTTTGTTACAACTAAAACATATAAACTGTAGAGAAAGTAACTAAAAAAAATGCTACTCTCAGTTGAGTATAACAAAAAGAGGGAAGGAAGGGATTGTGACAAAGCTATCTACAGTTTAACAAAGCAAGAGCAGTCTAGCTATGAAAATAAGTGCTGCCTACTTCCCCTCAACCCCCCCCCCCAAAAAAAAAAAAAAAAAATCAGCCAGGAGTACAAGCTGTCCAGATTTCAATGTCTGCTTTCTGTGATTCACAGCACAGAAGCAAACCTCAGTCTTAATGGGTCCTCCATCGGTCTCCCAACCAGAGCAACAATGGCTATTCCTGGGCAGGAAAGGGCAGGAGGGAGTTCAAGAAAAGGAAAAAGCAGAGGTGTAAAGAGAGCAAGTCTTAATTTTTTTGCTGCTTGAGCTGATGTTCCAATAATAACGTGCAATAATGCTTAGCATTTCTTAGAGATCCAAACTCAAATTTTCCACAATCTAGGTAACCATGTGGAATAAAAACTGTGAAAACTGTGGGTTTTGTCTCCATGATTAAGAAGAGAAAGGATGACAGAGCTCTGCCTGTCTTGCTCTGTGACATTTTCCACATCCAGATGATCACTGCAGACTGCAAGCCACGAATCCACCTGCACCTACTTTTCATCACAGAGACCAACCCAGATTTGAGGCAACCTTTGAGAAAATACCCAAACTCTAATTTTAATATATTAAGAGGCATTTCTAAGCAAAACTACATGCTCAATATTAACCATGATGTCTTTAAGAAAAAAATAAAAAATAAAAATAAAAAAAGGAGTTTTCAATCCAAATTATCTGAATAGCAACTTCTTTTTTTTGACAGTAATGGTACTAAAGAGAAAAGAGAGGAAAGGCTCAAACATATAAATCCTTCTCCAACTGGAAAGATACCTTAAATTCAAGTATAAGTCAAGTATTAATAGACTTACATTAAAGCTATCTCTTTAGCACATTTAGTCACTGGACTGCAGGATTAACATGGAAGTTTTTATTTTACATTGCTATCTCATTACAGATAAATCTGAGCCATGTACCACCCCCCAACTAGAAAAAGCTTTTTCCAGTGTACAGAGAAAATACTGCACTAAATTCTGAACAGATCATTACTGTGAAAATATGGATAAACTACAGAACAGATAAAGAGAAAATGGAAAGAAAGGTGATAGCCACATAGATCCTTAAACACTGAGCTATCTGACTGAGGGTGGTGAGGCCCTGTCCCAGGCTGCCCAGAGGAGCTGTGGCTGCCCCATCCCTGGCAGTGCCCAAGGCCAGGCTGGATGGGGCTGGGAGCTGCCTGGGCTGCTGGGAGGGGGCCCTGCCCATGGCAGGGGGTTGGAACTGGGTGGGCTTTAAGGTCCCTTCCAACCCAAACTGTTCTCTGATTCTATGGTTCTTTATGGGAAAAAGACTGGAAGTCTATGCAACCTGGTTGATTAATTATTTATGACATTCTTGGGAGAAATGGAGTGAAAAGACAAAAGTGAACAAACTGAATCAGAACAAGTTTCAAGCAGGGAGAAAGTATTTTGAAGCTGTTCCACAGCTTCCTGAAAGAGCAATGCAGCTCCCTTTTGCTTGGACTGTTTACTATTGAGCCAGTGCAGTGGGGAATGATGAAACAGGAACAATTCTTTTTTTTTACTGAATATGCAATTAGGAACAGAGGTTACTGGAGGGACTAAGGATTTATTTATGGAAGCAATGACATGCAAATATACTAATGCTTATTTATGCACACTAATTTTCCAAGTATCACTGAGATGTACTTCAGTCACTTCAAGGATCCCCATTACATTTTCGGTTGGTGCCAAGAACCACTTTGGTGCTGGCAATGTCTTCAGTGTGTGATCAGACTAGAGCTGCTCTTGCATCTGTATTCCCAAAGCAAAAATAACTCTGCAAGAAAACATGTTCAGCAAAATGGATTTCTGCATTAATTTTCATTTGGTATTAAAAACAAAGTAGTGAAGGTTTTAACTGGAGTCCAAGAGCTAAGTGGCTAAGTGCCAAGAACTCGTATTTGAAGAGTTATTTATTATGGGTTTGCAGGAGACAGTGTTCTCATGAAAACATGACTACTGACCATTGCATTCATATTCATTACCGGCAATATCTACTAGTTAGGTCAAATTTCCTTGCTGACCTTTGCCAAACTTGAAGCTTCCTAGATCTTTGCAGAAAAATATTTATTGAAACAGCAGATGACTTTTGTAATCTGAGCTACTGAATTTATTCCTAAATGGAATTGACTTCAAACATGCATGAAATTATAGTAATAAAGATCTCCATCTTGTTCCCTAGCTGCAAAGTATTACAAAAATTATGGAAAATTATGTTATGCCCACCTGAACACATCAGCAGAAATTCCAAATGCATTCCTTTACAAAGGGGAGGAGAAACTCTTTGAAATTAGGGTAACTGCACACAGTGCACCCAGTGGACTGATTAAAACTTTTTGGAGCTACCTCGAATATCATACTTGCTTTAGTATGAAATATCAGCATGCCTATAGAAGCCACAGCACCAAGCAAGCCTACAAACAGGCACTGGGACAGCCAAGAACCTCACCTCAAGCTTAGACAGAGAAATGCTAACTGCTTCTGCTTCTTCTGACAAGACAATGAACAATCTGACCTTTTTCAAACAAAATATGTTTTAAGACAGCTAAATATATTACATACCTAGGACCACCTATCAGAAGCTGCATCCAGCAGCTATTTCAAAAGCAGCTTTGCTAATGGCAAGAGGTGACAGGAATGACAAAATCACAGTCCTCCTTGCTTGGTTCAGACCTCAGAGTTCAGTCAGAGACAGTTCCAGGACAAAAACACTCATAAGGTTTGTGAATAGATGAACGTGACAGCAATAAGTTGGAATAAGGAGGTGATGTCATTCACTGTGCAGCATTGATGAGGTCAGTATGGGAATACAGAGTTCTGGTCTCCAAGTTTTAAAATGAGTGATAAATTTTGGAAAGGACACTGAGAGAAGCAAAAGAGATTATCTATGGGATGGAAAAAGCCCTACAGTGAAAAGCCTTTTCCAGTGCAAAAGTCTGCCTTCAGCACAGAGGATGATCTTTTGTATCTCTAAGTAAGCCCACAGACAGATGAAATGATATGGGAATGGAGATGTGCAATAGGACTGGGAAGTATTTTATTCTCCTCAGCTTTACTGCTGCACATAACTTCTTCTAAGATTTGCAATGTCTGGAGTTATGGTAAGAATGTATCTGAAAGGCCACATTTTTCTGCTTTTGCAATGGGTGCAAAGACCCCTCAATACATGTGGATTGTGCAACACCAAATTGCTTCCTGTTTTATTCATAGAATGCATACAACTCACAGGAAATTGCTAACATTTGAGGATACTTATAAATAGTAATGTGCTTTTTAAAAATAGTGTATAAAACTAAAATCCATTATTAAACTGGAATTGAGGGGGAGAATTTAAGCTTCAAGTTAAGCTTCAGATTTTCCTGGAATTTAGTGGTTAAATGCAGGAACTGTATATTCAGTATAAAGACTTCTTAAAAGACTTCTATAAAAGATTCATTTTGAACAAAGCACCTATGCTACCAAAGGAGGAAGTAGCAGTTCATCAAAAATGCAAAATAAAAAAATTGGAAGCGCAGACTACAGGATCAGGAAAAAAAAAAATCACACACTGGAACAGTATATCACTAATGAATGCCATCTAAATTTCTCCCTCATTATTATTATCACTATATTGCTTATCAACATGCTTGGTTGGGACAACAAAACTGTACAGAATACAGGAGATGTTCCGCCTGTTGCCTCTGCTAATACTTCACCCTTGTGCTCTTCCAGGTAGAAACCAGCACTTTTTTCAGCACGTTGCAACAGAGCTCACTGAAAGGATTTCAATCATAAATGAAGATGCTTCTGCCCAAAATCTTTTATTCTGAAGTTTCTGCTGGACTCAAGAAACTAGTCACACACATTTCAAGAATATTGCTGAACTTATGATGCATATTGACTATTCACCCAAGTCTCTGCACAAAGACTGCTTGGAGTTTCACTCTTCTGCCCGTGTTTTGCCATCCTCCGGGTATTCAGCCACAGCCAAGCCTACCTCTTGTTCTGTCCAGAATAAGGTTGGCCAAGGGACCCACGAGAGGGTGATGATACAGGCCTCACTGGAGATGTCTCCAAGGGTCATGTAAACAGAGCTTTACACAGACTAATGAAAGCGAAGGGATAAAATGACATTTTAAAAATATAGAGGAAAAATAAGATTCTTGAGAAGATAAAAAACCTACCAGCTTCTATTCCTCACCATACCCTAGCCTTGACTTTCCAGTCAACAAAATGCTGTACCAAAACCAGAAAGATGCCATGTACATGTATGTATAGATGTAATTTTCAACGTAACCATATGTCTTTGTTTAATCTACAACAGCATTTTCTCTCAAAAGCATCAACCAAAATCCTCTAATCCAACTTCTGCATATTCAGCACCTGTAGTAGTTTTATGGCATATTTCAGTTTTCTTTTATATCACTGAGAACAGGAGCTTTAGAAAAGTGTAAAAAGTATTTGTTAGTGTTTTCAGTGTTTATGAATGGACAAGGTAGGAACAGAGCTTCCCATTTCTGTCACATCTGGGGCATCACCCTTTCAAATAAAAACGCTCACCCCAAATTCAAGGAAGGGCAGCCCAGCAAACAACCCGCACATTTTAATAAATTCCAGATTTTAAAGGCAGCACCCTAAGTCTTTTGTACAAACTTCATTTGCTGCAAAGTTCATATTCTGCTTCAGCCGCTGACTGCTGCCATATTCGGTGCAACTTGTTATGGGTGGAAAGATAAGCAGCAGGGCAGCAGAAAGAGGAGGTTTATCTCTGGCAGCTAATCTCCTCAATCAACAGCACTCAGCTCTGCTTAACAGCCGTTGCCAAGGAACGGGAAGCAGCTTTTCTTATCGGCTTCATAATGTTTCATTGACTATTCAGACTAGAATAGAAAGCTCTGACACTCAGGGTTATGAGCAGCACAAAATGAAAATGGCATATTATGTGGTAGGAAGAAGAGAAATCTTTTAGCCCTCACCTTATCTGGACAGTGACAGTTACTCCAAAAAAAAAAAAAAAAAAAAAATCATCTATCATTTTCTGCTCTGCTTATTTTAATATCACAAAACAAACAGAAAAATATATCTACATAAACAAGATATTTTTTTTTTTTAATGGTGTTGGCAGGTCCTCAGCAATTCCCTGACATTACTGATACCTCTTACACAGAGAAACCAGGGTTGCACAGATCCCTATTACATTACTGCAAAGTGAGCCTTCACTGCTTATTCTAAAGCTACTGTGAGCAGCTTCAATGTGTTGAGGGATGTCTTCTCACAGTAGGTGGGATCTTCTTCAAACCATGATAACCATGACCAGAATAAGACAATCTATGCAAAACTGACAATATTACATTTCTTTACCAGTGTTACTACTTCTCACTCCTGTCTTCATCCCTGCACAGATTCTGATTTTCAGTTCAAATATTCATATTCTTCATGCACAGGAGTAGTAAAACCTTATTGCATCTCTTCTGATTCTGATTTTTAGTATAAACACCTTATGAAATAGCTGCTTATGAAAACTTAAATCTGGGCCCATTTGGAATCACCATGAATTATAACTGTTGCTGTATTTGCATGATTTATAAAACACGTACAGGATATTATCATTACTCACCAAAGGCAGTGTTGTAATTAAGTAAGAGAATGTACCTAGATCTATTCACCGTATCACAAAGCAATAATATTAGAAAATAAATTTAAAAATTCAAAAATATGTTTGTTTGTCATTGTATCATCCCAAAGTCACCATATGCAGAGAGCTCTCACCCCTCCAAGTTTTGTCTTTCATATATTAACATAATCCCAGAAAATGGGAGGAATATCCTGCAATGAATTTTACATTCGTGGAATTCTCTGTCTTTCATACAAAGCTGAGGTTTAGATTTCAGGCAAATATTTTTAAGCATATGAGTTTGCAAGTACTACCAAAGGATGTCATGCTACCCATTCTCCTTCCCACAAACTCCAATGCATTCAGCTACTGTTAAGCACATGACTAAGTTTAAATTCATTGCAAATATCTGAGATGTTACTGTGAACATTTCCACGGTCAAAGATAGCTATTCACTTAAGCAATTGTCTCTAATGCATCCTCAGTGATCTATGGCTGTATTGCATTCTAAAATTTTAGAAAATCTGAAAAAAAATAAAAATAGTTGCAAAATGCTGAAAGCATCATATAATACTGTTTTGGGTTTACATATTTTGGCAGCAGGGGGCTTCAGGTGTGGCCCAGCAGCTGCCCCATGTCAGATCAGAGCCAGTTCCAGCCAGCTCCAAAAGGGACCCACCGCTGGCTACAGCCAAGCCAATAAGCATAAGATATTGCTCAGGAAATTTTAAAGCTTTATTCTAATATGTAGCCCATATGATCTACTGAAGCATAAATTCAGCACCTTTCTTTGGTACTGAACTTTATGACAAAGATATGACCTCCAAATACTGATTGAGCTTTCATTGGAATGTTTTACGTGATCACAATACAGTGTGATGTGCCTACTGGCTTTCTCTAGATTTAGAATGGGATTGATGAAGTAATTTCACAAAGATGTAATTGGACTTCTAAGATATAATACGAGACTCACCACACTCTCACTAGTAAACCTGCAGTTTTATCTAGACAATGTGTTTAGATAACTGGGAGCAATGTTACCAAATTCTCCACCTGCTTATATCCTTCCATTTTTCACGATAAATGAGAATAGGGAAATAATAAGAGAAAGTACTATTTCTAACAACAAATAAATAAAAGCAATGTTTCTTTTCATATTTAATGACCAGAGCTTTAGGGAAAGGTGTTCTTAAATTTGATTCAGCCCATTAAACCCTACATATGAGACTGGACAGGTAAATTAGGAGTCGCTACAAGTTTCCTCCAGAACCAACAGAGAGCACATGCTGAAGGTGATTCATCTAAATTAATATCTAATCATGAAATTGAACAGATACATGTTTTGGTATGAATAAAGTCACAAGGCTTTGATGAATGGAATAGCCATAATGAAAGAACAAACTCTAAAAATCTGTGAATTCAACCTTAGCTGAAGGTGCTACTCTCAGTTTTCAGTTAACTTCATTTTCTGGCTAATAAACACTAAGAGGTCTTATATGTATTTCAGATTGCTTGGGTACAATAATAATCTAATTAAGAGATGGTTCAAAAGAGCAGTGTTGAGTTTTCTTCTACTGCTCAATTAAGTAAATTTATAAACTTACTACTAATTTGAATCTCCCAACATAATCCAAAAGAAAACAAAAACAGCACCAAGGTTCAAGCTTCTAGAGACCTGACATGTCCATTTTAAATATTCATATCTGTGTATCAATTTTATAATAAAAATTGCTATAAATAACTATAGAAAAATTATCATTATAATTTAAAAAAATATGGAAAATTATTTTAACTTGAGTGTGACACCATATATTTCCAAACATATTCCCTTCACTACACTTCTATGAAATAGAAATTTTAGAAAATAAAAATAAAATATAAAATAAATATTTAAATAAATTAAAATATATTGTAGGGGAAAAAAAAAAAAGTAACTAGGAACATCAGTAATTTTGGTTCTTAAGACTTTTGCTTTTTGCTCTGAGCCAGGGACAGAATGTTAAGATCTTAGTCATGGAGAGGTGACAAGGTTCATTAAAAGGAAATGATAGCATAGACTGAAAGAGGCAGAATGTACTTCATCTTTTCATCTCAGAAGCAAATACAGCCTGATGAGAGGCCTATTCAGCCATGAACACCTACTGTCATGTAGAAACACTCAGAGGTGACCATAGGACTAAAGTTTCCAATCCCATCATTAAGACTGCACCACATTTTGGGGCCAAGCCCTGTTACATTAGGTTGTGTGCATCACTAAAGGTACTTCTTAAAATACTAGTAAACAATTAATTCTTTTGCCGTTCATAAAGGGTATCAGATTTCAAAAAATCCATTTCAATTTCTCTCTCAGTAAAGTGTAACTGTTTTTAATCCTGTGCCATAGCAGTAGTGACATTACTTTCGAACATTCACATCAGGATTCCTAAGGGCCAGATTTTCAAAGCTGAGCACGTACACATAAGAAACAAAGGAATAAAAATACCAGATAGGCATGGGTATGGAGATCCATATTTTGTATCAGTCATACAGACTGTGTCATAGAGAAACAAATACTAACTGCAAGTACCAAGATGGGAAGCATTTCCGTCCTATGATGTACAATCTGGGGAACATGGATAGGCCAAAATGAGAGCAACGTCTTCTGTTACTATATTGACTTCTTTTCCATGGGGATACCGTTTGAAAACTGTAATTTTAAAATCCCTGTCATGTTGTTTCTGTCCTTTTATGTTTCTAGTGTCTGGAGTGAAAGAAAGGGGAAAGAAAGTGGCTTAATTAAATCCACGGTTCGGCCAACAATACTGAACAGATGTTGGAAGAAAAGTTTTGTGAAGAAATACGAACAAATATTACTTTACTTACTTTACTTTTATATACAAAACAAGATTTTATACTCAAAAACAAGAGGCTTGTCAATAATTACAGGAATATAGTTCCCATACAGATCCATCGTTACGCTTAGGTATTTTAATAGAACCATTAGAAGTGCCCTGCTTTTACCTACAGTCAAAGCACTTTTGCTAAGCTGCTTCCATACATTTGAGGAATTGCTTTCAACAACACTCTGAGTTTGGGTTTCCTTTTTTGTGTGTGTAAGAAGGCTTCAGAATAATTTCTACAAAACCAACATGGATCATCTTTAATTACTGCATTGCAACCATGGCTATTTAAAAATCCAGCCTCAGCAAAGTGGATGACAAACATTAATGAGCAGTAATGCACACATGGTATTGTAAATGAAAGGATAATGAAAGCAATTTATTTGAAAATTAAAATATGATTAAGAATGGCAGTCTGTACTAGGACCCAGATGCCAACAGAAAGCAACCAATGTGCAAGCAGACCGTCATTAATTTGGGAAGCGTATGAAATTGCTTTCCTTTCTTTGACAGCTTTTAATATAAAGTAACTTAACTAATGGGCAGCATGTATACACCGGAAGTCAAAAGACCTATGGAGATTTTTAGATGTGATGAAGAACACTACAAAGTCTCCAAGAAGAGACTCTCCAAGAGGAAAGGTAGGACATTTAGAAGATACTTCAAACTTTAGGTAGGATGAATTACACTTTCCAGAAGTGCCTCTCTACATTGACTCTGGATAGATTCTGTTCTAACCTTATATTTGGCAGCGTGCCTGCACCGAGGTCAGGTGAACCGAAAACATATCTCCAACAGCAGGTGCTCATGCCAGCACCATCACTGGGAGCAAGACTCTCTGGGAAAGTCCAAAAATCAGGTAGTTAGCTAAACACAGGCAGAAGCTATTATAAAAAAAAAAAAAAAAAAAAAAAAAAACACTTCTCCTTTCTCCTTCACATCTTCACATGTGTTAATAAGCATGTTTTAATGAGACCATGCAAATATGTTTAGGATCTAGACTGGTTCCATCCATACAGTGCAGGCCACTAGTTCAAGTCTCCATCACTTCAAGGACCTTTGTACCCTTCTCCAAATAAAAGCATCCCTCCCTCCCCCATATACATGTTTTAAAGAGTGACTGCTTACTCCAAGTTTCTGTTGATGCAAGAGCTAACCGTTCTCAGCAGATTGCTATTAAGTTGTCAGATCCACTCATATTTAAATGTTCATGTTTGAAAATTTCAACCTTAGTGTATTCATCAAAGGCAGTATGTCAGAGATACCTGAGCTCCATGACAAATTGCTAAACCATACAGCCCCAGACCTACATATATGTCAGGATGTACCAAAAAAAAAGTCACTGAAAATGGTTTATCTGTTTTAAAAAAAATAACATTCCTTGACAGACCTGATTAAATGGAAGCAAGAGAGAACTATGGTGAACAAAAGCAAAGGTCCACTCTGTCCTGATGATGCTAAACCCACCTGTTTTGCTCCAGCTGCAAGCCGGTCAGGAGCAGGTACCAATCATTTATCAGTCTAATTTCAGAAATTAAACATAGCTGTTTGGATAGCTCCTCCAAACTTGGCATAATAATGCCATAACTAAAGTGATTCTTTTAACTAGTGTGGATATATGCTATTGGAACAGCAGACGTCTTCCATCCATTTTTGTCTTAATTATCTACTGTACCTATGCATTACAACTGCAGATGTAAATATCTAATTACCTAGGGCACAACTGTCAAGAATTTAGAGCTAATAACTGTACCTCAGTTGAGCCTAACTTCTTACCATTAACAGCATAGTAAAGACAAAGAAAACAGTTTTATCTGCCTTAACAAAAGACTACTCCCAGGCCAGAATATCCTGCCTTTTTTTTTTTTTTTTCTTTCCCCTACTGTTGCACAGCTTTGGCTCTTACTAAATTTTACAAGGATTCTTAACATTTTCAGCTTCTAGTTATTTTTTTTTTTTCTATCAGTCAATACAATCAGTCAACAGATCTTCTTAAAAACTGTTTCAATCTCTGTCTGAACAATGCCACTTTTGGGTAGGTGACAAGGGCTAATCATCAATGAAAAAAATATAAATAGAACCAATGACTGCTTAAAAATATATTTTAATCCTTAAGAAATCCACTGGGATATTAACAAAAGGTGGTTTTGTCTGCAAAAAGGCATTAACATAGCCATTTATAAAACTAATAGGAAAGCGAGCACTGCTCCAGTAATAATGAAAGTACACTGCAGAATAACATTATGGAAATAGGATACCAAATTGAAGAATTGACCTTGGGGCCCTGGCTTATCCTGGATGAAGATGACTTGTGAAATGAAAATTTGGCTGTAATTTGTTCTTGCTTTCCCTAAAAGGTTGAAGGCATTTCTACTCCAAATGAATAAAATGACTGTTAATTTCCTAGCATTAAGCTGGATGTTCTTAAATATAGTTATTTAAGTGTATTCAAATACATTTTCAAGTCTTATTTTTATTCTTAGAAAAAGAGAACTGGTTTTCTGTGATTTCTATCGCAGTCAATTTCTGAGAGTTAATTTTTAAATCACTTCAGATTGAAGTACCTGCTACAGCTGAATCAGTTGGATGCACTATACTTACGTATCAAGTGTTTATTCTTGATTTAATAGGATGCAATGGTCTGAGCATTTGATACTAACACTGAATGTGAAATACAGAACGTAAGGACATTCCTTCAAATAATTGGATCACCTTCAAATAATAGAATATATATATATATATATATATATATAATGTCTTTTAGAAAAAAGAAAAAAAGAAAAAAAAAAAAAAGAGCTAAAATTATGAGCTTCATGAAACTCTTAATAATGGCCATCAGTGCATCCATTTCAGGGAACAGGAAAATGTCATAATATGGCATAAAGTCAGAACTGAAATAAACCAAAACAAAGCAGAAGGCACAGATAGATCATACAATATGGAAAGTCAAACATTTCCATACAGTACTGTCCTCAAAAGTAGCTGGTATATATTAAGTAGCACCAAGAACCAAAGGAAAGGAATATGGGCTATAAGTGCTGCTAGTTTTCCACCATGTCTTTTACAGCAGGAGTTATTTTTGATACCATATCAGTACCTAGTATCCTCAATGATTGTTCAGATAATATGTTTGAAATGAAAGCATGACAAGAAAGCAATATATGTATCTATATATGTATACATGTATATATTATTGCATATATACCCATAAAATAAAATAAAAATAAAAATAAAATAAAAATAAAATAAAAATAAAATAAAATAAAATAAAATAAATAAAAATAAAATAAAATAAATAAAAATAAAAATAAAAATAAATATGAAAACAAAATAAAATAATAAAGCAATTCTCCCCCAAAGAGATTGAGAAATGAGTTTGTGTCATTCATATTTGGATACACAAACAAGAGGTTGGCAATACAAGGCAGAATAACAACCAATACTAAAACCAGTCCAGCTCCCTGAACATACTTTGTATTCTTGACAGAGGAGAATTTCAAGAAGGAATCTGAAGGACAGCTTTAAGTTGGCTTACGAATGGTAACAAACAGCTTCTGTCAAACATAGGGGATATAAGGAAGAAGGGCAAAGGTGCTTATTTAAAAATGAATACACAGAAGATAAATCCTGATGTAACTGGTAAAAACAGAAAAAAAAAAAAAAAAAGAAAAAAAAAAAAAGAATTCAAAACTGTATTATTTATAAGAAATAAGCCTAATACATTCTGAGCCTGTATTCAAGATGAGAAAAAATCTCAGATATTTGCACACACGGATTCTAAATTTCCTATGTATTTTACCAAACAATTTAAAAAAATAAATAAATTAGCAACCTGTTACAAAATCTTACTGTTCAGTATATTTATTATTTTTAGTAAGGTGGAATAAAGAACATGCGAGGAAAAATTTTTATTTAGAAATGCATGATTTCTAAGAAAACATTAATCAGCAGAGGCTTAAAAATTTTTTAAATATGTATTTTTTCATCTCATTCTGCAACAGATCGATATTTGATCTATTGTTTTAGAGTAGAAATAACAAAAAGTTATAAAAGTTGCATTTCATATGCACATCAAGCCAAATTACAAGGGAGAGCACAAGGCCTGTGTATGCACAGGTGAATTAAATCATGCTACAGAACAACCCTGGGCACTAGGAACAGCCCTGTATTGTTAAAAGTCAGAATGGTCTTTAGCATGGTTTTATCCCAGCTGAAACTCTTTCCAGTAACCATACACATAGCTCACGAGCTATAACATTTCATGGAGCACTTGAATATAGTGCGTACCTGGCTGTCTGTTGACCAGAGATGGACCATCCCACGCCATTCAGATGCAGGGACAGACAATGGGCCCTGGTCCTGTTTGTAGCCCATATATCCACATATTTTTAAGCACACACCATAAACAGCAGTGGATATTGATTCTTTTAAGATGTCTTTTTTTCTTTTGAAGCACATGTGCATCTCACAAACATCTGAGACCATTAACAGAAGTGTAATTTTGTGTAATGGACAGCATAGAAACAGAAAGATACTCTGCATCCAAATTTACCCAGGACTCATTAGTACCTATCCATTCTCATGCTAATTCTTGCCGTTAGCTTACATAGCCAATTTCTCTCCCTGATATTTATCGATAAAAGAGAGATCAGCTGTATCATCAGGTATCATCTGTACATCTCTCAAGCTTAATCTGCAGGGCTAAATAAAATGTGCTGCTCTAGCATCCTCACTGAGAAGAGACTTCATTCTCTAATCTTGTTACCAGCCTTCCTTCTGCGTGCAATTCCAGTTTCAACTAAACCTTCTTCAATCCAGCTGAAAGGCAATGTCCATACGAGTATTGTAGGCGGTAGCTCGTTGAGGCTACCCCCTTCTACTCTGCCTCCATGCCATAGATAGATGCATATTAAAATTGTCTGTGGTTCTTCAGAATAGCATCAAGGTAACTGCATCCTGCAGTTTACAAATATGTTCAGGCCCTTCTCTTCTGCTATTTCCAACTGACAATTTTCCAACAGTTGAGCTTTTATTTCTCAACTGTATGGCCTTTCGCTTTGTACTATTCACATGACCCTCTAACTCTACTTCTCACAGCTCTTTGCAGTGTAAAATTCCTCACCTCTTTTTATCAAAAAAGTTTCTCAGCTTCCATTAGTACTATCTAAATATTTTTTTTCTAAAGTCACTAATAAAAATATAAAGTGAGATCTTTTCCAAAATCAATTTGTCAGAAATTCTTTCACTAAGCTCAGTCCAAAGTACTTTTCTCACTAATACTACCCACTTCCATGTTCCATCCTAACATTTTTTTTTTCACTTTACAATTCCTTTCTTAGTCTGCACACACTGAAATTTAAATAAAAGTTTCTTATTTGGAACAATCTTAAGAGCTTTACTGAAGTCCACTTGATGCCATTGCTTTCATTTCCTTTGTCTAGAAAGTTAGTTCACCTTCAAAAATGAACCAGAACAAAACAAAGCAAACCTCTTCAGGTCAGTCTGGTATGATGTATCTTGGCTAGATTTATACTGTCATCTTCCCATTCAACACAGAGCAGATTTACAGGTTTTCTTTTCCCTGCCTCACACTCCTTGCCTTCTTAACCATAAGCAAAATGATCTTTTCTCCACTCTCCCTTGCTGCATTTACAACATTTACTGGCAGACCTCCCATTCTGTGTGCCCCAAAAAACTGGGATGGAGGTTATTCTGTTCACCACGGACTCCAGCATCAAATTCCTTAAATGGGTTTTCCTTTAGTTACAGTAATTTCCATTTCTGCTAATGATTAGTCATCTTGGTTAACATCAATCTTACAAAAATTGAGGCCAAGTGTTAACAGAGCCATAGAATTGTCTCCTTTGAAAACCTTCATTGGCATGAAAGTAGTTCAGCTGTCAAATCTGTTGCTACGTTATTACCTTAAATATTAACTGCTAAGGGACAGTTTATTGAACTGTAGTTTTGTTGGTGTTTCCACTGACCATTTACAAGGCCACATGTAGAATAACCACTTCCAGACATACATTAGTGGTCCAAGCAGACAAAGACATTAACTAGACCTCCCAAAAAGTTATATATATATATGTATATATACACACATATATATATGTTGTGATAATTAGATTAAGTTTCTTGGCTCTTATTTAGAAGATTAATCAGGAAAGCATTAAGGGAGAAGTATGAGAAGAGGCCTGAGGCAATAACAATGGTGTCTCTCGACAGATTTCATGTTAAACAAAAAGTCTAATAAGTAGATGCCCTCAAAAGTACTCAGTGCCTCTGGCACAGGCACTCTTTTGTATTCATTCAGCAATCACCCCTCAGTCTTTTCCAAAACATAGCACCTGAGGTGATGGCAAGACACACAGGAGCTTGCAGTTCTGCATGCTCACAAGTAGCTCTCCTTTCCAGTAGTTTCACACCTACTAGTTTTGCTGGAAAACACAATAGCAAGTGTCATTACAACAGTTAGCATGACTTTCCTAAATGTTTGTATGTAGCAATATTTTAATACTTCCTTTAGAAAACAAATGTAGTTATTTCAAAATCAGAGAACACTTGTAAAGAAATATTAATACAGGTGTTTCTCATATCAGTTTATATAATTCACTACCAAATAATGGTATTATGTCAAAGAGATTTTAAAGAAATATTTCAGATTTGATTCATGCAACACAACATGCAAATTCCTAAATAGGATTAAAATATATGAAGTCTATCTATCATGTTTCATGGCAAAGAGTAGCAATACAGTCATGAAGCCATTCCTGCTCTGAAATTTGCATGGGGGTTGAAAACTGTATTCTTTTGTTGAACCTAAAATTGTTCCTTTTCTGTTCTTGCATCAAGAGAATTTTTAATGATAAAAGCATACACTCATTCTTTGTTGGTTTACTATTTCAGAGATAACAAAATAATATACAGAAAAATGCCATAGTTTGTTAAAAATCTGAGATATAGAATATTTCCTCTCTATTTCAATTTAATAGCATTTTTATTACTAGACTTAAGCTGGAAGTCTAACTAAAACAAAAAATAATACCATGAAAACCAGGACTGACAAAAATAAATGACACAAAAAGCTCTCAACTCTCTTCAGTGCTCAGAACAGTGAATTAACATATTTATTGAATTACATTGGCAATGAAGACAGCAATATATTGAAATTCATTGATTTTTTTTCTTGACTTAAAAGCAACACAGATGCTTATTACAAAACAGCAGTTCCTCTTCTCATTTTTATCAACCCTTTTTTAACAGCCACTGACAGTGACAGTTTCAAGCTTAATTGTACATTCAGCCTGTACTGTTAATGACATTAGATAAATGGATCACATCAGAATGCGGTAGCGTCAAAAGGGACCACGTGCCAATCTTACAAATTTAAAATCAAACAAGTAACTCTGTAGACCCTGACTCTTCAAGTTGTTTATCAGCTGAGTACTAGAGAATATTTTGAATGTCATTATACATCAAAAGATGAAAGATGTGCCTACTACAGCCCATGTTCCATTTATACAATGAAATTTAATTACATGTTATAACTATGCTGTCTTAGAACTATGGTAATTAAAGGGGTACTGTACATTGGTGTTTTATTCATTGTAAATCCTTATTTTCAGAGGGCTTCACTCAGCCATGCAAATTTACTCCCTTATCAAAGGGAGGAGTCTGTCATGAACACAGCAATGCTTGCTTCAACCGTGCTAAAAAATAGTTGGAACCTCTTCGCAGCATCATTGAAGATGTTAGAATAAGCCTAAAAACACTTCTTCATAGCAATATGGCCTCAGAACAGCTGTTTAAAATATCAGTTTATATTTATGGGCATGTTTTGTTTGTATACATCTCTTATGAGATCTCTGAACAAAATACTCAACCTTACACAAAACGTCTTTCAGCAAGCCCATTATTAGCAGAAGTGGTAAGCCTCCCAAATAATTAAGAACCTTTTCGGAAGCACAAAATCAAGGTCCTTAAGCAGCAGGGTGTTTGGATAAAATTTTCACCTGTATAGGCAGCTGCAAATTGCAATCCTCTGCATCTGCGCGGGTGTCCGAGCAGGAACCGGCGGCTGAGCAGGGCAGGGTAATTGCCTGGCCGCACCCCGGGGGAGCAGTGAAGACCAGATCGGAGAGGTGCTGAATTAACACATCTCATAGGTTTCCCAGCCCTTACTCATTCCCTGCTTTATGAGACCAGCTCTGCCCTGACATCTTCCAGATACCCGAGGTTATGCTGGCCGGCTTCGTGTATGTGCGGTGGCATTGAACACACAGATTTGTCTGCCAAGATGCACACAGACACTCAGGGAAAGCAACCCTGTGTCTTCTTTCCAGACAAACTCTCTGTCCACAGGCTCATGTATTCTTGGATTTACAAAGAAAGTGGAAACAAATCCATAATATCAATTCTCCATAGACTAGTCAAGACTCATTCCACTTTCCTCAGCCAAATCTGGTATTCTTCCTGTTCTTAATCCAAGGCAATTTAAAACCCGTGCTCATGACCAGCTTTAAGGGAGTATAATCTCACTAGATTTCTTGCTTCCACCCAAATTACAGTGTAAGGTGTGTGGTATTTCTTAGGGTAGGATGTTGGGCAAATATATCTTTCTACAAAAACATACAAAAAAGGTACTTGCATAAAGCAGCGATAAATAATAACTTTATTCTCAATCCATTGAAATAGGCATATGATTTCTAATAGGCAGTCATCCAGTGTAGCAAAATCCTGTGATAACCAACAAAAGGGGCAATTTAAGGATGGAGCATTGCCTTGCTTCTGCAGATCTAAGACTTATTTTAAGCTTTTTTGTGTGTGTGTGTGCGTGTGTGTGTTTGTGCGATCAAATCAGCATCAACCCAATTATGCCTAAGGTCTATCTTCTTGTTAGATGGCAGGGTCAGTCACAAATGAGCAGCCTCTTGCAATTTGCCATCGAATCAGCTCTGTAATTTCAGAGCTAATGCAGACATCTCATGAAAACAAATCATCAGACAGTGTCGGTTCTCCCTCTCCTTCCCAAAACCAAGCATTCGAAGAGATTTGGGTTTCTCTTTTAAAAGCCAATTCTCCTCTACATGAAAGCCAAAACAATCTATAGTAAACAAAAGTCAGTAGTCACTTTTAAACCTTCATGAATATTTCAAGCCTCTGTGCACCTTTTTTTCCAAAAGCATTCTCACTTTGTATAGGTAAAGGACAGATTGATTACCAATTTTAAGTAGAGGTAATTTTGCAAGAAATAAGATATTTGCATGAGATTTCAAAATACTTATCTACAATAATAAACCTACTTGCTGGGAGCTCAGCACCACTATAATAAACATGTTCACGGGGAAACAAAAACAAAAAAAATACACCTTTCCGTTAGGTGTTCTTTATAATTATAACTAATAAATAATTAAATGAAATCTTCAGAAAAAAAAGATGGTTATTTCCAAAAGGGGGAGAAGGAGGCTGTGCACAGTGAAGTTCAGACAAAACCCAACGTGAGCTGTTTCATTCCCCCAACCTCTGCCTTTCTTCTGACAAACTAAGGCACTGAATCCGTACATCTAAACTGCCAGCAAAACCAGTAGGATGATAAGGAAGATCCCTAAATTATTCAAAGTGGTTTCTGGGCTTCAAAAGACTCCTTCACTTTGTTCCTCTCTATATCTACAGCTATTTAAGTTCGCCTCCAGCTCTGACACAGGCAGCATTGTGTCTGTGATGTTGAGGGAGAGGAGAGATTCTGCAAGTTTAGGCAGATGCTTCTCAGGCTGGAGCCAACAAAGACGAAGATGGCCACTCTGGCAGGTCTCGGGATGCAAGGAGTCTACAGGAGCCACCCCCTTCCCCTCTTTCCCCTTTCCCTTGCCTTTCCATTTCCAGTTTCTCCCACACTACAGCACTTCTGCATACACCAGATGGAACTTGTCAATCTCTCTGAGGATCAAAATGTAAGATGCTATTAACATATGCTTTTACTGCTTAATAGCTTATAGACAGCACTCCCAAAGGGGGCCTGAGGCTTCTAAAGAAGAAAAAGAAACAGATACCGGAGTCAACATCCTGCCCTAATTCACAGGTCTACCACTGGTAGAGCCCACAAGTGTTATGCTGCTTTTTTGTGTTTCTCTAATGCCAGCAGTCTCATTCTTAACAGCAGATAATAGGCTGACAGAGACACCGAGCTCAGGAAGGTGTAGAGATTTCTAGCGCCTCTTGGATACAGATACCTTTTTACTCTCCTATCCACAGAACAGACTGGAGGAGACACCCTTCTAAATCCTGCCAGCTGCTGGCAGCGGGCTGGTGAGCACCCAGCCTTTCATACAGCCTCCCACTGCAGTCAATAGGTTCGCTCGCACGAATACAAAGTTGCTAAATCAGGCACTCGAGAGGAATTGAAAAGCCATCTGCTAATTAACTTAAAAATCTATTTTCATCACATATGTGAATACACAGGATGTGCTGCTCCGCGTGCTCCTCAGATTTCGAGCCCAAAATGCTGAAAAAGTCTGGGACTTGAAAACACAGGCACAGCCAGGGTGAGGACTGAGACCTCATACCAAGAGAGGAAAATATTAAAGCAAGAGCTCATAAAAACTTTTTTCCTCCAGCTAAATACTCACAGCAATGCAGCTGGTGTTGTCTAGTTTAATAAGGAGCTCCCGATGACCCTAAATCCGTTACGTGCACAGCATTGCTGAGCCAAAGCTGATCAGCAAAGCTGCAGAGACTTCGGACTCAGCTGCCCTTGGATAGGAAAGGTCTGGGGAAGCAGCTGAGACTCAAGACCACAAGCAAAGCCCAGCAAAGGACAGCACATAAACACACTCTCACCTCAACTACCACCTATTCCTGAATGACTTCTATACCTACAAAGGAAAGGGGTAGCAAAAAAAATAAATAATAATAATAATAAAACAAAATCCATCACCCCCCTGGAAGATAAGTGTTTTGTTTGCCTCCTGTTAGTCCTTTAAATCTGTTTTTCATCAGCAGTCCAGGTCCATCTCTGCTTCTGCTCACACTAGCATGCGTGAGATAAGACTTATAAGAATTGAAGGTTGCTTTCTTGGATAAAAGAGATTTTCTAATGTCTGGCCTTCTGGGTGTTTCTTGTGTAGTTATTCTTGTGTAGTTCTGGCATTCAGAAACACTGGCTGGGTCGTTCACTTCCAGGAATCTCAAGAACTAATTTTGTACTTTACCAAGGACACTGCCATGCTCTGTACACTCATTGGATCCTGGATCCCTCTATGCTCTTTCCTATAGTACTGTGATATATTCAGAATCAAAATATGTACATGTAAGTTTTACGAAGAGGCTTAACCTTCCCAAGGCACCTGCTACAGCAAAGTTCATGTAGAATATATTATGTATGTATTAACAAGATGTGGTACTGTCTATACAAACATATATTATGGATTGCATGTAATAGCCACAAATACTATGTACCTTTATCATAATGCAAACCTAACATTCAGAAGACTGCAGTTTTGGAAATATCAGTCCAGCATCAGCAACTGTAGTCTACATGCAAAAATAAAATGCTTTTAAATCGGCTTTTCGGTGGACCTGCTAAGCTGGATGCTGGAAATACCCACCACCCAAAAGAAGAGATGCTGACCTACACAGAAGATAGACACCAGATCTTCAAGTTGCAATATTTTTAAACATAGATTTGAGACACTTTTGAATATTTTAATGATTCTGAGCCTTTGAGGGTGGAATATAGTCCCTAAAGATTCAACATTAGACTTCAAATACATTCAAGGCCCACAGTAATTCCCTAATAACATTTTGCAACACGTTTTCTGAGCATGTGGCATAACACGTAACTTCAGCAATAGTCATTTGATATGAGCTTTCTGCATGCACCCCAGAATTACTCAGTAGCAGCCAGAAGAGGACAAATCACCAAGGTGAAGATGTAGCTGTGGCACAATTTCCATCATGACTCTATTCATGACAAAAAAGTGAGAAGGAAAAAAGCAGCAGCGGGAGCTGATACAGGCTTTATGGCCAGGGGCTGTGCCTGCCCCTGCATTAAAAGTCATGTCTCTATTTCTAGTGCCCTGGATTAAACCAGATATCATCTGACTTGCCATTTACATGTATTTGTTCACACCAGGTTTCAGTCTACAGGGTGCAATGGGAAGAGAGTACTGAAGGGTTACTTAGCACGGAAGCTGACAAGGCTGCCAGCAAACAGTTTTATTTTCTGTAACTAAACTAATAAGAAATGTGCTTAAAATTACCCCAATCACAGTTTCTTTTCTTGGGTATTTCCTTTCTACATCAGATATTTGACTTTTTTTCTGATGTCCTGAATCTCCTAGCCAGTTTATCTTGATAAATTTGTGAATCCGTGCAAAGGTCCTTTAAAACCAAGCACCACACAGATTCACGCTGGTGATTGCTGAATCAAGGCTTTGACGAGGTTCTGACCAATTTCAAACTAGAAAGCAGCAAACTATGTGTGCCAATAAGAAACATTGCTCCGTGCAATAAGAAATGCCAAGGTCCTGCCACAAAATCCATTTATTGTACATCTCCTTTGGCAACATCTTTAACTTGCAGTAAGTTAGCACATTGACCACATACTAATATTGCAAAGCACCAAGTAACGACGATCAAAGCAATCTGTGGATCTGATAACACAAACATACAAGTTCTCAACACACAAAAATTCAGAATGGGAACAATCTGTACTGACCAAATGTCATATGTGCAGGACTGAGACCTTTTGATATAATGCTTGAACTGGGGAGAATTATTCTCATAAAAACTGGAAGTTCTCATCCAGTTGCATATGTTGTAAATGATTCTTCCCTTGTATGGTTTTCATCTGTCTTCTAGGGACACAACGAGAATGAATCTCTAAATATTAGAAATATTCATATATGGGATCTAGAATCTGCTCAGGCTATAGGCTGAGGAAATTTAAAATAACAGCAATTACATGCAATATAAAAATAGATTTCTAGTTGCTCTGACAGTATCTTACAGAAAATTTACAAACGTATGCAATTTATAGCCTGTAACAACAACTAGAAGAAAAATAGCATTAATCTAGTGGGGAAAAAACAACCCTGCCATTGTCAGAGCCAGGATAAAACTGTAATTCCAGCAGGTTATGATGAAGACATAATATAAAGCAAAGCACTAATATTATTTGCTTTTTTTTTTTTTTCAGATTCTTTTTTTCTTCTCAGTGGCTTCTGCCACTACGGTTGCAATATCAGTTATTTTCCAATCTTTTGCAAATGGAAAAAGGGGAAGGGGAAATAAAACATCTCTTATTTGCTCATGTTTGGATTTTCAATATTTTTTCCCTTGATAGCTTCTCCTTTGAGCAGTAGCAGTGTCAATTCCCCAAGGGCAGAATTCAGGTCTCAGAAATATGTACACAGCATACAAATCTTCCATAGTGCTCTTTATAATAGTTTGTTAAACTCTGAGAAATGCTACCTATTGAAATATATATATGCATTTCATAAGCCCAAAAACACGTACTGATGCCATCCATAGCAAGCCACAAGAACCACTTATTAGCTTTATAGAAAGAGCCCACAGTTTATACAGATAGCTGAGTTTTAATAGCTCCTGCCAAGATGAATACCACACCTATCGATACACAGTTCTCTATACATTCCCGAGAAACCATCTTCCACGTCTGCATGGCAGGATGCACAAGCTGCAGCTCTGTGAAGTGCTTCAGAAATTACTGGACAGACCTGGCTACAAACTTCCAGTTTTCTATGCAGCCAAAGAAAGTCCTCTTTGTACATCTATCCAGCCAGCTGGCCTCAAGCCTGAATTTATTCCCGGTGTCACAGAAGGGCAGTTCTGCTTTCATAACCTGTGAAGCTCTGGATCTTTCTGACAATCAGCATAAAAGGTTGTGCTGAATTTGTGATGTGAGACGTAAGAATGCAGTGGTCACCACTGTGGTTGCTAAACACCCAATAATGGAAAGCACTTGTAAGTGCTCCTGATTATAAATCAATGTATAAGCAATAGGCTGTTAATGGTCATAAAATTTTAAAAGGCAGACTTCCTTTTCTCTCTCAAAACCAACATCCAGAGTGACACTGACTTTCTGAGCAGACTGTTATTGAATCAAGTCTGGAAGTTTGCAGTAGCAAAACCATTCTGCTCACAAAAATTTAAATTGCATGCATTGTTCTCAACTTTCAAAATAACCTGCCACTTCTTTTTTTTTTTTTTTTTTTTTTTTTAGAAAGATAGCTACCAGTAGCTAAGACACAAATGCACAAATGTTAAGCAAAATGACAGCACCTGTATTGGTACAATTCCAGCTTACCTCTAAATAATATTTCAGCTCTAAATGTTTTGTTCTATAAAATTGTGTCAACAAGCATTCCCGTGACTGCATATATATTTTTAGTGGGGATATATTCTTCTATCAAGTATCAAAACCTGTTTCTCCTTCTAGACCTTGCCTCTAATTAATCCATTAGTTTAGGTGGAAGTCACAGCCTGAAGATGAGCAACATGAGCCTCTTACAAACTAAAAATTATGCTTTTTGTTGTTGTTGTTGCTGTCTTTTATTAGAGGTTTTAAGTCAAAGTCAAAACACTTTCTTGGAATTATTTAGTGGGCATAATTTATGGCTAGAAATGAATGTTAGAATTCCATATTCTCATCTTTTATAAGTTATTAGCGAGATACAGCAAAAGATGCACGTGTCAATGCCTCCTCCTTAGCTCACCTGCAAAAATAGTCTTTATGAACTACATGTCTCAAAGCATTCACTTCTCTTAGAGCAGAATTCATTTTTTGAGACACTCACTTAGAGCCAGAACTGGCAAATTTAATGAAGCAGTTCTCAATGCAGCTCTGAGGTCTCTGAACTGGAGCCCACTGGAGAAAGAGTTTCTAGCAGGAACGAAGAGTATCGTAGCAGAAACACAAAACACAATGCCATTAACAGCAGTAAAAGTTCAAATCAGCCATTAATTCTCAACTTCCAGGCCATGGCTATTTGAAAAAAAGTGTATATGCTCAAAAAATAAATACATTTTGGATGTCTTCCTGATTCTTTGGCCTTTATATATAACCTTGACTGATAACACACTTCTCATTTTTATTAACATATGATGCGCAAACAGAGACGGACACAATGGGGGTGGAACATTCTAACGCATCTGGAAAAAAAAAAGAGCAATGTCTATCATAAGGTACAAGAAGTACCAGTATGTTTTTGTTGTTGTTGTCGTCGTTGTTTTAAATCAGCCACTTTCAGACAAAACATAGTGATTGCTAGAGGATGGCTCAGGCTGAGATGTCGCTGAAAGTGATTGTGCCTATCGAAGCAGTGCCATCTGAATGGCATGTTCCCAAGCATGCTTTCCAATTCAAAGAGGCACTAGAAGTTTCAATGGAAATTTGGTAGAAGCACAAGACAACAAATGCTGAAATGCTACCAAAGATTATGCTTTTGATTAAAGATCAATACTTCTAACTGGAACAAAAGATTAGAGATATTTCATATTGGTTTTATTAAAATAGCCACACTAAGGGAGCTCTCAGAGCCAGCGCCACATACCAAAACAACAGGATCTCCTGAGCTAACTATACCCACGACATAAATTGAGGTGCTAAATAAAGTAGACGTGCATTATGTATTTTCTGGAGTTTTTATCTTCCTTTTCCTCAATTTTACATACGAAGTTTTCATGGGAAAAAAAATTGGCCAGGTCACATGGCTTAAACGAAATCAAGATTGAAGTGGTTCATTGATTTATTAATGGTACGTAATTAACTGGCAATCAGTGAACTATACATTCAGGATCAATATCAGTAAAACAGACAAACCACAATAGGAGGCACTTACAAAATGACAGTAAATGCTTATAATTTTCTAAACACCCTTACTGCTAACTTCAAAATCCTTAATCTCCATGGTAATGTTCAGTTATGTGCACACACACAACCATCTCCCAGGCACATGCACCTCCTTTGGGAGATGGAAGGCCTCCAGCTCTGTGCCTACCTGTCCTGTTTCCTTCAGTCCAGCAAGTTGCAGGAGTGAACAAGGCCTCACAAATCCAGGTACAAGACAACGAGGTGGGTCCTGGCAGTGCTGGGTACCCCAACCTTCAGCAGGGATGTGCCGTCCCTCCTGGCTGCACGCTGGGATACTGCTAGGGCAGCGATGCCCATTTTGACTCCTATCTTTTCATTTCTCTCTCCCTGCTGTAGGAAGTTATCATGCTTCTATTATTCTTCTTTTCAAGCTATGTCCTTTTTTTGGTTGTGTGTTTTTTGTTTGTTTGTTGTTGTTTTTTTTGTTTTTTTTTGTTTTTTTTTTGTCACTTTTCATTTGATTTGTTTGTTTGTTTTTAGCTCCTGAATGTCTCCAGGTAATCCCCTGGATACCATTCAATCCAGCTGATAGTACTGTTAAGCAAACTTTCTTCTTTTTAATTTCTCCCTTAGTGCAATAAGTTCGGGGGCAAACATCCTCTCAGGCAGTTTTGGATATTCTGTTCACACACAGTTTATTCTTGCATTCCTCTCTGTGGTTATCCAGGCCATGCTGCTACGAGGGAAGTCACACTGACTCCCCTACACACGTTACCAACAGGTGATTATATAATCACTGTATCTATTTTTGCTGGGCACAGGGCAGAAGATGTGATAAATAAGCCAAAGGTTAATGGTTGAGTTCAACTAGACTGCAGCAACATTTATAGTTAAACGTATAACTGTTAAGTCTCAGAAGTAACTTAATAAGAATGAATATCACCATGAGAAAGCTCGTAGAGTCATGCACTAGCTACAATATGTATTAAGCATAGATTTGCCATAGGATATTTTATTCAACAACAAAATAAATGAGGAAGGATGCTTGCAGTGGCACTGATGTTGGAAGAACAGGCAAAACACAGGTCTATAAGACAACACAGAACAAACAAGTTGACGCACTGAGGATTTGAGTAATAAAATCTTCACAAAATTGAGATAGTGTGCATATGCAATAAAAACAAAATGTTCACTTGCCACAGATGACTTTCTAAGATGATGCCCTTTGGTCCTGCAGTGTTAGTATACCTTACAAATACGTGTAACCTTTGCAGAAAATATTGCTTATTCTTCAGGATAAAGGATATCAAATCTGCTATTTTGCCTGAAAACTTCTCAAATAAGCATCAGTAATAAGATAAGAAAGATAGGAACAATGATGTAATCACTTCAGTGCAAATGGATAAATGAACTCTTGATTCTTCAAGGTTAGCTCAAAAGGCTAGGAACAAAAAAAAAAAAAAAAAAAAAGGACCTGAACATACTTCAGCTCAGTCAGAGTTTAGCTACATCCATTTTAAATATTCTGTTACATATTTTGCACCACAAAGTGTGTACAGTTCAAACAGATAACTTTACTAATAAAGAAGAAATATGGAAGTCTGCTTTGAAAATCCTGATATGATATAGATGTCCAGGTTGTACTCAGTGATGGAGTGAGCAGAGAGACACCGAATGAAGCAGATCTGTGAAGTGACCCATCCAATGATGATTTCTGACCACAACTTTTCCATTTGCTTTCTCCTCTATACCATGGTCCTCACCAGCAAGGCAGAAGCAAGTAAAGTGAAGTTTCAAAACCACATGAAGAAATGCGGTCATCCTTGTGTGCAGCTTGTGTAGGAGTCTGAGCACCACAGGCATCCAACTAACTTAAAGGATCTTGGTGGTGACAAGAAGGGATTCATTTCTTATTAATACTTCTGAGCAGTTCAGGCTCAGTTATGTGTCACCAGAGGAAACTTATTCTCCCTCCTGCTATCTTGGCCCTATGTCTATTCTGTAAGGGCACCACTGCAAACAGCTACAGAGACTTCCTTCTCCTGGCTATCATGATTTCCCATCCACCCCTACCTTAGGAGTCTCCAGCCTCCACACATTAACATGCAACCTCTAGCCATCCCTTCTTCCCTTCAATGTGGGGTTCGGGATTTGTCCTGCACTGCTTATAACCTCGGCCTGGACAGCCACAGCCTCCATCTGGAGCTCCTCTGTGACGTGCCAGGGTGGTTGGTCCAACACCTGCTGTGTGGGGCACATCACAGCAGTGACAGTGCAGTCCCATATCATCCTCAACAGTACTTCTGGGTCCATTGGCAACCCCTTACATGGGAGAGTGCCTTGTAAGCAGCTGATTTAGCAATTCAGTTCTGTGTGCATCTTCACAGTTAAATACCTTCCCCCATCCCCCACAAAAAAATATCTATACTTTAGGGAGAGATTAGAATTTAATAGATGATCATTCTTGACTCCAGGAGATACCATTAGTTGGTTTTGTGTAAATCCACTAATATGTAATGTACCTATAAGCCTCAGGGGGTGAAAAAAACAACTTTATACATGCTCAGTGTTGACAGTTTCAGCCTTACTCTCCCTGGTTTCCAATTTCCCAATTGGAGAAATATCATTTTTCCCCATTGAGCAAACTCATTAATCTTTCTGAAACATTTATATGGTACAGTAGTGATTGACACTGAAACACTCAAGAATAAATTAATAATTATGTATTCAGCATACAGTGTGGATACAGTGCACTGTATAGACAAACTGATGAAAATACAAATAAATACAGAATAGGTACTATTCGTTCAGCACAGAGACCCTCTCAGATGCTTACAATCAAACAGTTGTTTAAATGCAGACTTGCATAAGTCCAGGTCTTGTTACGTGAGTAAGTGTTTTTGTGAATCTAGTCCACTGACTCACAACCTCTTCCAGGTGACGAAACCAAATGGCAGTTCCCTATCCCACTCATGCCCAAAATAAGTCATTTCTGAACGATAGATAATAAATATCACTTGTGACATCATCCTAAAGGGTAAGAAGTGATTTATATTTATACGAATAGACATAGAGGACAAATATGACCTATGCGAATATGCTAAATGTCTTCATGTGAAAACCAGAACTCTAATATTAACAGAAAATTTGTTTGAAAGATATTTTCTTGAAGCCCAACTGGTATCAACATACACATCTACTAACATTTGTGTTGGGTAACTCAATTTGCACACCTGATCATCTTTCAAAAGGGCAAATTCCTTGGTTTCATCAGCAATATAAACGGATTTGAAAGCAATATATATATATATATATATATATATATATATATATATATATATATTTTTTTTTTTTTAAATGTAAGATAATAAAACTACTAAAGTGGTTTGAAAGTCCGCAATATAAAAATTTAGTTTCTAAAACTCTGTGGTTTTGAAACAAAAAATATGATTACTATTACCTTTTAATTTAAATTTAGGCTTTGTAGCTTTATTTATGTTGGCAGATAAATGGATTCAGACCATGGTGTATGCCTAGTAAGTAAGCATCTCTGAGGAAAAAAGCAGGTCACCAGTGCATAAAGTGGATTTGAGAACTGTTTAACTATGTTTCTCCTCTATATTCATTACAGCAAAGCACCCAGGGCATCTATTTGACTTTACATTGTTTATTGTGATTTTCTCTCCTGAAAATTTTAGACCTTGACAACCAGAAGGTACAGAACTAGCCCTCCAACCAAATTCACAGGAGAGTGGTGCTCACATTCAGTGAGAATGCAGGAGCTGAGTTAAACAATACTAGAGTATTGAAATGCTTGTGGGTTTTGGTCTTGACACCAAACAGTAACAGTAGCTCAGCATATGAAATCACTTTGACAGAGACTAGCTTTTTAAATAGTTTCAGAAGGAAACTGT
This sequence comes from Aythya marila, assembly GCF_965140915.1. Lineage (NCBI taxonomy): Eukaryota > Metazoa > Chordata > Aves > Anseriformes > Anatidae > Aythya > Aythya marila. Next base: position 10,274,487 of record NC_139043.1, read on the forward strand.
TCTGTTCAGCCCAATCTATATTAGTAGGGAGGAAGCACAGAAGAAAAGTGACCGATTTTCATAACATTGCATATGGGCATGAAGCAGAATTTTGAAAATCCTATATTTTAGAGTTTAAGCAGCAAGGTATTTAGTTGCATTTTGTTGTTGTTGTTTTGTTTGTTCTGTTTTGTTTTGTTTGTTCAATGAATTTGACCTTAATTATCAGAATTAAGCTCTGCAAATTAGGAGAGCTCGCTGGTGATCAAAACAATACTCCTAAATTTCAACCATTCTTATTGGTAGGTAGAAGTGTCAGTATTGTAACTCAACAGAAATGAGTCCAAATGCTACTGAGACTTTTCTTTCCTCTATACCCTTCACCATACTCATTGTGAGTGAACGAATATCTTAATTTTCCAATGGACAGTGTTGGGCAACTGTCCACTTCCAGTGAGCAAGTAATTTCATAAACTAGAAAATAAACAAGCGCACAGAGGGTTGTTGTTTCTTCCCAGTGAGGGTGAGGAGAAAGGAATGGAAAGACAAATAGAACAAGAAATAAAAGGTGCACAGACACTGTGAGATTAACATGCACAAAAGAAAGGAAACATTTCCAACAAGAAGCAGCAATACCAGACAAGAAATCTCGTAACACTGGCCCAACTGCTTTGAGAAAAGCCAGCTCAGAAATCATGAAAAAGACAGAAGAAATATATTAAGTACCCTGAAAACTTTTGTAAGTTGAAAAGGGAAAAGAAATCTGGAAGAGAAAAGATCTGAGAATAAGTTTTATATTTTTCCCATGACTTTTCTGGCCTATGAAGTTACAGGTTGCCTTTGATTTTTCTTTACTGATAGCAAACTGGTGTGGAAATATCAAAATTCTTTTCCCCACCTCTAGTTTCTGCAAACCCACTTATGAATGTTCACCTGAATTAATCCTCCTGTGTCTCTGACTGTTCTTTAATTTGTTCTTTGTAAAGTATAATCAGCTTGGGGTCTTAGCTATTAATGGTTTCACAAAGTGTATATAAAGTATCTGCATTTCTTTAGCTGCTCGGAGCTGGTAAGGACAACCCTATGCAGAAGATAGGGTTCTTCACTTGCAGAAGATTTCCACAGAGGTAAGATAGAGGTGGGCTGGACAGAGCAGTACAAGCTCCCAAAACTCTCTGAATCTCTATTAAGATTCAGGATGAAAATCAAGATGTTATCACTCATTTCTCTATAGGCACTTAATAAAATGTTTGACTTTTTAAAACCAAATACAGCTTAAAAGGTATAGACTGTAAAGAATTCACCAAAAATTTAGCGTACACTTAAGTAGTGTTATTGGATATTTAACAGGTTTCCATTGCCTTTCTTGCATCCTCCACTATCCTCCCCCAAAAAATTACATTCAGCATAATTTTATTCATTTCACATAATACCATAAAAAACTCTGAGGACACAGGTGGAAAATCTAATATGTCTACTTTCTTTCTTGAACAAATTAAATTTTCCATTTCAGTACTAAAATTCAAGTAGGGATATAGCTTCCAGTAGATTTGAAGGCATCAGCAGTGAACAACATAATTCGTAAATCTTAAATGGAATTTTTTGACTGCTGGCATCAAGAAGACTTTGGCAAAAAAAATGCAATATATTACATTTAAAAAACAGTAATTAATTCCATACAAAGCCAAGAGCTCATGAGTGATACAGTTATGTTTCTCTATTTTCTTCAAAATCCATACCATAAAAATATAAGCTGTTTTCATTCAGTAGCTGCAAACGTTTTCAGATAACTACATAGTGCTAGTCAAACTGACGATAACTGACCCGGGTATAGCCAGTAATTTATGACATCTGCTATTCACAGAAAAGAAGAACAAAACACTGATCATGTCAGCCTGGGATGTTTTCTTTTAAAACATGCCTAAATTTTATCAGTAAAAGTGCTAAGACCACTATTTTCTGAGAGAAAAATAAAAAATTATTTGTTTTGAGCATACATAAAATACCATTAGCAGAAGAAAGCAAATATATTCTTGTTGGAATTCTACTTGGAAACAATTTTGTAAAAGATTTATTCTACAGCCTTGGATTTATATGTACTCCCTCTATAGAGCGAAATGATTGGCATGGTATAGTTGTCCTTGTGGTCTATACATATGAAAGATACTACTTTCAAAATATCAACTTGAAAAAATGGCAGCAGGAGAATACTTAGTGACTTCATTGCCAAGATTAAGTCAAACCTAGCTTGGACTAAAACTGTGTCTAGCTTTTGGTTTAAGCTTCAGACATGTAGGTTCATTAGAAAAAGATTTATAGTACTTTCTTCATACCTTGTCAGTTCAATTAATTCTCTGGTTGAAAAATGGAGAACACCAGACTGTGGAACTTCTTAAATTTTTAAGATATTAAGTAATGTGACAGGTCACAAATTTGATCTGAATTATGAGACATTCCTTCATCCCACCATGAGACCACCCTTCTGGCTACATACTTTATAAAATTATCTATTTTTATATCATTGTAATACATACATTATTTATAAAAGTAGTCCTGTAGTTCAAAATAAGATCATGCAATACTAAAAGTATTGTGAATAGAATCTATGTTAATTTTCTTCAATTTCTTTAGCTGAGCTTAAAGTCTAGATACCAAAACTACAGAACATCTGGAAGATTGAATTAGGATTTCTATTTAGAGTTTCATCATTAAATAAATTGTAACATATATGGACCGTCATGAACAACAGGCATTCTCCAAACAATTACTCTATTTATTGCTTATTTTTAAAAATGTTTCCCATGAAAAAGAAGAATAACATATATTGGAGAAATCATTAACTCTGTTCAAAAATCATCAGGTAACCACAAGGCAAAATTCAAAAGACACTTGGTATTTTTTTCTAGCTTTCTGCAGTTTTATTCCTAGGTCCAGAAGAAAATAAATTTAAAAATGTTTAGCAAGATACAAGTCTGGGGGATCTGCTTCCCTTCAGCTGGCTGAGATACTCTACAATAGTGTTGCCATGAATTTGACACTTTTTTTTTTTTTTTCTCCAAAAGCAAAAAGCACAAGCAAAATAAGAAACAGAAATGACAAAGGAGAAAGCAGGGGGAATCAAACTATAAATATTTAGTTGAGTTTCAAAGTTTATTATTATGCTTCTTAATTTAGTTCCATGATTCGCACATTCTAGGTTGACTCCCTTTTTCAATTACCAAACTCATATGCAATTTTCTAAGTAGCACTTTCATTCTAGGGTTAAACTTAGTGGCATCCAGTTTAGTCTTCACCTGGTGAAAATGCACAGCTGGAGACAGCTCATATCCAGTCCAGATCTACACCCTACTACTGTTCAGTGCACAAAGGTTTTCTTGAATTATCCTGAGGTTACTGGTACCAACTACATAACTATTAAATACTGTGTACTACTAGAAATCTCATTTAATCCTCTTGGCTATATTCAGAATTTTATTTCACCAATTCAGTTAACGATTTTCACCTTAAAATGGCCTAAGAATAGTCTGTAGAAACATGGTAGCCTGTGTTTCCCTGAGCTGAATTTTAGCTTTCCACCAAGAATTATGATCTTTTCCATAAAATGTCTACTAATAACACAAATATCCCTTCAAGAGGAGGCTGTTCTAGGGCTGGAAACACAAGGAGCACATGGCAATAGCATAGCTTCATTTCCTCTCCAAGAATAGGACAGCATATTCTAAGGATATCCTACAGTGACCTGACAGAGAATACCTGTGGAAGAATAAAGTTGCAGATAACCTGGAGGTTTTGGAGCAGGACCACAACTGCCCAATGACTGCAGTGAAAGGAGAACTTCTTAATGAGGGATGTGACCTATGACTATTTGTTTCAGGAGCCTGTGCCTTCTTCTTGGTGACAGAATTACGGATGAGCACAATCAGGTCATCTGCTATTTGTTATTACCTTTTTTTTTTTTTTTTTGTTAACCTCTGATTTCTACAGCCCTGCAGCAACTTGTTTTCATAAAGGCAGCTCTTTAAACTAGGCTCTGCTGGGTGAATTTCTTCTCCCAGTTCACCAGTACGGCATTCCCAGTTACCGTTAATAGTGAGCTCTTGTGGAAACCCAGCATCCAACCATTCACTTGACTCCCTGTCAAAACAATTTGCAAATTTCTTTTCAGGCAATGGGAATGCAGTTATATGCAGTTATATTGTATACTGCAACCTACGTCATTTACCTACCACATGGAAGTCAGCCAGCAAGACTAAACTTTGACTTCTAAAAGCCTTCAAGCCCAAATTTAGAGGCATTAGTACCTGGATGATGAACAGGTTGGGGCACACATTGAATAAGAGTCCACATTAACCTTGTAGCGAAACTCAGTAATACTGCGGATAAATTAGTTTGCTTCTCTTTAAAATGTAAATTTATTTGTTTCATAGCATAGGTGTCAGTAGAGCCATAGTTTTCAGTTATGTATTCTGCTTAGAAATAGAACTGTTTGGGGTTGTGTTTTGTTACTATTAAAAGTCAAGGCATCAACAACACTAGAAATGACAAAAATGCTATGACAAAAATGTCTGAAGCCTTTGAAAAAGATCAAAAGTAGAGTGATTTGTTTGATCTAATTTGCTTTAAAAGTGAATATTGAAATATTTAACATGCTTAGCTCCCATATAAGAAAATTACTGCACATTTCCCCTCCTTCCTCTAACTCTGAAAACTCTCTTTGATAGCTTCTCCAGCTTTTTTTTCCCCAAAAAGCTTCTAAATCTAAACATGTAATCAACAGGAAGAAATAAAATTACAATTGTAGAGCAATATTCTATTCTGTAGTAAGCTGAATTCATTTAACCTCATGATCAAAATGTACAGTACATCCTAGTATTTGCTCTTGTGTTTGTAGGAAATTAATATTCTGGCAAGGTGCACTCAGTGTGTGACTGAATTCACAAATGATACAATCGACAATAAAAAAAATAAATCATGTTTCATACTAAGACATCATGGCTTTTTTTCAGATGAAAATTATCATTGAAAACAGACATAAAACATAATCAAATGGACCAAGAAAAGAATAAAAGAAAATCTCAGAAGGGTTTAAGTATTTGGGATAAAAGACATAAAATAACTTTGGATATAGAAAAAAATGCAGTTGAATAACAATAGAGAGAGATACTGAACAGGAGCAATATTTTTGTGCTTCAGAGTCCATGCTTCTTCCTTTCAGTGATCCCCAGTGAAACCAATAAGAATTTACAAAAATATGTACTGGAAGAGCAACACTGAAAATATGCAATAAATGTGACAGGAGAAACCTAAAGATCGCACCTACGCCCATTATATGATAAAGTACCTCATACCTTCCTATTGCATCTATACACAAAGGATTATAACATTTCATATAGATATTTTATAAGATTCCTTCAATGTTAAAGCAAGAATTACAATGGAGAACATGGAATCAATTTTTCTGACTGTTAGCTTAATAGTAAGCAAACACTTCCACACACAAATCACCAAAGAGATCACATCATTCAGCATTAATTTGCGGTGCTATATTCTTTAAAGCCCATTCTCACAGCGTATTTCTATTTGTATTTGTATCTTGGTCATGGAACACACAGTCACAGAGAGTTCCCATTGTATTGTCTAAAGCCTTAGTTTATACAATTCAGCCCAGATGACCTTAAAAACAGAGACATGGTTCTCCAAGCCCTGGGGCCAGAAGCCCACTGCTGTTTCCCACTGGTTTCCCACCAGTTCCCCACTGGTGAGAGGAGACCAGCTCAACACAACCTGTGCGCCTATGGAAGTCACAACTTTCACAGTATATCCATTAAATGCATTCAGAGATCTACAAAGGTATGGAGCAGCATTACCTTCCCCCCTGCCCGTCCAAAATCATTTTGCTGGTGCTGCTTTCACAGTCAGTTATCCAAGTGGCAATCACAGGATGGCTTGGTGTGAAGCTGAGCACCCACCTCCTGGAAGGTGCCCAGCACACAGGCTGGTGCAGTGCCTGAGCTGTTTGTTGCATAGGAAGTTTTCAGCCTCGGGGCATAACAGCGTTCTAGTACCAAATGTCTCACTTTGCCCAATTAAAGCCTTAGAAATTCACGAAGTAAATATCTGGGGATTACTTGGGTCATCACATATTTCAGGGCACTGCATTTCACATGTTTATGTTCTATTGTAAATATTTTAGACGTGTATTAGCAACATAGAGACAAATTCACCAACTCAAAGCTAAAACTGAATCAGCCTTGACAATGCTGAGAAAGAAAGAAAGATTAAATCCCATAATCAATAGGCACTTAAGCAGACAAATTTTCCACAAGCCTGTGCCAGAAAGTTATGGAGAACAGGAGGACTCCACAGGACTAAAAATTGAAAGCAATGATGAAAGACAGACTGCACTGAGACTAGGTCATAAGCAATACTCTTCAACTTGGCACAAGAAAAAGTAATGGAAGTTTCTTAATTGGCTAAACCACATCTGTCTAACATTTTGACAGAATTAACAATGAAAAGTAAAGTCTGTTGCTGCCACTGAGGCATGTTGATACAAATCTGGTAATTTGCATGATTATAAGCCAGTCATTTTTATAAGTATTTCTGTGAGAAGTAACACGTTCATAAATCTCAAACTCTAAGCTCTTGAATGACATAGTTCTCTTCTGAGTGAATTATAAGTTTGTGTTCTGATGTATGCAAGTGGCTTCACAGATGTCAATAGGATGCTCTAACTGGGCAAGGATTACAGAGCTGTACCCTATATGCCATACCCTTGCAAATGATAAACAAGCAAGCAAAAACAAACAAACAAACAAACAAAAAAGGAAAAGTTCTTTCTGGATGACCATTTACCCTTTCAAGTGTGTATTTACCCATTTGCAATGAATGCCAGGTCAGTGCTAGCCAAACTAGCACATTTATACAGCACCATGCAGGGATATTAGCTGAGGTCTCAGAGAGAATATAACATCGTTAGGGCAACATTGTGCATGGGCTAATTAGGCCTGCCTCTCAAGCAAGGCTAATTATTCCCAGTACAGCACCACACCGATATCTCTCTGCTGCTTCTGGGTTTTGGAGCTTGACTATTCAGCAGTAGCTCAGGGATCTCTGCCCCACGCTGTATTCAACATGGTAAACAAAATGGTGAGAAATGGAAGTATTATTCTTAGATAGCTGCATGATGCACTGTACTGTCTCGCTTCATCTATCAACGACATCAAAATGAAGGATTAACATGTCTATGCACTGAAATTGTCTTTTAAATGAGAAATTCCACCACTAGACCAACAGTTGTGCTACAGAGAAAAGTTAGGCTGAAGGGAACAAATTGCCCAGGACTGGAGCATCTCACCAGGCACATGCCATACTCAGTAGTTTCTGAGAAAGAAAAGGTAAGTAGAGGCTAGAGAGAGGCTAAAGACTACTGTAGTTTTTCTTAAAGATAAGCTTTAAGTCAAAGCTAGCATAAAACAAAGGTTTCTTATTCTGTTGGCAAAGAAGGTCTCAAAAGCATTGAAGTGTAAAGCAGAGTTCCCATTCTGTGCTGAAGCATTGGGCACAGTTAACAGAGAAATCTTGCAATGTCTTACCACAACTTCCAAGGCTTAGGAGAGTTTGTTGTTTCAGATGCAAAAAGAAATAGCACATCTGTGTTGACAAGTGACCTTGCAGAGCCCAAACTGGAACCAGCAGCTGTTGACCACACCAGGTCCTGAGTCTGGGTGCAGGTGCAGACCCCTGCACTGGGTGGATTCAACCAGGCAGCAGAGTAATCGGCACCAGATAGGGAAGGAGGAACTGACATTCCACATAAAAAGGAAGCAGGGCCTTTACATAAAGCAGAGCTTGTGCAGATGGAGTAGACATAAAAATTACCAAGAGCACTGCCTAAGAAGGCCAGGAAGCTTCCTGTTTATTCAGCGGAGAAGTTGTCTTTGTGCCTTTAATTCAGCTATGAAAACAGCCTTTAAAACAAAATGGCAAGGTGAGGTCTTTAACATCACCACTGCAGCTTGTTTCTACACATCTCTACCAAGCAGCCTAGCCTGCAAGAACGAAGCCATCATACACTCTGCTAGGGTTTGAACCCTGCACTGCTGACACGCTTCTGTGATGAGACTGAATTTACAAGAGCCTTCCATTCAGGACAGTGTTTCTGTCCAGGTCTTGTTACCATCCAGGTAATAATAAATCTAGTTTTCAAAACAAAATCTAACAGGAAATGTGAAATAACAGAAATAGACGCTAACATTTTAAGCCATTAGCATATAGTAACCACTTCTCTTCTTTTTCTAACTACTAAAAATAACTGCTAGTTGTTAGCAGTGTAAAGATTTGAAAGTACAAATAATTGCTTCTAATGAAAATGGAATAAGAAAAAAAAGAAAGAGAAAAAGAAAGAAAGAGAGATTCAATGACAGCTTGTTCCTTGTAATTCCAATAGAATTAAACAATCAGTTTTGATGAGGGGAGCACAGGGACAAGGCAGAAAGACATCATCTATTTAAAAGTCAATTTACCTTTGTGGTTACCAAACTGTAAATGAACACCTCTTCTGTAATAGCATAAGCAGAGATTTCTTGGCAGGGGGTTGCCTAATACCTGCCTTATACAAAACTTACAGATCCAAATTCTGAAATCCTGGGCAATATGGTAGTAAAATAAGTAACAAGAATATATGTATTTATTTGGTCCCATTCCTTCCTGCTGCACAACCTGTCCATTGTAAATCATATATGTATATATTCATGTGCTAGAACAAGAACATTCAGATCATAGCCCACATCTTCTCTCATCACACAGACCCCATACAGACCCAAAACACTGCGTTTTATCTTCAAAACAAGAGGCAAAAGCTATGAAGCCCACTAGGTATTAGACTACTGAAAATTTACACACCTGGGCATAAAGAGCATAAAACCTTAGACATGAGGAAATAGTGTTTTAGGGAAGAGAAAGAAGGGAAATCTTGCTCAAAACTAATTCATAAATGACACACACACACAAAAAAAAAAGTCTGAAGAACAGAGAAATGCTGATAGCAACTGAACATTTCATCTTTAACATGCATATCCATTTTCCACTCCATTTTCAGAAATATCGTTATCTATTCTGTACAAGCTGACAAAAAGAAACGTTTTAGTAACTCAAAGCTTATCCCACCCAACCTCTGCACTTGTATACTGTTTAATGTGCTAATGCCTGATTGTTTCTGATAAACAGATATGGTATATCTTGCTGAAGCTGGGGATGTGTCAAGCACTCGGTGATGCAGTGACAAATAGCCTTCTTGATTCCTGACAAAATACTCCCTCTGCTGTACAATACACACCGTTACATAAAGCCCAGTGCACACAGAAACATATTTAAACTATAGAAAGGTCATGTGTATAGACAGGTTTTATAAAACAGACAAAGAATTCAATCTTCCAGATTTTTTTTCTGAAAATAGAAGTATCATTTGTATGCACCAAATATGAAGTTATTTGTGACTTAGTTCAAACGAACAGGGTAACTATCCTAAGGTATAAACATATAGCAGGTGCCCCATACTCAAAGACCATAATGTTCCTAAAAGTTTCAGTTCAATTTGTAGTGAGTGTTAGAAAATAAAGACTCAAGTGCCCAGTTTAGAGATAGAAAGGTCAAAATACAAGTATCTTAATATAACGAATATGGAATGAAGGAATTAATTTTGCCATGATTTTGTTTTGTGTTTTACTGCTACTATTGCATAACCAGAATTTGTCCTCACTCAAAAATGCTCTCTACATATAGTTTCATCATGCCTACCTAAGAAATAGTAAGATGGGTAATGACTGAAAAGCTTAAATTTTCTGTTGGGCTGGAGAAATGTTTCAAGCTAAATTTTCCATTTAGAAATGATGTAATCCCAGCTGTATATAGAATCTCAGAAAAGCAAAGCCATTCAGGAGACCATGTCTGGAACAAACTGAAACAGTTGTGCTGAATAGACTAGAATGAACAGGCTGTCCCAAATAAAACCAGACAGACTTGCAGTACATGAACTCCTGGAGTACTATCTAGATGCCAAGCGTGTCACAGAGTCCCTGCTCCTAAGAATATGAAATGACCTCTCCAAGTTTATCATAAGTTGGTCGTAAATCTAGTTAACATCCAGAGCGCACAGCTTCCTCCTCCCCCAGAAAGCTGAACACTTCTAGGTGGAGCATGCAGCGAAAGACAGGCAGAACCGTAAGATAAGAAGTTACTTTTTAAAGATGGAGATTAATATTATCGGGGAGATATATATACGGGGGGAGCATTCAGATAGTTCCCAAATCTGCTTCTGTTTGTACCTCCCCACCCTGCCCCAGGCTCTTCCACTGGTACAACTTCAACTCGTAGAAATGTATTTAAGAAAATAGTAATTGCGGAATAAACTCATCTGTATCTCATGTTCTCATTATATATGTTTGGGGTTTAACCCATAGAGATGTTAAGAATATAAAGTCTTAGGATTAATTTAAGGTTTATTATCATTATGCACTAAATTTCAGTAAAAATTCAAAATTTATCTAGCTGTCATGAAGATCACATGCAGAAACTAGCCATTCCACGCCAGGGAGACAAGAACACTGCAATAACAATAATGCTGGCTTATATGTGAATATAAGAACAGAATTCCTTTCCAGAAATTCAGTTAAAAATATTGTTTTAAAGTAAAACTAAAGACTAATTGCTTCTGCTGTATGAACAACTAGTTGTGGTTTTGTGGTGTTTTTTGTTTGTTTTTGTGGGTTTTTTTGTTTGTTTGTTTTTGTGGTTTTTGTTTGTTTGTTTGTTTTCTAATTTTAACATTCTTAGTTGATATTGCTTCTTTTCATTTCAAAAACATATCAAGAATCTATAATTATCCAAAGAGCAGCATTCAAAAGAATTTCCCTCTGTATTATGCTTCCTGTGAGAAAAATAAACATCATTGTTTGCTAACAAACAACAATTGCAGCTTGCTGCAGGATATACTCAAGTGCACGTATGGAAGAAAATCCAAATTGTTCCTGTCATACCTTTGAGTCATGTGCCACACGGATACAGACGAGGAACACAAACTCCATTCAAACAGAACAAGGATCGGGGCACGACTGATCACAGCCCCAGCATCACACGGCAGAGTCCACGTTTAAGGAAAGCTTGCTGAGATCAGCCCTTTGCAGTGTATCAGGACTGCCACAGGATGGCAGAAACAACATCTGAAATTTTCACTGGCTTCACAAATTCCCAAGATGCCAGGGAAAGGCAATAACCAGATGAATTTTGCTGCTGCCTGAACTCTGTTGCAGTTGCAGAACAAGTGCCAAGGACATGCAGAAGTTTACAAAGCACTGAAAAGCCATAAACACTATAAAAAAGATAAAAATAAAATTGAGTAGTTTTAGTGCTACTCATTTCCACATTATAATCTCCTAACAGCTACAAGAAATAGTTGCAGTTTATGCCTTGCTGGAAAAAATAAGCATCCGCTGAATTTTTAAACAACTGGTTCATGGCAGGTGGAGCATCCCCTTGTGCCAGGCTTATGACAAGCTTTGTGTGATGTGCCTCAGAGCACGCAGTCTCAGATGGAAAGCACTGCCAGACAAACCTTCAGGCTTCCTGTCCAAGGAATGTGTTGTCTGTGCACAGCTCATAGGAAAAGCAGAACAAACAGAATGAACCGGCAGCGCATTTGCACCACAGAGCACATCAGGCCCTCAGGCAGGAAGTCATCCCCGAAGATCTTTTATTTTGCTTTTTCAAGCTGTGTAGTACCACTAACAAGCATCTGAGAGATGCAGAGTAACTGAGAGACTGTCACTTAATGAGTAACTGAACTATGGCACAGCGTACCCCAAAAGAAGAGCTTGTCTACATGGGACACTCAACTTCTTTGGTCCTACAGCTTTGCATGTGTGTGTTTTTCCTGCAGTCATAGCATTAGCAGCAGCCAGGAAATGACAAGAAATGTCTGTTTACCAGCTTACCTGGATGCAGCTTCAGATATCCTTCGTGCTTGTTCATTCAGCTGTTTGGTCAGCAAGTGACTTGTGCTTGCCTACAGCCCTGAGAAGGGAAGACCCCAGCACATGATGTCTCCATTCCTCCCCACTGCTCTCCTTTCCTGCCACAGCAACCTGATGTTCCACAGCTGAGAAATTTGGGGTGGGGGAAAATCTGTGGGAAATTTCTGAACTTTATAAGCTCAGAAAAAGCAACCAGAACTTCAATCCTTTAACTAAAGCTTACTGTACTGTATTTAAATCTTTTTGGTGTTGCAATCAAGCTGAGGGAAGTCTTGATCACAGATTCCACAACAGATTTTAGAGACATTTTTCCTCCCTAGATGGGAATATTACAGGATTTCATCTCAATGCTTTTGATCCTCCCTGAAAATATGAAGCCTCCGCTTTTTATTAGGCTAGGTAATTTTAGCATGTCTGTTGAAACACCATTTGAGATGCACCTCTCTTTCTTGCTGCATCAAGTAATAGCCTGAACCGTTTTTTTTTTTTAATTTCTTCCTTTTTCCCTTGTTCTCTTCCTATGAAAATGAAGACATTTTGCATTAAAATTATTGTATCTCCTTGTTGCTGAAAGAAAAAAAGATGCAAAAGTAACTGACATTGTAGGCAAGGCCTCTTTGCTTTAGCTGTTAAAAAAGAAAATACGGAAAGAAAGAAAACTTCAGAAGCTCTGAATAATAAGAACAAATAAATAAATTGATTTTTCCAGGTTTTGGACACAAATAAGGATACAGGGATTTAGTCTATTGAACTAATCATATATTATAGTTAATCCAAAGAAATATAAGTGCTGCTTTACTGCTAAATTTGAGAAAAATGTTTACCATGCCCCTGGCCCAGTCCTCCATATGGCATTTGTAACGTAACACCTTTCTAGTCCTTTAGCAACAGACTCACTAGATGTTTTCTGTTAGCAGTAAGGATCTTCTTTCCCAGTGGAACTTGTGCTTTCTGGGTTTATCCAACTGGAATTAATGGAAGTCAGTAGCCTCGAGAGCAGCTTTTATTTTCCCAGACTACTACCCGTTTCCTCTTGTTTCTTCCTTGGAAAGCACCACACACTGCTCTCTGCTTTATTAAGGCACCAGCTTAACCAAGTTGAAGCAGCACAACAGTAGTCTTAAATTAATTACAGTGTCATCCATCCCTTCCCCTGACATCTGAAGATGGCACCTCACAGCAGCTTCTCCTTTAGCATCGTCTTTAGAAGTGATACATGGCTGCAATTTTCTTCATCTGCTAGGACTGCCAGCACAGCAGCAAGCCTGGGGACTTTGTGTTGTTTCTGGTACTTTTGATGATAACAGCTTTGCACCTTTAACACGTACAACGGTATTGAAGGTGTTCAGGAAAGTGCCAGATTTTGACCTGCTCTGCATTTGTGTCTACAGCTGTCTATTCATTTTACACAGCCCAATGCACCATTGAGAAGCTATCGATTTTTCAGCGTGGTGAGCCCTAGCTTTCTTCTCTAACTATACTTGAAAGTTGCTGCTTGTGGATAAACAAATGCATCCCAGATTTCAGCCACAAAGGAACTTGCAGATCTCCAATGGCAGAGTCATTTCTAGAACATACACCCTGTCCCCTGTCCCTGTTCAGTGTTTTGGAAAAAAATGATAGTGCATTTTACTAGTCTTTCTCAAAAAAAAAAAAAAAAAAAAAAAAAAGTCTGTTTTGCTTTGCTGGATTATGGATATCCACATCTTGACACTGTGACCTTTTTCTCCATGTTTCCATTAGTGAACCTTAGCAACTGCACAGATCACCCAAAAAGCAAGTGTATAGTCTACATTTTAGCCTTAGAAGCAGTATCTTTTCTAACTGCTTTTCAGTTATATTTTTATTCATAATTCAGTGATTGGTTTACATTTGCATTTGAGCAATCTCACACAGAATCACTTAGGTTGGAAAAGACCTCTAAGATCATCAAGTCCCACCGTTAACCTAGCACTGCACCACATCTACGTGTCTTTGGAAGACCTCCAGCGATGGTGACTCAACAGTTTCTCTGGGCAGCCTTGTCCAATGCCTCACAACCCTTTCAGTGAAGAAATACTTGGTTTTGCAGTTTAAATGCCCTGCTTTTCTGTTACCTGCCATTCATTTCTTTCAAGCATTTATTTTATGATTGAGAATACATACCGTAATATTTAATATGTTTTCATGTCCAGCCCAGTGCAAATTCATGCTAAAAATAAACATGAAAGGCTTTACATAACAAGCGAAACGTCATTAAGAGTATGTCATACTCCAGAGCAGATGGAGATGATAACTGTATCATGAGCGTGGATGAACCACGAGCAGTTGCAGCACCTCTTCGTCAAGTGTATCACATATACATTCGTTTTCCTTCGTATGCGAATAAAAAATAATTCACAGTACTTACATCTTGACGGGTGGAGAAACTATCACTTTGAAGTGAATTTCCAAATATCACTGAATTTCATTTCAGAAAGACAGACAGTAGATGTTTTAGCAAGTTCTGCCTAACTCACACCATAAAGAGGTTAGGAAAATATACTACTGTTATAATGAAGTACAACACCTGTCAGTCCTGAGGTATGCAAAAAGGCAAAAAAAAAAAAAAAAAATGCCTTTCATATCAACTTTCAGAAGTCCAGCTCCAGCTCTCATTTATTTATGTATGAGAGACACTGAAAACTCCCCTAAACGTTCTCCCCACATTAGATTTGTTCTGAGTGCAACACACTTCAGACTATAAAGTAGAGAAGATTGCTCATCATCTTTACAGCTGAAAGGCACAGGTTTGCTGTATTCTTATACTGAGGGCCTTTTCATGGTTCCCCCCTCAACCCTCAAATCTTTGAAATACCCTTAGTTGGTAATCTACTCATCAACTTGAGATATACTTTGGGTTGCTCATTCAGCTTCTTAGACACCAAGAAAATACTGCAGAAGATAAAATTAACCAAAAACTAGAAGAAAATCTAGAACTATAAAACAGAGGAAAATAGAATAACCTTTGTGAAATTTGAGTCTGCATCTGAATTTATATTTTTATTTTTTAAAAAAAGAATTTCAGGAGCAGGTTGGGAGAGGCAACCCAAAAACATACTCAGTATCAAAACCAACAGTTGGTTGCAAGGCTCTTCGTATCACAGTTGTCTTCTCAATGACCAACAGAGGGTTTCCGAGTAAGCAGTTTTTAAAGATTATTAGGAGCACAGTGTTTTAATACAAGAGGATGACTATATCTGACTGTCTGCACATTTGGGTAAATACCAGACTGTGTTCACAATTTAAAAGTCATTTTCATAACTACAGTGGCCAGTGAGAGAACAGTGATGTAAATTTTGATTTCAGAACACAAGATGGCAGCCTCCAAAAGGGAATAGGAATTTGTCCCAAATTGCTTCCAAGAACTTCAAACAGTATTCACAGACCTTTTAATAATGACATTATGTTTGGACAGCAAGTGTTTAAAAGGTTGACCGTATTTTTCATAAGGATTAATCACAGAAATCATGAATAGAAGCCAAAAAAGAACTACATCTCCTTAAGTATTTCTTAGGTTTGTAATTCATTAAGGGAAAAAAAACATATTCTAAGTAGTTTATGGGAAATATTTAACATATTTCTCTGTATGATTTCTCAAAAGGTTTTGTTTCCAAAGATGAAAAGACAGATTGCTATTCCAAAACTAAAATTTATAAGTAAAATTTACAAGGGCACAATATATAAGATCATCCAAGAACTGGTTTTATCTTTACCTTGCAAAAATGAATGAAATGAAACTTTCTTCCCATAAATGACCAAATGTTTTATGTGCATGGCTATATTGTGATTTACAGGGGAGCAGGCAGAAGACAGATCTCAGTAACAAACACTGGATCATATTAATCCTCAGTAAGCTTCACTGACATTGCTGGTTACGTGAGACTGTGTTAAGTATGCTACGCACCATGCAAAGTAGAGACCTAGCACAGTTTACTTTCCTCCTTAAATAACATGCAAATTGTTTGCAGGCAAATAGACATACAACTTCATGGATGGGATTCATCTTATGTAATTCCTACCTACAAAATCCAGACAAACTCCTCCAGACTTTCACACAGCAGAGGAAAAAAAATTAACTACAGCTGTCAGAAGGAAACTGGGGAAAGAGAACCTGAAAGGACATGTTTTGACATTGCCTTCCCCTTCAAACCAGTTTATTTGTATAGTAACGACTATCATAGGTTGTATACATGAACCCACAACAAAATGCCTGTTCTGTTCAATGCCATTCCATTTGTATTCACATCACAATCATAATAAGGATTTGTCTTAATAAGTCAAAATACCTTTAAAACATACATATGACTAAATCAAAACAAAATCATCTGAAATAGTTCCCTTGTTTTTCACCTTTTTAAGCAAATATATTCTAATGCTAAAAAAAACAGTACACCAAAAAATTATTAACGTAACAGCTAACAAAAAATAGATGCTTTCCACATCAAAGATAAATCATGCTTCCCATTCCTTTTGTAATCAAAGCTTTCACTTCCCTTTCCTTCCAGATGCAAAGTCCTTTCCTTCAACTTTACCAATAAAAACCCTTGCACCTATTGCCATCGACCTCCCAGAAGAGAAGCCTAGATTGTTTAGGCTACATACCTAAACCCCTAAATTGCTAAAATTAGGCATTTTTTTTTCCCATATTCAAAGCTGAAGCATCCAGATGAATAGGACCTGCATTGGCACCAGTGAATAATAGTGTCTGTGACTGGAAAATTAGTTTCACATCATTTACTTAACATTTTTATTAACTTATGTAAATAAGTTCAAGAACGGACAACAGAGATACTTCAGTAACAATAGGCAACATATGATAACCGTTTTATCTGTACGGTTTCTATACCATCCAAATACTTCCCCACAAGCCATGTGATACCTCAAATGATTTGTAATAAAAAAGACCAAAGTGACAAAAACTTTGATGTCTCACAAAGTTTAAAGACAATTTAAAGCTTGAGGCTGGCATACAAGACAAGTGTGTAGGCAGGCAAAATCCTTTACAAGAGCGAGGCCTGAAGGATGCTGCAATGAGAATCGTAACTAATATAACAGATGGTAGAGCACAGCACACCCTTGTATTCTGGCACATTTCAGTTACTGCCTATCATTTGGTTGCACCTGTGTCTTTCTCTACTCAAAGATTAAAGTCCTGGGAAGCTGAACATATTTTGCTTCCATTTTTTGTCTGTACCACACAGTTCCTCTGGCTCTCGATTCTCTGAGGTCTCCACCTATGCAAGCTGGCATCACAGGGAAAATAGGATGTGTGTTCAGACTTTTTGAGATCAGACAGCCCATCACCCACCTCTGAGCAGGATCAAAAATCCCTGAACCTCTCCTGTAGGCTACATCTCACTAGGAACCTACTTCAGTACTCCTTATCTTTAGGTTCTGGACATTTTACCTCATGTTTTCTCTTGATATCCCATTCTGTAGTTGTTTTTGGTGCAGGGAGACCTTTTCTCTCCCCTCACAGGCTTTTTTTTTTTTTTTTTTTTTTTTTATTTATTTATTTTGAAGTCTAAAGAACACCAATCCCTTCACCAGTCTTCCTTCACATCATCTCTGCATCATGACAAATGGATGCCTTCCAGCATCAGAACTGGGCCTTCCTCCAGAATAAACCTCACCAGTGCAGACTAGAGTAGGATTATCTCCCAGACGTTTGACACAACATTCCTGCTTAAACATACTAATAGGACACTTGATTATTTGGCAGTACGATGATGGGACTGAATAGGGACAGCTTGTGATGTGCATTACATCCCAGCGTTTTCTGCTTCTTAGCTATCTCTCCCTTCTCCATGCATGCAATACTACAGAAAAGTGCAGCACTTTATATGTTTTACAGGATTGCACCACATTTATTTCAGGCCATTTATCCTTTTTTTTTTTTTTCCTCCCTAAATCATTATGAATTTCAAGCTTGTCATTGGATATGCTGACAGGCCCTCCTGGCTTGTACATCACCAGCAGATTTCATAAGCACACTCTCAGCTGCATCATGCAAGTCATTATGAAAACACTGCAAATTACCAAATAAGCATCTCCGAACAGGCAGCCAGCCAATCTGTGACCACCTCCAGGGAGGCATTCACCAGAATCACAGGGGATGGGCTAAAATCCCAGCGATGCTGCTGTCCCCAGGCCTCCGCCCATACCATACTCCATCCTGGAGTGGGATTTATTCCATCAGTGAGGCATGCACCATGGTTAGGGTTTTCACCTGGACAATATTTGTACAACTTCCTTGTAAGGAAGCAAGTGTCAAAAACCTCCCAGAAGTCAAGATTTAGTCAGGTTTATTGTGCATGCTTAGCCCTGTGGATTATTATGCTGTCACAGGATTAAATTAGGTTGTGAAGTATTCTTATTCCAGTCTTTTCCCAGAAATTTAAGATAAGCTGAGAATGTATCGTCCCCATCTCGCATCCTTCTTTTTTAAGTTAGCTCTACATTACCTTTTATTTTTCTGGAACACCGGACTCTTTCTGTGATTTCTCTGGGATTACTGCTGTAAAACTGGACTGAATAAATTTCATTTGGTTTCTGACTTTTGCTTCTTCCCTGTTCCAGCAAAGCTGTGACTACTCTACTGCTTTTGTTAACTATGCAGAGCTAACCTTTTTTTTTTTTTTTTTTTTTGCAGACTTAATATTGAAGAAGGGAGGACAAAACACAAAACATTTGCCATTCCCATAATCTTCTGTTATCTTTCCACTTGGTAATGAAACGACTTCGTCATTAGCACACGCAGAAATGCGAGGAGTATAAAGAGGAAATAAATATTCTTATCATCTCTTCTTTTTTTTATTCACAATTTTATTGCAATGGAAAGGGGGATTTTGTTTGTTTAGTTCTGATTTTATTCAGAATGACAGAGTGCCCATAAACAAGTTTAAACAAAAATAAAAAATAACAATAATAACAAAAAGGCTCTGGATGATACATGAGAATCTCAGGTCCCATCTAGTGCAGTGCCTGCACATGCTGTTCACAAAGGAAGATAAAGGTTAAAGTTAAACGAGGCTGTTCATGGACAAATACACAGGGAAGAAAAAGCAGACAGAATCCAAAGTTGAAAAATAACATTTCAGAAAGCACTGCGGCTCTGATTGCAGGAACCAATCAATATTCCTGAGGAGGACAACTGCTGAAAACCACATCAGCAACCAAAGGAAAAAAAAAAAAAAAAACAACAGTGACCATCAATACTAACTTGGTTTTGAGAGCAGCTCTGTAGATGAATGGATGAATAGGATTGTTCTGTTTTAGGGGAGACTGTCAGCACAGTCCCTATGTAAACATCATTTAAGAAAAAAAAATAAAATACTAGACTTCACCTTTTCTGTCCTCCCTTTCAACAAAATAGTCTTACATTAACTCCTATCTTGCAGAGGCTGGTAAGCATTTTGGTAATGGAAAATGATGTTGGTATAACACTACCAGCTACATTGCTTTTCTCTCTAGGAAAATACACGATTCCTTTTGATTTTATGCTAGAAAACATGTTTCTGCCAAAATCTGAGTTTAGACAGGGTTTCCGTATGAAATTTTGCATGTCAAACACAATCCTTGGCATGACGACTTATAAAAATGGAAGGATGGTGTATTTACAGTAGTGTTTTATTTCACAGGAGAAATGTGTTTTTGTAGCAAATCTCTGCATCCTCCTCACTGAACACACTTTGGTTTCAATACCAGAGCACACGCATTCATCCTTTCAATGCAACTGAACACATCCAGACCTGGGACCAGACTAGAGGTTTTCCAAGGGAAAGCACTTCCTGCAATCCGTGCAAGTTTTGATTTCAGGTTTGCAAATCGAGTGTTTTGCTTGGTAGGCCTGCTCCAATTGTACCACATTATGTGCTAACATCAACACAGCCAGAATCTAGCTGAGAAACATTTTGCCATCCTTCAAAACCTATAATCACATTTACACAGTCTCTTTCTCTCTCTTTTACAGGAAAACATTCTGTCATACCAAATGTTCCCACACTATTGATATTTACTTGTTCTGCGAGTTTCTTTCTCTCAGGAATGGTAAAGTCGCTTGCTAATTAGGGTCTTCTTTTACCAGATGCTTTCCTTCCTCAATGCTCTAATGTTTTGTGTCTCCCTCTTGTGGGAGAAGGACTGAGACTACACAAGAGACCACAAAATAATATTTGAACCTAATGCTCCTTTTCACAATGTATGATTGGAGACACATGCAATGCATACACACACAACTGAGAGCAATAAGCTCAACTTCACAGTAATTTTCTGTTTGTTCATGTTTCAAAGGAACTGAAGTGGCAGCATGACAACTAAGAGATAAGGTGGCCAGCCTTGTTTCACACAGGGTGCCCCAGGCTTGCAGTCAAGGAACGGGCAGGATACATGGAGGAAGAACCCAGCACGACAGCTACAAGTATGCTGCTTCCACAACAGTAGCTCCCATCTGCACAGACACATCCTCAGGGTAGTGGCACAGACCAGATGGTTTTCCATTCACATCTCCTATCACAAAGCTATCCTCACGAGGAGTTCTAGTAGAGTAACAAATACACTTATTTTCCTGGATAAATTCCCAAATAACTGAATTCTTGCATTCCTCCTAAGTAGAGCCCCACATTACAAATTTCAGATATTTCTTTGCAAAGAACAGGGTCAGAGAAACAGAGTGCAAGAGGTAAGACTGAGAATAACAAGATAGCAGAGAGATGTTAACAGATTTCCATCCATCAGTGTGAACTGTGGATGACAATAGGGATGTACCTACCTCTTGACCTACTTTTGTCAAAGAATAAGAACGAAATATCCAATACTTTAGTGTACAGAGAAGAGGTAATGGAACAGGCACACAGGATGAGAAGCAATAAGCCACCAACCGGGTCACATTATCATCTGTACCAGAGTCAGAAGGACAATGATGCTTGAGTTCTCACAGCCAAGCATGACAGGTTTTAGAGTGAGAAAGACAGCAGGTGAAGTTTTGATGTTGTTGAAATCAGTAGAATTTATGCATGGCTTTAATTCACAATGCTGTGCTACAGCATTTTCATGAGTTAATTCTCATGGATTAAAATGTATTTTAGGACAGATCACCAGCCAAACTTTGTATGGGAGACAGGAATACTTTGTATTATCTGAAGCTTCCGCAGTAGTAGTTGAAAAAATTTTTACACAAATTGAGGTCGAGCCCACAAGAACCGTAAAACGTTGTACATGTTAAAGCCTGAACATCACAGCATCTCTTATATGATATATATGCCCTGTAAAGTGAATTACGCATATTTGCAGAAATTACACATCTGCTCTAAAAACGTCAGATCTTGCTGACACAAGGAAAAACACAGAAGAGTTATGAGAGCAGTATATTATAGATGAAAATTCTCCAATGAGTACACTTTGATTAATGGTGCTGCTGCATTCACTAATGAGTGACAGGCAAGGTCACAAGTAATTTTGGTAGTCCTCCATACTACAGCCTCCACAGCTCTGTAAACAAAACTTCACGTCTTACAGGAGTACTTCCCTGAGATGAAATAAAATATTTTGCAAACAGTTATAACATACCTAAAGCTGTGACGCAACTACATTCAAATGTCCAAAACCCTAAAAAATAGTACTCCATGTTTTCTTAGGAAAGATGAAGACATCTTAAAAATCTTGAAGTTACAGTTTCTGGCTCCGTAGAATATCATCTAAGTTGCAAAATCTTAAGATCTGAAAAGTAATCTCCAACTTTAACCCAGTGAAGCAAAGGGGCCTGAATATACGGACTAACTGGCAAAGCTGGAACATTATCCTCCACTGCCTACTGGGAAAACTCAAAGTGTCTGCAAAAATACTCTACTATTCTGTTGTTCTCTACTAATCTACGCTATTGAGAAATCGGTGTTATGAAGCACCAGAAATCCATATGTTACGTATATCAACCTGTCATTCAGACATGCCTAATTTATACAAGACTTAATTCTGGATATTAGGTAAGATGGGCAGTGAAGAGTTAGAGGTTTTACCCATATTTCACAAGATTTCTAAATCAACATAGAAGAACAGTATCCTACTGTAGCTTTATCACCTTGAGCCCACAACGACAGGGTCAAGTACATGAGCTCCCTATGTACCTCTTCACTTTTGTGCTAAAAATCACCTCAACTCATTGGCAGCTGCAAACAGTTACAAAAACAAACACAACCTACCACCTCAGCACTGAGGAATCCTAGTGTGTAACCCCAGTGTGTCCACAGCAGATGCTATTAACATCCAAGGAAGAGCCCTACCTTCAAACTCCCCTCTCACTGCACTCAACATGAAACACATAGCAAATGAATAGTATCTTCGGCCAACAAGTTTATTTAACACTACCCTAAGCAGTTTAAGACTGCTAAACATTGGTCACTTTTCAGACATATTCGATGCCCCCTGATTTTATTGGGCTTTATATCAGTTGTAGCTTCTGCTTTTTTATCTCAACCACTCCTGTTTGCAGAGCTAGACAGAAACAGACTGCTGCAAAGGAGGAAAGAGGAAATAAGGCACTTTATGCATTTAATACCTGGCCATCTGGTACCTCAGAAATGTGTTCGACTTCAAAACAGCAAAACAGCAAGAAAATAAAATGAAGGGGACAAAAGAGGCTCTGCTGCAGAAAAAAAAAAAAAAAAAAAAAAAAAAAAAAAAAAAAAAAGCATTTATTCTATACAAACAGAGCAACAGGCAGCTGATGTAGAGGATGTACGCATTAATCCAAATGCTAACACGAAGGGATTAAATGAACAGAAGTAACATAGGTAAGCATTATCAATGGAAGTGAAATAAAGCCTCTGTCCTTGACATCTTTATTTGCATCACTTCTTCTAATTATCTCTTCTATAGCTGACTAGAAAAGTAAGAAGAAAACTGAACAGTTAAGGTCCTTGCCTTCATGTAGAGAAGAAAAACAAGAAATGCAATAATACAAAGTGACATTGGCATCCTCAGCAACATTTGTTGGAGGTCTTGGGAGAAACCTAGAGAACCCAGGTGGAACCTCTCATTAGCACAGCACCTGCTGCCAGTACTGGAGAGAGGGAGCTTCTGCCCACTCTACTTCAAAATAGGCCTTAAGACAGGTACAGATAAACCTATTTACCTGTACTGAAAGGTGCTGATCCCACACAGCAAGAAGTCAAATGGGGGAAGCCGTCTAATCGCTTCCTGAACACTTCCTGAACTTAATTCCTCTCTTTTTGCCATCTGAAGGATGCACGGGGAAAGAACACCAACCTGTGTTTGGCAGGAAGCCATGGGACCTTCTGGCAAAAATCTGTGTCTAAAACATCAGATTACTTAAGGCCAAGCTTCCCATAAGCCTGGTAAGTGCTAAACTCTTCTATCTGTTAATGAAAAGCCACATGTGCACAGTGCTGATGCGTCCATCCTGACAGCTTTGCTGGGATACACACAATGCACAGAAGAAAAGAAAAATGCACGTAGAAGGTAATTTCTGGAGAAACAAATCTTTCCTGAAGATCACTACTTTTAGACATATTTTATTATTTCTAATACTGATCATAAAGCTGCAAGGTATGGCTTTGAAAAACAAATAGGAATCTTATTTACAAGAGTATCGTTTTTGTCTGATATTCAATATTACATTTCTTAGAGGCTTCATGGCAGCTTTAGAGAGCTCTAACTATCCAATTTCCCCTGTGCTAATGTTTTTTTGAAACGCAAATGACTTAAAAATTTTCAGTACAGTAGACAACAACTGAAATTACATTATTTTTGCCACAAAGTAATAACAGATAAATGTCTAAACAGTGTAAATGTTGAGTCACTGCTATACATGTAGCTAGTGAGGCAGAAACAAGGAAGCAACACGGGGAGATTCTCAAAGACAGAGGCAAAACTTGTCTGCATAATGTGTCCTAGACAAGTTATTGGTTCTAGCTTAAAAAAATAAAATAAAATAAAAAATAAAATTATTTGTTATGTGATTTTCCCCACATTATGAAATTGTTTGTATATTATAATTTTACCATAAGTCCCCAAATATTTTGGTGCTTTCAAAAAGGCCAGACCCTGTAACATTTCAGAATAAGAATCTCAGTTTTTATTTTCAAATATGAGTTTATATCTCACTTCACTGTAAAGAAATATGCTATAGAAATATACTATATATATAGAAGCATACTATATTGAAAATTCAAGCCAAATGAAACACTCAGGAAGGCAAAGTGGCATGTACCTTCTTACACACACACACAAAAAAAAAAGCTTTAAAATAAGGAAAAGTGTAACATGCTATAATAAAAATTACAGAATATCAGAAATATTAGGATTTGTCTAAATTAGGATTTGAACCTCTTCTACAGCTCCTTAAATACAAGCGCCTGAAGAATACTTTGCACTAATGCTAAACTCCACATGTGTTTCTGATCTGTACCAACTGCAGCCACACTGGTAAATGTACATCAGTGGCACCATCCCAGGACATATAGAACTCGTGCTGCCATGGAGTTTCTAGACTTAAGATTTTGGCATTGTAATAAAAAAAAAAAAAAAAAAATGAGCCAGTGATGAAGCAGCAGTTCAGATGAGTCAGCTGTTTTCCAAGGACAAAGGCAGGCAGTGTCTCTCCCCTAGTAAATCTTTGCCAAGACTGAATCTTCGGTGACAAAGACTGATCGTGTCACATAAAATGTTTCTGGGAAACTGCAAGAGAATGGTTGTGGAAAAACTGAAACAGTAAAAGAATAGTGAATAGTCTTAGGACCACTGTAATGCTAACACAACTCAATGCTGGGTCTATGGAGGTATTTACGTGGTGTCACAGATCCAAGTGGGTGCTAGAGCAATCTTCACAAAGATCACATTTTAAATTAATTATAAACAATAAAGCTTGGCTAGACATCATGAAAGTGCAGTCCTCGAGTAATGCCATGAGCACTGAGAAGCAGGTACCAACCAACCTTTGGCAAAACCTTTACAAAAGTAAATCAACAACATTTTCACTCCAGATTGCTCTTTGTATAGAAATACATATTTCTGTAGGCATCAACTTACACATTATGTATGCTACTGAACAGCATTTATAGGTTTCTGATGTCTTCATCAACTACATAAGAAAAAAAGACAAGGACACTAAATGTAAAGTAGAAGAGTAGAGTTACCAAATGCTCACTGGAAGCAGAATGCAGCAGGACATTATGTGCTATTTATTTACATAAAAGCACGTGAAAGAGATAAAGACCTGAACAGCAGATTGCTCTTGCAAAACAGAAGGGCTTTTGAAGACCCCCTCAAAGGAGCTGTGGGTGCAAAAGATGGTGAAATTGCAAAGGTCATGAAGTTTTCACAAGAAAAAAAATAATGAAGTAAAAATTGGATTCTGGATTGGATTCACAGAGAGATCTGATAAGAAGATAAACTGCAAATTCTTCAAAAGAAATCACTTTGGAAGTCAAATTTGTAAGCATATAAAAATACCAAGAGCACAGTGGGACAGAAGTTGGAAAGATGAAGGTATAGTATACAAAATGAACAGGTAAAAAGAACATGTTCTGAGGACACAGGAATAATGAAAACAGTCAGAAAATAGGTTATTTAATCCTTCATGGTTTCACTCATCTATGGTTGGTAGATTGCCTGTGGTCCATCAGATGATGGTCCACATAATAGGAGAAAAGTAACGAAAAAGACACTCATACACTTTGAAGATATTTCTTCAATTTTCTGCAGGATTTAGATGAAAAATACAGAGGAAAGAAAAGGTAATAAAATCCTGCAATTGGCTCACAAATAAAAGTCCTTGCAACTGCATTGTACGAAAAATACATGGATTGTTTTAAAATATTTGGGCATGGAGCTGTATGTTTTTATTCCCCACAAAAATAAGTAAATTGAAAACTGCAACTGCCTGTTACTCAGGGGAACAGGTGACCATGAGAAAATATTCAAATTACTTCAGCATCATTTTTCATTAGAAAGAGAACAGTTTTCAGGCAATTAATCACAACACGCTAGGAAATGGAAGACGAAAGCAAGGATGAGGTAAGTGAGCATTTAACCAAATTCTACACTTTCAAATCATAGTCCCGGTGAAACTCATTCTTAGAAAGCATACTAAAGAATATTTAGAGCACTTGGTAGCTTGCCCTATAAGAAAACTCAAGGGAAATGCGTGGTTCAAGAATGCTGGAAAATGCAAGCCAAAATTCTTATCTTCAGAGATCAGAGTAAGAGAAGATATAAGCATTTGGGAAATGTGGATGACTCAGCCTAAACTGAAGTCCCAGAAAAGCACTGGAGCCAGTGAAAAACACCTAAGATAGGGCAGGTTACACAAGTCTTGCCAATATGGATTTTTAAAGAACAGCCAAACCATGTTGATTTTCTTCATGACAGGATAAAACCACTTGTGTGAAGGGAAAAATCAGTAGATGTCAACCTCAGCAGGGCTTCTGGTACTGTCCCACATGACATTTTCATTATTTTCATTTCAAGCCTAGATGAAACCTCTTAACAATGGCAAAAAAACATTTTGAAAACCATATTTAGACCTATCAATGGATAACTGTCAAAACAGGATGCCAGAAAAGGATGCATCAAGTAGGATTCTGCAAAGGGTCTGTCCTGGGTCTAATAGCATTCAGTAATTCATTAATCATTTAGATGATGGAATGGAATGAATGCTTATTAAATGTGACATTTGTGTCACACAACACAGGGCCTGCAGCTTCTCTGAAGCTCCTGAAGAACAAAATTGGAATCAAAATGGTCTTAACAGATTGGAAAAATGGCATAAAAGAAGGACATGATTCAGTAGGGAGAAACGTGACATGCTATACCTATACCTAGGCAGAAATAATCAGCTCTATGGTACAAGATACGGAATAGGTGGCTTGGATGACACTTCCTGATGAGAAATTAGGGGACTGTAAAGGGTTACCTACATGATTCAGCATGGCATACCATTACACAGTATGAGTTTTCGTAAAATAATATATACAGTTTGTAAGGCTCCATTGAGTTCAAATACAAGCTCACATTCCAGTTCAACAGCAGACAGTAGGCAGAACAAAAACATCTGAACTTTCTGCTCCAACGATGCTAGCATCAAATTCCCGAAGCACCACAATCACATGTTACTAGAATAAGAGATAGCTACGAAAGATGGCACATCAGAAATATTCTCAACTAAAGATGTGTCCTCAAACTTGAGTGACTTTAATAAATCAAAAATCAAACTTTGTCTTTAGTGAAAAGACAGACATTAAAGTTGTTCAAACAGTTTCTTACTAAATTCTCTTTACTTACAAAAAAAAAAAAAATATTTGTACAATCAAAGAAGTTTCAAAAGGCAACTCTGGTGTACTATACTATCTCAAGACCCTTAGAAAAAAAGTCTCCTATGAGACTCATGTCAGGCAATGCAGGCAACGAAACAAATAAACATGGTAAAAAAACTGATAATCAGAATTGGTAGGGTAAATAATTTTTTTTATTTACAAGGTAGGATTGAAGACAAAATCAAATTAGGACTGAATACCAAATCAACTGAAAATGCAGGAGACAACTGAGTTTCTACAACGGGGATCTGAATTGTACAAACTCTTTTTGTTGCATTTGAGCAAATAAAGTACTTAATTTGTCATTTAATGCTGTGCTACATTTGAGATTTAGTAGCCACACCCAAAATACTAGTTTTAATATCATTCATATTCTTAGAGGCAGCTTTATCATGGCGCATCTTTTTGTGGGGTGGAAGTGAAACAGTAAATGCAGAGAGATACCTGGACTGTTTGCACTGTGACAACTCTTTCAGAATAACTGAGGTTATTTGTATCTTGCAGTGAAAGTAGCTTTATGCATATTTATTATTTCCAGAAAAGTTCCCCAAAATCACATTTCATCACATGTCACTACCATGTAAAATGGCTAGAGAATTCTCAATGGTGAGAATCTCTTTCTGCTTAGCCATGGCTTAAATTGGGGTATCTCTGATTATTTCAACGGAATCACAGAATTTCTAGGTTGGAAGAGACCTCAAGATCATTGAGTCCAACCTCTGACCTAACGCTAACAGTCCCCACTAAACCATATCCCTAAGCTCTACATCTAAACGTCTTTTGAAGACTTCCAGGGATGGTGACTCCACCACTTCCCTGGGCAGCCTGTTCCAATGCCTAACAACCCTTTCAGTAAAGAAGTTCTTCCTAACATCTAACCTAAAACTCCCCTGGCTCAACTTAAGCCCATTCCCCCTTGTCCTGTCACCAGGCATGTGGGAGAACAGGCCAACCCCCACCTCACTACAGCCTCCTTTGAGGTACCTATAGAGAGTGATAAGGTCGCCCCTGAGCCTCCTCTTCTCCAGGCTGAACAAGAGCTATCAACTGACAGTTTTTACGCCTGATATGCTAGCAGAATCTAGTCATTGATACTCTGATAATCCCACTCACAGGATTAAGACTTTACATTACTGTGAGAACGAATCTATTACTCCCTATAGTCTCTAATGCCAGCCAAACCATTCAAACCTCTTGTTGTATATATGTAAAAGTGATCGTTAGAAGTAAAAGTTATAAAAATTCATGTCACTGAAAGTTTTCTTTACCTATTAGTTTTCTGTTTTTTTTTTTTCCCTAATACTTAGGTTTTCTGTGAAGCGTTCTTCACAAGCACACATCAGAAAGCAATACATTTTCAAAATTCGGTCTGTATGGTTGATACAGACTCTTTTCAGTCTTGTGTGTCTTACTGAATATCTACTTTATTTTCCTTAAAAGATAAACCATTATAAGACCTAATGTATTTAAATTTGTGAAATGCTTGGAAATCCTTGGGTGGAAATAAAATTGCAAGTTTATATTAAAATATTTTAATGAAATTTGTACCACTATATAAAATATGAGTTTCATGTTGGGTAGAGAATCATGTAATTATGTAAAGCTATCAGTTGGGGATGAATCATCACCAAAACAAGGTCTGATGATCTCTTTTCACAAGTAGATCAAGAAAGAGATGCATCCATCTGGATGCAACAATTTCAGATGTTCAGTTGATAATTCAAAGCAAATACAAAACTTAGTTTCCCACCCTCATAGCAACAATGCCATCCTCAGATCCATAACACAAACAGAAGAGGAGCATATTTCTTGTGGCTGTCTCTTTAAATGAGAAGAAATGGTTCCAGCTCATTAGCTACTATCTTTAAAATGTTGAACCAGAAAAAAAAAAAGAGAGAGAAATTAGATAAAAAATATAAATAATTTTCCTCATGACAAGAAAGTCAAAGTGGGGCCTTCTTGTTGTTTCAGTTGTCATACTGTATTTATAAGTCATTGCATGACTTCCATGAAACATCTCTTACATTAACTATTTTCTCAACTGTATTTTTTTATTATTTCTGTAAAGTAGCTAATGTTTACAATTTTCTGTATATACCTGTGAAGCAATGGTTTTGGGTTTGACTCATGACAGACCAAATGGGGTGCAAAAGTGGTAAAACTAGTCTAGACCTCCTCACATCATTTTCTAGAGCCAATATTCCTTCCTGTTGTCCACCTGCAAAATTTTAATACAAAGGATTCTTTACATAAGGCTTTTGTGGGGAATATCATAGTGTATTATTAAACCTGGGAAAACAAGACAACAATAGCTTTAGAAACACACTAAATTTCCTAATACTGAAATAAATAAATATATATATAAATATATATATAATATATATATTATATATATATATATATTTACACACCTAGAATTTCAAAAGCAGCTTTTGATGCTGTGAAAATACAACAAATCTCCATAGCTTTTATAACTTCTGGCTTTGATGACTTCTAATCAACCCATAAAATAGAAGAAATAATTTTTGCACAGGCGTGCACATCTGTGCAGCAGTCAGAAGCAAAAGGAAATGGTAACTGAACCACAAGGCCATATTGATTCCCTCTGCTGTAATGCAACTCATGAGTGAAGTGCAGTATCATTATCAGAGATGCTGTACATTAAATTTTCTTTGCTCTATGAGTCCTTAATTATAACATATTAGCAGTGCATGCCTGAGTGAGCACTGCTCTAATTTCAAACTGAAACAATGCTTGCGTCCTGCCGTGAGCAATATTAATTAAAAGTCTCTGTTCTGTTTTCCCTGAACTCTCCTTCTGACATTTCCAGGTAAAGTGAAATAAAAATGTATGTCAATATGTAAAAGCTACCTATCAGCAAAGATGTCACGTAGCTGAAGTATCGGATGGTGAACGCCAAATTAAATGGTTCCCCTTTGGAAATTCTGTTTGTTTGTCCATGCAATTTAATTTATGGTCTTATTAATAACAGTAATCTTATCAGGCATTCTCTGCACATTTCACAAGTTGATAATATCACTAAATATACATGCATGCTTTCCAGGATATTAATTTCAATAGCAATTGCTAAATAATTTGTACATTTATTAATAATATTACTTCACATACTCAACCGCTCAAGCAGCCCTTTCCTCAGGGAAGTAACAAACATTGCTTATGAAGTACCTACAATCATCTATTCTCAAGATATAATATTTGATAGAATACATGCATAGTGTTCATCTGTATATAAAAGAATTTTTCACCAACAGAAATTTAAAGATACCCAACATACACACAGACCTACGTCCAAATTACTGCTGTTTGATAACTGAGTAATGCCCATGATGTCCATTCCCAAGGAAAGAGACTCCGTCACTTGAAATGCTGGTTGTGTTGAGCACAAGAAACAATGTCCCAGTAGAACAAAGCATCCAAATTGCAGTGGTCTGTTACAGTTGTGGTAACAACCTGATTAAGACCATAAAACTTCAAATGAAGCTAAGTTTAAATTTTACTAGAAATGCCCCATTTCTGAGACAGTATACCACTTGGCCTAAACATTTTTGCTCTGTTTGTTTTAACTTTCTGCTGGATCTTAATTTTTCTCAGCTAGCTGGATAAAAATGCTCAAAAATGTTAAGAGGCCATACTGAATCACTTTCATGATTTTCCATCAGAAGCGTTATATTCCTGTGTATCGTATTTCAACCACAAGCATATCAATCAACAGCAGCACATAAATTGAAATCCCACTTCTGTTTTTTGATTATTTTTTTTTTTAACTATTCCAGTTTTAGACATTCAGTTATTTTTGAATTGAACATCTTTCTGTATAAAACAGAAACAGTTTTGTAATGTAATTAATCTAGTTGAAAATGTTTTTTTTTGTTGTTGTGGTGGTGTTGTTTTTTTGTCTGAAAAGGTGTTCTGATCACTTTTAACAAGAGGAACTAAACTTGTAATTTAACTGCCCCCAGTGTAACTTAATATAACTTTGCAATACATTTTTTATTAACTTGTAAGTACATTAAGCTCATGTAAAATTTAAGAGCACAAATTGAATTACTATAGAAATATAGCTGAAGATCTGAGATACGTTCCCATGGTGTATATAAAGAAAACTGTGTGTTACCTGCTACTGAGAACACACTTCAATATGCTTCTACAATTTAGGAAATTAAGCAAGGATGCCCCTCGTTTCTTACGTAAAGCATCTTCAAAAGGATAAAAATCTATTACAGCCAGCCACACGCATGGGCTTGCCAGCCCCAGCTGTGGGATATCCCATAGCCAGTTCCCAACTCTCATGTTGGACAGGATGGCAACCATCACCAAACTGCTTGTGATTGAGCTCCCTTCCTCCTTCCAGTAAGAGATTAACATAATTTGTGACTACTTAATCCTGCCTCCCTACAGGGCATTGGGATATAGTCATCTGCAATCCCCAAGCTACAGGAGCTAGCTCTGTCTCATCCTGGTGTGATTACAGCTCTCGTGGCTTCACGTGGCCTTGCACTCAAGTTCCAAATGCAAGGCTGTGGGGTTTTGTTCCATGGCTTAAAGCAGCCACATCCTCAGGTGGTTTACAAGCAAAGCACTATCAACTAGAGCAAATGAAGTAGGATATGGCATGGTTTTAAAATACAGTGAGAGTGATTTAAAAAAAAAAAAAAAAAAAAAAAAAAAAACAGGAATTGTCACAGGTTTCTGAACAGATCTAAGTACAATGCTTATGAAGCTTTGACTAATGCAATGGTTTCAGTACAAGTTTTTTCTCATTATGAGAGTTATTTTTGCTTTACTCCACCATTTCACAAGCAAGAAAATCTTTGTGTTCAGGTGGCAGAGAAGCAGGTTCTCAGTAGAAGACCACAAGAGGTCTTTTTTCTCCTGCTTGGACTTACCCGAGAATGTTTGCTGGACTTCTAGGACAGTGGCCAGCACTCATTTTAACCTTCACATAATACAGTTTCTCAGATGCTTTCAGGCAACAGATGGAAGAGCATTACTGATGCACAAAGTATTGTGAAAAATCAAACTGAAGTCACACCTTAAAATAAGAAGTAGACCTCATTCATCTAAATCCATAAACCCGGAGCATAATGGAGTCTGACTTTCTATCAATTACTGCTGCTAAAGCAAAGGGAAATGTTTTATAAGGCAGCGTTTTGTGAACCCCAGCAACAGTACTAGGAGTACTACTTTATAGCCTTTGAAAAAGGGTGGGAGAGTGCAGTAGAGGGAAGAAGTACATGAAAAATAAACAGAAGCTTTGCTTAATGCTGTGGTAAAGAGCTACAGAGAGTTATGACAGCAAGCTCTACAGATAATAGTTGTTGTAGTACTTAAAGTGAAACCTAGCCATTTTCAAAACACATAATAATTTGAGTTAGCCAGAAATATCAAGTAGCTTTCCAAAAAATAGTTCTGTATTTGCACAAGTTTTGCAACAAACCCACCTACAAATAGCTGCAACTCCCATAATACTGATGCCAGTGTATTCACTGATGATAAAGCCCAATGATTCATAAACAAATGTGCTACGAGGTGTCTTAATTGCTGCCCTTAAACTCAGTCTAAGAGAAGCCTTCTGAATCAGCTATGTACATGTACATTCACCAGTAACCAAATCAACCTGTTGAACAATCTCTGGATAAGACACTGCTTTGCTCAGAACTGACTTTAGCATAGTATATAGAACACGACTCCTCCTTCTATCACCAGATGCCCTCTGACTTACCACCTCAGATCAAAAACAGTCACATGGGAACAAATGAAAATGTCATAGAAGCATTGTGTATTGTTATTAAAAGGAAAAACATTCAATTTTCTATCTATGCATAGTTCATTAAAGACGATCGCTTGGTGCACTGTGCATTTACATGTCAGGCAGGACAGCATAGCAGGAAAAAGAAATCAGTGGTATTTCTGTTAAAATGCAAAAGGTATCAATAATCTCAGGATTAAGAGGAGAAAAACACAGTCTAATTCCCTCCTTATGGAAACTATTTTAATTGTTAAATTGTTCTAGCCTTTCATTAGTACAGAAATCAGTATTACACTATTTACAATATTCTAGGTATAGTGACAAAATTATGTGCCCCAGTTCAAACCCGGTTTAAGAAAATAAGCCTTCCAATAGACTGCAGAATGCAAACAGAAGTCTACAACAGTGACTTGCTCCATACCAGCAATGCTCAGACTAAATATCCACATCTTATGGATGCATTAGGAAAAATCATACAAAACTTATTTTCTTTATCTTGGCAGGTTGAGGATTGCAGCATACCCCATATGAAAAACCAAATAATCAAAACCACAACACACATCCTTATGTAGACTCAGCACAAGTGTTTCCCAGATTGACCGGAAGGCTACAAGTGATTGCAGCTCTGCTTCTGAAGGCTGGCATAAATCCTCAATATTAAGTCACCAGGAGCCAGGCTACAAATGAAAGTCTAGCCAATATCCAAAAAATACCAGTAAATCCCTTTATTTTTCTGTTTGAAAAATATGATTCCCACTTTTATTGATCTTGGTAACTAACTGGAACAATCTCAGAACAAGCCAGGAGACTAGTCCACAACACGTGTTGAAAGCATCAACTGGACCAAATACAAAGTAATACAAAGTGAGGTGAGATGGAAGATACCATACTTGGTATATTTCTAAAAAGCAGCTCTTGGCTAGTAGGAAATTTGAGGGAATTACAGGTATGTATGGATACATACAAATACACAAATATACAGCCTACTGAGAAGCACTTCTGCTCAGGCAGTGAGAAATCAAAAGTTCTTCAATCTGAAGAGGGCTCAGTCCCGCATCTGCTATGTCATAGGAGAGACCCAATCTATTAGGCTTGAAGAGGGGCTGGGACAGCTCTCCTTTTTGTTGAAGCCATGTCAATGAATAGAAAAGCTGCATGAAGCCAGAAAGAGAACAAAAGGAAAAGCACAACTCTCTCCAGTTGAATATCCAATTAGATTGCAGAGCACAATTATCAATTCCAACTTTTGCTCCCAAGATAGTTCATACATTGTACCTTAAGCAGCTATTCAGTGAAAATTTGACATAATCTTGAGAACGGGACTCAATCACAATTTATCCACCAGGGTACAGTTCTGTTCCCTCGTCCTCTTTTCCCAGCTCTGTAAATCTTCTTTCCTATACAATGTCTTTAGAAAAAGGGAAAGTGTGTCTTCATGGTGCAGTAATTAGTGTGCCACCCCAAGGAGTTAATAAGATCCTAGGCTGTACTTGTGGTTGCTCCTGCTGACACTTTCTTTAAAGAGCCTCATCAGCAGAAGTTTGGTAAGAAGGGAAGGGTGCAAGGCAACAGCTACATGTACTTACTTCATTTTCAGGCTTCAGGCAATCAAAGGAAGGAGATAATGGTTATCCTGGGGAGTGCTGACTGCACTAGCTGCTTTGTACCCTGCCACTTTTGGTTTGCCTGCCAGTACAGAAACTGGCCGTTGTTTGAGACAGCATGGATGGGATTTGTCTGGTTACAGTAGGTTTCATATATAGAGCTGACCTAGACATCTTATCCACACCTTTTGTAGCAATG
The DNA here is from genome assembly GCF_965140915.1 of Aythya marila. Taxonomy (NCBI): domain Eukaryota; kingdom Metazoa; phylum Chordata; class Aves; order Anseriformes; family Anatidae; genus Aythya; species Aythya marila. The sequence goes on from NC_139043.1 coordinate 10,309,418, forward strand.
GAGTCAAGGGAAATTCACCTTTGCCTACAGCAAAGACCTAAAATGTGTCCAATCAGCTGACACCCAAAAATGCCTATTTTACTTTCAGGCATAAGGGGAACTTTGGGCAACCAGCTCAGACTGACACCCAAGTTGAACATATCGATGGCTAAGCCTGATGAATCTCCCTCTGTACTTCTTTGAGGAAGAGTACTGACATCATCCATTGGACTCCGTACATTGACATAAAGATACTGACCACAATCCTGCTTTGGGCTGAAGCAGAAGTCAAGAAAATCCCAAAGATATACTGTGTCTTTTCTTAGTGATTTGGGTAGGTTCTAACTCGATTGAGCACTGGGACAGATCTCAGTAACTTAGACGTTCTCTTTCTGTATCTTGTTCTCTCTTCAACTCTCAGTAATTTACACAGTAAATTGGCATAATTGTCATCAAATTTGCAGTACAATCAATCTTAAATCCACATACAGTACTCAAAAGGAAAAAAAGAGCACAGTTCACCCATTAGACGTAATGGAAAAATGCCAACAAGTCAGTCAGTAGCTTTACAGTGGAACTAAGCATAGGGACATCACCATTAACTGGTAGAAAAGATGTTTTTCACATTTGAATGTCAGATTGCACCTTGCTGATAACATGGGTATTCTGGAAGAACTTTCTCTTCAGGGCCAATATCTTTTCAAAAAGAAGTGGAATTGGATAGACCAGACAATGAATAGTTATCATATCATATAAAACACACATGGTAAAAGGTCTAAAAAAAAAAAAAAAAAAAAAAAAAAAAAAAAAAAAAAAAAGCTGAAATTATTCTGAGACAAAATTAAATGAGAAAAGATTAATTAAGAAGCCTGACTAGAACGCCTCCAGAAGTGCAATAGACTCTAGGCCATGAAAGAAACATCCCCTACAAAGCAAACAGTGAACTAAGGATTCATTTAGAAAGTGACCCAGGATTAAATTCTCTCTCTCAGACCTTCTCTGCTTGGGACATTTTAATGAAAATTTTGTTGCTGTTATTATTAAGTGAAGCACTGCTAGTAATAGCAACCTTCTGATTAATATGAGTCCCTACTCTAGGAGCTGGGTTGGTTAGATCTGAGCTGGTCAGAGCTGCTTAATACCATGCTAAAAATGTTAGCAATTGCTGTAACTCCATCATCATAATAAGCTGCATCCCCACAGTAGTTTGCAGGCCAGAAAACAGTGCAGAGCACAAAATTTTCTAGTTCCCAAATTATATACCAACTGTCCCTTAGTGCATTTAGAGTAACCTCCGTTCCTGAATTGCTGTCTGTGTGGTCCCATCCATTGATCTAGCAAGTGACCCAAACTGCTCCATTGCTCTATAAAAGTTGAACAACTGGAGTTGAGGCCACAAGACAGCACATCAGGGCATTTAATTGAACTCTTCATGCTTCTCAGTCTTCTGCTTCAACCCTCTTTTCATAACAACTACCCAGTGCTGCAGAAAAACATCTAACTAAAAAAAAAAAAAAAGCATATTTAAAAAAAAAAAATAGTAATTTTAAAAAGACTTATTTGAAGACAAGTGAAAAGTGACAAATAACATTAATACACACTTTCTAATTTCGCCCACCAATTCACATTAGGAATGTCTTCATGTCTGAAGAGGTCCTAGTGCACAATATTTGCCAAGAGTTAAAATACCATCACACTGTAGTCATGCAATCTCATGCAATTCTTTGAAAATTGAACAAATTGAGTCGTGTGCCTTAACATTTTCTCGAACTTAAAAATCATTTCAGTACCTCTCTTATTTTCCCATTCAATTTTGGGTAATAATTTTGTACACTTGCATGACAGTTTTATGCAGTACTCTCATGCTGACCTTATCATTAGACTTGATGAAAGTTAAAGAAAAAAAGAAAAAACACACACCCCCAGCTACACTTTGCTCTCATGGCATGAATTACATTAACCTTTTTTTTGCCATAATAATGGAGTGAAAACCCACGTTGAGTTGTTTTTCAGTCATATCCACTACCGAGTTACTGCTTGGGAGGCGGTCCCTCCCTATTTTGCATGGCACATGTTCCTCTGTTCTGGAAGTGCAAGTTTACATTTGGATGGAACAGAACTATTTTTACTAGCAAGCACAAAAGCAGTCATGCCCTTGTCACAAACCATTCCTCCCACCCCTCATAGGATTTGCACTAATTTATTTTTAGGATAGCAATTATATAAGTTCTTCCTAATCATTTGTAAAACTCAATAGAACCGAACCCTACTTTAAAATCCAGTTCAGGACTAACATCGGTCAGGGTTAACATTGGTCAGCCATCCAGTTTTTATTCCATTAATATGTAATCAACATGTTTACCACTAAATTTTTGTTCAAAGTGTTATAGAGTTCAAAGTATCAACAAAACTCAGTACCCTCCAAATGCAATTCAACTTTATCAGCTAAATCTAATTACTTTCAAAGATTATTATGTTTTTATGTTTTAAAACTTTTTTTAATGATATCCTACTCCAGCTTTGCATTAATTCTGACTGAGATCAAGATTAAGTAAACCAAGACATACTCCTACTTGCTTTGCTAACTTTACTTAAAACCTTTTGTTTTTCTGCTATTATTTAAACAATACTCATACTTATCCACCTGTTAATGAACTTACACCATGGCTAAGCTTTTTTCCAATGGTAATACTAGATTCATGCCCTCAAATCTCTTAAGAAATTCTTATTATTCCCCTAATAATAATGATGACATTACAGATGCTTTTTTCCCTTCAGAGGTGATCTGGGAAGGAAGCAGAGCATGAACGGATAATCACAATCAGCACAAATAGAAAAATGTATTTAATTTTATTAATACATTTAAATAATGTAATTAGTATTTTAACAAGCTAATTTAATTAAAATTTAATATAAATATATTAAGGAAGCATTAAAAGAATCAGCAAAAGCTGTAGAGACCCACATTTTGTTGTTAATAGTTGTATATTCATATCAATGTATTCAATATTTTAATGTTAGGTTGTTACTGTTTTGTTCATACTTTCCATATCATCATAGCTCCTTCCTGCCTGCATTTTCTGTGTCCACTGGAAGCATGCAAGAAAGCTCATTTCTCTTCTGCTTGGATTGCATCTACTACATGACTGAAGCTCCTTGCTGCAGTGTGAATAGTGAAAACATAGGAGCGTAGGAGTGTGCAAAATGTTTTAATTCTTCATTTACATAAACACATACCATACTTGAAAGTTAGCATATTTACAATTGTTGACTATTGATTTAAAAAAAAAAAAAAAAAAAAAAAAATGAAAAACCCTCCCATGTCCAGCTTTCTGTTCATTACAATCCCTCTTGCAATTACAGAACTAGTTAGCTTCCTAATTTGCTTCCTGAGAACTTAAACTAATGCTTAACTTTAATTTAGGTGCCAATTCCATTGCAGATGTTCTGCATGATGCTTGGTTAAAGATTTTGCAATTACATTTTGTAGATTTGTTTTTAAATCTCAGCTCTATTATCAGTAAAGCAGAACTAAGCTCTGGCTCAGCATCATTCCTGCCCTCTTGAGTTCTACATGAAACTGAGCTTTTTGCTTTATGTTTGGAAAGAAAAAAAGCCACAACATGGGAAAAGGCAGGACAAGAAATTATGGAGGATTTTATAATTTAAGCTTTTACCTTAATGAGAATTTTTATATATATATTATATACATATAACATCATATAACATCATTTTGTATCTATGTGGAGATTATCTATATCTATTATTATGTATCTATCTGGAGATTATGTATGTGTTCATTTTTTCCCCACACCTGGTCATTCAATATGCAAAGCTTGTTAAATTTAATTATGATATTGTGCACCTGTGCTTCCTTCAACTGCCAAGAAGCAACCCTCTCCCTTGAAACTTGCAGTTTTCATAGCAAAACGGAAGTATTCTGCGAAGTAGCTGCATACCTCCTCCTACCCAGCATACTTCACAGCAAGGCAACCACACCAACACAGTTTCACAATTTAATTACACCTTTGGATAATATCTTTAAAATCAGGTTAGGCTTTTGGAGATTGGAAGCCCTGTGAAGCCTTCAAAGCAATGCCATAAGTCCAGCAGTCATTACATAGCTAGCACACATTGCACAGTCATTTTCTAGTCCTGGGAGGCCTTATAGGCTGAAGAATTTCTGATATCTTCCTTTTTGGGTGCCTCAATCAAAACCACAAATCAAAAAAAAAGAAAAAAAAAAAAAAAAACTTTCTCAATAAAAGTTTTTCAGAGCAGAGCCTATTTGTATGCATGTCTTCCATTTGAATTCATAAAATCAGTTTTACATTTAGAAAAATTTATCATTAGCTATAGAAAATATCAAGACTTTTTTTTTTAATATTGCAGCTAATTATACCTTAATGCTATCACTAAAGAGACTAATTTACTCTGAAGAATCTGCAATCCAGTGCAAAAGCTATTTAATAAAAGATGGTAGACACTTGATTTATTACTCAAGTCTCTTTTAATTACACCCTCTGAATAAAATGGAATTATTCAATTTTGATTCTACACCAGTTTGTTTCTAAAAGAGAAAATAGATCACTTCAAAAGCCCACCTTTCCCCTGGCAACACTTGGACCACAATGCACATGACAGGTAAATTCATTGAACTCCATTATTGCATATTAGGTTGCAAAAAAAAAAAAAAAAAACAGAGACTAAGGCACAGAGACACTTCAGTGAGAGCCAGACAAACTGAAACATCTCTGAAGTCTTTTCTGGCACCCACTTGAACAGTCTGCTATGGATGCCCACCTCCCCCATGGAGGGCGTTGTCCACCATGAAGACTTTGTGAAACCCAAGCAGATCTGAAATGAGGGTTCTAGAACAAGAGAAACCCCCAGATCCGACACAGGGAAAGCTGCAGGGGCTCCTGGCTGAGAAGGAAGAAGAGATAAGAATCACCACAACAGGGACCTGCTTGGTTCAACCATAGCAAATTGCACCCTAAAATTCACCTCTGAGAAGACCACGTTAGGTCAAGCATTATGCAGCTGCACAGGCTCTGATTTCAAGACCTGTATGGTTAGCTTCGTTCTTCTAAAAAACAAATTAAAAATATAAGTTTTACATGTTGCAAACTTCACTTAGGGCATTCATTTTGCAAAGGAAAATAGGGAGTGAAACTTAAAGGAAAGTCTGAAATTAGTGTTCCCAATATTCCCAGAATTTTGGCAAACTGCTTGATCTGAGTCTTTGCTGAAGGTGTATTCCACAAAGGGTGAAATTTCACACACACACACACACGTACACTGTATATTATTTTGTTAGGTCAAAGTTGTATCACTTAAAAATGAAATGGACAGGGAATTAATTGTTTATATGGTTCTAAGAAAATTATTACTCTAACTTCCCTTTAATTTTTTTTTTTTAAAGTACAAAAAAAAGTACATCTGCATTTGTCATATGTGTAGCTGCATCCTTAGCACAATTTCTTTCTCCATCTTAAATTAAATGGACCAAATGGACTGGTCCAATGGACTTTTTCAGTTAAGGTATTTACCATACTGCACAAAGATAGATTATTCACAGTGAAAGTGCAACTTGTTCCTACTCTGCAGTTTTCTCATTCATATACAATGCAATAATCTCATGTCAAACCCACTTCTAAACATTATACACTTTTTCATCTTAAAAAAAAAAAAAAAAAAAGCACATCCTCTTACATGGTGTTTTTGCTTCAAACTATGAGCTTCTGAACATTAAGAAAAGCATTCAACAATCATTAGTACCACACATCTCATTAGGGTCTAAATGGTAGGAGATCAATGAGAAGAAAAACATTGCCACTCTCCACTGCAGAAGAGTAATTTTTTTTTTTTTTTTTTTTTTTACAGTTATTACTGTAGACTTGGTCCAAATCAGAGCAGCTATTAAGGCACCAAGGAGATTAAAGTTACAGAAAGGAAATTATACATCACTAGCTGAATACCAAGAAGAAGAGATAGAATTAAAGAAAATCATTTAATGAATGATTTCCTTGTGAGACTGCATCTGGAGTACTGTGTCCAGTTCTGGGCTCCTCAGTATGAGTGAGACATAGACACACTGGAGAGAGTCCAGCAAAGGGCCACAAAGGTGATGCAGGGGAAGAAACACCTCTCTTATGGGGAAAGGATGAGAGAGCTGGGACTGTTCAGCCTGAACAAGAGGAGGCTTAGGAACGATCTTATCAAAGTCTATAAATACCTGAAGCGAGGGTGAAGAGAGGATGGAGCCAGGCTCTCCTTATTGGCACCCAGTGTCAGGACAAGAGGCAATGGGCACAAATTGAAGCACATGAGGCTCCATCTGAACACCAGGAAGCAGTTCTATACTGTGCAGGTGACTAAGCACTGGCACAGGTTGCCCAGAGAGGGCAAGAAACTCCTTGGAGATATTCAAAAGCCATCTAGACATGTTCCTAGGTGGCCTCCGTGAGCAGCAGGGTTGGACCAGGTGTCTTCAAGAGGTCCCTTTCAACCCCAACCATTCTCTGATTCTGGGAATATAAATCTATGTTCATCTCTTACAGTCTGTGCCACATCTAACAGACAATGTCATATTTTTGTGTGTATACATCCATTTTATTTCATATGTGAGATCACCTGGAAGACATTTCAATACAGATTTTTCAAACTACATAATTGATGATATTGGGTAGTACAAATTTACAACATGCAACACATGAGAGGCATATTCCCACAACTATTGTATTGCTTTTTTCTTATTTTATTGTGAACCAGTAACAGGAACTAATCAAATTATTATACTTAAAACTCTGATTTTACGTGTATTGTGCAGCTGTGACAGTATAAATACTTTCACCAACATCTAATTTTACCACCTGCGTTAATTGTCACTGGCTGAATGATTAACTGACAATATAGTCTCCTCAATTGAAATTATTTGACTTCAAAAGGGAAATACCTGCATGAGAATTGATAAAAGGCACAAAAGAAGATGTGCTACTAAGTAATTATTCCACATTGAGATGAATCTATTTTAATTAATGTATTAACAACATAGGCAAGGAAACAAAAACAAGCAGTGCTAGAATCTGTATTTAATATGTGGATCATGGCATGGAAAGCATTGCAGTTCCAATTGGTATCTTCAGCGGCAGCCCAAGGAATTCTGATAAATCAAAATAGAGGTTTTCGCTTCTCAGCATGCTCCTTACCACTCTTTCCATCAAACAGAAACCACATACTTCAGTGATTAACTGAGTTATAACCCTTGGGGGCATGGACATTTATGCAGCAAGTCAGGAACTAAAATAGAAACAACACCTTGGAGGCATTTACATGTAGTTCAAAAGTGTTGTTTTGCCAAAAGAAGAAGCACTGCAAATTTAAGCATTTACTATATAGAGGGTAATTTGATTGCTGTTGCTTGTCAAAGCATCTTGCAGAAACACAGCATTGCCCCTAAGAAGTCTGTGTGCAAAGTCATGCACTGAAAGAATGAAAATTATATAGGTTACCACCTTAAACCAGTCCTTTGTTCCTCTATGTTACGACAGAGCACCTTATCCCTATAGATAAGATTATCTTATCCCTATAGAAGACTTTCACATCCAGACTGCAGTTGAAGTTCACCACTGGGCATCACAGTCTGTGGCTGCGAGGTTGCAAACTGATTTCAGGCTCAAAACTTCTCAGACTTCAAGAGTATTTCCTTATGGGCTTTCACTACAGTATCTAAGCTGTAGAGTTAGACCCGGCCAAAAATGAGCAGGTATAAGCTGTCATTACAGTTCCCATAGCCTTAGCAGAAATATTCTCCTGCAGTTCTGTATGTGATTGAATTGGGCCCCTGATGATTATGGCACACGCTGTACTTATACAACACACACCTGTTATAACTTCATGCTGACATATATCCGAACAATTTTCTATTTTTTATAAACATACAGAGGTACTCCAGAAACCTGTTCCATTACACAACTGTGCCACTACAAATTAAATTTCCTACTTCTGTATTACATCTGTGCTCTGGTAGCAAGTGACTGCTCGCCAAACTACTACATTCTGACATTTTGTACTGCACACTGCTACCAAAAAGCACCAGCTTGAATCCTTACCCAGAAACCTGAACAGCCAATTGCTGCAACAGGGCAGCGAGATGAACAAGCCTTCCCCATGCAGCAGCACGTTCCCTGGCTTTCCTAAATCCAACTTAATGCAGACACAAGGAAAATGGTGCTAAAAGAGAGCAGAGCTGAAATAACCTGTAACCCTCTGAAATCCAATCCTCCTGTTGCACTTGCAACCCTGTGATGAAGGGGTCATTAATATCCTCCTCTCCACGGTACACAGCAACCATGGCTCAACCTCAGCTTTGCAGTCCAACTCCTTTGGCAAGCCTGGAAGCCTGTGTCTTTCTCCAGGATTTCCTATGCCCACCCCAGCCCCAAGGAAAGGCACCACACAGTCACAATACCTGGGCTGTTCTCCAGCCAGCTTACCCAGAGATGGTAGCAGTGAGCTCATCACACCCAGGACTTTCAGCCTAAGGTTTACTTTTCAGTCTCACAGGCTTTCTCTGGCATATGTACAAAATGTTTGCCACACCATCTGCTCATCTATGATATAAGCAGGGTCAGCACTATGTTACATCAAAGTAATTTACACCTATTCACGCTGACTTACCGATAAATAAAATATCAGTACTAAGATGAAACCATGTACAGGCTTCCTGAGGTGTGCAAGCATTAGTGACAGACTTCCCTAGCTATACTCTATGCATAACCACCAAGCACCTCATGTAATACAAGAACCTACCACTGCTCCAGCTACCACTGAATGATCACACTTAAGCCTAGTTGCACTGCACAGCAATCCTGGCTTTAAGGGCTCAGCTCCACAGCCTTCTAACAGGCCGGTATTTTACTTAAAAAAAATAAAAATAATGTGTTTTATAAAACTTAAGCTTTAAAATTCCTTTTCCTTGCAAAATTTCAAGATTTACCACAATGTCCCAGCCTATTAATGTTACTTTCAGACTGGCCCTGTCATCTCCCTTTGGTGACATTCACTGGGTGTATTTAGATATTTAGCTGGGGCTCCTGCATGATACGCTCTTGTGTTTGCTTCTGAAGGATGCCTGCCTCAGTACGGTACAAAAGAAAGAAGCCGATGGGGAGTCAAGAGAGCGAGCTGCATTAATGCAGGAAAATAAAAGGTCAGAGAACTCAAGGAGGGACTAAAAAAGGGAACAGGAGGAGAGGGAAATTCATTCTGAGGGAGAATTGACTCAGCTATTTAAATTTCATAGGAAGTTAAGACTTTTCTTTCCACATTAAAAGATTTCTTCAATACAACAGTACTGCTAAAATGATTTCCTTTCAACAAATGTAGTATTATAAAAAATTGAAATTAAACACACCAAGTCATTATGTCATAATGCAAAACATCGCATTGTGCTGAAATATTTCATTTCCCCCTACTACTACTACATAGGAAAATATTATAAACTGAAGTCATGCATAATTGAAATGTAAAATATTTTAATTATAGATAAAATTGATGTATTCCAGCACTTTTAGGGTTTTTCCTGTTTTTATCTGTAACAATTTCTCATATAAAATTGCAAATGTAACACATCATATTGATCATATTACTGACTAAGGACGAGCACTTGCTTAAAATACAGTTTGCTTATATTCATAAAACATTTAAAACAAAAGTGCTGACAGACCCTCAACAACAATATTTCCCCTAAACACCTTGCATATAAATTCATCTTGTTTAATAAGAATGTCATCTAATAAGCAGGTCAGAAGAGAACTGCAAAGCAAACAGGGTAGTTCTGCCACTGCAACTACTCCCCAGACAATACTCTCATGGCATACGAGATAACTATTATGCTATACACATGTTTATTACAGAATAAGTCATTTTAATTGTGCATTTTCCAGATAGCGCATACTGCTGTAATTTCTCCTTTAAAAATAAATTTGGCTGTTAAAGCTATACTCCTGGATGTGAACACTGTATTCCCCTGGACTGTCTAAAAATGGAATCTTCCTCATTTCCACATCTGTGATTAGCATAGCAAAATAAACCTGTATATGTGTGGGAGAAAGGAAGAAGGATCAGAACTGGCCAAAAGGGACATCATGATTCACAGACATTATCAGTAATTAAGAGGTTTGGTCCAAATTATGTTCCCAAATCACATTCAACAAAAGTCATTTCATGAGGGTTTTAGTTTGGTGTGTGTGTGTAAACGTCACTTCTGGTGAAAGGGCTTGGAGAAATATCCTCAGGGCTGCATTAGGCTCATGCTATGGGCACACCCCCAGTCAGAGGAGGATTTCACAAAGCCTGGCAGGAATCACCCATGGTTAGGAGACGCCTCGCTCCAGCAGCACGGTCACAGCACAAGGGAACCCCACTGCCCGAATCCATGCTTTCAGCCACCATATACAACCAATGCATACCCTGTTCTACCTGGCAGTCAGATTATTTTACCCTGAAGTGGGCTCTGAGCCTGGGCCTCTACCAGGTCAGGAGAAGAACAGTAAAATAGTTTGGGTTGGAAGGGTTAAAGACCATCTAATTCCAACCCCTGCAATGGGCAGGGCCCCCTCCCAGCAGCCCAGGCTGCCCCCAGCCCCATCCAGCCTGGCCTTGGGCACTGCCAGGGATGGGGCAGACACAGCTCCTCTGGGCAGCCTGGGATAGGGCCTCACCTGCTTCACAGCAAAGAGCTTCCTCCTAATGTCTAATCTATATCTTTCAGTTTAAGTCATTCTCCCTGGTCCTATCACTATATTCCCTGATAAAGTGTCCTTCCCCAGCTTTCCTGTAGCTCCCTTTATGCCCTGGCAGGCCTCTGTAAGTTCACCCTGAGGCCTTCTCTTCTCCAGTCTGAACAACCCCAACTCCCTCAGGATGTCTTCATAGCAGAGATGCTCCAGCCCTCTGAGCATCCTAGTGGCCCTCCTCTGGACCCACTCCAACAGGTCCCTGTCCTTCTTGTGCTGAGGGCCCCAGAGCTGAACACAGGACTCCAGGTGGGGTCTCAGGAGAACCTTCCCTGACACTATTTTGCTGAGTAGGAGTGAAGATGGGGACGCTGCACTTCTGCTTCTGAATTTTCTGATCATTGGAGAAAATACCCTTACTGGGTAGGAAACTGCATAATGGACTGGATACACTCTAATTCAGGTTTAAATGCCAATATCATCTTAGCTTACAGACTTTTGAGGTTAGGATATAGGACATGCTTGCAATGTAGCCTCTGGCACACCACTTTCCATTTGCACAAAGGTCACATGCAAACTGTGTCTGGTCAACATTGACAAGCCTCTGGCCAAGCAGAATACATAATGCATTGCAATAGATCAATCTTATTCCGCCTTCTCTCTTTTCAGTCCAAGAACTGAAAACCTGGGTGAACATCTTCCTCCCTCTTGCCACCCTGCCAGCAGTTCTAAGCGGCAGAGGAGACACTGGTTCTGGAATACACCCAGGTCTTCCCAATGCCAACAAGAAGATTACTTCAGCTGGACCCAGGGTATTCCTGGCATGAAAGCAGAGGTGCATGCCAAGGACAAGACATTTCTATAAGGAACACCTAGCTCAGCAACCAGCCCTTTCCATACTGATGGAAAGGAAGAGTATCAGGGCACTAGAGACCTCTGGCAACACTGCACATCCCTAATGACCACAAAATCTGGGCTCCACTACCAGCTTCAGCAGCCTCTTTTCACAGAAGGCCCATCACATCTGACAAATAAGCAAAGCAAATACAGCCTCACAGGCAGCCTGCCAGCTCTCCATCCCAACACTCACCAGGCTTCCCCAACCATGACGGACACAACCCTCATGGGGGTCTTAGTAGAAAGGTGAGCCCACATTATCCTTCTTGGCATCAGATCCTGACACACTGAGCCCAGACAATCTATCCACACTGCTCAGAGAACAGCAAGTGCTATTTACACATCAGCTGTATATATGAGCAGAGAAAGGAAGGGAGAAAGGCAGACTCATGCGAATGGCCAGACTGTCTGCTTGTGCTCATGAAGACACCAAAGATAGTAGGGAGGGAGTGTCTGGAAGCTGGAAAGCACAGCTAAGAGTCTCAAAGGGGGCTTACAATTGGGAAAGGAGATACTGGCCACAACAGCACAAAGACTGACCTGCATGAGCTGCATCTGCTGAGGCCATGCCTGAGTCAATATTTTATTATCATTCACAGTAACAGCATAAGAGTTTTCAAAACTTATATAAATTATGTCACAGGTATGCAAAACACAAACATCATTTTAAACTCCTTTCATGTAGCAGGAGAACATCTCAATACAAATTTTGTTCAAGGCTACATATCACATTTGATCGTGTTTATGTTGCTTACAGGTAGGTACACGTGAACTGTTTTTGTAAGACCGGTGGCACGTCACAAAAAAAAAAAAAAAAAAAAAAAAAAAAAAAAACTGCATTTCAACATCTTACTGATAAGACATTAGAAAATTAATAAACATTTTCCTGACAGAACAGTGGTCTTACTAAGAGAACACTTACTATGATAAAATGGTAATGATAAATGATAAAATATCAGTCACTGCTGCCACTTGCAGCTGACAATGAATCATTCTAAACAGCAAAGATTTGCAAAGTTCAAAGTGTTCGTGTACATACTGGAAAACTTTGCCATCTGAATTACTTCTATAAATCTTAATATTTCTTTTCTTTTTTTCTCTTTTGTATCTGCCAGCTCTATCAAATTCTCTGAATTTTCTGCAGCTATGAAATTCCTTGCCACCTCTATTATCTGTTTCCAAAAAGCAGTCCTGAATCCATCAGACTTCCACATCCCATTGTGTTACTGCACACCGATTTCAATGATTCTCTTTCATTCTCTGACAACTAATTTCAGAAGGAAAAGGTACACGGTTGAATATAAGGCAAATTAACTAGTATTTCTAGTTCCCTCAGACTGAGCTCAGACATGACAATTTCATTGGATTTCCTTTGTATCATACACAATGCTGCTGTATCTTATAATTCATTTATCTCACATGAACACAAAAAGAACATACATAAAGTATTTGAAATCCAGTACCAAAAGCTACTTTCTAAGCCATGTTTTTGTTACTCAGGCTCACCTGAGTAACAGGTGGTTTTAAGAGACTAAACTTAGCATACTGAATTCACCTCTAATGTTCTTGCTTACCATCTTCACATTGTCTGCCACTGAAATAATGATGGAAATAGGAAGAAGGTTATTAGATAGTTCTGGAGCAGAACATGGCATCTGGCTTTATCTATTCATTAGGAATTGCCCTGTAATATAGATAGAGTTGCCGCTACGGCATCCATCCACAGTTCAACACATTGCATTGGCATCAACTCCTGACAGAGCATGCTGCTGCTTAAGTAATGATTTTTTATTTTTTTTTTTCCAGAATCACTGATTCCATTGCTCCACTTATGCTGCCCTTTGCAGTAGCTTCTATCACAGCCCCGACATCACAGGGCTGTAAAGCGAGCCTGTCCGGCTGACAGCTCTGCGCCACCAGCACCTCAGCATCCCAGCAACTGCATGAACGAAACAAATACTAATAGGATTTAGAGATTAGCTAATTCATCCAGTTACTGCTGAACCACTGCTGGTTAGGGCAAGGTGGTAACATGCTAAACCTGTTTAAGCAGGCACAGTGATTAACAGAGGTAGCCAGGCATTTTAACCCACTGTGCCTGCTTTATTCAGGCACTGGTGACAAACTCAACTACTCAGAAACATCAGGTGAGGGTTATTAAAATATATTAAAAAGAAAAAAAAAAAAAAAAAACACATATCAGCCCAGTAAAGAACACCTGCAGACCAAAAGGGATGTCCACACAGGTGTTGCATCTTACAGCCCTTTTTGACACATTCTCTCATAAACTCACTTCAGACCAAATGAATTTAGTTTACTGTTTTTTTCATGCTTCATATTCTCTGAGATTAAGATCATCAGACATCCAAAAAAAAGATTCAGAAAAATAATCCTTCTTCCCCTTATGTCTCTCCATCCTGGATATGACTTTCCAGAGCTCTGGCACTGAAGCTAACCTCACTGCTCAAGTAAACCAAGACTTTTAGCCTCTTCCTTATACAAGCACCCCGGATGCAAACAAGCTGATAATTACTCATGGAATAAGTTACAGAGTCGTTAATTTTATCCTTTCCCAAGAGCATTGCAATCCCCTCCCCACCCCCCAGCATTTCCCATTTTAAGAATAAGTATTATTTTGAAAATATAAAGTCATATTCTATATAAACTACTATAGATTGATTCAAATAGTACAAAAATCAAAGAATGCCTACAGAAAATAGTATGTATTTAGAAATAACATGTAAATTCCATTAATTTAGTTTCATTAACTAATAACTTTTACTAACAATTTAGATGAGAAATCAGTGAGTTGTACTTTTACTAAAACATTACACATCTCTTAGTCATACATAAACTTTTAGAAACTGCTGAACTACAAATATACTCTGACTCCTGACTCTGCTAGAAAACATCACTGTAGGACGTGTGGATGACTCCTGTGAACCTAAAGAACAAATATTTGAGATGAATATTAATTTTGGTTAGCCACAGCTTGGGGAATGGAAGATGCGGTATAAGGGGTGTCAATAGAAACAATGTCCACGGTTTCTATGGAGGTACCTGGCAGACTAAGCTATTTCTGTGCTTTTGACCCAACTGGCTGCTGCGAGAGATGATAGACAAGCTATTCCAAGAGCCAAGAAAAATGAATTATTTACCCAATCAGGTGAACCCCCACCTTCCACAGTCTGCTGCTACCTTTGTGAATCCCTCACTTCCTTCTCCCTCTCTTACACTTATTTGGGTCCCTCTCTAGTCTGCAGTCCTGAGGCATCTCCCCATGCAGTATCCTTTCAGTATTCCCATACTCAATTTGAAAAAAAGAATTACAGAATGGCTTGGGTTGGAAGGGATCTTAAAGACCATCTAGTCTCAACCTTCTGCCATGGGCAGGGACACCTCACACTTGGCCTCATCCAGCCTGGCCTTAAACACCTCCATAGCTAGGGCATCCACAGCTTCACCTCTTCCAGTGTCTCTGAGTGAAGAATTTCCTCCTAACCTCTAATCTGAATCTCCCCTCTTTTAGTTTAGAACCATATAATTGCATTCCCTTCGCATTCCAGAACATCTCAGGCCACATCAAGGAGAAAAGGTGTCAGGTCACAGACTCTGCTCTGATACCATGAGGACAGCGTGGCAGGACTTGGAGAAACAACAATGAGTCAAGGAGGTCTGGAGAACAGTTTTCTGAAGTCCAGATGAAAAAAAGAGCATGCTGCTGGCTTTGGGGACCCTATCCCATCCCCTTCCCCCCTCCTCCCCCCCCCAAAGCTGCTGCAAGGAACAGTTCAAGTCACAATATCCCATTGCTATCTTATTAATCTTCTAGAATCAGCTGTATTTGTTCACCACTGCTTTGGTTGGCATGGACATTAACAGCAAACCATGAAATCATGAGTAGATAAACCCCTACTCTGATTCTCTTCCACCTTCCATAAAAATGGCTGCTAATTAGTACTATTCACCATTTCTTCAAGTGCAGTGGTGTAAGACGTTTCCAAGACTCCTCTCTGTGAGCTGTTCATCTCCCAACACCCAGACACCTCTGCAGAGCACGGGTTCACCCAGCGCACACATGGGCACAGCCGGTAAACAAGTAGAAATCAATCAATCTTTTCCCCCATAAAATTTTTGCCACTTGATCTGCAGCATCTCCCACACTGATATTGTGGATGATTCGGTTTCATCTTGATTACGACCAGCAATAAAATTTTTCATATTCTCATTTTATTCAAGCCAAAGGACAACCCTGCTGCAGTGACATATGGCTCTGCTCCTCCGCGAATATGTTAGACTGCCTACAAAATCTCCTTGTCTAGCAAAGGATAATGGTTTTTAAAATCAATGACCTGCATTAATTTGTGTTTTCCATCGAGAAAACCTCACATATCATCATAATCATCTTTCTATACAAGAGATAAATGAGATTTCTCACATTGTTTGCATTATTTCTTCCCTTAATGGAGTGGTTTTAGACTATGTCATTGATTAGATAGCTGTAACATGTGTGTTTTTTTCAGAAAAAAAAAAAAGTCAGCTTGGGGTTGAAAGACTGCAGAAGAATTCCTGGTATAAAACTAACACATAGCTGAAATAACATAATGAACAGCCTAGGGGATATGGATTAAGTATGGGAAGTTTTACATCAGCTTGAAAACAAGAAGCAGTTCATAACTGATTAGTAATGTGCGATTTTCAGCCTTCGGGGATTTGGTATTGTCTCTGGATTTTATTTTATTCTTACTTTTTAATCCAAACACCTTTTCTATAGGATACATACATGTACAGCCATCCAGGTAAGTGTCCCAAACTCCATGCAACAGGATCAAAACAGCTCCTGCTCTTCTGGCTGCATGCTTCCTCACTGTGTTATTTACTGAAAGATGACCAGCTACTGTACCAAGGGTGGAGATTACCCCAGGTCACTCCCCTGGTGAGCAAAAATTAACATTTCCATCTCTGAGAGACAGGGACCCAAAACCAAGATCCCCCATGCTCTTGCAAGAGACCTTTATGAATGGCTCCTTTTAAGTGTTCCTTCATGAATGGATCTGTATTTTCACATGGTTAGGAAGTAGCTCTCTGATGAAGATGTATGTTCACATAACAAGAGCTGCTGCTCCATGAAATTGTAACACCTGATGTTACAAGCACCAGTTCATTAAAAACAGGCATGAAAAGGTAAAAAGAATTTATGACTCCTCCTCTTTTTCAATCTAAAACTACACTTCTGAAAGCAGCTGATTACAGACCAAGAAAATTCTGTTTATTTATTCTGTTTTTAACGAAATGTCTTCTGTCTGTGCCAACAATTTTTTAATAGTAAATAGGATGTAAACTGCATGACATACAGGAGCAGATTTTGTTTAGCAAATTCTTAATGTCATTGTCATGGTTTCTAAAAAGGCAGCTTGTAATGACACTGAAATTTGCACTTACTGCAGCTTAATTAACAAACGCCCATTTCCCGTTTATATCTCATGTAGAGACTTTCAAATTAAAAAGGGAAATATTTACTCATGGACTACTGTATGCAGATAAAGTGTATGATGAAAAACACTTTACCCTGGAACTCTGAACTACCATTTCCTTTGGTCTGTGATGCAATATTGTAAATCAATACTAAAATACATTTTTAAATAAAAATCTTGAAATAAACAAATTCCCATCTTGCCTGACTAGTGAAAATCCAGGAGGATCTAAGATCTGGTCTTCAACAGACTAACAGGTACAGAATTGTAATTTTTGGACAACTAACATCAAGTGCTAATCAAGCACAGGAATAGCTAATATTATAGCCATAAACATAAAAAGTAAAAAAAACAAGAATGATTGAACAAAAGCAGAAGTGTATGAAACATAACTGGGAAAAAAAAAAAAAAAATCATAAGGTATTATTTGACCACGCTGATCTGCATTTATGGGTTACTTGTTTAAGCAACATGGGATGGAACCACTACAATTACTTCACAAGACATTGCAGCCCTGAGAAAGTATGGCATCTCCAGAGTTCACAGTCTCAGTCAAAATATGTTGGCCAATTCATGCTCTGGGATAGAAAAAGTGTGTTTGTTTTTTGTTTGGTTGTTGTTTTTTTTTTTTTCTCTTTTGTTGTTGTTCTGGTTGATTTGGTTCTCAGATTCTTTCTGCAGATTGTTTGAAGCTGCAGATGCCTTGCATTCTAAAATACGATGTTAACCTCTCTTCCAGTCATAAATTATTTTCAATTACTATGTCACTGCTAAACTATAAATTAAAACCTGTAAATCTTTTTTTGCATCGTTTGTGGAGGATAATTTTTAATGACATGCCAAGCATCATTACCAATGACCTAAATCCTTAGGAAAAAAAAAAAAAAAAAACTTTGGGGGGCTATTATAAATCTCTTAAATAAGTTGAAATAAAGCCCAACAAGAAGGAGTGACTTCTAACTCACAACACATTAAATCTAGGGAAGTGAAATGGGCTCCAAATGGCTGATTACCTTTTCAGTGAGCACGGATTTATAATTTGTACTGCAATGTTAAACAGGCCCATCAACACTTTGCCAATGAGCACTCTACCCTTCTGTGACCGCAGTGCTGAAACGGGTTCTTTACTACCAAAACATGTTTCAGAGATTTTCATTTCTTCATTCATAACAATTTTCCGAGTCAAGTGTTTGTATGAGTAAGCTCTAACAGAGGAGGAAGATTAACAGTTGGGATTCCAAGGCAAAGGTGATGACAGTACTGACCAGTAACTGATCTACTAATAGAAAATAAAATCTTACTGTTAGACTCAACTTCAAAAAAATTTTAACAAAACCATTAAGTGGAACTTTGGTATCCAAAGTTAAATTTGCCATAATGAAACCAAAGTGAAAAATAAAAAAAATATTAATAATTCAGGACACAGGATAGGATTGATATTTCTTAAATGTATATCAGCATCATATTATATTAGTGGCCCATTTTTATTCAACCAATTTTCACAGAACTTGTTGAAATCAGAAAAAAAAAATGGGTTAAAAAAAATAAGAGATTACTTTCTTTAAGAATCAAACATTTAGAACACATTCATCAAAGAAAAATAGGAACTTTCTTGCATAAGTCTAGTAAATCTTTACATCTGGAACTGTGAAGGTAAGGGAACATTTTAAGAGATGAAATCATATTACTACTAGGTGACTATTACAATGCAAATGCGCTTTCCAAACTCTAATGTCATCACAGACACCAGAAACAGGTAAGTTTATTACTTGAAGTGAGAAAATTTAAAAATCAAAACAAGCAGAGAACATCTTTTGGAGGTGAATTAATTTAGTTTTGCAAATCTGCAAAGTTAAGCTACTTCTTCCACTGTGATTGTGTATTACAGTTCATTATTTCTAAGTGTCCAATAAAATATGAAACTGTTGGCAAGCCTGTTGTCCAAATGTCCATTTACCTACCTGTCAATCTACCCCAATAGCTTTTTCATCCAAATTTCAGAGAAACAGAGATACAGCAGCAAGACAGAATCAAGAAAAAGAACTATATTACAAAGAAAGAAACTGAAACCTTACTTCAGATTTTACCTCCACCCTCAAATTCCACCACCACCGCACATCAGCACATAATAAAGTTTTTGGATGGATAATTCACCTCTCATCTATTCTAAAGTTCAGAGAGAAAAGATCAATTACAGGTAACAGACCGAGAAAGATAGCAAAAGAGATTCTTACCATTGAAAATTGCAGTGTGCGCAACTGCTCACAATCATGCCTATCCTGCTACTTCCAGAAAACAACTATAATGGTACAGTCTCATAATCTCACAACGAGTCAATGAGATGATGAATTTGAAGGCTAAATAAAAGTATTTAAAGGACTAAAAATAAATAGAATAGATTAAGTTAGGAGTTTCACTATAAAAATAGTGCAAGCTTGGTAGCTATATAAGTATTAGATCCATTACACTAAGAAAAATAGATAATTTCATCTTGATAGACACCTTCCCTTTGAAGCGTTTACAGTCCAAAGTGTAGGCAATGACCTGCAGTTCTTTGCAGCTAAGTGTTGTATTCCGTGCTACCTCCCCCTTAACACCCACTGCTTTTACCAACCTTCTTAAATCATGCTGATCCTACCTGAGAGCCAATACAGGAACGTGCTGATGCAGCAGCTAAAGCAACCAAGTATTTCTCAACTTATGCACAGCAGCAGCCAAAGTTATTTAAGTAACGGACTACAATGCAACAAATAGTTTGGGAACATAAAATATATTTATTATTCTTTCTACCTCTAGAGCAACTTCTGTTGCTGTTGCCATGGAGGCTGCAGGGCATTAAAAAAAAAAATCTGTTTAAATTAAAGGCTTTGAATGGCTTACAATGGAGTGAGACTTTTCATTAACAGGTCTTTACCTATTAATCACCAGTACTCCAATTAGTTCACTTTCAGAATGTTCCTATTTATTAAATGAGGACAGACACCATGAAAGCTTGCCACTTATTTATTACAGAGTTTTAAGCATTAGAACAAAGAGAAGGTGTATATTTTCTAGTTCTTTCTGGATGAATGATCTGCTTGGGACCCAATCCAACCCAAAATAAGGACTTCCTGTAATAGATCCACAGTTTAAGACAAACCTACATTCTTTTAAATAAAAATGAAAAATAAAAATGAATCTTCCATCTGTTTAGTTGATCTGTTCAGAACTAGCACATTTATCTAAAGCTATTTTCATATGTATTAAATTTGGTTTTCATATGCACATCAGCTTGCATCTCATATTTAGATTATTATAGATTAAAGTAATCCCCTCCTCCATAGCTCATTATGTGACATCGTGTTATTTATTATTGAATGTATTTTCACATACAAGCTATCTTCAGACCAAGGAGCCAAAAATCCATTAGTGGTTATCAAATGCTATGAAGTCTGCAACCAAAAGTGATTATTAATGCAACAGCAGTCAACCGATGCACAGTCTGGATAGGAAACAAGGAGGATTTTTGACAGAACTTCTGAAGAAATATTTATTTGGGGCAGGGGGGAGGAATAATGGCTATGACATCTTCAACATGGAGAATCTTGTAGTTGTCAAGAAACATTCAAAAGAATCCTATTCAGGAGACATTTAAGAAGTCTACAGATTTGCTTCCCACACACCCAACAACAAAACACAGTGAGTGAACAGTCAGTCATTAATGGCCTTGCAAGAACGGTATGTTTTTGAAAATATGATCTGATTCACTATCCCATATTTTAAGCATATGTACTACTAGACAGGTTTACAGAAGTTTTCAAAAAAGATACAAACCGTATGATGAAAAAGATTTTCTCAGGCAGAAAACATGTTCAAAGTTTTCTAGTCCATCTTAGTTCGGATGCTCTTGTCAATGACATTGTTAATTATCCAAGTAGCTTGATAATCAATGATAATAATTAGTCTGACTCACCCAGTTAACTACTGCTGCATTGAGACAGTATTCACTTATTGACATTCAGAAGAATAAAGGCAAAGACCACAGATTCACATCTAACAGAGATTAGGCAAAGAATACCAAAGACCAAAATAAGCAAATA
Source organism: Aythya marila (assembly GCF_965140915.1). Lineage (NCBI taxonomy): Eukaryota > Metazoa > Chordata > Aves > Anseriformes > Anatidae > Aythya > Aythya marila. The sequence goes on from NC_139043.1 coordinate 10,330,589, forward strand.
GATTTGAAGTTTTGCAGATATGTTTTAAGTAGTCACCATACTAACTAGAAGACTTCTTTTTCTTCCTGGGATTAAAAAGAATAACCCTCTCATTCAAATGTGAAGTCGCCTAATAATAGCAATGTAACTGCATAGCGAATACTGCCAACTCACCAACTCCACCTCTACTTTGTTTTGTATTTCTTTTTATTATTATTCTTTATTCATAATTATATTTATGCAGGGTTTTAGTAGAGGTGAACAGTTCAAAGAAAGAAAATGCCTATTTTATTTTGTTCAGGAGCCACAATCCAAACACCTTAATCAAGAAGTAAACTGTAACTCTTCCATATGCCCCCTTGACACCAAGAAGGGAGAAAGCATGATGGACTTTCCACCGAGCCACACTGCTGCAGCGTCACTCCAAAACAGAATTCATTTTCTTTCCACCTCATTGCCAGCACATTATCCCTTGGTGTTCTCTTCTTCTCTACAGACCACACTGTCCTTTTCAGGCTTTCATGTTTCATGATTCATCAGGCACAGATTTTATTGAGACTCCCTAATGCCTTTATCAAACTGTCTGTACTTTTCTGTAGTCTCCCAGATGTCAATTTACAATTATTTTTTTTGCACACACACACAAAAAAAATAAAAGAGTAATGAAATAGAGAACATCTCTGAACATCTCCAGTAAATGGGCCACCAGCTGCTACATAGCTTACCAAAAAGAGTTAATGAAGGGGTCTACCACATACTCATAAAAGATACATGTACAAACAGCATCTCAAATACATTTAATGAAAAAAAAAAAAAAAAAAAAAAAAAAAAAAAAGTAGTGGAACATACATTTTCTAAGTTACCATAGATTATATGCATCCTAGTAGAAGTTTCAAAAACCAAGGAAATAGGATGCGATTTTGTTTGCTTTTTGTTATAAAACACATACACAAATCTTGTAAAAATAAAGATTTCATATCAACTAAATTATTCAATGAATAAATACTAAATATTTTCAAGAAATAGCAAGTCAAAGAATTTCAGAACTTTGGATATGCATCCACATTATAATTCCAAATACACAAATTTGGGTAAAAGGAAGAGGTATTAGGTAAGTACATCTATTCACTGGTGACCTATGCCCTCCCCACCCTCCTCAAAAACCATGTATGGGTGGCGAGGCAGAATCTTTTACCAAATCACCATGAATTAAACACCAAACTCCGTTTCCATCCCTTACAATCATTTAAAATGGTTGAACCATTTTACTTGCAGTGCTTGCCCTTGTTTTGTGAAGCTCAGTACTGATATTTGGAGAGAGAAAATACACTATTGTAAGTAACAACACTAACTTTCCAGATGACGACACACCAATGGTCTTTCCTGAGTTGAAAGAAAAAAACAATGTCTGTTTATTGAAGTAACACTGTGCAACACTCAGCAGCACCAAGCCTTACCAGGACACAGGAACATAAAGGATTTGCGATGGCTGCTGGCAAATTTATGGGTGCACATACTTACAGACAGCAAGCCATCAGAGAAGCCTGAATGATGGCTTTGTGCCCTGCAGGAGCTCCAACTTGAGAGTCTTCACAAAAACCCACAACAGATCCTTTAGCAACAGCTGGAATCGCAGACAAGCATAGCTGCATTATCATACTAAGCTCCTTTTCCTAAGGAAAAGATCATAACTTGACCTGTCATCACTACTCCAGTTTTAATGCCAGTTGTGCTTGACACTTCTACCCCGCTATCACATAGGCAGCTATTTTAGCATCACACTGAGATAAACAGAAGACAAACAGATTGACTGGAAGATAGATGGAGCTTTTCTTCAGCATTAAAGAGAAGAAAAATAGGCACTCTGTAGCAGAAGTCATCCCTGCGCTGGCGTTCTTAACCTCATGGTAAAATTGTTATTTCTGTCCCCCCACCCCATGATTTCACCTCAGATAGCTCAGAAATTTTCAGCAACGTTAAGAATGTTCTTGTTTGTGAAAGCTGGGCTGCGTACACTCCAAGTTTAGGAACTCAGCTGATACAATTTATTTGTGAGGCAGCAGCACAGTAGGGTGGAGGAGAGCTGAGAAAGCCTCAGATTCCTCCAGGCAACAACTGCTGGATTATCACCAGTCATGCTCCTCGTTAGGTGCTGCAACTTAAATTCTCTTCCAGACCCAGAGGATCTCTGACACCATCTTTAATACAGGTGCCCTTAGAGCTTCGTAAGACAAGGGGAAGCAAGAGCTAATGCAAAGGGAGAAGGACTGCCCAGGCTGATGGGAAGTAAGAGTCTTCATCCCAAACAAACTGTATGCCATTGCCTTGCTCTTCACCATCATAGAATGGCTTGGGTTGGAAGGTACCTTAGAGATCATCTAGTTCCAACCCCCCTGCCATAGGCAAGGACATCACCCACTAGATCAGGTTGCTCAGGGCCTCATCCATCTTATAACATGACTGTTAAATAACCTAATGGGGGACAAGCATGGGGATAAAATGAGCAACTTTTGATCTTGGTTTTTACTTCCACAACTGCAAGTACAGAATTATTTCAAGAGATTTGAACTCTAAGAAATGTGAATTATTTTATCAACTAAGGCATCATTTTTGCAACCAATACTTGGGAATATTTAAGTGTTGATTTGCCCTTGATTTCGGTTGAATGAACTGTGTAAATATTTCTGAACATTTGTATTTTTCAGTTTTCAGAATACTGTGGTACAATGGTAGATTTTTAAATATTATCTTTGAGTATCATACCAGATTCTGACATCCTTCCAACATACTTATATTTAAAAAAAACTCAGTGTCTGACAAAAAAAAATCCCACAGTGTCCTTAAAACAGTGTAGAGGAACCATTGAAAATAAATCATTGTATTTAATTCAATTAGTTCAGTTTTTACTCTAAACATACACATATTTCCATTTGCCTCAGATGTTATTTGTGAAGAGCCCTCACACCTTTGGAAAGCACAGACATTCTGTCTATACATAATAGAGCAGCAGTACATAGAGGTAACACTTGGCATTACTCCTCAGAAGTCTGAATTTAGTTATAACAAGCACTGTTGCTTACTGAAAAGCTTAGGCACAGATTTGTAGAGATATTTGACAAAAATTTGATATCTTTTGTAAGAGCAGTGCCTAGCAAATGCAGATGTAGCTGGAGATACCTGTTAGCTAAACAATGCTGAGGTGCATCTCCCTCTGTAATTCTGTCCTAGTAGGCAATGATCTGGAAAACCTCAAAGCGGAACACATTAAGTTCAAGAAGCCATTTCAGGGATCCTAACTCTTCCCCTTATCATCTGTAGCACATGTTTACCATTTATGGCTCATCACCAGCACATGCAATCACTCATATTCCAAATGTTCGAGAAGCCCAATGGTTTAGGAAGAAAGGCCATTAATATTCTGAACTGTTTGGAGCCATCCAAACTTGGAAGGGCTCATGACTTTGTACTGCCATGCTTGGAAGCCTTTGACACACGTCACTAGCTTAAGTCTTTCCTAACAAGTACAGCTTGCATACATAAAGCAATATTGATTCAGCTGTGCATAACTGTTTATAAAGCCTTTCAGAGACATGGCATCTTCAAGCTTTACTGCAGACATTAGACCATGGCTTCCTAGGAGAGGTTTAGTGGCTGTCAGCAAGGCTTGACTTAATGATGCACACTATGCCAACCACTGTATTTAATTAACTTTCTTGGTTGGCCTCACAGAGCTGTTTTCTACAATCTGATCTTGTCTGCATGAACCCTGCTACAATTGTGTGCTGGAAGGAGACTTGCAGCCGCAACATTTTCATAAATAAAACTACCTCAATTTATAAAGGCTGTGCTGATAAGAAGCAAAGATATTGTGGTATTCACAAACAGATAAAACACAGCACAAAGCTTCTTTCTGAGGCAAAATATCTGGAGAGCAAGCCTAAAGGAGAAAATGCTATCCTTCTAAATGAGCAGTTCCAACAGTTTAATAAAGAGAGGATCCAGGACAATAAGGAATGGCTGTTTTGAAATGAATGCCTTTATCTACACCACATGGCATCTTTCCCAGTGGCACTACCAGAATTCAATAGCGTGGTTTCATAAGAAAGGATAAGCACTAGTCTTCACTGTGCTGCTTTCAGCAGCCTGTTTGTTTAAGACTTCCAGCTAGGAAGCCATTTAAGCTGACACTTTACATGAACTGCTTTACCTGTCACTTAAAATGCAAAATGGAACATGACTATGACATATTCCCACTTAACCAACTGCACTAGGGTTAATATATACATTTAATATATATAAGAACAGGGAGTGTTCAAGGATAAATGAGGGAGTTCTGTTTCAGAGCTCATCTAGAATTCCTTCCTGATGTTTCTTTTTCTTTCCCTACAAGCACATTCTAGGCATAATGGTTAAAAAGAATGCCACATGCAACACGTGGGCTAGCTCATTTACTTAAACTTCTATCACAGGCAGTGAGATGTGTGTGAATGTGAGTGCTATAATGCTCCTTAACCACAGCTGTCACTACACCTGCCCTCACTTCATCTCTTTTTCCTTATTCTTTCCCCTTCTATAGATCTTGTTTAATTAAGACATTTTGTTACTTGCTGTCATTGGCATCTGTAACAGCTTATCAGCATTTACTGGGGAGCAAGCATTTCCAAATTTACAGTTGCCAGATTAGTTTCTATTAGTGTCTGCAGCTCATAAGCACATCCACCTTTCATTTCAAGTTTTTTAGCTTCACATTTTCAACCTTCAAGCATTTTGTACAGGTGAAAATATCAGTTCCTCCCACTGTAAATGAGAAGTAATGATTTACTAGAAGTGAAATAAATGACACCTAAGCCATTTCACCCCTAAAAGCTCTAGCTTGGCAAAAAAAAAAAAAAAAAAAAAAAAAAAATCCAGGAAAACTCAGTCTTTTTGCTTGGCTTATCCTCATGCCATTAAAATAAACATGAAACAATATGTTCCTTTTTAACCACTTGATGAGTCAGTGCAGCTCAGGAAACTGATAAAAGGTTTATGGAAATAAATTAATATTGCATGAACACTGCTGGAGCTATTAAACAAACATAAGTGAGAACCCATCACTGAAGCCAAGAGACCTTTATATGATAAGAGAAAATTGCAGAGAAGTCAACAATCATTATTACAGCAGGTTCTTTGCCCTACAAAAATGGCATATGACCTAAACAGATGTAGTGATGCAACTGATACAGTTGTTGTTTATACCAGATCTTACAACTGGATTAAATTGCTTTTGACAATTAAATAAGCTACTTTTAATATCCTTTTTTTTTTTTTTTATTCATACTAGTTATCACTTATTAAAAGCTTTCAGAATTAAAAAAAAAAAATCTTTAAAAAGGTGGGGTGTTTTTTGTTTGTTTTGTTTTTATTTCTTTTGAAATTGTATAACAGCATGGAACAGCTCAGTTACTGATGTTTTGGTTATTCTTTTACAAGCCTGACACATGACTAGTACTCAAGGTCTCCAGATGATAAAACTGTATGAGATAACAACAAAGATTGTGACTGATGTTTTCAGTAAGCAAGCCCAATTTCATTTTTGAAAGCATGCTCAGTTCAGCCACCTTTGCTGGAGGCCAAGAAAAGATCAAAACTACCAGCCTTCCTGCAGGAGCCAGACTCAGACCTGCAGATCACAGATCCTTTAAACATGTTGCCTAAAAGTATGTCCTGTTTCTTACCCACATTGGCACTGTACTTAGAAATATGCACTTGTGCAACCACGAAGGAGACAAACTTTTCTGTGACCTTGCAATACACAAAGTAAGCTCTGCTCCCAAGCACAGAGACCTCCAAAGACTTAAGCTTCTGAGCTTTCAAGTCAGCAAAGTATTCTCATTTCAATATATCAGGATTTCTGATGAACTTCAGGGATGCACTTGAATGAGGAGGAGTTTGGGCAGGAAAAATTGGAAGAAATACGCAGAAGCAAACATGTTTTATCTTACATATAAGAAGTTCTGAAAGTATTTTAGTTCTTCAAAGTATGATCTTTGAAATATTGTGTTGATTTTCTCAACTATGATATATTTTTATTTGCATCAAGGACAGCATTTAAAATCTACTCTAGACACCACACATCCAATTGGGGAAGAATGAACCAAATGTTTTGCCGTAACCTTAAATACAGTGACAGAATCCCAAAATATTTTCCTTTTTTTTTAATTAAGGTCAGACATTACAACATATCATTGATTGATTGTCTTATTCATTAGTGATGTCTCTTTAAGTTACAGTTACACCAAACTAATAGTGGATCTACAGAAGGCATCCACTCTGAATTCAGAGACAGTTTCCACAGTTAAAGTTTGTACTCTAATGAAAGTCACGCTGAGTCTTTAGAAACCGTGTTTCAAACTATGGAAACAGGTTTAGAGCAAGAAACTAAGAAGTAACCTTCATAGGAACATCGTTATTGAAGATTCCTGCTGTCAAAAGAAATATATATTTTTACTATCATCATCTCTTGCATAAATCTTCCATTACATATAGCTGTTGCCTATAATAAAACCCTGTTAGCCATAGCATTGGGAAGACCTCAGCTAGGTGCTTGAGATCATTGCTATCAGCAAAACACACCACTGAGGAGAACTGCCCTCCCCCCGTTGAGCACAGAAATCCTCAGTTTTAGCATAGTATAGAAACAACCTCAAATTATAATTCCGCATAAGAATTTTCTTTGAAGATGTTAACAAATCTGCTGTTTCTAACTGTCTATCAATTTTATGGTTGAGGAATTGGGAGAAAATATTTCTGTCTTTCATTCCCTCCTTTGTGTGTATTTAACTGACGATGAAAAATACTGGGAGTTTAACATCAAATTCATCTTAGATATTCATTAAATTAGGATTTTAATAAATTTCATTTATAAATAGACACATTATTGGCTCCTGTGTTTCATGGAAATAAATACATCTGCTTAATGTCAGACACTCACCAACAGAAATTTTATATTTAATAATTTTTAAAAATCCATAATTATGGATCTACATACTTCATGACAGTAATTGCTTCAAAAGATCTCTTTAAACAAGTTTTTTCATCAAGACTTAGATGATTTCATATAGCACATTAATGATTTTACAGTATTGTCCAAAGAGTCATTCCTAATCTTCCATTAGACTTATTCATACGTTTGTGTTGGCTTTTTTTTTTTTTTTTACTTACTGAAAGGAAATTGAAAGAGAGCAGAAGAAATCTGCTTCTGCAAATCTAGTTCAAGTGAAATCACAGAAAAAGGAAGCAGTATAATCAAGAACAATGGTAGTCTTTCTTTGAGACCTTCTATCTTATTATAATAAATAATAACCTTTTGAATAAAAGGAGACTGGTAATTACTCAACATCATCCTCTTAAAAGATGAATAACCTGAAGTTATTTTCATCCTGTATTAAGACAAATTAAACGTTAGCATATTTCGGTGTGTTTAATTTAATTACTATCTATTTCTCATGAAAGGACATGTTGTTCAAGGTTGACTTTTTTTTTTTTTTTTAAAAAGTCTATTAAATTTTCCCCACCTGCTGACCAGAACAGTCATGTCTAGTTGTTGATGTCTGTCCTACACCCTATTCATATATAGATTTGGCTTATTAAATTGACCACACAGCAATTACACTGCAGAGGACAGAGTAGTCAGCAAACTAAACATTCAAGACTTACCATTTACACAGATTTCATAAGATTTGCAAAGGTCATCTTCAAACAGGCAACCTAAAAACACAATAGAAAGGTAAAAATTAATACCGGTTTCAAACTGTGGATAATTAGCACAGACTGAAGTCCCCTCAGGCTATTAAATCCTCAGCAAGAGTCAGGCATTTGGTTGCCCTTAGGAGTCTAAATTGGGCAGTACAGAAAGTTAAGAACACAGTAACAAAGCTGGTTAGACAGCACATCTTTCTAACTGGTTACATCCAGAAAAACCTTTGCTTTTTTTTTTTTTTTCCCCCATTATTCCTCTGCTGAGGCTTTGGTTTTCTCAGTGCTCCTCTTATTTAGTAATTTGAGGAACTTTACATTCCCTGACTTTGAACACAACACACACGACAGTATAGTAATACTGCTACACACTGCCAGAAATCAGGAGTTTCCTCAAGCTATTTACACTGCAATGAGACAAGACTAGAAAGCAGATATAAAATGCTTGAAATAGGTTAAAAAGCTGCAGGATTTGATTCAGTAACTGCAACCACAGACCATGCCTAGATCCTCAAGAGCACTTACTCTTTGGAGAGAGGCTTAAAAATGAAGCCATCCTTACCAACAAACACCATGATACCTTCACAGACAACTGACAAACCAGTGCTGTTCCCAGCATTGTGGCACCCCCCATATTTGAAGTAGGAAATTTGTTTCCATGCTGGCTCCTTTGCAGCTCCCTGCTATGCCAGCCCACCCCTCACCCTAGAAACTGCACCCAGGTTGGCAAACCCAGCTCATCCACTTGGACACATCTTCACAGGTGGCAGCCACAGTCCACCTGTGGCTGATAGCACCAAATGAGGTAGAGATATTTGTTATTACCCCCTCTGTCTGCAGCTGAAATGAGCTCCTGCTGATATTCCTGAGAGCAGAGAGGCAGGCAGGGTGCTGTCTGGTCACTCCACACTGGGGGACAAGGACTAGGACTGAGAGCAGAAGCAAAGTGAAGTATCACTCTACTGGCAAGGGCATCTGCTCTATGAATCCAACCACTAGTTTCTTTACTTTGTGTTCTCACAAAGATAAACAACTAGGACTGGATAAACTCCAAGGAATGAGGCTTTATTTTGTGTACAGACACTGCCCTAGAGAACACCTTTCTACAATTAAGCTTTTTAACATCTCTGGGAAGTACCTTAAGTTGATAAATAACATGGAGTTATAGAAATCAAGTGGTCTTGAGTGGTTCCACACTGTTTCACCACACCTAAACACAAGAGCACATCCTCTCTTCCCAGAAGCAGAGTACAAGGATCTCTATTCAGAGTCAAACTGATTAAGTAGGTTGATTTAACCAAGAAAAAACAAAAGGCTCAAGACTCTGTCTATGAAGTACCCAAGTCTTAACCCTGCCAGAAGAAAAGTTCAGGAGGAGGGAGTGACTTATGTATGCCTGCACAGCCTTTCAGTAGGTAACTGTATTAGCACATCATTAAGCCTGAACTAATAAATTATGTCTCTCAGCAGGATTTATTAGCACAGCGCTAGGTCTGAGCTAAGCATCTACACAAATTCAAGTCACACTGGTGCACTGGCAGAACCACTTATGTCTACACCCACACCTACCCACAAAGACCACAAACACAACCTAACAAAGATGACAGCCTACAATATGCATGTTGATAAAAGTGTTCTCTTGTCTTTTTACCCTTGCACCAAGGAACTGTGAGTATTCCTTCGGTAGGTTGTGAAACGTGGAGAAAGCTTCAGATTCAGAAAGAATTCTGCAAGCAGAGCACAGCAGAACAGCATGTGTCTAAACAGTCCACAAATTCCAGTTTGTGACATTTCAGAGACATGTAAAGTTTTGTTCCAGACAAGTCTACGGTAGCAGCTGCTTGACCTGAAACAGCATCTGAAAACTCCCTGAAGATATCTGATTGCAGCCTTGGTGCCAACCCAGCAGAGCAGAAGGATGCCTTGACTGGGTATTGACTCATAAAGAACCTAAGAGAAGAACAGTGGCAGGCAGCGGCCAAAACACATCAGCACAGGCTACACAGCACAGAAGCTCTAATTAAAAGCACAGTAATGATCATTTCAAAAACTAAAATCTTGCAAGAAAAAAAAAATAACTTTGTGTACTACTAGATAAATGACAGGTGTACTTCAATATTTCCTTTTTCAGAGATTTGAGGTTGCCAAAAGGTTTTCTTCTAAAATAAAAGGTTGTTTTTTGAGGTTGTTTTTCTTCTAAAAGAAAAGTTCTCATGGTTAGGAAAAAATCCCTAGCAAAACCTGTCTGCCTTGATTTTCTGACTAGATCTCAAAGGGGTTAAAACCAGAATCCTGAGATGGCCTTTTCCTCCGAAGCACTACAGAAGGTGCCCTGTGCCCAAAGGAGAACAGAAGTCTTGTGGTTGATTTCTCACTCCACCGTGGCTGTGCTGTAGGATCCTAAGGGCATCAGATGAGTTTGAACCAGAAGCATTTCCAGTGGAGTCAAGGTAAAAGCAGTGACTGGTTCATGCAGCCCCTTCTGATTTCAAAACACCTGGCAGCTGCTAATGAGGTCCACAGCCACCTGCTGCCAAAAGCCACCTGATAGGCTATCCCACGGTATACTGAAAATCTGGATTTTTCTGCTTTTCAGATTGAAGAGGAACACCATGATTACGTGATACAAAGACACGAAGAGCCAGGCTACATGAGTACAGAACTCTGACTCAAATGCACTCTGCTTTTGCTAGATACACTTCGCATTATCACCTAATACATTTCCATGAAAAGCACAAAAGAAAACTGATTTTGTCATGTTTTAGTTCCTCTTTTGATAGTAGTTGCTTATCAGATGCTGACTGCAACTAGGCATTTGATGCCATTAGCCTTGAAAATTTATGTCTTGGAGAGCAAATTAATAAAGTCAATGCATAGAAAACTATATCCATCTATGATTACCCTAAAATAGACTACAAGGACCTCTAAATTCCTTGGAAAATAAAATAAAAAAGTGTATTTCAAGTTATTACTAGTGTTAATTATTATGTATATTTCACCCAGTCAATGTGCTAATTTAACTGCTAATTTATCTTTTGTTGTTATTGCTGTGACATTAAGAAGCATCGTATTTCATTTAAAATATCATCTACCAACTAATAGTAATGATGGCAATAAGTCACCACTGAAGAGTGAAGAGGCGTTGTCTCCAGTCAGCACTTAAATCAGTTCATGCCTCATGGGATTAAAATTAAATTTCATTTTCTATAAAACAAATCCTCTACTGGTGATCTTCTCCCAGAATACATAAGCCTGACGCAATACACCTCAACACCCTCCTGATCCCCCAAAAAAACACAAACCCACCCCCCAAATTTACTTCATACAGCAACGCTTAAATAAATTCTCCATATATCTTCAATCAGATGAAGGTACACAGATGCACTCCTTTGATTATATGCCAAATTAAGTTTTCCAAGAATTCAGTGCAGGCAGTGGATTCAAATATGTCATTTATGCAATAAAATGTGAATACAAGGACCTGGCATTGCAGCACCAAGACTATTTTACAAGCCCAATTCTGCTAGCCCCATATGTCTTCTCAAGAAGAGATCTTTTTAGCATTAATTATCACACATCAAAGGGATAGTCAAGATTTTGTCACCTAATGAACTTATTTTAGCACTGTGTTTATTATTACTTTGCTTAATCTAGAACACAGGTTTGTTACTTGACCTGCATTAACAGTTCACTTTTTCACTAACACTTATATGGCCCTAGTGATAAATCCCATATCTTAGTGGTGACAAAGACGGCTGGAACAATGCCATAGTGGCACATAGGTGCACCAGCACCCATATAAACAAGTTCAATTGTAAGCTTCATCATCAACTCCCCATGAAACCAAGTCTACATTGCACGACTTATGACATAGGGAGAGTTTTTCCTTTACACATACAGAAGTTATTTAAACTCCAAGTAGCAGAACCTTAAGGATTACCCTATATACTTATGTAAATATATACTTTACACATTCTTAAGCATAAAATTTTGCAAAGGTTTGTCATGCACCCGCTAATTTCTAGCAATGTAACTCAGTTGCTTACTATTAGACTGCGTCATGTAGCAGGACCATTTGTGTTAGACCCACTTACATATACACCTTTTCTCATTTTTTTTTAAAGCTTTATAACTGCCTAAATAAGGGTCGGTAGCTATGCTGTATATTACATTACACTTGCATGGAATAGTCTTTGTTAACTAGACAAGAAAGTACATTTCATAGAGCTTATCAAAGTCTTCCACCTTCTCAAACAGTTTTTCAGACAATCAATAGTACAATATAATTGGAAAAAAAATGCTGTTGCAAACCCAAAATATTATACTATAGGATCCAAAAGTTTAAGCTTCTTTGTCAAGATACTCTTATCACAAGACACTATCAAAACTATTTCCCTCCTCTTTTCATCAGGCTTACAGCAGCTTTGCTTTTCTGAATTCAAAGACAAGTTAGGCTTATTTAAGAGTTTAAACCATTAAACCATACTGGATTTTTGTTTTTGTTTTTTTGATTTACAGGAGACACCTCTGAAGATTGTAATAGTCAGGCATGAGCTGAAGTCATCTGAGCTTACTCTAGGAAAAAAAAGCTGTATTTATTTATACATTGAGAAAACTATTTTATTGAATCCATTGATCAAATAAATTGTATTGCATTCATTTTTCTATCCTTTTCTGTTAACCAACCTGTGTTGATTTTACATTAAATACATCTCATATGAAAATGCTCAAAATTTGTAAGCAGCTTTACCAGCTACAGCAAAAAAGAGGCCTTGGGCTCACTTTATCAGAAATTATCTTATATTATCAAAATAAGAAAACAAATAATATACAATGAAAGCTAAATTTCTCCTATGCTTGTCAATCACAATTTAGGAAAATAAAAATCTCCAAAATCCTTACTGTTGTTGGGGCTTTCCTGTCTCTTCCTTCTGTGATCTTTGTTCAATAGCTGCGTAACCACCTAACATCTCTTGACATTTGCAGACCATAATGATCAAATGTCATCACAAGATTTTAATCAATAGAGGTTTCTTCAATTAAAAAAAAAAAAAAAAAAGTTGTTTTTTTGTTTGTTTGTTTTATAACTTGGGATGAAAATGCACTCCTCATTTATCTACTTCTTTCAAGTTTACTTGCTTTCTGGTAAGGAGACCTTGAAGCGTAAATTCTGCAAAGCACTGGTGATGGAAAACAAAAAGGAAACACCTGGCTGTGACAACTCTGGGCATGCCTTATGGACTTCACTAGTTCATTAGCACCACCTGTGAATGGCCCTAGATAGAGCTCTTTTTTTTTTTTCTTTTTTTTTTTTTTTTTCCTGTAGCAGCATGACAAAATAGGGCTTAAGAATTATATTTTACAAGTATTGAGCTTATATAACTTTAAACCAACAGAAAAAAAAGATAGTGTATAACAACAACGAGCAACAAATTGATTGGAAGGAAGTATCAAGTATAACATTCTACATAAAACTGAAAGGAAAAGTTGACTGACAGAGAGAGAGATGCTCTTCTCAGTGGTGGAGGTGAAAGATAACGTTGTCCAGCCTGCTGAAGCTGTGATTTATCCAATACATCCTCATTTGTCTACTGCACACTTATACTTAACAAGTCCAGAATTACACAAAATTGCAAGCATAGTAAGGAAGAATACGCTTTAAGCTGATCATGGGTTCCTCTTGTTTTCCTTACTCTACTGTATATGGTTACTCTGTGTGGTTACATAGGCACTATAGGTATAATGTATTATTCATTACTCAGAAATTGCACGTGGAAAATCAGCTAGTGCTAATTTTGTTCAGCTTTATTTTGGCATTCTCTCTGATAATAAATGTAGATATTCCCTATTTCTTCAACTTTCCTCTTTATCCCATTTTTCTTTGCCTTTTTTTTTTTTTTCCTGTCCCTCTTTTTTATTCTGTTCTATACTCCTTCACTGTCTTTCCTAGAAGTGTATTTTCTACCTTTTATTTGTTCTCTTCTACTCTCCAAAAAAAACTTTGTTCTATTCTTTCTGTCCCTCCCAAGTATTGGCATAGAGTACTCAGGCATTACACTTCCTACCCTTTCCCCTCTCTTCACTAGCCCTACAAATAGCCCACCTGTCACCTCTTCATCAGTTTCAATTGCTGGGAATTACTGGATCTCCACTCATGCTTTCCACTCAGGTGCCCTCCATTTCCCTTCTTCCAGCATTCTCAAGCATTCCTCATCTGTCACCCTGATGGTGAATGTGCTGAGTAGGCCAAGAAATGAATAAGAGGGGCAGAACTTGCGCCATCGTGCTCCCTCTGCTTGGTGCTCCTTAGGAGTGGAATATGTTTTGGTGCGTTCTCTTTTATTTTTCATGTGTTCTCAGGATATCCAGAATAGTCCTCATTGAAATAGGCATTTCATGAAAATGTCAGAACCTCTGACATTTTATCAACTGCTTAAAATAGTAGTTTAGGTACTGGTCAAATAATATTAAAGGAGCACAGAATACTAAAGGATATTTCTCCCAGGAGAGAAAATAAGAAAAATATGTGACAGCATAGTAAGTACTGAGTTTTGATCTTCTGCCCTTACTCCATCTTTGATGTTTTGTGAATGTAACAGGTGTCTGATGTTTCTTGTAATACTGTAAGCTCTTGAGAGTAGAGATGTTTTTATTATTTTTAATCATGTGCATGTGTACAAAGCCTAGTACAACAAAGCTCTGATCCCTGGTGAAAGAATCCAGGCCTTCCTGCAATCCAAATTAACAATTAGGAAGATGACACATGAAATCCCTGCAGTGGTTAACTGGAAGATAGTGTAGTCTCTTATATGAAAAGTTTCCAAAGTAAGAAAAGATTTCCCATAAGTGTTAACATATGGCGTTAACACTTCCCTAACTCTGAATTATTGCTTCTTTCAATCATTTTTCATGCACACTGTATATTGAAATATGATCCTAGCCAGGATAATTCACCACGGAATAAAGAGTTCTCATTCAAAAAGGGAAAATGTCAGTACTAAGCTTATAGCCAAGACTTGCCCCGAAGCCTCAATCACAGTTCATGTTAGTACTTCACTTGCCTCCTTTATATCACCTACTATTCAGCATGTGCGGATTGATGCACTATGTAAGCAAAATAGAACAAAAATGCTGTGATGTAGGATGCTATTTCTCTCTGTGCAGTGGGGCTATTGTGTCTTTTCTGTGTTTAGAGGGGAAAAAAATAACATTTTTTCTTTTGCATGTAATTAGTCCTGAGCCTGTCCACCACTAAAGGGAATTGCTTTGTGGTGAAAATACTATTAACTTATCTGATCACTAATGTCATGATTGCAATGATGTAGTTCTTTGCTGCTGGAAAGCACCAAGGAAAGGTCACTATTAAGAATAACTGAAGATGCAATCAGTAATAACTGTTCATGAGGGGAGGTGACAGGGAAAGGCCATCACTAGAAAAGCTCCAGAATAGCATTTGCTTTTTGCCCAGGGCTCAGAAGGACATGGCATGTCATGGACTGATACAGGCAATGTATGATTTAGTCTTTTTTTTTTTTTTTTTTCATAGTAAATATTAAAAGAACTTGCATTGTCTCCACCATGAAGAATCATGTTGCTAGCCCATATTGAGAAGAAATTAGCACCTCTACCATATAAAGCATATGATCTGTTCTTTCAAAATGAGGAAATGTTTAGTGCAGTTCTTACAAGCTGTATACAGTATCTCATAAAAATCCAGAGCTGTCCTTTAATAACTATGATACAGTATTTTCTACTTGTTACCAGCTGCTAAAAGAAATTTCCTCACTGGCCACTAAACTGCCATCACCCATTGAAATCACAACTCTGACCTAAGCAAAAAACTTTTTTGTGCACTTAGCAGAGTAGTTGAGGGCTGAACATCACTGAACCTAAATGAAGAATTCCATGTTGCTGTTGAAATACATCTAAAAGCAGCCTGAAATTTTTAGCTGCTGTTGCCTGCATGATATCCTGCCCCCTAAAATCTGTGTGCAGCAAGGCCTTCTAGTGTTTTTCATAGCCATAAGGTACTGAAAACTTAAAACTGAGGCTTACGTAAAGCAGAGAATGATGTTAGGCAGCAAAGCCTTCATCTGGTATGATCATAGAATCATAGAATCATAGAATATCCTGAGTTGGAAGGGACCCTTAAGGATCATCAAGTCCAACTCTTGACACCGCACAGGTCTACCCAAAAGTTCAGACCATGTGACTAAGTGCACAGTCCAATCTCTTCTTAAATTCAGACAGGCTCGGTGCAGTGACCACTTCCCTGGGGAGCCTGTTCCAGCGTGCAACCACCCTCTCTGTGAAGAACCCCCTCCTGATGTCAAGCCTAAATTTCCCCTGCCTCAGCTTAACCCCGTTCCCGTGGGTCCTGTCACTGGTGTTAATGGAGAAAAGTTCTCCTGCCTCTCGACATCCCCTTACGAGGAAGTTGTAGACTGGTTGATGATTGCACGTAGACCAGCAAACATCGCAGTTCAGTGGCCTCTGTCACATTTATTCTATGAAAGATCTCCTGCCATCATTATATCTGTCAATCTTGTTTTACCCATCAGTAACTGTCAGTCTCATCCTGTAAACATGTTTTACAAAACAGCGGAATGGAATGGATTCGAAGTCCTAATTATAACTCAATTACAGTCTTCTTCCACTCTCTGGGTTAAGACGAGCTGGGTTGAAGAAGTAATGAACTATTAGATAGAGGAACTAGGAACTGTCTGTCTGGGGGTCATGTGTTTTGGAAGATAGTTCTTAAGATAAAATTTTCCAGAACACTTACATGGGGAACAAGCTTATGACCTATCATCTGGCGTTAATTAGTCTCCACATCCAGTGACAGTTTTTTTGTTTTGTTTTGTTTTTTTTTAATAGTTCTTTGAAGTTGCTCCTCATGCTTTGGGAAAACTTCCAGTATTCACATAATCAAAGGAAGGAAAAGAGGTATGTTTATCATTTTCCTCTAATAAGCACCAAAATTTTGTTTTCATTATGTGTCAGAGAATCTTAATGAGTATCTGTTTGGTGCTTGAAAATAGAGAAGAAAAAAAAAAAGATAACCAGAATTCACAATTCTCATACAGTCATATCGCCTCCAAAAGTAATTACCCAATATTTAAGTTTAATACGCCTCTCCCAGTGCTGTCTTGAGCAGACTTCAAAAGCAGAAATAATTTGTAGCAGAGGACTGCTCTGGAATGATTGGCTTTTCTGTTCTAATTAGCAAACAGTACAGCATCTTTTAGCTGATGATGTCTGTGTGGACAGCGGCAGTACGACCAGTATCTGTCACATATAAGTTTTTTCTTTTTCCCTTTCTCTTCCTACTTAGAAAATCACTCACCTTTTTGTTCGGTTCCTGTTGCACAGCTAATTATACCATGGTAAATTATCATGCAGATGTGGTAAAAACAACTTTTTCGGAAGAAAAAAAAATGCAGTTCATAGCTCATTTGAGCCTGAAGAGCAAGTCCAAAGTCATTCACTGCCAGAAAGAATTCCAAACTAGAGAAAACAGCAGAGAAATACACTTTGGGAGATACACTTTACAGATGAGCTCCAAACAGGGACACAAGAACCAACCAGGACTCTAAATCTGTTTATTTCTGCATACCCATATTGAAGTCTCCTAGATATTGAAAACATTTTAAACTGATATTATTGGAAGTGTGTGAAAAAACAGCCTCAGAACTTTATCGTGCAATTTTGAATCACAATGTTTATTTACAGTGATGAAAACACCCACATTCGTCTCATGAAAGAGACACTGCTATATACATTTGGTAATTTCTTTAATAAAGAGTTTAAACAGCCCAGGGTAATGCATATTAAATATTCATGTGCTGGAGAAGAATAATGAAAGTCAATGAAGAAAGTCATAGTCTCAAAGTTCTCAAAGGAAAAAAAAGAATAATATTAGGTAAAATGCAATGGACTGTGGCACCAAGATTTATCTATAGTTTACCCTGGGAATTTGAATTGTGAATGAAGCTGCAGCACTATCTATCAGGAGACGGTTATGGGAAATAAATCATACAGGAATACTGGTAGCCCACCAAAATTGAGTACTCAGTGAAGATGCCTAAAACTTTTCCTTTTCCATAGGAAAAAATACAAGAATCTCATAAACATTTGTGTAGTAGAAATTCCTGCAAAGTTTCTAAGAACTAAGCTGTTCCAATCAATACAAATTAATCCTTGACATATAATCAATGTGCAGCACCATGTGGCTTTGTTCAAGTCCTGGTGGTTTTGTAAGGCACTGTGAATCTGGGCATCGCTCCTTGTTCTTGTCTGGGATTGACGTTAAGGGGCAGACCTGGGACCATTTTGTTATGCTGATAACATAGCATAACAATCTCTCCTATATTGATTCAAAAATCATTTCAGACAGTAGTTTATATTCATTACAGGGTAAAATGATTCCCTTCTACTTATTGAAATTACACCAATTTCAAAGAAAAACCAGCCCTGCAAGTGAATGGTCCTGATTTTGACCACTAATTGTGCTCTAATTACTCCTGAATCACCCTGATGTATATGAGGCTGGCATTAGAAGCAGCTGTCCCAGCATCCATGCTGCTGATGTCTCTGTGAAGTAGCTCTGCCTACCCTGTAATACCAGTGAGATGTCTTTTTCTCTAGGCTAGCTGTTGAGAGGCAGGCACCATAATGACATATATCAGAGAACTAGTTAAGAAAAAGGCTTAAAGCAATTTGATTAAAACAATTTGTGGAGGAAGACAAGAAAATCAGAGATAAATATGAAACTTGAAAAATCTGACGTATGCTGAGTAGCATCAGAATTCATACTCTGGTTCCTTCCTAAAAAGTACACAAAAGACAGTTTTTCTCTCTCTAGGGAAAATATATATATATATATAAATGAATAAAATAAATTAGAAGACTTTGAAGTTTATCTAGCCATTAAAATCCTTCTAACAAGAAAACACTGCCCTTGAGAAAATTCATTTAAATGGGAAGTAAAACCCTGAAGTCTGGATGTCTTCAAGAGTTTATGTAGGTGTCTTTCAACTTTAAGAATAGCCAGAAGTCATTACTATATTATAACAACATAGTCCCCAACTCTCATTAACTTAGCATCTAACACCTATTGATTTTGATAGAATTAATGCATCTGAGCAGCTTTGTGAATCAGGGACCAAATGCCTCCCTTTTTATGTTGTTGTTGTTCATTTTCTTTGCTATTTTTCCCTCTGTACATAATAACCTCCAATGTGTGTGTGAAATGTCGGCAGTAGGAGGAAAAAACTTACGAGCTTTGATAGAACGGGTGAGAAAAGAATGGAAGCATGGTCATGTTTGGACTGCTATTGATCATCGTAGTATAAATAATAACCTTTGTATACCCTTATTTAACTTCTCCACATCACAGAAACATTTTGAACCTTAAAGAAAAAATAAGCAGCTAAAGGTACCAGGAAGCATTTGGTACAACGCAAACAAGCATCTCCCAAGGAGTATTTTTAAAAGGGTGATTTAAGTAAATCCAATGCCTTCCATCTCTTCTCAAAAAGTGCTGGAGTTTCAACAGAAAATATAAATCAGCTCCTTGCCAGCCAGGGAACTCTAGAGCACATAAGCTTTTGATTTTTATTCCATAAGAAGCAAGGAAGGGGATGGCAGGGGAAGGAAAAATACCTCTGGGACAAGAATTCTCATTATTACCCTGAAGGGGCTGGGTAGCAGATAGCCAAGGAGACCTCCATGCCTCAGGAGGCAAGCTGTACACATCTGTATGGCTTCAGGAGCATTATCTGCCATTCTTGTTGACTTGACGTATTGATTAGATACGTCTAATAAAGGGATAGAGTGTTTTCAAGTCTCTGCCTGGATTGCTTCTTTCTACTCAAAGGTTGACTTTTCTATAAGTTTGATTTTAATGGAAAGGAAAATACAACATATATAAATACATGTCCAAATTATCTGTTCATCCTTTATCGTATTCCTTTTGAAAGATCAGGAACTACAATCAGCATGATTACATGCAGTCACAATTAAAAAACAACTGTACAATGCATGTTATATACAGCACACTGCTGTTCAAGGTTATGACAAACTTAATCATAATTAATTTCTGAAAACAGCTGAATGTTAGTCTTGCATATCTTTCATATTCCCACCTAAACTTGAGCTGAAGACTGAAGCTGAGGAAATAATCACTCAAAGTCTCCAAAGCATATTTGCCAAAGATAAATTCCATACAGAGGGCAGCTTATCCCCCAAAATTCTTACTTCACTGAACTTCTGTGCATCTCATCTTGACAATACAACCTATAAAATACCGAACATCTTGGACTTCTTACACTTTTGTAGAAATCTTTACACCGTCATAAGAGCTTCCTCTCTGCCCATTCCCTGTGCTCCTTCTTCTCCTGAGTTACTAGGCAAATAGTGGAAAAGAGAAGGGAACAGAGATTTTTGCATCAGTATTTACCAATGGAAAACTACCTCCCAGCTTCCTCCAATGCCTCACGAGGCTGCTCTGAACTCCAGAACTGTCTGTGCCTGCAGGATCTGGGCTCTCACTGGTAATGATAGCCCAAAGTCTGTGCAACAAAAAGGAACAGGGCAAATTAACTCCACAGAGGGATTATCAAACTTACTTCAGATAAATTTATTTTATTTTAGGAAACACAGAGAATGGAGATAGATGAGGAAACTCAGAAACTTGGAAAAAATGAGAAATTTGAAAGAAAACACTGCAGAGAGATGATGGCACACACTGCACTGTGATATGGAAGAGGAATGTGCAAGAAAAGAGGAAACGGGAAAATAAGAGAGTCTGAGAAAGGAAGTGAAGGAAAATAACCTTTGCAAAAATGTGTGTAAAGCATAATGAGACTAAAGTGATAAAAAGTCTGAAGTGCAGAGATTAGCCAGTAGCAGAGATAAGAACAGACCTGAGAACTCCTGATGGCACGCTGCACTGACTTTACAGTAGTGTTGCCTTCAGATTTCAGTGTAGCAAAGGGGGCTCTCTCAGTTCTCACAGGCATCCTGAGAACAGAAGTTATTTCACAACAATTCTACGGACAGTTCGCAAGCCTATTCTGAAGTTTCATTTATTCAAGACCAGGATTTTTTCCGAAAATTCTTAGTGATAATATTTCATGAAGTTCTAGTCATGAGTCTTCAGTCCACAGTTGACTGTAAGTTGAGTGGCATTTGCATAATTCTGAGAGACGTGATATTCAGTGAGGTTTAGAGTCAGTCTGGCACCTCATATGTGAGCCTTCTTAAGAATTCTTAAATTATTTTAATGAACCAGTATTATTCAAAAAATATTTTTTTTCCTTCAGGAGTTGAATTCCAGCCAAAACACTAAACCAGAGTCTTTAACAGCATACTTGGAAACTTTCTATTTGATAAATATCTTACAAATATGATCTTGTGCTGTTTCTGAATTTAATACTCTGCAGATAGCGAAGACCAACGTGTACAGTGCTCTGTACATCGATGTAGTGTTTACAAAAATTCCTAATTATAACACTGTTAAAAAACAAGTATATGAGAAAGAGAAAAAAAAAAAAAAAAAAAAAAAAAAAAAAAGGAGGAAAGGAAGAAAAGAATGAAGGAAGGAAAGCTTTGTGACCTTTATCCTCTGTTCTGCAAAGCATACATCATGTAGAAGAAGTACAGGAACAAGATTTTTTTTAAAATCCCAAATGCAGAAATAACTTTTTTTTTTTAGTGCCACCTCATTTGAGGTGTTCTTTCAAACATACAATTGCAATGAAAATGTCTGAAAGTTGTCAGCTCTGAGATTGCTTCATAGAATTTATGTCAATTAATGCAGAGCATGGCAGAGCAGGCTGTTATCATGTGCTAGCCTGTACAAGGACACAACACACTGCTTCTTCCCTTCATCTGGCTCTGCCAAGAACAAAGCTTAGCTATCACATTCACATCAGGTCCCAGCCTTTTGGAGAACCTGGCTTCAGTTTCCTGCAGACAGCTGAAGAGTACCAGGTCAAGGACCAGAACAACAGCCAGCGTAGCTGCAGTTCTCCTGCTTTTGTGCAATTTCCTGGAACAGTTTCACTGAGGGGCACATGGAAAAAAAAATGGAGTTCACAGAAGATGAGCTGTATTGTTGTGTTGCTGTAAAAAAACACATGCCCTTGGCAGACTTGGCTCAAATTTGGTTCAGGATTTTTACTGCTAAAAGGTTTTATCTATTAATTCAACTTCCCTTTTGCTATTTATTAATTATCAAAACAAATAGAACAAAAATTATTTTGTGTTGCTTTCTGTGTAATCACCACAAACAGTTTTAACAAATTCACACAGCTAAAAACGTGAAGTTAGGCACATAGGTTAAACAAAACAACAGCCCTTGGAGCAGCCACATTTGCTGGAGTCTTACATCAGGTTAACCCAGCTCTCCATCCTCCCAGGTTAAACAAAGCATGGGGACACGGCACAGCTGTGACAGATGGGCAGAGAGCAGCTCCTGGCTGACCATATGTGAACGTACCTGCATGCCCTTTCACTCCCAGAAAATCCTGGCTTTCCTGATCCTTGGCAGCGCTGTCCATTGACATAGGATGATTTAATGGCATCCAATTTATGTATTTATGGGTTAAAGGTAGAACACGAGTATAATATATAATTACTACATATTTACTCCTGGTTTTAGTTGTACTGCTTTATTTACAAAGATATGAAAGTGTTCGCACATTTTAAGTTTGGGGAAAAAAAAAAAAAAAGACAACTGCTGGGTGATAGAGACTTTTGTCACTCCAGAAGTCCCAAACTTGTTTGCACTATGCATACAACCATTTTTTAGGGACATGATTTCTTTGTTAATGCTCTCTGACTAATCTGATCTCTTCAAAGATCTTCACCACCTCTCTGCCACAGCTCCATCACCAGCCTAATATCACAGCCTGTACAGTTTACTGACGTGGACCTTACAGAGAGGATCCAAGTTTAGGCCATGGATTTCCCCCCCAGCTCCTTACCTTTCCAGCTGTGTGAACTCATTGCTCATGCTAGCATAGTGTATGACTACAGAAAGCTAACAAAGAACCTCAGGAAACATATCCCAGGCTTCTTTCCTTTCCCAATCCACGTAGCTCACTTCACAACATTTACATTCCCGGATGGAAAAATGACTACACACTGAAGTTTTTTCTTTTTTAAAAGAAGGGAAATAAATAAAAAGGAGTGACTTACTAGTCCATTACTTCATAGAAGGTTTTTATATAATTTTTACTAAAATACCCTAAGAGATTTAAGGTGACTCACAAATGCCTAAAAATATGGAAGCTATTTTCTCCATGTGTTTTTTTCCCTTTATGACGAAGGCAGACTAAAACTACTCTGCTTTTGTTTCTTGTTATTTTCTGCTTCGTTACTACCTTCCTTTTTTGTAAGAATAATAACGTACATTATGCCTTTACTTGAGAAGCTCCTGACTGCAAGCCACCTGTAGCAGCAGGAGGCACAGCAGATAAAAAGCACTAACCACACAGTTGCAATTACAGATCAAACATGACTGCTAATCTCAATAATTGCTACGTGTTGGTTTTCCCACTTTCAGCCAGTGCCATCCACTTTGACAAAACAGAATCAATGACTGCCTTTGGAAACTACACGAATATATCCATATTTTAAATGTACAGATATGCATATTACATCTAATACACATGTACTTAAATGTGTAGGATTTTTTTTCTGATTCTTTGCATGCTATAATAAGGATGAAATTTTGTGATACAAAGACTCAAGAAGAAAGAACTAAAAAGGAGGCACTGTACAGCATATTTACCTTTTTTATGAGGCTTTAAGGTTTGTTCAGAGTTTCCAGTCCATAATAGCTCTGTTGGCATTGTCAGCTTGGCCTGCCTGCTTCTACATGCCTCATCTTATGCCATTGTGGGTGGCCATACTTCCACAGTAGAGTGCCACCGTCCTCAAAGGAATAATCTTGTTCCTGTTCATTGGCAAACCACTGACTTTACAGAAAAAGTCAGGATCTTGGATGTTCAGAACAGGAATGAGAGTTAAAGCAGGCTGGAGGAGTTCTCTTGCTGCCTTACAGAAGAGATTCCTCAACCAAACTAGGAACAACAGAAAATAAATTAACCTTTCTTTCTACTTGACAAAGGAGAAATACGCTTCTCCTTCCCTTCATTTTGCTTTAGTCCCACAGAAAGCCTTACGTTATTTATAAGCAGCTCTTTGTTAATCCAAAATAACTCCACCCTGCCAAGCATACAGTTTTTCCTGGAAGTATTATGTTAAAGATGTAGGGCTAGCACAAGAAAAAGCAGGCCCACTTTGGCTTTTAAAGCAGAAAATAGTAAACAGCTAAATAATATGGAATCTATTTTCAGCATCTGTCCCTAAAAATGTTTTGTATTATCTAAATATTGTTGAATATTCTTAGAAGATAAAGACTAAGACATGAAGATTTTCCATGGAGACCTAAGGCTAAGAGCTTCAGTCAGCATGCCAGGTCACTGGCACATACTGAAAGACAAGTTTGTGCGATTAAAACAAACCTAATGGGTTTATTTTTAAATACATTCATTTCATAATGAATATTCAGCAAGACAGCTGCAGCCCAAAATCATCCACTGAACATAGCCAGGAATGTTTTCAAATAATCTTTGCAGAAATGAAAAAATCCAGAATATTCCTCACAGGTCTGTCTCTAGCCTATATATTTGGGATTTTTTTAATTTATTTTCTGTGCACGTGTTATGTATTTTTTAACACCATTTTTAATGGTGTTAAACAGCATTTAAAAGGCAGTTCGGGAAGCTAACAAAGCAACACCTCTGGAAGCACAAAGATTCCTCATTCCAGAAACGTTCATCTGTGAACTTAGGAATGTTTGTCTGTGGACATAAGGTAATGATTTAGATGCTTCAGCTTGGCTTTTTCTGCTTTCAGCTAATGGGAACGTAGAATCCTGTGCTTCTGCAGTCAGTATTAGAGCTGAAATTGGTTAATGGGGTTCACCTTACTTTGTGCTGGCTGCTTACTTAAAGAACAGTAGGGTAAAGGAAACAAATACTTCCATCCTTCTTGCATCACTTTTTTTTGATTTAATCAGTGTAGAACTGTGGGGTTCTACCGCCATACAACCAAAGGCTGTCATCATACAGGCATATATATGCTTGTGTGTGTAAAGAAAAAAGATAGCAGGACAGTACTCACCTTCCTCAAGCCTTCACAGATGTTTATGATAAGGTACTAAAATTCATTTTTTTCTCCCATTTCTAAAGTTATTTGCACATGGAAATGGTGAAATCATGCCATCTTAAAATTATCAGCAAACTCCCATTTGTTACAACTGGCTCTGAATGTTTCTCTCCAGATTTATATTACTGATCAGGATATAAAATTTCATTTCTGGATACAGTGAACAGGTATGACAGAATAACAAAGGGCATATTTCTAGACCATCATCTATGCTGCTAGAAATCAAGCTACATTTCACACGTGCAAACTTAGATATCACTTATTGCATTACGTGTTCAGCACAGAGCAAGAGGCTCTAATACTGTGCAACACAGAAAGTGGGCATGAAGAGAGATTCTAGTTATCCAAAGCTGCCTTAGTTCAGAGGTTAATTTTTAGCTGACAAGTGAGAGGTTCATTCTCTATTTCTGTACCCCACTGCATCTGAATCCCTGAATGATTCCAACAGAAAAAAGTGTGAAGGAGCAAAAATGTAAGGCTATTTCAAGTCTATTTCAAGTACTGTAGGAGTTTGACAGTATTTCATTTTTCAACATATGCTAAAATGCTGTGGGATAACTCTATAGATTCTACAGCTCCATGCAGATAAAAAAAAGGCTAGAAGCGATCTGGATGTTTCATGCACTCAAAAAGATGAAAGGAACAGCACCAGCAGGTTATTTTCTGCAGGAAGGTACAAGTCCTTATGGAGAAGAGCAATGTAGGAGCCCTCCATAACTAGTTGCAGCAGCTGGAATCTAAGCACAAAGGAACAGCGAACACATTCAGGCTCATTTGCCCAGTTCACAAAGAAAGGCTACGCAGGCTCTGAATTGTATTTAACTGTAGTAAGCTGGTTCACTTGGGGCCAATACCTCAAACATGAGCTGATGACTAATTTATGATGACTGACTGAAGAGGTTTCATTTTTAATGGAAATCATTCAAAGCCGGGAAAAATAATGAGAAAAGAAAAAAGAATAAATTCCTGCTATGTGACCCAGTTCAAGCTTCACTTATGTACACTGTTCCTGCACAGTGAGCTTTGTGCTCCTATTTTGTTTCTGTTCTTCCACTCGGTAGAAGGCAGCACTGCTGACCATTTACAGAAGAGACCTTTTCAATTTCCATACTCCAAGGGCTCTTTTATATCTCCTTGGCTCAGCAGAAGGAAACCCAGGCGACAGGAGATGTAATGTTTTGCTTCCATTTTTATGACAGCAGCCATTCGGTCGACTGAGGTGGCACTGATAGCACAATAAAATCACCAGCCTGAATCTTAATGCTTCCCCACAGCAGCGTGCAAATTTTCAGAACATCAGGGCCTGATTTGCATCAGGGGAGCTGTGTCCAGACCTGCACCCTGGCTCCAAAAGTGGCCAGTGGCAGATGTTCAGGGAGAGAGCATCCTTTCCAGTGTGAGGCAATGCATGGTTTAAAAACTTTGAGTTAGCAGCAGTACCTGGGCTGTGTTGTTTGAGAAGCACTGATTCTCCTTCAGGGCTCGTTTATTCCTTGGGTTTCCATAAGACTCTTCAAAGCCCTTGTGACAGGCAGGTAAACAAATATTATCTACTTTTAGCAGGCAGGAAAAAAAAAATGTGTTATATCATGTTTGCCAGATGTTGTGAAAAGTAAGCAATTAGCAGTCCTAGCACTGGTCTGTGTGCCACTTATGCATCTCTTTTTGCCTTAAAGATCTTACAGCCTAGACAGATGGCATAAAATAGTCCAGTATAAAAGGAAAAGTTTCTAGACTGACACTTTGTCAAGTTATTATTATCATGTTTAAATATAGGAGTGGGTGACTGCTGGTTTTTTTGGTATTTTTTTTCTCCTAGATCAGTACATTAAGCTTTCTGGTTCCCAATATCTAATACAACACTACACTGTTAAAGCTTCCCTGTTTTTCTCTTACCTTCTCAGTACATTACTTTTCCCACGTACCAAATTTGAACTCTTTTTTAAGACATCAGAAGATAGACTGCTTTACAGCCCAGAAGCATTACCATGTTCATTACAGTCCAACTGGACCATCAGTAAGGTGAAGATAATAGTGGTTTCCTATTCTTCACCCTAAAATAAGTTGTACAGTGTAAAAGATTCAAATACTAGAATTCGGGCTAGAGTGGAAATCAGGTTTTAATGTACTTCATTACTCTAAGCAGCAATTTTTGCTTTATTTAAAGTCAGGCATAGACTTCTGGGAACTAAATGCCAAGGAGATTTAGGTAGGGTAGTGTATTTTGTGTCCCTATAAGGAGAGTTATGCAAACATGCACAGATTGTATATAACTAACAGCATTTTTCATGCTAATGAAATGTTCTTCCTTTATGCTCTGAGCAATATTTTCAAGCTGAGTATTTTAAGAAAAGAATTTTATTTCATTTATCCAAGCAGTAATGTGTATCCAAAGGAAAATACAAATGCTAATGTTCATATATTAGAGTTTTACAGCTCTTTCAGCTACTGTAAAATTTCTGACTTTTTCTTTCCACTGGGCAAATACATCTAATTAAATTATTTAAAACTTGCTACAGATTTCCCAAGTACATGAATCCTTTGAGAAGAACAAAACTTTGAGAATTTAAGCCCTGAAGATGAAACTTTTGTAAATGTATCCACATGTGGTAAAAAAGGTCAAGAACAGCAACTTTTTATACTCACTGTGTGATCTGTGCCACCTGTTCTTTATGAAAGTGCTCAGTTTGCTTCTGCATTGCTCTGAAAATTTTATGTAAGTACAACGTTTTTGATACATCTGAGGATTAATTGATACTGGCAGTTTAGGTCTAAAGAAAATTGTAATATTTATAATTGTGCAGTACAGGCCTAACACTTTTTGGAAGACCATTTACCCTATAAAACAGCTCAGTGTACCTAACTGTGTAGTAGTACTCTACAAAAGTGCCAGGGGGTATGATATTTGCCTGCAGTTGCTTGTATTCAGCTTTCCATGTGACAGTTAATGACAAGCATAACTGTAAAACTTCATTGCAAGAATAATTACACTTTACATACAGATTTAGACAAAAAAAAAAAAAAAAAAAAAAAAAAAAAAAAAAAAAAAACATTATCAGAATGTATAATCCCAGGTAGGCAACAAAACACCTTGTGTACTTCTTACACATACATTTGCTCAACAGCATTCACAATTGCAAATTAAACAACAAATCATCATATTTTGCTAGACAGGAAAGCAAGCCTCCAACTTTGAAAAAGGACTAAAGAAAATGTTTGCAACTGGTGCCTTTCACAATGGTCCCAATAGCCTCCCTCAATGATGGCAGAAAAATAACAGCGGATAACATTTAAGCTGCTTAATATGTTGGTGCCTTCTCCATTATGTATACAAGAAATTCTCATTCTTCAGAGGATGGCTTTAAGAAAACAATATAAAGGTTCATTCATTTTCTGATTATTAGAGGTCATTTTATCACCCAAATTACATTTGAGAACGCTGGATAAAAGGCAGAACAATTTACTACTAGCAAATGTGACCTGTTAGAAGTCCTATTTTTAGCGGCTTGTGCTATTAATCAGCAGCACAGATCCGCATTATGATAGCAAGAGCAGGTTCCTGATGCTTGACAAACAAGAAATGGAACAGAAAATACTGTGTGAGCAAACTGAAGGTGACAGCTGTAGTAGAGGAAACAAAACAGACCATGTGAGAACCTTGCTTTACAAGTAAAGCAGAACACCAACTTTCTGATGGTCAACTTCCCTGTATCTATTGTGTCCAAGGGATCAGAAGCCAAAGTAGAAAAGATTGTTCGAGAGTCAGAATTAGCAAATAAAAAAATGGAGTCTAGAGGAGTGCTAAATTGAAGCAAGTATAATATTCAGCTAAATTAAAGCTAGTGCATTGGAAGAAAGCGTAAGCACACAGAAATTTGAAACCAAGAATCTGTCAACATTTAAGAAGCCCAAGTGCTACAGCAGCTTATGATTTTTAAGAAATGCTTACTGTGGTGTAAATGCCTGAAGTAACTAGGAAAATAAAACTAACATTCACATTTTTAAGGAAAAGGTACAGCATTGAAGAGGCTTTCAGGGTAGGGCATAACTGCATTATTTGAGTGTTCCCTAGGCTCCCAACCTTTGATGCTATCGCGCTGGGGAAACTTGGTGTGCTAGCTCTAAGGAACAGCACGGAGTGTAGAGTGGAGTGGAGACACCACGGCTAGGCTCTTTAATCAGATGGGGCCTCGATTGTTCTTGTGCACACAGCTGCACTTTTTGCCACCCTAAGCCAAAGACCTGTCATGTTTTGACAAATGCTGTACCCTAGTGTACTTTTTGCTCATTATAATATCATTATAATACCAAAACACACCTCCATCCCAAAAGCTACCCGCCTCCAAGGTGCGACCACCCCTCACTGAGCATGCGCTCTGAATTTCTCGGAGCCTATTACTTTAAACGGAGACGGGAAAACTTTACACCAATCATAACTAAGATATGCTTGACTAGAGCCACTCAAGCTCCACCTAAAAGATAGAAAATAATATAAATTGGCCCAAGAGAAAGGGGATGTTAGGGAAGATACCACCGTCAGGGGAGATACCACCCCGAGGACAACATCCTTAGGACCTCCTGACTCTTGGGATCAGTCGACGGGCTGAGCCTCTCTTCCCCCCCCATTGGGACGCCTTTGGGTGAGATCTGAATACTTGCTTATAAACCTCTATAGAGTCTTTGATCCTTTTAACGCGTTTATTTCTAGGCTGCGCACCTGTAACACCTGTAACATCTATAACACCTGTAACATCTATAACACCTGTAACATCTGTAACACCTGCAACATCTATAACATCTATAACATCTGTAACACCCATAACACCTATAACACCTGTGTATTTTATGCATACTAGCTTGCTTTGCAGACAGTCACTATCGCCGGCAATCCAAAAGAACCTGATTATCTGTTGCTGTAATAAACCATACTTGATTGCATTGTGATAACTCTCATTGAGTGCAACGAGGGTGAGGGTGGTTATCCGTGATAGTTCAGTGTTCTGAATCTAACCAGACCCCCAGGCGGTTAATGCATTTTTGGTGAATGTCCGAGCGGACCCCCAGATGGTTAATGCGTTTTTGGTGAATGTCTGAACGGACCCCCAGGCCGTTAATGCGTTTTTGGTGAATGTCTGACTGGACCCCCAGGCGGTTAATGTGTTTTTGGTGAATGTCCGACTGGTTCAGTAACCTGAATCTGACCGGGCCCGTAACGGTTAATCAGCTACACCCCTTAACGCGACACTTACTAAATGAATTTGCTTTTACTCCCTAGCAAACAGACATACAAATAAATAAATAAATAAATAGAAATCAGTTAATTATCAGTTAAAAGCCTTTAGCAAAGGTCTAGTCTCCATCCTACAGATGTATTACGTTCAGACTTTCTGGCACACTGACTGCATTTCATGGCACACAGTATCTGCACCTTTACAGAGGTAAATACACAATAGAAAAACTGAATATTTTATCTAAACTCACCTTTCTAGTAATTCTTTTCTTCAGAAATACCTAACTGAAATGCAAGCAATTTTGTATTTGGCATTCCTCTAACTTTTCAATATTTCTCATACAATGTTTGATTTCTAAAATAAAAATTAAGAGGTTTTCATAACCTTGCATGGTTTGCTCATAAAGAGTCCTCCCAGACAATATACTGCTTGAATGAAACAAAGCCACATGCTAAGAATAGCAGAAACAAAACACTGAGGATGATAAATAATACACATACTCAGCACAAGTCAGACAGTTATTATCGTAGGCTTCTATATTTAAACTGAATTTGCACTGTACATTTTCTAGTAATCTTAGCATGAAAGGAGATCAATCAGAAAGAAAAGCAGAAAAAAGTTCCTACCACTGATTTATTTGTAAACAAAATGTTTAAAGCCTACCCTGATTTAATTAATCCATATAGTTTTCTAGGGTGCAAGAAGTAAGCTATGATACATTCAATTACTTTTCCACGCTAACAGCAAAAATTAATCTATAAATAAATAAAGAGATAATATCTCTGCTACTGCTAGAGAAAGAAATGCTTAATGAATCCAAGGCTATTTAAAATATTTACATCCTAAATAAACATTCACCAGTCACCCTATTAAGTTCTTAAATTGCCAGGTGGTAACGTATCTCTGGTTGCATACATCATTTTCTCCAGGAACTGGGATGCAGAGGGCATGTTTGCCATCTGTCATTTATCAACAGCATCTTACTTTCCTGGGAAAGATTTTAAAATTTCTTTGGTGCTAGATTGTGTATCAGAACCCTGAGAAATTACCCCAGCCACTGCACCATGCTAGTGCAGTGCTAACATTTGAGTATAGCAGTCTTTATCCATACGTAACAAGGGTCAAGATGACAGCTTAAAGAGACAGCAGGCCATCCAAGAGATTGAGAGGTTTTCCAAGTCCCTGTCTCTATATTCTTAAGCTGAATTGTCTGTTCTCACTTTACTCAGAGTGAAGAATATTCAAAGTATTTAAATTACCAAAGGTTAACTCCCAAAAAGATGGAGCACAGAGGAAACAGAGTAGGTATGGACTAAACACATTATAGACAGTCTGGTTGGATTAGGGAGGAAATTTTGTCTACCAGCAAGCCCCGGAGTTGTCATGGCACCGCTCAAAATAACCAGAGCCATCACATGCAACTCCTACACTTACATTTCTTGGACAGAAACATGATGGCAGACTGTATACCAAGGTCTTCTGCAAACAAACACTATCCACTCCCTAGAGAGAAAACATCTACATTTCTATAAACAAATACAGGTCAGACAGCAGCAGGGGCAATTTTCTTAAAATAATAAAGACCTTATGAACAACAGCTCAGTTTTTATGACCCACTGACAACGAACATGGTTCAGGCTCATCCCATGGGCTGCTCTGCAATAGAGGAAAGCACAGTCTCCTCAGACATTTGTGCTTACAGGGATAAACAGGAGTACCTGAAATGGTGCTTCCTCTCAGAATGAAGCCCATGGGTCATCACACGGGCCTATGCTCTCAGTCCTCTGACTTGCATTGCTAATTACTAATTACTAACTGGGCTAGCTAGTGAGAGAAATTGCACTGAACTATCAGCAATGCCTTGCAATATTCTTGCAATTGTTTCAATTCAGACATGAATGGCATATTCTCCTACTGTTCCGACAGCCTGGCTGAAGTCAGCACTTGACTGAAGACCAGATGGCTAATCCCAAAGCCAGAAAAGAATGAGGTGTGGAACTTGAGCAAAGGAAGCCTTCTGAAGAACATATTATAAGCAATAAAGTAACAATTAAAAATTCCAGATAACATGCCTTTTCCAGGCATGCCTCAGGGAATATATACCTTAATTATCTTTTAGCTTTTGTGTACATTTAAGTTCTATGTATTCATTAAATCAAAATTCTGAAAATTAAGGGATGGCAAGTGTGGCCAGGCAACCTCAAACCAAGACTTATTTGCTGAATGGAGGTTGACTACAAGAGAGATCTGTGGGAAAACTAAAAAAAAAATGTCCTCATGCAAGAGGAGAGACTTAAAACAGGTGTTTTCCAACTTAAAGTGCCAAAGACTCAGCCACAAAGAAGAAAGCCTCGCTGAAAAGAAGGTCAATGGTATCCTGGGCTGCTGAGGCGTGCTGCCAGCAGGTGGAGGGAGATGATCCCTTCCCTCTGCTCAGCCCTGGTGAGGCCTCACCTGGAATATTGGGCCAAGTTCTGGGCTCCCCAGTACAAGAGAGACATGGACATGCTGGGTAAAGTCCAGTGAAGGGCCATGAAGGTGGTGAAGAGACTGGAGCATCTCTCCTATGAGGAGAGGCTGAGACAGCTGGGACTGTTCAGCCCAGGGAAGACTCCAAGGATCTTATCAATGTGTTCTCTGAAGGGAAGGTGCAAAGAAGATGGCGCCATGCTCTTCACTGCGGTGCCTGGTAAACTGACAAGAGGTAATGGGCACAAACTAAACTAGGAGAGATTCTGTCTGAACACCAAGCAGCACTTCTCTACGGCGTGGGTGGCAGAGCCCTGGCCCAGGCTGCCCAAACAGGTTGTGGGGTCTCCTCCTTGGAGAGCTTCACCCACCTGGCCATGGGCCTGGGCCCTTGCTCTGGGTGGCCCTGCTGGAGCAGGGGATTGGACCTGATGACCTCCAGAGGTGCCTTCCAACCTCAGTCATCCTGTGATTCTGTGGGAAAAGCTAGCTAACCAGATAAGCTGAACTCAAACGAAAAGTGCTAAAGCACTTTACTTCTGAGCGCCCACACAGAGTGGGCGTGTAACAGATGTAGTACAACAAATCCCCTTGCAATTCACACATTTAATAAATTCAAGTTATCTTGTTTATGTGTGCACATGCAGAAAAACTCTAAGCAGCAATCTTTTCGTACTTTTTTCTTTCCTTTTTTGTTTTAATGGGAAATATATATATATATCAATTCTAATTATATACAACTTCAGCAAACCCTGGCATCAGCAGCAGTCTACTCTGTAGAAGAGGTCTTTAACACCTAACCCATAGGACTACACCTTTGCTAAAAGGAGAAGAAGATTGTGAGACTGGCACTGCATCAAGCTGACCTCGATCTGGAAATTCATTTTCCGGAGTCCACCCTTTCCCTGTATATTTGCAGATTTCAGGCTTTCCTTCTGCAAGGAGTGTTATTTCTGCAAAGACGGTGAACTCAGGGTGGTTCATCATGTTATTCGATTTTGGCAATAAAAGTGCAAAGAACATTTTCAGATCAAAGCACAACAAAACATTTCCTGCCATAAGTTTAATCAAATTTCTAACTGCATAAAAAATATTTATTGCACAAGTTGATATAGCAGGCCAGTTTATGTTTAAAATACAGAATAGCACGTGATTAGATGTACATGTATTTCTTTAAAACATTTTCTACCTGAAGAAAACTAATATGAGAATTTAAGGAAAAGCAACATTAAAGGCAAACGATAGAAAGTGAAGATCATGAGCAAAGACATTAACCTGGTTTGTCACAAAATGTTGCAACAAGAATAAAACAAAATAACAGCAAATAGCATAAAATACTCTTTATTTGCTCTCCTTTTTTATTTAGAATGGGTATATATGCAAATAAAATATCTTTATTATTTAAAAATGGAAACATTGTTTTCAAGTTGAAAGCATTTCTTGAGCTTTTCCTTATATAAGTTAATAAGAAATTTCCTAACTAAAACTCTATCACTATTTTAACATTAAGACCACTCAAGGAGAAGGGACATCACGCTTAGGGAGATTCCAAGTTGTCAACAGTGCCTTATTTTTCACAGCTAGGTCTTTGCCAAAGCATTTAAAAGCAAGCTTGCTATTTTGCACATCACTAACGCCTACCCATCCTTCACATTTCACTCCACCAGTGCCCTTTTGTATTATACATCAAAGCACAGACCTCTTAAATAGCATGTTGGAAAAAAAAAAAAAGAGACACTCTAATGTTACTTACATTCCATCACACTGTTACTCCTTGCTTTTACTTGTCATTCTCTTTGAATCCCCTATCGATGTGACACATCGGGACGTGGATATACTACAGATGCAGCATGATTCATCAGGAGTATGTAGCCCCACTTTCAAAACAAAAATGCTTTCAGAAGATATCCAAGTTCATTGACTCGCTGTTTCTCACTAGGAGACTCTTTTAACACTGGCTTTCTTAGTTTTCTCATGCCAGGGTAGTGTTGCTATATTTCCTGCATCCCAGCCTCTGAAGTCAAGTAGCACATCGCTGAGTTTCCCCAGGTGTAGGAACTGGGCTAAAGGAAAATAAGCCTCTGCTAAAATACTGGTGCTGCTTGCTAGATTGTTCTCTTCAGTCTGCATTCTTGTACTCAAAAAGAGTATTTGAATTAGCTTTATGAATGTATGTTAGCAAATTCTGATGACTTATTGACCTGACAAGTAACGGAAAACAGCCCTGGAGTTGTGAGTAACTGCAGCAACCTAACTGGGATAAAGGAGTAAAAAGTGATAAAAGGAACTGAGGGCAAAATAAAAATAATCCTGAAACAGGATATTTCATTAAGGATTTTAAAGCACTTGTGGCAGAAAATCCTCATAGCTGGTAGAAATTTCATCTGACAACCGTCTTGAACTTCTGACATCTGACAAGTTAATTGAGTCATTTGCAACCCATTACCAGCTTCAGCTAGTTTCATTTGCTAAGAAAAAATACCTGTCCTGGAGCAAATCTTTCCATGACACCAGAATATAGTAGCTGGTTGATGATAAGCAAGGATTTTACTGTGGCTCTGCTTCAGGGAGGAGAGGACATAATTATCTGCAGAGATAGATGGAAGGAAAGAAGCTCTGGAAAATAACAACTCCATGAGCATAAAGCAGCATGACCACAGCCCTGGTTATTCATTCCTGCCTGTTTCACCCCCAATGAGTTTTCACTGGGATCCCTTCTCCCAGCCAGCAGAGGACAGGGGCAGTGGAAAGGCTGTGGGAAATGACTGCCAGCCCAGGAGAAGGCAGACAAGCAGGACAGCTTGTATGGCAGCAGGGTAACTTTGTGCTAGCTTAAAACATGCGTGGAACTACTCTGTAAGTATTTATTACATTGTCACCAGAACTACTTTGTTGTGTATTTTGTAGACCAAAAGAGTATTCAGAAGCATCACTTCAAGTGCTCAACTCGCAGTTGTGGCCAAACCTAAACTGAAACCCAGCTCAGTATCTGTATTCCTTCCAGACTACATCCCCTCTCTACCCAAAGCCTTCCTGCTGCTTGCCCAAACTCACCTTAGCTCCCATGGAAAGATCCCTTACTCTAATGCTTAATTGCTGCTAGCAAGCAATGCTGAATGAACTTCCACTTCCAAATCAAGGTCATCATTTTTGCAGCAGAATAATGTCTAGAATAACCCTACCTGCCATTGTTACCCTTGAATGACAATGACAATCCACAAGGAGGATGAGCAATCCCAGAAAGTCTTTCAGAGATGGTAAAACTTTTTTCAATACTCTGTTTAGCTTTGTCAAGTTTACTAGTATATATAAAGCTCATAAGCATTCACATCAAAGCCAATGTACATATGTTCTGTAAAGTAATATTAACTTTGTAGTTGCAATTAACTGAGGAAAAATCTGGCTTCTTAAAAAAAAAATATCTAGGACTCCCTGCACGTTCCCTGGCTCAAACATAACTTGTCACAAGTTTCACAATTAAAGACTTTTTGAGGTATAAAAAATCTTCTAGAGGACATAAAAAAACAATCCTGATTCTAGAAGGCATCTCATGTTTTTTCATTTTTGCATACTGAGTTGCTTTGACTATTCAAATCTTTCAAAGTGTTACATCATTTCTACTTCTGTACTTATTAGAAAGAAATTTCTAAACACATAATGGTACAGCTATCTCTAGCTCAACTTCTATTTGGAAATTATCATTAAAACTATTTCAGATAAAATTAAATTATGCTTTAAAAATGTATTTGAATGGAATTTTTAAAATTAAAAAACTCTAAGATGTACAAGCAACAACAAAAGCAACCAGATGTGGAAAATGTACAGCAATATCAAAAGAATCCAAAATAAGAACAAGCTTAGTATGAAAAGGAACGTTAGCATAAATTATAACCCAGGCCTCAAATTTGGCTAAAATACTAAATTAAATGTTAAAATGTTCACACAGGTTCTTGCAAAATTAAACATTACTCCAAATCTAGAAACCTGAGTAATCAAGTTAGAGTAGAAGTATTAACTCATTGAAGAATCTCTACAAATCTAGGGGATAGATCAAAATAATTACCTTTCGTCTGCTCTGATTTATATCAGTGAAGAGTCCAGAGCAGTTACATGTTTGCTTTAAAAGCAGTTCAATAAGTGAACGTGACATGCCCAAACCTGCAAGATGAATGATAACTGCTTGCTGCAGGAGGTCACCACTTTAACTCATCTCGGGGCTTCCATTAAATTCAACAACTAAATTTAACACATCCACAGGACATATTTAAAGGGAGACAGAAACATGTCACTTCCCTTATTATATGTCTAAACAGAAGACGGAGAGAGAAGTCTTAAAGCTGCAGATTCCAAGGGACAGTAAATAACAGTGTCATAATACCTTTAATAAGTCATAATATAATACACAGAAAATATCTACGGAGAATGAAGAATAGGGCTTTTTGTTTTGTTTTGTGTTTTGTTTTTTTTTTTTGTTTTTTTCTCCTGGCCTGTTTGTAAATATTCACAGTTAGGGAAAAGATACAGTAATTTATTGGTGCTTGTCAGAAGAACAGAGGAGGATTTTTTCTCACAAGTAAATCACTGCTCTGCCTGCCAATAAATAATCTACACTGCTACAGTGTATTCTACACTGCTACATCTTAGCTGCTCTTACTTGTCACTGTGATGCATCTCCACTTTGAAAAAAAGTCCCTAAATATAAAATTCATAGTACTTTATATTTAATGCAGTTTTTTCTTTGATGCAGATTTACTTGGCAAAGTAGCTCAGTGGAAAAAAATAATATTGGTCAAATTCTATCACAATATACTATATGCAGAAAGATGGCCAATGTAGTCACTCGGGCCCTGAGATGGTGAAACAGAACCTGGCAGACAGCTGAAGCTTTGGGGATGGGGCAGGTGAGGAGGACAGACAGCACCTGGCATCTCCTTCCCCAGTGACGCTCTCTGAAGCCAGCCAACTTCATTCCAGGGCTCAAAGTGAGAGGCAGAAAATCCCAGCTGACCTCACTTCAAAAGCAACTGGTATGTATCATCAGAGCTAAAACCTGCATTTCCAGAGCTGCCAGCTCTGCACCAGGCTATGTGCAAAATTAGCTACTAAGGCAAAAAAAAAAAAAAAAAAAAAAAAAAAAAGAAAGAAAAAGATGAATTAAGCTTAACATATAGTTCAAAGAGATGTAAAAAAATAAAAAATTCTGGCAATTCCATCCAAACAGGAAATTGACATTTTCATTCTAAAACTCTTCTGGATTTTGTCATATAAGAAAAAAAAAAGTAATATAAAAGTAAAATGTTAATAAATTTTAATGAACATTATTGACCTGATATTGTTTATTAATAGTAATTATAAGCATGAAAAAAAAAAAAAAAAATTGTCATCTCTAAAGCAAAATATAACTTTCATACTGATATTGTTTCTTTGCACTTAAAAAGCTCGTTTATTTATGACCAAAGATTCACTAGAACTGTATTACCATTCACTTCCATCCAAATGCTTCACAAATTATAGGATCCTTTTTACCTCAACCATTCTGTCTGTTAGACTTTTCCAAGCTATTATAATTACTATAAATCTCTTCAAATAGCACACACACCATTTTCTAATTTTTACACTTTTCAACATAATTTGCAGATTTAGAACTAGGTACTAAATAGTTTAGGCAACAGCATCTTTGCAATTAATTAATTTCTTATTTAACTTTTCAAAGTCTACCTTATTTATGGTTTTCTAGCTGGAATGCATATCTATATGTAATGGCATGAACAACTGCTCTTTTGTTAAGCTTTAATATGGAAGTTAAGCAAGAAAAAAAAAAATCAATACTAAACTATGGAATAACATTCTCAATTTGCATAAATATTTTTAACAGGAAAATATTTGGGTATATTTTGTTATATATTTACATATTTGGGTATATATTGCTATAGGGCAAATAAACTGCAAACATTTCTTGCTTCTATTGATATTCAGTTTTCAGCCTGAGTAGGCTGAGAAATATCTTTTATATTTAGAAAATATGTTTTAAGACATTCTAAATAATTTTCTTTTATTCTGATTTTCTGTTCCTCTTGATACCTACAAAACTGGAGTTAATGTTTCTAACAAGAACTTTCTCAAATACTGGTGATATGGAGATGTGATTTCAAGTTTTTGCTTCTTTCTTTGTTTTTGTACTTGAGTACAACAACTCCCCAAACTCAGGTAGTTCATGGATATCCTTTGCTGCACATTATTGTTTATTTTTGACCTGATGTACTTTAATATTATGAACATAACAGTAAAGAAGCTTGAATGCAAGAGTTTGCTAGGGAACCAAATCAGTTTCTTATTGATTTAGAAAGCTGTGATTAACCTTAATTTTCTTTCCCCTTGAAAAGCTTTGATTATAAAATATTTCTCAATTTAGCAAAGTCCAAAAGGTAAAACCACAATTATTGTGAATGAATGCTTTTACTTACCTGCTCCCTATGAAGGAAGTGTATTTGACATCAGTGCAAGCTCAGATTAGGCTAACAACACTCAGGATGTAAACAGTGCTTGCCAGAACAGAGGTTAGATGAACACTTCTTCTTCTCACTATTATAACCAAGGAACAAGATCTTAGAGTTACAAGTTAGAGGAACAAGGCTCCATGAAAACATCACCTTAGGCAGTAGTGGCTGAATAAATAAAATCAGAAAAATCACTAACAGGTTTTGGCTGATTCCCTAGCTGAGGGAGTGGGTATGAAAGAAGACTTAAAAATTCATACATAGCATGAAAAAAAGTAAATAGAAAGTACATGTATTAAGTACATGGCCCCTTCTAACACAATAATCACAGGACATCAAATAAAGTAACAGCACACTTTTCAACTAAATTATTTTAAAACACTAGAAATTAGTGCCCAAGAATGTTATGACAGACACAAGTTTGCAAGAGTCCAGAAACCAGTGAGATGAACTCATGGAGCAGAAGTCTGTCGAAAGCAGCTAAACATAGTGATGTGACCTTTGATTTGGGAGTCCTTGAGCTCAAAATTTCTGAAGGCTGGCAACACACAACCAGAGAAACGTGACTATATACTTGTCCTGCTCTTTTGTGCTCTTCTAGATAAACACTATAGACAACAGGCAAAGAGAGAGTACAGGGCTGGATGGATCCTGAGCGTGACCTAGAACAGCTCTTACCAGGTTCACTGGCAGGTAGCGATGTTCCCCGATTAAAAATAGGACCAAGGTTACACCGAAGTAAATAGAAGCCAAAAATAGATGAAGGATATGGGAGTCCCACGTGATATTCAATTCCAAGTATTATTTCTCTGTAACATACATTTCTGGGTGTTCGGTTAGATACAGATATTACAGCAAAGAAACAAATTTTAACTTGACACAGTCGATGGAGTGACCAAAGCATTTTGGAAATAATTGTTTGTTTAAAATGCAAACACTGCAGAAGTTTGTGATGAATCTGACTAAAGGCATATTGCTTCTGAAGAATGAAGTATCTGCAGTAGATAACTAGCAGACACAAAAGCCAATAACTATTCAACTCCCTTTAACTTAATTACCCATATTTGATCAACTGAAAAGCGCTCCAGACTTGCCAGATTATACTGACTATAAGAGAAGCTTAGATAACTAATTCATGTATGGGTACCTAAATGGAGACATCTAAACACAGGTGTCTTAATCTGTAGCTGAATCCTGCCACACATAATTCAAATATGCCTTGACTATTCATATTTAAGTAATGAATATTATAATACTTTTATGATTTTATTATCTTCCAGCCAGGCTTTGATTGCTGACCCCATTTAGCTTCCCAGTTAATAGCTGTTTGATGATTTGCCAAAACCGAAATCATGTGTACAGATTGTTCTTTGCTGAAATGATTGATTCAGGTCTTATTTTCAAGATCATGTCTGCCCCATTTGCAGATGTTCTGTTCTCCTTAATAAGGACAGGAAAACTGACAAGTCTTGTTAGAAAATTCATATCACTTCTCTTCTGTTATTCTAGTCTGCAGCTTGTCTGAAGACTTGCTGCTACTATTCATTTTTTAGTCAGAGCCAATAAATCCCACACTTTATCCACTTTTTATTTTTGGATAGGATTTTCAGAGAGACCTGAAGGATTAGACTTCTCAGCTCTCATTAGCAGTCACTGGGAACTGGGCTTTTAACTCTTTTGAAACTCCTTATCTTACTCACGTTATAAGCTTTCACATTCTGAAGCTCTTACTCAATACAGACAGAATGTAATTATGGACACAATTCATGGCTCAAAGGGCTGGTTTCAAGTCAAGGAGCTACTTACCTTACCACAACCAATACCCTTACAGCCTGTCTTGGGGTTCCTTAAACACCTAACTTCAAATAACTCTGGGATGCTGTTACTAGTTCTTCCAGGCTTCTTCTAAAAATAAATGCGATGGGCCAGCAATAGTTCTCTGCCCCTGATAATGATTAGCGCAGGATGGCTCACATCCATTTGGCTGACTTCTCTCACTCTACTCCTATCTCCCTGCCCTCCAAAACAGACCATCTGCATCCTACCTGCCTCTTTGGAGAGGTCTTTGACCCATAATATAACCCAAATCCTTGTCTTGGTAGAGTCTGAAAAAGTACATGTTTGGAAATCCAAAACAGTTTAAAAAGTTCTATTCTGCTTTTATCCTTCACCCAATCTTCTTCTGGATGCCCAAGTTATGTATTTTGTATGTGAGTTCTTCCTTATGCGAACCACCACGTTACTGTGATGCTCTCAGGCACTGCAGGAAGGCAGTTCGAGGCCAGCTTGCTGACAGGAGCTGATGCAAACAAAATCCCTGTAGAAAAGCTCGGAGAGCTCCGTGCTCTGCCTTTGGGAGCTGCTGCTGTTAAATCAAGACCTTGGGCCCAGCCTGAACCGCTCTGCAGCTGTGTTGGTAACCATATCAATGCCTAGACAGGCACCCTATTGATCCAGACCCAGACCTCCAGACTTAATATCCTGGCCTGACCTCAGGACTTTCTCATCACTAGGGGTTGCTCGGTGGCCTGGGCAGGGTCACCAGATTTTCCCTGCTTGCCTTGCTCAGGCGCAGTGGGACTGGACCCTTGGTGAGGCTACAGCCTCCTCTGGCAGCCGTGTTACCATGCCCAGCTTCTGGCTTCCCCTCAGGGAGCAGCCTGCCTTTGCTGCTCCCTCTCAGATTTCTTCTGAGCCATTTTCCATTCAGATATTTGCTTCTACTGAAATAGCACTTGGCTATTATCGTCTGAGAGACAAACACATCCAAGCAGCTCTCACTTTTTTGATTATTGTTCTTAACTACTTTATTTAGATGGTGTGTATCAATCTTGCTTTTCGTGATAGAAGCAGGTTTCTATTTAGTCATCATGACATCATTTTTTCTCCTATTTTAGCAAACTTTCAGGAAATTGGGGGATTATAATCTCCTTACGTTATTAATATGTGTCTCCCAAGAGCCTGATAATTTCCTCCTTACCACTTTCTAGTGCTTTCTTTCTTTCACGTTCCTTTCTTAAAAGGCTTTCTTCTTCAAACTTTCAGTTTCTATTCTTGAAGACATGCCTGTCCAGTATTTCTCCATTATCTTTATTATTTCTTCTCAATTTAATTCTATTGACTCCATAGAGACAAACAACTGAACAGAAATATAGACAAGGAAAATCCTAGTCTTCCCCAGCTGTTACCTTTCTTTACTACTACTTACAGGTCACTTTCTATCCACCTGCACGCCCCTTATAATCCAAACATCAATTTGTACTGGGAGATCTGGGCTGTATCAGCTTTCTACCTACTGACCAGTCTTTTAACACTTCTAGAAATATGGTTTTGACTCTTGCTTTCTACCTTTTTTTTCATATTTTAACCATTACTGTTTACCTCAACATCTATTCCCTTTGAACACCCCTTCAAATGACTGAAGCCACCAAGTTGTTTTGTTTCCAAAACTTTCATTGCCATGCCCTTCTGTGGTTCTTATCCATTTTTTTTATCAAAGACACTACAAATAAAATGGAATTCCATGCAATATTAGCAAGAATCTTATTTTTCTATTCACCTGAAAGCTTCAAGTATTCTCTAAAGCATATCCTATCCTTTCACATACTAGATGTTATTCTTCACATCTAAGCTTAATATGGAGAAAGTAGAATACTTACTCAAAGCTGATATTAAATTAGAAAGTATGTGTAACTATATTTTTAATAGAAGTTCTTTCTTTTACAGCACAAAAGCTGAAGGAAAAGAAAAAAAATATATACTAATTGTGCCCTTGGAATATGTCTTTATTGAGAACATTTACTGTCAATGAATCAATCTTTTTATGAAAGAATTTATGCTGTTATGATCTGCATTTGTGTAAAATCCTTTGCTGTGAGTCATTCAGCTGATGGCTACTTTCCAAAATATTGGAATTACTCACCACAAATCTATTGCAGTGACAAAAATGTAAGTTTTGAATAATGGATTTAAGGACTGTATATTACTTTTTGGCTCATAAAATGTATTATCGTAAAAGAAACATTAAATACATGTGTGCAGTGCAGCAGAATTCCAGAAGAACTCAACAACTGGGTGACACATGGCACAAAAAGTTTAAGATCTTCTTGAGTTTTCTGAAAGCAGTTGGGATCCAATTTAGAAAAGGAAAAAAAAAAAAAAAAAAAAAAAGCTAGTCTTGAAATCACAGACATCTAATCTTGAACACCAGAATTATTATTACATTTCTTGGTGATGTTAACTGAAAGCCTTAATCTATTTTTCAAAGCAATGAACAAACCTAGTGATAAAAGAGGTTTTCTTGATGAGCAAAAGTAACAGAGAATGCAGGATCTTCATCTTCTACCCTTCTTCCTCATTTTCGTTCTGACTTTTCCATTTTATACAAGGTTCTGCATATTAAATACGGATGTATTAAGATCCTCAAACAAAGGGTTTCCTCCTTTTTGCCAGCTCCAAGAAGAAATATTTTTATTTTTCTTACCAAAATACAATAAGGAGAGAAGGAACTGAAAGAAATTTTGAAAGACCATGGCATTTTAACAATAGCAAAATAAAGAGAGTGATATACACTGAAGACCTTGACTAAACTGAAGAAGTAAGATAAATACATTACTTTTCTCTGGCCTTTGGAGGACTTAAGTATTTGAATATTTTTAATATAGGCACTGTCATAAATTATTCAGAGTTTGATTTTTTTCCACAATGAAGTGATCAATCTGTGCTACTTTTGAAAATGTGAATGGCAGTTTGTGCAAATTACAGAAGTTAATAAACTCTGTTTTAATTGTCTCTGGTCTGTCACTGTGGGTCAGACTGTGGGTCAGACATTAGGTTTATTAGCATAGACTAATCATGTTTTGCTGCATATTTGAGAACCAGCATCTCATTGCATTTTTATTTTTGTGTTTAATAAGCTACAGAAGACCTTTCATATATATTGATGATTCTGTGACTCCATTTGGGTGCAGGTTTTGCACAGACTCTCATCATTAGCAGATAATTACTGCTAACCCTTATTTTCTGTCAAATTGCACTTCTGATCTTACTGCAGAAATGAAATAAAAATAAATAAATAAATAAATAAAAGACTTAATTTGACACCTACTTCACTACCACAAATATTTTAATATTAAATACCATGCTAATTTTTAGTGAATTGGGCATTTTCTATTTTACTCAGGAGATAGCTTGTTATGGAGCAGTACGGTCAAAGAAAAATAAATGACTATGCCCTCCAGCTAAGAATAAATGTCATCGCATGCAGCTGAAAGAAATATGTTAGCAACAATATTACTTTTAAAAAAAAAAAAAGGGGGAAAACTTTTTTTCAGGAAGTAACACATAGGCAAAAATATTCTGTATCAATTTTAATGAGACGTGGTAGTACACATCAACATTTCTCTTATCTTCCTAAATACTTGTAGATTTTTCTATTTGTTTTCCAATACCATGGCAATCTTTGGTTGGTTGGTTTGTTTTATTATGTTCTTTTCAATCCTACTGTTGCCCCTCTACATACATGCTCTTTGTCATACTGTTGCTGTTCTAA
Source organism: Aythya marila (assembly GCF_965140915.1). NCBI lineage: Eukaryota > Metazoa > Chordata > Aves > Anseriformes > Anatidae > Aythya > Aythya marila. Next base: position 10,375,294 of record NC_139043.1, read on the forward strand.
GCTTGCCCTCTCTCCTCATTTTTTGGCCAATCCTTTCAAAACTTGCATTACTTAAGGTTGATTATATCAATCTTGATAATAGTACATAGCCATATAAAGTAGTTTATCAGAAAGTGGCCAGCTAGGCTTGTAATAGTTTTAAATGAAGAATACTTTAAATCACAGCTGATATCCAAATTTTAAACTATGGATATAAAACAGAATTTTTCTAAGTCCTTTAGTGTAGATTAAACTTTTAAAGGAAAGAGAGCAACATATGGGAACAATATCTCTTTTGTTTTCAGAAACAAATGCAATCCATCTGAATGAGGAGTTAGATTAGTTAAATTAGTTAAAATTAAGTTTAAAATTAAAATTAAAATTAAAATTAAAATTAAAATTAAAATTAAAATTAGTTAAATAAGTTAAATTAGTGGTATATGTGCCTAGCAGCACATGGGTATCCCCACATTACATGGAAGTGGCTTGACTTAGTAGAGGAGGGTACAGACTCCTTGATCCCTTCAAGTAAATCTGCACCTGATAGTATTGCGGAAATCCTGAACAGGAAAAAAAAAAAAAAGGTAATACAATAAAAGCAACATACTGACAACATCTGGAAAGCACGCAAAAACATTCTTAAAAATAATAAAGGGCTATGATGAAAGTTCCTTTGGGAATTGTAGTTCAGGCATTACTCTGTTCTTACTAGCAGTATCTTCACACACATTTACTTTGCTAAGATCTCAGGATTCACCGTGTAGCATTTATGGTTTTTGAATCTCTGGAATCTAGGGAATTTTTTTAGAGGTCTGTTTACTGAAGAGGATGACAAATAATTTAAATAGAATATAAAACGCATTTCAGGTGTTCCTGTGGTGACTGGGTAAAATCAAATGAAATTTTAAACCAGTCCAGTTTTACTGAACCATCTATAAGTTAAATTAATGGTATATGATCTCCCTGCAGTACAGAAGCACTTCAGAAACAACTAGAGAAGCATTTAAACCTAGCAACAAAATTGTTTTTCTGAGCTGCCTTCTATCCAGCATCCACACACAAACGTTTTACACAGATCATTTCAATGACTTCAGGGCACATAAAGGTATAAATCTTATCATTTCCCTCAAAGTCTCTCAGCACTCTGGGCTGCTGGAAAAGATAGGAGATTCCCAACATTTTCACAAGAGTTTTGGTCCCTAACTTGATTTGAATCGTAGCGATCGTAATGTCAATCAAAAATGTCAATCAAGCTGGGGATATGTCTAGGACATATTTGCCTTTTAGATGTATTTCATTTTTTTTATGCACCCATTCAAGCACACTTAAAGGTCCTCATCTATTTACATATTTAATACATGAAGTGTAAAAATATGGGCCTGGTCCAATGTTGTCTTATTCCAAAAGAATTCAGTCAAAGAAGCTCTCAGTAAAAAGTCACTGAACTTTTATCTGAAGCTCTAGTCTTTTGCTCAGGTCCTGGTGTGTAAGATAAGTAGTCTTTTCATTAACCTTCCTATTTTCCAGTAAGCTTCCTTATTCTCCTGAGCCAACAGCACTCCTGTCTTCAGCCTTGGATATCATCCAAAGCTTTTAACAACAGTTGCTGAAGTTCGCTCAATACATCAGTAAATAAAACAGTTTTACTTGCTGCTTCATTCTGGCTTTCAGCCATCTTCCATGTTCCCAAACAGCACTGAACCAATCCATCAGCAATAACTTCTAGCTGCTACTTTGGAAGAGCTGAGGCTGCGAATGTCTCTTCAGATAAACAGTTAATCAGGGAGACCTTACTCCTGTGATGGTCTTAACACTGCTTTCACTTCTGTGTTTCGCTGTGAGCTGTCTATCTCCTGAGCAAAACAGCCTATTCTCATTGTAATAAATTATTTTGACTGCCTTCTGCTCCCTTACCATACCACAAAAACAAACCCGCATAACTTTTTTCCCATTAGTGGGTAAGAAATACAAACAGGTTTGGATTCCTTAGGAGAACCGCAAGATCATTCATTCACTTTCAAATAATAACCTGAATCTTGAGCACCCCTTTTACAGTTCACTGTGGTTTAACCAGGCTAGTCTATGGGGTTGTTTATTGTTACCCTACATGTTTATGATGTAGGTCAAACAGCATGTTTGCCTTCTAACTGATCAGATATGCCTAATGGCTCTTTGTGGGGTTTGTTTTTATTTTTTCCCAGTTCCTATGTAATTCTTTCTAATTAATCCCTTAAAATGTATATTTTCTCATGCCACTGCTTTATATTTGACTAGATTTAGCTGAAGGTTTTCAGCTGAACACCAATGTGCTTCTACAGCAAGGAAGACAGAAATGGTTTCCAGTTTGGAATCGCGTTACATTGTGTGTCAATGTTGATCTTTTCAACTCGTTTCTAATAAAGCATGAAAAGATAAAAAACATGTAAAGATAAAAGATGGAAAAACACACATCCGTGGAAATATAGACCTCTGCTATGCAGCCAGCCAGATCTGCACCTTCATTACTACTGCCTCACTGATAGCAGACTTAAAATTGTAAATTGGCTCTAGCAAGATGCTGGCACTTTCTGTCCAAGGATGAATGTAATTCCCAGTAATTCTCGAAAGAGTGGAAACTCTGATCTATCAGGGTGAGGAGAAAGAGAGAAGGCTGAAGCAAAGCCAGTAGTCTTCATATTTTCAATATAATCACTGAAGACATATTTATTCATGAAAATTCCCAGTAAGAATGAGCATCTAACTCTCTTAGGTTTGTAAAAGAACCAGTGCAATCTTACTATTCTCCTAATCCATTTCAGAGGTAATAAAGAAAGACTGACAAATCCCCTATTACAGAGATTATAAACAGTCAGTCTGCTACATATTTACTATGGAACAGCAACAAAGACACTTGCTGAGATCATTCAACATCTGTCAACTAGTTAGAACTAAATCACTGGAGACTTTCGGGGGATTTTTGCCAGTCAAGTAAGAATCTAAAATCTATGCAAAACCGTCTGTCTCACTTTGCTTTTGTATTAGGTTTCACACCTCAACAGACTGTATTTTGCATTTTTTTCTATTCTCTTTAAAATAAAATAAAATAAAATAAAATAAAATAAAATAAAATAAAATAAAATAAAATAAAATAAAATAAAATAAAATAAAATAAAATAAATCTGTATCAAAAGCCATCTGATAAAGTCCTTCCTTGAGCAAAACAAAGAGAGTTGATAGTATAAACTGCTATTCCTGCCTTTCAGCGTTTTATCACTGTCCTTCACTCCAAGCAGACAGAAATATTTGAATTAAGTGTATATTTCCTGTAGGAAGATGAAGGCAGAAGAAGAAAATGCACATAGACACTTGCAATTTTATCCAAATTTGAATAATAGACAAAGTACATACTGTCTGCAACAGAAGGAAAACATAGCCTGTAGTTACCATTTCTGAGAGCACTTTCAGATGGTCAGAAACATTACGTTCAGTCCTTCAGCTACCAAGGTGTCTCTGGCTACATCTGCCATCTCTTCCAAATCACTGATTCAGACTGTCACGTATTAAATTCTTTCAGTCTGTGTTCGTGATCCAGTCAACCTGATATAACTCCTCCAGCCAGGCACTGTACATCCATTTGCCTCCTTCATTTGGATTTCTTTCTGCGCTGTTTACACTTGGAAAACTGGCATCTGTTTTCCAGGCATGGTGAACCTCTATTTGCATTGCAACTAAGCGTGAGTGTAGATCTGTAACAGTAGCAAAAATTTGCTCTGAAGCTGAAACAGCCATGCTTACTGGAAGCAAAATGCAGAGGCTATTTTCATGCAATTAATTTCCTGCTCTTTACTATAAAGCAAATCTATTTTAACATCAAGCTTGGGCATCACACTCAAATTGATATGTCCATAGTGCCAGCCCATCAATGAACTGTATCTACAGAAGATGGAATTTGTTCTGTAAGGGCCACCTCAAGTAATCCATTATTGGGTTTCTGCCTTTATTATATAAGGCTCTGGGGAAAAGAAAAAGAAAAAAAGAAAAAAAAAAAAAAAAAAAAAGGAAAGGAAGAAAATCGACCTCAAACATTTACTATTAGCTGGATAATAGCTGGATACAGAGTTTTTAGCTAAGTGTATAAAAACTTCACTCAGCTTTTTTCTTGCTGCCCACAAGTTCAGTCAGTGGAGCTCAATGTCTCTTTTAATCTTCTCTTTCTTCACCCTGTTTTGCAGGTAGGCTTTACCTCATTATTATAAACTCAACAATAGCCTGTGAAAAACTGGATTTGACAGCTCATTCCAATCTGCGCCTCTAGGATTCTGTAAAGCAGCAATTCTCAGGCTTTTTGGAAAGGTAACCCTACTTTGGTTGTCTGTCTTGGGCATGATCTCTCCCCTTCCTGACAGCTACTCAGGTTTAACCTAATACGCAGCGTGGTCCAGCAGTGCCAGATTTCATAATTGTTGGTGGGAGCTAGAATCCTCCAGGGCTGCAGGGTGTGAAGAGGCTGTAATTACCAGTTATAGGTGTTTCTTCTTTCCAGGGAATTGTTAACTGTCAGCAATTAAAAATAGTTACCACTCAAATGGAAGTATGTGCCTCCAGTACTGATAGCTGCTTGTAATTCTCCCTCCTGGACAGAATGAAATGTGATTGTCTTCTCCGAGGAGAACTCCGAGCAGTGATCCTGGAATCTCATTCTGGCACTGGCTGGCACAAATATCATCCATATACAAAGCATGGATTTCTTACACAATTTAAAATTAACAAGGCAAAATAAAAAAATACAAGCTTGTTGTTACAAGATCACTAGTTCACGGAAGCATTAATCCACCAAATTACTTCAAGGCAACCTCGATTTCATAAATCCACCTCTAGTACAGTTATTTGAGCTGAATTTTGTTTGTTGTCCTGATGGAGGAATCACAGTGTGTTTAGTGCTTTTTGCTATGCTCCATCTCAGCAATTAGGCCTATCAAAGACAATGGGAGGAATTTGGTTAAAAACACCCTTTTACAAACACTTTGAGAGAAAAGACCTGCACTAATTGCCTTCAACAACCCAAACCCCCAACTCTTCATTTCCAGCTTTCTTTATTTTTACCTATGAAATGTTTGTATTTTTTTCTTAAAAATTAGCCTAACAAAGCATGTTTGAAAATCAAACAATTTAATTTCAGGTCAACATAAATTTGTCACGCCTCAGTCATTAATAATTTACGTTGCTCTATCCCTTTTATTATGGTTCAATTAAAGCAGTTTAAAAACAATATCTTAAATTTAAGTAGATTCTGTACATAATGGGTGTGACAATTCCAAACCTTTTTAACTATCATTTGTGTCACTTATCATCCCAGGTACCTACAGTGTGGAGCTCTATGGAAGAAACAAAAGCCCCCACTGTGCTGGAACGTCCCCGTGTGCCTCCTGGCTGTTGGTCACACAACACGTTTGGGGCAGGCTCATCATCCTCCCGGTCTGATTATGGCTGTGGTGGTACTTATTGGATTACCTGGGCTGCCACAGACACATCCCAGCTCCTTACTGCCTGAAGAGAAAACACCGATCAGAAGTCCAGACACACAGCAGCATTCTCCAAGGCTTCTCTCATGCACTTACAGATATCAGCTAGCAGCCTTTTTTAATGATCATCAAATATATTCTTTATTTCCCGTTTTTACTATCTAAAATTTTCTGGCTCGCTTTCAACATTTCCTGTCATTTAGCAAAACAGCCGTGACACTTATGCATCATGAGCTCAAACAAGCTGAAGATGGCCACACATGAAAACTCTCTGTCTACAAAGACATCCCTTTAGGATGATGTACTAGAACAGCACATCATTTTGAAGGACCTCGTCACTATCACAGAGATCTCCTAATAATTTCAAAAGGATAGAAAATCTTCAGTAGTTTCATTACTTCAATATTTAGAAAAAAAAAAAAAAAGTTTTTATTATATTTAAAAAATGCCAAAGAATACGGAGTAAAAGAAACCTCTGCTGCTCCAAAAATAGCTGTTCTTGTCTCACTTTTTTACAGATATCTGCTATATCTTCTGGCATGAGAAAATTATACAATGATTTTTTCACTGTGAAAGCCAGTCATTTATCTCCTTATTGACATTTTCAGTTACACAAACTCTTGCATTGTAAAATGGAAGGAAGATACGGTTAAATTATTTTATATAACCAGTTTTATTATGCGAACCACAATTGCTCCTGCTGTCAACAAGAAAAGTTTAGTGCTGCTGGAAAGCATTTAATCTATTCTTGTAAAATGTGACATGAGCTGCATGTAAATTAGACCACACCTCCTAATGACTTATGGCCCATTTGTCTTGATAGCACAGATACTTTCACAGAAAATGACTTAAAAGGCATACTTTATATATATATATAAAAATAAATATGTATTGTTGCTGTTGCTACATGTAACATGTTTCTAATGCAAACAAGCTAAGGGCAGGGAACATCTTTTCACATTTCTTTTGGGCATGGTTATTGTTATTATTACTGCATTGTCTACCCGTTATTTTCCCTGTCATTTCTAAGAGCCTTAGAAATGCCAATGTCAAGTCTAAGAGACTAAGAGGCTTTGAACAGCAAGGGTGAGCTATGAGGAGACCTTTCTAAGCACAAGAAAGATGAGGGGCCTGATCCTGCACTGATTGGGTGTCACGGGATACGTTTGGCTTTATCAGTGAGCAACGCATCACGGAAAGCTGCAGAAAAAGGCGTAAAAAGCTGCACTGCAGTAAAAAAAAAAAAAAAAAAAAAAAAAAAAGCAGGCCAAAAAGAATAATGATCCCTCTTCTATTGAAAAAAAAAAAAAAATCAAAATCCATTTAGTGCTTTAGGGTCGAAAGATATTACTGTGATATTTCAAATTCAGATAAGTCTAATTTTTCTCTGTGTGACTTCGATCCCAGTTACCATAAGACCAGCCAGCCATACTTGGATTATGCAACCCCAAACCCTGCAGAGGGAACTCAATAGACAAATGCAGAAGAATCCAGTGGTGGCTCCAATGCTTTCTAGTGCTGGTGGTGAATCTCAACATGAAACTGAAGAAGCCATAAGTGTACATGTGTGTGTGACACAGAGGGTGTTTAAGAAAACAGTGAGTAGCTGTGAGCACTACTGAGCCAGTGCTTGAATGCATGAGAACTTGGAGTGGGTTTCAGTATCAGTAACACACACATACGTACACCTACCTACATGGAAAACTGCTACATGTTGAGGATTTCACTGTCTGTCCCAAAATGTGGCAACCTAGACTGAGCACTGCAAGTGACATATGAGAGACCGCTAGAAGGTAATCCTCATTGATTCTGTTTTTCAACATTAAACTACTAAATGTTCTCATCTTAGCATTGCCTTTCCAACATGTAGCTCACACCAGTTTGGATTCATGTGACTTACTGCTTACTTGAAACTCCAATGCATCATGTGGCTGCTGCATGTTACTTAAGACAGAGCATCAAAGACAGATTTTAGTAAGGTGTATAAAGTTCTAGCAGAGATGAAAACCACAGTCCTCCAGACAAGATCTGTCCTTGGAAGAATCCAGGGACAGATGAAAAGCAAGAGCTAGGAAGAAGTCTGATGACTGTTCATTTAAAGAATTATTTCTGGTTTATTCCTTCAGAATTTATCTTCTTCCTATTGACTTGACTGTTTTAGGATCAAGTCCTCAAACACCAATTTAAAAATAGCACAAAGGGAACAAATAAAAAAATGCTTTTAGTTAGCACTCACTATAACAGAATATGAAGACCTCCATCCTTTTCTTCTGCAATTTGTACACAAACAGTAACATTTAGATATAAGACCGGAAGCAGTCGATGCAAAAATAATGAATACAAACTTGGTCAACGGAACCAACTTCCTACACATCATCCTATTACAGAAGACTTCAAAACAAAACAGCACTTTGCAACCAAAGAAGACTTTGACTGAAACTGATCAGCATTCCTGTCTTTGTTTTGCTGGTAAGTTTGGCCAGATTTTCTTAGAACCCATTACTTAGAACAAGCACAAATTGCTTTGCTTAAATCATAAAAGCACCGTGAAATCGCTTGGCTGTGGAAGAATTATTAGGTCCCACCACTCACATTGTACCAACAGTGCAGGAACAGCGAAGAGGGGAAGATCTATACAGAATACATTTCACAGGGATATGTGACATGTAATGCTCCCTAATGATAAACAGAAGCATGATTTAGAGATTTCAAGGTCAGAAAAGACCGTGGTGAACACATCAAAAACACCAGAGAATGTCATCAAATGTCATCAGGTGCCCTCTGCAATCAGTCCATGATTTCTGTGTGAGTACAACTCTTGCATCATATGCTCCATTTGAATCAGTTCAATGGTTTGTCATCCCAGTGATTAAAAAACACTCATCTTTAACGATGAATTTCTTTAGCTTCAGCTTTCAGTTTCCTCAGCTCACTATGGCTTTTTCCTGACAAATTTATCAATTTCCTCCTTTTACCAGAACTCCATAGCTGCAGTCAAGGAAACCCCCCCAAACTCTCTTCAGCTCGAACTTCCGTGTTTCAAAACCCATTTTTTGCACAAGTATAGAGAGGATTTCTATTGCACTGCCTCTTATAATTGCATTTTGGTTCATAATCATTAGTCATGATAATTGTAATAAATATACCAGGAATATTAATTGCAAGTTGTTCATTATAGATGAGAGAAACAGAACAAACCCAGTTATAACCATTTTCATTTGAATTTACTAAGCCAAACAACAGTCCCACATTTTCACGCATTCAGATATAGGTTTTTCCTAAATCGTGCACTCATTCTGCATAAAATATTATATTCAGAAAATACAATGTAAGTTTTTTCAAGTGATTATCATCTTCAAATATGAGCTCCATCCTATTTTTATGAAGAACTCTATATCATTATCTGTTCTGGTTTGCTGTCATGTCCAATTGCTTTCCAGTGCATGTCAAGTGATGTGACTAACATATAACTTCTGGAAATTGTTTTCTCTCTGCTTCTCTCTCATTTTTTCTTCATAAATGTCTCTAACTCTTGCTCATTCACTTCCTGAGATATTTGTTTTGGTGGATTTTTGCTTATTTGTCTTTCAGAAATGATGAGCATACTGTGCTGAGTATTTGTATTAATGGATAGAAAATAAAAGAGTGCAACCTACGTAAGGAGAGCATGTGACAGTTCTCAGAGGGTTCTCAGTCTTCCTTCACATTTCCTGTATAAGTCTCAAACTACTCAAAGTTTCTCTCCACTGTACAGACAAGATTTGTCTTTGAGAAGCAGTTTTTTACCAGCGGTCCTCATCCTACATCTGTGGTGGAGCCATTGCATATCTTGGATTATTAGAGGATCAGGAAACTGGCTGGTGAGTGCCTGGTAAACAAAGATACAGACTTTGAGCTTGGCCTGTAGGTCTGACCAGCGTTCAAAGCAGAAAACAACCCACATGAACTTACCTCAGACTGTAGATGAATACGTACAGCATCACATTCTGTGTTACCCTCTCTCTATTAGGAAACAGTAAGTTTAAACCAAAGTGTATTACCCCACTGTAATCCAGATGAGAGGCCAAAAAAAAGTGCATGAAACCCAGGTCTGATCATCATCTACCAGGACAAGACACTGTATGCTAGCCAGATGGAAACCATAAACAGCAGTGCTTAGAGATACTGCTGTGTGAAATCCTCAGGGACCTCACTCACAACCATTCTTCACACACTGCTCACAACCAGATTTAATTCTTTGCTATTTTCTGCCTTCAACAAAAGGAACTGCAGTCTCTTGCTGAAACTCCCCGTGCAGTTTCAATTTATGGGCTCTGTCTGTGGTGCAGATTAGAATTTCATACAACCATGGAAGAATATGTTCCAAGTAAATTAAAAAAGGGTACCAAGTAGCACTGCAAAATGGCACATGAGAAACAGGTAAGAAGGACATTGGTAGAATTCATTGTTTTCCTGAACTGTTTGAATATTTTCCTCTTCCAAAGCTGCATTCAGGAGACTCAGGCTCAACCTCTACAGTGAAACCTTAAGTAAATTACTGCTTTTATGCAATTTATCAAAAAGCAGTTGATTTCCTTCTGTCTTTGGCAAACCTGAATCATTACAACTTCCTCATTTGTCACAAAAATGGTCTACGTAAACTAGCAGTTCCCACCAGAATGATGCATTCTCTCTGCCATATTTTATTCTGCTTTTACAAAATGTGCCACTACAAGCACATCTTAGTGGCAATACACTGAGGTTTGAATCTTATTTGGGAAAAAGATCAATACATCAGCTGATGCAAGGGTTGCTTCCATCAGCTGACAATACTATTTTGCATGTTTCTCTAATGTAATTAAATGAATAGGGACACTAAATTTACGAGTTAGTAATAATCTCATATCTATGTATGTCAAGAAAAAACTTAAGATTGTAAAGTCCAAAAAGATGCAGTCTTTCTCATTACGTCTTCTGTATGCCTACAGATTTTACAGAAATGCACCTTGCAGAAACTTGCCTTCCATAAATAAAAAGCTTTACATACAGAAGTCAAGCTCTGCAGAAATCTTGATTATGGCATAATATGTAAATTGGTGCTACTGAAAAACAGAGCACAAGGTCAAGGAAATTGTAAATCTAACTCATTTACTAAGTTCATTCAAGTATTTTTGAAATTCGTATAAATATTTCATTTACATTGCATCACTAACAGAGTTGGCACCACAGCTCCTCTACTTGGTATGCAAGCATTATCCACATCATCTGCTCTTAAAAAAAATAAAATTAGAAATTTCATGATTTGCCTAATGTCACATAGCAGGAGACAAAAATCAAATCCTGTTCTATGACCACTTGACATTCAAATCTCTTCATTATCTGCTTCCTAGTATTCCTCTCCTATCTTATCAACCCCTCTTCGAATACCCAACTTGAGTCCTCCAACTTCTTGTATTTTTGCTTTTATCACCCTGTTCACTCTTTCCTTTCATGCAGCTAATACATTTGGACTTTCTTCTCTAAGACTCGACAGAGCTTCTCCTCTATCTGTTAATGCATAGCTTAAAACACGCTCCTTTGTGACTGTCATGGCCAATGCTCAGTCCTTACCCATACCTACAAAGAGTTTTGCAGCCTATCTCACCTAGTGCAGTTGAGTTGCCAGCACACAACTAAATAACAAGTCGCCTTTCTCCAATGAGCTGAAAAAAAACTCCTCTTACTACAGAAGAGCATTCACTGTCGTGACTTCAAAATAAATTAATGCAAACAGCATGTTGTTAACCATCTTTATACTACTATTCATTTAAGCAATTTCTGAATCCTTGCATTTATTATATTTTTGACCTAATCTGTCAACCCCTTTAGGCTGAAAGTACATCTTTCCAGAGGTCTTTAAAATTCCTGATACTGCCAATACTCAGTGGCAATGTAAAATAAATAAGCTTTATTATAAAATCATGAAGTCTGTTGTACAGTAGAATGAGAGGGAAGGAATATATTTTCAGTCAAGCGTGTCTGCACTGGTACATTTTCATGATCATTTTTTCATGGCCAATATGATTTTTTGAGATTAGAAACAAACTGGCATTCCTATGTATCTTTTCAGTTTAGAGTTAATAAATAGAATTTTCTTGAGAAACTGTTCTTTAATTGTTTATTTATATATATATATTGATTTGTATATATATATATGTGATAGTTGTATATATATATGATTTTGTATATATTTGTATATATGTTATATATATATATATATATGTATATATGTTATATATACAAATATATACAAAATTATATATATATATACAAATATATATATATACAAAATATATATATATATATTTGTATATATATATATATATACAAAAATCAAAAAGATTACTTAAAGAAATTAAAATAATTGATTTTTCAAAAATACTATTTACAGAACCACAGAATTGTCTAGGTTGGAAGAGACCTCAGGCTCATCGAGTCCAACCTCTGACCTAACACTAACAGTCCCCACTAAACCATATCACTAAGCTCTACATCTAAACGTCTTTTAAAGACCTCCAGGGATGGTGACTCCACCGCTTCCCTGGGCAGCCCATTCCAACACCTCACAACCCTCTCAGTAAAGAAGTTCTTCTTAATATCCAACCTAAAACACCCCTGGCGCAACTTTAGCCCATAATTTAATCTCAGACTTTAATATACTTCATTGTTGTAAAGCTGTAATGTACTTCAAGAGAGGGAAGATCATGCCACCTGTCTAGAGAGTTCCTATTACTCTGGTTCTCTACATTTTTAAAACTATGCCTGAGAATACATTCATCTCTTATGTGACATGTTTTTTAAGGTGCAACAAAGATGCTGCTAAGAATGGCAGCATTAAGAAGGATGCAAACCATCCCATTTTTGAAGGCAGGATATGGATCTCAAGTTTTAAAAAATCGTGGAGATGTATTAGAAAGTTTGGATGGGAGTTTACACTTTGCCTTTAATACAGCCTCCACCCACCCTGTGCTTCTTCAGTAGGCGATGGAAAGCTAAGGAGTATTTAGCCAAATGGTTCTGGAGTACCATTCATCTCACCCTGAAGCAGACACGTAAAATAGGTCAGATCAATTATGCCCTATAAGTGTCTTGTTCTCTTCAGGGACTATAAATGGGCCACAGAGTGACTGCCTCAACTACAGACATCTGATGTTACCTGAAATGAATCCTGCACCCACAACTAACCGTCCTGCTGAAGTTTTCTCAATAAAATAAGGGTGATGTGTTTCTTACCAAAAGGATGTTATAAAAAATTGACAAAATTTTAAATTTCTAATCTAATATCTGAGAAAGTACTAAATTGCTAGAGCTGAAAAAGAATTTGTTGCATGTTGTAATTTCTCATAGTGTCTGTGTTAATAAGTATGATTTCCAGTAAATTATTAGTAATTACTATTAGTAAATAATTAAAAAAATTAGCAGAACCAATTTTTGTTGTGATTCCCTCTACAGGACAATATCTACACATTTCACCATTTTTGGAAAAGCTGGAGCTTTTAGAAGTTCATACAGAAACACCATTTTCATTGAAATCATATTCTTTGAAGGCAGCTGGAGAAAAGGCAGTAGGTTGTTTTCCTCCTACAAAATAGATCAGGCAGCTGATAGCTTAGGAAGGAATTGTGATATCTTAGAAATATCACTTCCTAAGACAATTCCACTCGCATTCTGCTCTTAAGCAAGCAAAATTATCAGATTGTTTTGCTTTGTAAGAAATAACCCTTCCAACTTCTCTGAATATTCTGATCCTTACATAAACTAAAGGTGTTTGGAGACTGTCAACAGGTCTTTCAATTAACAATGGAGTTTCCAGAAAATTGAAGTTATACAAGATACTTCTGGTGAAAATGTTCACTGCATAAACTGAAAAATAAATAAATAAATAAATAAATAAATAAATAGATGAAAACATTTCAGTTAATCAAATCAAAATATTTAACTTGGGATTAATTTAACACTGCAGTGATCTGGATCAGATATAACTGGTGAGACTTTGATTTCAGGTGTTTGAAATCCCCCTCCCAAGGTGTGTCAGTGCACCATGGATGGGCTGAACACAGAAGCCTGGCCCCGTGTCAAGCCTGGGGCTGGCTGATGCACAGCAGTAGCTCAGCAATTTCCACCCTGCCCAGCCCAGCCATAGGAGGAATTGCAGGTACAGCTCGCTACAGCTTCTATCACCAGGAATACAAAACTTTCTCTCTGCCCTCAGGCTGCCAAAGCTGGCGGTTCAGGCTGGCAAGGTTCAATGTTACCTTAAAAAAATGTATTTTTTTAATGTTTCAGTACTTTGCCTTCTCCAATAATAATATTTTTAAATGTCTTATTCTACTAAAACATACTCATTCTACATTTTTGTCTTGATATGGAGCAAACCCAAGTACTGACATATGAGAAAGTCCCATTAAGGAAAAAAATTCCAAATGTTGAACATATAAAATTTAAACCTCTCCAAACAACATTCACAGCTGCAATTAAGGAGTGAAAGCAAATATATAGAGAGAGTAAAAATCATCACAAAATAACATTTATTTCCTTGTTCTGTTTGCTCCTGTAAAACATAACTTCAGTACCTACACTGCATTTTTAATCCAAGTATCACACAAACCTAATGGCTCAAAAAGTTAAAAGTAGCAGCTCTGCGGTATGTGATAGCACTGGGGGCAATTTGAAATCTCTAGCTCTTCAAGCGAAAACTCAGTCATTGCTCAAATAACCTCTACACAACAGCCAAAGATGAGAAAAACAACAGATTTTCTGATATTAGTAATTTTGCGTGAGGATTTAAATGTATTTATTCTGTTGCATTGTATTTATTCTAAAGAAAGCAATATTTGTAGGTTTATTTTAGCTTAACAATCCTGTTCTGACAGCCAGAAGATTCAAGGAATTGCTCTGTCTTAAATTGCCTACTCATATAACTCACAGCACTATTACACAGAACAAAGATGCTCTTGTTTAGTTAAAAATCTCACACCTTCATTCTTTAAAGAAGCCTTCAAATGTTCTGCTTTTTTAAACTGTCTTTGAGGTTACACAACAGTAATGGATCTTCGTAAAGCTGTCTTGACTTTCTGTTAATATTATCATCTTTTGCTTGCTTATTTCCACAACTGACTATTTTTTCAGACTTGGTTCATCTGTGAAAATAAACCAAGGCAATGAAAAACGGGTTCAGCCAAGGTTACAGTATCCTCCAATCTGGTGTAAGATCATGGTAAATCAGTAAAATATACACCTACTGCACCTCATTTCTACCTTATTCAGTTACATATCTCCACTGTGCTATTATATATTTCATATTTACATACAAATTTTATGCATGATTGTTCACTTTTATTATTTCACACTAATTTGAGGGAAAAATTAAGCTAACAGAATTAAGAAAAAAAAAAAAAAGATTCTGCTGTTAATTATATATTTTTTTCTATGTGCAAAATCCAGTACCCTGGACTAGCAGCTGACAAATTCTTACAAACTGAACAGGGATGGACCTCACCAGTGTTCACTCAAAACCTCTACATTACAAAAGCATTGCAGGAAGCAGAAACCATAATTTTATGAATGGAATGCATCTTCATAGAAGAGCAGTGAAATATTGCTCCAAAATTAGACAGAGGGTCTAATAAAAAATAGTCTTTAAAACAAGAAATAAAACAAATCCTTGACCTATTCCTTTCTAATTCTAAGGGCAAACAAATCAGCTGAAGGGTATATGCAAATCCTATATTTTGCTTACTCTAAAGTCCACTTAAAGTCATTTCAATAGCTTTCACATGCTATCATACAGAACTGCTACAGATTTTTATACTGCCTCCTTCTGCATCAAGCAGAAGGCTTTAGTGATGGGATCGCTTCAATGTATAGAAAAATCCAGCTCAATATGTGAAATCTGTCTTCTGTCTTAATGTGATGTATTTTCCATTCACACATCCTCACGTGTACAGGAATCCAAAGCATTATACAAAGGCATGGCATTTTTTGTACTGCCAAAGTTATATTTGTACTTCCCATGGCTATGGGAAGCCACTGGGAGCACTTTGATAGAGACACAGACTTCTGGCTGGAACAGTTCTGAAAACACAACATTTAACCTCGTGTATTTTCTGCCCACAGTGGCAAGAAATACTTAGCACTATGCTAACAGTTACTACTAAAAACTGACTTAATTTTATTTCTTATAAAATATTAGTGTTTCGGGGGTAATGAGCAAATTCTGGCATCATTTCCAATTCAGTTTCTGGGACTAAATCTTGGTTTTTTTTAGGAGAGTTTGTGTTTAGCCACATCTAGAATATTTACCTGCTTCAGGATTGTTCTGCCTTTAGTCAAAATGCCAAAATGTTACTGTATATAAGCATTTTAAAGCAAGAGTGATTATCTGAAATCATCCCTTTCCTTTTTGCCCCACTTGACTATTTTTTGATAATTCATCCCACAAATACCATGTGATATTGACAAAATTCCTATTGTGAAATCTGGAAAAGATTCAGGCTTTTTATCAAACCTAAAAACTATCACTTTACTGTCGCTACATTATCATCTTCCTAACAAGCTCTTTAAACTTAAACACCAGCTTAAGAGAGTTCTGGGTCAAGTTAAAAGCACAGGGAAGCTCCTCAGAGGAATCAAGTTTATATTCAGCATGGATAAGAATGCAGCGGAAAAGGTGACTGAAGTTTTTAGCAATTTCCATAATGACTTCTCACTTGCTGCATTCTGTCCTACTTTCTTTCCCCACAGCCACCCAGTGGTCTCTCTTCTGCGGAGAAAATTCTCAATTGCCTCAAAGGGAAAATTCCTAATAATTTTTAATTCTATAGCAATGTACAATTTTCATAAAAAAAAAAAAAAAAGCTTACATTTGCAAAAAGATGTATTTGCAGATTTAACTTTGCACCTCCTGAGATGAGACCAAGAATAAAAAGCTATTTCCAATTTCTCACATATGGAGAATAACTACACATAGATAATATATGAACTGAGAAATTGCAGAGTGAATACAAAATTCATTCATCTGGAGATTATCACAGGAATGTATATTTATTTGCTCTCTAACTACAAGATACCTGGTATTCTCTCCTTGATCTTTAAGATCCAGTTAAAGTTATTCTTTTGAGGGAGAGCTGGCAATGTGCATACTGGGGATCAGCTTTGGAAGAGGAGAAACAAACTCCTTCAGGTTTCTTGCAGTTGTAAAGCATCAGTTTTGGCACTAATCCTCCTTCAGAGATATGTTCGGTTAATTTGCATCTTCTCAAATGTAGGTTTTTACAGCCCATCCCAGATGTCACCAGATACCTACCCATCAGAGGAGAATGAAAACCAAAGCTTCTAACTCATCCTAAAGTGGTGTGCCATATCAATTAAGAACAAAGTAAATGACAGACAAAGTATTGTTATTGCAGAAGACATTCCAAATAGCAGATTCAAAGTAATTTGAGGAATTCGTACCTATTCTCAATTTAAAAACCCTGCTCTAATTATCTTATCTGGCAATACCACAAATTCTTTAAGTAACCCTAAAGATGCACATGGGTGACAGCACTGTGAAATTTGTTATTACAGACTCTTCCAGTGTGTGAAATTTGGATGTTGTTAAAGTTCTCAAATACAAATGAAACAAAGTCCTGATTATATACAAATTCAAGGTATAATCAAAACTGCTTTGTAACCTACAGTGAAAGCAAAAGGGGGGAGCAGTCCCATTTCCTAAGTGACAAGAGCACTTCCCTATAGTTAAGAATATGCCTAAGTATTTGCATAGGCAATCAGAACCAAAATTAAACAGGCAGGCTTAATCATAGCTTTCAGGTAACAAACTATTATAGAAACAGCTCTCTAGTGATTTATGACACGAAAAAACTATCATCATAATACCTGATGCATTATTCACAAATGAAATGTGACTAAAAATAGGTGTGCATAAACAGTGTGTAAAATACAGTGGAATGAACTAGTGTTGAGAAAGTACATAATGAAATTAATCTCTTTACAACAGAGCCGCTAGTTTACTGATTGTTTACTTTCGAAGACTAGGAAGAGGAGATGCTGTGTCCGGACTCCAGCAGAACAGAGAGATGACACTATGCCAACTTCCACCTTGTCACATTTAAAGGCTATTTATTCCTAACACTCTCTCTTCCCTTTTTTTTCTGTTTTTGTGTTTCCCACATGTCTCTATCAGAATTCATTGCTTTCATTTATACACATTTGTATAATTAACTTCTGAAGCTCTACTTTACAAGCAAGTTATGTACTTTATCTAATGTGTATTCAGGAAGTGTCACATTTGCAGGCAGCAAATGGTTTCTTTTTTTTTTTTACAAACCAGGAAGGACTTTCCAAAGGTTACACAGCAATGGTGAGGCTGGTCAAACAGAGTTCTGTTAGCACAGCTGACAAAAGCTGAAGGGACTCAAGGGTGGGAAAGAAAAAAAAAAAAAAAAAAAAAAAGGTAAGAATGAGTCTTCACTCAACAGAAACCACGGTAGATAGATTCTTCACCTGCTGGAAAATGTGGGAGCTCCTGAGGGAAAGCTGTCTTCCAGAATGGAAAAGAGATGATGGAAAGTTGGCTAGAAAGACAATGTTCAAATATTTATTTGCTAATACCCTATCTTAAATAGAGCTAATCATATTCTATAAAAACAGCTGTAGGCAAACCCTGTTCAAACATCTGATGTCTTAAATCACCTTAAATCCAGGAACTCTGGACTAAAACCAGCAATGTCAGAAGGAACTGGACCTGCAACAGTTCTCATTTACACCAAACACTGAACAGTTCCAGGAAAACTGGTGAAGCTCTTCATGAAAGGCTGGATGTTACACTTCTGTTGGGAGCAGAGTCTTCTCATGCAGTGATGAACCCTCACCTGAAAGCCAGCTAATACTACCCTAATACCGGATGGGTAAAAAGAAAGATAAGGAAAAGATGCCCACCCTGTTAAACAAGCAATAGGTGGCCAAACACACATACACCTCGGTTCACATTCTGGCACCTCCATACTGAGGCTTAAATGAGTCCCTCCCTCTGTTTACACACACTCCTATTTAATTTAGTTTCTCTCTATATAAAATTCATACTGCATGACATAAACCTCCCTAAACTGCAAGCTCAGAGAAAGCAGCACAACTATGATCCTAGTAGCCAGCTGCACAGCCAGCCCGGCACTGGGGAGCTGAAAATTTCAGAGCTCCTTCCTATCTGCTGAACTAGAAAAACAGTTCCACAACCTGAAGATGATAATGTATTGTTCTAAAATCCTCTCAGGTAATTATTTAATTAGGAAAATTTGACAACTGGGTGTGATCAGATCCTCCATTCAAGCTGGATCGGATCCTTCATAAAAGCTGTGCTCTGCTTTCTAAAATGTCAGCCATTTGACAGCTGTTTATTCTCAAGCTTGTGTGCTGTGTCCATTTCCTCCTCCCTTCCCAGTTATTTACTTTCAGATTACCAACTCTATAGAGCAGGTGTTACCCAGAGAAACAAAAGCAAATGGACAGGGAAAAAAAAAAGCCCTCAACTGTAGATCTTTGTCTGGTAGGGTGGCATAAAACCAAACACGCAGAGTACTAAAACAGCCTTCCCATTCTGCTTTTTAAATGCTGTTTGATTATAGCATTATAAATTCTATCCTGCCTAAAAGTGTAATTGCTTCCGAAGAACATCGTTTCATTTTTCTGTCACTCTGAAGATGGAAAATAACAGATAGCACAGAAGATCGTAGTTAACTTTGTGTTTTTTTTTCTTCAACATTTGTTTTTACTATTGTTGCATTCATTTTGAATAAGCAACTTTTATTGCTGCAATTTGCCCATGGAAGTCATCCCCTGAATGTAATGCATGTTGGTAAATCATAACTAAGAGCTGACCCAGTTAACCAAAATAAACCTTCAGATAGGTAGTGCTAACGAGAGTATTTTAAAATCTTTGGAATTTCAGTTCACACGGAAATTTCATTCAGTTCAAGGAAAGGGAACATTGCAGAACTGGACCCCAGATTTTAAGTGTTGCAAAAAATAAATAAACAAAAAAAAAAATGTTTCTTAAATATGAATCAGTATGATCAAATGAAATCAAAAATCTAAACGGAAAACACTCTGCTGAAGAATTTTTGGGGTTTATCGCTGTCAGCCAAGTCACTAACTCCAAGATGTGTTCACCTTCATTCATTTGCTTGATATTTACTTTGGGATCTTGTCTTCATTAACATTCGTCTATTTCCAGAAACCCGTGAGAGATGCCTAATTCCCAACTTCCCCTCCTTCTTCCTTTCTTTCTTCTTTGAGGACAAAGTAAGAAGTAGGATAGTGCCTGGTGACTACAGCCTCCTCCAACAAATGGGAGCAGTCACTATAATCCATGCAGAGATGCCGTGACAGTCTTCTCAGTCTGAGAAGACATGAGGGCAGGACACAGAAGAAGCTGGGTACAATATTTTGCCAGTGTAAGAAACTAACTCCATACTGGAATACCGAGCTGTGCTCAAATCTAGAAAAGATTGCATGATAAGAGCAATAGCTCACTGAAGATGTTTGATAGCCTAACATCTATCATATCAGATAGCAAATAAAGCATTCCACATTCCAAAGTATAAATTATAACAAATCATTCTGCAAGAGAAATACACCATGATGTCCATATTCTTTAAAAATAGAATTAACATTCACATTCTTTGGTGGTGTCTTATCTCCATTAATCACAGATTATCATCCTTGCTGCTGCGTTTATAATTCACATCTGAAGAGTAAATAGAATATGAAATCTGACTTCCAAACCCTTTCTGACAGAGAGCTCAGGTTAATAGGAGACTCTCCTTTATAAGGACAACCCATGTCAAAGTTTCATGCTGTGGAGAATTCAGGGGCACTATCAGCATAAAACAGTTCTATCCCCAAATGCACCTCCCTGTTGCCATTTCAGGGACACCAGCACTAACATCAGTCCTGCTATAACTCATGAAAGAAGCTGTGACTTTTTTTTTTTTTTTTTTCAGCAAAACCAATACCCTGTCCAAAGGCAAGATCAAGCATTTCCTGGCAGGAATACCATAAACAGTTGCTACTGCCAAACATTCTGTATTGCAAAGCTGCTGCCTGGTAATAGTTGAAAAAACACAGACCATTTCTTAGCACACAAACTCGTCATCAGGCCTGAGGATGAGACCTTCACCTTCCAAGTAAAGCAACTGTCAGAAAGAACTGCTCTGAGTTCAGCTGAATTGTATTAACCACCTTTAGAAAGTTTTAGGGGAAAGATAGCCCTTCGGTGCAGACCAGAATGTAAGAATATCTTTAGCCCTCTTAGGACAGCAAGAGATAGACAGGTAATTATCTCCTGCAGAATAATGGGAACAGAAAATGTTGATGTGCCAGAAATCCCAAATATCTATCTTTCAGCACCAAAGATTGATTTTGGTAAGGTATTTTGTAGAATGTGTTGAGGTGCAAGCCTGAGAGATCAAAGACAAATGGGGAGGAGGGTAAACAAGTTTTTTACATGTGTCTGGGTGTTCCTGCCTTTTTCTGAATTTTGTAAGCTCATTATGTAATGCATGCTTGGTCTCACTTGCATTATTTTCTCTGAGGGCATCTGGAAGTATATTACATTTTGGGAGGCATGTACATCCTTCTGCTTTACCTTGTACTTGTTGGCTCTGATTTCAAGCTTATGTAACCATCATTGCGTGCTGTTAAGCTATGACTGAAAGAAAAGACCTTACACCCACTACAGCCAGCTGTACTTCCCTTAAAACTTCTAGTTACTGATTTTTACACCTTAAAATAGCTTGTTTTATCAACTTATTAGTTTGAGGCAAAGTAGGTATGCAATGTTATGTGCTAACTACCGGTTGAGAAAGGCTGTGCATCAGCAGACTGTTTAGTACTTGTCAAGTATGTTGCACTGAAAGAAACTCTAGAAA
Source organism: Aythya marila (assembly GCF_965140915.1). Taxonomy (NCBI): domain Eukaryota; kingdom Metazoa; phylum Chordata; class Aves; order Anseriformes; family Anatidae; genus Aythya; species Aythya marila. Next base: position 10,396,721 of record NC_139043.1, read on the forward strand.
AAAATAGGATGCAGTAATTTCCTAAGCTACTTTACTTCTCAAAAATTCCTTCTCAAAAGGAATAAATTCTATAAAGCTAAGCCTTGCTAATCTTTTCAGAAAAAAAAGTTTTTTAAGTTTTTGATGAGCACAGCTGTTCTGAATGCCCTACTGTTACTGGGAATGCTATAGTGTATTATTGACACTGTGAAATTGTTGAGATAAAAATAGAGTCATCCCAACCCCCCTCAAAGCAAAGGCCCTAAAACTCACATAGGAAAACTCAGTAATCCTACAGACACATTAACCTCCGTGCCCTTCATGCTCTCTCTTGACTGTCCAAAACTAGGAAGTCCCATGGTGCCTTCCTTCAGCTCTCCCACCACCAGACTCCCCCACATTTTTCTATCATCTTACCTGCAGACCATTTACCTGCTCATTTACCTGCTTTATTTCCTTTACTCACTCAGTCCAGTCTGCGCATTTCTTCCATCTCATTCATAGGTCACTTTTATCTGTTTGCAATTACCAGAGGTGACCGTCTCAAGGAAAAAATTTTCCAGGTCTAGTGGAGTCCTTCAGCAGCATTACTCATTTCAGCCCCTTATGTGACAAACATGCTTGACAAATCACAGGACCTTCCTAACCAGCTTACTGGTGAGACCTACACATCTCAAAGTCATGCCTGTGGTTTTGAAGTAATACAGGAGGTGATCCTCACCCAACCTACCTTCACTTTAAGCTAAGTCATTAGGCTCTCTTCACTGGGGGAAGAAAGGTGAATGACTCCCCAGGTGTGCTTGCCTTTCCCCAAGCATAACCTGAGCGTCTGATTTTTGCATTGTTATGATGCAATACCAACCACGTAGATATTTATAGCCAGAGAGATAGTCTCCCTGTCCTGGGAATCTTACACAACAGAGGACAATACCAAGTGGAAAGGAATAGCTGCATTCTGGGAGATATTCATCTGACCCGTGTTAGCTATGTACATTTGGGAAAGAAAAATTGAAATGTATAAACTAGATCTAGGTTAAAAGGTACCTGGAGTGATTAGCTCAAATAATCACATTTAGTTAGATGAATCCCAGCTCTCACGTTAGGAGAACTTCATCCTTCTTTGCTATCCCCAGACAACTTTTCACAGTCTACACACATTACCTGACTCCCCTGTGGCCATAGGTTTGGCCTAAATGAATGAACTGATGTTTCTGCTTTTCCTTCCTGTCACCTTGCCTCATTTTCTCATGCCTCCATCAGGCCCATTGAACATCTCAATTTTGCTGCTGCATTTGACTGGCTCCTCTATGAGAATGAGTAACCCCATCGAGTCATCAGTTTACATATTTGTAGAGCCTATACAACATATTAATCTTCATTCATGACCTTCAATTGCAATGCATTTACTTTAATACCTCATTTCTCATTTCCTTTTTTAAACATCCACATTCCCCAAATGCCTCTACTCCTTGGCCTCTCTTCTGATTGTTCCCCTGAAAACATGCTGTTTGTCTCTTCTTCTTCTGCATCTTCACCTGCTTGTTCTTCACCTGCAAACATAAAGTCATTTCACCAGCAACAATATTACTTAACTTCCTAAATTTATCAAGAATGACCATGCTGAGCCTGACCAAAGGCACATCCAGCTCAGCATCCTGTCTTCAACGGAGATTAGCAGTGGCCTTTCCCTCTTGGATGCTTTCCATCCTTTGCCAGCTTTATCACCAGGACCAGGTTGATCTTTCCTTCAGTCTTCATTGGATGCCCTCCTAAATCTGCTTGTAAACACTAACACGGATTTTAGCAAGACCTTAAATATCCGGTACTTGTAAGAATAGCTTCAGAGGTTTTTCAAAATTTTAGGCTTACAGTGAGGTCAAAACATTTATTGTTTTGAGGAAGCTGGCATATATACTATTTTGGGCTTCCTTCCTGTGGATTTGGATATATCTGACCAAAGCCAATCACCTAAATGTAAGATCATATTCTTATGCTCTCAATGTAAACCTGATCAACAAACCTCAGCTCTCCACTTATCAGTGGCCTCCACTGCCTTCAGGGACTGCAGTTGCCCTTTTCTCACTGAGGGCAGTCTCTCCACACTGATGTTTAAAAACATTGCTGTTCACTGTGGCAAAGTTCACAGGCAACTGATTATTTATCATCAACGTGTCAACATCAAATACCCTTTGCTGTTAGCAGAACTGCCCACGTATTCCAGGATCTAACAGCTAAGAGTAACCTCATTTCCTCTTGGTAGACTGACTGATGGCATGGCATGATGATGGTACAGTATGATGAAGTTTTGGGGTCTGGTATTCTTCCTCGGTAACAAAAAAAGAAGTAAGACAAGTAGAAATACTATTTTACTTCACCAAACAACAATGAGAAATGTTTAAGTATGCTCAGGTGCGAAGCAGAAAGGAGCTTGTATTTCCAGAACTTCATCTGTTTTCTCTCAATCAAGTAATCAGATAAAAGAAGAAAACCTCTCTAGAAATCCCATCCTATGGACAACCTCCAGAACACCCTGCAATGACTTCCTTTTACCTATAAATGAATTAATTCACTTCCTGTCTATTTGACCCTCTCAACAAATACAAGTCAGATGACAGTAAAAGAAGGTGTGGACAATACATTTCAAGTTGGAAAGGATAGTGTAGAACAGTCGTGACCTGATGCCAAAAAAATCCATGCATATTCTTATCTCCTTTTCAATTGAACTAGCAGATACGCATACCTTGGTATCAAGATAGACATAAGCATTGCTTTTTAACATGACTGCTTACTTAGAAACGTTTCTAGAATACAAGAAAGCAAGTAAATACTTTTGATGAAGGGAAAATTCTTGCATTGAATCCTTCACTTTATGAGTACATAGCACTGTCTTACTTAAATTATTGTCTTGTTAGGTTTCTTTGCTACCATTGTACCATAAATTACATATCATTGATAATTATATCAAAGCAATACGATACCAAAATAACTCCGTGCCTATAAGAAGTCCCAAATTACTCTGTCATGGCAAAGTCAAGCAATTCTATCTGCTGAACAGATGGTAACACTAATTCCCAACTTTCTCAGCCAGTTGCTGCAAGACTCAACTGGAATTTTGATCCAAATGCTGTGGAAGTCAATGGGAAGGCTGACATTGACTTCAGTGAGCTCAGCTCAAAGTTGTGGCAGGAAGCAAAATTTAAGTCTGGTTTCAGCCATGGCTCTCCAAGATAGTTGACAATGAGAAATGAGAACAATAGTTACGTTAATTTTGTCATGGTAACATCCACCCAACAAGAACTAAACCAAGATCCACATTTTTGCCATTCCCCATGCAACAGCCACAGGCAAAGGCTCTCTATCACGACATCCTTTGCACCATATTTGAAGCACTGACTCAAAGCCAAAGGTTTTCTATTTTGTTATTTGTCCTACTATTTACTTCATCCTCTTGTAATGTAAGAATCCGCACTGAAGAAATTCTTTCCACCATTGGTAAATGAAATCCCTGTTCTTATTTCTTACTTCTGTTCAACTACAATCAAAGGAAATTCCTAACCTATGCTGAAATTATTTCTTTCCACCATTAAACATTCACACTGCACTTTTTGAGAGTCCTACAATTTACATGCAACGTTATATAAAAGTCTTTGAGTAAAGTCAACCTCATTTAAATGCTAATGAAATGTAACACGCTCACAGCTATGGATTTGAAAGAATCTTACATGTTTATAAGATGAAATTTGACCAACTTGTCTTTTTGTTAAAAATTAAAACCATAGGCATGCAACTGGCAGAAATTTGCAAATGATGATTTGAATACAACTTTGAAGGAACTTCTTACATGGTTCATGGAACAAATGCTTCTAGAAATTTCCACAGCAGTACACATTTAAGAAGAAACTTCAGATTAAAAAAAAAAAAAAATCAGGATGATGAGCAGCACAAAGGATTAATTTCTATTCCCAAAGTATACTCGCATTCACTGAAGGTTATACGCATCATTTTACACATTAGAGGTCAACGCGAAGGCACTGCAGCATGCCCAGACTTACTCTCTTTACCAGTATATATCAGAATGATATATGGTATATACCAGTATATATTGGAATGACTTCTACTATAAAGTATTTTAGGACTAATGAAATAATTTGATAATCAATGTTCACAGTTTACTTTGGTCTCTACTTCACCCAGCATATCTACTACAAAAATTAGAAGTTTAACTATGAAGTTTAAATACGAAAATTTTAAGTTTAACTTATTCCTCAGCATAATCATCTGCTAATAAAAAAGTTACTTATAAAAAAAAATCTATACAGCCATCATTACAGGAGCAGAACAATCCAAGTCTGAAGAATTTAGCAGGCATAATTGGGATAGATTGTTTACAGAAGATTACTTTGTAAAACACTTTTTAAAAAGTTCCACAATCTCAAATGGATTGTGTTTTATAAACAAATAAAGATTAATTTAGAATATTAAATTCCCAGTCCTGCTGTTTCACCAAAGACTAATGAACACTAAAATGTACTCGGTGTATTTTTTGTTGTGGAAAGATAATATCTTTCCTGGGCTAAACCTGGGAAAGAGGCAGAGAGAGAAGGGCCATACTTTTCCTTATTTGTTCACATTTTAAAAACTACTATAAATGTCAAGAAATGGAAGAAGCAGAAAACAATATGTGCTCTTGTTGAGAATAGCATCTTATAAAAACACCTCCCCACAGGAACAATCTACAAAGCCTCATGAATTATACAGGCAGAAGAAGCACAAATCCAAAGATACATTATTTTATTTAATTATGACTTTAAAACTTCCAATTTCCTAAACAAGTTTGTAAGTATGTGACAAAAGAAACAGATCGCCATTTGGAGATGACTACCATGATGGGAAGCACAGAGAAAAGTTGAGGAAAAAAAAAAGACAAAAAGAACAAAATAAGATGAAAACACCCCATCAAATAATAAAGATCATAAACTTCTACTTCAGAATCAGCTTTTAGGAAGACTTTCTGAAACACTTAATAGAAACAAATTAATACAAAAAAAAAAAAAAAAAAAAAACCTGTTTCTGTAATTACATGGCTTTTAAAGCAGTTTCCAGCACGTGTTATAGAGGTTTTATAATGCATGTGTTTAATTTTCAGTTAAAGAAAATGGGACTGTCCAAGAAGAAACTAAATGGGTATCTTCCACCTATAACCATAAAGAATCCCCAGACTCAGATACCTTGTAAAATTACATTTGCATCTCCTCTTTGTGCCTAAAAATTGCAGTCTACAGTTGTATGGAATCTACTATAATAGATAGTTCGAACTTGAGATTACTAAGATTGGTAACACTGGTCGATAAAAGAAAGAAGGGAACTCTAAAAGAAGGGACAGCTAAAACTGTTTCAGTTTCAGCAATGCAAACATTTTCCTGTATCTTGTCAAATGCAATAAACCCTTCTTGTCACATGCAATAAACCCAGAACTGTGAGATATCAGATATTTCCCCATCCCAGACAGAAGTAGAAAGGTTGAACTTGCTTCACTGCTATTGACAGATCTCTGAACCATACCTCCTAGACCACCGGATTCACTGTGTAAATGCAGCCTGCTCTGCCCCCACTCCTTTCCAAGGACAGCCTTTACAGGCTGGCAGGCATCCTTGCTGAGGCAGAAGCACAGGGAAGCTACAGGGAAGTGACAAACACACAAACATTGCTTTGTAGCTACAACACACTGAAAAGTATTTTGTGACCCAGATTGATTGGCACTTCATGTTCAGGGAGAGTGAATCAAAATCTGGCTAGTTTGAAAGCACAATGCATAACCCAGCACATTATTATTAAACATAAAAATTGCAGCTCTTACTTTCAGTATTTTTATGCAAGCTTTCTCCCCAGAAGATTAGGAGAAACAGTCTATATCTATAGCAACCAGGAGAGAGAGAAGGAAGGGAGGGGTATATCCAGTCCAAAATGTTTTTCCTTAAAACCTTGCATCACCACCTTCACTAGAGCAAGCATTTAATAGATCATTTTTATTGCCACTTGACTCAAGCCTCATTTAAAAAAAAAAAAAAAAAAGTCAGCTGATTTTAATTCTTCCTTAATAAACAGAGCATACATGAGGATACTTTTGTGAAAGGCTTGCTTTGTTACTGAAAGTCATTTTATATTTTGTCTTCCGAAGAAAAGGTTTCTTAGAGACAGCTAGTTTAGCTTTCACTCTCTGATCTCCATAACCACTCTAGGTAGCTCTTAAACTGGGACAAAAAACAAGTTACGACCTTCTTGGTTTAAGGTGAGTTTGGGGAAGATACTGCAAGTGAAGTGAGACTGACTGTGTTAACACGTATCGTTGGTGACAATTCTGGTGAGCCTCAGTGCAAGGGGAGGACTGACTGCCTGGGAGGGTCACAGGGGAGAACAGCATCGACCCTGAATGCACGGAGTTTGTTTTCAGGACCCCTCCTTGCTCATGAGGAGGATTTTAGCAGGTGGGGAGTTCTCCTCTAGATGTCAAATCCAGAAGGTGTCCTCTAAAAGAGGAGGGGGTTTGTCTGGGCACATCTCAGCAGAAGGAGGCTGCTTAATGGTCTTCGTGGGGTTGGACTGGGTATTTTTAGACGCCTCTAAACCACCCTTAACCACCTCAGCCCTGCTGATTCCCACCTCCAGCAGAATGACTGAGGGGTGGTCACCCCCAAAAGCCGGGGGTCTGTGGCCTAGGGTTCTGCATTTTCCAATGATGATGGCTGAAACCCCCTCAGCTGGGGCGAGGGGCAAACGCTTCAAGGCTGGCTGCCTCCCCACTGCACCACCCCGACTTCAGGGGCCTCGCTGGAACTTCGCAGCGCTGAGGGGAGCCCAAGAGCCTCGTCCCCCCCCGCGGTGCATCCCCCTGGGACGCGGGCGAGCCGGGAGGGAGCCGGGGAGCCCGGTGGCGAGCTGAGGATGCCGGTGGCCGTGAGGTGAGCGGAGGACGGGCGCGGCCGCCCGTGTGAGGCCGGCAGCTCCCGAGGGAGGGCAGGAGGGGAACAGCTCGGCCCCGCTGCCCGCCAGCCCCCCTGCGCCCCCCGCCCCGCTCCCCACTCACCGATCCGCGCCTCGCCGGCGGAGGGCGGCTGGCTGCGCGGGGCGGCGGCGGCGACGACCTGCAGCAGCAGCAGCAGCAGCACCGCCAGCAGCAGCAGCAGCAGAGGGACGACGGAGCCGAGCGCCCCCATCATGCCTGGCCCATCGCAGGCTGCCTCCCCGCCGCTCCCTTGCCCGCCGCCGCCGGCCCCCCTCACTCCATGCCGCCCGCTTTCCCTTTCGCCTCCTCCCGCAGCCGGTTCAACACCCAGGACAGCGACCGCCGCCGGGCCGGCTCTGCTCCGCTCCGCTCCGCCCCGGCCCGCCCGGCGGAGGCGGGGGCTGCCCCTTCCCGCTCGGCGGCGCCGCCTCCCCGCTGCCTGCTGAAGGCTCCCGGCTCCCTCCTTCCCCGCCCGAGGGCGCCCGGACCCTCGGGGAGAACCGGGGACGAGGCCTGGGGCTGCCCCCGAGCCCCTGGGGGCTCTGAGCCTGCCCCGGGTGTGAGGCGCTGGTCCCCTCATCCTCCACCTCCCGTCCCCATCCCCAGCCTCTCTGGGACTGGGAGCACTGGGTCTACCTTTGGGAGGGAGCAGCGGGCTCAGGCACAAACACGGAACTGAGGGAGCTGGGGTTTTTAGTCTGGAGAAGAGGAGGCTCAGGGGAGACCTTATTGCTCTCTACAGCTACCTGAAAGAAAGGTGTGGGGAGCTGGGGGTCAGCCCCTTCTCACAGGTAACCAGTGACAGGACCAGAGGGAATGGCCTCAAGCTCCACCAGGAGAGGTTCAGGTTGCAAACAAGGAGACATTTCTTCTCAGAAAAAGCAGTCAGGCACTGTGATGAGTTGCCCAGGGAGGTGGTGGAGTCACCGTCCCTGGGGCAGCTCAAGGAAAGGTTGGACGTGGTGCTTAGGGACATGGTTTAGTGGGTGACAGTAACAGTAGGGTGGTGGTTGGACCAGATGATCGTGGAGGTCTCTTCCAACTTTAATGCTTCTATGCTTTTTCTGTGATTGACTACCTCTTCACTCACAAACTCTCAGTGTCACATACTGAGTCCTCAACGCAGCAATTTGCAGTCCCCAGGCTGAAATAGCACAGCTGCTGTGTTTGCTGGCAGGAGATCTGTGTTTGGACAGGACACCCAGCTCCATGCTGCTGTGAGGGATGACTGGGTCCCAGCCCTCTCCGTCACCCCAACATCTATCTGCCTAATTCCTCTCTTGCTGCTGAAGTTCAGATTCTTCCAATCGTCTTCATACTTGAGGTAAACAGCTCTCTACTCCCTGACAAACTTCATCCATGACTTTAGTCAGAGTCATGACAGACACACTCAAAGGTACTTTAAAGGATTAAAATTTGTAATACATGAAGCGACTTTGCCATAGACCAGAAAATTAAGAAAGCCCACAGAACAAAATGATCCTGGAAAAGCATGGGGTGGCTGAAGGGCTTTCTGCAGCCACTTTCCCACCTTCTTCCTTGCTCACAAAAGTGGCAGCTGGACCAGGGTCAGCACACGGCATCCAGCCACCACAATGGAACCAGCTGGGACCGTGAGGTGGTTAGGCCAAAGCTGGTGGCCCAGGGGCAAGCCTTGCCCCAGGCTCTGGGTACAGGGCTGCGTGGAGGTCTGCAGGGCCCAAACAGGGCTCTTACAGCTCTTGGTGCCCTGATGAACAGTTGCAGACTCCTGTTTTACTCAGGGAATAGCATGAACCTCTATGCTAGGGAAAAGTCATGGTTTCTAGAGCTTAGTGCAAAGTCCCCTCCTTTGCTGGGTGGTTAAGGCTGGCATCTTGGCTGCAATCAAGAACAATATTTGATTTGGAAAACAGAAATTTCAAAAAAAATATATGGACACTGGTTGCTGGGTGCTGGCCCAAGGTTTTCAAAAGGGATGGGTGATGTTTTGAAGCATTTCTGTCCTTGAGGTGTGTTACATGCTTGCTTACACCTTGCCTGGGAGTGGTTTCATGAACCCAAAAGGTCCCTTTAAGCCAAATGTTCTTTACCTCAGGAAATCAATTTAAACGATTCCGAAAGAAATCTGAGCACTGAAAGGGTAGAGGCAAAAAAAGGGGGGAAAAGCATTATATGGAAAGGACAAGATGAGAAATGAAAGCACTGAAACATAAATTAGTATATTCTCATGGGTTATGCAAACCATCTGGCTTTAAAAGCTAGTAGTAGGAACAAGGAAAAAGGTCATTTGAATTAGCAGAGAACTGCAAAACAACTGAAGGTAAGAAAGGAGCAAATGGCAGGCACACCGAGAGAACAAGTTGTTCGTCAAAATACAAAATAGTGGTATTATTGGAAGTCATTGCAGCTCTGCATCAAACGATTTGCATAGCTCCTGTGAATTTATGGTCAAATACTATGCAGATTTTAAAATGAAATTAAAATACTCGTAGCCACTTTGTACAGGGGATTAGCAAAATAATCACATTTGTTCAAATGCATGTGAAGCAATGTGAAAAATTAAGAGAGAAAGGGCATTCGGTAAAGCCAGGAAGAAATCCTTGAGTACACGAGGTTAGGAAAGGCAGGAGCAATGTGTCAAGAAAAGAGTAAAGAGTCAATTGGTAGGTGAATGGGGCATTTGGAAATAACTCAAGTAGCAGTTCTCAGGACTGGCAAGTCTGAAGTATTCCCTGCCTGGCTGTATTTTATGGTTTTATAGTAGGCTGCACCTAGGAAGGATACACAGTCCTGTTTTAAAGCTCCGGGAACAGACAGATTGAAGTCAGTAGGATTACATAAAATGAGTTTGATTAATGACATGGGTAAAAACTGCAAGCCTTCAGTCTGTGTGTAAATTAGATGAATAACAGAATTACAGCGTAAATATGTTATGACACATGCAGGTTACTTGCCGGTTCACAATCTTTTTCTCAAGACATTTCTCGGTGCCAAGGTTTTTAATAGCCTGTATAATAAATTAAGCATCTGAGCTTAGGCCTAACAGCCTTTATGAGGTTGTTTTGATTGTGGTTTTTATTCTGGTGTTTTCCATGGGTTTCAGAACTGTGGAAGAAGAAATCCTGAAGGGTGTAAGTCATTTGGGAAAGACTAGGAAAAATGAAATTCTATTCTTGAAGTCAGGGATGCTGTGGGGCTCTAACAAACCTTTAGGACTTGACAGTTTTGAAAAAGGAATAGAAGAGTGCATCAGTAAGTTATTTCTGTAAGGACATATTTATATTTATTTGGTAAGGGGTTCTAAACTGGTAAAGACACTGAACGGTCACTAGGAGGTGAGAGTGTCAGTTCTCCATTGGCAATGTGTCTGGAGGTGAATGAGAGACTATATGGGAGGATGGCGTTGGGAATTACAGCTCTGAAAATTTCAGCACAGTGAATAACATTAAAGTTTATCATGTCCTTAATTGCTGGAGCTGAGTCTATTATTCCCTTACAGGTGTAAAAAAAACGTGGCAGGCAAAGTGAAAGGAGAGCTGGGTAATCTATATGATTTTATACATATGAGAGATTTGCATCCTTATCCATGGTAACCACAGCTGAACAGAAGGTTTTCAACACTTTGCTGGTTGAAAATGCTGTGTTGTCTGACTAAGGCTTTTCATGAGAAACATGTGGTTTAAGCAAACTTCCACTCGGAAGGGGATTTTTCTGAGAATGATCCCAGAATGACAAATTGCCTGGTAGCCAGGACACCTGCCCGGCATGAGATCTTAAAGGTTCATGTTTTCTCTGTTTGATTCAAAGAGGTGACCTAACACTAAGAAGGTCACTCTCTCGCTTTTTCCCTGTCTCTCTCTTTCACTGGGCCATTCAATGCTGTTATTAAAAGCAAACAGGTTAGAAAGGACGTTGGTAGCAGAGGTGGTTTAGCATGGAAGAAGCTGAGTTAATGATAGAGCTTTTAGAAATGTAAGAAGAAATGGTACCAAGATTACATGAACAAAAAAATGGATGGTGGGAAATAAATGTAGATAAATATATGATTCATTTAAAGTAGAGCACTGCCAGAGAATGATCTGGGCATAAAAAATACACAAAGAGAAAATACTCATAATAGTTACATAGATTCATAGCATATCTGAGTTGGAAAGGACCCACAAGGATCACTGAGTCCAGCTCCTGAGTCCCCAAAGGACAACCCCAAAAAAATAAAAATAAAAATAAAATCAGATCCCAGACCCTGTGTCTGAAAACATTGTCCAAATACTTCTTGAACTCCTGCAGCTTGGTGCCATGACCACTTCCCTGGGGAGCCTGTTCCAGTGCCTGACCACCCTCTCTACATGCTTATAAGCAATTAAGTGATGTGAGTAAAATGTAGTAAACAGGATTAAAATAATAAAAGCTAAGTGTGAGGAATATAAAACACAAAGGTAGCATCTGAATTTCTCCATGTACTCAAGTAGTGAGGTCATGTCTGTGAACTTTTGCAGACCTGTTTTTTATTTACAGCCGGGAATTATGTATACACAAGCACAGGTACATCTGTGGGATCATAGGAATAGTACACGTGTATTTGTGCACGGTACAACTGCGTGCTCTGTCTCAGGATCACAGAGCTGTTTGTCAGTTTATCCAAGTATAAAGAGCCTGAACAAAAGGTCAATTCCAGCTATGCTTAAGACCTGCATAGAAAAACACACCTTTTTTTTAAAAAAAAAAAAAAAAAAAAAAAGATATTAAAATTACCTTATTAATTTTTTCTTCCCCTTGCCGCCCCTTCCCCTCTCTTCCCCCCACCCCATCAAGGCCTCTGAGTGGGTTAATTGCAGATCATTTGTCCTGTTAATGGGTCCAAAATCCACAGGGAACAATATCTATCAGGCAGTTTATCTAAGATTCAGTAACCTAGATATCTTGGCACAGCTTTAAGATGTCTTGGCGGCGAATGAGGAGAGAAGGAGATAGAAAGGCTTATGCTATATCCATGCCCAGACAAGACAGCATTTAGACTCTTTTACTATGTACATTTAATGCTTCTTGAGGATGTAGGTAAAATATTCTCAGACTTTACATGAAAAATGTTAAATACTATTAACGTCAGAAATAAGTGCAGTGAGATGATTTAGCTCAATAACGTCTTCTATAAAGACAGTTATTTAACCCTTTGTCATACAAGAGTCTTAATGGCGTCTGTGCACAGATTTCATTGCAGATTTTCTGTATGGACCCAAATGGAGCTCTTTAGAGGTTTGGCACTGCACATGTATTCTCTGATACCTTCTGTACTGGTTTCAGGGCTCAGAGAGCTGGTTGAGCTGCAGTAATCCTCCTGCATCTTGTTGTGACTTAAGAACTTCTTGCAGAGGCCTGTGAATAATGAGAATAGAAAAACCATCAATGGAGCCACAACTTGGAGGACCATGAGGAATACAAGAGGAATGGTACAATTGCCACTTGGCATATTAAGGGTGCGAGCAACCATAAACTGCTTTAGGAGGCTGACGAGCTCTGGACCCTGTTCAGGACAATTTGACAAAGACAGTATTTGAACAGTGACTGAGGTACTGGTCACACGTTCAAATTCTTGCAATTGACATTTTAATTATTCAGTGTTATTGATGGAAAGTTGAAACAGACAAGATTAAATATATATATATATAGTGTTTTCCTTTTATTGCAACTGTATTGTGGAGGCTGTAATAGCTCTTGGGACTGAAAGTATTCAGAAAGTTACCAGTAATGTTGCACCATGTGCTTACAAGTAGCTTTTTTTATTCAGGGATGTTGAAAAAGTCTGTGCATGTTTATCTAGCTGTGTGTGTTCAACCCTTTCCTTAAGAGAAAACATCTCACTTATTTGTTCCACATACACATTTTAAAAATACTGGATTCAAGCAGGCTAATATTTAATATGTAGCATTTATTTTGAATATTTTAAAACTGTTAAGAATGAAGAACTTTATCCTGCAAATCCTGCCTCAGGTCATATCAGCAGTGATTGTGGTCTCTGTTTCTCAGGTATTGAATATTTCATGGTATTACTAAAAGTACTTGAAAGGATCTTAGCATCCAATACAGAGATCACTGATCATCAGTGTTAGATTGATTTCATATCTATAAAACTAGCAAAGTCTGAGAGATTTTTAAATGAATTCTCACTTGATCCAGTATTTGCAGGGTGTAGAAAATGTCAGATATTGCCATCAGATGAGTACACAGTGGTTTCTATACTTACTCTGTACCTTATTGCAGGTCATTTGGCTCCGGGATACCTCTGAGCAGTCTGGGACAGGGTGACCAAGTATTTGTTATATAATTACAAACCCAAACTACATTTTCCCTCATGTTTGGGAAGAATGGAAAACTTTTTTAAAGATAGTAAAGAAAAAATTGCAGTGGTATCACCCAATGAATAATACTAAATGAATGCCCTTTCAGCATGTTGTATGTAGTTAGATAAAATAGTCTCCGTTGACAGAAGATTGTGGTGGGATTCATTTTATGAATATCACAGCAATTCAGTTGTATCTAGGAACAATGTTTTAATGTACTGTTGATTTCAGCTATTTTAAAGCTTTCCTTGCTTCTAAAACAGTATTAGAAAATGGCTTTACTCTGGAGCACGTTAGAATTTTTACTCGAGGTATTTCTGCATCACTGAGAAACAGGAGTTCAATACGGAGCCAGAAGGAAAAATCTTCAAGAACTGTGCAACTGGATGACTGACAGAGGTTTTTTGGAAAAGGAAGAAAAAAAAAGTAGGTTGATTTTAGTTATGACTGGGAAGCTGTGAGCTGGTCTTTTATTCCCTGTGCTGTAACAGAATGATAATGGTTTTTATGCGCTGCTGGAAAGAGCAGCTGGAAAGGAGCCTAAAATGGAGTCTTCAGGGCCCGAGAGAGGAAATGCAGCTAGAGAGAAAATTGAAATTACCTGTGAGAATAGCAGGAGATGTGACTGAAAACTATAAATGTGACTTACATTAACTGAAGCCCTAAACATCTCAGTTTGTGAGTGCTTGCTTAGGTTAGTGCGTTTTGAGTTGGTTTCTAAAACTGTAGGAACTCTTGGTACCAGCCCAGCCACTTCAGTGTGTGTGGTACTTTGGGTCTGTGTGAAAAAATTCCACAATGTTCTTTGCTAGGGAGGCAGCAGAGAGCAGATTCTGTAAAGGTAGGTCTGGACTGAACCCAGTTTTATTTGATGTACATTTACAATTCTAGCTGACTTGTTCAAATAGCACTTCTGGCAGTATCTACATCAAATGGGGTGCTGTGGCTGTGCCTGATATCCATGTGGTGGGAATGAAGGAAAAGGTAGAACGAAGCACCTGCAAGCAGCAGTGTATGGATATTCCAACCCAGTGCAGAACAGCCCTCCGGCGTCTCAAGGTGGGGCTACAAAAACATGAATCCAGACTCTGAGCCCACTTCTGAAATCTGTGCATCCAGTGTCAGGCTGTGAAAGGAGCTTGTACTTCACTGGGGGAGGGACGACCTCGGTGAGCACCAGCACAGGTCACAGACATGCACTAGAGCCAGAACTCCTTAAATCAGAAAAGCTTTGGCTCTTGCTAATGCCCATCAGCTCAAATCAATACAGAGGCTAAACGCCGTGGCTGGCCTGTCCAGAAGTCAGTGGAGACAAATTTCCAAGTTAAACCCACCTGAATTCCTAATGATTTCCATGGGTGTGTAGAGCACTTAGCACATCTGAAAAAATTACCATTTGAGCATATCAAGACGGTGTATCCAGATTAAATGATTAGACTTCAGATGTTTCTCTGTGAATGGATTCTTGTTCCTTGAAGAACAGGTTGAAACCCCTAGGTGTGTGATCCATGATTACATTTGGTTGCCATTGCTCTGAACAGATTTCAAATGTCAAGAGGGAGCCACATTTTTAAATGCATTAGGAGCTCTGAGATGCTCGATGAGAGGGAGGTCAGAAACAGTTAAAAAAAAATAATCTGTTTTTACCCATCTGCACTGTGATCTGTAAAGTATGAAATTTGGTGAATGGATTTTACAACCTATAACTAATCCCCTGAGAAATCTATTCCTCAGGTGCTAAATTAAAAGATGAATGAGATTAATGCACCTCGTCATCCTGAAAGAATAGACCTGTAGCTCTACCAAGGTGGAAGCTGGAGGAGTACTGTGGCTAAAAATACATGAATGGGTAGCTGAACAGGAGAGAACTTTATAAAAAATAATAATAACAAACTTAAAAATAAAAATAAAACTTTTAAAAAACTTCATAAAAGAAGCCTATGGGACTGAGATGCTCCTCAAAGCAGGGCAGTGATGGAAGGATAAGGAACTTTCATCTTGAAACGATCTGAGATTTTGTTAGCATAGTTAAGATTATGTAAAGTTTTGCTTTCCTGATTCATCAATCACCAGGTAAATTAAGATGGGTGTATTATCAAAATGTAAATTAAGAAAGAAAGAAAAGACATTCAGTTATGACTGTTGAAGTCACAACCTAAAAATAGTTGTTGTGTAGGATATATGTATTCAGAAATAGCCTCCAAATTTGAGAAAATGTGACTGCCTCTCATTTTCTAGTAACTGCTAGATTTTTTTTAAGATTTAAGTTATGAATGAACATATACACATGTGTAACCTGACAGTGTTAGGCAATATTAATCCAAATATGTATAACTCTTACAAAGACACATCCTATTTCTGAAGGGCAAAAACAAGTTTCCAGTTGCTGAAAAATCAGCTGAATAGCAAGAATTGGTTATTTTGGCTGAAGGAAAATAGCAGCCTATTGTAAGATGTCAACAGCTGCAAGAAAAATAAGAATTACTTGGAAATTAACCAAAGGGTCCTGACAACTGGAGAGATAAAGACTGTGTAATGTCGCTTTGTTCAGTATCTGTGCTGAAATCCATAGGGCTTGTTCTTACAGTATTGTTGTTTTCAGGCCTCTTAATTCCTGTGTTGCAGGACAAGATGACTTACTTGATAAATGTAAGCCTTTGTCCTGTAGGCTTCTTTTGGCTGACAGCATCTTTGGAGTCTACCTATGCTTCCCCCTTGAGTGCATCCCATACTCTCCCTCAGTTAATGACCAGTACAGGCCCCTTAGCAGGAGGAAGAAGATCAGTGGAGTATGAAGGAACAGGACATCTTGGACAACCACACAGCTATGAAGTTCTCTCCTGTTCAGCTACTAATTCCTATATTTTTTAGCCATGGCACTCCTCCAGCTTCCAGCTTTGGGGAATTTGGGTGGCTCGCTAAACAGGATGGCTGTCTTTGCCACATCAGTTGAAATTAGAGACGTAGTTCGGGGGAAAGTAAGAGCATGAGGAGAAAATCATGGCTGAATCATTGGCACGTGGGCCTGGTGCCCCAAGGAATTGCTGTACTCCCCCTGGGCATTGTGGTTGTGTGCACCTCATGTTGTCTGACCAGGGCCTGATTCAGAGGGTGCTTAGTGCTCAGCTGCTGCTGAAGGCAGGTGAGAGCTGTGCTTTAAGGTAAGAAGTGCTATACAATGTGGCATCTCATACTGAGTTCCCAAAATTCACAGAAAAAAATTAACTTAGTCTCACTATACATTTGTAAAATGGCAACAAGGAAACCTACGGGGAGCTGGCAAAGCAAATGAATCATTGTGAAAATCTGGGGCTGTGGTGCAAAGTGCCATAGTAATGTCACCGTGGAAGTTAACAGCTTTGTCCTCAGTGCTGGTACGGATGGCATGCAGCAGGTTAGGTGTAGAGCTGTGTGCTGAACAATGAGGGGAGAAAAAGCACCTTTACACTGTTCTCAACAGCGAGGGGTTTGAATCATCCACAGAGCAGAGATAGAGTGAGATCTGAGGAGGGAAGTTCATGTAGAATAAGTAGCTTGTCTTATTGTAACTAAAAATACAATGACTTCCAACATAATCTCACTCAAAGGTGAGGTTAAAGCTAGGCACGTCCTCATTTTGGTGTCTCCTGACTGTTGAGTGCCTGACTTTTCATTTCTAGGAGAGCTCCACGCTGTGCTGTCAGGTACTGCATAGCAGGATCTGGTTTCACAAAGTACCCAGCGTGGTGCTTGCATTTTCCAGCCCTGTGCTATGATGGTGAGGAAGCAAGGGACAGCAAACAAAGCCACTTGTGCTCCTCTCCACTTCTTTCTTCAGCATCTCCCTCTTGGGCTGCTCATTGCTGAAGACTCATTGGGCTAAGCTCATCTCTCTGTCCTATCTGTAAAATATTCCTCTGCTAAAGACCAAAATATTTGCTATAGCTGTTGTACAGCTATAAGCACAGAGTATTACTGAGAAAATTTCTGGGAGCAAATCTAGAATTGAGTGTGTTTGATAGCAACTTAGAATGGAGCAAGAACTGAACTCAGCTCATTTTCACTTTGGTTTTATAGCTTAATTCTTGCTAAGATGGGTTATTTTGAGTAGCATAAATAAATAAATGAATAAAGTGCATAGTTTCTAGTGTAAAAATGCTAGAAATTCTTCCTCGGGGCATTCTGGTGTCTCAAAGCACAAGACCATTGCTTATGAGGTGTTTCTTTTAAAGAAAGGCTACTGAGGATTTGCTGTGACCTGAAAAATAAAAGTAGGGAAAGTTCATGGTAATGGCAGCTGGGTAAAGGAACATTGTTTGGACTCCACTGAAATTACATCGTGTCTTTGTAAGCACAAGATTACGTTAAGAATATTCATAGGCTTTGGTGCAACTATTATAAGTTGAATAATAGAAGAGACAGGATGCTCTTTTCCTGTTCTGAATCACTGCTCTAAAAAGCCTTCGCTTTGCTCTCTGTTATGGTTCAGAGTGTTCTGGTGGAGCATCACAGACCAAACAAAAACACTTACTTGACTTCTCAAGGGAATCTTCCTCCTAGGCTGAGCATTTCTCATGAACTTTCCTGCTCTGTATAATGGAGCTTCCACTGCGTATGACTGGGCAGGTTGAATCATACAGAATTATTTTCTAATGCAATGTTAATAACCGTTGATCCATTGCTCTCAGTAAAGGCAAGGAGTCATGACAAACTTTGAAAAAGCAGGCCACTATTGCAAAAATCATAATATTTAAACTTTGTGTTTTCTTGTGCCATCCTAACATTCAGTGAGAAATTTATGGAGGGGTTGGCAGCTCCTCGCTTATTGAAAAACAGGGGCTGAGATGCTGGGCCCAGAGCTGGGGCTGAGCACTGGCAGCCACACAGAGGGGCAGGGAAGGCTCAGAGGTCGGATTTTGGGGGTGAATTTCTCCCTCACAGGGCCCTGGGCACAGCACTAAGAACCACCTCGAGTCCTGACCTGGCCTGGGCCCACTGTGCTGGAAAGAAGCCCAGAGCAGAAAGGGGAATGCCACCTTGCAGCAGGGGAATTTCTCCAACTGATTCAGGAGGCAGATGAAAAAGGTCCCTGCTTTGAGTTTTCTGACAGATATTTTAGTATTCTGCCATAAAATCCCCTATACTACTGATGAAGAATGGAATATCACAGTGAAAAGGTGGCAGAGGTACCATATGTCACTAGCAAGGGTTAAACATGGTTTGAAAGGATACTAAGACAAAAATTAACTTGTAACTGCTATTTTCCTTAGGAGGTGAACTGCCGCAGGAAGTGTAAGAGATAAAGGGAAGAAGATGGTCTTTGTTGTAGGTTTGTGAAGAAAGAATTCTCCTCTTCCCCTTCAACACTGTTAAAAATAAATAAAATTGTTTCCATATATATATAGTTCCACATATTTAACATATTTCAGGAGCCAAAAGCATGATGCCTGTTCCACTGGGCTACTTGCATAGGAGAACCTATGATAGAGCAGCGCTTTCTAATATTTGATCCCATTGAAATGAGTTCGCTTTCAAGCATTCAATCAACGGTTCGTGATACACTGATAAATTAAAAACTGCAAGCTGGGTTCCCTGCTCTCAGCATGATGCTCAGGGCAGTTGAAGGCTGTGATCTTCACCAGGAAGATAAGAATTCCCCCGAGGCAGGCTGACTTGTGATGGATGGCTCGGGAACCAAATATTGCTGTCTATGCCCGCGCAGATCAAATCAGGGAACGGGGAGGGCTGTAATCAGATCCCTCTGTGAGCTCTCTCAGTTCCTTGCATCAAACAGATCTTGATTTCCTTGCGAACTGACTGGTTTTACATTTCTTCCTTTTCAGTCTTCACATAACCTAAACTTTCTAAATTCTGACAAGAGCAGACATCTGAATGAGTAAACAAACAAACAAAGCCCTATAAGCACCAAAAGTTAATACCCCCCCTTTTTTGGTTGTTGTTTGTTTGTTTAAAAATGAGATTATTGGGTCATATACCTCTAGTATGCCATGCAGCATAAGTCTCAGATGTTCTTGCTACTGTCCTTAAATTTGGATGTTGTTGCAAGGATCCTGTGTGGATGGACCAAAATGTGTGGTCATCAAACTGAACATTCCCCTTATAGCTCTTGTACGCGGGCTAATTCAACTGCTAGGCCTGGTGACTGACTAAAAGCAGCTGATGGAAACAGCTTTCACTGTAAAAGAAGAATTTTACAGCCCCACAGAAACAGCCGTCCTGCAGGTCAAGGTCCATCAAAAGGAACCCAGGGACAGAGGAAGAGAGAAAGGGAACTAGTTTTGTTACTAAGGATGGTCACTTACTAAATAAACGACCACCCTTGGAATTTCTTTTGGTGTGAAGAAATACCACAAGCAAAATCATTTTCTATATACTGTGTACTAGGAGCGTGCAATCCCAGAGAATCGCAGAGAACAGTGTAAGAAAGGGCACTGCTTTTGTCATTCGGGATGCAAAAAGAGCCCCCACAGCAAAAGGAGCTTTTCCCTTCGTGGAGCAGTCAGTGGGTGACTTGGGGCATGCTGGCCTTAAATAGCCTGGTGCAGGAACCAGAGTCACTTTTTTTTTTTTTTTTTTTTTTTTTTAAGTACTCTTAGATTGGTCTAATTGGATTTGTACCCTCTTACAGATGCTGCATTTTTACTTCAGCTGCTATTCTGAGAAAATGAAGTTGCTAATACGTGCCTTTTTTAATAAGCACAGCAAGATTGCCGAAAGGTCAGCGCATGAAGCTGACATTTCTTGATAGTCAGCTGGTACTCAGGTACCAATTTAGGCAATTAGTAAGTACGGATTTTTATATTAAGAAACAAAGGGAAAAAAATGCCAAATTAATATTCTTCATTCACATGAACAGCACAAACAGTTGGGTTTTTAATAAATGCCCCAAAAGGCAAAGAAGCACATGGCAGTACATATGCAAAGAGCCCAAAAGGAGGCTGGGCTGGCTCTGTCCTGTATGTTCTTGGATGTAGGCATACGGCCATACAGAATTCATGTACCTTTCCAGCAAAGATATACGTACTTAAAACGTTAGGCTTTAAAGCAAAGCATCTGTTACTGCAGCATGTAAAAATTATTAAAACCAGGACAAGGATTATTCCAGGAATAGTAAGGCGGGTGAGAAAGTGATTGAACAGAAGAGGGGAAAAGTACTGAAAAAAAAAAAAAAAAAAAAAAAAAAAAAAAAAAGACTACGGTGGTCCTCTGGTAAATCATAGTGGAGAAAAAAGTTGGTAACAGCTGCTACTTCCTACAGTCATAAGCAGTAAGAAAGTGCCAGAACTACCACTGTGACACTGCTTTGAAAAAATGCTGACTAACAGAGCAGAAGGTGAATTTCCGCCATTAGAGCTTCCTCAGTGCTAATGGATGTGTAATTGGTGCAGCTTTTCTAGGACCATGATGTGCAAGTAGACAAGCAACCCACTGGTATTGGAGGACTATGAACAAATCTATGCCGAACAGCAAGACTTAGTAAAAAAAAATCCCACTGATTTCCAAGTAAATTGAAGCTACAATTAGAACATAATTAAAATCATGTAGCACTTGGTAGCAGCAGCACACGTGAGTTTGAATGCACAGTGATGTACCGCTGTCATTGGAGTAAACATCAAGAGGCCAAGGCAGAATTTTTTCCTTTTCCTTGGCAAGCCACAAAGTTTTTGTAGTTGGATCCAAACTTGCAGACATTTCTTAGCTAAAGAAAAAGCGTGAGGACTTCTCCTGGCATTTCTTTAGTTTATGATTTGAAGCTGTCATAGATGTAAGACTGCTGGACTTTGCTTCCCAGTCAGAAAACAGCAAATGAACCTTGTCATCAAAAAAGGGACCAGACCCTTTACTAAAAGAGATTAAGCTTAAAGCAGACACAATTAGTCTAAAGCTATTGGTTTCTTCAGTAATATTTAAACTGGATATATGTGCATGAAGGGGAGAGCTCCAGACATGCCATTTACAGGTACAACTTTGACTAGAAAATTTATTCTTTAGGCAGTTATACATTAACAGTGATTGCCAGTGCAAATTGCTAAAAGGTTCTCTTAGAAAGGTTTTATCTTGTTCATATTTCAAACAGTTTTATTAGTTAAGTTCAACTTGGAACAGATCTCAGTGGGTCTGTTCCAAAACTGTGGGACCTTCTCTGACATACAGGTTGGAGAGCACAGCGAGCCAAATCTACTCTGATTATCAGTCGTTCCGTAACAAGAAGCAAAGACCAATCCTTCTCCCCCAACAGCACTTCAAAGGCACTTTTAATCAGTAAGATAAAACAAACCTGATTTACAGGCTTCAAAACGGTAATTCAGCTTAAGAAATATACTATTTATTTATTTATATATATATATGTATATATATATAAAGATAAATACAAGGATTCAACATTTTGGCAAGACTTAGTTTGCAATGAGAACACCAAGTAAAACCTTCTTACATTGTTGTGAGATTTACCACAAAGACCCAAGGAGAAAGCACTTGACAGACTTTGGCTCACAGAATTCAAAGAAAGAACATCATTGATCGTGTTGCAGAAAGCCCGTGGCTTTTCATCTATCAGAGGAGTTATAATAGAGCCGGACTGGATCTCAGGCTGAGATCCCTACACCAGCTCCACTGCCACCACAGAACAATTTCAACACACTTAAGAACCACTTGAGTATCAGCCATGATAGAATACAGACAAAAGTTCATCTCTAAGTTTTCTTACCTTCCCTTACAGTGTCACCTCTTAAGTTCTTCAGAAGAAATCAGTCTATTTCTGATGTTGGTAGTTACCTTTATTTCTTTCAGGCTCTGGGATATTGGGTCTGTAACAGGTACTCCATAAAAAATGGAAACTGAAAAAGCAGCGCTATAGATCAAGGGAAAAAAAGGCAGTAACTTAAATTCTCTTCTAATCTAATATGAGCAAACAATGAAAGATTGAGAAGCAGAAAAAAATGAAAGTGATTTACATATTCATTAACTAATTTGTATAATCAGAAGATTTAAAAGGTCATTACTGGAACACCTGCCTGTTAACAGATGTAGAAGACTGAAGGCCAAAGAACACAGTTTTTATAAAGATGTTGATGGATAAACAGTTGGCAGATCTACAGCTACCTGCTGGGGCAGCATTAGACTTTTTGGCTCAGGCTACCATCGTGGATAAAGTAAATCTTCTGGAATTCACATATCCATACTGACTTGCCTGTTGTAAAGCCTGACAGTTGTTTATTCAGGATTTGATTATTTTTAAATATCAACATTTCTGCTAAATATGCTTCTGTCTAGGAGTGAAATTTTATGCACTAAAAAGGTTACCAACTCCTACCACAGAAAGATGCCTGATAGATGGGGGTACAGCGCTATGCACAGATCCTAATCAAGAATAAAGAGCCTGTCTTAATTTAGCTAAATTTGCTAATTTCTGTGTCAGTGCCACTCTGTAACATTGGAGATCTCAATGAGCCATTTATATAGATACTAAATGCAAAGCATACTGCCACATTTTGAAGATAATTAAGTGTTAGATATCCAAGTTTAAGCTAGTCCCTGTATGGTCTTTACGGCCTTTGGCTGAATCATTTTCCTGGGGACACCTACTAGATCCACTTCTAAAATAGGTAAAAAAAAAAAAAAAAAAAAAAAAAAAACAAAAACACAAACAGTATTATGAACTTAGACACGTAATTTATAGATGCCTCAGTTAAGGCAAAATAACATTCTGCAATCAGCATTGTATGACTAGTTGTAGGAGAGCATCTGTTCACATTAAAAAGTTAGGTAACTGGCCTACATGTCTATGCTACCTGCAGTATTAATTTATAAAAATAGCCAAATGTACAGCAATTAAACTGGAAGGAAGCTCAGAAGATAATATAGTCCAACCTCCAGATCAGACAGGGTAATTTCAAAATTCTGTCATGTTCATCAAGGCCTTGTCAGTCAAGTTCTCCTCATCTCCAAGGAAGGATCTTCCACAGTCTTTCTGGTAAACCTGTTCCTGTTCCACTTTCAGTTTCTGTTCACTTTCATCCTTTTTTCTTTCATATGTCCAAGAAGTACTTTTCTTGCTGCAGTGTGTCTGCTGCCTTATGTTTTCTTGATGCGTACCTCTAAGCAGTCTTTTCTTAATCCTCCTCATGTAGAGGAAAACAGTAAGGTTGCTCTTCTGCACTTGCTGACGCTGATATATAGAATTAGTCCACTACAGGTGAAGGACTTTGTGCATGTCCAAGTTGAACTTTGAGATTTGTTGTTCCTTATGTCCAGCTTGTCAGGATTCCACTGAATCAGACAACCCTTCCCCTCAAAAATATCAACCACTGCCCCCACACGGGTGTCATCTGCCAACCGACTGAGGCAGCATTTCATTCCATTGCCCAGGCATTTAATTAAGATGTTAAGTAGCACTGGCAACAGCATCTGCCCTAAAAATTGCCACTAATCATCAGTATGACACTGTAGCACCCTTATTCTTCAAGTCTGATTGTCCAACCAGTTTTCCACCCTTCTTGTAGATCATCCATACAGCCCATCTCCCTCCAATTTGGTTACAAAAATACTACATAAGCCTTGGTGAAAAGTCCTGCGAAGAACAGAAAAAGTGACATCCTCTGCTCTCCCTTTTTTCACAACAGGAATGAAATGAGGTTGGTCAGGAAGAATTTGCCCCTAGTGAATACATGCTGGCAATACCCCATCGCTATTTTGTCCTTCATGTGTCTCAAAATGACTTCTGTAACATCTAGGAATAGGCTTTATAATTTTCTCCAGGTCTGAGGCTATGTGCTACCTCAAGGTATAAGAATATACAATTATTATTTGTTTTATAAAAACAAAAATACTTTTTTTTTTTTTTTTTTTTTTTACTTCCTCCCCATATGACAGTTTGATACAAAATAACCTCCTTATGAGTCTTTGAGAATCTTTACTACTACACGATTTCTATACACACTTTTGTACATTTTGCCTGCTTTAAATGTACAGAGTAACAGAAAATAGAACTCTTAATAAATTTACATAATCATATTATGCTTTTTAACACAGTTCATCTTCCTTCCTTTAATTTTCATGACAAAAGCTTCCATGTGGTCAAGGATTCAAAATTTCATCCAAAATTTTCAGAGATGATTCATACAGGATTCTGAAACTGCATAAAAGAATGAAAAACAGGATTAGACATGCTCATACTAAGATCAATCCTCACCTATTTGAGTCTAAGAGAAATCTAAGAGATTTCTTTGACAAGTTATTCCATATCTGCCTTTACAAAGTTAGTTTTGAAATAGTTGTTTTTCTTCAACTTACCCATTTTTCTACTGACCATTTCTAGCTCTACTGAAATCTAGAGAGAATCAGTTCAATTTACTACGTGAATTCAAGCACATTTTCAAATATTTAATCATCTGTATTTCATGTGTATTTAAAAGCACAACTAATTTTTTTCACAGCATTTTCACAACATTTTACATTTTTTAAAACATAGTCAAATCCTTTACTGCTAGTTTATAATAAGCTGTTTTTCAGTCTTCTACTTTTTTTCTTTCACCCTCATTCTTTGGTCTTTATAATTTTTCTTCTCAACTCAGTAATTTTTTTCCAAGCCTGAGCTTTCTGTCTTATCCTTATTAACTACATGCTTCAGCTGCTTGTAGATCCATCTTAGTCACTTTCTTACTCTTTTGTTTCACATTACTCCCTAAATGGTCTCAAAGGTCAGCTTTGAAATTTCCATTTGGAAGGCCCTTTTTATTTTCTTGCACCCCCAGAAATTGTCACTCACCGAGCCTTTGCAGGTGCATTCTCACACAACTTCTCCTAATACTGCTCTAAGACATCCTCAAAAGGCAGAACAACTGTGGTCTTCTGCCAAAATATTATTTTATTATTATTCCTCATAAAGCACTATAAACTTTATTCTTCATGTTATTTTTGTAGAAGATTCTGCCACCTGTATTTCTCTCTCTCTCTTTTTTTTTTTTTTTTTTTTTTAATTACAGTCCTATACCGATGGCCTGGAATAAGCAAGGTTAGTCAGACATTAATCATGCTGAGTTAGGGCATTCATCAAGGAGACACCAAGACTATAAATACAACAAGAAGCCGTATTTTCTTAACAGTGTATTTGATGCCAGGTCTTCCTGAATTCAGATTGCCATCGTTGTGTCACATACTCTTCCTCTATAATGCTAACAGTCTTCAAGCCATAATCAATCTCTACTGACAAAATAACATAGTGTACTAATTTTATAGCACATTTTAATAATTAGTTAGTTATTGTAATAATTAATAATTGTATATGACCACAGTGGTCATATACACGATGTTACTTTGTATAATTTTTATTTTATTACAATCTAAGGCTAACAGAATAATACTTCTGTAAAGTTGGTCCATTTATCAACACCACACTGGCCAAGCTGCAGACAATAAGCTATGATTCAGGATAACCGTAAGCCTCCCCAAACAAATTTAAGCTAATTTTACTAGGTACCACTACAGTGAACGTGCTGATAGGAGGCAGACAAGCCATACACAAAGTTATGTCACAAAACAATGCAAGAATCAGTATTTATAGATGCAATGAGAGCGCAATAAAGAGTTTTGGAAGCTACTTAAATGATAATATTAAGAAATATCTTTCAGCACGTCCATTAGCTCAGTTTAAATTCTAGTGCCTACCTACTAAGATGCTAAATACAGAATATCAAGAAAAAGGTGTTATTTTATAGCACGTTTGTTTCACAGAGCATGGAATACTTCTCTAGCCTCCAAATCACTGCACTGGAAGCTTTAGTAGCTTTTTTTTTTTTCTAGAAATAAATACTTGCATTTTATAAACTAAATTAATGTCTGTGGCATTACTCTTGAGGAAATTCTCTCAATATACAATATGCTGTCCAGAATTTTAAAGTGCGATGAGCAGCAACTTTAGACCCACAGGGCCTTTTTAAACTGCTAGCTCAGCTTGAAGAGGAAAGACTAAATTACAATGAAAAATTTTGCTTCTAAATTAGTATAACAACTCCTTGTTTAATGGCAGCATTTTAAGTACTCCACCGGACGGGAGTTTTACTTATTTATTTCGTTGCTAATATGTAATAGATGACTGCTACGTTAAATTTAAGATGCTGGCACAGAATGCCAAGTCTCTTGGGAAATTAAAGAATATCACTGTTTCGTGGTATACCTGGGTATTAAAAAGAAATAATCCATCAGAGTTGCTGTGAGGTAATGTATTCAGAAGTAAGAAGCAATAATACCTTAAAGTATGAATTAAAAACACAGTAATATGTTTTAGCATGCATCAGTGCAACATTGTGCCTTTCAAGATTATGGTCAAAGCAATTACCTGACATCTAACTTGCAGCATACCATAATTAACATTTAGGGGCTTGCTAAGTAGAGTGGAAAAAGACAAAGATAAAATCATTTACAAACAACAGTGCACATTTCAGACTGTATATAATCACCTTTTAGCTATACATTAGCACGCTAGTACTAGAGCACTAAAAATAAGTGTCTTCAGACAGTAGCAGCCCAGCCTGTCCCAGCAGAACACCTATCTGAGAAAGGCACTAATAATTAATCAAATTTAACACAAATACACTAATAATTAATCAAGGAAAATCTAATCATTAAAGAACTTCCTCTTAACCTTTTCCTACATGAATTGGGGAGAGAAGGGAGGAAAAAACCCACTAACCTCACAACATATTTGTGGGAGTTCTTGAATTCTATAATCCTCCCAAGATCAGAAACAATCACACAGCTCTGCAGAGTTTTGTTAGCATACTGTAATTCTGATTTGGGTTACAAATACTTCTCACCATCATGCTCATATTCCTAACCTTTTAATTTTATCTACAGCTATCTCTTGTTTTTGTATGATACAAAGGGAGTCATTCATATATCACAGAACTAAAGCACTGTGTAGCATCTTATGCTCTTCATCTGTCCCAGCTTGAAGGATGATTTGTCCCTGTTCACTGGGCAGAGATGTTCATATGGATCCACAAAGCAATTATCTGTGTTCTTACTGGAATTTATAGTCAGTAGTGCACTCAAGTGGTAGCAATTATTCATTTTAATACGCCTATTTATTTAATCATGTTAAGATTTGCTTTAAATTCTCAGCCACTGTCTTGATTAAAAGAATTGCATAACCGAATCATGATACTCTGCTGTTCACCTTTCTTTTCCAGATCATAATTATCATTTTTAAAAATATTCTGGTAGAACACTTGGCAACCCAGCACTAAATGACTCAACGAAAAAAAATAGTTTATTTTTGCTTGATTTTGTTTCTAAGCTAAGTCCCAACCAAAAGAGCTTTGTTCACAGCCCAGTAACTAATTAAAACAAGCCACCCAGGAAGCAGAGTCACTTTGATGAAGTTTTAGAAATCTAACTATGCAGTGATTATTTATCTACTTATTTATTTTTGTTTTCATCAATTTTATGTTACACAAACACAATGTCCTCTGCAGAAGTCACTCTTAAAATCTGGATAGCAATATTTCTGTTTTCTGGTTACTTAGGTCAGACAGAATAGGGAATAACGGGTTGACTTTTATTTATTTATTTATACTTCCTTTTTTTTTTTAATAAATCTATTTGTTTTGATTGCATATAACTGAGGTAGATCATATCACAAAACTTTCTGGTCTACTTCTTAAGATTATATATACAATTTAAAGAACTACATAACACCCCTTAGGCTCTGATATAATAGCAGATTTAAATGAGCAAGTAAGTGTTTTGTTAGCAAAAAAGCTACTGCTGTACTTCCTGCACTTCTGAATCACATCTAAATGCGTATTTACTGCACAGCCCTTTAAAAGTTCTACCACTGCCAGAACAAGGTAGTTGCAGCTGTTGGGCTTCTTGACAGAACTCAAGTGCAAATTCTAAGGATTTAAATAGAAAGAAATAGAGCCTATGTGGTCCCCTCAGTAAATCACCTGCTTTTTCATACAGTAGCTTCTCATAACTTTAATATTAACTTTAAATGAAGGACACAAGTTCAGTCACAGCAGAGCTGAGGAAGGTCTCTGTCTTGTCACAAAGCAACGTGCCTCAGGCCAATGATCCACCAGAAGAATGTGGTGTGTTTATGTTTGAAGGGCCATGCATGAAATGGTTAAATAAAATTATGAATTATTTATTGATTGATTGATTTCAACAGCCTCCTCCTGTTCAGGACCTGGTGCATTGCTAGCTCCTTTGGGTATGGATGAGTGTCCATAACCAATTTGGTTCTTTATCTAGTTATCCCTATACCAATTTGTTGAATATCTTGGAGAATTATTTTCCACAAAATAAGTTATCTGTTTTGTTATTCAAGAGTAGGAGAGAGAGAAAAAAACATTATGTAAAGAAATCAGTTATCCTTCCTGCAGCGTGCCTACCCTTCTCAGTTACTAACCCTACCAACCAGGAGACACAGGGAACTATAACTTAGTTTCTGAAGTACTTAAATATGTATTACATTATTTAAATTCCAGTAGTCTTTTCTTCACAGTCTGTTTGTGCTTCTTAACGTCTACACTGCATGTTTTCTATTTCCACAGGCAGTTCAATAAACAAGACAGAGATCAAATGTTAAAATTTTATTTTAGACTTGAACAATTCTGAAACATTTGAGGCTAAATTATTCATAATTGTCTGCCTGAGGCGGGTCTGCAATAAATGCTTGCAAATGCAACTTAGTCAATAACATTCAAGAAACCACCCAAAAAAATCATCCCAAAAAATCTAAAAGTCAACCACATGTAAAACAGAAATCTTAAAAATGACCAAAATAAAATCAACTGTGGAAAGGTTTGAAAGTCACTGTTATATTCACTTAAATGTTTAACATCTGCATATGTGTTCATCGATACACCTACTACCAAGAGCCATGAGAAAAATCTTCTACTAGTAAGAAACCTTAAATAGACTACTTGGTTTGTCCTACACCTGCTGCAAACAAAACTGAGTTTGAGTTCCGTGGTATAACAGGATGAAGTCATAATGCATTCAAATTAAATGCAAAAAAAATCTACCCTAAAATATGTAAAGATTACAATCACAGCAAATGTACTGGCAGGAAATTTAATACTGTGCTGAGCTCAATATCTCAAGATTTTTACTCACTATTTTAAACCTTGCAATCATTCAGAATGCTCCAACTGTATTACCTAAGTATAGAACACAGCCATTTACTGCAGAGAGGGTATAGGGGAGTTTAGTGTTCATTTCCCGTAGCACATTTACCTTTCTGTATTGCTAGATTCTTCTGTGGCAGTTTCCTTGTATGTTATCAGCTTTCTTTGAATGACAGGTGCAATATCCTTTAGAAGTGAAGCTCTGTGCTTACCTATTTGAAATATGATTATGTTGAAAAGTTGGACAAAAATAATGCTTTATCAAAAAATAAACTTGTGTATTTTCATAGACTATCTTTTTAACACTAAAGATTCTTCAATTAAAGATTAGATATGACATATATGACATCAGATTTTCACTGCTCTGGATTAATTACTGTGTGTTTCAGCAAACCAGAATAAGGAGATGGACCATATGAATTAGCAGATAAATGTATTTTTAAATTCACTGCAAAGATTGAAAGTCCTAAGCTTAACAACATCATGTACAAGTGATATGTCCTTAAATTCTTTAGAAAAATGGAAACTTAACAGGATGAGGAAAAGTGCCTGTTGAATTGTATAAGAACTTGGCTTTTAAAGAGCAGCATAGCAAAAAAAGAAAAATTATTGTACAAAAAGAGTTTGACTGACCTTTAATTATAATCACAATGCAGACCATAGCTGTAAGACTAAAAATCTCTTCAACTTCTTTGGAGAGAATGCATTCCATTAATTCATTTAAAAATGACCTAAAGAAAAAACAAAGGAAATATACTTAATAAATAATATTTCCTTCAAAACAGAACAGAAAACAACAAGCTTGTGACTACGTTACCCTGCCACCATAGCTTCAAAGATACCATGCAGGATAAAGGATATTTATTGGGTGACTGAAAACTGCATGCTTGCCCTAGAACTATAAGAATATTTGAGTTAGCAGAATGGTAAATTGTTTGGGAAGAAAAAGTTTGTACACAGAATAAGTTTTTATGAGAAATGAAGAGCTCGTGGAGTACTTTAGGAAGGATAATCTGAAAAAGGTACTAGATTTACTGGAATTTAACTTATGCAATTTGTAGTGAAGTTTCTAATTTCAATTTCTACTGAAGTTTAAAATATATTTATATGGCTCCAGTGTATTATTAGTAACAACTCATGCCCTTAAATCTATTTCTATTTGTAGCTTAATTAGAACCTGGAGTTCAGTTGATATTTTAGTCTAAAACATGTATGTCATAAAAACAAAATGGAAACGTTTCCAATTCAAGAAGAAGCACTGAAGAACATTTATAGCTGAATATAGCCCTGAAACACTTTCCAACTACATTTTAGATATCAAAAGCATGGACACACTAACAACTTTTCATTGTGAAGCTTGAGATAAATACTAACAATACAATCAAATGTTAAGATGCAAAAAAGCGTCTTAAGATCTTCACTTTTAGCAAGAGATGATAGTATTACCAGGGAACTTCAGTAATATTTGAGGAGAATATATTAAGAGAAATGAAAGAACGGAGTCAAGAAAGAGGTCTGTTTCTCTAGTCAAATGCAAGGGTGAACATTTTCAAGACAGTTTCAAATTTAATGGCTCTTCCTTTTAGCATTTCAGCACAATAGAGCCCTTAAGTATGTCATTAACAAAAGAACCAATCTCCACTAATGATTCAGTGAATAAAATTTTGAAGCAAAGTTTGAGCTTCTATAAAGATCAGAGAACGATGACACCACTTTAAGCTCTGAAATCAGTATTCATGAAGCTGCTGGTGTAATGTATAGCTTTATTGTATCATTGTGGAATAAACTGACCAAGTGTCAATTCCATTTCATATCACCCTTAAATTGCTGACTGATAGGATTCTGCCTGGAGTTTTCACTTTGTTACCACACTGCTTACTTTAGTAAACACAGTCTTTAGTTCCATGAAGGAACTTTATAATAGTATTAACCTGTAATAAGACTCACTGCAGAGACAGCACAGCTGCCTCCCCAGCACAGGAGTCACAAACTGCCTACCACCACAGGAGTCACAAGAGCCTACAAGCAGAGATAAAATAAGAATATTTCAGAACAAGAAGCTATTTCGGAATACACATATATAAGAGAGGTAAGTAATTGGTTCCTACACGGATAGTTTCCTACTAAAGAAAAGGACATTTGCTGAACTGTCAGATACTGCTAAGTGACAATATTATCACTGGTAGGAAGACTGAAATTAAAAGTTTTAAATTAAAATTTAAAATTTAAATTAAATGTAAGTGAAATTAAAAGTACACAAGACTGAGTCATTAGTAACTGAAAACATAACAGACACTGCGGAATCTGGTGCAAAACGATTGCTTGTCCACAAATTACAAGTTTGCATCAGATTCTGTAATGTTAAAGGCTTTTGCTTTGGACAAATTAATGGAGAAACATTTACCTGACCACATTAACTGTCTTCATAATTATGGTCATTAAACTGCTTGAAAGAGGTGGAAGGTCTGAAACAGTCTTTGGTATAGTTAAGTCTCTTTCACTGGAAGCCTAAAAAAAAGAAACAAATCAACTTCTGCAAATTAAGAACTATATGTTTGCAGAAAATATCCTGGCAAATCTATACTTCAGTGATTATGCTAACCAAGACATATCCTTAAATAATTAAAGAAACATTCACACGTATTCTTTGAGCACCCTTAAACCAAAAAACGCGTAGTCCAAATTAACAAAACGATTTTAAATTAGAAAGGCTAAAACTAAAACAAATAAACAGAATTTTTACCAAGGGAAATGTTTATTACTAATTACTATTTGTAAAGGCATAGCACACTAAACAGAAATTAATGTCTTTTTTGTCTCCAAGTTTAAGTATGCATACATCATTTCTAAATATAACCTAGATAACAGCGATTCCCTGATTCCCTGTGTTAGGTCTTTTTGGTATCAGGTTCTGAATAGTATGGCAATGGTAAAGTTTCCTGTTTGTTCCATACCAAAACACACAAAATCATTATCTGCAGTAGAAAAAACACACTTTCTGAATGCAGCTCTATTATTCTAACATTAAGTTTAAGAAGAAGTCAGTGTAAAAAAGAGTCAGCATTAACTTTACCTTTTGTAATGCATAATTTATCTCCGCTACTATTGCATCTAGGAGAGTAGAGAGCACACCTTGGTGAACTGCTGGGCAAGATGAACGCCAGTACTGGACTGCATATATGAATTCTCCAAGAGGCATTTGAATAGAGCGAATTAACTAAAACAGAAGAAAAACTGCTGTTTGAGATTGCTTGAGTATAATTAAAATATTTCAGCAAACTGTTTTCTGCAAAGTGCAGATCACACCTTGAAAGCTATTGTGGTATTTCATTCACCAGGTATCAGAGAGGAAATCAGCAATGCGTGGAAAGTTTGCTCATAAGTTTGAAAGAAACAAACAAAACAACAGTTGAACCAAAAAAGAACTTTTTTTCAGAAGTCCTGGAAAGCAGATCATCGTATTTGCCAGTTATCCACCTGTCTCACTACTATCTAGTCTCTGTTAAAAAAAATACAAGAAGCTAACTTTTCTGAGAAGATAGGACAGTCAGAAGAACTCTGGGACATGACCCGTATATTGAAGCTGATACAATTCAAGCTGAAACAAATAAATAATATAGGTATATTTTTTTCCCTCTGTCAAGATCATAACATATAGAATTAAATTCTTTGCTCTGGAATGAGAAAATTCATTTTAATTGCAGATAAGGTTATTAATCTACGAGTACTAGGGTAGTTCAAGAACAGTTGCAAGAGAATGTCTTGTTCTTTATTTTACTAGTTTTTCTGCTGCTACAAGACCAATAACAGTTTTAAGAAAAAAAAAAAAAAAAAAAAAACACACTGGAAATGAGGAAACCTAGAATAATATTAGAAAAAATAACCAAAAATCTAATTATATATTGAATGGGACAATAACCTCAAAGTAACCAAGTGTAACACCACTTCACATTTGAAGTAAAAAGTATGAATTCATCTAGAGGTAGGTAGAAAATTTTAAGCATAATACCTGAATCCCTTCTTCCAGCTGTTTCTTGAGTCTGCATGAGACACATTCTAAAATTTTCTGGAAGACAGTCTGTACAGCATGGAGAAGACTTTCCACTTCATGTGTCTCAGTGTTTTGAGTCAAAGAAGCTTCAGTAATTTCTTTTAGAACACAGAGTAACACTGGAGTACAAAAGCCACCTCTCTCTAGGGAAAGAGATGAATACAACAATATGAAAATTGTTATGAGATATTCTCCAGGTACAAGCTCAGAATGAAAACTCTGCTATATACCATAAACAGCGATAGTTTCCAAGTCTCGACAACACATATAGTTTCTGAGCACCTTTAGCTGAAATTTTCATACAGTTCAATCAATATTTCAAGTATAAACCCAGTGTCCCTTCCAAAAATTCTTGAAGCATGGAGATTAAGATTGTACATTTCTTCAGGAGCACTATTTTAGTGCTACAACGTTGTCTCCTAAGGCATACTGAGAATAAATTTTGTGATACACACAGAATCACAGAGTGGTTTGGGTTTGAAGGGATATTAAAGATCATCTAATTCCAACACCCTGCATTGGGCAGGGGCACGTCTCACCAGACCAGGCTGCCAAAAGCCCCATCCAGCCTGGCCTTTATTATTAACATTTATATAAAATATGTGTATGTATATAATTTGTATATCAAATAGCAGTAACTGAAATGTAACAGCAAGTAAGCAACATTAGTTATCAACAGTGTCCTGACTCTGGACTGCTTCTCTGCTTGTTTTCTGTTTTCTGAAAAGCTGCTGTTACTTCTGACATTGATTATTGATGCTAACATAATCTGTAAATACCATGTTTTGAGAAACAGACTCCAAAATGCAAATAGCAACAGTTCTGTTAATACAAAAAAAGTCATCTAAGCATGTATAGAGATGCTAACATTAGCACAAAATACCATACCTGTTTGTATAACTGCAAGTGCTATATCTAAAAGGTATGCTTGAAATTTAAAATTTCCAAGGCCAACCATTATTAGATCTTTACACACTGTCAGGTAGTCCTGGAAAAGAGATGCAAAAATGTATCAGAAAAGAAAAAAATATATATATGTTTAAAGCAACAGTTCAGTAGTAGTGAAAAGTAGTAAAAATATCAAATCAAAGGAATCATTTAATCATATTTTACATATTGAAATTAGATAAGGGATGGGATGGGGGAAAGTCTTCAAAGAAATCTTCACAGTACTAGCATTTTGTGAGACATTATATTAGATTAATACGTATAAACTCGTAGGTGTTTATCCATTTTCACTTTCACATTGCAGAAGAGAAAAAGTAATACGTGTATTAAGAATTCCTGCCTCACAGGACATCAGCTTTTCCTCGACAGAGGTAGTTCATAGCTCCACAGTCCAGCAGAATAAGCATCTGTCTATCCTTTCTTGAAGGTAAAAATACTACTTAGTGGACAAATATACTTAAAAATGCAAATGATGGGATCCAGTGGTAAATGCGCTACCACACAAGGTTATTATATAGGTATAAAAATCCTGATATATATTTTTATGTTCTGGGACACTCCTATGTATGGACAGGAATACAGAAGTAGCATCATCTTCATTTTTGACACCAGCTGTAACATGTAAAAGGTCAAATGCAGTGTATGAGAGCAGACCAGTGTTATTGTTAAAGAATCCATCCCTTTGTTTCTTGTTTCCATTTTTAACACAATCCTGTGTTCTCAACTAAATTTGAAAGTAACTCAGAGTAGGTGCACCAGATATGTTCTCAACCTTTGATAAGCAGGAGTTCCAAAGACTGTTCCAAACACTTTGCTCTTTCTTCTAAAGAAAAATGTTTCTCAAAAAGCAGTAAATCCTCTGTCTTTTTCACTCAGGCTTTAGATCAGAGGCACTGACACTGAGCATTTACCCAGACCTCTCTAACAATCTTGAATTGCAAAATTAAAAAGGGCATAGTAAAAGAGCATTTTCCTGCACAGACACACACATGTTACATGGTAAGACTAGAATACTAATGCAGACAGCATAGGGAATTTCTAACCAGTCTATGTTCAGGTTAGTTGAGTCACTCAAGGACACGGATTGCAATTAAAGTTAGTCCAAATCCTTCCCTTGATCAAAATCTGAAAAGAACCATAGCTCAATGGTAAAATCCACACTGGGTTAAGTAATACATCAGAGAAATATAACAGAAGACTATTCAAAACTAGCTTAAGCATTATCTTATCAAATGTTTTCTGTGAAGGGTAATTGAAGATAAGGGATACAGAACAATATTGTCAAGAGACAAAAAGCCTGTGGGATGATCCAAAACCCTTTCTTTGTCCCTAGGAACTAAAGGAACACTCTGATGGCTGTACTAAAGGAAAAAGGAAAATCTTGGCACCAAGAATAACCGAGTAACAATGGTTTGGTAAACCCACATGACACGAAGAGACATGCTGGAATGTCACAATATGGTCTCAACAAACGAGCAGTCTAAATACAGTGACCCTCCAATGAGTCCCTGCCCATGACAGCAAGTGCAAGATTTAGGAAGGAAGGAAAGAAACAAGCAAGCAAATATTATTAGATCTAAATCCTATCTCTCACAATCACACCACCTTCCTTGCCCTTTAAGTCATCTTCTGTTGTGATCCAAAAGCTCCACTTTATTATGCCACATAAAATTGCCACATATACAACTTATAAATCAAGCTGTTGCCAATCCAATAAGAGACCTCTAACCTGGATAATTAATTGAGAAACATTACTCTGTTTTGAAATGCCGTCCTCTTGATCAGTTGCTAACAAACAAGGTACAACTTGACTTTCTATCCAATCACCTGTCTCCTTCAGAATTGACAGGTAATCTTTTCCGTCTTCAGAAAACTGAAAAAAAATAAACAAAATACAATAGAAGTTTATCATTTTTCTAATTTCAATTCTTTTGGTATTTCCTTATACTGCCAGCTGTAACTCCAGCTACTGCGAAATGTTATTCTGAAAAGATATAACCATACCTTGTTTTGAAGATGAATACTCAACCTGCAACATAGGCTGAAGGCTCTTAAGGCAGTTGTTTGATTGCAGCCAACAGAACTTGCATCGGTTGCTTTCAGAATTGAGTCAAGAACTTCCTGAAATATTACAGTTTACATTAGATTTTCCAGAAAGTCCTTTCAAACGTTTATTCTCTTTTTCTCAACAGCTTTAAACAAAATATTTTCAAGTAAGAAAAAAAAAAAACAATAAAACGAAAAGGTATAATTTCACTTTCATTTTGCAACACTAGAATGGATTTTCAGACTATTCTGTACATTGTAAAAGTCAGGTCTCTTAAAAATGCTCAACACTAGATCACAAAAGTTGAAGACACCTAAAAACAATAAGGCAGTTAAAATCTGCCACCTATAAACAATTTTGAACTAATGTACTTCTAGTTTCAAATATTTGTCTGAAGCACAGATAAAAAGGAAAACCTTTTTATAAAGGAGAAGAAGGTAGAAGTGAAGCTTATTTATTTATTGTTGCAGAAGTTTAACTTGAGTAAGACAATATATGTTATGATATGAAGCACTCTTTTATAAGCATTCTTTAAAGGTACAATACCTTTGCAGCTCTCAAAATTTTGAAAAGCTGGCTCAGCTTCTTTTTAGGTGCAGAGAGTAGGCAACCACGATTAACAGGATGAGTCAGTAAATATTCAATGTAATCAAGCGCTAATTCTGGCTTTGATTCCTGTGTTACATGGATACGTACTCGCCGTTCAGATGTTTTAAGACTCTAAATGAGAATGAAGCACAAAACCAGTACAATGATGTTAGTATTTTAATTCTGAAGGAGGAAAATATAGCACTGAAGAAGCTCTTTCTTAAGAAAAAAAAAAAAGCACAATAAATTTATGTATTCTTGTAACTCCTTGATGTATGCACACCTTTCTTGGGGTTAACATGTCTGACAACCAATCACCGGCTAATTCCATAATGTGTCCCACTTGTCCCCAGTGACACACGCAGTCTATCAGGGTAGAGTATTTGCTTTCATCAGCTCCACTGTCAACATTTCTGAGTTTGGAGATCACACCACAGCTTAGAAGAAGGAAAGGAAAAAAAAAAAAAAAAAAAGAAAAAAGGAAAAAGGTATGTTAGTTTTACAGCCATTAGTGCAGAAATAACCCAAAGATAATCAATCAATATAATACCAAAAAAACATACCACGTAGATTTTACTAACTAACTCTGCAAATTTATTTAGTGGATTAATTTATAAACACGGTCATTCCACACGTCAGCTTGTGAAAAATTAACAAAAACAGTCAGCAAGAGAGTTTTTGTCATTCACATTTTGGATCGAAAGATAGTACCTGAAAGTAGGAATAGCAGCAGGGGGCATAAAGGATGCAAGAATAACCAACGGAGTCATGCAACGGTCATCCTACAATAAAAAAAAGTGTATGATATGATGTACGTGTTCTGTCATACATGGAAAATTAAAGAGTACTCATTATGATTAAATTATCTCAAACTGAAGATTTTATTCTTTCCATTATAAATGGAAGTGGAAAAAAAATCCTAACAACACATGGCTCACAGTCTGAAACTTCTGATTCATATTGTTGGAGATCAATTATCAACTATTTTATCATTTAGCTTTCCAACAACTATCAGAACAACCACCAAAAATTATGGCTCCATTAGACAATAAACCATTGCAAAAGAAATAACAGCTCTAGCTTACACTTTTCCAAGAAGCAGCTGTTATTTAATTTCACAATTATGATACCACCTAACTCTTCTCAAGTAACTAGTGCCTCAAACAAGTATTCATTCAAATCAGAAATTTTTTAAAGGCGACTGTAAAAAAAAAAAAAAAAAAAAAAAAAAAAAAGGTGCTTAAATAGTAATAGTAACGTAGAAATACACTACAGGTTGTTACAGCACATCATAATACAAAGTATAGACCACTACATAGTCTCGATTACATTACATAAAAGCCAGTCTATGTGAGAAACTTTTCAAAATAAAAATAGTGTATCTGTTGTCCAAACTTTATGAATACAATCAAATGAAATTATTACCTATTTAGACATTTGAAGAGCTGAAACCTTTTAAAGATGATTTTTAAAAATAATGTGTTAAAAAAAAAAATCTAGCTTTTCAGGAAAGAGACGTTTTGCCTCAATCAGTCTTTTAGAAAATAAGCCCCTGATGACGAGTCTTTTTGGATCCAAGCTGCTTACTCACATCAAAGTCAAGAAGTCCTATCCAGCTAAAGCTGGATATCTTGTCTGCTCATCAGTACCTATCAAGAGGGATGTTACATCCTCCAGCAGAAAAGATTTGTAACATCTTTGACAACTTCCAAATGCTTTCAGGGTAGAAAGATATTTGGTCTATCTGTACTGCAGAATATTATGTAGAAATGAACTGCTTTCCACTCCCTGATTATCTAAAACTGACTTGAATGTTGCTAAGTATAACAACCAGCATAACTCAGTAAACTTCACTGCAAAAGCCGTAAGCAAAAAAAAAACAAACACTTCCACTAGACCAGGCTTCCAAATGCACTACAGGATGATGATATAAGCCAATGTCAAAACATCCCAATCTTAAGAATAACACAAGAACAATTAAATCCATCAAGGAGACTTGCCTTAAATACTTTTAAATACTCAGGAAGTACCGAAGCAAATTTTCTGATGGCATAATCTTTGGCACCTTCATTGTGATCTAGTGCTTTGCGAATACTTCTCCAGAGAATTACTATAATCTCCAATAAACTGGCCATGCTTGCCACATCATTTACTGATAACACATCATTGAACATCTGAAATAAAAACACTCAAATGATGTTACCTATTACATACTAAAATACAAATTTGTTAAAATAACGTTTCAAAAACATTGAAAATCCTTGCATTCATTTCACAAAGGTGTGGTGTTTATTGCAAAATAGCAACTCCATGATTCATTCATAACCTCTAACTCCATTCATCTTACTACATTATTTTTGGGGAAAATATTTAATTGCAAAATCTAGCAAACTTATTTTAAATAGTGGAATTAAAGAAATATTCGAGTATGCGCCACATTCCGTCTATCTTATTCTACACACTTCACCAAGTTTCTGTTTTTGCAGGGCATGAAAACCCCATGATAGTGGTTTTCCCCTTCTAATTCCACAGATGTTCAATTGCTTTTCTTCAGATTTCTGTCATATCATTAACTGCCTATATCTGAAATTAAGCACCACAAAGATATCAAAACTTATCATAAAGTGGACTTTCTTACACTTATGCTCTCCTTCTCAGTTTCTTCATCTTCATCATCATCATCATGAAGACTCTCTTTTGTTGCTTTCTGGATGCAGGCATTTAAGCAGCGCCGAATTGTTAGCATCAGTTTAGCTACATTTAAGTATAAGAAGAATAAATGAGATCTCTACTATTCCTGAAGAACATTGTTAGTAAATGCTTCTAAGTACAATGCTAGGTTCTGAAAAGCAGGCAACAGAACCAGAAATAGCTGGAAAAAAAGATGTCAAATTTCCTGGTAAACAAAAATGGAAAAATGGACAAATGTTTTATATACTCAAATATAAAGAAATGGCAACATTATCACAAGGCTCTTTAATTTAATTGTTAAAAATGTCTACTCAAAAAAAAGTCAAATCAGGATCAGAGGAAGCTCCCACAACTCCTACGTTCATCTGGCAGAGCTATTAATTTAATGAATGATGTCTAAAACCCCATTTCTTCCAATGTACATTCCAATTATTTATAAAAGACACAGTAGCCAAACGATTGCACTACTTAATGCGGATCTCATCTTTAGATCTAAGTGAAAAGGTTATTCTTACTCTGGTGAAAGTATGACAAGCTGAAATACCATAACAGGGTATTTCAAAAGTACCCTACTACAGTAATATGATCAGTCAAGGGGCAATGGCTTTATTTTACCCAAGTCACCCCATGCTGACTACTTTGTTTTTATAGCACCAAAATTCATCTGAAACATTTTTTTTCCCAATCTTACTTGGTTCAATAACACTTTTATAAAATCTCTACAGTGCATATATTTGTCACAGAAAGCCTTAGAGTATCAGATTATCAGACATAAATATTTCTCACTTCTTATAGAAACTTCTACATAGAGATCTCAAATCCCCCGAGACATCAGCTATTTTACTTCACTGTTTTTGCATGATAAATATATATTGACTTAGACAGTTTTACGGTACATGGAAGGAGAAATGGAAAGAGACACCAAATAACAATATTGGTTATGCACACAGTACAACATCGAAGAGCAAAAACAAAAAGTTTACTGTAGAAAAGGCTTATGACAGTTGTCAGAGTTTATCGCTGGTGTCAAAAACACAAAGACATATGAAGTAATATACTAAACCCCAAAAGAGCTACCAACAATGCGTCAGTGTGAGGTAAGAAATTTTGAAAAGCAATTACATTGTGTGGTTTTGGTATTTCCAAATGGTTTGTGCCTTACCTATATTGGTGGGGGCAGTATATTCATAAGCATATTGATA
Source organism: Aythya marila (assembly GCF_965140915.1). NCBI lineage: Eukaryota > Metazoa > Chordata > Aves > Anseriformes > Anatidae > Aythya > Aythya marila. Next base: position 10,437,683 of record NC_139043.1, read on the forward strand.
GAACTTTCTAGCTGCTGCCGAATTCATCTGGATTAAAGTAACACAGCGCTCACACCACACATACTCAGGCTGGTTAATGGGGAAGAAAGAGTTGAATAAGAGGTTCACTATGCGTCGTGACACAGGCCGTGAATCAACTTCAAGGCGAGCCAGAAGATGCTCCATAGGACAGATTTTCCAAAACTTTAAAAAATGAGAAAATACGTTAAAGTAACTGGAAAAAGAAAAAGGAAAACAAAGTCACATTTATTGTAGTCTGCATCAAAATTCTCAACAAATATGAATAGCATTTACCTGAAAAGGTATTTTTAATTTTACCAAAATACCAGGATATACTTCAAGTCATGTAGTGCTTTAACAATGCTACTTTCTTGTTCTGATGCTCCTCTAAAACTCCTGGTACCTCTAATAGACAGTAAAATTCTAGTTCAGGCAATTCCAGCTCAACACAACTGAAAAGCTAATTGAATTTCACATATATAGGAAGGAATTATTTATTCTAAAAAGATATCACCACAAAAGATAATTATTTGTTGTTATATGTCATGTTTTGTATTTTCAGCATGGAACAAAGTAGGACCAAAGGACTTAAAAGTATGTCATGCTCCCTAGAAACCTGTATAAAGCAAGACCCTTTCCAAAAGGTATCCCAAATGTTCATTGCATCCCCACCATTAGCAGAGTTCTAGCTTATTTGTAAAGCAGTAATTGAAGGCTATGAAATTCAAAAAGAACAAACAACTTGTTATGCCAGCCATAACACTACTCACATTTGCCACTTTTGTGAAAATATCTTGAATTAGTTATGCTGTGCACTTCCACATAAAAAAAAAGCGACCCAAAAAACTCCCTAAAACCACAATTTAGGATTTCTTGGCATTGAAAAATATTATTATACTCTTGAGTAAAAATAGCTGCAGCAGCTAATTCCCTTGGGATTCCTAACTATGGGCATTTCTACTAAAATTACCATAAAAAGAAAGTGCTTGGAATACACACTGAAGTAACCTCAGGACTTCAGAGAGATGTACATTACAGGTTTTAAATAAACAGCAAGTCAGTGACAAAACAAACATTTACTGTTATTTTTTTAAATACATAAACCTGATCCCTTTTTCTTTTTTAGAAGACACGAGTTTTTTTACTATGTAAAAACAAAGCAGAGTGGATGGAAGTTTTCCAATATGCCTGAAGAACAAATAACAACTAAGAAAAAGTCCCTAATAATTTTACACCTGCAGTTGCAAATTATCTTTTTCCTCTGTGTTTTATGGTATATTCATAATAATTCAGGAAAGCCAAAAAGATTGTTTGCTTGAAATTTCACACTGAATGAGAAATAACTTTTAAACAAGAATTTCTTATATATTTAACAGAAGCACAAGACTTCCTTTCTGTGTTTTGAAAAGACTATACACAAATCAACAACATAAAAATTTTATTTAGTGCGTTTTTGAGATTGTATACAACTTAAAATTAAGCTTGTTCATATTTTATTATACAGGTAAAAAAAATACTATTTTACTATAAAAATAAAATCTGATTTTATGATCTGATAACTGATACTAATGGATCAAATCGTGACTGTAGATGTCAGTCCTTTAAATCCTACTTGGATCAGCAAGCTGACATTTTAAAAGCAAAGTCTGCAGACTTAAAATTCAGCACAAGTGCCAAGTGCCTGTGAGGTTACAGAGTGAAAGGGATATTTGAAAATAAATAAAACAATTATAAAAATGACATGTAATCAGATTAAGGGAATATACGCTTGTTGAGTACTTTAAGAATAAATAATAACATTATGGAAATCATGATTAAGATTTCAAAAACCTTTCAGAACTACAGTACTGTAATCAGTTGTTTCTGCTGATTCTGTGAATCAAGTGATATATCTTCCCCTACCGGTTAATTCACAGGCACAATCTCTGAGGTTCAATTTCACAGAGATGACTTCTGCCACTGTACATTTACATCCTTATTGTAAACCAAAGCCAGCATACAAAAAGCTGAAAACTCTATTCTGAAATGGCTTCCCCTTTATCCTGTGTTTTGGGCCTATTTGGGGAAATTTGGAAGGTACTGAGGTGGTCTAGTCTTAATATAATGTCTCTGAGGTCTTGTGATCAAAGCTGGAATGCACACATTTGGCAAGTAGGTGATTCTCATGTTCTGGGGGGATGTGTTTCTGGAGTATTGAAGCCTTAAAAAACAGACGGAGCATTTATTCAAAGGTTAATTCTGTCACGAACAACAGAGATTCATACACATGACTACAGCATGCATTTGCATAGAACAAGAGAGGCAATTCCTAATAACTAGGCTCAGCGAGAGACAAAACCATGATTAAAATAAAATATAAAATTGACTCTAGTAAACCATTAACAGCAGAGATTATTGCTCTATATAGTAAGAGTCCACGGCAGAACACAAAGTTGTTTAAAATCTCTATGAAAGGAAACAAAATGCTGGAGGACATGCCCACCCACAAAAGGCAAATAAAAATTATAAAAATAGGTAAATAAAAAGTAAGAAAGCAATTCAGTAAAGGCATCAAGCATTTTAGGTGAAAGAGTCCTGCCTTGAGCTAAGCAGCTGTGGCTGTTCTGACTGTCCTACCACGGCACGGCCACAAGAGGGCAGGGAAGACAAACTCCCTGAGAAAACAATATTGTGGAATTGTTGCAATACCACCGAGTAAAAAGTAGTAAGCACAGAGAAGTCTGCTGGACCTACTCCAAATAATAATAATCCAGAACAAGCGAAAAAAATGTGGGAGAGAAGAGAACAAGAGTTCACTTGGCTCAATCAAGAAGCCAACTTTTCCACCATGTCTACAAAATCTTTGCCACAGCGATATCCAGACACAGCATTATCACCTATGGTTATCTCATCCTAGAGGAACAACTGTAGAAAGCTTGCAAGTTCATCAGGAGCAGTCTCAATTAAAAAATAAATAAATAAATAAATAAATTTAAAAAACTATATATCATTTTTAAAGGATTCTTCATGAACACCATAATTTCAGTAGAATTCACAAAATCATTAATAAGAAGTACTTCCATACTACCACCTACATTTGGATCAAAATTTTTAAAATGGATGCTTTAAAACAGATTAATAGCAACAGAATCCACAAGTCTTAGAAATAAACTATCAGTTACATGCTTAATGATATAAGGAAGGGAAAACCTGAAATTAAGAGTGTTACTACATTAAATATGTATTTTTTTTCTTTCAATGCTAACTGCAGTAGTCTCAAAGGTACAATTATTGTTAAAATAAATACTTTGATTTTATTTTCTGTCTGCTACCTATGAAGCAACACTTATCCTACCTTAGCTGCCTTAGTAGCTTTGATTTTCAGCAGCATATCAACAAAGGCCACTCGCACTTTCTCTGAATTGTCATGAAGGCTGTGTTTAAGTGCTGGCAAGAGCTGCTCCAGTAATGGGTGACTTAGTTTGTTGTCCAAAGTTATCGGTAGGCACTGCAAGAAAAAATCATTATGCTAAATACAAATTTTAAAGAGTAGATTTACAAAAAAGATGTAGCTAAAAATTGCTGAACTGGACCACGACACTTCTAAGGTTAAATTATGCAGGGGCATCCTGTGCACGCATATTTTTCCTGTTGTATTCTTTCACAAAAGTTACATCAAATTTCCAGTGAACCATGTTCTGTGAGCTCACTTCAGGTGAAGCAGCTTCAGATCTATGCTGAGGCCATAGTCCTGCCTTCTAAGGACACAATGTCAAATACTTTCTGTGGCAGCAATAATAGCTCCCTAAACTCTGCTGATTTCAGATTAATAATTAGTCTTTATTTGCTGAGCTCCTTTTGACTCAGCACTTTGTTTATTCAGTATAGAGCTCTGCTGTAGTGGAGTAAGCGTGGATTAACACAAAGATAGCTCCAAATTAAAAATTAATTGACATGCACAAAATTTTAAGTGGAAATACAACTTAGGGAGTTTCTCTAGGGATATGTTAAAACTAGTGACGCAGAAATGTACCAGAACCCACCTGCATACTAAGCATAACTTCTAATAGCTAAAATGATGAAGTTACCAGGTCCAAACAACATACAAAGAATATCAGACTAGAAATGCGAAGTGATTGGGATTCATAAAGCCAGTCACCATTCTAGAAAACATTTTGTTTGTTCTTATTATGTGACTTATAAAACGTGCGCAGAATTTGCTTGTACTAGGAACTTTATTCCATCTGTCATTTTGCAGAATAAGCAGCATCCTTGACTAAAAGTGGCCTATCCTAGAAACCTTTGCTCCAGGTGAAATGTAGAAACGACAATCATGATTTTACATTTAGAAAAAAGACTTACTTTAAAAACAGAGCATCGAACATCAGCAGATGTTACATCACATGCCAGCTCTATAATTAGTTTTTTTAAAAGATCAGCAACAATTGGTGGAGGAATCATCTCCCAGTATTTGGATGTTATCTGACTAACTCCAAGTATCCCTGTAGAACGGACAACTGGATAAGGATCTTCTAAGAGATTCTGTAACAACCAAAAGAACAATGTGAGTACACGCATTATTGCAAATCCGCTGCTATATGACAGATTTTTTTTCTTTTTTACTTCTTTTCAGAAATATTTATTAATACAGTACTAAACTTCCATTGAATCCTTACTAAATAAATGTAAAGCACTCTCCATCAATCCTAGGTTAAATAAGGATCACCATCATTACTCACGCATCTAGTCTTTCAAGAGCATTCTTCATTCACAGGTTAATGAATAACAATGCCAAATATTTCCTTTTCAGAGTCAAAAATGGTGCAACGTTGTCTGTTGTCAACATATTACAGAAAATTAAAATATTAAGTCTATTTTTGTATTTTCTGTATCTCAGTATTTCCCTGTGAATACTATCCTAAAATTCCATACATTTTAATTTTATCAATGCTTAATTTTAGTTAGTTTTCAGCATTTCAGCTTAATTAAAACTTACAAAAAGTTCTTCAAATTGTTTCTGTATTTCGTTGTCCATCTCTTCAACATTAAAACTAGGATCACGAATAGGAAAAGCATCAATAAACAAAAATGCTGCATTTGATCGAACTTCTGAGTTTCTAGCCTGTTAGAATGAAGGAAAAAGTATATTTTTGGTAAGTACAGTATTACCAAATTATTAGTATTGAAAAGCATACCCTAGGAAATACGGCTCTCTAAACACTTCTGGCAATCACGTATTTCTAATGTAGTAGGCTGAAAAGATTAGCTTTTATATATATGGAAGAAGTTATAGTAACATGATTTTTTTGCACTTTACATTTCTACTCATTCAGTAAATCCCAAGCTAGTAGCACAATAAGCTCTCAAAGCATTATCAACTTTAATGATCCTGAAGAGTCACAGTCTGAGCCCTTCTGCTTTCTGTAATGCTGAATAAATTAAAAGCAGTTAGGATTTCTCTTGGTCACCTGACACACATACTTGGGCTTAAATCCTTAAAGCTGCTCTTCAGAATACAGGAATCTGCAATTCAAGCAAAGCTTTAACTATTAAGTTTACACAGAGAAAGGTAATTTAATTGAAAAGCTCAAGCCTATTTCTTCAAGAAAACAGCATTCAGAAACTAAGTACCAACAAGCCTGGACGATAACTTATCCAACGTAAACATATTCCGTTCTGTATCTATGCACGTAAGTAGTAGGACCGTGTTTTTTGAGTTGCAGTCAGCTCATCAAAATTCTAAAGCAAGCCTCATAACTCTCAGACATTTTACCATTTGTAATCATTTTCAGGGTGTTACACTATATGTTTTGCTGGCTGTAGAGCCCCAAATGTAAAGAAAAATGAAATAAATGTGTATTTAGACAACCGGTGAAAAATAATTGGCCCTGTGGGCTCATAAAGAGTAGTAAACACCAAGCAGTCAAGGAAATGAAGATGAAACTCAGTGCATCTCAGGAAGAAACCTGAAATATAACTACAAGAGAATATTTTATTTATCAAAGACAGTAGTCTTTGATAAAAGCCTGTGCTCACTTCTCTTAGAAGCAAGAGAGAAGGAAAAATTCTGTTCAGATTTTGGGTCCAATTAAAAAAAAAAAAAAAGCATACATAGAATCTTATGAAACAAGCAAAGTAGGCTTAATCTTTGGAACAAGATACTAGATAGTTCAGGGAACATCCTGCTATAATTATTCAATTTTCTTCTTCCCTTGTCATAAGAATATTCGGACAAAAGGCAGGGATGAGAAAAAAAATGTACAACCATGTAATATTTAGAACTAAAGAAGTTAATGGCAAGTAAAACCAGGAAATTACAATTACTTTATTTACAATTTATTTTCTATTTCCCTTCTGAATTGATCCTCATTGAGGGTGGAGAGGGAGTTGTCTCATCTCCAGGTAGAAAAAAAAGAAAAAAGCCAACAAAGTTTTAGAAGGCCAAAAAAATTAATCGCAATTCTAAATTTAATACTGTCCAAGTAAAGCCCATCTATATATTATTTAGTTAAGGATTTGTGCTTTACTTGATTTTATCATGGATAATATAAACAGGCTAAAAGTGGAAAGATTATAAATCTTAATAAAGTCCTATAAAGATGCAGAAAATCTTTCAACAACAAGCTTGTCTGTATTGAGGATTTCTGGTGAGGAACAAGTCAGTATGTGAATTAAGGGTGAAATAGTTCTTTACCCTAATATTTCATATGAAACTGAACTTAAACCCTCCTTAAAACAACCCACAAGCTAGATATTGTCTACCATGACCATTCCAAAAAGTCAATTTTGATAAACTACATCACACTGAATTCCATTAAGCTCATTTTAATTCTGAACTGGATATCAACATTTTAAATTCCTTCCTTCAATTAATTGGAATTTATCCCTAATGTCCTTGCATATTCAAGTTCTTAATAGAAAAAATGCCTTCAATTTAATAGTGTAGATCCTGGGTAGAACCTAGGACTATTCTATGTCACGGTGACTCTTCAACTTAAGAGGAGCCTTCAGTTATTCAAGTGATTTTACCTCTATGTACCTCTCTTTACCTCTATGCCCGTACTACTTTAAAGAACTGACAGAATCTTTTTAAGCAGCATTTTCATTTTTTGTTCAGTTTGTTTTCAGAGCTTTCTTGTAAGTTTCATCTGATCTTACAACTCCTGAAATTCACTTCCCATTATTTAAAACGGTATTTTTCACCAGTCAGTTAGTTTTAAAGTGTATGATGATAAAAAAAATTAAAAACACCCCTTTAAAGAAATCACTTTCTTGAACAGCTTGACTTCCTGGAGGAACAGTTCTTGATTTTTTGAGTTTGTTACAAAATAGCTTAATCACTACTTATCTCACAATAAACATACACTTTCTGGTTAAAGAACAACCTACCACTGCACAACTGTTTCTGCTATCTTTGCACATAAGGATTACTTTTCATAATAAACATGTGAATACAGATGAAGAAGTTACATAAGGGTTTATATTATAAAAAGGTATATTAAGGTTGCATAAAGGCTATAAATGCATGTAAATAAAAGCCACAAAGTAAGCTTGTCCTAAGTATCTGCAAAACAAACAATTAGGAAAAACAGAACTATGTGTAACAAACATCCATTCTCAGTTTAAAGGCTTAGAGAGGAACACAAGTAGTTTCAAAATGAACAGCTCTAGAACACTTATTGTTACAACTGAAGTAGTTTTTCTTTTTGCAAGAAGTAGGGGTAAAGAGGCCCCTTTATGAGTTCTTTCTTTTATATAACCAGTGTTCCAGAACAAGATTTGTTCCTCACTATATTAAATTAGGGGTTTATACACTGGCTAAAATAGGAGCATCAAACTGGTTATCTAAAATTAAACTGACATTTCAAGCTTGGGAGAGGAATCCACGCTACTAGGAACAACTATTAGCTTCCAGTCTAAGTTCTGTATCTTAAAGTACTGGTGTTTCTGAGTCACAGCAATGGTTCTCTAAAAATGGTAAATACTTCGGCAGCACTATGAGAAATATTAGCTATACAAAAGCAAGACAGAGGCCTAACCAAAAATCAACACCCAAATTTTGATGTTCACTCACATAATATTTCCTTTCACCTATCACAAATACAGTATTGAATCATCTGGAATGCAGAATCTTTCCTTGTACTGAATCATTACATGATTCATATAATTGCCGTATTCAATTTTTGAAGATCCTCCCTGTACCTTTTTGAAGTCTATGTTCACAATAGTTGGACTATTTTGCCATATTAAAGCAAATTCTCTGTGACCTACTTGATACGTCTGTTAACTTCTCAGTTAAAAGTTCTTTATTCCTTACATAGAAGCTGTCAATGTAAAACGCAACAGGGGGAAAAATAACAACAAAAAAAAGACAAACAAACTAAAAAGCCTTTGTTCTAGTGATGGAACCATTAGTAGTATGAAAATTATGTATGTATATATATGTAATAAATAAATAAATATATATATAATATATATACACACACGTATATTATTAAAAAAAAGACACGTGGGAGGGATCCAAAACTTGATAGCTGGAGAAAGGTAGCCTTATATTCTGAAAAGGATAATTACCCTCAGTGCTCTCCAAAGGATAGGTTGGTACAATCGATAGAGCATTTCTTCAACTCCTTGGCGAACTTTACTTTGTTTATGAAAGTAACTCAGCATCTGACAAAAACAAAAAGACCACAAATATTTTGTACACTGCTATATACATTCAAGAAAGGGAGTGTGCAGTGGTGAGGAATTACCTCATCGTTTACTTAAGACTAATGAATTTTCCATACTAAGTAAGGGACATGATATAACTAGACACATCAACTGACCCTATATTTTATTAGTAACAAAAATCATTAAAAAAAAACAAATCTAGTAAACACCATTATTTATTGATTCAATAAGCCTGTATAGACATCTACACATAAGAATGGCAAACATGGCTACAGAGTCAGCTTTGCTGCAACCTTTTTTTTATTAAGGTAAAAAACTTGTAATTTGTTTAAACTAACTGGCAGAAATACATTGCAACAATGTAATTATCAACTGCAAATAAACGAACCCATTTCTATGTTAAGAAAAAAGGAATGCTATTTGTTAAATAGAATTATCCAAATAAAAATCTACAGATGTAATAAACATATAGGCACTGACAAAAATCAAGAAGTACCATAGTGCTTAGCTACCTAAACCCCCACTATACTCAAACTATGCAGGCAAAAAAGTAAAGTAGAAGACCAGGGCAGAGTAAGAGAAAGGACATCATGTAGCTTGGTATGTTTGTATGATATGCATACACTGGGCATTTTGAAAAGAAGGCCCCTTCAGTGTCAACCCTGACTAATTCAGGTAATCCCAACTACAGCTAGACTGGGAAGTCTGTGAATCAGTTCTACAGAAACAATGCTATAGTGGAAGAATACTTTTTCCTGACTTTCAGATGAATTTAAGTAAAGACATTATGTTATTTACAAGAGGCTATGTGACTATAATTTGTATTCAAGAAAGACTAATCTAATCTTGCCAGAATTAATGGCAAATCACTACTGTATTGCAATAGATTTCATTAGGAGAACAGCGAACGTTGGATATTTGACAGACTTTTTATAATCAGAAATTTAAATTCATGATGGAGGGTTGTACCTGTTGCCCCCCCCCCTTTTTTTTTTTTTTTTGTAAATCTACTGTTCTTTCAATAACGTAGCCTAAACATTGTTCAAGCGAATAACTGTATTTTGTTTGTGCTATTATTTGTTACAGGAACTACTGTACTCTAACAGGATCATTTTAAATTAAATTCTTGCATACTGAAAAAGAATGGGCATCATTACAAATTTATTCCAAGACTCGTGACCACCCCTACAATTCAAGGCATTTATTTACATCACCGTACTCTTTCCAGATCATATGCTTCTCTGATTCTCAATAAAATGAAACACCCTGTCAAAATCCTACTCCATCAAAATTCTAAACTTGAACTTTGTAAAACCTGTTTGTTTAATACGATACATTCCCAATATAGCTTTTGACATGACTTTATTTTCATATTCTTGGAAAAATCTGGAACTTATATTAGAAAATGAAAAACTATTTTCAATGCATCAACATTGCAACAGAAGCAATTCTGTGCAGAGCTGTGCAGCCATGACTAAACATGGTAGGGAAACAGGACTTCCCCCTGCTCGTATGTGGATTAGGCGTTACCACTGAACGTTGATAACTTTAGATAAAAGTAGGCATTCTGGCTTGAGTTCCTGAAAAATACTCACTGAGCTCCTACTCACCAACAGACTATGAAGTTGCTGAATGGGCACTCATTCTTTGTTGTTATATATATTTTTAAATAATAATCTCTGTTATTTATATATATAATGTTACATACATATATAAAATAGTCTCTGTTGTTTCTGTAATGTTTTAGATCAAAAGCAAAAAACAAATACAGTAATTCTGAGCACCGTATTCCAAGTACTGGCTAATAATAAAAACGTGAATTAAGTTTAAAAAAAAAAAAAAAAGTTCTGTAAATAATTTTGAAACAAGAGCATCAACGAGTCAAATTCATGGAAGGGATAGCCACAGCTTACTGTGAATGAGAGACCTTACACAGTCTGTAGAACAGTTTAAAACAGTTTTTGCTCTCAAATTATTAGGTATTTCATTTCCCTGGGGACAACCAAAACTGGTTACGCTTGCTGGACCACATACTTAGTCCCTTTTTGCCTTTTTACACAACATCACTAGCATAATGCTAACCAACAGTAGGGGAAAAAAACTGTGGCACACAGACTTGTATGTTTTCTTGATACAATGCTACCAATCGTTGGTAACGGATACGTTAGTTAACGCCTACACTTCTATGCCTTAACAGCTGAACATGTCTTGTAATGATAAAACATAGGATGCTTATGCTAGCTTGCTATATTTACCTGAAATACATTGGGTCAGAGGACAAGGGAACCCACTAGATATGAGATAGGATAAATATACTGGTATATCAAGCTGTTTACTGCACATACTGTACACTCTAGCTTCTACATATTTGGGGGAAAGCACAGGAAGTGTGAAGGTATAGATCAGATATGAGTGCCTTGTCTTAAAAAGCTACTTATTCAACTTTGGCAGGGAAATCTGTTGCCAAACTATAAGCAAATTCCTCTTAAAATTTGTTCTAATAATATTCTGAAAGACAGATACTACGTTTCAGATTAGTACAGTGGGTTGACCCAGTCTCCAGCTAAGCACTACACAACTGCCCACTCACTCCCCTCCTGGTGCAATGAGGAAAAGAACAAAAGCAAGAACACTTGTGGGTCGAGATACAGACAGTTTAATAAGTGAATGAAAGAGGGATTCAGAAAAGAAAAAAAGTGATGCCAATGCAACCACTCACTTTCCACTACCAGACCAATGCCCTGCCAGTCTCCAAGCAATGGCTACTACCTCCTCAAAATCCCCCTTCCCTCAGTTCTTATTGCTGAGCACGACACTACAGGGAATGTAATAGACCTCTGGTCTATTTGGGTCAGCTGTGTCCCCTTCCAACTTCTTGCTCACCCTCAGCCTACTTGCTAGGGAGACAGAGTTGGGAAAAAAGACAGCCTGGACAGCATGCAAGCACTGCTCAGCAACAGCTAAAACTTGGGTGTGTGTTCACTGTTTTAGAACACCAAACCACAGCATCATATGTGGCTGTGCATATGTGGCTGTTCATGACAGCTATGGCTGCTATGAACAAAATTATTTCCATCCCAGACAGATCCGATACAGTATTTCAGTAGGAAATGGAAAATTTCTCATTTATGCTTATGATCTGAGTTTGATGCTACTAGATCATGTCATGCTTTACAGGATCTTACCTCTCTAACTTTAGAATGAACAGAAGAGCTCCTGGGAAGATGAATTCCATGATGCATGAAATCCTGAATACAATTATGTTCAAGTATCTACAGTAAAAACACATACATGCTAATGTTAACACACAAGAAAACAGTAATAAGCAGTGGAGTGGAAATTTGACTGGGGCTTTGCTGTGATGCTGTAATTACACTTTTGATCATTCCCATGGAAATCTACAAAAACTTGGTAAATATTTAAGATACCAAATATGTAGCCCAGCACATACTGAGTAAATGTTTCAGTAACTCAGGTAACTCCTGCATTTACAAAAAAAAAACAAACATTAACGTGCATAGTTGTATAAAACAACATTTCAGCAGCAGAATTAAAGCAGCTTAAGCACAACCAAGCCAATCACAGTGGCCAAACATTCATAGCATAACTTGCTTATTCTTTGGCAATGCAGAAGAGGCCGTTTTCTTATGGAAAGTACTCCTCGAGGCTTGCTTAGGAACCTTTCCTAGGTTGAAAATTCATATAATCTCCCCATGTTAAAATACAGAGTTATCCAAACAAAATTTCAAGCACAGTAATACCTTTAAAGCTTCTCCTGACACCTTCTTCCATGCTCTGAAGTAAACTTCTGAAATGTATTCCATTAAGGACCTGCATTAACATATGGGAAACACTATCAAACAAGCATCCTATGTAGACCTCATAAAAGTAATAACAAAGTTTTTGCTTAGTATCATTACTATTCTTAATTCTGTGAATCAACATTACTTTTAGAGGAAGTAAATATCTTGAAAGTCTACACTGATAATTACAGAAAAACAAAGTTAATTGTCAATTAATGAACCCAAACACTCATAAAAAAAAAATTGCTTACAGTAGGAAAGTCAAAATTCAGCACAGATAATTTAATCTCTTAATGAATGCCTTAACTTGTTTACAAATGCATACACAAATTATTTTAACTGAAAGCATTAGAAAGCCTCTGATTTTAATTCAAAGAATAACCTATGTAACATTTCTCTGAATAATCAAAGGAAAAAAATCCATGCTTTTCACCCATCAATCAAGTTCTCAGACTATGATCCTACAAGTTATTTCTTATTTAGACCATCTCTTGTTAGAACCTTACCATACTAAATCAGAGGTTGTTAACAGGAAAAATAACAACATCTTGCAGAAGCAGGAACAGACCTGCAGTTCTCTAACACCAACTTTGCAAGTAATGCAGTGCATTTTAAGTAAAAATCATTTGCTTTAGCTATTGCTAAAAAAGCACTTTACTACACCTATAATTGTATATACAGGCATGTACAAAGCAACAATTAAATGAAATTGTTGAAACAATACGGTATTTATATTCAGCAGATTTGAAGGTCTCTGGATGCTGATATATTTTTTAATCAACATACTAGGTTTTTTAGCTTGAGACAAACAAAATTTTAGCCAAGCTCCTGAAGATCATTAAGAACTGTAGCTGTGATGCATACCTTGGAAAAAACTGTAATTGGTTTTTAACAGTTCCATGTATCATTTTAATGAAGTTGACATTCCAGCTGAACAAAAAGCTCAAGAATCTTCTTCCCTGTTGGCAGAGGGAGAGGGAGTAAAAACAAAAAAGTAAACAAAGCAATACAAAATGGAAGTCAGACCCTAGAGGAACACCCAGTTTAAGAGCCACTTCAGCAGTAAATAAAGATTCTTAATTTTTAAACCTAGTTCAAGTATTGCTGTTACTCTGCTGGATTGTGTATTTGCCTGTCTTCTTTTCCAATGTCCAATCTGTTCTGGACTGACTTCAGCTAGTATTCTATAATGATAAGGGACTGTGCAGCTCAGGACCCTCACATCAAGGGTCATCAGAGCTCTGTCAAGTGCAGCATCATTTTGGGATGACACTGTACTGCTGGTGAAGCTACAGATAAAATAACACAACTCTTCCAGCATTAGATGCAGAAATAATTTTGAACAAAAGCACAGAACAGCTGGGCCACTGAGGAAAATAAATGCTGTGATTAGCAAGGACAATTCCTTTCATATTGTCTCATTGAAGGCAATATTGCCAGCCTCCTAGAGATGCCTTAATTCGTAAAAGCAGAATAAATATTTTTTTCTGAATTAGGTTTTCTTTCCTTTTAGCAAATTAGAAGTAGTAACGACAACTTTACTAAATAAGAAAACATTTTGCAAGAAAAGGGAGTGGAAGGCTGTGGAGAGAGGAAATAAAATCTTGCTCTTCTGGACTCAGCAAGAGCTGCCAATGGAGCTAGAACCTCATAGTATATCTGTACAGGCAGCCTAGCTCTGTGCCATCCTGGAGTGAAAGTACCCAGCTTCTGAGACTCTGAGAAGTCTGATCATACATAAGAGCAAGTCAGACAATTGCAAAGGTCCTTTGTACTTTTCTAGACAAAATAAAGCAGGAACACTCATAAGATGAAGTAATAAAGCTCAAAGACTCTTCCACTCAGAGCATAACTAACAGTTATGTCGAGACCAATGAGAAAACAGAGGCTCGAACAAGGCTGATAATGCCAGGCACCTACAACATTATAGATTAAGGACAGAGGGAAGGAAGTATATAGGCAGAAACTGCTTAAGTGGAAATGATGAGTTAAATGCCTGCAGGTCAAGAAGTAAATGCAGAAGATCATTAAAATCAAGACCTAAAAAGCTAAATACAATGTCATGATTCTTGTTGACAAGTCTGATAGAATCCTTTCTGTTGTCAAACAAGAGATGCTACCAAGAATGAAAAACACCAGATAAAAATAAAAAGAGCCACTCATCTCCAGCTTTGGTGGTCTAACACATATACTGGAGTCCCAGTGGTATACTCTCCCATCAACGTCCTTGTCAAACTGAAAAGTCAAGGGAGTCTTGACCTACAGCTCCTACCTCAACAAGGCAAAGGTTAGGCCATATTCAAACTCTTCTCAAAAGATAAAGAAAAAGAACAAAGTACCTTTGAACCTCCTGAAGCAAGGAGCAATAGAAATTTGTATTCAACTCTGTCCAATTCCTTTTTCCTTTGATCTCAACAGACTGACCCTGATCATGAGAACAATAGCGAATGACTCTAATCAAACCTGCCACTTGTGATCAATGGATCTGAATTGATTAGCGCCATCAGCATCCTCGGTATCCTGAGACGTAAACCAGTGGTAGGCGATAAGACTGTGAACTTGTCATCTTTGGGGTTAGCCCATCAACATGGTGCAGAGCAACTCATACTGCTGTGCTTGCAGCCATAATACTTTGTGACTTTGGCACTTGCATTTACACACACATGGCTAGCAATGAAGACAAGAGAACAGGCCTACCTTTAAAACAAAGTAATAGATGCTATGCAGGGCTCTCCAGTTGATTGGAAATCTCACCTGAACAAGAACGGCTTCATAAATTGCACAGAGATAAATTCAGAGGCTCACTCCAGTAATGCAGCCTTAAAATAAGCCTGCGAGAAATATTACTTCGTGGTGAATAGCATGGTCATGGAAGGCAGAAAAACTAAACTCCCTGATCTTGCAATGAAGCATAAATGTGCAATTCTGTATCAGTCTAGTCTGGTCTAAAAGTCAGGATACCATATTCCTGGCCCTCCCATTCTCTTCATCCTTGCATACGATAAACCACTCAAAGCAATTTATCTAGCTGACAATCTTCCTAGGAAGAAAACTGATCAGCTACCTCTTTGAATGAACTCATCACATAGCTGCATGAGCATTCATGCTGCAGAGAGGAAAATAGGAATGCTAGCCCATGGTAACACGGGATCATTGCAACTGGAATTACATCTCATTAAGCTGCGATGGAGTTATACCCATAGATGCACACTCCAAAAAGAATGAGGAATACTTTTTTTATGAACTGTAGAACAAGCCTGCAAGTGATAAATCTTTAAGGGAACATGAGCCCTGACAGACAATTCAGACATGCTGATATTAGCTACGACTATTAGCATTTTAGACACAGAAGTTAAGAAAAAGGTACAGCAGAGATGCTTAGGGTGTGTTAGATGTGTTGCTACAAGAAACCTATCATTAGCAAAGTGACCAGACAGGACGACTAGTGAATATGCATGAGCTGGAGTGGCACTAAAACCGTACTCAGGATGCAAAATCCCCAAACAGAAGGATTTGCAACTGAAGCACAGTAGTTTCACAGCAACATTAAAATGGTTTTTGTACTGTGAATTTCAAGACACTAAATCTTCTGTCTGCAGAGCTACAGAAATCCCAGTCACTGTTCTGAAACTATATAGGCAGTTCACATATCGTAATTGAGCCACAGCTGACAAACTGAGACATCTAAATTTGGATGTTTAAGTCTCCAGAATATTAATTGCCTGAAGAGTGATTCAGGTGATCGGTTGTCAAGTAACTGCTTTATGAAGATGAAATGTTCTGTTGACTCCATGGACTGGGGCAGTTTGCCACTGCCTAAACACAAAACAATTTTAAACTTTCAGGTGGTTTTCCAGAAAGCAGAGATCTACGACAGATCCTGTGTTTTACATGCCAGTCCCACATGGATGTCTGAAAGAACTTAGGTCATTTAATGTAGCATTGGTCATTTACTTATGCTTAAACAATTAAATCCTTCCCAGGACTTGAAGTGATTTGGCTCCCACATAGATGCCTAAATTGGTTGCAGACACAATTTAACTGAACTCTATCTCAGAGTCTTCCAGGATGGGTTTTGCTTCCCCTTGTATTGTGGACTAGAAAGTAGTTTCCTCAAGCATGGAAAGTGACCTGCCAGGCATATAGAGGAATAAGAATTAGTTTTCTACCAAAGTAAGACTCCCATTAGACTGATCACTGAAGAAATTGCAAAGGTGAAATAAGTGATGGCAAAATACTGCACTGACCAGAAAAGGCTCCTGGGAGGATTAAAAAAATAAAAAAGCTTCCCTGAATGTAGCAACACTTAACCACAGCACTAAGGCTGGTTAGACATTTTCCAAACGGAAGATGAGGAAAAAAAAAAAAAAAAAAAAAAACAGAAAAACCTGTCCTGCAGTAGCATTTTCAGAAGATGACACATGCATTACTCTGCACATGTTTGAACTTTAGGTCAGAACATGAAGTCCTCTGGGCAAAAAGACACAAGTAGTGTACCCCAGAGCATCAACTGGATGGATGGTCACACTCAAAGAGTTGCAGTCAATGGCTCAATGTCCAGGTGGAGATCAGTAACAGTGGTGTTCCTCAAGGGTCAGTACTGGGACTGGCACTGCTTAACATCTTTGTTGGTGACAGGGACAGGGGGATTGAGTGCACCCTCAGCAAGTTTGCTGATGACACCAAGCTGTGTGGTGCGGTTGACAAAGAGTTGACAAAGGTTTAGATTACATATAAGGACAAAATTCTTCACTCAGAGGGTGGTGAGGCACAGGTTGCCCAGAGGAGCTGTGGCTGCCCCATCCCTGGAGGTGTTCAAGGCCAGGCTGGATGGGACTTTCAGCAACCTCATCTAGTGGGTAGCATCCCTGCCTATGGCAGGGGTGTGAAATTACATCATCTTTAAGATCCCTTCCAACCCAAACTGCTCTACAATACTGGAATAACACTGTTTAAAATGTTCATTAGTGACATAAAAGTACATGCTCAGCAATTTTGCAGGTGATTCAAAACCACAAAGCACTGTGGTAAAACAACCAACTAGCACACCAGATTGAGTGTGTTCTTAGTGGTATTCAGTGACAAGATAAGATGCAAAAGCACAAGATGAAATACAGGAAATTATTTTAAATAGGTTTTTGTTAATACTGTAACAAGTTGCCAGAGAGACTATAAGGTCTCCATCCTTGAAGATGCTCAGAATGCAACTGGATATGATCCTAAGCAACCTTCTCGAGCTGACTGCCTTGAGCAGGGGTGTTACACAAGATGATCTCCGGGGTGCTGTCCAACCTCAAACTCAGTAAATCTGTAATTAATGCTTAGCAACATTACTTACTTAGGACTAGTCAGAAGAAAAATTAGGAAGAGCAAATGATATTTCACCTCCCTCCTGCATTAAACTTTTGAAAAACAAAATAAACCACTCCAAAATCAAAAACATTTGATTTTCAATAATCAAAAGCATTCCTATTCGGAGACAGAAAAAATAGCAAGAAGTCTGATAACAGCCCCAGCATCGTTGACTGTATGTCAGAACTTATCAGTCAAAAGGCTTAATGCAAAACTGTTAAGAGTAATCAAAGCCCACTGACAGAAGAAAAGCAAAGAATAAAATTTTGCTTACCTCTTCTTTTTTAATGTGTCTTACACTCATAAAACACTCAAGTAACAAGTCCTTGACTTCATTACTGTCCTCTGAATCATAATCAAAATACAACAGTGTCTGATGTAGATTCCAGAGACGAACTACATCTGCACCCTGACAAAGGAAAAAAAAAAACATGTTATAGTGGTATAGGTATACCTTTAATGTGAAGAATTATTTAAAGAATTTAAAATAATGAATTTGAAATTCACTGTTACAGATAGAAGGTTTTCAGACTGCAAAATTATGAACATTAATTGATTTTCACCACTATAATTGGGAAAAGATTTCAAAAACGTGTAACTGCAGAAATACTGACTTCCAGCAATGGAAGACATGCTCAAGTACAGAAAGCTGGTATTTCATGCAAAACAGATGCAAACTGCACTATTCTACTTCTAAATCTTTAAACAATGAAAGCAGTTAACAGTGAAAAACAAAGGGAAGGAACAAGTAAGGGAGATATTTATTGGGTTAGTGCAAAAGATATGAAAAAAAAATCAGTCCATCAATTGAGAAATAAGCTAGAAATAATATTTGTAGAGAAATAAAGAGGAACAGAAAAGGACACTTTCCACTTAAGAAGTCTCTTATGAGTCATTGAGCATACCACTTAAAACCTGAATTAAAAAACAGCCAATTGCTACTCAAACCTTTGTCACTGGACTTTACAAATGAGTGAAGAAAAAAAATGATTGTAAAACAAACTGTTCTCTTGTAAAAATGATGCCAAAAAAAATCTTAGAAGTTCATTCCAGGGAAAGTAATATTTTAGTATGTGGTTTATGCAAGCAAGCACAAAAAGACAATTTGTAACAAGTATGGTATCATAGGTTTCATTAACTGGGAAGCACTAAGACAGGGAAAATAAATTAACTTGAAAAAAAGTTTATTGTGGAGAGATTCTTCCTTAGAATATTCACTAATAATTTAAAATTTAATATATCTTCACATACCGTAGCAGCTTTATTCAGGCTTTTTCTTAGCAACATAATAAATACAGTTTTCCCTAGCTGCTCCTTCCCTTCCAGTCCTTTTTCCCACCACATTTCACACATATGTTGGATGGCACCCTGTAGGTTTTTTTCAGATTCAGGTAATGCAGGAAGAATACCTACAACAGGAATAAAGTAATTATTTATTGCAATGAATAATATTATACATGTAAAATGCTAGTCTCTTAGTACACTAAGTGTATCTCTCAGTCTATACCAGCTGTTGTCACATTTACACGTCTTAACAGCTTATTCTTACTGCGGGTATTGAGGCAGCTTTGTTAATTTTAAGGTTTTGGCCGAGTTTTTGGATCAGCAGCAGTAGAATCTCATTTTGCCTTCAAAATTCTATAAGCCACAGAATAAGTAAAGTTGGGTGAACAGATGGGGGGAAAGAAAACTATTTAAGTTCCAAATTTTAGGTTGTGTAACTGATTTTTAATGCTCCCTTAAGTTTGTTTCATAAATTAGAACTTACATCAGTAGCAGCTCTGTCTTTGAAATTTCTTTTCCATAGACCACTTGGGTCAAACAAAAAGCCCAGTACACCCATCTGCTAAAAGCCAGTGTAATGATGTACAGTGTAACAGACAAGTACGCACCATTCAATATGAAAGCACATTCTAGAAGAACTTTGTAGTTTACAGTTTCATCCACTACGGGTATGGAAGCAGTAACGACAGCTGTCACTCCTTGGATCACAGCTACAGTTTGTTTCTGAAAGAAAGCAATGTCGAGGAAACAATTCTGTGGTTTATTTATATTCAGAAGAAAATTATGACAAGAAATCAACCTTAGCAACAGAGAGCAAAGCCGAGTTGCTATTAAGCTTCTATTTTGAACAAAGAGTATACTGGCACCTAAAGTCTATCAAGAAGAGGCAAAAGCAGTTTTTAAGGTACATCCTTTACAAAAAAAAAATTTAGAAAAGCTCTCAGGTCTAGCCAGTAGGTAACTTTTTGACTGTATATATTTATCCACTCCTCCATAAAAAAAAAACTTCATCCGCAACAAAACAACTCAGACAGACACCCATTCCAGAGCTAGAAAGGGTGTTGTGTAAACGCAAGATTTCCTGATTCCTTTAAATCTAGGTAAATGTGTCTACTTGTAGGTGAGGTCTCTGCACAAATGATGATTTCCTACAAGCCTCTAGGTCTCCCAAATTATTTCCACACTGAACTTCTTTTTTTTTCCTTTCAGAATTAAATAAACCTTTCCCAGCAGTATTCTAGTGAGTTAATGAACTGCAGTGCAGAAGCAGTAAATGAGGGTCAGAGTTAGGATAATTCTGTATAAACCAAATATAATCCGGGGGAGGAGCACTGAAAGCTAGATTTCACAGTCTTAATTCAATAAACTGACATACTAAAACAGGTAGTGATTTTTTATAGTATATGCCAGATATTTAAGGCACATCGGAGATCAGCATTTGTTTACTGAAATAAAACATACAAAACAACCACTCAAGTTTTGACCAAACCAAGTCCCATCTTTTATAATCAAAATCATCAGCAGATATAATCTCTTATAGTGTAGTCCAATCATAACTTCAGCTTAATCCACGCACAGTAATTAAAAGGTCGGTTATGAACATTGTAAGGAGATGTCTGGAAGTGACTTTGATAACCTTTCCGTGTTTCGAGATGCTATGAAAATATTCCATTTTATTTCCCAAGGGAATATGAAATAGCTATCATATTGCTGTTTTACAATATTGTTACCATTTCTGGAACTATGTCAACATCCATGCAATCATTATTTTCATCATCTCCAGTCATCTGCCATGTTTCCACAGGTTTCTCCACCAGGGTCTCTTTCAATAGGTGTGTCAGCTTCTCCCATAGTACTTCTTTTTGTTTTCTTGGCAATTCTTGAAGTAGTTCATTCAAGTCGAAAGGATCGAGTGTATTTTTCTGTGGTCAGAAGATATCACAATTCCACATTAGTGTTGAAGCTTATTTTTCATTATTTCATTTCCTAAAATTAACACCTTTCTTGACACAAAGGATTACTTCCCATTCCTTCGCAGTTACAGAGACAAAAAGCCTTCCATAAGATTTATTTCTTTAAAAATAGCACGTGAAATTTCTGCTGCTTAACTTTATCATGATACAAGGGTGGCTTTTTAAAGACTTTAGTCCTTAGCTCTTCATAGCAACATTACTAAGCATAAATCATCCCTCTGCAACACCAAATTCTGTCTCTCATGTTCCAAACACTTCTTTCCTAATGAAGACAACTCCATATCCTCAGGTAAGAAGCTAACAACCACATGAAATTGCATTCACTGATCACATCTTTGCTATCTTAAATATAGATCGATGACAGCTGTTGAAAGGAAAACCTCATGCAAGGACTTGAAATGTAAGAGTCAGGAGGGCAGCACTACAGATTTTGGAGCACAAACTGCATAAAGCAGTGCTGTGCATACTGCACTATTTTAAAGCCCCTCTATCAAAAGTAACTCCTGAGCACAGCAACCCTACAGTTCCCAGCCTCTTAAGCTCTACTGAACGGGAAGCCATGATTAGTAAGAGACAAGTTTGGAATTTAGTCAGTTGAGTCAGTGGTCACCATATCAAACTCTCTTCTTTAGCTTTGTAGATCCATTCAGAGGATGGGAGGGAATTTTGCTGAGATACAGAACTCTTTGGACTTACTTAAAGGATGTACTTAATTACTTAAAGGATGTTTTACATGGAAAAATCCATTTTACTAGAAGACTGATCTGAATGATTTCAGTGAAAGAAACTTACTGGAAGAATCCACCTTAGAGATGCAAAGAGCCTGTTAGCATGAAAAAAGGGTGGGCAGCCGGCTAGGAAAGGGAACGCGCAGAGAAAAGGCAAGAAGGAAAAACAGACTAGAAAAATAAACAGACACAGCCAAAAGGAAGTACTGGTAATTTTTGAAATGTAATTTGCAATACTGAAGTGAAGGTTTATAGGATTAAGAATGCTTTGGAGAAAAGAGGCAAAATGGCCATGATCCAGTAATAAAAATATTTTTAGTTTGCAGATGCATTAACAAAAGAAGATTCAGAAAGCAAAATGTTGAAGGTAAAAAGAAAAATTGGAAATAATGAAAGAAGCAACAGTGAGTATTAGAAGGTTCCCAGAAGGCCATGAGAAAAAAGATCCTTTTACATATTTATAGCAGAATTTCTATTCTATTCTACAGTTGGAAACAAATACAATAAACCAAAGGCTGCACAGGGAGTTCTTCAGCCCTCCACTTCAAACAAACCCAGAAGACAGGATATTAAGATTGTACCGTTTTGAACAAAAAGAACAGATCCATAATAAGACTAGAGCTTTCTGATCTTTCTCTGGGATGATATGATAGAATTATTACAAAACCTTTGAGGGAAAAGGATGCCATTGTATGCTAGTCATATCTGTGATTCATGCTCTCCTCTCTAAGAAATACTGTGCTTTCTTGAATTGGAACAGGACTTAGTGGAGAAATTTAACAGCGCCTGATAACGACTTTGATAAATAGCACCATAATATAGAATAGCAATCTTCTAAAAACAAAGAAGTGTGAAAAGTTCAAAGGAAATCACAAAGGGAAAGTATCAAAACCCTGGCTTTGAAAGCTTTGAATGAAATAAAGCAACGAGAAGATGGAAAAGGAAAATTAAAGCAGGAGAGGGGAGAAATGAGAGACATTTGAAGAAGTAGCAACGCTAAGAACAGAACGTTAAAAAAAAAACTTTAAAAGGTAAATTCTGAGGCTACAGCACTAAATAGATGGAAAAAACAGAGCATAATATAACATGAAAACTATAAAAAAGTATGTCATACACATATACTTCCAAAGGACAGAATATACTATCACAGCCTCCTTCAGAAAATCAGTCAGGAATTTCTCAACAAAGATCCTAAAGTGAGGGTCCTCATCCTAAGATAAGATGTGGTTAAACACCCTTCATCACCAAAGGTTTGGAAGGAAAATGAACAGTGTAATCCAAGTCTCTTTAACAATCAAAAAGTAATCTGGAAAGTCAAATTTCCTTACGCTATGAAATCATGAAGACAATTTTAACCAATCTACTCATTACAGCTGCTGATACACAGTTTCCAGAAATATTGGCAAGAGTCAGGCTGATGGGAGTGGAACTGCAGTCTAGAAACAAAAAGGATACAGACTAGTAAATTGTGGCAAAGAAATAAGCCAACCAGTAACTTCTATAAAAGAAAGGGTTGGCCCTCCTTTGGTAAAGGCATCAAGTTTCATAAAGACGTGCAGCTGAAATCTCTTGCAAGATAACTCTTATGCATTGGTGATGAAAAACATTAGGATGAAATAATACATTTTTAAATCTAAAAAGATGAAGATATATTAAGATAGATCAGTGGATGAGATGAAAATGGCAGAAACAAGATGACCAAAGTCAACAAAAACAAAACCTTGGAAGTACTGTATGTTATCCTAAATGGAACAGTTTCTTAATAAAGTGTTTAGATTTGGGAAAAAATGGGAAGGAGACTTTAAATGATGGCAATCTGTCATACTGCTGTCATCTATAATTACACACAAGAGTGCAAATTACTTAGAAAAATAGATTCAGTGATGTTTGGGAAACAAACAAGCCTAGGCTCATTACATGGTACGTGACCTCTACTGTAGAAATGAGAGATTTAATATCTAGGCTATATTAGTATATTTGTTGCATCTCTATGTACACAGATATGAACTGATCAACTTACTCTATCCTGATACAGGTAACATTAACAAAATACTGATTAGATTGGCAAAAATCCAAACCAAGTGATATCAATTGAAACGGAATAGTCTTACTAATAAAATAACACAGATCTTTTTTAACATCTAAATTAAGATGATAAAAGGTAGGTAGCTAGGTACAGATGCTGAGAAAATGAGGACAAGAGAAACAGAATAAGAAAAAGATTCCCAGCTTAAAAAAAAAAAAAAAAAAAAAAAGTAGAGATATTATATGACAAGATCCTCAAAGGTGTGAAACTAAAACTAATTCTTAAAAACAAAAACATCCCACATCTCTAGCTTTCAATATAGCAAAGCAGAACTAACCTGAAGACACCCTCTTTGTAATACCTGGTTTATAATAAAAGAATAGAAAGGCTGCTACAGAGAAAGCTTAAGAAACTAACCTGACAATACCATTTACTAAGGCTAGCAGAAGATGATTAGGAGAAACGGGTTGTCTTCACAGCAGATCGAAGCTTAGCAGCAAACACCACAATGCAATTTTTTAAGTGAAATATCATATAAAAGAAGTGATGCTGAACTTTTAATTAGTGAATTTCAGTGTATTTGTTTTCTTCTTCCTCATGCTTCTCTCCACATTGCATTTACAGCCAGCAATCGCTCACATCTCTAAGATGTTCAATGGTAGCAAGAACTACCAAGTACAATTACACATGGACTAAAGAACGAGTATACAACCTAAACTATCAGATGAATGAATAAGCACTAGCGAAGCATACCTCTGCTGTGTTTGTGTATTAGCTCATATTCCTTACACAGCAAGACAGTGACACTTTCACAGGTTAACTTTTTTCTTTTTTTTAGTATTACCATAGTATAAACCATTATCTTAAAAATGCAAACTGCACGTGGAACAACCAACTCCTAGGAATAACAACTGGGCTGTGACAGCGAAATTTCAGATTCCACACCTTTATATGTTCCATTAAGTGTCATAGGAAGCTCTTTCCTATGACAATTATTCTTGCACATTTGCAGATACCAGAAAAATAGTTTCTGTCCCCATGCCACAAAAGCCTGTGCACTGACAGCAGACTTTAGATCTTATTAGTCAGGTATGTGACTTACGGGAGTCTGAGTAAAACGCAAGAAGTCTTCAATCGACTCTTTAGACACAACTTGCAAAAACTCTTCACGTTTCATTGTGGTCTTGTTTCACCTTGCTTTATAAACAAAAGAAAAAGAAACATATATAAAGTTAGAGAAAAATACTGTGTCTCAAAACATAATCGTTTATGGTCTCTGTGAATGGTATATAAGCATATATTTATGTACAGCTTTATCTACGTGGTTGTGAGCAAAATATGTCCCCCGAGCTCATTACAATTACCAAAATCAATATTTAGATTTGTAACTGTACTAGGCTGCCTTACTTGTATGCGTTAATTCACTTTAGATTGATTGAGAAAGCACGAAAAGCAGATTTAGAAGAATGTTTTGGTTGACGCTTCCACTTTTTAACAAGGACAGCGTTCCCACCACGAGCATTGCTAAGCAGGGCATCTACATGGCCGAAACTCCAGCCGGCAACGTCCACCCACCCGAAAAGCTCTGACGGGCACCAAGACACCACAACTTTCTCCCCTTTTCCCTTGTCAAGCGACGACCCCGGGAGACGGGCTGGCACCAGGGGCTCCACCTCCTCCCCACAGCGCTCCCCCTGCTCCTGACAGCCCCGCTTCGCCCTTACCAGTTCCGCTGTCCCACACAGGGCAGGCTGTGGGGCCGGAGGAGCAGGGAATGGGGGACACGGGGCCGGGGGGCACCGGGCGCGGCCCCGCTCACGCTGAGGCGACGCCGGGCCGGGCCCCGCCGCGCGCGCTCCGCTGCCGGGTTCGAATCGTCCCGCGGCGGCCGTTGGGCGCGGGCGGGCGGGTGGCGCGGAGCTCGCGTCTCGCGAGAGCCGCGCTGCTTCCTTCTTCCCCTCAGGGCCGTCAGGGCGGGCTGAGAGGCTGCGCTGCCATGGCGGGCAGGGGCACTGCCTAATTGTGGAAGGGGGGTTCTGCGTGTGAAATCCAGGAGATTAAAGCGAAAAGAGAAACGAAATATGCGTGTTTGCCTTCTTTCTTGTGCCTGGGTGGGGTTTTGGGGGCTGAGGAATGTGGTGGCGGGGCTGGGGTCATGGTGGGATCAGGGGAGGTGGGGAGATGAGCTGGGTTACACAGTCTTGTTGATGGATGCGGCTGGACAGCCCAATATAGGCAATTCTGCTCTGTTTTAAACTTGGGTACACAGAAATGGTGCTATACTGTTTTCACCTTACAGTAAATACTCACTTGTCTTGAGACGTGCTGTTTAATATCTTTATCAATGATATAGACAGTGGGATCGAGTGCACCCTCAGCAAGTTTGCAGATGACACCAAGTTAAGTGGTGCAGTCGATACACCAGAAAGAAGGGATGCCATCCAGAAGGAGCTGGACAAGCCAGAAAAGTGGGCCCGTGTGAACCTAATGAGGTTCAACAAGTCTAAATGCAAGGTGCTGCACCTGGGTCAGGGCAATCCCAGACATGAGCAAAGACTGGGAGAAGAACTCATTGAGCAGTCCTGAAGAGAAGGACTTGGGGCGTGCTGCTGAACAAAAAGCTCAACATGAGACAGCAGTCTGTGCTTGCAAGGCCAACTGCATCCTCGGCTGCATTGACAAGGGAATGGCCAGCAGGGGAGGGAGGTGATTGTCCCCCTCTGCTCTGCCCTTGTGGGGCCCCACTTGGAGTGCTGCGTCCAGGTTTGGGGCCCCAGCACAAGAAGGATGTGGGGATGTGGAGCTGGTCCAGAGGAGGGCCACAAAATTTATCAAGGGGCTGGAGCACTTCTATAAAGAGAGGCTAAGAGACCTGGGGATGTTCAGCCTGGAGAAGGGTCTGGGGTGACATCATTGCAGTTTTTCAATACTTAAAGGGGTGATATAAAAAAGTTGGAGAGCAACTTTTTGCTCAATCAGGTAATGACAGAACAAGAGGGAATGGTTTTAAACTAGAAGAGGTGAGATTTAGATTAGAGATTAGGAGGAAATTCTTCACTCAGAGGGTGGTGAGGCACTGGCACAGGCTGCCCAGAGAAGCTGTGGATGCCCCATCCCTGGAGGTGTCTAAGACCATGTTGGATGGCCCCTGAGCATCCAGTGGGTGACATCCCTGCCCATGGCAGGGGGGTGGAACTAGATGATCCTTAAGATCCCTTCCAATCTCAGCCAGTCTATGATTCTATGATCTCATCCAGTCAATTCCTGTCCAGTCAATTACCTGGAAGGGGCAGATGGAGTAAATCTACATACAGAAGACACTGCTGTCTTCCTGTAGCTCTTAAGTCTTGATGACTTCATACTGGGACAGTATACATTGAGTTAAGTCCATGTATAAGAAACAGCCTAAATACAAAATGGAGCCTAAGTAAGAAACATGCCTAAGAAACAGCATGTCTTCTTCCACGGATCTCTGGTAACACAGATATAGTGTTCTTGCAAAAAAAATTTCTGTCAACACACAAAGCCTGCAACAGCCAGCTGATTACTTTGGTGACTTTTTCCCCCAACAATGTTCCTGTTGCTAGTGTTGACAGCTACACATTTAATCTCAGTCACGGTGAACAATACATGCATTACATATTCTTCATCCAAAATGATGAAGACCTAACCAAGCTGCTTGCCACAGGAAACTGTGTAGGCTAGATGATATTTACACTTTGATAACTTTTTTTTTTTTTTTATAGTGAGCAGAAATAGTTGGACTCAATTTCTTGAATTAAACATAAGCAGGTTTCAAATTTTGTAAAATTCCCTGTTCCATTTGCTTGAGCTCCTCTACAAACCAAGAAGAGTCAATATGTCAAGAAGTTAAGGGCTTAACTTCTACCTTTCAATTTTGCATTTGCAGTAGCAAATAACACTTCTCAATATTTTTCAGTGTTGTTAGCTGTTCAGAGGAGATTCTTGACTGAAATTTTTTACTTTCTGTCTGACAGTAGTACAGCATATGCTGCTTTTCTTCACAAACAAAAACCCAACAATTTCCATATAAGTTCTTACATCTCACTGGACTTTCCTGGATTGCTTTTTTTTTTTTTTTATGTGATCTAATTCTGATTAAGTTTAATATTATATGTACAAATTCCCTTTTTAAAAGTAGTGTTTATGTATTCTGTTAACATTTAATTTTTAACATGGAATTTTCTTTGATGTTACTCTCTCTCACGGCATTAGTTGATAATCAAAATTAAGACTGGAACATTTTATGCCATATATATTTGAATTACAGACTTTTCCTGTTACATTTTTAAAGTAAACTATATGTTTGTTTTTACATAGTTTGAAGACTATAGGATGAAAAAATAGTTTATTATAGGATTATCCCATAGTTACTGCTATTTTGTATTGGTTAAAAAATTTAACAGGTGACTAATATGAGAAACTTTTGGAATAACTTGATTTTAACACAAATATTTGCCAGATAGAAATTGCTCTTGGAGTTGGTGAATGGGTTGTGTTACTTACAAGTGGTAACCAGGATGATTGTGTACCCAAGGAACAATAAAGCAGAAGGAGTTAGAAGCCAAGAAATTCATTTTCTTGAGCAACAAAAATAACCTGTCTTTTGTGCACAGGCAGTTCAGTGCCACTCTTTGTCTCTACCTGAATCCGAAGAAGCACGTACCTCTTAACATCATTTTGCATCTGTACAAAGGCCTGTCTCCTTTGAAGTGTGGAAGAGGCAATCCAGCAAATTACCAACATCAACCAACCTCCTGGCAGCCACAGAGAAAGGTCCCTGGAGAGACAAATCTCTGCCCAACCTTAATCCCCACCCTGTGAAAGCATTGCCTCCCAGGGACAGAATACCAAAAGAAGGAAGTATCTTGCTGCTCTACTATAAAGAAGGGTCAAGGATTAGGTTTGTTTCAGATCCCAAAGACCTGACTTTTTTTTTTTTTTCTTAAGATTCAGCTAACTGCAAAAAGATTGTGAAGTGGTTTGCTTGAAATAAGTTGTATGAGCAATTATCACACTTGGAGAATAGCAAAAGCAAATAGAAAAGTATGAAAACTGACATTTCTACATTGTGCTAATGTCTACTCTTTTTGCATATATTAAGAATCTTTGACATTTTAGATCCAAACTGATGGATTTGTTTATCATGTTTCTTGTGTGGTCTGAATATTTCATTAATACCTTGATTAGTCTTTTAATTAGATGCTACGTTAATCACCTGGCTACTGTTTATTTAGTCAGGCACATATCCATTTAGCAAATGAACTAAAACATATTTTAGCTTATAATTTGTGTTGCATAGCAACCACAGAAGGATTTTTTCATAGTATTGAAACTAAAAGTTAACATAGGTAACAACAGACTGAATAACACTGTATGATTCATTTTAAAGAACTAGGTAGAGAAACTAAGAGAGGCAGAATAGGGTTTTGTAGGTTTTTTTTTCTTGTTTTTTTTTTTTTTTTTCTTCAAGAATCGTGCATGAACTGCAAGCTAGTAATGAAGCTATAACCCTATTTTCAGTTTCTCTAATGTTCCCCCGTTCACGAGTACCAAATAACATGCCTCTTTTTGACATGTCTGTTCATCTGTTCAAAATAATCTATACCCTTTGATAATAATCTCGTATTTATTATCATTTTCCTGTCAAGTCAAGTTAAGGCAAAAATGAAAAATGGGCCTTCCACACATGGTTGCTGAGCAACAGCAAATAAAGATTTGCTTTTGTGCTACCACTTCATAAACTAGTCTTTATTCTTGTTGGTAGCCTGTATGAGAGATCTCAATTACAAATGTCTCTCACAAGAATATCACAGGTTGGACTGTATCAAATATTCCATTTTAACCTGTATGAGTCTACACTATAAATACTTGTAAAAATAAACAAACAGGCAGTGCCCTGAGTATCAGATGCTTTCTTGGCACTTATTTATTTATTTTTTCCTATTTGCAACATTTTTTTCTAGATGATAATTTCTGATGAGATTATTGTACACGTTATCTACTAACCTTTTACAATTCACTTCTGTTTCTTTCCATTTGAATATATAATTTGTTATAGTTAATACAGTATCCATGAATCTGCTTATCCTCTGAGGCACACTGTTAATAATTTACATGCATTCATTTCATTTCCTTTTTTTTTTTTTTTTTTTTTGATCTTCTCATACTTTGATAAATAATCTGAACAGCATGGGAGAGAGATGAAGTTTCACACTATTCCACTTCTCCAGATCTCCCCTTGCCTGAAGGTAATACTGCCAATCATCCCAGCCTTTATTCAGGGGCAACTGTCAGTTTTCAACGGTGGCGTGATTAGACCATGAAACTGCTTATTTCCCTTAAATTATTAATATTAACATGGAACAATTTGGGAGTTTAAGAGATTAAGTAGAAAAAAAAAAAAAAATAAGAAAACATTCACAACAGATAAAAAAAAAAAAAAAAAAAAAAAAAAAAAAAAAGGTACTTGTTAACTGGAACAAAAATACGGAAATAAAATGCGCCCAGGGAATGCAAAAGCTTTTCTTAAAAGCCACTCCCTGGAGTAGCTCTCGATGCTCTTTAAGTACTGAAGTGCCACCCTGTGGGACCTTACTGGTACTGCTGGGTGACTTGCACGTTCACACCAAGATGAGTTTCAGCTGTGAAAACAGTGCAACTTTATTTATTTTGCTTTATTATGATGCGTTATGATCAAATAGTTGTTATTATGCTCTTACTTTTAGACCTGTTTCGTTAAAGGCAGTGTTTTAAATCACGATAATTTTACTCCATTAAATATTAGTACCATCAAAATTAAAAGAGATTTCTGAAATGCTATTAAACGCCCACAAAAAGAAACTATCATGTCAGTATCTGTGTGGCTATATCCATCTTGCTGTAAACAAAAGAAGTATTAGTATTCATAACTACAGAATGTTATAGCATAAAGTCATGAGCATCTTCAGAATATTATGTATCGATGAGTACACTTAGTCACTTGTTTCAGATGCAAAACACTCCAGTCACCAGTCACATCTGCCATGTCTAGACTACTTTAACCCTATGAAATGCAACATTCTGAATTATAAGAGACCTACAGCTCTTGTCAGGGTTCCATCTCCTTTCAGCTATTTTAGACTTTATGGATAAAGAGAAGAACTGTTTCAGATGTACAAAAATACTGTATAGAGAGGCATCAGAGATAGGAGATTCTCTCTGTTCCATCTGTTTAGTATGAAACATGAGTACATTGTATATCAGAATGGACATGATTTGTTTATGGTTGCTTTTATAAATATATAGACATATATGTGCATATATGTGTGTGTACATATTAATGTGGCAAACTACTTTACCCTGGTTGTAGAACCCACCAGCATTTATTTGTCTCTCACATCGTTGTTGGCGTTGTCAAGGCTGAGACATGACTATTCCCCGTGTTCCTGATCCAGATCAGGAACCTAACCAAAGCCCATTGTACTATTTTTCTTGCAGACTGCATGCCCAGTTTCCTTCATTCACAAACAAATAAATAGGGAATTAAGGGAGTGTAATACTTGCTCAGTGCAATATCATCTGGGGTTATGTTTGGAGTCAGGCTCTTGGAAGTGCTCACAGATTTAGACATACCTGTCAATTATTCCTGGTCTGTGTATCAAACAGATCTAGCATCACAAGACCTGGTGACTATGTCATTTGGCATGTATTTTCTGATCGTGTCCTGAAGCAAAGGAAAATTGTTTCATAATATTTTTCTAGTACAGCCTTGTCTTTGCCCATTTTTCCCTATGTTTATGGTATTACTGCATGATGGATTTTACTGTTGGACATCCTGAGTTCCTAGCCTCATTCTTGAGCTAACAGTAGAAATACAAATTTAAAGTGTAATAATGTTTAAATATGCTGGTCAAGAACCTTTCCCATGTCTTAAACTGTAATTTGACTTCTGTCTCCCTTTAGAGTTGCATCAACTCCTCTAGGGAGTAATATAATCAACTCCAATTTTACAGGGCAGCTAAATTTACAGGACATGAAACACCTATCTGAATTGCTGACACAGATGTACACTAGATTTTGGAGAATGTAGAACCTGAATCTTCCAGAAGTTTCATGCTTCCTCAAATCATGGACCAGTTGTTTTATTTCCAAGTGCCTGATGAGCAGATGCCTTTATAAAAATGTTTTGGCAAAATGAATCCCCATGTTATTAACCCCATTATGAAACTCAGTTCTGTGCCTCAGATTAAAGAAGGAAAGCAGAGCACATTGGGGCGTATGCCCATTTTTCACTGCTTTTCAGCAACGTTGACTTCAGGCTCCACTTCCAAAGATACCAGGGATCTATACCACTTAACTACTGTGCAAGAAACAAAGTGAACAGGCAGATTTCAGAATAGGATCTGCACTACCATCTAGTGGTATATAAAGGTGTCTTCAGGAGGAAAAAAAAAAAAAAAAAGGCACTTATAAATCCCAAAACTTTAGTGTCTCATTGTGAAAGACAAGCAAAATTAAAATGCTTTATAAGCGAATTCAATGTTAAAAAATAAGTATTATTTTCATTCCCAATAATCTGAACTAGAAAGAGCATGTTAAATACAATGAAAGCTATGATGTAGAGCAAAGTTACATAAGACTCCAAGATTTACAACCGTTTCAGAAATCTCTCTTAGTATCTTAAGGCTTCAATTCCAACTCACTTTACCTGCATATTAATGATTTACCTAATGAAACATGAAGATTTAGCATTGCCACAAATACCAGTCTATGAGTCACAACCATTTCCACGAACTCATTTTCACTTAATTACATTTTATTTCATTTTTCATCACCTGTAGGAGCGACATGCCTTAAAAAAAAAAGTTCTTCATTTGGATGCTGCTGTCAGAGTCTGTCACATTTATCCAACTAAGCTCTGAACTGAAAGTCACAACAGAGCACCTGTTCACTGGTTATCATGTTTACTTTAGCTTAGAGAATAGTTTGATTCAAGCCAAACCAGATAAAGGGCCTTATCAATTCTAGGTTGAAAACACTGAAACCTGGTAACTTGAACTTAACTTCTAGATAGCAACTGAAAAGCACACAAAATACCTGGAGTATCGGTGAAGGTATTTCTCCCATGCTGAAGGCTGCATGGAACTGACTTGCAGAGTATTTATTAAATTATTAATCTGCACGAAGCTCCAGTTATCAGTCTCTGAGTGTTTGTCGAATAACACATGAGCTTGCAAATCCACTTGAATTAAAAAACAAAACAAAACAAAACACTGTTCTGAAATTCTGTGTTGGAAACAGTGACCATTAAATGTGAGCACTTTTTTTTCTTTACTTTAGGGATCTCTCCCCAGTTACCAGTAAAATCAGTGATCTTCATTCAGAACCTAGAGACAACTGTCATTTTGCTAGCATTATCTATGTTATAGCTCAAATTATATACGTAACATTTTTAATTACTAAATAATTTTTACACACTCGCTTATCGAAGATTGCAACTTTTCCCTGTTTTTGTGCTCAGCCAGTGTTGCTCCAAGCCCACCTCTGAGAGTCAGGAAGCAAAATGCCCATGAAGACCTGCTGCAAAGGACCAAAAATGCATTTACTTAACATGAAAAAATGTACTCAAGAGTTATAGAATAATTCATGTTGGAAGGGACCTCCACGTCTTCTAGTTCAAACTTCTGCTTACAACAATTCCATTAAGCAAAACAAAAATAAAACAAAACAAAACAAAACAAGTTGATCCACACAGCTACACAACAGGTTCTCACTATGCACTGGTAAATGAAGTCACAGGACAGCCAGGATGCTGGGACTTCGTGACTTTCTTCTGTACGTCACTTCTCAGGCTGCACAGCCATCAGTGGGGGCAGTTGGGTTATCAGGTTCTGGCAGTAGTGGGTCCCACGGTCCCATTGTCCCCATGCCAAGAATCACCCCAGCTGTGGTCCCCTGGGATGTTAACATGTACAGCCCCAGTATAAGGATGGCATCTTGACTGGCTTTGCGTCCTCATACCTGTTTCTGCATGGAAGTTAAAGGGAAGAATGGTCCCTGCTAGCCCTTAACTCCTTTGCAGTGAAGTGTATGGCTACTGAGCGCTCACAGGAACAAAAGGAGACAGGTTGGCTTCACTTCAGTTGCATCTGAGGAAACAGATATGCAGCAGTCTGCTCAAATTGGATCCCACTGTAGGTGACTGGCAAGCAGTATTCCCTGCAGATGGTGAGAACAGAGAGCATCACCCCTACCACATGAATACAGATGAGAAAACTTTGCTCCCAGAGCTGCCATCTAATCTGGCAGCTAAGCTCACGACATAGCACTTATAGAAATACAAGTGGGTTTCTTACTTCAGCTGCTTTGCAATTTTCAGATAATGTATTTCAGAAGATGGCAGAGAATATTGATGAGAGCCTGACAATAAGCCTTAGAAATTAGCAGAAGAGCACACAATGATAAAGGTAGACACTTTGTTAAGGTGTATAAAAACAATATTTGTCATGAAATAGCTCAAATCCTTCAGCAGCCAGCTACAGCCACAAATAGGTCTGGGGACCATCTGAATTTTTGGTTCTTTATACCAAATGTCCAAGGTACCATCCAACATTCAGTTTGTCTGGGGGGGGGGGGAAATACACATAATTAAAATAATTAAAGCAGAAACCACACAGGAAACTATTTTTTTATTCAACTCTTAGCTGAAATAACTGTATTGGTATCAATATTGACAAATACGCTCTAAGATGGAAACTAAAGGATGGTCCAAAACGGTTTACACATTGCAACCAATATTAAGAAAAGTCTAGGTTTGGCTGAGCCCATCAGATCAGTAACCAAGCCCATCTGGACTGTTATATACTCTGACAAGTTCTCATGAACACAGGCAGCATGCTTTGCAAGTGCGGGTCCAGTTACCACCTGAAGGGAAGGTTTGATTTGGATCTAAATTTGTCCTCCCTTTGATCAACAGAAAACATTTATTCTGCTACGAAGGAAGATACCTCCTCCAAAAAGCCCTTCTACAACCCAAACCTTGTAATTTTGTAGTTAGCACCAATAATGTGTATCCTGTGGGGTCCCTTCAAAATACAACAGTGTCCAGGTTATGAACATCTGCAGTTTTTATCTACGGATGATGAAACCTGATTATTAGGAATTGAGACACGTTTTAGCTGTTTAAGGGAAGAGGTGTTATAAATATTTAAGTTCCACGTGCATTTGAAAACATATTTCATGACAATTAGTATGTGCTAGAATTGTAAGAAATTGTTTAATTGATTATATTATGAGGAAAAAGAAATAAAGATTTAATATGTTCTTTGTTCAATTTAAGTGTGAACCTGTTCCAAACCAACAAGCATGGAATTCCCCAGTTCAGGGATTCATCCTGTACTTCTCACTCCACTTTCTCTCATGTAAAACCCCCAAATCTGCCTGTACACCTCACAGCAAGGCCACCTAGGTTGCAGTAGTTGGAACATGTGGCTATTTTAACAGGATAAAATTTGCTTAGATTACAAATTCAGACAGGAAATACAAAAGAGAAAAAAACGGGGTGTGTGTAGAGGGAAGCAAGACACTGACTTCCATATGAACCATTTATTGAATACATGCATCATAATGTAGAATTACATGAGCAAAAAAGGCAATCTGTACAAAATTGATTACCCTTTGTTCTCATTTCAACTCTCACCATTAGCTGCAGCTCTGATAAAGGATTCAAGACGAAACTAAAATTCTTTTAACCCAAACTTGATTGATATGCATGCTGATTTGAGTTTGGGCTGTATCACTGCGGTAAAAGAGAGCTGGTTTTCACGTCAGTGAAGCAGAGTAATCCTAAAAACAGTTTCAATACTAGAGACTGTGGTTGATACATACATGTAACAAAGCTCATTTTAGCCATTTCTTAAACATCTTCATATGTTCGTATTTTAAGGCACAGGATAAACAAGAACTACATGAAAAGCTATCAGTTGATACTGAGTACATTGACTTGATAATGAAGTGCAATTTTTGCCCAGAGGAAAAGTGGTGTTTGTCCTCGCTACTTCCATACAAACAGAACACTCAGAACCTGGTAACTACGATACAAAGGTTTGCTTCCACTACCAACAATAGGCAATCTTATTCTGATCCAGATTCACTCTCCTAAACATTTCTAAATACTGTGGCATCCATGACTGCTACCTGCCAATCGGAATTATGGAATTTGCATTGTTGCTGAATTACATTCTCTCCATTTCAGATTCCTAAATAGGAACTGCACTTCTCTTACGAATCTATCCCTAATGGGGGGTCCTGAGCTTTTTTGAAAACCTGTCCTCTACAATTTATTCAGTTCCTCACTTTGTGGTATCATCTTGTGTTTACCCAAACACAGCACCTTTTCCCCTGGAGACTTCAGAAGACAAAATACGCGCTCTTTTTGTTCAAGTGCAGACTTCCAACATCAGTCCCCAGACCTCACTTAAGACTTGAAGCACTGTATCAGTCTAACTGCTTATCTGCATGCTTGGGATCAGATTCTGCTGAGTTACTGGCTAAGATGTAATGCAAAAGTCCTTCCACCTCTGGCTGAATCAAGGCAAAAGACAATTGTGCTGAACTACTGCATGCACACCTCTTTCTTAAAACGCCTTTTGCTTTTTGTATTTCCACTGTATTAATGATAATTCCGTTTTTTCATTCCTAGCATTTTAACAGAGATCTAGCAAAGAAAATCTGTTTCATAATATATATATTTTAGATGAACAGATGAGTGTATATGTATATAGACACTCATACAATCCAATATAAAGTGAAGCCTTCAAACAGAAACATGTCTTACATAGAACCTCTCTCTATTGCCCAGTCCCTCAGAAAAACAGCAGCAAAATCTATAACGTAGGTTTGTTTGCAAAAATTGTCTTGTACAAAATGTGGCAATAAGAAGGTCATCACTATATAGAGGTGTATGTGTGTCACATCTATGTGAGAAATGTTAAATTGAATTTTGACAAACTGAAGTAAGTCAATTCTTAAACTTGAAAAAGACAAAAAGCTACATCTATGGTAGGCACTTTGGTACATCTAGTAATGTAGGCATATTCTACATCTAGAATTAAGGTTCCATCAGTAATTTTACAATAAAGCTAATTTCAGGAGTTTATTGTTATGCTTTAAAATTCTTTCTTGGCTGAGAGATCATTCTAGAATCTTAGCTAAATAATGTACTTCTTCTGTCTAATTGCATACTTATCCAAGAATGAGGCTGTTGGCTCTGAAAGAGCTCAACTGTTCTCTTGGATTCATAATGCACATTTTTTTTTTTTTTTTAATAACAGTCTGAGAAAACTTACCAGCAAAAGAAAAATCAGTTCAGGATACAAAAACACCCCATAATTCATAAAACTAGAGCTGTGAGCTCAGCTGTTGAGGCTGATACTCTCCCTTCAACTTGCAACTGTCTACTTTTATCAGTTTGAGTATCACTACTGATCTTGCAGCAGACTATGGCAATGCTTCAGTAGAACGCCATTATTTCTCAAGAAAGCTGTGTGGACCACTGACGTGCATTTTCTTCATGCACCAAACATGCTAGGTAGCAATGAGGCAACTGTAAAGACAGTCACTTTCAACTCAGTTTCACACTTTCTTACATATTGGTGTTCCATTGTAGTATTACAGAAGGTATAGAATAATAAAACATTTAGCATAGTATTCTATAATAAAAAGGACATATGTTTTGTACGTATGCCTACTGTATGAACTTACATTGCACGCCGATTTGTATTCCTTATCGGTGAAACAAGGCAGACAGGACAGTTCTAAATAGAGATTTGTTTATAATACAGTAAAATCCATGTCCTCATGCCTTCAAAGGGTCACGTGTTCAGTACTGTAGAGTACAGGAATAAATAACAAAACCCAAGTGAACCTGTATAACAAACTGTACTGTTTGTAATGTTTACTCCATTAAATGAAAACTCAAATTTATAAATTGTGATTCATGGACCTCTCTTTATACAATATTTATAGAATTCTCATTTCTGTTTATAATATTCTATAGCATGATTTTCCAATAATACATTTATATATAAATACTAAAATGTTAATGTTTTGTACATTTTAAAGTTGCCACACTGGGCCAGAAGCACAATAAAGTAAAAACATTTTTCTGCAGTTTGTTTTTGAAGAATATCACAAAATGATTAACATTAAGACCATTGTGCTGCAAAGACAAAAGAGATTCATTTGAAGAAATTAACATGCATTTAGAAGAAAATACCTATATCCTTTATCTAATTTTCTTCTTAATTCAAACCAGCATGAAAGAATTATAAAAAAATAGTATATATTTACATGGTACAGTATAGCTTGGTGAGATATAAAACAAGGCAGGAAACATCTTTTCACTTTCTAATAAGTATAACCACCATAAAGATGAACTTAAACACAAAAGGTTACTTTACGATTGCACATGACAGTAACGTGGAAAATTGTTGAGCAAATTAAAATACAAAATTTAACAATGAGAAACTGTATGTCTACATAAAATGACCAAGTGTTATAAAATTATTGGGGATGTGTCTAACAACTAAATTGGTAAAGCTATAAAAATAATATTGGTACATCTGTGAGAACAATGCTTAAAAAATATATAAAGGTTGGCAAAGGTATGTGTCGGGAATTCCCATTTTCCATGGACCTAGCTTGCACCGTGTGGTCTTGTACCATCCTCTGTTAAGTCATACCTGAAAACAAAGAGAACAAAGGAAAGTGTTTTTACATTTAGCATATATTATTAACACTAATAACATACAAGTTATTAGTATGCAATATTATTATTAATAAAGGAAATATACTTACCACTGGGTCCAGCCTTTAGCAAGTTCTTCAGATGCCAGAGGTATCAATACCTGTGGAAAGTTGAAATTAGTGATTAACACCTTGTCTCTTTCATTCAACATCTTTTAAAGACTAAATTTGACAATCCTGTCAACTACAGGATAAATAATACTATTAATAAACAACATGTTTTACAATCTCACCATCATAGCTAACTTCTATCTGTAGGCTTGTAATACAGTTTCAAACTGCTAGTTTTAAGCTAAAAATCTGCACCCTTAAACTGGTCCCAGAGCACCTCACAAGCATAACTTCTGAACAAAGGATATGGCAGTCAAATGATGTATTTATGCTAACAGACGTCCTTGTAAACAGGAAAATTAAGAACACCATTCGCCATAAACTGAGAGAGATTAGAATCGTGGTCATCCTCTTTACAGAGTTTGAATATGGCAATCTGCATGGGTGTAAGAACACACTGTTCCTATGTGTAGGAAACACAGTGATTTAATGAGTGCCTGTTGAACAGTGAAGGTATAAACACAGTAGCTGGTTCTGGCATTAGGAATGCCTCCAGTAGTTCTTTTTCATGGATCTTCTGGAATTTTAATTACTAAGCATAAATGTGTAATTTTTCTTGTCCTTTAGGTTTGACATAATGCAAAAGCTCTCACCGCTGCTGCAAATAAGATGTCTGAACCACCTGTGTTTAAGACCAGCAATTTTGCCAGACCATTTTCTGAGATACCAGTAGTTTTCTACTGGCTGTTATTTAGTTTCTCTGACTGTATAATTAATAAATCAGACATGCAGGGTTATTATTACTTTTTTTTTTTTTTTTTTTTTTTTTTTTTACTGCCAGCCTCAAAACTTACCATTCTCTAGAAGAGATTACTACCTCACAGTCTGATGTAGGTCCTCTCATCCTTAGCACTTCATTCCTTCCTTTACTGAAGCCTGACATCTAAGCCATCTATAATTTTTGAAAGCTTTCTACCTGAATCAGCTATGTCAGTCAACACTAACAAGCTCATTGCACAAGAGAATTTTAATCTTTATATAACAACATACAGTACTAAAGGA
Source organism: Aythya marila (assembly GCF_965140915.1). NCBI lineage: Eukaryota > Metazoa > Chordata > Aves > Anseriformes > Anatidae > Aythya > Aythya marila. Next base: position 10,477,422 of record NC_139043.1, read on the forward strand.
ATTTGCTTATTTTCAACTTACTTTGCCAAGCAGCCCTTTATCTTTGGACAAGAAACCACCACTGTTCTTTACTGCTACATCTAGTGTTCTTCTCTGTACTTCAGGGAGGGAAACACTGAAATCAAATCTGACAGAAAAAAGTGATGCTTTAGAGAGAATGCTGTAACTGAAGTGCAAGTTCAGTTCCTACAGCAAAACAGCAATTCAAATCTAAAACAAATTATGCCCCTCCCCAAACAAATTCCCCCCAAAAAAGCCTTGAGATAAATGATGAGAGAAAAAATCCCAGAGTTTTGCCGAAAATTTTTCTTCTATACTTTGATCAATATTAATACCAAATCAACATCAAACATTTGATACTTCTGTCCCATTGCTAAAAGCAACAAACAAAACAAATAAAAGGCCAATCACTGACTCTACAGAGAAGAAAGTGAAGAATCCTACTATCTTGACAGCTCAGCATTATTCTCCAGAATGAAAAGACTGATCAGTCTTGATCTTCATTCCTCTAGAACCAGAGCTCATTTTCACACCAAGGAAACTATCAACTTTTAAGAAAGAACGCATTTTGTTTGCTAGATCTGAAACTTACAGAAAGTAAGGGCAGGATTGCACCGCAACCTACATCTGTTTGTCACTACAGTTTTTAAGCAGCTTTACCGCTTTGCAATACCTTTTACTTTGAAAAGCACAGAAGAACAAATCCTGGGATAAACAGGAGCGAGCTGCAGTACCAGGTGTATCTACCAGAGCCTCTAACTAACAATTTACAGATTTCCTTGGACAGAATGTACTGAAGTGTTTTTTTTCCCCAAACTAATTTCCTATCTATAGAGAATGCTCTTCGTTATTGAGAAGTGATGGGTGAGGGAGGAAGAGGTATGTATCTGAGTGAAACCATCATCAGAAAGCTAAGTACAAAGATAAGGATCTGTATGCAATGAAATTCTGCACAAGCTTGCACAAATCCCAACCTGTTGGTCAGGATTTAATCCACATGGAAATTTCCTGACTCACTGGATGCTGAGAAGTACCACAGAGTAGATTGACCAAGCAATTTGATCATGTACAAACACTGCCTGGCCAGTCCTACAGAGGAGACAAGCCAGCAAACTGGCCAGTCAGAATCTACATCTACATGCTTCTTGTCAAGAAGGCTACATTGGCAATACCAGCCATACTGGCCAACCAAAAGGCACTCATGTTCCAACCAGCTGCCCCAGGAGTGCGTGTTGCTTCTTAGCTACTCACACAAACAGAATGCAACATGGGATAAGGCAGAAGAGAGGAGTGGCTGGTGACAGAGTAAGAAGGGTTATAGTGAAAACAGGTAACAGAAGGATGGAAAGAGCTATCTGTAGAGGAAGAGAAATGTATGAGCAAGTCTGGTGGTGACAACTGGGAGTTTCAACAACTCACCCATTCAGGTAAGCTGAGAAACCTTGGTTTGGCAGCTTTATAATTACATGATATAGAACTACTACACACAGTTTAGAACATACATTTGATCAAACACTGGGTTTAAGGTCTTCTTTGATACATGTGTTTTTCTTCTTCCTGATCTTCTCTTATCAGGCAATAAATACATTCGAACATATGGATCGGATCCTTCTTCAGAAAATGCTATTAGATTTCTGTGACCAGTGAAGAACAAGGAAAAACATTTTTAGAAAATAAATGAGACATTGCTAAGCATGTGTCCACACTACTATCCCTTAATTTAGCACTCTATATTTAAACAAAGTTCACTTCATCACCACATACATATCTTTGATGTTTCCCATGCATGAAGTATCAAACTTGTGGAAAAATATTTCTAGAAACATAACACCCGTTTGAGAATCATCTGCATCTTTATGATAACTGTATTTTAGAATCCTTACATAAATCAGTTCTGGGATATCCTGCACAAAGTATGGCTACATATTGGCTACATTCTAATACATAAAACAGTGGAAAAAAAATCTAAAAACTGCTAAGCAGTAGCTTGTACAAGGTCAGATAAATGGTAAGTAGACAGCAGAGCTGGAAACTTAATGTTTCTTGAATCCAATTCAGTGCTTGCATGTGGCTTTCCAAAAATCATGCTTTTTGTCATTCCATGAAAAAGTCATGCTGTTAGATAAAGATTTTAGACACTTCTGGTAGAAATCTACATACCATTTCAATCTAAAATCTGATATAGGCAAAGGAAAAAACACAGCGAAATCCTCGGTTTTAACCGATTCTGTTGTAAGTCTAGCTCTGTATGATTTTGTATTTACAAATAATTACAGTCAGCATGTCATTTTAAAAGTAATGAAGACCATCCATGCAATCAAACAGTTTAAGAGGGTATGTCAAGATATGACAAAGTCATATATCAAGAACTAAAAATAAAATTTGGTGTCTTATGCTCACCTGCAGGAATGCACTACCACAATCAGTTTGTTTCTTTGTGAACTATGACGAATTGTTAGCTGTATCTGTCCTAATGGAGACTGCCCCAAAGTTGTTCCACTGTGGTGAAAAAGCAGAATATTATACGCTTTTAAGTAACATGTTTACAGTAAGATCCAACTGAAATTCATTAAGTACTTCAGAACAGTATTTCCAGAAATATTGTATTATCTATTTCAACTGTCACTGCACCAACGTGAAAGACGAGAGAACACAAATGTGAAATCTTCACATCAGTTTCAAATCTTCATCAGTTTCTCATAGTTTAGGCCATTGATCAATAGGCTAGAATGAAATATTCCTGTTCAGTATTTTCTTACTAAAAAAAATAAGAAGAATAAAGGTCAGAGTACCTAAATACATGGGGCTTGCAATAAAGGACCTCCTTAGCCATAGCTTTACCACTCTTGGCAAATAATGAAGTATTAAATTTGTGTGTTAAATAATAAGTAGTATTTCAACATTTATCATAATTAAGTCTAACCCAGTTTTGGACTAAAAGAGAGACTGACAAAATGAAGACAAAGGACCCTAAAGATGAATAGGGAACTGGAGCACAGAAGCAGGTAGGCTTGTATAGATTGAAGAGACAGTCAACAGCAGATTAAACCATGGTCTTTAATTCCTTAAAACAAACGTTATATTAAAGACTGAGTCATACTCCTCTGAGTACTCTCTGTCTTTCTCTATGAATCTACTTAGATTCATAGAGAAGCTTCCAACTTAAACAGGGATCTAATGGCTTCTGTTCTCCTATTCAGAGTAGGATAGCTGCTCTGCTACCTTGACTGGTAAGTATAGCTGCCCTTTGAGGTAAGTAAAAAAAAAATAGAGAATTTAAGAAATCATAGTTGCAGCAATCCTCATTAACTGAATAACAACTGACCAGTCACTTAGCATTCTTTATAGTCAACTATCCCTCTGTGTAATTTATGAAGAAGACCAGCTATAGTAAGCTTAAATTGGCTTAATGCTAATATGATTCAGTGGTGAAACAAGCAACTACTGGCATGAGTGTGACTAATGTTTTACCAACACAAATCCTTCCTTCTCACCATTCTACTCTTTTCAGCACTACATAGTCAGTGCAGTAATGAGAGCAAGGTGGACTTTATCTTGCAGATCACAACAATGGTGTAGTAACTTCTAATTGCAAAATCTGTCTAACTGAGGTACCAAGAGGAAGCAGAAAGTTCAAAGGCTGATTTTCTAATTCCAGGCTCAATCTGCAACAGGAAAAATATTACTGAAATGCAAATTGAGCTATTTCTTTGGCTGCATAACATTTTCTTATAAAGGAACTTAGATGCATTGCAAAACAAGTAATTAACATCATACTTTTCAAGTTGTCGTAGTCTTTGCCGTAGCTCCTGTGTAGCAATGGGCAGAGATATGTCTGAGGCTATGCTAGGAGTTGGTTCCTTGACTGAGAGGTGGCTGGGAGAATAATTGAAGTTAGAGGCATGAAGACTCGAAGAACTTCGGCTGAGATCTGTTGGCCACTGAGGACTGGCATTGGGAGGCTGACTTTTTTCAGCCACATCTGTCTTTTTATCACTGTCAGTCACTGGGGAGGCTGGAACAGGTTTGTTTGAATCAAGTGGTGGTGAGACAGGAACCTGAGGCTTAAAAGATGATTTTCTTGCATCTTTGGAAACAGACGGCCTTTTTACTTGGGCTGAGTGTTGATGATCTGGAGATCTTGCTTGCTTTTCAAGAGAAAGGACCTAGATACAGTTAAAATACATACAATATTACTATACTACAAAAAAGAGGAATATATTTGTTTTTACAGAGAGTACTTAGTGACAAGTTGTTAAATTAAGACAGTAAACCAGGACCAAAAATTTTGGTCACACTCATTTACAATAGGAAATAGTTTCATATTACAAATATATTACATAAAGTGCCATAGAAAAGAACAAATAACAGAAATTAACAGAAGTGTTCCAAAGAGGTGCCCTGATGTATTATGCAAAAAAATTACCTGGGGGAAAACAAAAACCAACTTTCAAGCATGCAAGCTTTTTGATGAAGTCTCCAATGTACTTGAAAGTTGGTCTGAATTTTTCTAGTACTACGAAGGTACTTCCTTTCTGCGTAAACTTTATTATTTTTTTTTTGACCATGATGACCTCTGTTCCATTTCTGCAAGATAACGATTTCAGTGATCTTACAGTGACTGTAAGATCAAGATTAATTCATAAAAGACTAGCAGGAATTCAGATTCCATACAGTTTCCAAGCCTAAAAACAAGGGGAAACTCAGTCTTAATTAAAGCAGATTACTGTTTTGTTCCAAGAATTTCTGGTTTTGAAATAGAATGTATTTGAATTATAGAATATCTTTGTGTACTTCGTATCACTGCTGGCCAAAGGACACAAGGCATTGTGACAGACAGCCAAGGAGAGGTACCATCTTCTTCATAAAGACAAAGGACCAGAAATCATAATAGTCTTAAATACACTTTCATATATTTACAATGTGAAAAGTTTTAAGAGTACCCTGAGTGCAATCTTCATGTTTATAGTGCTGTTTGGACCAGAGTTGCTCAGGTGGAACCGCTGATGCATAGTTAAATCTTCACTCTCTAGCAACTGACTTAGAGGCAGTTTGAGGTTCCCCAGAGAACACTGGTGCTGTTCATCCCTCACCTGAAAGAACACAGAAGGTAAGTAATGTTGTTATCATCTACTTTGTAAAAAATCACAGAAAGAAAATGAAATGACAGTTTTATTTAAAAAGAAAAGCACAAAAGCACAAGGAACATAGATAGTTCTTCAATCAAGCTTCCCTGATCATAAAACTACTTTACACTGAAGAAGAAAATAGCAAATATACTTCATGCCTACTTTCTTCATCCCTATCTTCTACAGAAAGACATACTAACAAGATAACTACAGCAAGACAACTAACCAACTACATCGACATCTAGAATATATATCTAGTTGATCCCTGATCAAAATATCTGTGGTTTCCTAATGGCCTGTGCAAAATGAGTTCCCATAACTGTTAGAGAAATAGCAACTATGACAGCCCTCATTTACTACATGGATAACATTTCAGCAGTGTAAGGGGATATGGTATTTGGATAAAGCAAAGACTTCCTCAGTATGAGAAAGGTAACAAAATCAGCCATACGTAATGGTATTTCTGCTAGCAATTGAGAAGACTTAAGATTGAAAACAGACATCAAAAATTACTTTTCTTCTCATAGGTTATGTATTTAAATATAACAGTCATCAAGCATGTTCTACTGAAAGACTGGGTATAATATTTTTTTTTTATTTTTAATAACATTTCATAGCCTAGTATTAAAAAACAATTTAAGCATAACTGTAATGGTGTACACAATATAATAGTTATGTCGTAACAGCCTATAACATCTAAATATTTCTACTGAAATGTCTTAAAAAAGAAAGGTATCTAAAGAGTGAGACAATGTACCTCAACTTCAAGATCTTGTCTTTTGGGGTTGTGTACAAAGAAAGTAAAGTTTTCCTCCCATACTGGTTCATTGGTCTTGTATCGAATCTAAAGTCAGAGAACAGAAAGAACAGGACACAGACAAATTGTAAAATATGTTTGTCTAATAAAGCTCTTGTCAAGGCAGTGGAGGGGGGATCTAATCTAATATCTGAAAAGTAGTTATAGACCAGGTGGAGGTACTCATTGACAAGGATACATAATGGCAGGACAAGAGACAATAGCCACCAGCTGCTTCAGGGGAAATTCTTATTTTTCATATACATAAAATTCTTCACCATGAAAACAATAAAACATTGAAATAGGATGCCTGTAGAAGTGGTAGAATTTCCTCTGCTGGAAATACCCATGACAGCTACACAGCACTTTGGTTAATCAAAGGTCCTACTTTAAACTGAAGGTTGTACCAGATGAGCTTCTTGGTCCCCTCCAACCTAGACATTTCTGTCTACGCATTTTCAAATCCTGATCAGTGTTTTGAAGCCTGTGTTTTGCTCACAGTGTTACTTACACAACTACTGTGGCAGGAATCCCAGCTGCAGATCAGAACCTACTATGAAAGGACATTTACAAATCTGGTCTCTACTCACAGACATCTTGAATTAAGAACCCATTCAATACTTGGGTCCTCATCGGAAATTTCAGTTCTGGTGATAACTTTTAGAGCAGTGGATGTGCTCAAGGGCTTGATAGCCAATACCAATCACAATGTGCTACGAAATGTCTGTAGACAGAGACAGGTACAGAGAGCAGGAACTTACCTTACTTTCCTGTGCCTTGTGTCCAACTGACAGCAAAACAAGTGGGTTGGGATTGCTGTTTATTTTCTTTCCTGACTGGTAAAGAAAAAGCAAAAACTTTGTCTTCAGACTAAACTCTTCTCCTAAATGTCTCCTCTGAAACTTAAATGTCTGCATCTTAAAAATACAATTAATTTGCATTCTACTGTATGACTATCTATTATTCTCAGCATTTTATTCAACAGGCTGGAATGGCAGACTGGCTAGTGGCTGGTGAACACATTAACATGAAGGTGTCCAACTTCCCTAAGTAAACTAAAACAAAACATTAGAAATAAACAGGAATTTTAGACTCTTTTCTGTTTTCTTTGGATGAAACTGAAAAGGTGCAAATCCTTTAATGAGTATACAACAACGCCCAAAGCCCATGAAGCATAGTTAAAATTGCAAAATGAGTAAGGCATATAGATGGAAGATATGGAAAAAACACAAACTCAGAAAGTTCACTTTATTTACATGGCAGTATTATTGTTAAGCTAGATGTAATACCAGAACATTGATATTCCCCACTTTCAGTCTGGGGAGAAAGAAGATTCACTATGATGTACCTGACGTATATTTCTACAGTTTACCAAATACTCTTTACTAGAGAATCAACCATCTGCCATATCTGAGCCTTGCTCACCAGCTGTATAGCGTTACATCAAACTGTGAAAATAAACATCAGTTTAGAAACAAATTACATACACAAAGGAACATTCCCAATAACACATTTTTTCAAAAATTTTAAATTAACTACAAAAATTGTCAGAAAGAAAAGTTAGACATGAAAGTTAATCATCTCAAGTAGGTGTTAATGCAGTTTAAAAGGCCTAGACAGTACAGTATGCATAGTTAATATACTTTGAGTTCTACCTGTAGGAAACTGTAAACAGAAAGTTAGTTAAAATCTACTTTATGCATGTAAGGTCACAAATAATTCAAATAATTTATTTTTTTTAAATTAATAATGAGTGTATTTTAAGGTAATTTTGGATCTGAATTTATGTTTTTGACATCATACTTCTACTAATATTAGTTGATTTTAATGTGACACTGTGACACACTGCTTATTAACAATAGTTTCCTCTAGAAAAAAAAGCTGGTAGAAATCACTCCTTTCTTGGATGAATGCTGCCTTTCTTTTGTGATTTCTAATAAAAGGTATATAGCCTTAATCAAAGACAACAGCCTACAAGGTCTAAGGAATACAAAGAAAGTCAGATTACATTCCAGCTGACGGTGGGAAAAATGGTAAGAGAAATTTGTTTCATTTTTTCTTCACCCATAAAAAGGTGTCTAAAGCTCCCTTTTTTCATAAAATGAAGAAACTTCACTAGTTTGCAAAAAGACCCTGTTGCTTATTCTCATACATAAATATAAATAATAATAATGCATGCTAAATAGACAGTAACACACCCCTAACATCTGCCACTTTGCTGTTGACAGGATATTCAGTCTACTATAGCCTGCCTATTGTCCAAGTTCCTCCAGCTGAGAACTTGGTTTGTGCCTTCCAAGTTTGCCAATCAACATGAAGTCTTCCATATCAAAAGGCTGGGCTGAATTTATTCAGCTTTCATATAAAAGATGTAAAAGCTTCCAAAAACATCTAACAGAAAAATGATTAATTCAAAAATACGTAAGACATTGATTTTGTTGGCTAGTCATTCAGAGTTGAGCAGTAAAGTATCAGTATGTAAAAGATGTCTTAGCTTTCATGTCGGCTTTGTTCTTTAAATACTTCTTCACACTAGTTCTCAGGATTAATTTATTTTGGTCTTCTAAAGCAGCCAATGCTCTACTTGACTGATTTAAAATTCAGATTACCACACACCATAGAATTTTACCAGCATCTTGACCATTTCTTGAAATCAGATGGTAAATAAAACTGAATTGCACTAAATACAGATCTGGCATAAGAAATTCCATTCACTGTTGCAAGGAAAGTGTTGCAGGCATTTGTGCACTTCCAATTACTGTTGTGACCTTAAATGGACAACTATATTAGTTTTACCTTTAGGGCTTTCTGAACAGCAGCCTTCTTCAAGCCATCAGGGTTAAATTCTAATGGATTATGCTTTTAAGTCAGGAGAGAATGAACACAGGAAGGGTTAGTAAAGTCATGCAATGAAGCAATTTCATTAGGTTAATTAATTATTACATGAAAACATAGGACCAAAAAAAAAAAAAAAAAGACCACACAAATCTTTCAAACAAAACAATGATGGGATCACTAAAACAAACAAACAAAAATAAGTAAATAAAAATGGACAAAGCTTTTTTTCCCCCATATCCTCTCTGAATGTTTGTATTCTGCTTTTAAACTGAGGTACATCCTTTCAATACACTTATCAGTTCTTATCAGCTCTCCTTAACAGCTCTTTTATAGTAATAAAGAACCTTCATAAAACAGATTGTATTGAGAGCTTGCTGTCCTAAGCACTACCTTCTGTATTAACCTTTTTAAAATTTGGCTGCATATATTTTCCCAACATAGAAGCTACTGTGGTAAATCAAATGGTTATGTGAAGGAACGCTTTTGTAGGAGGAATTACTATGCTCGAAGTATTAACAAGACATAGATTATTATAAAAAATTTAGTTGTTTGAGACTCTTAACCAGATGAATGATATAAAAGACTGCATGCTGTCTAGAAATAAATATACTTTACTTGCATGTCTTTAACTGAGTAAACTAACAGGAGGAGTTTGAACTGATATAGTTCAAACAAAACAAAACACCTGACTGTTTTCCATTAACTAAGCAAAGTTTTGCATTTTATTTTACTAACAATAGATTGTTCTTTAAGTGACACGTGTAAATTACAAAAATAGGATGGAAAATTTTTGATAGCATTCGATGCAAAAGAGGTAATTTCAGGAAATATATTTTTGACGTAAAACCTATTTCAAAGCAGTATACTTATGTCTGGCTTTTTTACAAGCACATATTTCTATTTAAAGGGAGAATTCTGCTTTAAAGCTGTAATATATGGCAAAAAAAATAATTGCATAGTGGCTTTTGTAAACATGCTGGATGATGAACAGAAAACAAGATAATTAATGCTCTGCCAAAAGAAATGCTTTCATGAAATACAAACTTAGAAGGGACTAAAAATTGAAAAAATATTTTAAGCTTCATGCAGAAATATTTTTTTTTTTTTTTTACATTTTCTTTGGGGATGTCACATCCATATATTGGCCAGCCTGTGTGACAAGATTCCTAGCGTTCAGTTTTGACATTTCTGTTTCAGAAGGAACATACAATATAATGAAACTGGGGAGGGGAGGAAGAAGCTTGGCTTTTTTAAACAAATAAATAAATATTTTTGTGTGTGTGTGTAAAGTAAAATTAAGCAGTCTTCCAAAAGTACTTATTTAGATATGTTAGGGTCTAAGATTATTGTACTTAAGACCTTCAAACACAGATACTGCACAATATCCCCAGACACATTGATCAAAACGTTTAACTCTCCTTATCATTCAAAGGCTTTTTAAAGCCCTACTGGTATGTTCCTTGCTGGAATTTAAGCTTTTTGTTCTTTGATGAACATGTAAAACTCTCTGCAGCAGTCTTGTGTCCTTTCCTTCCTCATTTTTTTCTCCTAAGGCTCAGCGCATTCTTGTTATTCTTTCTCTGCTGGTCATGTTTTCTAGCTTACTCATTATCATCACTGCTGCCCTCCAGATTCATTTTAGTTGGTCTCCATCCTCAATAGCTGTGTCCAAAATCAGGGCCTTACTAATGTCAAAGCAGAACAGAAGGATTAGTCCACACATCTTAGAGGCGAGGCTACACTCCATTCTATAGTCAAGATGGTATTTATGTTTTGTAACAACATGATACAGCATGACTACAGATCTATTCCTGTCAGACAGCCCTTCTTATTCCATGTTAATATGGGATAACATGTCCTCTTTTGAAAAGCACCTAATTTTTCAGATCATACGTGCAGATCATCAGTATCATTTTAATTTATAAACTGCCCCTCAAACTTACTGGCCATCCTTCCCTTGCATTTTGCCTGCAAATGCAATACACAGTTTTTCCCCTATGTTATTGTTCCAAGGGGTTTTAAAAGCCCAAAACAAACCTCTGTCATCAATTATAAAGGTAGGCAACCAGTGATTCCTGGCTATTGCACAAGTCTCAGTTCCTCTGGAATCATAGCAAGGAAGGCCAACAGGGATACCAGCTGGGGCAAATATGTTTAAGCCAGACTTCGGGTTTCAAGGGAAGGAGCTGCAGGTCCATGAGGAAGGTGGCTGAAAGGCTGGGAGGGAGGAGACTAGGAGAAGAAATTGGAGTATTCAATAAAAAAAAAAGGAAAGGTCTTGTCTTGGATTACAAAGTTGTCTTGCTATGGTTCTGAGCGTCTCTGAGTTACATGAAAAGGGGACAGTTATCCAAGAGTAATACTGACAACTAACACAATGAAATAAATCCAACTTCTGGTTAGTACTCTCTAATGGCTAATGACTTTTGCAGTAAATCCTAGTATAGCAAGGCCATAAGTTATATGGCACCTAACAAGCTGTTTTATTATTAAGCCAAATGCTATTTTGATACGCTGTGGTATGCAACTCATTACTTATGCTAACTCACTAACTTTTTTCTTGGGCTTCGAATGGTGCTTTAGAAGTTTCTAAATCTCTCAGCTGATAACCAGAAGACAGTGACTGACCTGGAAGAGCTGATTTAAAATACAGATAATTTAGATGTTATATATATATACACACTAAATTAATATGTATATATATGACAATATATCATAAAACTAGTATTATGTACTTCTAGAAATTATACTAAGAGCACAGTTCATAATCCTTAAGATAAATCAGATTTAGATGGGTAAACGTCTGAATTAGGTGCCATGAATCTAGGTTTCCAGCAGTCAATAAAAACAACCAGAAAGAATCTGAGCATTCAGGGCTTTGTTTGTTCCTCCCCTGCAAATGAAGTAAAAGCCCTTTTTAACAGCCACCAAACACATCCACAACCCCCCAAAATAACTCAGACATGTCAGTTAGATACCTGAACTTAGAGGTGTGTGCATAAGACATTTAAAATGATGGGCAGTTCTACAACTGTTATCTCTAGGCTATGACAGTCCTCTCCTCTCTCCCACCTTCCAGCCATAAATTGTCCCTTTGCTTGCTGCAAGACTGGTACCCAACAGCAACTGCAGAACAAGCCAGCTGACAGTGTTGTTGGAGAAAACCCAAACATAACTATCTTAAAACAGTTCCACCCTGACTTGCAAATAGCTTCATGGATTTGGAAAGTTTTGTCCTGTGTCTCATTAGGTGCTGTCATATCTAGATGAAATGTTCTAACAATGACATCAAGTCGACGCTTTTATCAAACTTTTTTTTTTTTAAAATGATATATCTATAGTTTTTATAATTAAAACAGCAACTAATCAGTTTTAGCACCAAGAGAACTAAACCATGCAGTATGTGGTTTGAATCCTTATGACACCAATAAATTACACGTGTTTCTCCAAAAATATAAGTATCTATGATTAAGAACTGTGTATCTTAGTCATTAAATTTTATTCGATTTGGTTAGTAGATGCAAAGTTTTTTGATACTGGAAAATGAATCCCTACAAAGAAACTAACTGAAAAGACCAAGAAAATGATTTGGTTTTGTTGGTTTATTGGAGGGAGAAGGAGGAAGAATGTTTTCAAATCAAAGTTTATGATACGAATGAAAAGCAGCCATCTACAAATTAAATCTGCACAATCTGCAGTGGCATAACAACCTCCCTGGCAAAAGAGTTCTTATTCTGAACAGACTCCTATTCTTTCTGGGAATACCAAGGTTGTGTTTACAGACTTAGGTGTAAGTATTCAGAGGCTCATTAGTTTACAATAATCTCCTATCACTAAATTAAAGCAAAAATATTAACTTTTGGTTCTCCCTAGCCTGGATTTTCCTGACTACAGACTAATTTGGAGAAAAAAAAAGAAAAGAAAAAAAAAAAGGAGCTTGGGAATTTGCAAAACAAGGAGCATCATGGAGTGAAACAGAATTTACAAGGGAATTTATAGTTTGGGATGCACAAAGAATCACACCCATTTTTAGCTCAATACTTGAACCTGTGTGGAAAGGTTGCAAGTTCTTAGAAATGTTGAGTGCATCACCATTAAAGATTCTGAGATGCTGGCTGTAGTATTTATTACATTTTCTTTCCTTTACAATAAAAGCCAACAATTGCCAGCACACAGCGTACTAGTATAGTATGCATTTTGTTTCTCAATGAATCACCAATTTAAGTTAAATGTAAAAGCTTTTACAACAAACTTATCTTGGGTTTTTATCATGAAAGGTTAATTACTTACCCAATGATATGCTGATCAATGAAATTTAAATAGCCTTTAAAATGCAAGAAAAATAGCACAAAAAAAACAATGCACACTTGTTGAAACCATGCAGCAAAACAAATTGCATGCTCTCAATCCACTAGAGTGAGTGGCTTTAGTAGCACTAATACACACTCTGGCAGATAAAAGGTACAATACAAATAACACCAGAGAACTCACAAATAGTGCTCTATAGAGTGAGGTAGTGTTTTCACAAAAGACTAGTCCCGATGCTCTCCTCTCTTTTAAGTATCCACACCCAAAGTTTCCCTCGTAGATACTCTTAGGAAGATGGAAATGGAAGGAGAAAGCAGAGTGATGGGATTGTGGCAGAATGAATGCATAAGCAGCTTTACTACACAAGAAAGTTAAAGAAGACAGTCAAAGGATTCCAGAGAAAACAGCAGATAACAAAAATATTTGTCATTATGAACGGTTTCAACAGTTAAACAACTTTCTGTAGCACGGCAACTTGATATTTTTTTTTGCTTTTTTATTAATTAATTATTGAAATATATTAACACAACTTTCCTGGTTTATTCTTGGTAGTTCGGATTTATATGGCAGTTCCAACTACGTTTAGAGACCTGACTTCTAAACCATTTCTATTTCACATAAAACATATTTCTGATAAATCATCCTAATGCTCACAAGCTCACAACTACAATGCATTTGTGAAAAAAAAAAAAAAAAAAGTCTGATAGGGATCCACTGTAACTCAAACAAAATAAGGCTGATGCTAAATCTAAAATGTATCAGTGATCAGCAATAACTTAAAAAAAATCCGTTTTGAAGGCAATAAAAAGTTCTTATTCATCCAGAAAATATTTCATTTTTATCATAAAAGCTGTGGACAAGTCTTCAAAACTATTAATAAATAGCATAGTTCTAAGTGAGACTTTGTTGTCTTTTAACCTTTTGTTCCCCATAAATATAAACAATCCAAAAAAAGCAATTTTACTATTACACTACAGCAACCCTATCAATGAATATGAACACAACTTGAGAAGCTAGCCTGTTTAGCCTATGCTTAATCTTGTAATTGTTGTTCCATATCGCAACCAAATGGACATAAAAAGAGCTGTATTCACTATAATTTTCTGTATTTTGTGTAGGAATTCCCTTACATGATCTAATTATTGTCATTACAGAATCTATAAAAATCCTTTCAGTCCTGCCACAAGAAGCTGTCCTCCCATGGTATTTTCCCTCCAACCCAATTGTAATGCCTTTTCCTATCTGTTCCTGGACAATTTGAATTTAAAACAGTATTGTATTTATTATTGTTGTAAGCGTGGAATTTTCAAGTGTTCAATGCTAGTTTCTATCATATTCTTTAGCACATTACTGGACAGAGAATGACTTGCAATTAAATACTGAGTTATTTGTAGCAACTACTTTTATGGGCTGGCAGAACAGGAAAAAAAAAGTGATAAACGGGTTCCATGCTATGACCATCCTTATTCCCCAACACTACCCATGCAATGCTATACCGTAAACAAAATAGCAATAAGAAATTTGGGATTCTGTAGCTAAGTAGTCAGCTTTGGGCAAGGAACTTCCTTTCCCTTTCCATGCCCTAGAGTTTAGAGATCTACTGATCAGAAGTACTGATTGAAACACTGAAACAAAAATACCATCTCCAAAAGTAGGTAAAACATGAAGTTTGCAGCTTAACCTCTGTAAGGGAGGGAGACAATGCTAGGAAAAATAGGAAAGGAACAAATAGAAAAATAAATAGAAAAATAGGAAGGGAACAAACCAAAACTTATGACAAAGCCTCTACATATTTCCTAGATAAACTATTGTAAAACAGAAAAGCAAGATTGTAAGGAAAAACTTAGGGGATTGTTAGGAGATGGTGGATAAGAGAACTATAAATTATTCCTTTTTAATTAAGAGGCTTCAGTGTATTTTAACAAACTTTTAGAGCTTCATTTAAGTAAAATCCAGTAGTTTAACAAAAAAATAAAGACGTGGGTTCAATTTAATCTAGCACACAAAACAGAAGGCAGACACATTTTTGTGTGTTGCAGTATTATGAAACTAATATTAAGCATGCCATAATTCTATTCTATTTATGTTTACTCTGTATTAGAGTAATTTTACTCTCTCTGCTAATTTATGGAGTTCCCCCAAATTCAATACAGTGAGGTTAAGAAGATAATACAGGACTATTCCAAATGAGGTACATCTCTTTAGCTTTTAAAATCTCCCATAATACTTCTTTCAAGCACTGCTCTATACATGCTAGAACAGACTATTTACTAAATGAAATCACTAGTCAGTGATGTAAATTGTTCAGGCTACTGTGATTCGATTTGTTACACTTCAATGCAGTATTTTATTTTAACTGAAATTTAAGGTGAGTGGACAAATTTGCAAAATGCAAAAAAAATATGAGGCCTGAAAACTTCCATCTTTGATTAGTATTTTAGCCATCACTCCCAAAATTTCTCACCTAATAGCAATGCTAAAAAATGGAAAAATTCAGTGCTTCCTCATTTATGGTGGGGTTTACTTTATTACTGCCATAATTTCAACCATGAACAGAACACTGCTAACCTGAAATAAACTAAATACAGTTCGTGCTCACCACAGACAAATTACTTCACACTGCCATAGTATAATCCATATAATGACAGAAACATGTTTTATGTGCATTTTACACAGGCAAATAAACATTACTCCAAACGCCAACCTGACAGAAATCTCATACAAATATTCTGCCACTGTAACATCAACCGCACGCCATAAATTTCATGTTGAGGACTTCATTTCCTTCAAATCTACCACAGATATCCTAAACCAAAGCAAGCAAGTTTACCTGAATTCAAGGAAGTAGGCCTTTTCCCAGTTAGTTCTTATAATTCCCCATGCTGATCCCATACTATTTATGGAAAACACTGCATAATAAAAACATGCAGCCTTTCAAGTCCAGGAAAGGAGCATTCTTTAAAGAAAAAATCACACTGATTTAAGAGTAATGTTTTATTAATTATATAAATATATTACCATACTACTAGAAATATGGACCTTACATTACACATTTTGAAAAAAAGAGAAAGAATAGAACACATGGCTTAAGGTGTGTTAGTGAAGCAGTGTGCCATACTACCAAGCAAGACATGCTGGAAGTAAGCAAGAGATACCTATGAGAAAAGGGCATCCATGAGAATATAACTTACAGGCAGGTTTCTTGCTGAGTCCAAGTAGAGAATAAGTAATGCAGAAGAAAGTCCATCATTGGCTTGGTCTTTATCAGCTCTAATGCTAGTTAGCACCTAAATAAAAACCATACTGTGAGTAACCATACTGAAAAATGTTGGCTGATATTCTCAAACCGTAACATTAAGAGAAAAGAAAAAGAAGGAAAAAGCATTTTAAAAATCCCATGCCACAGAAGTACGTTGACAGGTACGACTCATTTGAGATTTCTAAAGACAGACAGCTTGGAATAAAGTTAGAGGTTTATCCAAATTTGCTACAGCTAAAGAATTAAATCACTTACATATTAAAATGTGCACACACACACACACAAAAAAGGGGGGGGGGGTAAGATTAGGAGAAAATTAATGTGTTCTTTCAATACCTTGTCTAGGTTTTCTGCCGTTGGCATCAATGTGAGCCACTCCAGTTTTAAATGCAATTTTCCTTTGGACACTTCATCCAAAGTAAACCACTAAAAGTTAAGCAAAGTAGTGTGAAATAATCTGACACCAGAGAAATACATAACTGCAATCGGCTCTTCATGAAATTTAGGAAATTTTAGAACACACTAGAGATCTATTAGGGCTGGAATTTGTATAAGCTAGAGAGATCTAATTTATTGTTGGAAATGTCCTGTATCACACTAAATTTTACGACAATGTATAACTATTCAGTTCTGTCATACAAAACCACCGATGCAGACCTCTATGTTGTCCTGTGAAGGCATTTTTAAAACATCAAGAGAATTCTTTGAGTTCTTTAAAGCTGTTCTGCAAATACAAACTAATACATTACTAATACATCAAACTAATATATAACATCACTAATAACACTGCTGGTTTATGTAGGATAAAACTTCCACTTTCCTCTACATTAGTTTAATTAAAGTCTAAAAGTAGTTAATCCAGGCAAATAACTATTCTCATGGAAGAAAAATCCCTTACCAAATACTTAAGTCACCATTTTTTGCATTCACATACTAGTGAGCTTAAAACCCAATGGCAGAAGAAGAATGGCTTCATTCAACAGTTCAGCTATCCTTTAAACCACTGCATTATTCATCAAGGGATCTATTTCACTATCATTAAGATTATTCAGGAACTATCTTCAGGGAAAAATGTGAGAACAACTAAATGTACAACATGTTTTGTTGCATTTTTTTTGTTTGCTTTTTGTTTTGTTTTGTTTTTTTTTTAAAACCATAACTTACCCAACACTTACCTCATCTAGAAGTCGTTCCTTTTCAACTTCAATTAAATCTATCATCAAACTAGGAAAAAAAGAAAACAAACAACAACAACAAAACAAACAAAAAAGTGCTTTAGACAAGAAGCAAAAGTCTAACGCAGAGCTCAACCCCCACCCTGTGCTTGCTGAGTATCCAGGTTTCCACTGATAGCAAAAGAGCAAAACAATACTATTCTTTTAGCCCCTAAGAGAGAAAAAAGTAGAGAGAAACTGTCTGAGCCAGGATGGAATGCAGGATGATAGAAAATATGCCTGTACTAGAGCCCATTTTGTAGCTATGAGGGCAACTGGCAAAACATGGTTCATACACATATGACTAAGCTCTCAAAACCATGACCACATCCAAACTACCCACTGGAATTAGCCCCTGGACATATGTTATGACCAAATTCATGCTTTAGAATTGTCTGACAGAGACAATTTGGTTTGGTTTGCACAAACCAAAAGTGTACCAGGGAATTTGCTAAAAATTAAATACTGCAGACAAATGCATGCTGGTGTATGAACATTTGTCTTGCCTTTTGTTTTACTAGTACTAGTATACACATTATGATCAAGTTGCCACTCTTCCCCCCCACCACTTCAATGTAAGATTAGGGTAGTGCAAAGAAAAGAAGCCTTAGTACTACCTACTTCTTTATTTAAATGAGAAGAGAAGTAGGTACTGTTGCTCCTGTTAAGAGAGAAGGAGCTGGAAAGATAAGGGAGTTCTACTCTCTATGGAAAGCAACAATGGGAAGCTCCAAAACTCTGCAAGAAATAAAGTTGACAAATTACTGGTGAAAGAAGCTGACTAAAACCCTGAAATGCTTATGGGTAAACACTAAACGTAGGCCTATGGAATCTAAGAGTGAGTAATGTTTGGGAAAGCATTATAGCAATACTTTTTCTTTAACCAAATTGCTAAGATCACCTCGTAGAGGAAAAATAAACTGAGCTAGCCAATTAAAAAAATACTCTCATGAGGAAAATACACATTTATAATTATTTCTTCAGATGAAGTTAATGTATTTTAAGATTCAATGCTAGCTTAAGAATATTAAAGCAGGTACAGTACAATTCATAAAAAATCAAAACACCCTTTTCTGGGTATCCACAACACTTACCTTAATTTATTTAGATGAATATGAAAACATACATATGTGTATAAATACACACAGCATATTTTAATACAAATTTGTTTTCATTACATGTAGAGTCCAAGGAATTAGGAAACTACTTAATAGCAAAATTTGAAAAGTAATTTATAAATGCAGTAACACAGCAGAAATACAAGTGCAATAAAATTAAAAAAAAAAAATTGAAAAAAAACGTTACATCAAAATATTTAATCTCTTTTCACTATGTACACACATTTTCTCCATAACATTTACCTTCCAAGGAAGTCATCTTTATCTGGATCTTCATCAAAGAGCTCAATCTCTAGCTCCTGTCCTGGATGTTCATATACTAAGGCCTGGAAGTAGAGTAAGACAGCATTGTCCATGGTAAAACTAACTGGCTTTGTCAAATGGCACAGTAACAATAAAACACCGAAACAGCAGTGTCTTTGTGTATTAACACATATCAACAAGCAAAAACTTTAAAAATATGCGATTTTATGAGTTGAGCAAGCGTAAGAGCTTTTCAGTTGTGTTTTTGTTTTTTTTTTCCTGTTCATGTTGGTATTAGGGGACAACTTTTCAGAATTACTGTTGCTAAGTCTAGACAAAGTCACATACATCAATGGAGAATTGCTGTTTGTTAAAGAACTTTGGACTTTTAGAGGGAAACATCAAAAACTTCCTCAAGAAAGTCTCCAGAGTATTTTCTTTAGTAAAAGAAATTTTAGACGACCACATTACAAAATGTGAAACACATTTCTATTGATTATACCTCATAAACTTCATTCCATTTTGGATTGAGATTTTCTTTGATGACCTTGCTTTGGAAAATCTGGTTGCCTACACGGATGATTCCATAAGGATCTGACTTTCCTTTAACAATCCCTTTTAGGTAGGTATCTTTACCCTCCAGGTCCTGAGCTTCAATAAAGTGTATCCTTAGAACACCCTGAAAAAGGAAAGGATGAGTTTATGTAGTAATCTGAAAGTTTCCATGCCATGACAGTTCATGTAATGTATGTTTTATAATTTCCAATGCAGTTTCCTTAAGATGAAACTTGGTTTGGACACACAGTGGATCAAGAGATATCACACAAAACACCTAAGACTCAGAGAAATTCTTGAAGAAAAAATAAATTGGCATCAGTAATCCGAAATATACCAATTATATCAAGAAATGCCATGCTACTGGAACAGAGTAGCACTAAGTAGTAACAGCTTTCAAGTAAAAAGCACATTTTGCAGTAATAATATAAAACATGTTACATAATTTTTAATCCACACAGTTGAACTATGCTTTACAGGTAATATGTGAAAGATAACAAAACAAAAAAAGTCCTTCTCAGTGTTATTATCAAACACCATAAAATTATTTATAAATGGGGTTATTTAAAGCGAACAGATTCATTGTAACCTCTACTACTGCAATAAAAAATATTAGAAATTCATACGGATGTACATACCTCAGACAATTACTACAACAAAAAAATTAAATGCCAAACTATTACTATTAACAGAAACATACATACCTTTGGAATAGGAAACCGCAACTGAGCAATCTGCACTTCACTGACAAGGGGAACAGTAATTCTATTTGGGAGGACCAGGTAGTTGGATATTATATCCAATATTATTGTATCCGATAAACCACTGTTGGAGAAAACAATACTCAGTTACTTCATGGGAATTAAACACACTATGTCACACTAACATACTGAGGCAGCTCAAGCATGAAACTTTATAGAAAACCATATTAACACTTGAGATCCCTTTTTTTAAGGGATAAAAAACCCACTGAAATAAATCTAAGTATTAATGTAGATTTTCTAATCACGTTTAGAAGCTAAGAGTATTTATTGCCACTTTTAGAATAAGGTAAACATGTCTTGAGGGAAAACAATGCAGAACAGAAAACTAATCTCTACATCCTCATAGCATTGCAATTTGTTAACAGCTACCACTTATATCTTTTGCTGCTTAACAACCTAAATGGACAAATATTTGCCCTTCTTGAGGGGTGTAGAAACCAAATCTATTCTTAAAAACTTTTTTTTAAACTTTTTCGTTTTTTTAATAAAGTATTCTTGCCAAAATGGCCACCAGGTGGAAGCAGCTGATATGTGAATAACACAAACCAAGGACGGGAATATAAAAGTTCTCCCAAGTTCCCCCTCGCCTTTTCAAAGCCACCCAGGGTAAAGGGCTATTGCATAAGTCTTCTTGCCTGCATTGCATATAACCAAGCAGATGTTAACTGTTAACCTACTTTTATATTTCAGTAATGACTTAACTGTCCCTGAAAGTTTGGCTAACTGCTGCTGTATTGTTATGAAGCAAGTTGTCCTCTGGAGCTAGAAGAACTGTCATTTAAACAGAAACACAAAGGAAGCATGCTCTGTGGACAAGTAAAATATAGCCTAGGGAAGTAAAACAGGTTTTGTGCTCGTAAAAAGGGAGTGGCGGTACAATCATAGTGGTAATGAATCACTAAATAACCCAACCTCCTAACATTTCCTAAGCCAAGGGTTCACCCAGTTTGGGTCTGAACTGAGAACAGATCTGGACGCTGTCAGACAAACACCCCTGATTAGCTGCACTGCCTACACTGGCAGAAGACAGAATACGAGTGGAATAATTCACTGAAGACGAGGATTCAGGGAGAGGCTGGAAGTATCTAGAAAGGCTCAGAGAGAAAATGATGAAAAGTACTCGAGGTGTTCTGAACTGCAGGTGCACTCTTGCTAAAGCTGGTGAAAATGTTCCAGGGATAAATGAGTTCTCCACCTAAGTACACTTCCTTTAAGATTCTCCTTTTACAGTCTTTATGAAATTCAGATGCAGATAATATGTTTGATTACTGCATGCATTTTTTCACATTAAGCACTTGTAAGTAATCACCTTGCGAAGCTTTTCTATGACTGAACCTGCAGCTGAGAGTAGTTCTGACTCAAGCAGCTAGCACATTTATACAGTGTATATATAATAAATGTACATTACATTATAAGTAATATATGTTACATTTTCATTTTGGGAGAAAATTTACCAGATAACAATAAATAAAAACATTATGGTAGAGAAGGGTACCAGAATTAACCCATTAAATACAACCTGGCCCATTTTATATTTTTTTCATGTCAGAGACTTGCAACCTGTAGAGCATGCCTCCCCTTGGTGGCCCTTCCTCACCACAAATGTACCCACTAGAATGGGCGAGGACAACTCAGGATTACAGCCTGTGAAGCTGCACTTTTCACTTAACTCATACGCAGCAGCCTGGTTTCTAGTTTATATGGGTAAACACACAAGGGAGCTGTCTGCATGAAATCTCTCTCACTAAAATACTTCACTGAAACTTCTGCAGCAGTGAAGCAGTTCAAACTCCTAAGTGAAAATTTATCTTCATTAGATGGTTGGTCATGAGCTAAACAAAAGATCTGAGATGTGCTACGCAGAATTTCTACAAAAAAAAAAAAAAAAAAAAGATGAAAACAAGATTCTTGAGCAATTTTTGCCCATAATGAGAGGTTTCAGCCTTCAAATAAAACATAGCAAAGTGAAGGCATAATGGTGTGACAACAACTGGAGCCTGTGATTACAGTAATGGGTGGAGTATTACCAGTTAACCTCAAATACTTACCATCTTAGCTCTGAGTGCTAAACTGTAACAGAACAGGATTTGCTAGGAATATTACTAAAAAAAAAAAAAAAAAAGAATAGTACAGCCTGAAGGGAAGAAAACTTGCTATTGACCTCAAAATGTAACATTATTGTTGACTGGAAAAAAAACAACGCTACTGATGCAACTGCCAGTACCAATGTCTTTTAGTCCCTACAATGTCTTTTAATCCCTACAGATTTACAGTTTCAGTATTTCTTAAAACAACTACCACAAGATAATCATATTTTTGAAAATAAATAGCTTCCTTTAGTTGTCACTGTAACACGTGGTGCTTTTCAAACTTCCTCAGTTCAGTTTTGCCGAATGTCTTGTTTTCAAGTTATGAATGCCAAACATTCTCTGACGAGCCGAGAAGACAGCTCCCATTATTTTGTTAGGGTTGACTCAAAGTTTTAAGATAAACATCTCAAACAGTCTTAAAACTGAAAGAAGACAAAAAAAAAAAAAAAAAGGAAAAAGGAAAAGCTGAGGTGACGGTAGCTACACCAACAACAAGCATACTTTTCAAAATACAAATCTGATTACAAGTCTCCAACAGATAGCTATCAAACATCAGAAACTTTGTTCCTGCTTTTGTTAGTTTGCCTACCCAATAAGAAGAGAAAGCTCTGCCTTTACATTCAGTAAAGTGCATGCCCGAAGACAGTTTTTTCGATTAATCATTCTACATGACCCAGGTCGGAGAACAACAAGCAAGCAATGGTACCAAAGCTACCTTGAAAGAAAGGTTGTTGTGTTCTTGTAAATAGTTTTGATCACATACATTATGAAATAAGCTACAGACATAAATATACCTATCCCAGCCTAGCAAAAGGATCAGAGATTAATTCGTGTTCAAAGGGAGCTACTGAAGGCCTCCCTAAATAAGACAAAAAGACAATCATTTCTGCTGGGACCAAACTCCCACTCTGGGATTCTGAAGGTCGGTCTCACAGTGTTGTCCCAACATGAACACTTGAATTTTGCTAAAACATCAGAGAAATTAATATGAAAAATGAACTGGCATTCATGGAATTTCACAGAATTTTACAGAGAGAAACTGGACTCATACGAGGTAGTAGATACTCACTCTTTAAAACACAGAACATCCTGAAAAAGAACACTGAAGCTTGTAAATTATGAATTAAGTGAATTTTAAATAGCAACATGACACTTTCCAGATGTTTAAAACTTATCTAACCAAATATTAGCCAAGTGGGATACTCTCAGTTGAAAATCATTCTTTATAAATACAAGGTAAAAATAATATATATTTTTTTATTATTTCATTACTTAAACTAAGAAGTGTGACCTATGGAAAAGAGAGGCAAATAAATGGTCAAGCAATAGAGACAGTTGTATCTATTTAAATCTTTATGTTGATGTAAAAGTTCTTGGTTAATTACATAGTCTTAAACTGTTTCAGTTGTTGGTACTTAGTACAATTATTTTTTCAGTTCATGAAAACAATAGAAAAGTAAAATGCTTGAGGCAGTTTATTACAGCGTCTTCAAAAACTCAGCTTCACTGCAGAAAAATAACAAGCAGTTACCTACTCAGTTATATTACTCTCTAGTTAGAGCTCTCTAATTTTTAGGGGCAGAAAAGGCAGCTGTGTATTTTCTTACTGTATTGTCTTCTACTCATAGTGCAGAAATGGCACAGATCTGACTGCACAGAGTACTTTTAGTATATCTCAACCAGCCATAATAGAATTCATCTTCCTGTCCTCCACATCCCCTCCTGATGTGACTTGAGTATTCACACAACCTGGATCCTCCTCGTACAGAGACTTGAATTTGACTCCTCTTGTGAGCTATACTAACAACAGAATATGAATTATATTCTTGTCCTTTTCCTCATGGAGTTGTATAGAAAGAACAATGGAAGTTGATACCAAGCTTCCAGCAGCAACTGCATCAAATTCATTTAGTAGGAGACATTTACAAAGTACAAGTAAGTAATGTGTAGCCAGCAGCCACAGGACGTGAAAGGTACCTGTGGCAGCACCCATCTCGTGTTCATCACTGTTTATAACAACAGTATGTCAAGCTGTCATACCCAAATATACAGCCTATCCATACAGATAAGAAAAACAAATACAGCACTGAAGAAATCTAGTGGCAAGGCAGAGCATGAGTCACCCCAGTTACGGTTACTATAGGAACCATACCACATCTAGACAGCCCTATTATACACATATGTGGCCAAGCTTAGTTGCTGTGGAAACCGTAAACTTGAGACACTTAATGAGACTTTGTTTACATTTGAGGTTTTCGTGTTTCCTGTCAGGCATGGTATGAATCTCAAGAGCCTTGTAAGCTTAAGTACTAAATGTAAATTTATTAGTGTTACCTCAAAAGAGCAAATTATTACTCAGGAGCTGTATTTTGGAAGCCATTTTCTCAGTCGTCAAGAAAACCTCTTTCCTCAGAGGCAGTGTTAAGCAGGCTTGAAACATAAGCGATCCTTGCAGCCATTAACCTACTTCATACAAGTTCTAATTTCAAGCTGCTCAACTGGGATTCCATGCAACGGCCTCCCATGTCTCAGCAAAGCAGGAACCACTTCAGTCATGCAACTGAGCACTGCAGGATTAATTTAATACCTAAATTCCATCTCTTGGTTTGAGACGATCAAAATAAATCTGGAATCTGCTAACTCTTGAGAGTCTGGGATCGAATAAAAGGACTAGTCGCAAAACCCAAGTGTGTATCAGATTCATTTATTATCCCCTTAGCCACTGCCTCAATATTAAAAAGCCCTCAAGTAACTATTACAACTTTGACAATTATTGCAATGCTAAAAAATAATTTAAAAAGAATGGTTTTCCCCTCTACTTCTGCTTTTTCCTTTGTGGTTTTACCATTTAGTATTTTGAAAAGCTCTGAATAAGCCAAGCATTTTCCCTAACTATATATGGTCAACGTTTCTGCTACTCCATTTGATCCTCACATAATAAATTGAAATCTTTAAGCACACAAAAAGATTAGAAAGTTTATTTAACTTTATCACACTCTTAAGGTATTTCTTACTATCTTTACACAAGCAACTAGAGATTTATTGGCATACAAAGTCATAAGCCAAGATATTACGAACACTCTAGCCTGAAAAATAAGACTCTTTATCTTTCTGCTGTCCTAGGAGATGGCACACAGGATATTCACAAGAATCTGGAAATCTGCAAAGGCTGAGAACACTAAAAAAAAGCAGGTTAAGAACTATCTTTTCAAAATATTTTTAGCAAGATCTGCTAGATATACTTCTGACATACATTTACTTACACGCATTATCATTACCTTTTCCATATTGAGCAATTTTGCTTAATTCTAAATTAAAAGATAACTGATCAGAGACATTCAACCTAAAATGATTTAGCTTGGTTTTATTATGGCTTTATGGGGGCTGGGGATGGGGGGAATGAAGTATCAAATACTGCTTTATATATACTCACTTCAGCCCTGGAACATCCAGAAGATTGGTCAGTCCAGTCCAGTTAATTTCTAAAAGCTGTGAATTACAGAGGAAAAATAAAAAAAAAAAAAAAAGGAAAAGAAAAAGAAAAAGAAACAGAAAAGCAACTTAGAATTCACAACACTGAGGAAATGAATCTGATGACTAAAGATTCTGATCAGTGGAAGGCTAATAACCAGTTTCCAGGAATTTTTTAAACAGCAAACCAAAACCTCTTCCACTCCAAATAATTTGTGATAGTTTTTAAAATAGGATAAGGAAGACAACGCACCATCCTCTAATCCATCCTTGTTCTTCAATGTAAATAAATAAAAATACACATGCACACTCCAACATACATAAGTATGTAGTAACTACTTTATGCAAACATCAAATGATGAAATGTGATTCTGTTCAAGAGTGTATTCACCACAGATCTGGTATAGATGAGCAGTTACTAACATGAATACAGCCTAGGTGGTATGTGGATTGAGAACAGCCCTGTGGAGAAGGATTTGGGGTACCGGTTGACAAAAAACTGAATACGAGCCAGCAGCGTGTGCCTGCAGCCCAGAAAGCCAACCATATCCTGGGCTGCATCAAAAGAAGCATAAAGAGATCTAGAAGACATGAGCAACAAAAAGAATGAAGGATTGGGATTAAGAAGGCCAAACGAGGACCTGACAATAGTTTGCAATCACAAAGGTGGCTGTTATCAATGACAAAAAGACAAATCCATTCTACCATTAGCGCAATATAGAAAAGTATCAAAATGATTAGATATTGAAGTGAGAAAAGTCCTCAAAAATAATTACTAGGCATAATTCATTGCTACATCATATACACTTCCTTCAGTGAAGATCTTTATCTAAATGTTAGACATAAAAACGCTGTAAAGGTACTTACTCCGTTTCAGTGCTGTTGGCATTAACGACTAAATTCTAATATCCTTTTCAGTCCTATAATCTTCTCATTCTAGATAAGAAAACTAATAGAACCAAGCTTGCTTCTTTGCTTTTTCACTAAAACCTTTATATTAATTGCTTAAAATTTAATTGAATATATGCAACAAAGCCGAACCCATTTAACTAACACCATGCTTCCAAATCCAAGTAACCCAGAAGAACTATGAAAGGTTGCATGAAAAAAAAATTAAAAGTATTTTGATATTCCTCAGTTGAGAAAGTAATCATGGTGGTCCAGTTAAATGCTGAAACAAAACAGATTTCTGCAAGAAACTATGTTGCATCTTTCTACAAACTAGCAAAAAGAATCTCCCCACATTCTTTTTCTACTTAAAAACCAGCACATACCATTCTTCATAAAGGATCTATTAATAGTTTATGAATACTTAGACTAAAGATAACACATAATACGGTTACTTACATAAGGTGCACTGTTACTTAATGTACTTTTGTAATAGTGGCCAAATATTTCAACAATGTTATCTATGAAGCACTTAGCCTACCTGTAACAGATAATTTGGGAGAAAAAAAAAATACATTTGCTCATAATCATTATCCTCTCTTTAATGGAAAAGTATTAAGATTTAATGCCTAAACATTCCACAGTAAAAGACAAGCCATATCATGGGATGTACTGCAAGAACCTACATGAGCCAGCGATGTGCCATTGCTGCAATGAAGGGTAATGGTATCCTGGGCCACATTAGATACCATATTGCCAGCAGGTCACAGTGGTGATCCCTCCCTTCTATTCAGTCACACCACACCCCAAGCACTGTGCCCAATTCTGGGTTCCCCAGTACATGAGAGACATTTTCCAGAAGGAACTGGACTAGTTTAAGAAGGGCCTGTGCGAACCTCACGAGGTTCAACACAGCCAAGTGCAAGGTCCCACACCTGGGCTGGGGTAATCCCAAACAGAAATACAGGCTGGGTGGGGAATGGATTGAGAGCAGCCTTGAGGAGAAAGACCTAGGGGTGTTGGTGGATAAGAAGCTCAACATGAGCTGGCAATGTGCGCTTGCAGACCCAACAGTCAACCATGTCCTGGCCTGTATCAAAAAACACTGTGGGCAGCAGGGTGAGGGAGGGGATTGTCCCCCTCTGCTCTGCTCTCATGAGACCCCACTGGGAGTGCTGCGTTCAGCTCTGGGACCCACAGCACATGAATGACATGGATCTGGCGGGTTGAGTCCACAAGGATTATCAAGGGGCTCCTGCTAAGACAGGCTGAGGGAGCTGGGGTTGTTCAGCCTGTAGAAGGCTCCAGGAAAACCTTATATCAGCCTTCCAATACCTAAAGGTGGCCTACAGACCTACAAGAAAGTTGGGGAGGGAGTCTTTGTCAGGGGGTATACTGATAGGACAAGGAGTAATAGTTTTAAGCTAAAGAAGAGTAGATTTAGATTAGATATTAGGAGGAAATTCTTCACTCAGAGGGTGGTGAGGCACTGGCACAGGTTTCTTAGAGAAACTGTGGATGCCCCATTCCTGGGGGTGTTCAAGGCCAGGCTGGGTGGGGTTTTGAGCAAACTGGTCTAGTGGGAGGTGTCCCTGCCCATGGCTGGGTGGTTGGAGTTAGATGTCCTTTAAGTTAGATGTCCTTCCAACCCAAACCATTCTAGGATTCTATGAACATGCTGGAAAAAGTCCAACAGGGGGCCAAGAAGATGATTAAGGGGCTGGAAAAGGGATTTGGAAAAGCTGAGATAGCTGGGACTGTTGAGCTTAGAGGAGGCTTAGAGGGGACCTTATCAATATCAATGCCTGAAGCATGCAGAGAGGACAGAGCCAGGCTTTTTCCAGCAGTGCCCAGTGACAGGACAAGAGGCAATGGGCACAAACTGGAACACCCTCTAAGCATCAGAAAGCACTTTTTTACTGGCTGACAAGAGCACTGGCAGTGTTGCCCAGAGAGGTTGTCAAGTCTCCATCCTTGGCAGCTTCAAAAGCCACCTGGACATGGTCCTGGGCAACCATCTCGAGGTGGCTTTGCTCAAGCAGGGAGGTTGGAGAGGGTGATCTCCAGAGGTCCCTTTCAACTTTGAACATTCTGTGATTCCACAAACCTACTACAAGAGAAAAAATTGCATCCGGTAACATCCAGGCTATAAGATTAGTGCCTTCCAAACTATGACGTTGAGAAGGGTGAATAAACCCACAGGTTCCAATATATGCTTAATATTTAGCACTTGCTCTACTGGTAGCCATTCAGAAAATGCCTTCAAATTTGTTTTAACCTCCTTTATATTAACACTCTTGCATCTCTGTGTAATCAGAAGACACACAGAAAGAGGTCTTCTCTAATACAGACATCTACCTTAATCTCTGGGGAATGATCCAAAGCAGCTTTCACTCCACCTCCGTCAACTAAAACGTGACTTAGTTTAACATTTAGAAACCGAGGCACTTAGGACTAAATAACTACAAGGTTATCCAGATCATTGCAATTTATCTATTTGCTTCCATTAAATGCAATTTTTCTAAACCCTTGAAGTTTCCCAGACTGCAAAAGAATCAATGTCAAATCCATTTTTCATTCTGTCATTACATAATCAGACAGAAGGGAACAGCTCTCAAAATGACAGCAAAATTTCATTATTAAGTTCTATTCAATTCATTTTCTTTCTTCACATAATTCTATATTGTGTGGGTTGAAATGCAGTAAACAAGAAATTTCAGCCAGATGTATGTATTTAATTATAGAGTAAGAGAAGCGAAATGGGCCTTTCTGTCCTCCCTTTTTCCCTTCCCAATTATGAAGTATTTCCTTTACCCATCCATTTCCTATAGTGATTTTTGCCCGGGAGCTATGTTCAGTATCTCAACAGATACAAAAATTACGAAAGTGAGACAGCAATTAAAAAAACAAAACAAAACAAAACACATTTTTATTGTTCTGCCTCAAACCCCAATAACGCTTTCCCAAAGTGTCCACAGCAAAATAGAAGCAGTACAGAGAACAGAAATGTGAAGTTTTAGACACTGCTCAACTATGAATAACATTCTTCCTTTACCTTTAGAAATAGCAGGAGCTTTCTAATAAGATACTGCAGAATCAATGCTACTATAAAAGCTTAGGTCCATTTTTAAGAAATTTCTAAAGCCATATTTTGCAAGTTTCATCAAAAAGATATTGTACTAAAAAGTAAATTTAAAAAAAGAAATGCATTATTTGCCAGTATCACTTATTTTTTAGCTGTTACATCACTAGAGAAATACACAGTTGGAGAAATTGAATCTGAAAACTTTTATTTGCCTGGTAGTAATTGCATTTCATAATTAAGTTATTTTTGTCTTCATAACTAGTATGCTCCAAAGACATCCTCTCACTTACTTACTTGTTTCTGTGTATGGTAATTATCTTGCAGGACAAAGCAGAAACATAATATCAGATATTATCTAATATAAACCTGAACTTCCAAGTTCGTGCTTCCAGATGCACACAACAGTAGAGGTAAATGAAATAACACTATGAGGAAAGATATTGTCTGAATGTAATACAAACTCTACTGACCAAATTGCATGAGCAGATGGTAAAGGGTAGCTTTCCAAAAACAAGTTCTGTGATAAAATAATTAATTTTTGGACACTAGAAATTGTAATTACAAGTGTCATTACTTATAGGTTGGAATACCTCTAAAATCCCAACTTTTATAAACACAGGGTAATCAGTTATCATCTATTTGCTCATCTCCATGGTATAAGCAATTAGTGTTAGATGGCTACTCCTTAATTATTTAACATTACCTTATGTCTCACTTAGAAAATTTATGCAGTGTAGCAAGACTCGATGTTACACTGTTTTAAGACAAGGAATCCATTTTGTTGCAAGATTCATTCCTTTCCTTCATTATTCATAAGCGAAGTAGAAGGAAAATACACTCCATAAAGTGGTCCTTTATTCTAAAGCGCGCATACCTGCATCACACATACCTGCATTTAACAGTTTTATTTACTGATATTTTCAGAATAAATAGAAATTCTTTGCATTTCCTTTTGATTTTTTTCATGTTTCACTTGGCATTTGCATACAGCAGTTAACAAGGCAAAGTCCCTCACTGTCACCTAAAGAGGCTTAACTGAATTGAGCAACATAATGCATGCTGAAATTCAGCATTGAGAAACATCTCCTACATTAGGCTGAAACATTTATAATAGTGCTCTCTGTATTAACAGCCACTGCTCAGAACGAAGTAAAGAACCTAAGAGATATCATTGAGAATGGAAAGATTTTCAATTAGTTTGACTAGAAAGTATTCTGTAGGGTTGCATCATAGCATATAAAACACAATCATTCCTATGGTACAACCTCATTAGCAATAGTTTGATTATTACACGCCTCTTCTCAAAAGCACTGCAACCAGTTCAATGTCATTGGTTCTTAGCCCCCATTAAGCCATGAAGCATGTCAAATTTACACATACAAAGAAACTGAAAAACGATTGCTAATAATAGTGGGCATTTAGAGAAGAAAAGCAGTAAGTATTAATCAGAAACTTCTAATCATCCTTTCATTGTACAGGAACAATTACAAAAAGCAAAAATCAGGTCAATTTCTGAACTGTTGAAGACAATTCCTTTTCCATTCAAAGCTGGAGCTAAGAAAGTCAAAAACATTACTAAGGTTAAGCACTTTATAGGATTAATAGAAGAGCTTTGCAAATAAATCTTAAACCATGAAATGTTTTGGAAGGGATATAAGCCTTCAAACTCCTGGCATAAATCAAACTTTAACTATTTGGGTTTTGAAGGTAAACTCCACTTGTGGACAAGACTTGCTACATTTCCCGGTACTGTGCATCCTTTCCAGTTCTACCTGAAGAGACCAGTAGTAATTGGAAATACACCTGACATCACTGTAGTAAAACAAGCTGCTCTCTGATCTTAATCTACAGCTGTTAGTGACAGATGCGCTTTGTTTGTTTTTCCTTCATGTTAATTCCTCTTAAAACCTTGGTTTACACTTTTGCCTTCCAAACACAATCAGTCTCCAGCATAAGATACACATTTTGTAATGCACAAAAATAAGAGTTTTCCAAAAACCAACACCAAATTCAGGCAGAGAAACTTTTATCTGTAGTACTACACGGATGAGCACTGACAACAGAAATACTCAGTGAAGAAAGAAGAAAGGAGTCAAATTTACAGCACTGCTTGGTATGCATGATGAAGGCCTTCCAGTCACAGCCAAGTAACAAGGCTTTTCATTCTACATCCCATAACTTGTGGGAGAGGAAGAAGAACCCCTAAAACTTGTGGTTCTAATAGCAAGCTAAAGGATCATCGCTAACCTAAAGTGCCCTAAGGAGGAAAAGGGAGCAAGGAAGACTGCCAGTTAATCAATCGTTTTATGAAGTACTGCATACAGAAAAATCCATACTTAAACATTAATCAGAAAAACGTCTGGCCTCTAAGCATCCAAAATAGCTGAGCAATAACATTTCCTTCTCTGTCAGTACTTTAAGCAATGCATAATTCTCTTGGTTTAGCTAGATTCAAGGGATGCCAGCTGGTTCGCTGCAGCAGAATGAGCAGGGCACTGGAAAGACTACATGCAGAATTTGTCACCGGGTGAAACTCTGCCAGGAGCCAGAAACAGCGTGGTGTCTTTCCATAACTCACTGCGACAGAGAGGTGAGATGCGCTGCAAACAGACAGACTGCTACCAGACAGCAAACCAGCCTAGGGCAGGATTTCAGACAGCCGTTCAGGTTCCCAATTAATGAGTACATTTGTCATGTTAGTCAAACTTCTTTCAATTCTTCCTCAGCTCACAGCAGTGGGGAAAAAATGTTTCTTCCATGAAAACCAAGAAATTTGTGTCTTATCTAGGCTATACTGAAGACTAATGCAATACACCTGAAAGTACAGTCGTACCAAGACACAAATCCTTCTTATTCCTGTAAATGTTTTATTATGTAAGCTGGAGGAAAGAAAAAGGAACATAAAATCCTTATGTGGGGAGCCAGTGATTGTCCAACAGATGTCCAACAAACTGATTAGATGTACTTGTACTCACAGGGTTAGGTGACTTTGTTATTGCAATTGGTACTTCCTTAACAAAACATGTCTATGTTTAAATGCTTGGTCCAACCAAATTTTCATACCACACACAAAGGCCTATTTATGTGATGACCTTGCAGTACATCTGCCCAAGAGGGTAGATGAGACAAAGGAAAGAAAGGTCCCTGGATGTCCAATCAAGGCAGCACTAAGTCAGTAATCAGAAATGACATCTCCCTGCTCGACAGACTCGCACAGGGAGCAGTGATGCTGCATGGCCAGGGCAGTGATCTGACAGCTTCTCCTCCCTTCTTGCAAGGTGGCAAGGACCCCAAATGGAAAAACACTCCTAGCAAGTTTTTAAACTTTACTATTTGACTGACTCAATATTAAAGCTGGGATCTGTTTGAAAAGTACCCCACCTACTTTGTGTTTTAAGAAAACTCAAGGGTTAAAACTGTTTTTGGGGTACCTTAAAACCCTGGCTGACTTAAGGTGTGATCAATTGGTTATATAATTTTAGAGTTTATTAATCAAACATTCAAGCAAGATTGGACATCATGCATAACCATGTCATATACCATATAATAGAGTAGAAAATCCATCATAAGCTGAGTTCTAAATATTTACTGAAATTTCCTTTGTTTTCCTTCCTGACATCTATCTGCAGTATTTGAGGCTTTAAAGCATGCCTGGTGTGGGGAGCCCTCAAACACACTAGTTTGGGAATTCACCTAGATAACGCAGGGGCAGAAGCACCACGAAAAGTGGAAAGCTTCTAAAGCCTATTCCAGAGACAGCTTCAGAAAACAGAAATGGAAAGTTCCCAGATATTCTCTACATGCGAGAGATGGGTTGAATTGGTTACACATAATGCTTATTAATAATCTGGAAAAGTGACAGTAAAAAGAACCAGAAAAACAGAACAAAGGAATTTGCTACTTTTGCTATTTCAGGAGACTGTGAAGGAGTTCAAGAGCATCTAATGTGCAAGGTGCATACCTAAGTGTGGATAAAGCAAAACAATGCAAATGAATAAACAGGTGTTATTTAAATTCTGTTGGAAAAAAAAAAAAAAAAAACAAACTTGCAGATGTCACAGTAACCACATAAAGCTCTCCATCAATCTGCTACTACATTAACAGGTTTGCTAAATCCCTAAATCAGTTGTATGCAACAGAGAACAAGTACCAGGGTAATAGACAGAATAAGTAACAGACAAGAATAGTTCTGATATTCATAGATGTTTAAACCAATGATAATAGGACAATCCTCCTAAAACAAAGTGAATATCAACAGCCTTTATGAATTGAAACAAATGTACTGGAATATAGTAGAATACAGAATATACAGTGCCATTGCAATAGCTCATCACAGTACAAAAGGCAGCCTCTAAACACTGCCAGAGTTGTGGCTTTATTGGCTGCCAAAAGCTCTACTAATTCTCAGAAGAAAAGCCACAAAGTATTTTAAAATGCTGATGGAAAGCTTCCTGCTAGTCACATTATGGAAGTGGAAGGTTTCCACTGAGCAAATTTCAGCCCCGCTAGTGATACAACTCCAGTGCTAAGTTGTAATTTTTCTTAGAAATTTATTATAAGAAGGAAAGTAATATGCCCTCTTCTATTATTTGTGAATGGTCATGCAGGAATACAGTAAAATTTGTCTGCGTTAGCAGAACACAGCCCACTACCACTGTACTGCAAAACTGCAATATTACTGTAATAATTTAATAAATGACATTCCCCAGTGCATTTCCCCAGTAAACAGATGATAAACTCAGTCTCTCAAGCATGGCTAGATCATACAATGTCACAAAGTGGAAATTACACTGGTTTTCATCATTGTTCTAAGAAACAGATGTCTATCTTTGCACAGGAACCGTGTTTACCAGCAGAAGGTTTTTCAGTTGTAACTATCTAAAGATTAAGCAAGAGAATAACTACACAGATAAGGTGTACATTGGGGGGAAGACAGCAGAACATTTGAATGAAAGTGACCAAGAGAAGTTTCATGGTTCGTCCTACAAGAATCCTACGCACCTTGCTATTCTTCTTAGTGTCATCTACTTGAAGTTACAATTCAAGCTGATTGCCTCTTCTTTCTACTGTTTTCTATCCTTCTACCACTCCTGCATTTTTGCTCAAACCCTCACACTAGTATGGGCACACTGACTCCTTAGTGAGACAGCTCAAGGTGCTAAAAGACACAAAACAAGAAACTAGTCACTTCTTGCTGTGTTTAATATTCTGTGTGCTCACCTCCCTGAGCAAGCTTCCTTCAGGATCTGAAATTTTAATACTGGTAAAAGGAAGACACTAATACTGAAAGAAAGGAGGGCATAGGGAGAGGAGACTAAGGTACTGTGGAAGCAGCAACATTTATTTATTTAAAACAGTCATGAAACCATCCCACTGCCTTTAAATTTAAAAATAAATAAATAAATAAATAAATAGATAGATAAATAAATAAATGTTAGAGCAAATTATAAGCATTCAGTGTAACAGGGCAAATGATTTTCACTTTATAATCAAGAGTAGCATGAGTAATTTAAATATATACATGTATATATATTGTAGCAGTACCTACACTCCACAATTTATCCAGGTGTTCCACAAGGCCCTTTAAAGAGGTTAAAAAGTGAAGATACCCATAGTCCTATACATCCTGAAGGCTTTTTTGATCAACTGAGAGCAAACCAAACAATATTCTTCTCTATTCCACATAACCACTTCATTTTTTTTTTTTTTTCAGGCATTTCACTACAGAGTACTTTTTGGTGCAAGGATTCCTTTAAAGTCTAATTTTCATCATTACTGATGATTTTGAAACTCACATCCAGCACTGAATTTTCCAAAGACAGCCAATAATAAATGAAACAATAAAACAATATTACATCAAGCACAACGACAGGACAGAATCAATCTGTAAAGAGTGCAGAGCACAGCTTGATTTGGCAAGTGAAGGGCAAAGTGTGAATATAAAAATAAGTGCTTTGGAATAATTGCCCACTTTTCCTGGAAGGCATCTTACTTTCCATCCTTTTTTTAGAACAATAGTATTATGATTTGCTGTGCTTTTTTTTTTTTTTTTTTTGGTGGTGGTAGTGTTTTCTGGGGGAAAGGAGAGGGTGGGGTGTGGCTAGGTTTTTTTTTGTTGTTGTTGTTGTTTTTTTAAGAGAAAAGGACTGAGTTAGAACTGGTTTTCAATATTAAGTATGTCACTAAACAAACTTTTGAAAATTACCAATTCACAGTACAGCTGTAAAAGCCGTATACTTTTCTATAAATGAACAAAAAATCAGATTAATTAACTATGTGATAATTTGTTCTAAAGCTGAAAGATAACTACACTTTGAGAAAGAGAACATATGCTAAAGATACATTGTACTAACATAATGATAAGTCATGAAAAAGACCTTGTGAAAGACCTTAGCCATTTACACAGCACTAACTTCTCTAGCATGGAAGCTCACAGATTTAAAAGAAAACTTCAAAACGTTAGGAATGCACATATTTCTCTCTCTTGAGATGTCTTACAAATTTGGGCATACTTTATAAGCTGATGAAAATTTTAATACCTTCACAAAAACAAGAGCAAAATACAGCATTTTAAAAGTTTATGCAAAGTAATAAATAACTCTCGCAGCATCAAAAGCCCCATGAATTACTTGGAAATATGATACTGGCAAACTCATTAAACAAGCACGTTCAGAACTATTAATTTAGGCAGTGTTGCCTTATATAGTCATTAAGGCCAGCAAACAGATGATACAGAGCAAGTGGAATTGTTGCCAGTTACTTTAGACTGGAAAATATGCAAAGAAAATCTCCGGCTAGCTGCCAACTAATTCCTCATCCCTGCTAACAGAAAAACTGAAGAAAAGCTTTTCTTGGCTGCAGTCACTTGCTCTCTAGTAAGGTGACAGAATTTGGGTACTGCTATAATAAGCCCTATTTTACATTTTTCTACAGAAGTCAGAAAAACAAATACCAAGAAAGTACACTGGAGTGTGGAAAGAAGTCTGCTTGGGAAAAAAAACTGAAGAGCTGTGTATAACCTAAAACCATGGAATAAGTTGCTTCCAGATACATTTTCTGTACTTTAGGTTTGCTTGAAACTTGACCACCAAGCTTAGTTTTTAAACAGAAGTAGGGTGAAAATACTTCCAATAATTTTGTAATTTTTTTTTTTTTTTTTGGGGGGTGGGGGGGAGGGGTGCTTTTTAATGTTAGTAGTTTAGTCTATTTCTCATCCTTTTTTGTACCACTAAGTCAACCAGACCCGTATTAAGATGGCACAGGGGTAGGACTAAAAAGGAAATTACTCTGGACAAAGTTTTTCCCAAAGTCACTTGTTCAGCAAGCTACTGACTACAAATGAGAGGTGTTTCATTTGCTATACTTTCAGTTTACTAGCTAAGTTGCAGGTTGATTGAGATGAGCACTTCACAATTGTGTAGACCTTAGAATGGGTGAGGGATGGAAACATTTACTGCAGCTAAAATGCAACTGGAGAGGTCCTGAAAGTACCAAGAATGAAAGGTTAGGACAAAAGCTATTGGAGGATGATGCCGAGAGGGGGAAACAGAGGAAATATTTGGGACAACAAGCACGCCAGTTGTTGGTCTCTTCCTTTAGGGCTATGCTACTACGTGAGTTTTCCTACCTCTCCCCTAGAAAGCAATAAAGAAGCAATAGCTGCAGGGCATACCCTAAGGACGCAGTCCAGACATAATACATAATAATATTGTCATGGCTCAGGCACAGAGTGTGCCAGGAGAAAGGCTTCTGTCTGCAGGAGGAGCACATGCTAGCTTCCATCTTGGTGAAGTCAAAACAGAACAGAGAGATGACACAAGCCACACTGACAACATTAAGAACAGGTCATGGATCATTCTTAACCCCATAGATAAGAAATAAAGCCTGTTATCACACAGCTAAACTCTTCTCCCTGCTGCCCCAGAAAAGATTGTTTGCATTTAACTTGCCCATTGCATAGTCCCTGTAACAAACTGTGTGCTGTACTGAGTCTGGAAGTTGTTTGGGAGAGCACTAAACAGCAAAATAAGAGCAGGGAGCAGCAAAATAAGAGCAGGGGAATAAAATGCTAAGGATTACAAAGTGCAGACTGTTGTAATGCATTGTTCAAATCCTTGTCATGGCCCTACTTATTTTGCCAATGTAAACATGAACATTAACAGATGCCCTAAACCCATACTGCTCATCTCAGAGGATAAAAATGAGACAAAACTAAGCAGACGTCTCCCTAATGTTTAGACCCACTTCAAAGAAACGTGTGGAAATTGAAATTTGGTGCCCAATTCTCTCCAAATAAGAGCAATGATGTTTTTATCAGTTTGGCATGAAGTACATCACTTCTACAAAAGAGCTCACTAAATTATCTGCAAACCATTTCCTATCTCATACATGTTTTACTGAGACTTCAGTCTATATTCCCCCTACCAAAGCAAACATGGTTTCGCTACAGAGATGAAACAAGCCACATGAAAGAAGAAACCAGCACTAGAAGGTTTTGTTATACCATACCTGAACACTCTCAGAAGCCCATCTTTCCATTAAGTCAGCAAAAATTTACCAGAGGACATTTGCTCAAAATAATTGTTGAAAGAATGGGATGAAAGCATGATTTCTGATGTTATTCAAGTAAAGAATACACGCACATCCCTTAACACCTTCAAAACTAGATCAACTTTTCAAAGTTGCAGACTGATGAGGAAACCGAGGTGATCAATCTGAGACTGTTTCAAAATGCCTAAACCCATATACTTGCAATGTATGACCTGGCATAGTCTGAAATTGTTAAATGTTGACACGATTTTTACAGTGTAATTAGAACATATCTGAGACACAAAAGCTTCCAATGGAATGTATACTTCTGAATCATAGATGGAAACGATACTTTTCTTTAAAGAAGTCTGCATATAATAAGAATTTCCATTATGTTCCTAATTGCTGTTAACCCCTCTTACTGGTACCTGGGTCTAGCCCTGTTTAACATTCTCATTAGCAACCTAGACAATGGGGCAGAGCGTATGCTCAACAAGTTTTGCAGATGACACAAAACTGGGGAGAGTGGCGGATACACCAGAGTGTTGTGTTGCTACCCAGAGGGTATTCGATGGGCTGGAGAAATAGGCTGACAGGAATCTCATGAAGTTCAAAAGGAAAAGTACAAAGTCCTGAACCTGGGGAAGAACAGCCCTATGCACCCTGCTGGGGACCACAAAAGCAGCCTGGCAGAAAAGGACCTGTGGTTCCTGGTGGACACAGGGTGGACACCATGCCCTTGCAACAAAGAAGGCTAACAGTATTCTGGGCTGCATTAGGCAAAGTATTGCCAACAGGCTGGGGGACAACATCCTCATCAGAACCTTGTGAAGTGTTAAGGGTTATACTTATGTATAAATCCTAATGGATGCACATCCAATCTGTTCTTAGAAGACATCAGAGATTCAAAATGTCTCTAGGCAGCCTACTGCAGTCCCTCACTAGCACTACCACTCAGGCTTTCCCTTATTCCACTTGTCCATCCTGAATCTTCCTTGCTGCGATTATTTGTTATCCTATCTGCCATGGATATGCAGAAAACATTGTGTGCTGCTCTTCTGTAACAGCCCTTCACATTTTTTAAGAATATGTTCTCCTCAGTCTTCTCTAAACTAAACAATTCCCATTCTTTTGGTCTGTCCTTGACGATCAACTTAATTCTCATCTCCCTACTTTGGATACTCTCCAGTTGGTTAATATCTTTGCTGAAATGCCATACTTGAAACAGAACATGTCTTGCAGGCTCTCTTCTTGTTTACACATCCTGGTCTAGCTATGGCATTTTAACTATTTTATGGCATTAACTAGCAAGACACCGCTGGCTCAGCCTTGGCTAGTATTCCTGCTCAAACAGGCACTTTGGCCCAGCACTTCTTCCAACTGAATTACGAGACGTATTCTCCCCCTCCAACTTCTGCTACTGTCACAATTGACTTGAATGCCAATTCCATCTCTGGGCTTCACCTGTTTTCATACTTCAGTCTCTGGTAAATGTAATGGAAATCACCTACCTGCTATCTAAGATAAAAACTTTAATCAGTAGAGTAGGCAATCTCAATACATCCACTCTGACTTTAATTTGTGGTGAGTAGTGCTGTCACAGTTTTCCAAACAACCGCACAGATCTTGTGGAATTTTAACACAGACCATGCTCCCTAGCAGACTGTCAGGGGGAACAGCATCAAAAGCTTTCTTACAAATCACCTAGACAGTACCTATTGCTCTTCTCTTAATCATAAGTCTTGTAAGGAAAATTTGACAGCTCTGACAACACACTTCATAATTTCCAAGTAATTATTATTCACCTTGTTTTCTTCTAGCATTCATAAAATGTGTTCCACTATTTTTCTGAGAAATTAAGCTCAATCAAATAATAGTGATTTCCCAAGTTCTTTCCTTTTGCTGCTTAATTCTTACTCCATCATTTAGTGACTATTATCATCAACAATCTAAAATGACTAGAAACAGAGATAATCGTACTTACAGGTTTCCTAAGGAAAAAAAGTGATAGTGCTCCAATTAGAGGCATGTCTCCAATCAGTGGTTCCAGGATAACTCTCATAGTACCATGGATCTAGAGAAGGAGAGGAAAGAAAAAAGGCAATAGAATTTACTTTAGTTTGAGTTTTAAACAAAATCTTTTCACTGGCAATCCTCACACTCCTAATTCATGAACTTCCTGAGTATGGAAGAATTTTTTATATCTATCTGTTTATATCATCACACCATCCAAACCAAAAAAAAAATACACAGGTTCTAAACAATTGGACTTACAAACTTGTTTCATTCGTCTACATGATACTAGGTCACATCAGTAGTAATTTTGTAGTAATTTTGCTAAAAATACAAAGTAGATTAATTACATAGTTCAACATAAACAAATATGGTA
This sequence comes from Aythya marila, assembly GCF_965140915.1. NCBI lineage: Eukaryota > Metazoa > Chordata > Aves > Anseriformes > Anatidae > Aythya > Aythya marila. Next base: position 10,518,098 of record NC_139043.1, read on the forward strand.
CCAAACAAAACAGTAGAATCCATACGTATTAGAAGAAAAGTAGGTTCATGCTTATAGGCATCTCAAGACAAAAAAAAACAAACACTTTTTTTTTTTCTCCATGTTAGATAGATCTGTCACCAGAAATTTGAGGAAACTTGTGAAACATTACCAAAAGGTAAGAGCACCACTACCTAAAACTAATAATCACATCTAACACTGAGATATTAAATAAAAAAGAGTTTTGAGGTCCACGATTCCCCTCATGAACCTACATCTCACATGTACGCTTGCACTGGTTTGATGTGAAATGATGTCTATCTTCTCCAGCAGAAAATGGTTCTGATTTAAAAATGTACCCTTTCAGTTATGTCACTGAAGTTTACATAATATCAATATTATGCAACTGTGAAAAAAACAGTAAGCAACAAAATTACGCAGTTACTGGTGTAGTTTGGCAATGATTTCATCGGCAAACGACAATTCAGTGATGACTGGCTATCAAAATAAAAAAGGAAAAATAGTGAACTTCACCTGTATACTTTTCACACCAGCTCTGCAGAAGTATCTCTTGATCTCCAAGTCAATTTCACAGTTTCCAACAAAACTAAGAAAAAAAAACATGGAGAATATTTCATTTTTATAGACTAAACTGCAATAGTGTTAGTTTTACTCTGCATATGGCCATACTTTGCATCTGTCTACATGTAAAAATGCATGCCAACATTAAAACATAAAGTCAAGACAGTAAAAAAAAAAAAAAGACATGCACCTCAAAATATCACCACTATCATCAAAACGCTCAGAAATTGATACAAAAAAGTATGTTAGCATCTCCAGAAGTATGCATAAGACAAAACACAGGTGTAGCCTTATTTAGGGGAAATAATGGACACACAATTCATATTCCATTTTAGGAAAACTATTATGCAAGTCTCATTGACACTATGTGCTCCTAAACCCACTTTCGCCTAGTGTAACCATGAGAAGCACTATACAGAGGCTGTTATTTTGCTACAAATCAAAAGTTGTCTGAATTATTCAAAGACTTGCTATAACAGTCATATTTAGAAACTCAATAAGCTGGACATGCTGAGCTGGATGAATTCACTAAGCAAGGCTTAAGCCAAAACAGAATCAAGCCCTTTCTGAAGGGAGAGGGAAGGAAACAAGAAAACAACATATTAAAACAATGAAAGTTCTCCCTTGAAGAGTTCTTGCATCCCATTTTGGGCAGCACCCCTTACTGGGTCAGAGGATTAAGATTGTGCACATGCTGGCCTACATATCAGGGAGAGATTTGTAGAAGATCATAAAATCCCCAACTATTTCACGCATGTGATAAGGATGAAAAATTAACTGCACAGAACACAGACTCAGATTATAGCTGCTGCATTCCCTGAAGCTCCATACAGGTCAAATGCGTATCAGCAGATAGCTGAGTGAATCTTCTCCTAGAACTGCAGATGCTGCGAGTGTATTAGGTTTACATGGCAAGGGTTTGAGAGCATGAGGCTGCAGGGATAGCCTCTGAGCAGAGCCCAGCAGCTGCCCCATGTCAGATCAGGGCCAGTTTCAACCCACTCCAAAGGGACCTGTCAGTGGCTAGGCTAGAGCTAAGCCAGTAAGCAAAGTTGTTTGCACCTCTATGAGAGCAGATTTAAGAAAAGGAAAAAAACCTGCACAACAGCAGCTGGGAGAGAGGGGTGAGAAGCAGCCCTGCAGCCCCCAAGGTGAGTGCAGGAGGTGCTCCAGGCACGAAGCACAAGTTCCCCTGCAGCCTGTGGAGAGGCCCCTGGTGGAGCAGGCTGTTCCCCTGCAGCCCATGGGTCCCACATGGAGCAGATCTCCACGCTGCAGCCCCCCCATGGGTGGAGGAGCCCCCGGTGGAGCAGGTGGATGTGGCCTGGAGGAGGCTGCGGCCCATGGAGAGCCCCCGCAGGAGCAGGCCCCAGGCCGGAGCTGCAGCCCGTGGAGAGGAGCCCACGCAGGAGCAGGGGGTCTGGGGGGAGCTGCCGCCCATGGGGGACCCGTGCTGGAGCAGTTTGCTCCTGGGGGATGGACCCCATGGGATGGAGCCATATGGCAGCCCCTGGATGCTCAGTTCAGGAAGGACAGCATCCTGTGGGAGAAACCCCGCGTGAAGCAGGGGCAGAGAGGGACCGTGAGGGAGAAGCAGGATGAAGTGTCAGGGACTGACCACAGCCCCTAGGCCACCAGCCAGGGCAGAGCAAGGCAAATGAGGTGGATGGGGAGAGGTGTTTTTAGTTTTCTTTTAGTTCTCACTGTTCTAGTCTGCTAGTTATAGGCAATACATTACATTATTTTCCCTACATGAGTCTATTCTGCCTGCGACAGTAATTGTTGAGTGATCTCCCTGTCCATATCTCAACCCTTGACCCCATTTTTCATAATATTTTCTCCCCCTTTCCCTGTGAGAAAGGGGGGTGAGAGTTTGTGGTGGAGTTCAGCTGCCCAGCCAGGTAAAACCACCACAGTGAGGCATATTAGGTCTAGAAACAAACTAATTCTGAGATTTAACAAGGAATGTAGGATGACAGCTTGTGACATTTCACAAGAAAATTAGTATTGTCAATGATTCTACAGAATAAGAGACAAGAACAAACTAGGAGCTGTACCTACTGGCTGGAGAAGAAGGCTACCTATGAAGATATGGGTTATAAGGAAAGGACAAATGAAATCTGAAAAGCTTCCTGAATAGGCTGCCTAATTAAAGAAAATGAAATAAGGAACTAAGAGAGGAGATAAAGCAGCTTAAGTGAGGCCAGACGCTGTTGAAAAGAGATTTTTCCTCTACAGGGCATCTTTTTCCAGATCCTGCAGTAGAAGCAAGGCTTCTGCAAGTTAAACTTTAGTCTCTTGGAGCAACTGCAAGATTTCCTATTCCCTTTTGAATTAAAGCTCAATCATCTAGCACTACTATTCCTCAATTTGTTGTAGTAATTGGGTGATTTTTTATTTTTATATTTTTAATCTGCTATCTGCTAATAAAAACAGGTAGGTACTGTTCTTCCAAGCTTATCCTTAGAAGCCCAAACAGCTATAAACAAAAGCATGAGAACAGTGTTGTGTTATTAAAAGCTGCATCAAGATCAATTGCTTGAGAAATCCTAGAACTGATACACTTCAGTCCTGAAAGCTGAATTGGTTAGTTTTATAACTTAACTGTGGATTTTTTTTTTTTTTTTAAATATTTGCAGAGGTTACAAATTGATACTGGTGGGACTTCATATGCTGAATAGCTCTGCTGAATTACATTTTCAAGTTTGAAATCTTTTCCTTACTATGGTGCACAGGAACACCAGCCATTACCAAGAAAGGGCTACCAGTGCAGGATTGTCATGTAAGGTATGCTAGTTGCAGAACTGTATTAATTTTGAATTCTCAAAAGGCTTCTTATTTTCCAGTAACTTGTACAGTGAAAAACTGTTCAGACATTTTTAGGAGTCTGGTGAAATATTATGGAAATGTCTGGGAAATAACAAAAAAAATGGAGTTGCTCTTCTCATGGCTTAAAGATCAACAAGATAAAATAAATTACTCTCACAACATAAGCAGGAGGGTAGGACCCCTGCCCCTTTCCCCCGACAACCAACAGGTGCAATCAAAAGAAAACAAAACTCAGAGTTACTGCATTCATGACATCCTTTATTCAAAGCATCTGCAGTCTCCTGCACTCCATGTGTGATGATGCCATCTATGTGAAGTCAAACAAATGCAAATCTTATCAAGCCATTAAACAGAAGTAAACAATAGTTCCAAAACATTCTTGTAATGTGCAACATTGGGATTTATTTCAGACTATTTTAAGTGTCCAGTTTGGGGAACTGGTAGATGACATAATGACAGGGGTCTATGTGAAAGGAAAGTGACTACTGCTTTCTCTGGAAAGAATGTGGAGTGACTGTACAGTTTAAAAATAGGTTTATATTTTTTAATTCACAATTTAAAACAATGTAATTTCTATCTATATCTTTCTATCTATATAAAATTATATGACAACATGATAATGAGAGCAGAAAGGTTAACTCAAGTTATTTGTGTAATGAACACTGGGTATTAATATGTTCATTTGAAAAATCCACAATAACATGCCTACCAACTGAAGTAAAAGAATAATAAACTGCAGTTGAGGATATAAAGTCAACAACTTTCAACCCTGTAATAAAGTTAAATATGACATTATCTGCTAAGATACTTGGCTGGGTCCATCAACAGTCAATGTAGTATAGAATATTCCACTGTAACATAACATACAACTTGAAGACTCATTTAGTAAGCAAATTCTGTACATTCAGATCATAATATCTGAGAAATGTGTGTGACCCCTGTACAGATCATAGAGATAGATTACTATTTAATGAGGACAGTATTGTATGAATACAGGAACAGCTGTATTCAATCAGACCAGAAGCAAAGCATACTTTGTAGTCAATGTAGCCAACAGGAGATATCCAGAAAAAAAAATAAAATAACTAAGAATAGCACTATTTCCCAGATTACGGTGATCTGTGATTCTGTATTTGGGACTATCTTCATTATTTTTAGAAGGTCTCCATATTATTTAATAGTTAGTTTAGTTAAATTCTAACTAGTTTTTTAAATAGTTAAACTAATAGTTAAGTTAAATTCTAACATGAGTTTTGACAAATTTTGAACATAAGAGAAAAGCGAAGTGCTCCTTTGCAAATGTGATCCTGATACTTAATTTTTACAAATTTTTAGCAAAGAGAAAACTGAAGAATTTTTTCCTTTCAGTACTAACAGCATCCACCCAGTGAAACACTCCCTAGAAAAAATCCTGCTTGTATTTTGTCCAACACCACCTAGCACTGATGTGGATAACTCTCTTCTTCCTACAGATACAAAGTGATTCAACTCAAAAAAGACATTGGCCCCTGCTTGCAGAGGTCATCAGCCTCCCAGCTCTAAAATCCAGGAAAGTATGCAGCAGCCAATGTAGATCTTAGCACTCTGAGGCCCATCTTAGATAAAGAAGCCTATAATCTTCAACATAGTTGGGATTTAGATAAATCAAAATTAAGAATAACCAAGTTCAAAGTTCAGAACTGATTTTGGAAAATGGGCTGAGAGGACCAATCATCCTGCTGGTTACTGCCAGGGAAGCAGAAAGAAATGCAGAAGGCAGTTGGATGGATTATCAACTGACTGACAAACATGGTCTTTCCACAAGCTACAAAAAGGCAAAAGTAGTCACTGTAAGATTTATCTATGATTGCTAAATACAAATGATGCTGGATTCACGGGGTGTGCTTTCAAAAAACTCTTTAACTGCAGATACAGCGTTGAGAAAGACTTTGGCAAGCATTGGCTAGATCTATTTATAAACCTATATAAAAGGGGTCACGAGGAAAGGGCAAAGAAACCTGAAGCTGCTGAGCATTATATAATACATAGATTTACTTCAGTTGGTGGTATGAGCACAAGTCACTTCAGCAGCTATCATTCTGTTTATCAGAGTGTGTTTATAAAGAATCTAAGTAACTGAGAAAAGACAAAAATACCTGAACATCTTGTATCTGAAATTTTAGATTAGACTTAACCCGATGGCAAAGTTTTATTGCATTAAAAAATACAGAAACAAACAAAACAAACAAAAAACACGCAAAGGTCATGCTTTAGCTCTAGGAAGTTTTTGTTTTTAATTAAAAAATGTTAGTTTAGTGGTGCAGTCACACACTGAGTTGATACACTACTTCCCTCAAATTAATTCTATTTACAGCATGCAGTTCCTTCCTCCATTCATATGCAATCAATTAGAGGTAACTATATTTATGCACCAAAACAATTATTTTCCTCTCACCCCAGCATAACTGCCCAATCAAACAAGGCACATATTCTAAAGTGTGGACACAGCTGCAATATGAAAATAAAGACTACCTGATTTGAAGATCCAAAATGATCTGCCTTTTGTCCACGTTTTCAGTGTACACTTTTACACCATTTATCCTCAGCGGCTGAAAAAAATGAAGCAAATTAAAGTTGGATGCTTCTGCTGTATACATCATATCAAACTCTTAAATTAGAAATAAAAGGCGAATAAACAAATATTCATGTCCAAAGGAAAACAAGTTAGACATTTACTATAAGCATTATTAAAAGGCATTAAGCATTATTAAAGAAGCAACTCTCTCAGTTCAGCTCTAAACAATCAAAATCATCCACTCAATCACAACCCTTCTGGCAATTAGACTGGGTTTAGACTGCTAGATTTCAAGATTTACCAAAGATTTATTATCAAAGGAGCTTCTATGCTCCTCCCTTCCCCCCCAGTCAACACACATCTGATTTCTCTGTACTAGAGCACATCTGACACTCAGACAAAGCAATCTGTCACCTCCCTGTGCAACTAAACAACTACTCCTTGGGGGGAATTTGGTCAGAATGGATGGAAAATAGTCCATAATCTCCACAAAAAAAAAAAAAAATAAAAAAAAAAAATGAAGTACTTTGTGCGCCTTTTTAAAAAAAAAAATCTCAAAAAGTAAAATTTTGGTTCACACAAGCAAGAATAAGTACTGCCCAACCGATTGCAAATAACGTGAACTTATTCTTAGCTTGGACTGGTCAAACAGGCTCTTCTACAGGCATGTGAGAGTTATATACCATGACCCTTTCTTTCATGGGAATGAACAGCAGGTGAACACACCTATCTTTTCCTTGAAATTCTTACATGCAGCCCTGGAAAAAGCTGAGCCAGCAGCCTTGTGACTGGACTCCATACATCACATGCTGAAAAGCGAATTTGTTAAAAGACAAGGTAACTGCACTTAGATCTTCTGATAAGAAAAGGATAGTGTTTCCTGCTCAATTAATGAACAGTATTTAAATCACATTGCTATGTGCTCTTCACATGACTAGGAATTACTTTACTTTGAGTCTTCCCTCTTATTCTCCAGCAGATTTCTACGGAAGACACAGCAGGGAAAAGAACCCCAAACAGTGTTAAAAAAAAAAAAAGCCTAACACATTTTTATTTTAACATTACAACAGAAACCAGAATCAGGCTTACCACCAAGTGTCATCGAGAAGTGGTTTTGTGTAGATTTAAACTAGATACATGAAAATGGTACATAAAGTAGAGCCTCTTAAACTTCAGCAGAAACTAACCTGATGACCAATATCAATCTTCGTAAAACTAAAGGTGCTGAGGTGGTTGTTTGCTCCTCTTACTGCTGGTTCTATGGTCTCCCGGAAGAGCTTCTCAATAAATTGGCAGATAAAAGGCCACATCTGTTTTACAGTCTAAGGAAACAAAAAAAAAAAAAAAAAAAAGGAAAACTACATTGAACATAACTTCAAACATAATCAAAAATATTTTTAAAGGCTGATGTTAAGAAATGTTTTGAACACACCAGATCTCTAGACAGTTCATTACAGACATAAGAAGTGCTAACTTTTTACATACATTTACATATACTTAACATACAAGAAAGCTATCTGGACTTATCTCAATTATTGTGTGTTTTACACACCTGCACAAGCCAACCACAGGAATAGGAAAGAACGTATTATTGAGAAGTCTTGTCTTTTATCACATTAATTCAATGCAGTCTGCACATGCTGAACACTAGAAAGAAGGGTGATGAGGGTTACGTCTATTTGCATTATTTGCTATTTTCTAACTTGTTCTCCTTTGTTCTTTGAATGAAAAGTATTTTAAAATATCCAAGCTACATAGATCTGTACCCTCTATTATTACAGTTACAAATCAAAACTGCAAAATTGGTTTATTTTTAGATTCTAGGTCAGGAACCTACAGTAACTGGAAAGCATCCCAGACAAAGAGAATATAAAAAACTGTGTTTACAGCTGGTATGACTTCCATGCAATTATAGCTGTCATTATTTTAATGTCATCTAAAGTCATTGTCCAAAAATCACACGCAATCTCAACATCATGAAAATAGAATCATGATAGATTACTTCTCATGGCTGACTGAATCAACAAGTAGAAACTTCAAATGTACACAGAGCATAGAAAGTTAAAACAATCCTGTTCTCAGATTCTTCCCCACTATTTATTTATTTATTTTAACTCAGATCCTCCTATCCTCCTATCTCCTCCACTATGTGTTGTGTTTTGTTTTTTTTTTGTGGACGCAGTGCTAATTACTACCCTTACCTTGTTGAGCCATTCTGCTCTCTCTGTATCTGGAAAATGGACCTAAAGAAAAAAATGAAAAATTAATACAAATACAAAACATGTTTTAGTTAATCATGTCCAGTCATTTATAATACAGAAAAGTTTATTGATTTCCATGAGCGGTATATACAAGTAAACAACACATTAAGTACTCAGCGTTCTTGACAAGAATATTAGAATTCAAGGAAATAAAATATGAACTCATTTTTGAACTACATAAGTGCAAGTCCAAGAATATATTTAATAGTGACATCTGGAATAATGTATTGCTTTAACACTAGAAACAAACTAAAAAAAATAAGCTTAACTGACACAGCTAATCCAAGATGTCAACAAAATTTACCTCTCATGTTTCAAGGGTTTCTAACATGACATACATGACTGCAAAATTTTTGACTGCACTTCTTCCATTTGTTCCAGATCTTTTGCAGTATCAATAAATTATAGTTAGAAATATTTATTCAGTGAAGCTGAAGCTCAGGTATACGGATGGAAGTTCTACCAACAGCCCTCCATTTTCAATAATTTATTTTTTTAAGCAACTGCAGAAGTCAGCGAGAGAAAAAGAGAAAGAGATATATAGTGGATGAAAGCACCCATCACAACAGGAAAATGCCAATTAAAAGCTGGAAAAACAACTGCAGCTTTCTAGACACAGAAGGAAAGCATGGTTAGTAGCCTTACATACTCCACATACAAAAGACAGCTAAAGAATTGAAGTAGTTCAGCTGAAGCAGACCTATGCTTTTTTTTTTTTTAAGCTGTGAACAGCTTCAATGACAGGATGCAGATCACACTTGTGAAGCACAAAAAGCCTGTGAGCACACGAAAAAAATGTGACCTACATCTAGCAACTTTTGTGAAGCAATGTCTCTGCTTAACTGATCTGCAAAGTCTTCATCTCTTCATAGCACAGCAGACTGTACTACTGGTTTTAACAGCAATGCCTACTGGTTATTTTTATTACATACACATCTCAAATGAGAACAGTAAGTTAGATACACACTTCTTAAACTAAAGTTTAAAGTACCAGAATTTGAAAGCAAGCCCCCTTAATAATTTGAGTTAGATTTTTATTGAATTCTTGCATTAATGATGAGCGCCACCATATTCTTGAGTATGCTCAAGGTATCTTCAGAGCACTCCTTAATTTCTACTAACCATACGCGTTTTAGCTCTGCTGGAGGATTAGACCCTGAATCAATATTGTCAGTTATTTCTCTAAACAACTTTTTACAAGTGTATCACAGATCTACCAAACCCACTACAAGTGGCACAAGAATGATCAACAGCATCTGCTTCTGACTGCAACAATCCTCATCAGCAGGATTTATTTTTATGAGAAATTCAATCCCTTAGTGATAACAAAAAAACAAATAATTATTAAAAATTGAGTGGTTTCAGAACTGTATTATCACTTCTTTTTATTTAAATTCCTAGAAAATTATGGTGAGTAGGATGTCAGAAGTCTGTATTTAGAGGATGTTTCTTGCTTTCTTAGAAAAGTACTTTACATTTTCACATTTTCAATGACTTGGTTACCATATGTACATGAAATTACAGCTGAATGAAGCTTATGCCCAACTTTTGTCTCCCAGGATTCTCGAGTTGCTTCCAGTGGTCAAAAAGTCAAAGGACAAAAAAGAACCAACACTACGCCAGCCCTACTGTTAATAAGCAACATTTTGGTCTCTTTCCTAAAACATTTGCCTGCTGAATCTGCAGACAGCAAATGTGCTAATTTGCAGTAATTACTCATCTCTGAAGCATGATGTTGGACCCCCACATGTAATTCATTCCAATTTGCTGCCCAGATTTAAAGGTTAAAGCATAGGCCACACAAAGGATGCTAAACACACAGCTGACACTCAATGCACCTGAATGCACTGACAGAGGCAGCAGCATCTCCCTCTTGTACCCACCAAGCACCCTTCCCTTTCTGTCCTGAATTACACAAAATAACAGTTTTGGAAAGAACCAAGAGGCCACTGACAAAATTTATTATTTTGGAATTTTCTTTATCTACGTTACAGGCTTTGGTACACCTTCACAAGGCTCAACTCTTAATTTTTGACATATTAATAGTTACTAGTCCTTTAGCATGCAACACCCATTGTGCTCCTACTGCTTAGGTTAGGACTACATATACCCAGTTTACTCCTACAGTTGCACAAGTTAAAGGGTAAGAAACTGAGTTTTAAAGCATAAAGAATAATTTTGATGCCTTATATATAATTCCTAGTTCTAAGCAAGAGAATATCAACATAAACCAATCATTTTTTTCATGAACAGCATATTACAGCAACGTAGGGAAAAAAAAAGCAATAAAAGCAATTCAGAATATTTTTTTTTGTTTGTTTGTTTTTTAAAAAAAAAAGCTATCCTATGATATTGTAGCTATTTTTTTTCCCTCCTTGTATTTTGCCTCAAGGATTACAGGTAGAAATTTAGACTCCAGTAAAAATAATGTGTTGTATTAGCTACGTTTAAAAGATGCCTGTCTGAGGCCACATTACTTCATTTATGTCTGGTTCCTTCCAGAACTTAATTATTTATTGCTCCAGCTGAAGATCCAAAAGACACTTGACCAGTCACATCTAGTTTTATTATCTGGTCACACGACATAACCAAGATCCTTGATATAGTTACGATATAACTAAGTATTCTTGAACAGCTTTCCAGTTACTTAAAAAAATGTCTCTCCAATGAGATACCCCTCCCCTTCTGCTTACTTTGGAAAGTTAAACTGCAAACAAAAACCCTTCTGTATCAAAAGCATGGCTGTCCAGATTAAACATTAAAACTTAAAAGGTATCCCACCTAGTCTTCATAGGCCCTTCATGCATCATCAGTGGAGGGAGAGCATCCTGAAGGATGCTCAGAACAGAAGTGCAACTTTGCTGCTTTAAATCACCTCCTGAAAGTACAGCATAAGCAGTTACTTATACTTAGCCTAAAGCTAAATGGCATGGAAAAAATACCAAAATTATCTGAACCTTTGAATTATAACTGTCAGATTAGTTTGTCTAAGCTCATTGCACTTTCAACTCAAATTGACTGGAGAAATTTGGTAAATCAAAAAAAAGGAATCCCAGCACCGAGAGAATTAAAAGTATAACATATAATATAGTCTTCTACTCTGAAATGAAAATACTGCTCAAAATACGTGAAAATACTGCTCCTCAAACATAGACTGGGGACAACCACTCTTTTCCAATGAGAAGTAAAGTAATTCTAAGTAAATTTAAAGTAAAATGAGGGTGAGCTGGAAGGCAGAGCAGCCGGGTCTGCCTCCTCTGACACTGTCCGTCTCCATCTTCTCTTCCCAGTAATTCACCTCCACTGTTATTCTAGAAATTTTATCTTTTTCAACCCCAGAAATGCTGCAGCTCCCTTATCTTCTGAATTACAAGGAAAAAAAACCTCACTAAACATCCACTGTTGCAGAACTGCTGGATTCAGTATTCCTGAAAGAATCTGAAATAGTTAATAATTAGGGTTCTTGAAAGCACTGCAATTAACCACAGGCACTTGCTGACTAAATTAACAAACAACTGCTGTTTCCATTACTTTCTGGCAATCACAGTTTGTTGCTGTTCAGCATGCTTTGGCATGGATTCTGTGTTTGCAGTCTTAAATATATCAAAATTACTAGCCTTTGCACAGCAAAATTCATATTCAGTATTATAAATGCTGTAAGCTGTCAGTATGGGAATTAGGCAAGGACCCTTGAAACAACTTTATTGAGAATCGTTGGGCGTGTGTTGCATACGGAAAGGCTTTCAACAGAAACATCTGGGAGATCCAGAAGCCGGCTGAATATAGGAAATCAGTTCTGTCATATACACTGTCACAGCCCACAGGGTACTCCTCAGAACTCTAATTACAAAGGCCTATGTAAATCAGCGAGACTAACCACATCCTAGAACAAAAACCTATGTAAAGTAAGCAGCACAGGTTTTGACAGTAATTGCCTGTACCCAAAACTCAAACATCTGAAAATCTAAAGGAGTGGGGGAAGGGCCCTAGGATCGATTGCTACGGCTCTCTGAGCACTGTAAAAACCTGAAAGTAAAGTGGAAATATTAGAAAAATGGAAACTTATCTAAATGGAAGAAGCAGTCACAATGCCAAGCAAGGTTAAGGATTGTATTTATTTATAAACTGGAATGTGAGCCATTGAAATGCTTGGACAACATGTTGGAAAACAAAATAAACCTTTAAAAAAAAAAAAAAGAATTACATGCCCTTTGAGTCAGCTCTGCACCTATGAGATGAGAGCGGGATTAGACACACATACTTGGTATCACATCAAAAGTTCCTACGACGTTGTACCGGCACAAACATCGTCATCCCACGTGAGCTGCCGCTGTCAGTTCAGCAAGTCCTAGGAGCTGCCACGACAAGCTACAGAGCTCTGCTCAGCACAAGCTTTCCAGCGCAATGCCTGCTGTGTTGTTCCCTGTCCCACGGGCTGTCTGCCTCGGAATCCATGCGAGCACCAAGGTGAAGAAGTAATCCTTTCAACAACACGACAATTACACACAAAAAAGGTTGGCTCTAGTAGAAAGCCTGAAACAGATTTTCGACACCTTTGGATTTAAATAGTAACATAGGAAAGCTACTATAACAAAAGTGATATCCCTCAAGTATTGGAACTGAAACTCCTTAAATGGTGTAAGAAAGTTGCATTGCACTGCAGCCTCCTGTCACCTTTGCTCCTCTCCTCTTCTTCTTAATGTCTAAAGAAAGTCCTAATGTTGGCCCATTTAAGATTGAATGGAACATTAGCTCACAGAGACAGGATAAATATCCTGATAGTTCCTAATGGAAACTTTCTGACATTTATTTCTGCGTATTATATCTGGAAAACAAGGAAAATGATTAGCAGTGTATAGGCTGGTTTTGTGGCATAACACAAGTCTTCCTGAAATGCTGCAAGAGGCTGCAGCACAGTCACCTATACACACACTGCTGAATTTCACTAAGACCCAAACTATAGAGAGGGGTCACACACCCAAACTTTCTGCTGTGCTAGAATTAAATTGAAAATACTTAATGTCTTTAAATGCACAAAGTACCGGTATGTAAATTCTTTTTTCCTCAGTGATTACAAAAGTATACAATCTTCTCATTTAAGCAGTACAAGGATTCCAGTTTGTTTCAATATTAAAAAAATACCAATTATGCATATCTGACTAATTGAGAACACCGTCCTGTTTCCCCAGCCCAGCCCCTCTCATTTCTGAAGGCACTGAGAATCACACTCAGAAAGCTGGCAATCCTGCAGCTCTTTGCTATCTGGATGTTCCACCAAGCTGCAATGGCAAACACTGTCTTCAAAAACTCAAAACGATGCTGTTATTTGCAAAGAAAAGCTCTGGTGCCCTGATACAACTGATATGGTCGCCCAGAAGCCGGTCTTACAATTGAGAACTGAAGGACGCTGAGGCAGCACAAAGCCCAAGTTCAATTTTCACCACGCATACCTCTCACTTCAGCATCTGTTAAACATGCTTCACTCATAATGGCAGCGAGGCTTGTTGAGAACTACATAACTTTTCATCAATTTGACTCACCAGCACAAAAACTAAATAAAATTTGCTTAAGTGCTGCTATTTTTGCATTCGAGTACAAAGAGATGGAGCGAGCGTGCTGCAAGACAAAGTTACCCAGAGCCCTCCTATTTAGCAGCAGCTTGCCATAATAAAATCCTCCGGGATAAGCATTCTAAGCAGCTGCTCTGGAAAAATGACAGAACAGTAGTCTGCTAGCAAGGAAACTGGGAAATCCTACTTCTAGCCTGACACTCAGCCTCTGCAAGCCCAAGTGGAGGAACGCCGTTCAGCCTAAAAACTCAGCCTCAGTAGCTTCCAGAACACACAAAGCAAATGCTATACCCTTGCTGTGCCGCTCCTTTTTACACAATTTCCTTTCAAACAGCATGGGTTTCTGTCATATCTGCGTGCAAAACCCACCCTACCCACAGAGCAGACTGCTGCTACCAGAGGAGCCATGCAGCTTCCCTCCGCCTGTTCATCCCCAGTTGCAGTGCACCTCTTTATAGATAGAAAGCTTTGAGCCGTCAGTCCTCCAGCACCGACTGATCTACTGCAGCCTCATTTCAGAAGCATCTTCTAGTGCCAGCAGATAGTACCAGGTACCAGAAATCAGACTTCAATATCGAGATGAAGACCACCAGCTAACTGTTTCATTCCCATTGTAATTTCAGAGGACCTCGTATCACTTTTCACTATTGTTGTATTCAAAGTTCTTTTCTACTTTCAGCTCCAAAAGGATCCTAAGTTTGCAGTGATCTATTTGGACTGGGCCAGGAAGGCCAAAAACCAGCCAAATGAACAAAAACCATCAGAATAAAAACAGACTGGGAAAATTAAGTTATACTTCTCATAGTTAGATGGCAAGGCTTTTTATTTTCATTTTAAAAGTCTAATCTAATAATAAAAATTCCATTATACTTCATGTAAAGGGATTTCAATTTAAAAGCACTCAGGAAATCACTGGATACAGTTGCAAAGCATGGGCTAGAAGCCTGGTTAGGTACAATATGCACAGAGACCTAACAGACCCCGTGTGTTCACCCCCTTGACACCTGGCCTGCAGACCTGCCAAGAGCCAACTCTCCCATTACACCCTTTGGTCACAAACCATCAAGAACAAGGACTCACCAAAATCAGTCCCCAAGTTTAGGGGGAGTGGAAAATTCATAACAAGAACAGTTCAAGGCATCCATCATCTAGTGGTTGAAACAAAACACTTACTGTTCTTGGAAACTACCACTTGGTACAGAAGCGACATTGAGCACTTCTTAATAAAGGGAGGCGACACCAGCTCTAGGGTTTGCCATTTTGATCACTTCCTAGCCACGTTTAGAGCTGTGACTTTCACTGCTTAAGTGGTCAGAAGGCCAGAGCTTGATCTCAGCTGCTAGGACAACACAGTGCCCTTTGCCCATCTCACCTGCACGGAACATTCACCACTCTAAGTTAGATTTTAAATGCCAATGTCCAATGACAGTCCAGGACAAGCACAGTTAAATAAGTGAAGAACTGAACAGCACGACCCTCCACACGAACAAAACCACCAAAAGCTGGATTTACACTCCAAGCCTTGCTGTCACACCAGGTTACAGACATCTGGTGTAAGCAGTAGTTACAGGGCAGGGCATTGCATGACAGCCCCCGTTAGCACATCTCTGGATTCCCACAAGCTTTGCAATCACTGCTGGCAGCAGAAACCCAGGTTTTAAATGGTGAGGCTGAGAAGGGTGCAGCATGAACAGCAGCTGTAAGGACTCTTGTTGAATTCTGCTACCTGAAGCGCTGCACAGTCCTACATCTTGACATGTTGCCTACTTTATCCTGTTAGATGTCATTTCACTCCTCTTCCTCCTTTCCCTAGCAAGCTTAATTACCTTGAAATTTTAGCTTTCGGGCTTTGTAAGTTTTATAAAGGTATTAACACCTTCTTTTCAACTTGTCACATTTCAGGAACATCTTTTGTATGTCTAAGCCTACATGACAAATGCCTTTTCAGTTCCCTTGGGAATCCAGACACGTTCCCAATGATCCTGCTGCATACCAGATCGTTCTGCTGCCTTAATGAGCAACAGAAGAAAAGTTTTCCTCTCCGGATTGCTAAATATTAGCTTTCAAACTGCCTTATACAACCAGTGTGGCAGCACAACTTCATGTCCTTTGAGTTGTCTACAGCTACGAAAAGAAGCGCTGGGCTCTGCACCAAATTGCCAACCACTCTTAACAGACTAAAGCAGTGAAAATTTTGTCTTACTTCACTGACACACCACCCACCTTCCTAACTAACCCCTGCAGTCAGGAGCTCTGACTCATTACACTTAAGGTTCCTCGCTAGGGAGAACTTACCCTGTTAACACTTGGTAAATTATACAGCTGATCTCTAACGAGACCGTGCAGGCCTTCAGTGCAGATTAATACAGACAACAATTTTCAGAAAAAAGTGTTCAAGAATTACTGACCATCTTCTGCAAGACTCAGTGCCCTCCTTGGCACGGAAATTCAATTTCCTTTCCTGTTATTTAACTGGCTTACCAGCTGCTAATTACTGAAGAGTACAATTATCTTCTTGACTCAATGTGCACATCTTGGCATGAAACCTCAAAAAAAACTAAGTGAACTCAGACAAATATCGACCACTTCAATGTTACTGGTTTTGGGATGAGCAAACTGCAAACCTGGGCTTGCAACAAACAAATGAGCAAAAGGGAGAACTTCCATTTTTTGTGCAGTATTCAAGCTAAAAAAAAGAGTATCAGAGCATGCAAATCCAAGCTGGGTTAACCTGCATCCTGAGAAGTCAAACAAGTCTGTAGAATGTGCTCATTATTCAGTTTTTAAACTGGAAAAAAAAAGTATAAATGCAAACTCATGTTTTGACTGACTCATAACAGGAGCAAAAGTGTGCAACATCGTACATCCTGTACTTCATCCAGTACATCTAGCCAGTTTATTCTTCGTATTAAAGCATGTTTTTTAAACATAAAATCATTCAAAGTATAATGGACATTTTGAAATCCCCCTGTATCATTTCTACCTGCACCACTACAAGCTTACGACATAAAATCTGTCCACATGCCTTTTACTTTATAGATGATGTGTGGCAGCGTTGTTGAACCTGCAAATACTCCGTGATAAACTCTCAAGCTATACTAAGGAAGTGACAGAAAGCAGAACATTATAACAATGTGAACACATTATTTGGGTCTCAGTTAACATAGCAATAAAAATTAGCAGGGAGGAAAACCTGAGATAACTTGACAGCACCAGGCGTGGCATTGCCAGCTTACATGGACACGTGTATCTTTCTTGCTCTTGGGTTCAAGCACTTCATCAGCCACCCACCAGAGCCCTCTGACACTTAGCGGGCTCTTTGCTGTCTGTGTTCATTTCTTTCCTTCATTGCTTTAAGTACACCACCCACTCCACAAATCAGTTACAACATGCTCACTGGTAACACTACCATTTGATCCAGAAAGGGCAAAAAGCTTGCCCAAACAAGTTCTGAAACATTCGAAAGTCCAAGCAAATTTCTTTAGAAAGTTGCAGACACAGAAAGGAAGTGTTATTTGCATATTTCTGTACTGGTTCTTATAGAAACCTCAACCGTTTTCCTATCAGATTACCTGAAAGCGGATGCACTACAATTTCTAACATCAGTTCTCCCTATTTTGTGTTGTGTCCCCAACCTCCCACCCCAGCAGACTGTATTTGAGCACAACACACTGCTATTTCTTAGAAAAAGACACCCAAAACACATCCCACGCTTCCCTGGCACCACTTAACATAAGGACTCCTGCACCAGGTGAGATCAAAGGCCCAGCTCACCCAGCGACCACAACTGATGTTCAAGGGAAAGGAACAAAAGCAGCACTGTGATGCTAACTCTCCTTGAATATCCTCACAGATTCTGCAGGGGCTGAGTAACCCTCGTGGCAGGACCATGCTGAAAACAGGAAACCGATGAAATACGCAACTGGAAGACGCTCTGACCATTGAATTCCAACTCAGTGCAATCGCAGGCATCACTGTGCTATTTCTGGTTATAAACCCCACCCCAACACCATGGGGTTTGCTGCCATTGCTCAGCACAGAGCAGTAACAACAGCCTCGGTGTGGTTTGGGTAGCTTGGGTTGCTAAGGAAAGACTGAAGCATGCCCTGCCAGACCAAGTTTCTAAGCTCAGGTGTGTGACATCGTGTGTCTGAGCTGCATGGTGGAGCCAAAACCCAGCCTGCCACCCAGATGATTAACTGTTATCCTCATACACCAGCCTTATTGTTTTGGCTCTAGGTGAAACCACTGAAAAACACATCCACTGGTGAAAAGCAGCACACTGGTTTCGCACATTGAACCAGTGCATGTGGCATCTGCACATTTACACCCACCAAGCTGCACATCTGCCACAAGACCCATAGTCAGTCACACAGCATCCAACAGAAAGATAGTGTGGGAAGGTCAGAAGCAGTAGGGTTTTCAGATCTAAATGCAACTAAATTTCATTATTGTGGCATTAGGAAAATAGGTAAAATTCTGGCTCAAAGGAAGTAAGCCACCCAACTTGTACAAATTCTACACTGCAAAAACTGCTGCAGGAAGAATCCTTCTGCAAGTGGGAACAAGGCATGGAATAGGGAGACTGTGTCTATGACAAATAAATATATTAAAAATAGACAAAAACAGACTGACAGCCAGTACTGAGACTTAAGTTTGTTAACTTTGACACTGAACTCAATTTTCATTGAAGTACAAATTGAAATAAACAGGATTTAAGCCTTCTAAGAGCTGCTGTTTCAGACCACACACAGAATAAGCAGGAGGGCAAAGCTTGCTTTCAGTCTGTCACTTACCAAAAAGCTGACCAAGCCCTTCTAGTACATGGACACCAATGGGCACGCAGTACCTTTTCTCCAAGGCACTACAGTGTGTTGCAATATCATAGTTAAAACACTCCTAAGTATTCGAATGTCCCGTTGATCCTTTGACTTGTGTACACAGCAGCATTTCTCCAGTCACTTGACCTTCCCTGCAAGTCTTTACAAGTCAACAAAACCAAGGAGAACAAAATATTGCTATGGGTAGGAAATCTGGAGTTTAAAAATCAACATTTGACTTTTTTTTTTTATTATTATTTGCAAGTAGATTCCAAGATGACGACATCTTTTAAGGAATCAGTAGAAAACACAAAAATACATGTATAAATGACTAAATAAAGTAAAAACCCCAGTCGTCAGCTGGCAATGCTTTACCCTACTAAATTCCTGTGGGCCCTGGTACCAGATAACATCCCCTGAGATTCCAGCTTCCCGTGGACACAGATGCTCTCTCTCATGGCTGCAAACCAACAGCGACGCCATCTCTCACAACAGTTGTCTTGCAACACTCTCTGCCAAAACATTCTTCAGCCTCTGTTATGAATTCCTCCATCACAAAAACAGGGGAAGAAAGTAATCACAAAAATCTAAAAAAAATAAATAATAATGCAAGTGTTCTTTCTAAGCCTGGCTATTTTTAAAGCAATACTAAAAAAAAATTAAAAAATGAAAAAAAAAAACAAACAAACTAAAGAATCTGCCTCCTCCTGTTCAGGAAGCTTAACATTTAGAAATGTATTTCTTGAAGGATACTTCATTTTCATTTCTCTAGTTTTAATATAAATTCATGATGCTTATTTTATTTGCATGTATTTAGAGAGTAAGACGTCCATTTTTAGAGAGAATAGGCTGCAGATTTACTGAAGCTGTTACAGAACCAGTGGAACTTTAAACTGTGAAATAACTGCCCTCTTGAGTATACAGCCAAGATTTTCAAGAACAACACTGGTTTACTTCCAGGTACCAGGCCCAATCAAGCATGAGCAGTGACGTGAACCACAGAAAGTTGTTTCTGTACACACAGCCACGGCTCCTGCACAGCAAGTGCTTACAGCTGCGGGTATACCGCAGGTAACCAGCACTGGTCTAAAGGCAGTTCCTGCCCTCCAAACAAACCCTGGGTACCAAGCAGGGGAGTGACTAAGATTTAGTGTTGTCTTGGACATAGAGAGGGGACATTCCAGCATTAGACTGCTGGAGTTGTTGGGTGTTCAGACAGCAGGGAGAGGGAGCAAGAGAGTGGAGGGAAAAAAAAAAGTTGGATACATTTTTCCTTATATGAACGCAGCACAGAGCTGTTATCTCTTCCCTCATACTGCTGATTATCATCAATCCTTCAGATAACCCAAGCATTTAGGGATCTCTTGAATATCCTTTTATCCTAAGCTCTACCGCTACAAACAGTCTATATTCTTCTGCTTCACAGTTTGGCAGTAAAAGTGGTCAACATAAACTACTACTGCTTTACTTGGTGACAGCAGCAGTAAGTCACTTTGTAAGCACAACGCCTGCAATTGAATCATAACATGAGGCACACAATGGGATTTTTAAAGACTGAGTCACTTCTAACTGACACTTCTCCATTTCTGCATTTTGATCTCTATCTGTGGTCCCACCTTGGATGTTTGCACGTTGTACGGCTGCAATGGGGTAATCAGATCGCGCCCACTAGGTCCTGGTTGCAGCTCCACGCCAGGAAGACTCCTTTTACCTCTCGGCAACTTTTCTCCTAAGTCCAGCTCACAGCAATTTCAAAGGTTTCCAATTTTAAAGATTCAAATATTGGTGATCACTAGGATGATTTATTCTGCGCTAATTTTTAAGATTTCTATCTTTTACACGTCCAACAGAAATCTAGTCAACCTACACCTGCTTTATCATTAACAGAGAGAAGGACCTCTGGAGATACACACCTGGCATCTTGAAACACTTCCCCCAGGGGCAGATAGAGTCCTCTGGAGATGCCTGTATTGATCATAAAGAAAATCTCAAATGAATACTGATTTATGTCTAAATTTCGGTTAAGCAAATTCTAGTTCTGAATGGAAACCAAATGTCCTAGGCCTAAAACCAAAGTGAATATCAGTTCTATGAGTGGGAAGAAATTTCTATCAGTTAAAGACAACAGTCTGAGCTGACAAGAATCAACCACCTAGTCCAACAGTTCGCTAAAATCTAGCTTCAGGGAATCATGCACATGACAGTGACAGAATAACTACAGCACTTAATTGGATTGCCCCTAAGCAGAACATTCCTTAATCTGGACTTTTCTTGAAGGAGGTTATGTTTGTGCACGTGCAGGGAGTAGTATCTATCTGCAACCCAGCCATTCTTATCTCCTAAACTCTGAGCAGATTTACAACAGAGGCTTGCTTCTGTACCATACTAATCTTTTTTTTTTTTTTTTTTTTTTTTACGTTCTGTTGTAGAATATTTACTTTATATGTTAATTAAAATCTAACAGCTGTGGCCCACAGCACTCTTTCCTAATTTTAGGCAGGTAAAAAGTAGCAATGGAGTTTCGACCTTGTTACTCTACATTTTTGTTTTACAGAGATTCTCATTATACAGAGAAAAGGGACCTTGTGCAAAAAAATTCAACTCACTCCTTCCCACTGACTGAAGACAGATGGCAGAAAAAGGCTTGCACCTCTCAAATTTGGTGCCCAAATTCAGCAGGATGAACCTACATTTCAGTCTGCAATAGCAAACGTCATTATTTGTACTAATCAGCAATTGATTTTTTTACAGCTTTTACTGCTGATTGTGTTGTTTTAGGCCTGAATCCCAGCCCCATATGATTAATAGGCATTTTCAGCAGTCTATGGGCTGTATCCAGCTCTTAATCGCATGTAATAGTTTTCTTGCACAAGATACCACTTGAATTTAGAATGCAGCGATGACAGTTAAAACAGCTTCAAACCCCGAGTAAAATACCACAGTTACTTTCAGATATCTGCATAAATAGTAGTTAATTTGCAGCTATACCATTTCAACTTAAAAAAGTTATCTTGAAGAATTTGATAGACTTTTCCAAGTAGCCAAAAAAAAAAAAGCAAATATTTTATTTCTTTTCACTCTAAAAGGGATGCTCAATCAAAATGCACCATTCCAGTTGCCAGATATGATTTGTTGCATCCAATACAACCCAGACTCTGATCAATATATTTGAAAAATTATTAGGACATCAAATAGTCAGCCAGCTTACCATTCACCTACAGATGATTTTTGTTTCAACTAAGTTGATTTTTTTTTCCTCTTAACTACATTGTTAAGATTTGTTTGCCTATGTAGAAGTCCTCAATCAAGTGTCTTGCAAAGGACAGTGGAAAAAATTAACACCATCTTTGAGATATGTATTTCCATGTCTCACTCTCAATGTTCTTTTTTGTCCTCAGAATCTCAATACAGTTACTTTCTGTTAAAATAGTGACATGCCAAATCCTATGTCGTTAACTGATCTGGGCTACCCCAACTCAGAGATTTTTTCCATTTCTCTTACTGAGCGGGACATTGCAGCATAACCGTCTTCCTTAGACATTGTGTTTGCTATAGTAGGACAGACGGGAATGCAAACAATCACAGCAGCAGAAAGCAGAGCTGGAGTTCATCACTTCAAATGTTGGAAGAGACTGGAACAGCAAAACCCACAAAACGACAGACTGACAAAAAAGGAAGATCATTGCCCCAAGCAATGAAAGCCTCAAGCAAAGAAGTAAGCAACCTTCTAGCTTCTCCCAGGTTACATCTAATCTTGGATCTCGTGTTCTCTGTTGGAATCAAGAACCAGAACTTCAGAGAAGAAATTCCAAAGTGATTTGTCAAGAACTTAAAACCCATTAATTTTAGGAATAAGGAATAATCTCTCTGGCAAGTGGATACATTTCTATTGCTTTTCAAGGAGTCAAAGTTGAAGTGATGTTCTACAGTTTTCTTGTTTGCACTGTGAGGACACAGATGTGAATCAATGTCATTACAGTCAAGGGTAAGTGCTTTAGAGCAACTTCAAGGAAAAGCTACCATCATCTCCATCCCTTCAGGAGAGCTTCACTTCAAGCAGAAACGCCTCCACTTCTCACCGGAAGAAAAAAGCTGCCAAATATTCTACATCTCAAATACCAGATTCACTTGAAATGAAGATGAAAGTCTGGATGTCTTCAAGGAAGAACAACCACTGCTCCTTGGTATCGCATAACAGGTTTCCTATTACCCATTTCCAGGGTAAATCTTTAAAAATTGTCCAGCAGGTCCTATAGCCACTCACTGCCCACTACAATCCCTCCCCAGTTCTGCCTAACAGAATGATATGTGCAGGCTCTCCCCAGACTTAACATAAAAAGCCCTAGGAAGAAATGGGAAACAAAAAAAATAAAGATACCTACTTTCAGGTATCTCCACTTCCAGTGACAGCTTTGTCAGAAGCACTGTTGTGGTGTAACTAGTACAGACTTCCCTTCCAGCAGCGCCACAAAACCAGAAAGCTCAGTACATAGGAAGCAGGTACACTAAAAACAACACACATGTGCTGGAAGGGAAATCCTGAATCCCTGCTTTAAAATAATGTTTTTGTAGTTTTTCATCTCTCATACATTAAAATTAAGGTTGTTAATTGAGGTTTTTGTTCTTATATGAGAAAATGATTTGTAAACAAGCAAACAAAACGCTATTTTCCAAAACAAATCCATGGTTCTATGGATTGCTCTAACGAACTAGAAAGGAAAAATAATTCATTGGGGAGGTTTTCAGTACATCAAAGTAACCAAGTGAACAGCTTGGTAACATTTTGTTATTCACAAATACACATTGGAGAACTCGTAAAAGGTAGGACACGTACTGGAAAAAAATTCGCAGACAAGTTCAACCTAACACAAAGGAACTGGAAAAACACAACTGTTGGCAGAAGTTTTCAATTACCATACGTCTGTAAGACCAAAAATAACACAAACACTTACTATGCACAGCTCTTTAAAATGGTTTATGCATAGCCAAATCTAGCAGGGAGCTAATTACCACAATAAAGCCTTAAATGATCAAGACAGAAGTAAGAAGAGTGATGTTATCAAAAGCAGCACGGACAATTGAAGCACGTTCACATCACCACAGTGCTCATACCTAACACACCCTACAAAGAGGAGGGGGAAAAAAAGACACATTCCAAAGCTCAAATACTTTCCCTAAAAGATAAACTGGGATGAAGACTACCACGAGCAAATAGAGACAGAGAAACAACTACATTTTAATCTAATTTATCAGCCGTACCTAATCAATCACCTGATTTATCACTATCAGATATTCTTGTACCACATACAACTCAAAAGCCAGAGCCCTGATTCCCCCCCCCCACCTCCCTACCGCATGGAAAAATTCCCTTATTTCCTGGCTGCTATTTGACATTTAACTGGCAGAGGGTGGGTGGGTGGAAAAGCGTTCTCTTTCCAGTTCCAAGTATTTTAGGAGGAAAGTAATTGGGTGAGGAACACGGTAGTTTAAAATATATATAGTTAGTCAGCACCATAAACCTGATTACTAGGCTAAGACAACTTCCTAGCCACGCACACAGGAGCGGTTAGCATCCTAGTTCAACGACTAACCGGATCCATCAACAGCCTGGGTGGAGGGAAAGGAAAGAAATTACAAGATATTTCTTGAAACGAAATATATATTCTCTGCGGTAATGACAGTCTGCTTGGAAACATGCAAACGGGTGAAACGTGCTAACTCCCAACAAGCCCCGAGGGCTCGCTCTGTAAGGCTGCACAAACACCTCAGAGCCTGTCTCGTAAAACTCTTCCCTGCAGAGGAATGCCACACCAGTTCTCGTTGAGATTTTGGATGTAAAGTTGTAAACTTACTCACTGTTGGATTTCAAGGCTTAGCAGCTTGCAGAGTATGCTGTGTGAGAAACGGCAGCCGGGAAAGCACACATTGTTTTATATCGAGGTATGCAGAGCTGAAATAAGGTTTGAAGAACGGACATAATAAAAAGAAGAAGTAATAGTGCATAAATACCAAACTAAGAGCTTCCTCAGCTGCTAAGCTCTACCTGAGTTTTCTTCCTTCCCACGAGCCATTTTTTCCCAGTAAGCAATTCCTAACTGAACACGTACAACTTTTAAGAACAGAAGAGTGGATGGTAATACTGCAGGGCTAATTCAAACCAGAACACTTCAGGATTTATGGGCACCTTCACACTTAAGCCTATCCTGTGGTTACTTTTAAAAACGAAGCAGGAAGGCACTGCACTTCTAGACAGTTTCACCTGCTTTCCTCCCACCTGCCCTTTAAAACAGACAGTGATGGGATACTGACAGACAACAGGTCGGGAATACATTTTGAATTTCACATGTTAATCTTCCAAACCTTCCCCAAAGCAACTATTTCAGTCGGTCTGGATAACTCACGTGAGCCAGTATCTATCAGAAGGAATGCAAACAAAGGTTATGAAAACAACAGGGCTGGAGCCTGTACTGAACTCTCTAATTCAAGTCTTCATTAAAACAGACGAAAAAAAGGTGTGCAATTGAACTCACAAACACAAACCTCTCAGGGGAAAGAGTCTGCTTTTGACCTAACGTAAACTTGACCCAGGCTGCTATATGATAAGGACAGCCAAATGACAATGTAATGCCCGTCCATCATGTGATGGCTATTTTCAGCCAAGTAAATCTAGTTTCGTATTTCTAGTAACAACTTCCTGAGGCAGAATCCTGGGCTGCTTCGGCTGAAAACCGTTAGCCCTGCTTCAGGTTTCCAAGCGCTGACAAGAGTCCTGTAGTCACATCAGGAGTGTAGCAGACAAAACTTGGTGCAGTGACTCACGCAGGAACACTCCTCTCTGAAAGGTTATTTATATAACTGGAGTTCCAGCGGAAAATGCTGTGTTTTAGCAATTTGCTGCACAGAGCCTTAATACTAGCTATTTAGCTGACAGGCATCTGAATGACTTCAAAAGTCTCACTGCCTCCCACAGAACCTCTCTCTAAAGATAGCCATCATCTACTTTTGTTGCTGGTACACTTAATAGTTAAGTAAATACTGGTGCTTTATGCAGAAAAGGTTTCTTACTAGTTGTAAGCCGCAGCTGGAGACTGAAAGCTAATTAAACGATAGCTTAAAACAAAAACAATCATAGAATAACATGTTGGAAAGGACCTCTGGAGCTCATCTGATCCAACCACCCACTAAAAACGGGGCTGGCTTTGAAGTTGGCTCAAAGTACTTAGGGTTTATATGTTTGATAATTAGGTATGTTAACAGGCCTGTTTCAATGTTATCAGAGAAGCTGGATGTGCAGCTCGGCATTATAAACTGCTCAGGTTCACACTGTGCTTGCCATCAAAGGTATCTCGGCAGGGTTACTTGCCACTCCCTGCTAAGAGGGTCTTCTCACGAAAGGCATTGCTTCATTTCACATCAAAACTGACCACAGGCTTTGTAGAATCACAGAATGGCTTGGGTTGGGAGGGACCTTAAAGCCCATCCAGTTCCACCCCCCTGCCATGGGCAGGGACACCTCCCACCAGCCCAGGTTGCTCAAAGGTCCATCCAACCTGACAAAACCTGTGATTAGCTGGCCAGGTAAATGCTAATGATGGCACAGGAAGGCAGTGGGAAATGCACCTGGGTGTAGGACAGCTAAAATTTTGGCAGGAGTGCACTTTTACTTTGTTTGGAAACTGCAGCATCACTTTAACTATTTTCATTGCAGCATCATTCACTTTAACTACTGGTCTCCCTGATTCTCTCTGCAGTAAGCTTATCGAAACACAGAGGAAAGCAGGACTTTGCTTACAAATAAGACTTCACGATGCTGGTTTCTTCCTCATAAGAATGTATATAAATCTTTAATGGGAAGAAGCTTGAAAATTCTCACTTTCTTCTTTTAAGATCACAGGGAGCACATAAATGGAACAGAACTGTCAAGATGCTGCACCATTTAAACTGCAAAGAAAACAAGAGCTCTGCAAGTCCAACAAAGACTGGTACATGGAGCTTGGTAGAAGCTATGTGGGAATAAAAATTGGGCTGGGCATGGGGATCAAATGACTGCAAAAAGGCTGAGGAGCATCTCCCCTCCTAAAACAACACCCCAATGGGACTCAAGAAGAGACAGGACACAGCTCACCTGAAAACAAGAAAAAGATCAACGCAAAGTATCTTGAGATGAGGCAAACGGAATGGATTTAGCACAACATACATGCTGAACACAGGCCCTCAAAAACCAGTAAGGGACACAGTGGGCTTTGGGCAACCTGACCTGGTGGAAGGTGTCCCTGCCCACGGCAGGGGGCTGGAACTGGGTGATCTGTAAGGTCCCTTCCAACCCAAACTATTCTGTGATTCTACAATTCCGATTCTTGAACCTCACCTTTGTAATGAAACTTCCTTACAAAGCAAGTTTAATCTGGACTAATTGAAGTCAATGGAGAGCAAATCTGTAAGTGCTACCAGTTACTCCATTAGCTCATGCGGCAAGTTTGAACAGCACCACTATCCAGCCACGACAATGATCCATTTTGTGATTGGATCATTTTAGCCACAAATTTTACATTAGAAGCATAGTGAAGAAATGACAGAAAATGACATTCATGGAATCAGAACACAGAAAAGTTGGGAAATGCCAGAAAGAAAAAATTAAATTGCATCCTTATTTTCCAAAACAAAAACGTCACGTACATCTTCAGTCACACTGTCATCCTTCCCTGCTTGCCCCAACAGAACTCTACTCCCATCCAGTGAGAAATCAAATCTTCCTCAGAAAAGGTATTAAGACTGCATAAGAAAAGCAACTGCTGTTTTGATCCTCTCATCTTTTGCTGCAAAATGAGAAAAGCATTTAGCGTATGGCACAGGGGACTGAAAAGGGTCCTGGGTGAGTTCAAGCCATCCTGGAAAACCACATACACTGTCAAACACACCACACTGGCAACCAGCTTCAACCATTGCACACATGGCCAATGTTAGCAAATTCTTGATTTGACTCTTTCCCATCTAACATCTTCTTTCTTTACTCTAAAGAATACTTTCCTCATTCAACTGATAGAAATCTTAACCAGAAGTATCAAAGTGCCATACAATCCAAAAGTTATACAAACGATAAGATGTTCGACCTAAGTAGTTCAGTTTCATAACCTATTTAACTCAAACAGCTGTTTAAAGCTAAGACACCCCCCTTTTCTTACCAAAATACCCTTTCCCACTGTTCTTACTCACACTTGAGTAACTCGTATTTTATTTTCATTAAGTGCTCACACACACCATCAAAAGACAAGGATTGAAGTTTGGCTGGTGGGGTGACCATTCCAATCTTCCACAGGAAAGAATAGTATCAGATTTAATTTATATTGTCTGAGAATAAGGAAAACAAAGAGAAAGATGAGACTTCATGGGCTGAAAAATGTACGGAACAACTCTCTACCTACATTATCAGTGTCTAATACAAAAATCTCTTGTTTATGTAACGCTTCCAGAAGGACCATACTCTTTATTTATTGATTCCTTTGTGTTTACATGCTGACACACACCAAATCAGTGACACAGGTCAGTTTATAATCATTAACCATTGCTTTCAGAATCTGATACACTACATAAAGCTCTACCAAAGCATCTTTCAGACACTACAGGGAATATTTAAAAAACAGCATTCTTTTAAAACCTCACTTCAAAACACGTTTTGAAAACAGCTTCCATAAACCCATACCTCATATTCAGGCATATGGTCAGCAAGAAATTGCTGCAAAGCTCCAAAAAGTTACACTTGAGGCAATTTCAGCAATTAGAAAGCTTTTTCTGTGCTATAATTAACGATGGCTGGATAAATGGGAAATAAACTGCAATATAAAGCAAATTATTTAAGACAAAGATTTTTATCTTACTAAAAACAAAATGCTACCTCTTCTTTCATTTTAAAATACAGGAACGAGACACCAAAGAATTGTTTTGAATGCTTAAAATTTCTACAGCAGGCTGTCATTACTGTAAACTACTATGAAAATGTTTTGATAATAACCTTGATTCATCTTCCTATTTTCCAGCAGGCTCTCACATGCAAAAAGATAAAAATAAAAATATAATTTAGAATGCATATCCAACTACACTCTGTGATGTGCCAACGGTCTCGAGAAGCAGTAAATTCTTCTCTAAAGCCAGAAGCAGCTTGTGGAAGAGGCAGAAAAGGATGACTGTTACTCTAGCCTTCCTTCCTCCCCCCCCCTCCACAAAGCTTCAGTCTTTACTGACAAGATCTTTATGACTCCTACCTATTCAAATATGGCTCAAGGTGGCCCCACCCCTGTATTCAAAGACTATTCTGGCATGGAAACAACCCTGGCAGACCAAAGTGAAAGTAAAATTTAAACAAAATACAAAGGCACAGAACTTCAGTTACTCAGACAAACAGCACATCACAAAAGTCACTGATAATTGTTGGATAGCATCAGCTTGTTATATTGAAAAAAAAAATCCATTATACACAGACAGTTAGAATGTCTGTTGTACCTAAAAACAGTTCAAAAGCATACTAATATTTTCAGGTCAATATTTTTCTTCTACAGTATTTTGATATGTTGATAAACATCAGCTCATCACATGGTTTTCTACCATAAACACTCTGGAAAAGGATCTTTCTGTATGAATCATACAATGATGCTTACCCCATTACTATGTGACAGAAAGCAGTATGAGACAGAAATCAGCACAGCATCATTTTGATACAGTAAATTTGAAAACTTTGAGAAACAGAAGATATTATCAATGTCAAACATAAAAGTGTCCCGTCCCCTCTCCCCCCCCCACTGGTTCTCCATTCCTAGCACCATTGTTCACATGCCTCTTATCTATGGTGTTCTCTTAGAAGTCACCCAGGTTACCTTCTGAGGTACAAAAAGTAATACTGAACCAAATTAAACTTTTTTTTAAATAGAAAATCCACAGCCACTAAACCATACAGTACATGTGTGCATACATACACTATCAGGCATCTAGAACAGAAGGCAGTTGTCACAAGCATGCGTCAGGCAGAAGGATGTGGACTTCAGTTGTTCAGTACTCACAAGTTATTACTCCATCCTCACTCACGCTGTTTCATGCTTTCCAGATGCAGGCTGGCAGCCCACAGGATATGGCCATCTGCAGCACTCACCATCGAAACTGATTAGATGCAGCTTAGCATTAAGGAGATAGACATGGAAGTCATTTTTCTATTGAATCTAACTTTCTTAACTAACATTTGGGGAAAGGATGAGGAGATGTGTAACAATGTCTCATATCCGCCATTTTATGTTTTAGTATGCTGCATAAAAACTCACCTATAATTCACATAGCTAACAGCATTAACTGAAGTCACAAGTTGAGAGCAAGCTCTTTTTGTTCTATGGAAATTAAAAAACAAGTTAGCATTGCAGAAGTCCTTTTGCTTATCAGGGTTAATGAGTACATATTCAAGAGCCATCAGTACAGAGTCTTTGGAGCTTCCTGTCTTAAATTATCACTCTAAGATCCAGTTCACAGGTTTGATTTTACAGCACTCAGAAGCTGTCATATCAAATACACGCAAGAGCACCACCACCTCGATCCTCTATAGTCCGCAGATGCAACTCCGTACAGGATATGACTCTGCACTTAGACCTGCTTAACTGTTCTTCTTCCACGAACATACTGAGTCCGCCTTCCTAATATCAGTAACTACTAGAATCTTACTGATTCCCCTAACCACATAGCTGCAGTATTTTACAAGAAGCTCATAGAAGGGTTTTAAAAAAAGTATACACATGATTAAATACAAATCATCTCATAGTTACAAATCATAGTTTCCTTTCTCAAACATGTTCCAAAGCCTGCTTTTACCCAGAACAGTCTGTGATCCTTTGAACATTAGGGGTTTGTTCAACATTCAATCCAACACTCAGCTAACAAGTATGCAATTACCACAGAAGCCATACTTTGCTGGACCACTGCAAAAACACTCATCTAATCCTGGGTTGGTAATTCATGGATTACTGGAGCTGTACATCAGCATCTACCAGAAACAGTACCCACAAGTATCTTCCCTACAGGTGTAGCGATGGTACAGCAATTCAAAATACTACCTGAGCACAAGAATTTCATACCACTTCCCAAGAGGAGTAAGTATCAAGTTTCTTTACCACTGTATATCAGCTTAGTTGAACAGGTGACTAGTCACACATTTATCTCAGTTTGGGCAGGTTTTTTCCTTTACCTTAAGGTAGATAAGAAAATCAGTAATGCCACCATAAAAATCACCCCAAACTACAGCAGAAGCTCAAGTCTATAATACGCAAAATACTACCACAAAGTTGTAATCAATATATTAATATGACACTAATTTTACTACAAAGATGTACACTACTTCAGTTTCTGTATAATATAATACATGGAAAGAGAAACAAAAAAAAAAAATGTCCAAACATGTTTTCAGAATCAATTATCTAAAACCGCTAGGATTTGTTCCTATTTTGGTCTCCTGCTGACTGCTGACAGACTGCACAGATACAGGCCCTGGTACAAGGCCAAATTTACAATTAATCCGGGGGAAAAAAGTCAGCATGGCCTTTTATCTATACTTTGAAGAAAAGAGGAGTAAATTTTACTTATCCAAAACAATGCTGAACAGTAACTGCAAATATATCAGGAAAGTAACATAAAACAACCCCAAATCCCCTAAAATGGTAAAACGAGGTAACTTTTTTGGTTGTTTTGAGAAAGAATGAAGTAAATTGGTTACTCCACTTCTATTTCTAAAACAGTAATGGAATTTCATCATCTAAAGCAACATGATGCCTTGCCTTTAAAGTTTCAGTCCTGGTTTCCTACCTTCCCTATTCAAAGTAAGGATTCTTAATTGCTGCTTTCCTTATATATGTTTGCATCTTAATTACATTTATTCCAGTATAAAATACATACAGTGTATGAAACGTTGCTAAGACAGGGGAAACACTGACTTTATTTAAAGACCATTTTGATCTCCAGTCATTTTGCATTGTAAATTCTGTTGCCTAATTCAAATGACTTGGCAAAGCGCCCAACTCTCCTCCCTCCTACCCCATGTAACCAGTGACAGCTCCCAAACATGCAGCAGAGCTATAACTACACGTTAGCAGGCCTATGAGTACAGATCTTATTACAAGAGTGAACAAACTATTTCTTGATCCCATCCACTTGTATTAGTAATACAAAGTGCAAGGAACAGAGAAGAAAAATTGCTTCCCGCAGAGTTTGTGTTCTAGCGTGTGATCTTTAAGCATAATATTTTAAATAACGGAGTATTTACATTTCAAATGACTTATATTCATGTTGAATTCATTCCTTTCACAGAACAGAATGTTCTTATCATATAACCATCTGGTTATGGAAAAATTAAATCTTTTTAGGAAACTAATAATTAACATTACTAACTGCAGTGTGATAGCACAATAGTATTACTTGCAAATCATTACTAAGCATAGTCACAGGACAAATCTTAACACATTACTGACTTACTTATTTTTAAGAAAGTGGTTATTGCAGGAGTAAAGTATTACTGAGATAAATGGCTTATGCAGTAATCACTCCTAATGCAGGTTTGAGAAAAAATAAAATAAAAAACTAATAAAAATCACACCTTACATACATTGCTGCTCACCTGAGATTCTTTTCCAATAACAATAGAAAAAAAAAAAAAAGAAGCAAGTGTTTGGGATGTTAGGTAATATTAATTGAAAAAAACAGCTCACTACATCTCAATTTCAGTCCCTGAAGAATAGAAAATGCCCTATATTTTAACTTACTTGGGTAGGACAGTGCTGCATTTTAACTCTATTTCCACGATCAGAAACCAGAAGAACACACACTAGTCCTACGAGGAGCGGCTGAGGGAGCTGGGCTTGTTCAGCCTGGAGAAGAGGAGGCTCAGGGGCGACCTTATCGCTCTCTATGGGTACCTCAAGGGAGGCTGTAGCGAGGTGGGGGTTGGCCTGTTCTCCCACATGCCTGGTGACAGGACGAGGGGGAATGGGCTTAAGTTGAGCCAGGGGAGTTTTAGGTTAGATGTTAGGAAGAACTTCTTCACTGAAAGGGTTGTGAGGCACTGGAACAGGCTGCCCAGGGAAGTGGTGGAGTCACCATCCCTGGAAGTCTTCAAAAGACATTTAGATGTAGAGCTTAGGGAAATGGTTTAGTGGGGACTGTTAGCGTTAGGTCAGAGGTTGGACTCGATGATCTTGAGGTCTCTTCCAACCTAGAAAATTCTGTGATTCTGTGATAGTTTGGAGCTCATATTAGACAGATGAGCTGGAACAACAGTAATGAATCAATAGTAAGAGATATCAGGCTCCATACACTGTCTTACACAAAATGATTGAAATTTGTGATACTCTAGGATAACAAATAGAAAAGAGAAGGAAAGAGAATAGCCATTGTCCGAGACAAGTTACACAGATAGCAAAAAGAATAATTAGAAGCTTAATGACTATGAGAGCAGACAAAAAACACTTTTGAATGCAGCCTGGAAAACAGAAGTCCAATCAGTCTGGAAGCTACATTTATTTGGATGCATGATACTTCCAGAATATAGAATACAGTTAGCAGAAGGAAAAGAAACAAGACCTTTAAGATTTAACAATATGATTAAAGGGGGGGGGGGAAAGAAAAAGGAAAGAGTGATTTACAATACAACTGCCAACTGATGTATCAGACAGTCACACCTTCAGGGAAACACTGCATACTGATCAATTGCTTTCTGACAGCACTATGATATGCAGGTGCTTGCAGCCAGCACTCACTTCTCTCTATGAATTTCTACCCACAGCATACATTCAAGTCAAGAGGCCCCTTTCTAAATTTGTGGGTATTTGGCCAATTCCATGCAAGAATTAATTGCTATTTTATCAAAGGTAACTAATTACAATTTAGAGTTCACACACAGCACTAAGCTGGAGTATCCACTGCCTAGTTACTGGCACATAGTAACTTACACAGCCCTCACAACAAACCCAGGTTCAATTAATTTATTTTAAATGCATCAAATCAGAACATTTCCATTATATGACTGCATGGTAACAGGAAAAAAAAGAGAACCCATAGAGCTAACGTAAGAGCTATTGGACACTTTATTTAAGACTCGTATCTCAGCTTCAAGCAGTAAAATCACCTCATCTCTTTTTATACACAGTTCCCATGTTTACCACGATCTTGTAAAAAAAAAGAACTAGGATAAAAGACGCAATAAAACAGAAGTAAGAAGCCTCCCATTTCACACCTATACCCTATATTCACTCTGGATGTCTGAAACTCACATAACTTCCTTGTTAGAGCTGGGATGGGTCACATCAGGTACAATTTGATGACAAGAAGAC
The DNA here is from genome assembly GCF_965140915.1 of Aythya marila. Taxonomy (NCBI): domain Eukaryota; kingdom Metazoa; phylum Chordata; class Aves; order Anseriformes; family Anatidae; genus Aythya; species Aythya marila. The sequence goes on from NC_139043.1 coordinate 10,552,043, forward strand.
CACAACTTACATACTGAACATTGCAAGCCTGCCTGGTGCACAGGCACACAGAGCACCCTGCAGAGACATGCATGGCTATCACTGAGCAGAGAACAGGCAGCAACAAAATCCCATGGAAAGATTCAGCAGAAATCCCCAAGACTTCTGATGTGGAGACTAAGATAGCACCAAGCTCCTCACAGCCGATTACCCCAGCAGAACAGGACACCCGAGGCCTTGATGAGCGCTGCTGGGTGGCTGGCTGTTAGCTGTGTTTAAAGAAATTTAACGCCACAGGTAAAAATTACAAAGAGCTAGTAGCCAGCTGTGAAGCTGAGCTTCAGCTAGCTGTAAATATCCATTAGAAAGCCCCAAACTTTCACAGGAATGTTCCACTTTCGAAGAAAACCTTTTAAAGCCAACCACAGCGATGCTCGAATACAGCCACCTGAGCGCCCTCACCTTAGCCCTCCCCTCACAGCCCTGGAACCAGCCAAGAATCCCACCTCATTTTTCTGTCATTGCCTATTAAGTAACACTTTATTTAAAGCCGTTAAGACGCTGGTTTTGTCAGCCTCTGCTCTCAACTTTTCAAGAAAAAAATAAAACCTTTCTCCCCAGTCACAAGACATCGCAGAGACCTCGCGACGTCCCAAAGGCGGGCGTCGCTGCCATCCGAGGGGGGAAAAAAAAATACAAAATAATTAAAAAGGCAACCCAAAGCCTGAGGTAAAGTTTATTTCTGCCAGGGAAACCCGGGCCGCGGCGGCGGTCAGGGCACGGCAGGGCGGCCGCCTCAGGCGCTAACGGGCCGGGAGGCGGCGGCGGGGCCAGGCCACCGCGGCGGAGGGACGGTCCCGGGTCCGGGCACCCCAACGCCGGCATCTCCTCGCCTCCTCCCTTCCAGCTACAGGCCTGCAGCGGCCCGGGGAGGAGGAGGAGGCGGCCACCAGCGGGCCCCAGGCCGGCCGCGGGGCTCGGCTGCTCCCTCGGAAGCGCCGAAGGGCGTTGTTGGGCACTCACCCAGGCGGGCAGATCCGCCGAGGAGACGCTGAGCCGCACCGCCTCCTCCTCGTCCTCCAGGAAGGCGAGAGCCCGGCCCAGGCGGGAGGTTTTGCCGCCGCGGTGCCTGCGGATCCAGAAGAGCCCGCACAGGGCGATGAGCACCCAGCTGAAGCTCAGCCCCAGGTAGCCCAGCACGTAGACGGGGAAGATGAGCACGAAGCTCCTGGCGAACTGCGACACCAAACCCGTCACGTCCACGCTCAGCAGCGACGGCGGCGGCGGCTCCGGCACCGAGTCCCCGGCGGCCGCCGTCGCCTTGTCCGCGGACCCCGCTCCGGGGGGCTGCTTCGCCGCGGCCCCGCTCATGCTGCCGCAGCGGCGGTTCCTCCGACTGCTGCCGCTCCTCCCGCTGCTCCTCCTCCTCCTCCTCCTCGCATCCTGCGCCCGGCCCCGCTGGCCGCGCACCGACACCAGCCGCCGCCCGCTTCCGCGTTCGGCCCGGCCCGGCCCGGCCCCAGCCGCGGGGAGGCGCCGGCCGCCCCTTTCCACGCCTGTGGCGGCCGCCGCCTCCCGCAATCCCGGGCGGCCCCGAGGTTCCCTCTCCACCGCCCCGGGCCTGCCCGAGGAAGAGCCGGGCCGTGAGGGGACTCCCTCGTCGCTTCCCGGCTCCCGCTCGGTGGCGGAGCTCTGTGAGGAGGCAGGCGATGGCGGGCACCTGGGCGCTGCTTCGTGCCCCCCCACAGACACGCCGCGGCTTCTCCCCTCTCTCTGTAGCCACGCGTGTGGTTGAAAGGTTTCCACCTGTTACGCCCTTCTGTGGAAAGCTTCGTATTTTCCTTTGCTTGCTGTTGAGGGATGTTATTAAAAGATGGGCTGATACACGGCTTGGGGGAGCCAGGAGTTGGTCACTCCACGCCTGAGTTACAACAGGTGCCGCCTGAAGTTTTGCTCGCACATCCTCAGATAAAGCTGCCTCCTTCGTCATCTTGTTAATATATAGGAGTACCTGGGGTGGTACCGACAATCCAGACTCTTGGGATTACACAAGTCCTGCTCTGCAGAACTAATAAATCCTGATTTTCTACAGGTTTGCATCCTGTGTCCCTTTGTAGATATGCTTGCTTCACACACCTTCCTCCTACCATTCCTTTATCTTGTCAATAATATAACCCCACCAATTTTGGGAGGGGCAGCTGTTGCTTCTCCTTGCTTATCAGTTTGCTGGTACACCCTTGCTGATTAATCTCAGCATTTATGAGGAGTGTTATTTATCTGGATATAAGTGCCCAATCTTCCACTCAGCGGGGCAGTCAAGGCTCTTTCTCCTTTCTTCGGCCAACTTTCACAAAAGTTGCAGGGCTCTGAGACAGGCAGGGGTGAGCAAATTTAGCCCATAGGCTAAAAAGTTATGAAAAACATAAATGACAAACAGGGAAGCTATGTTAGCTTCACATCCTTAAAAAATGAAAACAATCTCATCTCAATTATCCAGAGAAATGGAAAGTCAGAAAGGAAATGGCACAAAAGATAAAGCTGTTTGGCCAGTATTGTACAGCAAAACTGGAAACAGTCCAGATCTCGGTACCTGATTGTGTTGTTCTTGTATCATCTTTCCAAATTCCCTTCATGCTTGCACTTAAACACAATGGATGACTCGAAGAAAAATAAATGGCTATAGATTCACAGAATCCAGAGTGGGTGAGATTGGAAGGGACCTCTGAAGTGCTCCCTCACATTGAGCCAGAACCTCCTGTGCTTCAGTTTGTGCCCGTTGCCTCCTGTCTTGTTGCTGGGCACAACTGAGAAGAGACCAGCTCCAACCTCTCAACACCCTCTCCTCAGATATTTATATATATCAATGAGATCTTCCCTCAGTCTTCTCTTTTCCAGGCTAACCAGGCCCAGTTCTCTCAGCCTGTCCTTGTACGACAGGTGCTCCAATCCTCTGATCTTTGAAGCCCTCCTCTGGACTTGCTCCAGTAGTTCTATGTCCCTCTGGTACTGGGGAGCCCAGAACTGGACACAAGACTCCAGGTGTGGCACCACCAGGGCTGAGTAGAGGGGGAGGATCACCTCCCTTGACCTGCTGGCAACACTCCTCCCAAATGGTTAGGAAACTGCAGGGCAGCATAATACTCTATAAAAGCTTTTTTTTTTTTTTTTTTTTTTTTTTAAACTGGGGGTATTGAGTGTGACTGTGACCCATTTGGATCCCAATAATATCAAACTACTGTAAATGTGGCTGTGGGTTGTTTGTCTGTGTGGTTTTGTGTTGTCTGTTTGTTTGCATTTACTCTATTCCTAAATACTTGTTTTGCTTATATAAACTTTCTTGTGAATTCTTCAGTCCTAAGGTTGAGTAACGCCTAGTACAAGTGGTCATATTCTTTGATGGCTCCTTCAATTACTGCAAATACTGTCATGATTTTCTCATTTTTTCAATCCCTTCATTATAGGTCTTGGACTCCATTGCTCCATTTTACTTCCCTATTTAGCTTCACAGTATCAGAATCAGGATATTACTGTACCACAAACCAAAATTAAAATTCAAAATATGAGAAAAAAAAGTGATTGAATTAACATGATGTTACGCCAACTAACACTTCACCATATGCAACATTTTATTCTGCTGTCCTTTATGTCTCAGTGTGCGTTCTGCAAATGAGCTGGATATAGAACTGGTAGAGTACCCCGTACAGTCAATATATCATAGAAGCACAGTAGAAAAAAAAATGAATCTTGTAGTAGCATTTGGTATGACGAACACATAATTGTAGGCCTGACAACCTAGCATTGATCCTGGCCAGACTGATGAATTAGTCAATACAGAAATCTGATTAATTAGAATTAAAGGTGAGTGATACAGCACCAATCAAATAGGAAAACAAAAGTGAGATCTTCTGATATTGATTTGAAAGCATTTATCTGTAACATCAAGAGAAAGTTCTGATAAAGAGGTTACAGCTGACTTCTTAGAACTTCTGCAGATAACCAACTTGGCCTCATGCAGTATTTTGGTGAAGAAACTGGGTGGTATGAAATTAGCATACCATTATTATAATAGAGACAAAAGAGTCTTGTTAAGATACAAACGCTGCTGCTTGAGGGTTAAGTTCAAGTCACTCTCTTAGAGTACTTGATACAATGTTCCTGATAAACAGAAGTTATTTGTTTACTCTTTTATTTATTTATTTATTTATTTATTTATTTATTTATATTTTTGTTGGTGTTGGCAAATTGCTGAATAATTTGCTCCAGAAACTTCAGTTTGTTAAGCTAATTCACATATTTCCTGATCCTGCTGTTTTTTTGATACTTACAATAGCTGTCTTCTTGAACATGTCAAGAACACTTGAAGTACTTATACCACAGAGATCACTCTGGCTTTTTCTTAAGTATCCTATAGTGAATTATATCAGCTACAGAGCTGATTACGTTTATCTCAGATAATATTTATTCTTTTCATATCCTGCTTTGTAGGCCCATTGCCTCCTTGGAATTTTAATTAATACTTTTTGATTACAATATTCCTTTACACACATTCTTAGTCATTTTTGTTTGTTCCCCCTTTTTGTAGGATTTCTTCTTTATTTGGTTAAAACTCAATAGCTTCCATTGGAGTAAAACCTGGGATTACAGTAGTTTGCTGTGATGCCTTTTATCCAGTAAGTACCAATACTATATTTGAAAATAGCTTCCTAGAAAGATCTTGTTTATAAAACTTTTTTTTTGTTTGTTTGTTTGTTTGTTTTTTTTGGGGGGGAGGGGTAGGAATGAGAAAAATTGGCAAACTTTAGTTAATATGGTGAAAAAGAAAAATCTAGGTTTCCCCCAACTTCTTTGGATTTCACACAACAAAATATGTTTTGGAAGCAATTTTAATTGTTGCTTCCAGATTAACAATTATTCTTCCTGAAGACCAGTATTTGATACTTACTTGATTTGACCTTATTTTAGTCAACAGCTTTGTTTCAGTATGCAGCTTTTCTCTACAGATTTTTAACTACCGAATAAAAATCTTTAACTATGAATAGAAATATGAGAATGGTTACACAGATAGGAGTTTTAGCTTTAAAAAAAAAAAAAAAAAAGAATTATTAATGTAAAACATATTTTTATTTAAGTGTACTTCTGGGTTTGATTTTGTCCTGCTGTCTCAACCTGCTTCAGATCATCTAGCATATAGCATGAATATTTTCTACCTGCTTCAAATTATCTAATGTGTAGCAGAGAAAGAGTTAGAAGACTCTACCATCAGTATATAGAGCTTCTGTTGTTTGGAACAAACCCATGTATCTCTGATATAACCCAATCTGCCTTCATTTTCACTGAATGCATAAATTCTACTAATGATAAGATGCTCAAATATTTATTGTTAGACGTATGTATTTTCCACTGTATGTTCTTAAGTTTTCACCTTAATCATCATTTGTTTTTTTTGTTTGTGGTTGTTGCTGTTGTTTTCCCCCTAACAGGACTCTTACAAATTATGGCTCAAAACTCAAGGCACATAGGTCACTTCAGAGATCCACGTTTTTGCTGTTTCTGTTTATGAGTCTGGAGGAATGACTACCAAAACGATTTTGAACACTTTGTGAGAGATCATTTATGCACCTATACTGATGATAGTATTTGAGTTTTCTTCTTATCTTCAGCAGAAATTGGTGAATCTCAGAATTCACCAGAAATTCAGAATTCAACAGAAAAGGGGGGGGGGGGGGGGGGGGGGGGGAAGGGGGGAAACTACAAAGTCTAGATCCTGGTAAGTCTCTTCCTTCATACAAAACATTTATTTATTTATTTATTTATTTATTTATTTTTAAGTAAAGGAATGATCATTTTTAAACACGGTGTAGGGTTGACATGTTTTCCCCATGAGAGTACATATTTCTCCTATTTTTTTTGTTGTAATTCTGTGGTATGTAAGTCCATACACAGATGGAGAAAAAAGCGATATTGCATCATAGGATTAGAGGAACATCCAAAGACAAATAATAGCACATTATTATGAAGTGTAAAATGCTGTTATTATGTATTCCTGTTTTTCAGATAGTGCAGGTGAAGAACAAGCCACAAAATACAAAAGCATGTACTATCTACAATCTTATTAAAATTCTCAGGGCTACCAAAGGCCTAGCTTACAACACCTTTTTCTTTCCAAGAGAAGGTAGGGCATCCTTTTATGCTATATAGTGATAGAACAGATGCATGTCTTTTTTTTTTTCTTTTTTTGCATGTGTTCACATGACTCTAATACCCATTTTTAGAAAAACAGTAGAACTGACATATTTTTCTTTTTTTTTTTTTTTCCTCACTAGATTGGTGATAAACTATCATTTATTTTGATAAATGATGGAAAAACAAAGACATGCACAAATTTTAGCTCTGTTGTTCCACAGGTGTTCCTCCAACTTGCATTCTCATGCAGCAGTTAAGCTTGTTTGATCACTGGCTTTAAGCTTTGAAAAATTCTGTACAGTCCCTCTAGTGGTGCCTTCCCACATCTGTGATTTTTGTCATAGAGCTACTTGACTAGTATACTCTGCTAGGGGGAATAAAAAGCTACTGGCAGCCAAAACTGTTATTTTGTTGTTTGTTTGTTTTGGTATCTAACTCATACGCACCCTCTAAAGAAGTAGATGGTACATCCAGAATTTGAAAAAAAAAAAAAAAAAAAAAAAGAGATTTTGTTCTGTCCAGTCTTTGGTATTGCTGTCACATTTACTAGTTTTAGTAATATGTGCTTGCTGTATTGTTATTAAAAATAAGTTGAATTAGAGTACTTGTAGGTAGCTTTTGTCCTTCAGCTTCTGTATGGAGGACATCACATGTGCAGAATATCCTTTACTCAGCAGATGCATAGTTCCATGCGCTTGTAACACTTCACCACCTTGGCTAAAAAGCTCTTGGAATTAATCCAGGATGATTTGTACACGCATTTCTGCTTTTTCAGGGAAGAAGATATAAAAAATGCTTATGGATTATTATTGCTCTGCCAGACAGCTTAATTATTCATATGAATGTTTATAAATAGTTTAGTATTCATAGACGCTTAGTGCAATATAGCTCTTAAAAGCCATAATGTCTTTTCTTTTTAAATATCATTGTTTTTATCCTAATTGCTTAATTTGCTTTAGTGATACATGATAAAGGAACATACTTCATATTCCAGTCAGAGAGATAACTTTACAGCTTTTTTGTTATGAAGCAAGAAAATATGGATACGAGAAATCTGCATGCAAGGATGTACTGCATTGTATATACTTGCCAAGTGACTATTTAAGGCCAAGAACTCAGGGTTAAATTTTATCTCTGAAGTCTAATGACAACTCCTGTTGAACTTCACGATTGTTTCCCACATGCCAAAATGCCTTTTCTTTTTCCCCTCCGTAAGCAGCTTTCTACAAGTGTTAACAGCAAATACTTCAGTAAACTCACTCCCCCCTTTCATGTAGTTACAACTTTATTTTTTTGTCCCACTAAAAAGAAAACAAACAAACTTCAAGCGCCCAGGGGAGTTTTTAGTCAGCCCCTTAAATCGCGCAGCACGCTGACAGGGTACAAATATTCGCCGTGCAAGCAGCGCCCGCCTTCCCCGCAGGCCGTCCTTTGCTCCCTGCTGCAGAAACCAGCTCTGATGCTATTTATACGATTATTATCATTTTACATTTGCAGCTCTTTACACGTGCTGCTGCGGCGCCGCCGTTTCTCCTCACGCCGAGGCTGAGGGGCGAACCGACCGCCATTTTACACCGCCCTCCCCTTCCCTTCCCTTCACGCCGTGCGGCCGCAGCACCGCCCGCTCCGGGGCGGGCTCCCCGCTCCCTCCCCGCCCGGCCCACCGCCGCCGGTCGCTAGGCGAGCCCGGACGCCCTCCCGCCGCCGTTTCGTGCCCTCTCGGTGGCGGTGGGACGCAGCTCCCCCTTGCCATGGAGGGCGATAAGGTGAGCGGCCGGCCAGCGGGGCTGCGGGTGCGGCGTGAGGGGACCGCCTCGCCCCCGTGCCCCTCAGGAGGGCCCGCAGCCTGAGGGGAGGAAGCGGGGGCGGCAGCCGGGATCCTCCGCTGCTGGTCGAGGCCGTTCCTCGTCCGGCTCGGCCCTGGGGGTGAAGGGGTGCAGCCAGCTGGCGGCCTCAGCTGCTGCCGCCCTGGGGCTCAAGTCTCCCGGTTTTGTCACCGCAACGATGAAACTGTCACCTACGTGGCGTGAGGAGGCCGTTATTCCTTGCATCCCCTGAGGAATAAGGGTTATTCCATTAGGGGAATAACTCTTTTCGTTGGGGTGGCTGCATCAGGCACAGACCTCCCTGCTGAAGGGATCTGGTTGTTGATGAAAACACCCGAAGCTGTTCCTGATTCAGATCTTGGATAGCTGCTACTTCTGTAACTGATGAGGTTTGGTGCTTTAGGGACCCACGTAACATTTGCATGGTGCTGCTGTGTTGTGAAAAGTTCATAGAGCTCCAAAACAAAGGGAAAACCAAACAACTTCTACAATGTATCAGTGTGCAATTATGTTACATCTTCACTTGGAAAAGCAAGGGTATCACATAACTTTTTTGGAAAAATCATGAGCGTTTTTGCAAAATTGAAATATATATATATAAATCGTGGTATAATTTTTAGAAAAAGTAATTTAGAAAATCACTTTTGTTGTTACTATTATTTTCAGTGTGGATTTTACAGTTAATTATTTAGTGAGCACACAGAACAAAGCACCGTGAAAAAAAGCATGGCAAGGTTTGTGGCACTTCATTACACTGAAGTCTAAAGGCTTGAAGCACTCTAAAGGCTTTCATTTTGACACCGTTTCACTACCTGTGGTGCATCACAAACCTCTTTATTGAAAAGAGATGGGTTAGTGAATTGTGGTGGAATGCTAAACTTTGATCTAGTTTTTTTTTCAAGTGTGTTGGCATGTTTTTAAGACCGCCAAAGATCCAGAGGCATTTGTACAGCCACACTGTTTGAGAAAGCCTCCTTCTGTTTTTTCTGTTCTGTCAAATCAAGGCTCTCACTCATGCTGTTTACCAATTTGAGAGCTCTCAGATAGTTAACTCATATTGGAAATGAGAGAAAGAAGTATTTATATGTGAAGAATGAAGTACTTTTCTCTGGCTTTAAGACTGCAGAAATATATCATACTGCTTTTGTTTCTTTTTCTTTAGAATCATAGAATCATACATTCTTAACAACGATAAGAATAACATTTTAAACAGAATGTAAGAATAAGTTCTGAAAAACTCCAGTTTTTCTAGGTTATGAGTGAAGAGCCCCCTCTTGGTGTCTTAAAGATGTTCTCTGAGGTAGTGAGGATGCTTAGTTTGCTGACTTCATAAGGCTTGATCTTTAGTTTAGGGGACAGGTGTTTAAAAGTCAAATTGTTTCATAGAACTTCTTGAGTTCAGTAAATTGTGGCACTAACGAGCTCTCTGTGTTCTCAGGTGCATGAATTGAGTTAAACCTCAGTGTGGCTTAAATAACTAATCTTATTTTGGATTTAAATGAGTGTATGGGGACTTTTAAATTAGTAGCCAGGTGAGCAATTTAGATAAATCCTTTTAAAGTTTGTCCTAAACATTTATTTCTATACGTACAGCAATTCCTCTGACACTTTTGTACTTACTGATGGAGGGACAGTGCTCTCAAAGGTATTACATTTCTTCAAACTTTAAAAAGGGTCCCTCTATTTGTTAGTCTTCTGCAAAAGCAAAGAATGAAGTGGGAAATCATCATATATAAAAAGCATCATATTCTGGTGGTGGTAGTGAGATGAAAATTGTTGACCTCAGAAAAGTGGCAGATGTACCTTTTTGGGCACTGGAAAATCAAGTCTAAATGTTGGCTACATTTTTTTTTGGTCTGTTTTAAAAATAAATCTCAAGCTGCCTTATCTAATATCTACCGACTATGCTCTTTTTAGGCTATTAGCATCATTAACATTCTTACTTTGTTTTCTGATATGTACCTTAAAAAAAATAACAATCATGCATTATATGTTTGGGATTTTATATAGGGTACTGTACTACTTGCCATATATAGCTTGATCCTTTCCTTTGAAAAAATATTCTTTGTTAAATGATTTTTCACTGCAAATTGATTACTGCCTTTTGTTGTCTTTTCTGTTCTAGAGAAGAACCAAAGAAGATACTTGGAAATCAGAAGAACTTAAGAAACATCTTAGGGTAATTTTATTTTATTTTTATTATTTTTGATGCTAAGTTACCTTACAGAAATCACAGAATCATTAAGGCTGGAAAAGAGCTCCAAGATCATCTGGTCCAACCATCACCCTACTACCAATGTCACCCACTAAACCATGTCCCTAAGCACCATGCCCAACCTTTCCTTGATCACCCCCAGGGACTGTGATGCCACCACCTCCCTGGCCAACCCATTTTAATGCCTATCTACTCTTTCTGAGAAGAAATGTCTCCTAATTTCCAACCTAAATCTCCCTTGGCACAACTGTCATTTATTGACAATCTAAACAGAGAAGATTAGCAAACATGAAGACTTGTTCCACTAGACACTATGCCTTGTCCATCCTCTTTAATATCTTTATTGATGATTTGGATGAGGGAATTGAGTGTATCCTCAGTAAGTTTGCAGATGACTCCAAGCTGGGGATAAGTGTCAATCTGCTGGAGGGTAGAGAGGCCCTGCAGAGGGACCTGGACAGGTTGGGTCAGTGGGCAGAGGCCAATGGGCTGAGGTTCAACATGGCTAAGGGCCGGGTCCTGCACTTTGGCCACAACAACACCTTGCAGTGCTACAGGCTTGGGGCAGAGTGGCTGGAAATCTGTGCAGAGGGAAAGGATCTGGGAGTGCTGACTGATGCTCGCATGAACATGAGCTGGCAGGGTGCCCAGGTGGCCAAGAATGGCATCCTGGCTTGTGTCAGATATAATGTGGCCAGCAGGACCAGGGAGTTGATTTTCCCCCTATACTGTGCTCTGGTGAGGCCGCACCTCGAGTGCTGTGTTCAGCTTTGGGCCCCTCACTACAAGAGGCCATCGAGGCCCTCGAGAAGGGCTACAAAGCTGGTGAAGGGCCTGGAGCACAAGTCCTATGAGGAGCAGCTGAGGGAACTGGGATTGTTTAGGTTGGGGAAGAGGAGGCTCAGGGGAGACCTCATTGTTCTCTACAACTATCTGAAAGGAAGCTGTGGGGAGCTGGGGGTTGGCCTCTTCTCACAGGTAACTGGTGATAGGACTAGAGGGAATGACCTCAAGTTGTGCCAAGGGAGGTTCAGGTTGGAAATGAGGAGACATTTCTTCGCAGAAAGAGTGGCCAGATAAAACAGTGGTATCTGACTTGCCCACTGCCCAAATCTAAGCTGTACTTACTCAGTTTCCTACACGCATATTATATATTGTAATTGCTGTCATTATCTATTATGTTTGTCATGTGTTTTTAAACTGGTTAATCACTTTCTCCAAAGACGTTTGGCCAAATACGCATTCAGTCACCAGTTAGTAACACCATTCATATTCATTCTGTGCTGCATTTTTTAAGAGGTGTTTTACAATACATATATTTCTTTCTGTCTTGTGCAGATCCTCATTAATTCTTTGATAAAAGATACCCTACTTGTTCATCTTGTCCACCTAGCTTTCTGCCAATTACATTTCAAAGCTCCCCATTGCTTCAATGCCAGTGCTACAGTATAAGTACTTTGTACTTTTTAGATACTCAGTAACATTTCTTCTACTTCCAGATAGGGTAAAGCAAACAAATTTGAGACAAAATGGTTTGGTTCCAACAGAAGTAGTGTGGTTGGGCTTTCATTTCTGTGAAACAGATGGATAAAGTTTAATTCAGTGTACTCATTGACTGCAATCAAAGAAAGTTCTGTTTGTTCTGCATTAAATAAATAGCTGAAATCGTGGATGTAGTGAAACTAGTGGGAGTTTTGGTACTTGATTCAAGAAGGTTCAAATATGATCTGTTATAATGTTAAAAATAAAAACAAAGATAGGAATAGTAGCATCATCATGGGATCTAGGCCAAAAATTTTCTTTCACAACTTTTATATGCTGTATTTTGCCTTCTCTTCAAGTAAAAGCAAATCTTCTATTCTAAAGGCAGTTATGGGATGCCCAGTTATCTATCATTGCTCTTTATTTCTGTTACGTATTTTACAAGATGGCATAGTTTCTGTCTACATGAGCTAACAGCTTTAAGATAGTAATTTTTTGACCTAACTCTAAGCGGGATGCACAGTTCTACACTATTTGTTTTACCAAATTATTTCCACAGACATTGAAAATGCAGCTTATGAATCTCACTTACTAGTTCTCTTTACAATGAATTACAGACATGGTGTTTTACAATTTTACATACAAAGTAAGCCTAGAGATATATCAGCATTTTAATACAGGTAAGGAAATTAAATTCAGTTAGCAACCCAGAAATTGATTTTTTTTTTTTTTTTTCACGTGTATATATTATATCTAAATAGATTGCTAAATTAATTGATATATTATTATTATTGTTATTTGTACTCCAGGCATCACAACTGGAGGGTCAAAATGAAGACAAAAAGCACAGAGAAAAGAAACTGCAGAAAGAGAAGGCTGTTGATGACACAGGCACTCATAAAGATGAACGCAAAGACAGAGGGAAGAGCAAGGAAAGAACAAGAGAGAGAGAGAGATTTAAATCTGTTGAAAGAGACAAAGATAAAATGAGAGAGAGAGAAAGGGGAAAAGAACATCACAGAGAACGTGACAGAGAGAGACACCGAGATAAGCTTCGAGAGCCAAGTTTGGATAAGGAAAGATACAGTGTACCGAAAGATAAAGACAGGGAGAGTGATAGAGAACGTGATAAAAAGCATAAAATACATGAGATAAAGCAAACAGACCTGCAAAATAATCTGAAACCATCTGAAGGAAGAGAGAAAGAACATTATAGAAAAAGAGAAAAAAGCAGACATCGTTTGGGTATGTTGCTTTGTGTTGCTCTTTTACTTTGAAATATTTGATATTTAGGTAGAAGTACTGTGCAGCTGTACAGAGAGGATGAACACAGGCACGTTGGAGTAACTACTGAAATATAAATCTTTACAGAATCCTCTCATAACTTAGTTTTATTTTGGTGCTTTTTTGAATTTTGATGTTGGTTTCTTTTCCTTTGAAGAGATAGTGAATTTCACTGCTATTGTTGGTCAGTTGACTTGAAAAGAATAAGTACCTTCCTGCCCAGGCATTGTCTACTGAGTGATCAGTTTGAATCCCAAAGTTGCAGGGTTATTGCTGAAGTTAGTAGCATGTGTCATTTCTCTTACCATTACAAAAGACAACTTAAAGCAGGTGGGTTCACCAGGAAGGAAACAGGAATAACCAGTTTTGGAGAGAAAATTTCAAATGAACAATCTGTTATTATAGAAAGCTATTATGTTTTAGAAATCAATATCCCTGAAATGCTCTTTTCTAGTCTGGAGCTAATTACATACAGAGTTTGAATATAATAAAGTCTGCTCATTAATTTTTACATATATTTTTCAGAAGAGGAGAAAATAAGAGATGAAGAGCGAGAAAGAAGACATACAGGAAAGAAGGTAAAGAAAGAGAAAGGAATGAAGTGTTTTGTAATGAAATAAGATAAAATTGCAAAATAATGAAGAAATCAGACCCCAGCCTAGAAATTCAAGATTGCCATATATAGTAAGGTTCTCACAAGTGTACAAAATACATAACAAAATATATCTGAACCATTCTGATTTAAGGAAATATTTACTACCTTTTTTTTAAAAAAAATAATAATTAAAAAAAAAAGTAAAATGAAATTTGGGTAGCAAACAGCTTTATTTTTGTACAGCTTCATCAAATTTTTCCTTCTGCTATATATATTACAAGGATATTGGTAAGTATGCATCCCATTTTATGATAGATCACCTAGTAAATAAAGAATTAAATTAGTGTGTAAAGATTACATAATCCAAAGACTTTTCTGTAGCCGACTAAGCAGTGTTTCTGAAGAATTATTCAGAATCTCAAGTGATGTGATAAGTTGTTAGTTGCTTCGCTATTATATTTGATAAAAAATTTGGCTGGAAGATCCGCGCTGTCAGAAAGAGATTTGGTATTTAACAAATCTGTCTATTTTTGACCATTAAGATGATGGATTTGTAAAATAAAACAGTCTTGTAGAACTTTCTAACTCTTTAATGTTGTTTTTCTCATTGCAGGATAACAATACCAAAAAGGGCATTGACAAATTTTTAGCAATTGGAGTTGAAGAAGGTGAACGGGGACACAAGTTGCAGAAAGATCAAGAGCTGGATAAAGAAGAAAAGAGGAGATACAGGGAAAAACAAGGACATTCTTTTAGGTCAGGAAAAGAGAGGCTTTCAAAAGAGAGAAGTCATAAACCTTATGACAAGGAAGAGGAAGAAAAGCACAAGTCAAAAGGATCTAAAGAAGGATCTTCCCATGGAGACAGACGACATCCAACAGAAGCTAATAAAAGAGTAAAAAGTGGAGAAAATGAAAGAAAGAAGCATGATCTTAGGGTTAGTTTTTTAACGCTAAAATACATTAACTTATCACTCTAATTGCTGATATATTGTTATTTATGAAAACACTAGGATCATATGTCAACATTTTCTGAAATTTGAGGCTAAGGTTGTAGGTGAACATACTACATATGCATTTAAGTGTCCTAAACCAGAGCTGATTCCACCCGTGAAATCTAAATGGGAAACTTGTGTATGTTAGAAGTTTATTTTTTCATAAAATTCTTGATTGCTATGACTTTGAAAATTTTCATTAACACTGTGAAGTAGAGATTAGGCTAAAGGTCCGTTAAAATGTAGTGACTGTCTGAAAAAAATAAGGATTTTTTTAAAGGCTATTTTGATGCTTCTTATAAAGGGAACACGTACGTCTAACTCACAATTAGGCACATCAGTATAGAGCCCTTTATATTTGTTTGTTGTCTTGACTTCTGAAGCCATTAAATATATTTTATATATAAATACAGAGCATTACAATGTATCATAGAGATTTAATCAGAAACTTGGAAATGTTACTGTTTTCTGTAAGTTCTCATTGTACTAGAATGAGAGAGGAAATCTGTAGCAATTTTTAACTCTTAAAAATCTGAGATGAGTTTTATAGCACAAAGAACCATTCAGGTGGTCTAGGGTAGTTTCTTCTGCTTGTTAAAGAGTATGTACCTGTTTCTCAAAGAAAAGGTCAGAAATGTATGTTCTAGTGAAAATACTAGGCATTTTCAATGTAGGGACCCACCACAAGTAGTTCCTGTAACTGACTTTCTTCAGCAGAATTCAAAAGTCTATCCGCAGCTTGCTTGGGGATTGACTTCCTTGGAAATTGACTTCCTTGGAAATTTACTCAAGTAACTGTTACAATAATAGTCACCTTTGCTGATTCTTCTCTTTCAAAGTTCCTTTCTCTGTTAAAAGCAACTTTTATTTTGAATCACCTGGTTAGTACATTTCCAAACATAGACAAATCCATCATAACAAAGTTTAAGAGGCAAGTCATATGCTGCGAATTAAAAGTGCATGAGACTGATCTTTGTCCCTGGGTCCAACAGATGTGAATTTTTGCAGTCTCTACTGTTGAAATACCATTCTTTGAAGGAGTCTGGCCACATTCAGATGCCTATAGAGGATAGCCCCTAGTCCCTACCAGTTTTTCAGCCACATCTGGGGATTGTTTAGGAAAATGCTTAGGAAATTTGGCCTGTGGCAAAACTGGACCAATAACTGGGCTAACAATTCACGTGTGGACAAGCACTTTACAGTGGGCCCAGAGCATTCTTTAGCCATTGTTACTAATACAGTGACATGAAGATATCCTATAAAAATTGTGAATGTGTGACTTCTTTTACAGAACAGTGACTACAAAAAAGAGGAGGAGAATCAACAAAAAGAAAAAATGAGCCATCAGCATGTAAGGTAAATTCAGAGATTTAAAATAAATGTGTATTGTATGGCATCTACTAAGATACAGTCACAACCGAAACATTAAGCATGAACTCATAATATCTCATACTAACCTCATAATGTCTAGGGCTTTTCCTCCAAGATGATTTATTTAAAAATGTGTATATTTTTATTCCATTTAATTTTTTTTCTACACCAGGGTAGTATTAGATATTGTGCAGTTCTTGCAAACTACAGGTATGTTTATATAGGCACTTAGTTTGGGAGATAGAAATGCAGTGCTCTACCACGTGAAATTCATTATGCAGTCATGCGGACAAATGTATGGTTCATGACAAGCTGTGTAGGACCCTCTTCAACTGTTTATTTCAATTTGAATATCTCTACTTAGCTGCTCCACTGGATGATATCTAGTTGTTGTAAAAGGGGAAGGTTGAGGTTGTCCTGATTAGGAAGAGTAAATTTTAGGGTAATGTTTCCATTTTTTTATTTATTAGCAAATGGAAAATCTCTTTTTGAAGTTTTCTATACATCCTAGTTCTCTTTGCATTCTTTAATGTTTCGGCCTTGTGAAATTCCTATACACCTTTCTGAAGTATAACTCTCTGGGTATTTCATCAGTCACAATTCTTGTTCCTGAATCCTAGTTTAGCTTCCTAGCTCAATAGAAGACAGCCATGCTGGTGTCTGGGGACACTGACAGAGACAGTGAAGTCCCTCCTGCTGTTGGCTAAGTATAATTACAGTTTCTTAAGAATGGGACAAATCACTTCAGTGTTAGTCAGTTTACACTGTGGAAGTATATTCCTGTGAAAAGAAAACCGAAATAAACCCTCTGTGTTGGGATGCTTCCTAGCAGCAGCACTCAGCTGTGTCAAGCAGCACAGACTACAGAAGGTTGTATTTTGCAGCTGTTGCTGATGGGGTGCTGTGGGGTAGACTTTGGCTGTGCATAGCTGGTAAAAAGGAGTTAGCTATTTCTGAATGGTATTATAGCATATAGGAATGTCCCTAACTCCCAGTTCAGTATCCAGCAAATTTTTATTGTTGCTTTTTCATGTTCAATCATCTGTCCAAACACCAGTATAGATGACCTCTCACTCACTTAAGAACTCAGAACGCTCCCTTCTTGAAGTCTGATACTCAGCTTCTGAAATAATCAAACAAATCGCTACAGAGCAGAGGTGGTTGCTGATCTACTCCTCCTCTCTGGCCCTGATTGTGTTGTCCTCATAAATAAAACCCCTCAATGAAACATCAGGTTTGAATGTCAGTCTGATTTACAACTTTAGAGCATATTACACCAGTCTGATCTTGATCTACAGTTGGCTGCAGATATTAATAAAACTCAATGATGTGTAGGTTTCACATTTTTTTCTCTTTAATTTTTATTTTGTATTGATGCAATTATAGGCGTTACACTTAAACAAGTAAACAAGTTTTTATTTCGATTCTTGGCTGATTAATCACTTGCTTTTTCATTATCATTTTATATCATAAACAGATCTATAAAAATTATTTGTAGAAATATTTTTTTTTGAATTTTTCATTTTTTTTATTTTGTGGAAAAAACAGCAATTTTTTCTTAAAGAAAGCAAACAAAATAACCCCAGTGCTTTCTTCTGAGTTAACAAATGAAATTTACATTATCTTTTTCAATAGGACTGCAAAAGATAAAGAAAAAATCAGTGAAAAAGAGAGAAGGGACACAAGGCAAGAGGTAAAACTATTTGGTTTTGGATCTTAGAATGTTGTGATTTTCTTGCAATTAATGACAGTTACAATAAGTATTATCATATGATATATGATAAAATAATGTTTATGTATATTGATTGATCTTCAGATATTTATTAGTCTCTCTTTATGGATACAGCATTAGAAAACAGATGTATTCTGTATAAATTTGCCAAGCATTAAAGGTAGCTATCTACTCAACTTTATGTCAGTATCTTCTACGCATGAAAAGTAATTCTCAGTAGGTGGGAAAAGTTTAGACATAAGTAATATAAAAGATGTACACATACCTATATTATATCATTTCTTTTTATAAACAGCAGACATAGGCAAATAAAATGTAGTGCAAGCCAAATAAAATGCAGTTAGCAATGTAGTTTGTATCTGTTACTTAAAAACGGTTGCCATAAGAGAGAGGAAAGTATTTTTATAAATGGACAGTTTTTAAAAATTGTTACTTACCTAGGTTTTCAGCAAGTGTAGAAGTCAAGCTGTATAGATTTGGGTTAATTTGGACTAGTCTGTGCAGATACAACCTAACTTTATCATAAAAAAAATAAATATGTATTTTGAACTGTTTGTAACCATCCTCAAGAAGCCAAATTCTCTTGGAATGTTGTAGGATTGTGGTCCTGATCTGAGAAAATGCATTAGTACCAACTGAAGACATGCTTTTCTGTGCTATGGGCAGAAAGTTATCTTTCATATATCTTTCAGCCATATATCTTGCAAAAACATACTAACTTCTATTAGCTTTTATGCCATGAATATGTCTATTTCAAGGCTGATCTAAGACCTCTGTTATTCTTTCCTTCTAATTTCCAATACGTTTCTATTATTATTGCTTTAGGACTAACATTAGTTCAAATACTTTTTTAGGGTTTTCTTCCCCTATGAGTTTGTAGGAAGCAAGTTTGTTCTTTCTCTGACTTAATTTTGCTGACCTTTACAAGCCAAATTCTTCATTCCTTTCATCATCCTAGCAGCTCTGTATTTCAGTTTGCATTGATTTTTCTTGAATATGGGTGGCCAGACTTGAACTCTGACTTTTCATCGGTGCTTCACGTAATATTGTACGTGACATAAATACTTACATGTTCCTAAAAGAAGCCTTCCGATGTATTCTTTGACTTAATTTGAATGGCTTGGCTCTTATCCCTGTGGTGACTAATACATTCAAACTGTTCTCTTCCTCTGTTGCTTCCAACAGCTGAGGTCCAGATTCAGCTCACCTTTAGGCATGAGTTGTCTGCTGAGAACCTAAATTTCCCTAAATTGCCTCTGTAATTTGTGGGGAAAAATAAGGAGTTTGGATTTCTTTTCCGTTAACTTCTGTTTCTTCATTGCCAATGGGAGGCAAACCAGGAGGATGAGATGCTTACTTGGGAGCTAACTCAAAAGGAATAATTGTCAAATTCTATGGGTTTGCGCTTTTTTTTTTTTTTTTTTTTTTTTTTTTTTTTTTTTAACTATTTGTTACTCCAAATGCCAGAGTCATTTAGGTAGTCCAGCTTGTCTTCCTCATCTTGCTTTGTGTTGACAGTATATTCTCCACAGGCCTTTTAAAGTAGGAACTAGCTGTGGTAGGGTGATTCTGATTTCCTATGAGAACTTAAGAGGTTCTTAGGAGGACAGTAATATTTTGACAACTACTGACAGTTGGAGGTTTCTGCTATTTAAAAACTACATGTGCAAAAGATGCAGTGTTATAAACATATGCGTTAATAAAAATGAAAGCTCTGTATACAAAGATTCAGAGATGTTAGTGTAACAAAGAATATAGATACATTTATATGTGTATTACTACGTTTATTTTCACTAGAGTGAGTAAGGAAAAAAAAAAACATTTCCATATAAGCTAGTTACTGCTGGGTACCTGCAACCTTACAGGCAGAAGTAATTGGGGAAGTCTTGCCCAATTTCAGCCAGTTTTGCCCAGATGGTCAACCTGACAAATACAATCTATTCTTGATCCCAAGACTGATCTGGGAAATGACTCAAAGTGGCAACCAGAATGACTGAAGTACTGTAGTGCTAGGAGTCTGATATCAGACTCTGAAAAACAAGATATCCGTGTTAGCTGCTTATACTTGCATAATGTCTCTGTTGCTTAGGAGAGGAAGGCACTACATTCTGTGAAAAGTAGATGGCTATGATCATGCTGTAGTTGCAGTTGATAGAATAGGATTGCAGGTGTTGAGCTAGTCAAATTGCTGAAATAACCACAATGAATTTCATGAGTTTCCAATTTCTGGTCCTGGCAGGGACTGGAAAGATAATGGATTTCTAGAATGAAGCCTATTATCTGAGACAGAAAGCTCTTGAACAGTCACGAAAGGATCAAATGTGTGCCTAACTTGGTGTTTGACAACTAGCTGTTATCCTTGGATTATAAATGAAGAAGGAAATAATAGGTGCTTCTGGATAATTTTCATAAAACCTCACATTTGTTTTTGTTTTGAAGTCTGTTGAAATCCCTTGCATGTAGATAATTTAATTTATTACTTGGAAGAGACTACTGAAGGAAGAGGCTGAGTAAGGATTTGATATATTGGTGTGTATTGTTTAAACTCTTTATTTTTTGATCATGTTAGGGTAATTACCTGATGTTATTTTAATCAATAAGTTAGTGAAAGACAGCTTCTTTGAAGTTATTTCAGGGATGCCATAAATCTTATTGCAAGAAAATAGTAGTAGATAATTCAATGTTAACAAATTTATTTATGTATAAAACTTATTTTCTCATTGCATCCATGTATCTGTTTTCCTGGTTCCAACATCTGCACTCTTTTATTATCAGATAGAGTCCCTTGGTATTATTTAGGTGTAGAGATAGATATTTTGGTGTAATCCCCTCAAAAATTCAACAGTCTTATTTTGCTGTTACACTATCGTGAAAGCTACTGTATACTATTGAATTTATAGGCAACAAATCAGTTTTTGTGTCTTTTCTGATAAAATTACAGGTGGGAAAAGCAGTTGTTCCTCCCAATGTAGAGCTGAGTTCTCCTTTGTCATCTTAAATTATTATTTTACATCAGTAATAATCACTAATACAGCTTTTTTGTATTTCTAAACTGAATTTGTTGCATATTTTTGTGAAAATGTAGAAATATATTTCAGAAATAGAACAACTATTAGTCTATCTTTATGCTAAGATTTAGGAGATTAAAAAACTAATTCTTGATAAGATTATGTAACAGTTTCATTTATTACTTTTGTTTAGGAAATTAAAGATACACACATCTATAAATCAGACACAGGATTTGATAACTTCTCAGAAAATTATGAAGATGATTTTGAAGTAAGTAAAAACATACAATTGTCCTTTTTGAAATAATTCTTAGGTATCAAAATAATGGTTAATTTTATTAGTAGAAATGAAAACTACAGGTTGTTGCATGGTTTTTAGTTTTACATTCTGGTAACAGTGACCTTAATGTGTCTAACTAAATAATATGTAAATACACTGTTATGTTGAAACTCTCTGCTATATACTTAGATTTCATTGAAGGTTGGGAACTTTCTCTTTTGTTGAAGTCTTCATAAAATTCTTTTTCTATCTTGCTGGATTTAAATTATTTAAATAGTTTACTGTGAAAAATGCTGAATATTTTAAATAATGGCATCAAATTATCAATTTAATTAGAGAGAAAAAGCCTCATTACTTTTCATTGAAAAAAAAACTTTGGAAAAGGTATTGATGCATGGCAATCCCTTCACTAATTTGTTTAATTGGATTCTCATTTTTAGCTCTCTTTTGTTTACTTTAAAGTTGAGATAGAAGAGTTTGCAGAGTGAGCTTTCATTGCTAGCTGAACCAATGACATTGTCATCTTTGTTCAGCCAAAGTAGAATTCATCTCCACTTTGGTTATGTGTGATGTCTGCCATTGAGACATTAATTACATTCCCTTTACATTCAGTGGAGAGAAGAAAGCACTTTTAGGCTTCTTCATATCATTTGTGAGATGCTTACTTCAGCATGAGACGGATTGTCTTAGCTGTGCTCCAAAGAATTATTAAAGCATGTGTCTAAGCATGCACTTGCAAGCAGGTAGAATGGAAGTTATGTAAATTTGAGGGTGCCGTTGAAGGGCAACTTGAATTTAAACTAGCAAATAACTTTATATGTCTCTGAATCATTTATTCTGCTGAACACCATTATGTTCTTTCTTTAAAGAACACATAACTCACCTGAACATATAGTTCCTACTTTAGGATACTAAAAAAAAAAATGTCTATTTTGGGCAGTGAAGGACAACATTGGGGGATTTTCTTTTCTCAGTTAAAATTGCCACACAATCAACACGTTATTGTTTTTATATCAAATGGTTATTTTCAAGTGCCTTTCAGTCAGAGGGTTGTAGCCATCTGTATGATAATTTTGTTTTACTGTTAGTGCATTTCATGATTTGTTAAAAAGATCCTGAAAAATACAATATCTGCAATCCATGTTTATTAGTACTATTACTTCTAAAGGATTATGAAGATGATTTTGATGATGATGATGAAGAAGACAAAAGTGGTGAAGAAAGAGATGCAAAAGAAAAACTAGGAGAGATTCCTTTTTTCAAAACATCAGAAATTGAAGAAATTCAAAGAGCAATTAATGCAGAAAATGATAGAATTTCTATTTCACTGCCAAAGAAAATCAAAAATGAAAAAGAGGAACCAATCATGGGTATGTGACTAGGCACCAGTCTTTTTTTTTTTTTTTTTATTAAATGTATGAGTAACATATAAAACTTATGAGTAAACACGCCCCTTCTTCTGGAAGTCTGCTCAAAGGCAGAAATCTGGTCCTTTGGATGAGTCACTTGGGTTTGTGGGTAAGTGCTGTAACTTTTCACATTGCTAAAGAATGATTCAGAGGCATTACTAATCGTTTAAAATGTGAAGTATAAAAATTTACAGACTAACATTTCATATGTCTTACTTTGGTTAAAAGGAGAATGAGAGAGTTTAGATTTTGAAAAACTGGAGGAGTGCTAGGCAGTTTGGGTCTTCTGGTGACGTTAATTGGCCTTCTTTTAAGCAAGGTTGAAGCCACTGCTCTGGTTGTGAAAGTGAGAAAAATACATCTACTACTTAAATGTGTAGTTTTATGTTACTTTTAAGATGCAGGGTTTTTCTCTGAAAAGTGACTGTGAAATTGCAGTTTTACATTCAGTTGATCTGATACCTCTGAGCGCCCATTCTGTTTATTTAATGAATTGCATCTCTGGTTCCCCTTTGCACTCTCTACTCATGTGAATGGCAGTACAAACTGTGCAAAAAGAATCTTAGGTTTGTACTCCAGTTATCATATAGTAAAGCAGAACTAACACAGTGATGGAAGAATATAGCATGGAGTTTCTCTAAGTTTTTACAACATTAATACATATTCAGTTAAGTTGTTATTGCAAGTCAGAACCACTCTTGCAATATGGATTTCTTCTTGCAGATTTCTCTGTTCTTATTATTTTTCTAATAAACATGTGGAATCAATAACAGAGTTGAAACTCTAGATCTAATAAACAGTATAGAATTCTAATAAATAATATATTAGAATATATAGAGAGAATATATATTCTGAGCTATAGCACTTACTGCTGTACTGTAAATTACACAACAAATTTATTTGACAAAATGTTCATTGATCATTCTAATAATAATTTTGGAAGGTTAAGAGCACTTTAAAAATGCTACCTAATAAAAGCAATCTTCCTCAAAGGTAGTGAAACATCATCAGTCCTGGATGGAAGTTAGATATTAAGGTCAATTGGCTACGATCTAGCCAGGACAGCGAGTAAAATCAAGACAACATCAGATACTGGACTTACTCTATTAACTGCTGCTTTTAAAACAACAGTTTTCAATGTTTTGCTTATTCATTCAAGGTCATCAGTTATATTTCTGTTGATGAGGTTCTCTGGTAGCTGTAGAGATGACTTGAGGTGTAGTATGCACCTGGTGTAGTGTGTGTGAATTTAATACAATTTTTAAATTGGTCGTAGGGCATTTTACTGTATACAGGGTAACAAGGGACCTGCTAATGACAGAAGAAAGGAAGAGTCACTTTCTGCATCAAAGTCTTCTAAAAATGAAAATTACAATTGTCAATCATCTTGATTGACTGCTAAAGGACCAAAATAAGGGAAAAAGACTGTCTCATCACTAAAGTTAAAAAGCTTACTGTACTGATAGTGTGCTAGAGGTTGTGTAATGTGCAAAGTAAATTTTTTGGTAGCTTTGTGGTAATAAATCTGTTGCTTTTTGTACTTGCTTCTTTACATTTTAGTGCAGTGTAAAGTGTGAATTATAACACTAACAACATTTTATAATATCACAGAAGGGCAATATCCTCCTGCCAGAAACTCGTTTTGTGGAATATTCATGGATTTTGAAAAGGCAAATCAGCGACAAAGTAGCAGAAGTGTGGCTAGTAAGCAGAAGTAAGTGTGTTTTAAATAATCCATATAAAATGTCATCTCAATATGTGATTTGTCATTTTTTCATATTTGAAATATATGAAGTTTCCAAACTTGTGGGTTTTAGAGTCAAAATATAATTTTACAAACTAAAAGTAATTAGTTAAGTAGGCTTTCTATATGTCATTTTACAATGGAAATTTATCTGTGTATTAGTTTGTGTAGCATTTCATTACAGAATGAGTTGCCAGCATTGTTATTTCTCTGTATGTTTCATCAGTCACTTAATTAGATACCAACTTGCAGTACTAAAGAGCAAGCCTTTTAGCTGTTCTTGGGACTCTGCAGAACTATAATTTCTTGAAATATTCAAGATACTATATGGTATATACTGTTGCCAAAATAGCATATTCCCTTTTAGGGATAACACCAGTTGGTGTAAAAACATGTTATTACTGATTTAAAATTGATCTAGATTTCAGACTTATATGACATATCTGTTTTAAAGAAACAAATTGATGCCTGTTTCTTCTGGAACTTTCTAGGAGTTCCTGATTTATATGGAGCTTCATATGTCTCTCTGATTTTCAGTTAAATCAAATGGATGTATAAAACCAAGAACATTCAGTTTTATTGCTAATACTAGATTTCATTGCTTTGTGGCTGTTCATCAGTGGCTGATCTTCACATAAGGGAAATGTTATTGTCTAAGCTAAATCATCTTGCTTAAATTTATATGCCTAGATTTTATGCGAGTTCATTGGCTAGGCTTTCTCTTTACATAATGGAGAAAGATTACGAAATTCAGTAAGACCTCTCTGTGAAGAATTGCCTTCTGAAATGTTTGTCAATCCCTCTCCTGATTGTGGAGGAAATATGGGCAAGCAGTTCAGATAAATAACTTCGGACTACTGAAGTTTAATAGAGTGAATCCACCAATCATAGTCTGATTCAAATGCCTTTCACACAAATGTATAGAGCACCACTGTATAGAACCTATCTTAGATAACTATGTATATAACTTTCTCTACATGCTAACAACATAGCTTGTGAAGGGTTTGTGGAGTTTAATACTGTGCTAATACATTGCTACCAATTAATAGACTGAAAAGATCCCATAGATGAGCTGTGGCACTCTGTACTTGTAAGTATAATTATAAGGCTTATTCCTTTAATGTACAAATTTGTCTGAATGTGTCATTAAGATTTGTAACTAGGAAGCAACATGCATGAGTCTGAATTATATCTCAGCAATCTGTTCCCACAATAGTTGTGAAAAAGTAGTATATGAAGTGTATGAATGGCGTGAAGAAGAAGTAAAAATAGTAACAGGGATAAGACAATGCAATATATATAGTTCAGTAGCAAAAAGGAGATGGGAAAATTTCCTGTATGTACACAGAGAAATCCAGCCTAAACCACTGGAGGAGCAATTCCAGTTCACGTTGCTCTAGTCTATTCCCTTTTTAAGGACTTGTCTTACTGAGAAGAAATTGCAATTAAAATATGCATCTGAAAGACTGTTTAGACATGTATTTGGTACAGACCCATAATTGTGTTTGGATTGTATTTGTACTAAGTGTATTAGAAAAATCTGAAAGTGGAAGAGAGAGACAGAGAAGTCAAGAAAAATTTCTGCATTGGCTAGATGTCTGTATTATGGCAAGAGCACAGGATTAACTTGTAAACAGACATCTATAATTCAACTCTTGAAATATTATCTTCAACAGTTTTATTACATTAAAATTGATGATTTATTGTGGAAATTGTGACGGAGATTGATTGTTTTTTCATTATCCACACATCCATACAAGTGGAACAATAGTATTTCAGATAGATCAATGGATTTTTAAATAGGTGGTACTGTACAATATCAAGTTGTTTTTCCTGTGGAATAAAACATACTTGGTCTTAACTATCTTTGTATTTCTTTCTTATAATGCTTTCTACAGAAAACGGATCGCAGAACTTCTCCCACTTATTGATCTGGACTTCTCAGTTACTTTTTCATTATTGGATTTGCCTCCTGTAAATGAATATGACATGTATATTAGAAATTATGGTAAAATGAACACTAAACAAGTGAGTAACATACATAGTAATATTTAAATCCTATAAGTGCTTTTTATTGTTTTGGAAAACAGTTTTCTTTGCAAAACAAAGCTACTAAACTAATAGGATAGCTTATTAATAAATAGTTATGTTTCATATGAAATCATTTCAATAAAGCAATAATATCAAAGTTTTTTGGGCCAGATACACCATTTCCTTTCTATATTAGAAAAGGAATTTCTTGTTTGCCTTCCCATTTTATAAAGAAGTTTCTGTATGTTTGTGGCTCACTGTCCCAGGTACTCTAGGTTTTGTCTTTACATGTAATGGGAGAAGTTGTGTATTTTTTCAGTAGGGCTAGTACTCTTGTGCAAAATGTGGCTCAATACGCATTCACAGAATGCATACACATTCATGCACACTGTGTCAGCATGCTTAGGTCTGAATTTACAAATAGAAGAGGTTGAGCACATCAATTTTAAAATAAGTATTTAAACTCTGTTCGATTACGTGCTGTCATTCTTCACTGTGTTACCCATATCACTTTGTCTTTACCCATATTGTTATGTCTTTATACTTTAGGCATATGTTCAGTGTAATGAGGACAATCTTGAGAGTGATGTTCAGACTGAGGAAGTTGAGACGTTGGAGAAGTGGACACAGCATCCAGGAGAAGGTGCCCTTGTATCTGGAGGTAAAGAATGTTTTAATCTTAGTCAATTATGGATGTATGCACATAAGCTTTCTCTTTTGAATCCTCCTAATGTCAGAATTTGTATCATGGCAGGCTGTGTTGTATCAACTTGCAGTTTGGCACTCTGAAGCCCCTGGTGGAATAGGGTGGGGAATAAGTGGCAGAAATAGTTTCCTCCTCCTGAATTTCTGTTTCTGTTGGCAGTGGGTATGATTCCCCATCAGAACTTGTTATTCAGTACTGTAATTGCTGAAGAGAGGTTGATTCCTGCCCCTCTCCTCTTGTTTAAAAATTACATTTTTCTCATGGTTTTCTTAATCGATTCCATTTTGAATCAAGCTTCAAGTTTGTTTTTTGTTGTTGTGTTTTTTCTTAGGTCCCATAAAAAGCCAGGAGATGTCAGCCAATGCAGCTCTAACACCTAAAATTGATTCACAAAGATTAGCAAATTTCCTTCGGTCTGCTGGCCAGGTACACTTATGTACTTTATATCTTCTGTGAGTTGTGTGCAAGTATACTATACCATGTGATAGATCACTCACAGTACTTGTTCTGACTAATTTAAATAAATTACTTAAATAATACTCATTATCAGTGAGATTTATATCTCTTCAAAGGCATGGAACCAGAGCTATGCAACTTTTACGTCTGTGTTAAGCTGTATTTGCAAAAGTATAAAATTAATAAAAAAGTTGATAAAGGTTTATTAAATTCATCCACATACTTTTGAAAGCTAGAAGTAGCAAAGCTGAAAGATAAGACGACCCTTTTACTTCTGTAAATGTAATTATGTTTGAAAGGTGATTGCTGTTTTGCTAGAGGAAGATCAAGTTGCAACACAGCCCAGGTGGAAACTAAGATCTCGACAAACCAGTCTGTCTATTAGTGATAGCTGTTTCCAGTTAAATACTAACCAGCCATTCCTCCATGGTAAGGGAACTTTATTATACACCTTTTAGTATATAGCGTGAACTCTTCCTTACACTAAGTACCATGCTCTTAACATGTCATAACTGAACTGCAAACAGCACATATATATGTATATGACATAAAGCTCACTTTATGTCATATACATGTGACATATGTCATAAAGCTCACTTCTGTTTTAATTGTTCTAATCTTGCTGTAACTCGGTGCAGAATGGTTTCAAATGGGTTACATCAGAGCATCCTAGGTGCTGTGGAATCAGAAGTATAGCCAGTGATTAGCATGATATCAGGGTGTCCTGCATATATTTTCTTGCCCTGGTTGCTGAAGATCCATCCCACAAAGTATCACCTAGGTTTCTCGGGCTGAAAATAGGGCCAAAGTTACAAATAAAGCAAGGCCATTGAATGGGGCTTTGAATATCGCCTGATATATCTGAACCGCAGCTGTATCTTTCCCATATAAACAGTGGCAGTTCAGATGAAAAGAGAAACGAAAAATAACACATCTGTAATTGTGTGAGGAAGATTTATTATAATACGAAAACATACATATCCTAACATGAACACATGAGATGAACCAGAAGTCTGGCCTGTGCTGTTTCCTATTGGAGACTTAGCTTAATTTTCTGTGTATATAGTGACATCAGGTCAGACTTCTTAATTGGCTTGCTTATGCCCAGAATAATCAGACTATTCACTTCCTGAATCTATTCCTTTTTGCTTTCTACTTTACTTCTAATTTTGTTGGATTCATTCTGCAGTCCTTCCTCTTTTCTTGTATAGCTTCAAAAGCAATCTACTGTTAACAGAAATATTCTTCATAATTATGTATTAGGTTCTTTGGTTGTTGCTATAGCAGCTAATTATGGTTTTTCATCTGCAATGAATTTACTTTTTTATTTGTTTCTTTGTTTTCTTGATTTTTTCAATGGTTTAGACCGGAAAATATCCTGCCTATATGTGTCTCAGGTTCAGAGGCAGGCACTACTTTCTGTTCATGGATTACCTGAAAAAGCAGATGTTGCTTTACTGAAAAAAAAGAGCATCATATGTGTTTGGAATGTCTGGCAGCCATCCAGCCCTCAGAAAGTTTTAATATGTGACTCAGAGGTATGTCTTAACTACATTGTGTAGTCACCCATTATTGAGTAAATTAATTTATTATTTGTGTGTGTATGCATGTATATACACATACATATATATTTGTCTTGCTGCAAGATATGGCATCTTCTATAAACACATTTAAGCCTAGTGCGCAGAGTACTAACCTCATTCAATTTTATGCTCTAACACTAGAATTTAGAGAAAGTTTTATTTTTGTTGTTGTTTTAATGTTGACTCCATTTCACGGATCAGATGTTGTCAAGACTTCTTGCTACTCTTTTGAGTGAATTGTCCTTCTGCAGCAAACACCTGAAATCTGTGTTTTTTTTTTTGTTTTTTTTTTTTTTTTTCCTGGTTTGGCATGCCTAGGAAGAACATATTTCAAGCTTATCAAAAATTAGTCTTTTTCATAATATCAGCCATGTATATTTTTCCTACTCAACAGGTGTTATGTTGCTGCTTTAGTCCCAGTAGAGCAACATTAGTTTTTGCTGGAACAATAGATGGTTCATTGTTGGTGTGGGATCTTCGAGAAGACTCAAGAATTCACCCTCATATGACATTTGGTGAAACTGACTGGACATTTAGAGTTCCGACTTTTTCCACTGGTTAGTATCATTCTGAGACTGAATGCATTCTGATTAGTCACTATGTGGGCAGTGAAACAATTCCACTACAAATTCTACTAACACTGATTCTCAGTAGTCTAGTTTAGGCAGTTCAGATATGATATTTAGTCTAGTAAAAGATACTAATCAATAATAGCTGTAAAGAAATGTTAGCCAGTTAAAGTATGCATCGAGCAATGAGAATTGGGAGATGAACCAGATTTAGAACCCAACGGGTGTTGTAATGTTAAAATGGAATACTCATCTACTACCTCATCCGAAACCACTAGATAAACAAATTTTCATCATTATTTGCCTTAATATAGTCTGTTTCTTTTTTAAATCTACATTTAAACCTGCATATTAATTTTGATTTAAAAAAATCGAAGTAATTTAAGACTGTAAAGCACACAGTTTTTTCAAACACCATTTAAAGGTCACAATCTGTGCAAATTGTCACCTTAACGTTGATGTTTCTTCATGTGAGATATGTAAAGCATATACATGCATAACTTCTGTTAAAATCAGTGCAATGCTACTCCATAGGATCTAGAAAGCTATTCATCTCACCCTAATGTAGATATCTGTGTATGGTTAACTGGATAGATCGTATAGATTAGATTTAGTTTGATTACAGATCTTTTACAGCTGATTTATATGTAGATACCATTATCTCAATCTTTGCTTTGAAGCTCACCCTTGTGCATTTCTGAAAATTACCCGTGTAACTTTATCAGTTCTGAATTCTATGTAGATAATCTAAATGTTGAATCAGGTTTACGCTTGTTTATTGGCAGTTTATCAATTATTGCAGCCATGTATAACCTAGTATTTGTTTAGGATATACATGTACAAGTAATTTTGGGGAATAACACCATTGCAAACAAGTAGTGTAGGCTGAGTGTCAGAGGTAACTTATGTAATGGACTAAGTTGAATTCTAACTCCTATAGTCAAAAGTCCATTACTTTTAGTCTTCTGTTGAAAGGATTCTGAAGCTGTGACTAAACTTTGTGGCCTGGTAGCTCTCTGGTATTAATCTCATGTTGGACCAAAACTTTGCCATACACTTTTCTGTCATCTGACTTGTCATATGAGTAAAATCTCTAACATTGGTGCCAATCGAGAGTCATGGCATGCTCCTTCAAGGTTCCTAATATAGCACCACAGGAAGAAAAAATAATGTGGTAGTCATTTCATTATTTAGATACAAGCTAAGTTAGAGTTACTTTCATATTGGGAAGCCAGAAGAAAATTTATTTTTCAAAAGTGTTTGTGGGTGACCTTTCATCTCATCTGTTGACATTTTCTTGTTATTGTATTTCCTTTTTTCTACACCTCTGGTCCTTTAGTCTATGATCCAAATGTTTTTCTAAACTTTTTCTTTATAATCCATAGGTGACGAATTCAAAAGCTACATAACTTTATTTACAGCATGTGACTGACATGCTAGTAGACCCAATCCTAAATACTTAACTCTGCATGGAATTGGTGTATGAGATTCTCAGTTTATGAATCTGATGGAAATAAATGGGTCTTTATGCTTATTATCATTGCTTTTCAGTGCAAATTTAAATAGAGGAGCAAGTCATTAATCTTACTGAAGTTTTCAATATATATGTAGTTGTATGTTGAGAGACTGG
This sequence comes from Aythya marila, assembly GCF_965140915.1. NCBI lineage: Eukaryota > Metazoa > Chordata > Aves > Anseriformes > Anatidae > Aythya > Aythya marila. The sequence goes on from NC_139043.1 coordinate 10,583,120, forward strand.
GAATGAGGTGTACATTCCACCAATTTGACTCTTGATTCATCTCAATCTTATTTGTAAATTGGTGCCATTTTACTTGTGCCCTTTAATGAAGAATTACATATAACAATAAAGGTGTGTTTTTTCTCTTTTTTTCTTCCTTTTTTTTTTTTTTTAATAGTTTTATGATTGCAAAATGAGACCCTCTATTTATTTAAGTTTCCTTTTCTTTGGTTGAGGAGACAAAAGAACACACACGGGACACAAGGACACACAAACACGTACATGCACAAAACTTCTGTTCACAAACATATTTAATTGCAGTAGTCATGTTAAAGCAAACATTAGCTGATTGTTGATGGACATTAAATTTCTTTTAGTAGATTGAAGACATTTGGTCTTGTGTTGCACAGTGGGCTAGTTGTCATATGCATGTTTACAATATCATGTAGTTGCTTAAATAAGTAAGCAGATTTTAATGCTGTATTCTTAGGAAGCGTTATTCCTTTAGGCTTAAATAAGATTAACCTCAGTGTGCAAATCCAGAAGTCAGGAGTAACTGACAAAGAATACATATTGAAATAGCTCTAAATACACATTTATTTTAAAATGTTATTAAAGGGTAAATGCATACTTTTTCATGGTGAACTGTTTGTTTCAGGATAACTACTGTCTGTTAAATAAGACTTTATAAAAGCCATTTTCCTTCAATTTTGTCTTTCCTGTTTATTAAGCAGTGATTTATTTTTTCCTCTGTTACTGGTGGAGCATGAAATTAACATAGCTGTCTTCATGCTAGCTCTGAAATGGCAAATTTTACTGAAATGCATTGTACAGTGGCATAAATGATGCGGCAGTAATTTGGAAAATGAAAAGTAGAAACAGAAGGTGAAACATTGATTTGTCTAGTAGTGGTTTGTTAATTTAGGAAAGAGTTTGCAATATGTACTTGAGACTTTTACAAACAAACTCATGAAGTTCATTACTTCCACATTTTTGTAATCATAGTTCTCCTATAACCTAGTAAGTGAGTAGGGTTTTGTTGTTTTTGATGAAAATAGTATAGTGTTTACTTTTAATTATTCTTTATTGCAGATGGTGTTCTAAACTCAGTAAACCACACCTCTCCTATAGTAGCAGTGGAACCTGTCTCAACCTCTCTCTGCACTGATCAGAAGTATGGACTCTCAAGCCTTTCTTATCAGGAGGGTATGTAAACTGCTGTGCAAGGGATCAGTCTCAATCTCAATCTTTCTTTAGTATCCAGTAAAACAAATATATCATAGCCAAATTCCAGTTTATAGTTGCATTCTGGCTTCTAAGTTCTATGTAGTATCAATTACAAATAACATTCACATTTACTTGCTGTTCTCATTTTCATTAAATGTTCATTCAGTGCAGTTTCACATCTGATAAGTGTTCTTGTTTGTTAAAATGTCTCTTTTTAAGATATTTTCTTCTTCCATGATAAAATAAGTTACCACTCAAAAACTACCTTTAGAAAAGTCCTAGTCCTACTGTAATGTCCAGAAACCCTATCTATTATCTGTGCAGCAATTTGTGTGTATCTGACAGCACATAAAATGTGTGACTGTCATTGACGGGCCTTGCTGTGTCTTCTGCCTAAATTTTCTTATGACCAGCCTTTGCAAAGAAACTTTCATACTCATGCCTCCAAATTCTTAGGCAGTGTGCTAGAGGAAAGGTCATTAATGCCATTGCAGATTTTCATTTTGAAAACCATAATTGTCCAAAGAAATGTTCTACACATTGCAGGTTTTACTAGATTTCATTTACATGTATTACATCTTAAATTCTGTTCTGAAGTCCATGCAAAATCTAGATACTTTAAAAGACGTGGACAGAGATCATCTGCCTTTCCTATAGGTGAAATTGAACACACTAGTTTCATGCCTTTTTCTTATTTGGTAGAATTGGGGTGCTTTATGTAGCTAAGAGGAACACAAAACTTTTAGAAAACATATTAGTCTAGCAAATGTTTAAAAACCTTTGATATCGCTCAGGATGAAGGTCAGTGTATGAATATGTGTTGTTACTGTTACTGTTCCTTCCATAGAAATGTCAGGCCCTCCATTTCAGATAGCTTCAATGGATGAAAATGGAATCCTCAATATGTGGGTGAGTAATATATGTATGAAAAGAAGGTGTTACATGTTGGAATAATAAAATACTTCTTGAAATACAGCAACGCAAATCTTGGATTTCCAATGAGAATTTCCTCCCTGAAAACTAGCCATGCTATTGGAATTCTCTTCAAAATCTTTGACCTGACTCCCTAATGCCAGGATGTTTTCTTTAGGCGAAACTGTTAACAGGTGCATGAATTCATGAAAACATGCAAACGGTAGTTCAGCATGTTCAAATATTTCTAATAATTAAATAACGGACCATGGTCCTCTTCCACCCATCTACTTTATTTTATTTGAATCACAGTGGGTTCAGAGATTGTACTGTGAGAAGTCATATTTGTAATTATATTAAATAAATGTTCAAGAGGCAAAATGTGAAAATCTGTGGATAAGATAACCCTGCCTAAAATATGACAGGCAGGTAAGCACCAGGTCTGTTGCTCTTAAATACTGTCCTGACAGCTCTACTTTCTATTGGATGTTTTCAGTCTTCTGTTTTTCTGATGAAGCTTTGGCCCAGGTACCCCTGAACCTGTTTTTCACATATAAGTTATCTTGCTTGAGGAACTGAATAGATACGTGAATATTAAGGGGATAAAAGTATTTCCCTTCTGTAGCACTAGTTAAGTCCCTTAAAGCTCTAAGTAACTTTAGTAGCAGTGGGTTTGAGCCAAACAGACTTTCAATTGGAGTTCATGGAAAGGTGGTGAAAAACACAGGAAATATGTTATAATTCCTTACTTGAGGGATTTAGGCTGGTTTTTTTTGGTTGCCAATCAAACCAACATGATGTCAGTGAGCAGTTAAGTATAGAGGGTGACTTCCCATTTTCTGCTGCCAGTAGGGAATTTCCAGCAGGCACATGCAACTGTTTTTAGCATTGCAGACGTTAACAGAGGATAGAGAGTCTACCTGCAGTCATTGTAATATTAGACTTAACTCTAAAGGAATATTTAGATGGGTATGTCATACATTATTACAGATAGTTTTAAAAAAAAAAAAAAGAAACAACTTTAAAGTCTGGTAAATACTTATTTTTTTAATAATGTTGAATATTGACTTTTCAGGTAGTTGTAGAATTAAAGAAAGTGGATTTATCTGGTTCACAAACTGATTTAGGTAAGTACTGTATAGTAGAGATAGAATAAAGTGCATGGATTTTGAGATGATGAAGTTCCTAAAGAGGAGGAAGAATTAGTGTTGACATCAAATGGTCTAGAAGAGGACAAAATTGTTGAGAAAAAGATCCATCCTGAATAGGACATATATCTCCTATTTTGGGTTGTAGGTTAGGTATCAAGAGCCTTATCTTCGCTGCAATCTGAATCTTATCTGCTAATTCTGCACTGGCAATTGCTGCCTACCACAGGCAACCACATTTCTTAGAACATCAAAGCAGATACCTGTATCCTCAACAGCTGCTTTTTTTTTTTTTTTTTTTAAAGAGTACAAGATTTTATGTCATACTTGGTACACTTGTTCTTTTTTCAGTTTTAACCAAATTTCTTATAATATTTTTGTTACATACATCTCCATTTTGATAACTATCCTAGAAATTCTCTTCTGATCAAGGTACATTATTAGAAAAAAGATTCTGTCAAAATGGTAAGAAGCAAGTCCACTCAATCTTTGTTGAGTCATCTGAATAACTTTTGTTCTTTTTTGTTCTTGGAACAAACTTAGACCTACTTAGCTGGAAAAGGCTGCCAATAAAATCCAGATCCATTTTTGAATGCAAATATAAACAATGAAGCAATGCTAACAAACTAGAATTATTGATCAGTTTTATATTTTATAATCTCCTGTGCCTTGTCTGTCTATGTTGAGTTACCAGATTTGGATATGTACGTCTGCGGAGAGGTGTATTTTAAAGCTAGGCTGTGGTGATGTGTTGGACACAACTTTGCTTTTGCCAGCACTCGTTTTCTTTTCATCTGCAAAAAGTTCTTGGGTTTTCATAATTTTAATCATTACGCTATTCTCTGCTAACAAGTAGCATGGAATAACTTTATGGAAGCATTATTACCATTTCTTATTACCATAGTTCATGGTTAAGGATCCAAGTGACATAAATGTTCATTTTCACCATTGATAGAATTAGGTTTTTTATAAAAAATTTTGCAAGATATTGCATGATCTTATGTGCATACTGAAGAACTGAAACATAATTGAGTTCACATATTTCACTTTATCTGTCCTCTTTCTTTGATTTCTTTCAAATATTTCAACTCTTTAGATTTGAATTCTGAAATAAAGAGTTCAAATGATTTAGGATTCTTATGTATCAAAGCTATTTCTGCAAGAAGCAATTTTACTGTGCAGTATCCTTACATTTATTAGCTTAGGTTTTAATTTGCTGATAGCGCTTTCTTAATGCAAAGTTCTTAAATCAATTTAAATAATTATTTTATATAATTTTAGGTTTAATTCCTGGAGGGAAAGTGAAGTTAGTACATAGTTCTACTATGGAATTGAATAGCAGGTAAGAAAACAAGCCTTTGGGCTTGTGTATCTCATAAAGCTGATTTTTATTTTACACATGTGATACACGTGTATCTTATAAAGCTAATTTTTCCTATACTTTAAGTTACTGTTATCTATTTAATGATAGATATTAAATAATGATTTTTTTTTTTAATGCACACTTTTCCTAGGACTATCAAGAGTTTCTGTAATGTAGATGCATGTCTTCAGGAGAAAATTCCTGTACATTTTTGTTTCCTTTTACCTTTATGTTTTTCATAGCCTTTTCCCAAAAGATGTGCGCCTGAGAACACCCCAAACACTGACTATTAAATTTCTGTCTTCTGATCCTAATCATTTCATTGTTGGAACAAACATTGTGAGTAATATGCTACAATTCATCTCATTATTTTTTTCCGAATGCTGTCCCATTTACTTGGATTTTTACCTGAAAACTATATGTAAAATTTGTAATTTGAAAATATTGCTACAGTCTTTTATTAGCTATTAAGGACCTTTTAAGATAGCTGCTGTGTGAAATATTTAAGTTTTAACTTTTGAATTATGAATTTCTAATATTGATAGCGTAGTTGTGTTGTTTGTTTGTTTGTTTTAATTCTTTTTCCTTGTGTTTTTTTGTAGGGTCTGATAGGCCATGGTACAAGACATGATTTAAAAGTTCTTCCAAAGCTATTCAGACCCCAGGAGAGTGGAATAAGATCAATACGTGTCAATGCAATTGATTTCTTCCCTTTTGGAAAGTCACTTTTTTTGGTATGAAAACACTTTAAATTAATATAAGTTTCATTTTTAATTACCTATGGAGGAAAATTTTCCAATTTGATGTATTTAACTAGATGTTATCGTTGATTTACCTCACTAATTCCAAACTGAAATGAAGGGTAACAAACATACTATGTCCTGATGTGACTTTGGATATGTGAAAGATGGAGGATCTGGCTCACAGAAACAAATGTCAGTCTCGCTGCAGCCATTAACTTTGTAACTTACTCTGATTTACTGAAATTCAGCATTGCTAGCAGGTCTTCTGCTGTGAGTTAAACTTCATCTGTTTCTCACTGTTATCACATATCTCTTAGTGACATAATCATTTTGGAGACAAGATATCTGTGAAAGAAATGTCTGTGGAGCAGCTGTGGGTATTCCATGCCATACTTCCCTCTCCACTTCATGGTTTTGCAGCCAGCCTGCTGACAAGCTCTCGGTGTATGCCTGGCAGCATATGCATCCTACATGTGAACAGTTATCTTCAAATCTAGCCTCTGCAGTTCAAATTGACACACAGTATTTTAATTGTCTGCCTTTTCAAAGTTAATTCAATGTAAATTGGCTCTAGCTCTGGTAGGATTTTCTAAATACCTAGACCTGCATATACTTGTACTTGATCCTCTATTAAATAGTGTCTAAATATGCTATGGTTTACATTGGGATTGCCTGAGGTATAAAATGAATGTGTTTGGCTATTGGGTATGTATTTTGTGTCATCATGTGCGGAGTCTGAACTTTCACTTACCACTGTGGAAGTTCTTTCCTTTTTTCCAAATGCTTTTATTTAGTATGATACTGACTCCTACAAGTTAGTATTTTTAGTATTTTTCTGCCTGGTGTTTTCAATAATTGATTTGTAGTTTCTATCCTGCTTAGTTTGTCTTCCTCCCAGGAAATATTTTTTTTTTTCCCTATGATACAGGTTGGCTGTTCAGATGGAAGTATTAGATTACACCAAATGACATCAGAGTATCCCCTCATGCAGTGGAATGACAGCACAAATGGCCAGCCAATTATTGCCCTGCAGTGGGCTTTAACAAGACCCGCAGTGTTTTTTGTCCTGGATGCATTGTCTAATATTTATATTTGGGATCTCCTGGAAAATGATCTGTTGCCTGTGGCAAAGCAAACTATTCCATCAGAGAAGTGAGTACATTACACTAATGTATTTTTAACAAAATATTAATAATATTATCATTGACATTTTGGTTTGCATTTGGAGTGGGGAATTTTTTGCTTAACATAAAATGTGAATTACAATTTGCATTTCTAACTGTATTTTTTTTAATTGCTTGAAAGAGACACCACAGCAAGTGTAATTTCAGATTATGTTTATATATTATTTTATATAATCTGACAAGAAATAATGTTAGTATAAATCAAATTCAGAAAGGGTGTTATCAGCGGGATGGATGGATGTCTGTATGTGGACAACTTGCTGTTTGTATGTAGAGAAAAATTTTGTTGCCACTAAAATCACTGGACTGCTTAAGCTCAAAGATAACTTTTCTGAATCAGGATCAACCCTATAAATGTTCATATAAATGTTCAAGATATGTTGGAGAATATTTTAAAATGCCTATATTACCATATGTTTACCAATATAAATATATTATGTTTATTGTCACAAAGTAAACAACGTTTTTGGCTAGCATATATTCACCAAGACAAGTCACCAAGACACGGCAGTCACACAAGGCTGTTCCTGTAGTCAGTGTAGAAAACTGAGTATCCTGTAGATTGAGAATTGAAGTTTCTGAATTAACCTTTCTGAATTGAGGATTTTCCTTTCTCCCTGCTGGGTGCCTTGCTGGGAGCTTCTGTCTTCCCTACGCTTAAGTTAGTCTTGGTGACAATCCTAACTAAAAATTGTCATTGCAGTTTTGCAAGCTGTAGCGAAGTGCTGCTAGTTTTGGGAGAAAGTAATGCATTTTTTAAGTTGTTATACTGTACAGTTTAGGAAATACCATAAAAAGTATCCAGTTCATTTTTACAAGCTTGAAATAACTTTAAGTCATGATTAGAAAATGATGATGGAATCTGTGAATGGGCAGAACTTCCTCTTATTAAAACGTTAAATGGTTGTGACTGGTTAAAAGCTAAATGCTGGGACTTGAAAGGGAGAAGTACACTATGATGATAAGCAGAAAAGGAAGAATTGGTTAACTATAAATAACTTGCTAAAAACACATTTGAAAAGACCATTTTCTATTAATTTTGTCTCAACCCACTTACCCTCCTCCCTTCTTTTGATTTCAGAGTTGTAACTATGGCTCTGCTTGGAGAACCAGAAAAAACAAATGGATTGTTAGGAGTTGTGCTGGCCAAGGACTCTGGACAGATAGATATTCAATGTGTAAAGAAGAAGTGGGCATTACCTCAGCCTGAGGAATCTGAAAAGCTAAATTTGATTTTGCTGCAGTCCTTTTAGAAGCAGGATATCTGTGTGGGTTTATTACTGCAAAATATTTATGCTTTTTTTTAACCGCAATTAAAAGATTTGTAGTATAGTTTTGTATTTGTATATAACTTGTATATATTTTAAAGAAAATGTGTATATTTTTTCATCTGAAACAATATATTTTATCTTAAAAAAATGACAGAACCAACTTTTGCTTATAGTGCTCAAAAAAATGATGAACTGTATTTCCGTATTGAAAGAATTCTAAAAACGTATATTTTCAAAAAAAAAAAAAAATATTGGAAATATATTCCTATAAATTATACTACTGTTTTTCATTATTCTACTCAGAAATAAATAATAGCAAACCTTTCTCTGGTTAGCATAAAACTGTGCTCCTGTGTAAGCAACACGAATGTATTGCAACTTGTATCTCCGGGCCTTTACAACACTGATGCTTGGTAAAGATTTCTTATATCTACCTTGAAACATCAGGTAAACAAATTTCCATTTCATGAAAAAAATGATTTGACTCCTGATTTTGTCCCTGGGGCACTACAAAAGCAATACCTGAAAGCTCAAGTTGTCCTGATATATAGTTTGGATCAAACACTAGAAGTAATGTGCTTATGACACTTACTGAAATTCTAATGTGATTTCTGATGTAAAACAGAAAACACTGACCTGTTTAATGCTGTAAATCATTTCAAAGCTCTTGTAGTGAGGCAGAGGATAGTTGTCTGTAATGTTATTCTAAGTTTTGAACATCATTGGTAAAATTTGGAACAAAATTAACCACAGAAAATACCTTTAACTTTTGTAGCCTAACAACTTCCAATTTAAAGATCATGAAGGAAAATGTGGTCAAACAGAGCAGAGATTTAGGGGGGAAAAAAGGACAATTGGAAAAAAACGTTCTAATGCATTCAGAATTTAGTGTATGTATACTTAAGCTATGTATGTTCTCCTTCTAGAGTAGACTGAAATCATTTGTAAATTTTAATTGATTCCTAGCAAAGTGTTTTCTATGTAAACTGTTACTTAAAGTGAGCAGACTCAGAGTGGCCACATGATGGTGCCAAGTCACTGCAGTATAAGAGTGCCTTACATAAACAGTGCACATCACTTAGGGAATTAAATTGTGTTCTTTTGCACATTCCCCTCTCAAAAGCAGCAGCCACAATCCAGAGGGCCAGATGAAGTACTGCTTCATCAACCCCTAAAATATGTTGGAGAGAGATGTTGGGGAATATTTTTAAATGCCTTTATATAATATGTTTATATTGCTTCCTTTCAAATATCTTATTGAAGTAACCTCAACAGTTGCAGTGTGGAAGGTATCGTGTTCTCAGTTTTAGGTTTGGTGTTTTCAGGTGGATAGGTCTGTCTTCACAGCTGCAGTATATGTATGGATCAGTGGCACTAAAAGTTAAACTAGAACAACTTTAATAATTCAGGGAGCAAATAAGAGCAAATGGTAGGTATTTTTTGCAGTAGGGTATCAGAACATGACTACTAGGACCCATACACAAATCTCTGTCCCTCTCGCTCTCATACCCACATGCATGGAACCACTGCCCTTCTCCCACCCACCCAATTTAAGGTCAAAATAAAGTATTGAAATTATACTGGTCTTCTGAGAGAAACTGTTACTTGTTATCATTTCATCACTTTCAGTGCTTACCATCCTGAATTTTTGTACTGAAGAGTCTTCTGTTCATGGAAAATGTAAACAATGGTTTGGGTTTTCTGTCCTGTGCTGTAAGCAGTCATCCTCTCCCTCTTCCTTTTCCTTCTCCTGTATGCAAAAAGGAAAGAACAGTGGTTACCTTCATACAGAAGTATCTGGCACTACCTCTGAACAGTTCATAGGTATGCTAGAAGATCCAAATAGTTTATGCTGGAGACTTGAGTGTAAGTCAGTTCCCACACTGAGCCAATGTTTCTTGCCTAAAAGACCATGTTTCTCCCTTAAGTTTCTCCCTTAAACTTCAAACTGAAGTAATAATATGACTGTATCCTGTGCTGGCAATGGCTGTCTTGAGAACGTGAGAAAAAATTTATGGAAGTTTCTGCTTTTTTGCTCATTTTCCCACTGAGTAAATGCAGACCATTAGACTGGCACTGCATGTAACCTAGCAATGGGGCTTATTGATGTAAGCATTTTTGACCATGAATATGATCAGAAAAGTAGGAAGTACTGGTATGCTGTAATAGAATGAAAGTACTCCATGCGTAAGCACCTACTATTTGTTTCAAACAAAAAAAAACACTTAATTTTCCATCACCTACTTTGAATGACTGTGAAATTAATATTGCTAGCACAAGGTATTGGATTTTTCTCGTGTTTCAGAAGCAAGTAAAAAAGTGATTAATTAAAAATGAAAAGCTGTATATGAAAGAAAACACATCCACTGTTGATTCCAAAGTGTTTTCACATTTACAGCGTTTTTCCTGGCAGCTCTGATATGTGTACATATGTGTACACATTCTACTGAATGATCCAAGCTCAGATCCAGGCTGGGCAGAAAATGGATTGACAGCAGCCCTGAGGAGAAGGACCAGGGGGTTCATGAGAAGCTCAACACAAGCCAGCGATGTGTGCCTGCAGCCCAGAAATCCAACCATGTCCTGGGCTGCACCAACAGCAGTGTGGGCAGCAGGGCGAGGGAGGGGATTGTCCCCCTCTGCTCTGCTCCTGTGAGACCCCACCTGGAGCCTGCGCTCAGCTTCGGGCCCCCAGCACCAGAAGGACGTGTACCGGTTGGAGTGGGTCCAGAGGAGGCCACCAGGCTAATCTGGTGTCTGGAGCACCTCTGCTGTGGAGCCAGGCTGGGGGAGTTGGGGTTGTTCAGCCTGGAGAGGAGAAGGCTCCAGGGAGACCTCACAGCAGCCTGCCAGGGCCTAAAGGGGGCTGCGGGGAGCTGGGGAGGGACTCTTGTTCAGGGGTGTAGGGATAGGACAAGGGGGAATGGCTTTAAAGCCATTGTAGATTTAGATTAGATATTAGGAAGAAATTCTTCACTCAGAGGTTTTGGCTGCTCGGAGGAGCTGTGGCTGCCCCATCCCTGGCAGTGCTCAAGGCCAGGCTGGATGGGGCTGGGGGCAGTCTGGGCTGGTGGGAGGGGGCCCTGCCCATGGCAGGGGGTTGGGACTGTATGGTCTTTAAGTGATATATAAGGTCCCTTCCAACCCAAACCATTCTGTGACTCTATGACCTTGATTTAGGAGGTAACAACTGGTATTGTGAAGCATTTAAAGTAGTCTTAATAATATATGTATCACCTTTGGGCAATTTTGGAATATGTGTTTTTTACAGAATCAAGCATGGTTAAAATTAACTGACCCATATAATAGAAACTTATCATTTTAATGATATAAAAGCTGAATCACTATCCACCCATATTAATAACTTTTATAAAATATCACATCTTGATCTTACGCCAGCAAATCCTGGCAGCAAGGCTGAAAAATTTTAAATATGCAAGATGCCAGAAAGTTTTGGATAAACTTCTGCTTTTATTTTCCACTTTATGAACATGCTTTGAAAGCCTTTTCTATTTAGAACATAAATATTAATATTGTTTTCATTGGATTTTGTCATCTCACAGATGGGAAAGTGAAGTTTTCAGTAGCTAAATAAGAAGTTAGCTGAGGAACAAAATTCCTGAATCAGATGGCTGATTTTTTACAACTGTTTAGAAATGCTTTTATTAATCTGTCAGCCTATATTTGCAGTAGAGCTTGGGAGAACAGAAATAGCATGGTTCTTCTTTTGTACCAGAACACTTATTTTTAATTGTACCGAAGGTGACCATCCTACCAAATGCAATTTTGCTTTAATTAATCGTGGCTGTCATTTAGCTGAGTTGTGTTGAAAGTCACAGGAGCATTGCAGCTTCCATAGCAAAGGCAAAATATTCTAATAGCTGGAAAAATTTCAGCAGAACACAGATAAATCATAAAAATAGTTATTCTTTTTAGAGGCAGATTTATTGTTTTTATTTATTTGTTTGTTTGTTTATTTTCCTGAGGGAGATGGAAATCCATGTTTATTCTAGGTGTAGAAATTGCCTGAATTAAAGCAGGCAAATCTAAAGGTTCACTGAATGACACAGGCTGTTGGAATAGACCTATCTGTAGGATTCACATAGTCAGGAAGTGACCAGAATTTGGCCATCAGTAGCATGTGCAGTGGCATGCAAACAAGGAAAATTTACCAAGATACTGGGTCCAGAAAATAGCTAATGAGCCATATTTTCATTGCTAACTTAATTTCCAATCAACCTTTTCAGTTATCTATTTACAGACGAATGCTTCTTTGTCCGTGTGTTTCTGAGCCTGCTAGGTCATGAAAAGGAAGAAGGCAAAAAAATCAGCTAACTTCTCTTCTACCAGCAGTTCCTAAAGGTTTCAGAAAGTATATTGATAGAAAATATATCACCCTAATTCCTGATGTCATATTATTCAAACTGGTGTGGAAGGCCCTACATCTTGATGTTACAACACGGTAAGTGGTGATTTGGGTGCCGCTATGTGAGAACTGAGTAGCATGCAGAGTTATTCATCTTTTTCTTTATTTAGTGCTACATGAAATGTCTGGAGCTGGACACTGGAGCTATTTAAATATGAGTCCTGTCCAGCATTATTTATTTTTTAAGAAGTCAGCAAATGCATTTATGCAAATAGAAATTGACTATGGCTGGGGAGAGGAAGAGATGTCCCCTTCCTTCCTTGTAAGGTTTTTCACAGCCTTTCCCTCCCCACAAATGCTGTGATTCATCCAGCCTTTCCTTTCTACGTTCTGCATCCACTGGTAACATGCCCACTGTACCGGTGATGAAAAGATGCCCATCAATCAGATCACCTGAGATCTTGGACTGTTGGAAGGGTTTTAATAGCTGGTACCAGGAGCTGGGGACTTTTACCTCCGGAGCAGATAGTGCATGGGCAGCTGCAATGCAGATTTCCTCTGTGTCTGACAAGATGCAATAGTGAACCAGTCCATAATGAATTTATTTATTTATTTTTATACACCACATAGACTGAATTGAAGCCAGTAGAAATCAATGGAAATTTTTCTATACATAGGTTATATTTCTTCTATAAAGACTGTGGAAAGTAATACGAAGTAAATTTCTCCCAGCAGGTCTTTATTTTTCCTGTTTTCATATACATGTGTTTATAGGCACTGATTGCTCTCCTGCATTCCCAGACACATGCTCTTTCCTCTGTGTTTGCTTTCAGAAGCTAAATTATTTTCTCCTGGACAGCCAACAGTAATACAGTTGGATGCTGGTGACTGTGACACTCGAGAGAGGTAAAAGCACTCAATCATTTTTCTGTAATTTAAAGGTGTTTTAGGTGGAAAAAAAATCTCTGAACAAGTGTTGAAGAAAATAGTTTGTAAATCCAGTAAAACGCTCAGAATGAATTGAGCTGCACAACAAGAAAAGGACTGGTGTGTGTGAGGTCGGTCTCTGCTAACCTGAGACTCTGGTTGGTCTCTCCCCACCTCGCTGCTGAGGTGCCGCATCTGCACCTGGAGATCCTTCTCTGCCCTGGGTGTGAGGGGGTTATGGTAAACACTGAGAACTGTCACATACCTATGTTATTAAGATATTTAATGCGTATGAGGCATGAGGAGGTCTAAAAGATCTGGATTTCATTTCCACCCCTCAGTATTTCCCATGTTCTGAGGAGCACTGGCCCCAGCCAGGGAGGGAAGAGGTTATACACAGCTGCTCCTGCCTGGCTGCCGTTCAGCGCGACCTTGGTGCGCCCGAGCGTTTGCAGCAAGATAAGGCCAGCTCCGAGTGTCCTGCTTTCCATCAAATCCGCTTTTGGGACGACAAGGGAACATATGAAACACAGATGTAATTGTGCCTTCTTGTCCTCTGTGATGATGCTAATTCAGGCACTCGGGGGCCTGCGCTGTGTACACGTTTTTCATTTGTAACCAGAAACATATTTTCTTCTCAAAATATGATTTATCAATCTCAGTAGCTTAGTGCAATGTGGTTCTGAGTTAAACTGGCTTTAGATAGATATGATGGGATCAGACCAGACAGACAGAGGTATTCTTCAGTGTGATTCTTCAGTAAAATCGAGGGGTTTCATTTGAGTGCAAAGAAATCTGAACTTTTGTCTTCATATGGGTTACTGACAGTGTCACATGCAGACTAATAAAAGCACCAACACTTGTACATGTTTAGAAAAATATATATGGGTCGTAGATCTAGTTGAAACTTTTTGACATTGTGCCTTTAAACTGACTGAATCTGAGCTTAAAATAATTTATATCATATTTATAAATTAAAGAGGCCTAAGTGCTCTCTTTGCATTTTGTGCTGGTGCAACCCAGTTGAAAATAGTGATGATATCCTAGTAAAAGCAGGAATAAAGTAATTTTGTAATAGTCCATACTACCCATTGACATTTATAGCATGATTATTTTTCACCTTTAGCTGAACCCTTACTTCTATTGGATTCATTAAATTTTGTAATATACTTGTTGCCTTTTTCCTCTCAGATGTCAAGTGGTTTTTGCTTTTCGGAGTCTGAAATATAACAGCCTCATTGGAAATTAATCCCATGCACAGGACAGACAATCTGTTGCTGCTGACTAGGTTTACTGCAATAAATTAAGAGCAGTTAGCATATATTATTAGTTTTCTAATGCAGCATAGCTACAGTTTTCTTAAGAGGTCTTTCCTCATAGCCAGGAGTTCTGCCAGGAGCTCACCAGCTGATAATTTCACTACCATTTCTCTTTTCTGTTGCCTGTCTTGCGACTAGGCGAAACCATTCAGCTCATCCAAACCACAGTTGTTGCACATCAGGGGTTTCATAACTTGCTTCAAACTCAAACTGCAGTGCTTTTTTTTTTTTTTTTTTTTTTTTTTTGTTTTTTGTGTGTGTGTGTGTGTGTGTGTCTGCTAGAGAAAAAAGATGTAACACAGCAGCTGGTTAGATGTGTATTTTAAAAGCCACATCTTTAATTCACTTGGGTCTTCTAAGAGACAGAAGAATGGAGGCCTAGGTAAAATGCCTGTGCCTGTGCAGAGAAGCTCTTCCAGAGGCTTAGAAAAAGGATAGTCCATAATCAGGTATTTGCTATTGTCTTCAAAGAGCAAAGTCAAACAATGAACTCTTACACTGAGCTACTTAAAGACTTAAATTACCGTGACCCTGCTTGGTACTGCAGACTTCAAATGCTGTACCTTAAAGGGAAAGAATTAAGAGAAAAAGTTAATAAACTTTCCTCATCTAAAATCATCTTTGACAACCAGTCAGGAGTCAAGTTCTGTTGTGCTGTTGAAATAAGCAACCAGGAAAACACCCTATCCCACAGAGCTTATGTGATTTGGGTGGAAGGGATTTTTGTTGATTGCTGCATTTATTTGCAAGGGTAACACGATACTCTTCAAGCCCATGCAGTTGAGCCAAAGGGCAGACTGATTAATTCCAGAGAAGTAGAATAATGACAAAAAATAAATGTGAAACCACCCTTCGAACCCTCACTTGGAAGATTAATGATTACTAAGGTTACTTTAGATATCCAACTATTTTTCACATTAGAGGACAGTGTCAAAGGGCCTCATTTAAAGATTAATTCATCCAAAACGATGGAATTTGCACTGAGTATAATGAAATTCCTTTGCTGGAATTGTTGGGGTTCGAGCCTAGAACCTAGGTTACAGAAAGACTCTGCATTACTGTATATTCCCTGAGTTTCCTCGGTTTTCAGTTTACCTGCTCAATACTTAGCATTTTGGCTGTTCAGAGAGGTCATTTCATTAAACAAAGACATCGCTACTAACATCAGGACTGCATGGAGTCCCTGTTGTGCAAACAGAAATGAAAACCACCTACCCACAATTTCAAAGACTAGTAGTTTACATTTGTTAAAGCTCCAATTCACATTCGTTTCATATTTTACAAAGAAAGGGATTGCACAGTGTTCTACATTTCATATCCTTTCATCTCTGTCTTAAAAAAAAAAAAAATCAGCCAAACACCCCAGCTGTTTAGTGTCTTCATTGGTCCATGAAGTTTAAGGTCTTTTTAAAACCTATCCATATATGAAAGTTGCCATATTTAGACAACAGATCAGTCTCATCCCATCCACATGTGCCAATAACAAATGCTGAAGAAAGAAATACAGAATAACACAGGAAGCACACTATGATGTTTTTCTTCCAAGTATGGTGTGTCTTCCAAGCTTCTGGCAATCTATGGCATAGGAATTTTCTGACTCAGATGGTAACAGATCACAGTGTTTAAGTGAAAGGAAGGCATTTTTTCCCATTAATTCATCTAATAGCTTTTTTAAAACTTTTTTTTTTTTTCCTTTTTTTGGCCTCCAAAAAAAAATGTGGTAATGTATTCCACCAGATAATTACATTGTATAAATAAACACCACTCTTTTAAGCCTACTGGCTGATCATTTGATCTTCTGATCATTCTGGAGAAGAGAAGACTGAGAGAGGATCTCCTCAATGTATACAAATATCTGAGGGGTGGGGGACAGAAGGATGTAGCCAACCTCTTCTCAGTGGTTTGTGGGGATAGGACAAGGGGCAATGGCTGCAAGTTAGAGCACAGGAAGTTCCACACTGACATGTGAAAGAACTTCTTCATGGTGAGGGTGACAGAGCATTGGAACAGGCTGCCTAGGGAGGCTGGGGAGTCTTCTTCTCTGGACATATTCAAGGCCTGTCTGGATGCCTACCTGGGCAGCCTGCTCTGAGGAACCTGCTTTGGCAGGGGGGTTGGACCCGATGATCTTTCGAGGTCCCTTCCAACCCCTACAGTTCTGTGATTCTGTGATTCTGTGATCATTTCATTCATTGTGTCCTAGACCTTGTGTGATCTGAAATGGGAAACTAGCTGGCAGGTAAATAGAGAAAGGTTTATTTCCCATACTGTCCCTGTTTATTAATGACTCCTCATAGAGAAACTCTCCCAAATTCTCATCATCCATCTTTATGTTGAGATGAGTTGTATTTAGAGCAGAATTTAGGCTCAAACATTGGCTCACTTTCAACTTGCCCAGTAGTACAATGGTGCTTTCTGTGATGGTCACACCTGAGAATACCAATGAATTGCATCTGACCCTGCTGCAAGGACACTTGTTTAGATAAGGAAGACAGATGTGTGTAGAAATCAGCCTCAAGCAGAGCCCAAGAGTTTCGAGACTGCACAGTATTGCTGTAGTCTGACTCCAGGAAAGGTCAGTATAGGAATATGTTGTTATCCTTTAAAATACAGATTCCATATTTTGGTGTGGAATAAGGTGAGTGATGTGGTAGGTCAACCAGGCTGTAGCTGACATGGCAATAGCAATCCATGTTTGATCTCCCCAGAGACACGAGGAAGGTACCTTTCCTTTAGAACTGAAGACTTCCAAAGCAGAGCAGTAACAAAGGAACGTTACAGGTAGGGCAGGACAAGCTGAGGTGAGTGAAGGGGTTACCATCCTTACGGAGAACCTGAAAAAGAGCAAATGCCCAGCAATCCAGTGGAAACTATGGGCTTGCAAGTTACAGGATCCAAATCCGCGCAAACCTCAGGAAGAGACAAGTTCCAGGTTCTTGTGACTCCTATCAATCACTCCTTTGGCATAGCTGTTGGTGTACCCGGTAAGCCTCATCTGTCAGAGGATGGGCTGTCTTTGAGCTGCTGGCTGCTTGACTGACTTTACACAGATTTGTCATTTTGACAACAATAAGTGTGTGCCCTTTTAGTGTTTTGGTTTTGAATGTCTCCAGAGAGATGTTCCATTTCAAAGTGCAAAAATAAAAACAAACGGATATCCAAGCCTGAGCTAGTTAGAGGAGGGTTGGTAGAGCCAGTGATGGGAATCGGTCCTCTGCATTATGCAGTGGAAAAGCTATGATGCTGTGGAAAGGAACAGATTATCTTTGACTTCATAGAAGACAGTAATTCAGTTTTTATTAATCATGCCTCAGCAGGCATCTTTTTCATGTAAATGATATTTATTTATTCCATAATATGACCATTTTAAATGTTTTCAGATGGAAATTACAATATCAGAGCAAGTAAAAGTAATATTTTAGCAGCTGGCAACTATTGGATTAAACTGGCACTGGGAAATTACTGGGAAATTGTTAGAAAAAACACAGTTTATTGATTGGTATTGATCAGCATTGATCTTTGAAAGTGAAAATAACGAAGAACAGTGACATCATGCAATTCCTATGAGAGAACCAAAGACAAGATATAGTTATCTTCTTTTTAAGACTCACTTTCAAATATACTTCTGAAATACTGAAGTGAGAAAGGAATATGGGAAATACTGATCAATGGAAGTTAAATATAAATGGTAACTAAATAATATATTTTTTATATATATACACACACACACACACACTTTCCTGTATCTAAAACTTAGATAGCTTATATCTAAATTTAAGTAAGCTGGAGATCAAATTTAGAGATCTAAAACCTCTATACCTGCACTCTGCCTATATATCACCTCTCTCTCTCTTTTTTTTTTTTTTTTTTTTTTAATACTTCTTTCTTTCTTTATTTATTATTGAAAAAATCAGGGCCTAGTTCTGAAGAGCTGCTTTGTAAACATCAGCTGCACCTGCTGTGTGGTCGTCATTACCTCCTGCCATGGATAAGCTTGCCCTTACCTGAGTCCTGGACCAGGGCCAGGAACTGTTGGAGTCTGCCAAGTGAGAGATGTCCCATACATGTAACGGTGAGATGAGACAGATTTAGGACTCAGCATGCTCCTACAATTCCCCAACATAATGGACTTTATGGTGATGTATTTCAAAGAGGGAGAAAAATGTTCCTCCATGATGTTTCTCAGAGCTTTTTATGACATGATCCAATTGACATGTTTCAATTGTAATGAAGTGATACTGAAGGAAGATTAGTCTCTGTAAATCTCATAAATGCCTTCATCTATGTCAATGGAGATCTAGAATCCTCTCTCCCAAACCCATCATCAGTGTGACAGACTAGGATGCTCATTATAGCTATATTTTATCTCCAGCTCTCAAATGACAGATGCAAGGCACCAGCTTTGCAATAAAAAAGTTAGTTGTGGAAAGCTGCAGAGCACAATTAGAGACAAAATATGTAATCCTGCAGTGCAGCACAATTGGCACTGCCTCAGAAAGGGCTGCGCAACTCTTCTGCTCTGCCCTTCAGCCATACCCCAGCTTGTGCTGAAACTGGTACCAAAACTCTATAGGCATATCTAGCAAAGAGGTCTCAATTGGGTTGAAAAGGCTGGCAGCTGACAGAGGGAAAATCTGCAGTGTCAGGTTTATGCAGTTCTTGATACTGGAGTTATCTGTAATATTTCTATAACTTACATCTTTCAGCAACTGAGTGAGGATCTAGTGAGCGCTCTCCCTTAGGATCATTAATGTCTCGTCTTCAAGAATGGCTGTGTAAAATTTTGGCTAAAAGTGACATGATCCAAATGAAATGAAACAGCAAGGCAAGACTAGGAGGTACATATATTTCATAAAGATTTTCCCTTGTGTGAGTGTATTTGAAATCTTTTTTACCTTACCTCCATCATGCCTCTGACAGACTGCATTACGATACATAGATTTTGTGAGGTGTGAGAAGGGACGGAACTGGTGTTACTGTGTCCCAGGAACAGAATAAAAAGCAGACACAGATTGGGGGTGTTTGCATCAAAATCACTCTGGAAGATGTTTTAACTGGCGGCCTGAGGATTGCACCCTGGGGGTGCCAAGACTGAGCATCTCCATTCAGACACCCAGCAAAACTTGGTGAAGCTTTCCAAACTCCAGATTAGTTCCTCTGTGGAAGTGATGTCTCCCAACTGGATCCTGTAGAAGAGAAATCAAAATGTACTAAAAAATTCTTAAAGTTGAATGATTTTTTATAGTATCAGACCGAGTGATCAAAGGACAGTCCTTTTACTTGAAATGCTGTTAAATACTTAGCATCTTCTGATGCACCATCACATCATCTTCCAGCATTTGCATTGACAAGAACAGAGGGAAAAAGAAAAATCAAAAAGGGCATAATAATCAGAGCAGCAGGGCTTCAGTACAGATTGGCCCTGAATTGGCTCTGAAACACAGTTATAATAGCTGGGACACTTAGAGATATTGGATTAAAACAACAACAACAAAGCACTGAACAACTAGAAATATACTCTGATCTTAGACTTAAAATGGGATTTTTTAAATATATTTTCTTTATGTGCCTCTTTGCTGTCATTCTGTAACTAGAAATCTGATTACCCATCCAGCTGAAATGAATCATTGCAATGTTTTGCCCTTGCTTAGTGAGTGTTAATGGCAACTCTAAAGGAGAAGCTCACGAATGCGGTGAACACTGTCATACTGGACAGATAAAGCTGAGTGAAACAACAATCCCCAAAGGATCAACAAGCCCCAGCAAGTATTTAGGAGTCCTTTGGGCCAAGAAGGTTTGAGAAGGAGTTTACTTATGGATATACAGCACTGCTACTGTTGCCTTGAGCTCCAGGTAAGCCTTGAGCAGTTACTTTGTGCCTTAACAGCCTGGAGGTTTACGCTCTGATGTTAAGGCAGATGCAGTAATTTACTTGGAGCATACAGAAAAGGCTCTCTGACCCTTGAACACTAGCTCTCCAATACTTTTCCACAACCTCTTCCCTTTCCATTTAGGTACATACAAACTACCAATGCGATTTTCAAGTACAGAAGTCCATGTTTGGTAAGTTATTTTTGGTTATTCCATCTACTGAAATTCATCCAGAATCCAATCTACTATGCTAGCAATGTAAGACATGATGGGAATAGTGCTTAAGCATTGCATTTCTGCTCAGCTTGTATTTCAGAGACTCAAGTTAAATCCTACTATAGTGTTTTTTTGTTTGTTTGTTTGTTTGTTTGTTTTTAATACCTTTTTTGTGTGCACATTCTAAAATTCCGAGGTATTTGTAACTCCTTTAGAGAAAACAGGTCTTCATCTTCTTCCAAAATTAACTCATTTCACCTCTTCATCAGCTTAGCACTAACTGATACCCACAGTTGTTCCCATCACAAAAACATTATTGACTTTGATTTAAAGCACTTCTGTATTTTGGCCTAAATGTCCTCACTGATTATTTTGTCAGTCTGTCACATCCATTGTGTTCTGGTCACAGCAACACCCAATGAACCAGGTTAGTGGGCAAACTGTCAGAAAGTTTGATGCTTGACTTAAGACTATTCCTCATAAAGCTCTTCTATCCTAAAAGAATTAACTGCTGAAATCACTTTAAAGTAATTTTCTGTTCCAAATTAAAGTGCATCTTTGCAGCATAATTGAGTAATTTAATTTACAGACAGTCATTATTTATGGCTTATCATTCATATCTTATAAGTAGTTTGCTGCAAACTACATTTGTAACTTTGATAGGTACATTAACATACATAATTTAAATCAATAAATTCTTAAAACTTGAACATCCATAATGGCCTACTTAGCAATCACTGTGACACCTTAAAAATGTAGTTAAAAGTACCATGATTGTCACAAAGGCTGTTTGCATTATAGCACATTTATATATCAGTTTGCAATAGTAGCAATAGCATCACCTAACATTTTGTTTAAACATATGTTTCTAGTATAGAATAAATCATCAACAGGAAGGAAGGAAGGAAGGAAGGAAGGAAGGAAGGAAGGAAAGAAGGAAGGAAGGAAGGAAGGAAGGAAGAAAGGAAGGAAGAAAGGATGGAAGGAAAGGGTAAATATTTGATGCCAGTTACATAAAGAAAAGGCAAATATATCCAAATGTGAAAAGCTGCCCATGGAGAGCTTTGGAGTGTACTGAAATTTGTCTTGACATATGTGTAGACTTAACAGACTGCAGTGGTGGTTCATGCATTAAAAAACACGGATTTACTAGCATTTGTTTTCCATTTGTCTTGTAAAGTTTTGAGCATCGTTTGAATGAAAGTACTGATTATGTTTTCAACCCCTAACTGCCATGACTGCTCAGCAGCCTTGCAAGGGGCTGCTGAAATTTCATGTACTGTATTTAATGCTCAAACAGCACAGAAACAGCTGCCTTAAAAATGCTTTATATGGAACACCACAGTCATCCCTGCTGATTGAATCAACATTTTCATGTTGACCACACAGTTATGATCCTGTGAAAATAATTAACTAGATGCATTAGAGCAACACAGCTATGCTGCTGCATGGATGTACACCAGTAGTGTAAATACTTGTGTATCCACAGAAAATAACTATAAAATACTTACAGATAAATGAAGATAAGTATAAAATTCTAGCAGCTCTATCCTGCTGTAGTTCTGTATGAATGCTGGGGATGAATCAAAGTGTGAGGCACTGACACATCAGGATGTATGGATGGATGTTCGTAGCCTTGAAAAGGCAGGAGCTCAGGAAGGGGCTGGGATCTGGGCAAGATTTGTCTTGATAGGCAGTGTGCAAGATGAGGGACACAGCAAAAGAAGAAACCTCTTACATCATCACATTAACCTTTTCTGACCCCTCTTTCTGCAGGCAGACTGGCTGTTCACCGTTCCTCTCTGGAGCACGCATTGTAATTTTATATATTTCAAATATATTTCATATATTTGTTTGCTCCAGCAGCATGGGAAATTACGTCTAATTCCTCAGCATATCATTTTGGGCTGTCATGCTCTCAACTGGACAGTAGTCTTCATTGTTCACACTCATAATTTTACAACATTTTTTTTAGTTTCATCCTATCATTCTCTCCCCCTGCCACCTCATTGTGCCAGCACCTTGGATACCACCACCCTACCCATCAGGCTGGCCCAAAATCTGGCAGGTGCCTTTCCACAGCATCCTCCAAACAAGCTCACAAGCAGACTGTCTGAAACCCTCTAAAACAAGGGTGTTAGAGGGCTTCCTCTCCCATAGAGCAACAGTGACAATAATCCATGCTGGCACTATTTTGGATCTTGGTTATTTCAATGCCTGTTTCTTTGGCCTCCATCAAAATATGTAAATAAATATGTCATCCAGAAAAACTATTACTGAGAATCCGGATGATGCAACATTTTTGAGGTAAAACCTTTATGATGATATAAAAAGACAAATAAAGCAATCTCTCTCTGAGCTTACATATCTGATATGCCAGTGACACATGGACTGTTCTGTGGGTTTTGTCCACCTAGATGTAAAGCTGGGGCTTTCAGCTTGCTGCCAAATTCCACAAAAGAAAATCAGTATTTTTCAATACTCAACTCCAAAGATAACAAATCCATGTCTCACTGTGAATCACTAACAATTCCAGAATTTTCTAAATGTTAGGCTGACAATGCCCAATATTTTTTTGTGTGTGTGTTTTAGTTTTCTGCCATTTTCACATCCACAAATACAAATAAGTTTTCTCCTTCTCAGCACTGATAAAGTAATGCATGCTAGCCATGGAGACATTAGCGATGTCTCAAGACAACAGCCTTTACTCCAGTTAGTAGAGTGTGGTTGATTCTCACTTCTCCCTGAAATCAAGCCATAAAACACATTTTTATTTTTAAAGAGAGTCAGTTCATAAGAAAATAAAATAAAATCCCTGGCAGAGACACTGTTTGTCAAGCCTTGAGGTCTCCAGCATTTTATTAGAGCTCAGTCTAAAAGTGTTGGCTACAAAGATTTATGCTGAGGGTGCTGAAAACAATCTTCAGAGAAGAATAATAGTGCCATAAATGACAGCGCTGTAACAGCCTGCCTGCTACATTCGCTGGGTAGTTGGCAGTAGTTAGAAAAGTAACAGTGATAAGAATTGTGCTGTTCATCAAAGTGACACTTGTTTACCTGGACATAAGTGGTGACAAGAGAAGGACCAGTGATGGGGTGTGATCCTTATATAGTGGGCTGGCGGGGAAGGCAGGCAGGCTGGAGTGGGAATCTGGAGCTTTCTTGCTGTGTGAAGCACATGGGGTGTTTCATCCCTTTGAGTTTTAGCTCTGATGCTGATGAATTTACCAACAAATTAGGAACCTGAGATATCTCTGGTCCTTTGGTCAAGAGAAAAAATACTTGGAGCCTGAGACTCACCTACAACCACCCAGAGTCTGGTATCACTCAAAGGTCTCTTTCAGGCCCCCCTGGACCTGCCTGCTTTGCCTGCAGGCTGCAGGCACCCAACTCTAGGCCTAAATCAAACTCCCAAGCACCCAGCTCTGGAGCAGGAGCTATGTCCCACATCAGTCTGCCGTGACTTGGCCGTGCCTCATGCCTGAAACTACAGCTAGCTAAGGTCTTTTGCACGTGGGGCACTGAACAAAGCTTGAAAGTCTGAAGTTCAGAACGTACTCTTGCTCGTTTTTCACCAACAAATGCCTAATGGCACTGCATGAAGGCTGGTACAGACTACTGCTGGACCACAGGAGTGCTCCTGCTGTGCTCCTTTCAGCTTGAACAGTAAGCAGTAGGTGCCTCGTGAGAGACTGGATGTTGTCCGCTCAGCCTCACAGCTTCAGGAGATGCGTACGTTATGGAGATGACACAGATATCAGGCCTAGGCACTTAATGGGACTAAGGAATAATTCTAGCGGCTGAAGGAACTGGGGTGGGTTCATCTGGAGAAGAGGAGGCTCAGGGGAGACCTTATTGCTCTTTACAAATACCTGAAAGGAATCTGTGGGGAGCTGAGGGTTGGCCTCTTCTCACAGGTAACTAGCAATAGGACCAGAGGGAATAGCCTCAAGCTGCACCAAGAGAGGTTCAGGTTGGAAATGAGGAGACATTTCTTCTCAGAAAGAGTAGTCAGGCATTGGGACAGGTTGCCCAGGGAGGTGGTGGCATCACCGTCCCCGGGGGTGTTCAAGGAAAGGTTGGGCATAGTGCTGAGGGATATGGCTTAGTGGGTGACATTGGTGGTAGGGGGATGGTTGGGCCAGATGAACTTGTAGGTCTTTTCCAACCTTAATGGTCCTATGATTCTATGAATTTGGCTCTGTTTGCAGCATTCCCATTTGTTAAAATGTTGATAAAAGATCAAAAGCATTGACATAGCTGTAAAAATGTAATGCAGAGCCAGAGTCCAATGGCTGTCATTACAGCAGATCTTATAGACCTTTTCTCATTCAATTGGCATGGAAGGCACCCTCTGGTACTACACTGCCCCGTGGGGCATCCTTGGATTTTGGACAGCACTAGCTCTGCCTATGTGTCTTCGCTGCTGGAAAGGATATGAGGCTTTTCAGGGTAGTGCCCTTCCTGAGGAGGAGGTGGAAATCATCCTCTATTAACTAGACCCGTCGAGGAGGGATTATGCAGGAAATTATGAAAAATACAGATAAAGTGCATGCATAAGTGGTAATACTCTTCAATAAATAATAATATCCTAAAATATATGTTGCTGATTATTCTGATAAGGTAACAATTACTGTTCTCTTTATAATGCACTGCTCCTCCAGCTAAGTAAATAGAACAAGCTAAGCATCACTTGCCTGCCATCCAGTATAGAATAGGAAGGGGTCAGGACCTGAGAGGAGAATTTTAGTTGCTTGGAAAATATACAGATTGAAATGCTCTAGCTCTTCTATTTTTTTTTTTTTTTTTTAAATCTTATTCTTTTAATAACAAGCCAGTCTCTTTATGGCTTTTTCTAAAAATAAATGTGTTCAGGCAAACAGTGCCGGGTGTAAGCTGGAGGTCTGCCTGGCTCCCAGTCCGTGTGAGGTGTGAGTCCCAGATGACGATGCTGGACTGCTGCCAGGCTACTGCAAGTCGTGCCTGAGTGATGGTGACTGCCTCCAGCACTGGCTCTTTCCAGCAACAACGGCATTATTTACAGCTATGCGCGCATTTCCAGATGGGTCTGGAGGGTGAAAAGCAGTAGCAGTTACACTTGCATTGACTGAAGCAGTCCTTTTTAGTTTATGATCCTTGCAAAGCGTCTGGTGTCTCTGTTGGATTTGGCAGGGGAAGGGCTCGTTTTGGGAGAGGGGTCCAAGGTCCCTGGCCCCTGAGAGGAGGTGTGCTGAGGCTGCAGCTTATCTCTCTGCATGCAGGAAAAGACTGTTCTCTTTTTTTCCCCTTTTTAGCAAGGCTAAAATCAGCTCACAGCTTTCCAAAGTTTTGCAGAAGAGTGAAATAAATTTGTATCTACACAATAAAATTTAAAGCCTTGCTTTGCGTTATTAGTTCTATAAATCTCTCCCTTTTAAAAACACTGCTACAGGGAAGACACACAGGACTAGACAGCTGGCTTCTAACTTCATCTGTCAGCAAAAAGCCTATTTTTTTGGTAATATTAGAGTAGCATAACACAATTCCCTTGGTTTCTCTCACTTGCTCATAGGTGGAACCCTGCCACTTGGAGCCATTCCTCTCCCAGGTGGAACAAAGCACTGCAAAAATGATCTTTACAGAAGATCCTACAGAAATTCTGATCCTATTAAATGGAGCAAGGAAGAAGGAGGTATCTTCAACACCTCTTTTAAGAGAGGATGAACTGTCCCCTCACATCTCTTCACCATGGAAAGCTCTCTCATCTTAGGATGGGTAAAATCAGAGTCCCCAATCCAGAGGCCAGGTTGCATTTGTGAAACTCTAATAAACATGGACAATATCTTAATAACAAATTACTTTTATTTAATTTTCCAATACCTTCATGGAAACCAAAAGGTCAGGATAATACCAAGAATAATGAGGATGTGGCCTTAAATTGCCAGAATGCTACTTAACAGCTTTGGACAGGCTGGAAAACAGAGATAATAATTGTCTCAGTGAACATCAACATGGAGAGAAACTAAAAGTCGGGACTAGCATATGGTTGCTGCACAGAGGTTAATGTACCCTCTACTCCACAAAGCTCCTAGGAAATATGTGTTATCCCAAATTCAGACTACCAGATTGGGTACCAGATTTCTGAGAGATGGATGAAAGGGAGTCTTTTTTTTTAGTTTTTCTGCAAATGTAGCAAAGAGAGTGACTGTATAGGTCACACTGGAAAGACTTCTGGAATCCAGAAGTACAATTTGAAGTCAGTTCCAAAGATTTTCATCTACATCAGTGAGATCATGATTTATGCCTTTCTCTAAAACTTCTGTGTAAGGGACAGAGAGTGGTGTCCCACAGAGACAGGGCCTGCACTTGGTGATTGCTGATGGGGGACCATTTCTGGAGCTGATCAAGGGAAATGAAGTCACTTTTACAGAGTGGTTGCTAAATTTCAGCTAGCCTCACTTCTCACATACAAATCCTGGTCATCTGGGTTATTCATGTGTGTGGGTCAGAATTCAGGTCCATCAAAACTCAGAAATGTTTTTTTCCTTTGGGAAAACGGGGTTAAACAGAGTGAGTGCTTTGTAAGTTCAGATAAAAGTACATGATTTGCTGCTGGTGAACATGGCATTTGCTCATCTCTCTGGGGATGGTACTTGCTGACAGCCTGAAGTTATAAATGAAATGATTTGGCATCCTGGCCACAGTTTTGCTGCACCTACCTATCACACAGCCTTAATGATGCATGATATGCTGCCGAGAGCTGAAATTCTTCCCTCTGCTGAAAACAAGGCATAGACCAGCCCACTCCTTTTCAGCTCTGTCTCTTTAACCACCCTGCAGTACAAGCTGAAATGAAGCATCCTTTTAAATGTCTTTTGACATTTTCTATTACAAACACACTATGGTGCTCCTGCTCCTCACTGGTGTCTGCACAATCTGTCCATCTTCTTCTTCCATCATACACACTCTCAGGGACCAGGTAACTGGCACATGATGCTGTGTGCTCCTATGGCAGAACAGAAATAGCCAAAATATGCAAGAAAAGATCATCATCCCATCAGCTGTCTTTGAAGACTAGTGATACTATAGGAGGAAGAAAAAATGAAGGAGCTCAACACAAGCTACTGAGGATGAAATCATTGTAGAGTCAGGGAGTGAAGTTAAGCCTCATTTGCTTTGGCTGTCAGTTCTGTGTATGGTTTACATACAACAGATGCACATACATACGCACAAATATATATATATATATATACATATATATATATACATATACAATGATGTCCACTGTGCAAATGCCAAGTTGAACACAAACACCATTTCAGGTATTTTTGTTGTCATTGTAACAACTGATTATCATTACAATTTGAAAAATTACTAAATCCTGAATGTTTGCACATTAGTACTAGGGTGTCACAATCAGTGCTTGGCTAGGCTTGCTCTGCGCTGCACTTCAGTCACATTTTTAAAGCACAGTGCATCAGTCTGCATAAAAAGTCGTTTGGGTAGAAGGAAGGCAGAACACATTTTTCTCCAACTCCTTCTGAGCCCTCAGAGGCAAGCTGCCTCTCTTGGCATGAATCCAGATAAAGATTCACCAAACCCTTGGTAAATGTAAACTTAGTTGACTAAGGGTGGATTTAAGCATACGCTTGAAAACAAATCTGTGCTGCAGGACGTGGCTGAACAGTTGCTTGTTCTCCACTGCTCAAGAGCTGCTCTCCGGGATCTCTGCTAAATGGCCTTGGTTGTTCTCTCCCCTCAAGAGAGTATAGCTGCTTTTGTACATTGGTCACTGATCATATCCATCCCGCATGTAGAGCAGGAATTGCTGACAGCTCCAGCCTCCGGTTCCAACTGCATTTCCCCCCCTTGGGCTCTCTGGCCTGTGCCAGAGAGGAGCCTGAGCATGAGCCAGAAGATACTTTGCATGGACAGTAAGGAGACCACAGTCTTGGTGCAAATCTGGCTCTTTCAGCATGACAAAACAGACCAGGGTCAGCAAATCTGTATAATTCTGACCAAGCTAAAGTCTTCTGGTAAGCCTCTCATTGTACTACTGCTGGGAGCTGTGGTGGCAGTTTGCATGGACTATTCCCAGAAGAAACAATACTGCTCAGCTCTCACAGATGGGCAGTACTCAGGGTTAAAAATACCACTTAAAAACAAAGCAGCTTACAGATGAAAAATAACCTAAGCATTTGTCTCTTTTCAAACAAGTACAACTAGTCATAAATACTGAGCATGTGGGCGTCCTCGCATCAGAAGAACTGTTCATATTATATCCTCAACTGCAAGCAGCAAAGCAAGTTTCAGCTCCTTTAACTGATTGTTTACATACTCTTGGACTGTCCCAAATGTGCTGAGACAAGTCAGGTGGTTTCAGCTAATTCATTTTATTTTGCAATTAACATAAGCAAAAAGCAAGTGCTGGCTCAGCACATCATTGGAGATCGAGCAGCACAAAGTGGTTGTAGCCCAGCTCCTGATGATTACAGGACATCCCAGAGGAAAATACAGCAAGGTCAAGCAGAGAAATGTGAAACCATGGGGTGTACAGTTGCAATAAATTTTCCTTTTGCCGATTCTATTTTTTTCTTGTTACAGCAAAGAGAGAGGGAGGCTAGTTTAAATTTTGCTGTGTAGGTTTGCATTTTTTTCAGGTCTTCTCAGCTTTTGATTAAGAACCAGGTGACCTCATACTTTGTATATGTACTGAAAGATATCAAGATATTTCTTTAGGATCTTATTTATTTATTTTTTTTTTTTCCTTTACAATTCAAAAGTGCAGTAATTGTTTTTTAAATTAAAATCCATTCTGTAGTACTCTATTGTGTCTGGCTATTTTCAAAATACTTTTATCAAGGTTTCTTAGATTTATTGTTGCTAACTGACATCAGCAGCAATACTTCCTATTAAATTTGCTCAATTTCTGCTCCTGCTATGTTGTTCCAGCATTGGAATATCTACTAGAGCCCTTGATAGTATTTTGTCTGTCAAAGTGATGTTTACAATTTCACCTTAATTTGCTTAACTTGATTTCATGTATTATTTTTAGTGATTTACATCATCCAGGCACTATCTTACCAAGCTGACCTCTGAAGATTTATAATATTTAATTACAAAAATAGCATCTCATACCTCATAAACAATGTCTGTGCCTCAAAATTTTAAAACAGTAATTTGTAAATAGTATATGGGGACTCTTGTTACATTGTCTGTAGCAATTGAAGTGGAGATAGATACACTAACCTCTTGAACATCTCTCTTTAAAGTCTAAAGGCTATGAAGATCTTAATACATGAGGGTAAGTAATAGAAAAGGAGAGTGATTAAGGTTTGTACCACTGTATGTAAAAATCCTGAAAAATCGTGAAAAGGCAGCCTGGTAAAGAATTAAAGGATAATGGCATACTTAGTGCCAGGCAGCATGTTTTGCACTGAGGGTTGATCAAACATCATACCTGAGGGAAACTGCCATGAACCATCAGTTCACATATATAAGGCAGACAGTTGTGTGGTGATGGTAAGTGTGGTACCTTGCATTACTATTTCAGCAGATGCATCTTGGCTGGATATAGGGGTGGATAAGCCTCAGGCTGAGTATTTTGGACGCAGTGATCCAACAGTGCAGAGCTGCAGGTGCTAAAAAGGGGAGGAGATGTGAGAAGTACATAAACCTGCATGGAGCTACTGCATAATTTTCATGAGCACATGATGGGCTAATAAGGGAGCTAAGGCAGATCTCCAGGGCTTTTTAGCTCTTGCTAACTTCCTGAAGTTATTGCAAATTCAGTCACTACTTGCAAAAGTCGGTAGCTGGTTACGTTCAAAACAAGAACCTGGTGGTATGGTGTAAGGGCCCAATATTGTTTTTCCCAAGCAATGAAAGTACTTCATAACTACCATGTCTAGTCAGATAAACTTTTACAGACTCCGGAGTTTCAGGTTATCCAATTAGTTTAAAGCAAGGTTGTGTTCCCACATCTGAAAGTGTTGGAGTTATTGCAGACGGTTCACAGCTAAACATCCTCCAGTCTGAAAGGTATCCAATCCAGATGTGAGAGGAAAACCTCGTTTCTGCTGAAGATAGTGGAAAATTTCTCACCAAGGCCAATGATGGTAAGATTTCAATTTGAAATTTGTGAGATAACCTCGCACCATCTAAAGAAGAGTCATTACCCTGAAGGTGCATTTCTACTCCATGACATGACCGCTGCTGTCCAAGCTGGCATCTTCAGCTGGGATACCAAGGGATGTGTCAGTCCCATCAGTTTAGGAAGAGCCCTTCTCAACCCATCTATCAACACTAATTTCATAGGAACTGAAGGAGTGGGCTGTGATTAGAGTAAATGTTAGTTGCAGGGAGGTACAGAATAGGCAACCTTTTCATGTCTACTTAAACTTGCTTGAAGAACAGCAAGCAGATTTCTCAACATCTGTCTAGACACTGGTACTGCTTGAGAGTGAGAGCTAGTGATCTTCCCTAGAGGTTTTATGATTTACTTATCATGTTACCTGCTGAGTGGGCTGGACTCTCTTCTGAGATACCCTGTTATAAATTCAAATAAATTATGAATAGAAGGAATGGGAAAGGCCTGCTCTTCCATTACCCTGCTCTGCTTCTGTAAGAGAAGCACATCTTTAGCAGATGTATATCTAAAAGATACACATGACGTATAATCCAAGACATATATCTTAATGTATATTCACGTGTTGGAGATTCTTTCATCTCCCTTGGTGATCTACTCTAGGCTTTATCAGTTCCTGCAGCACACATGCTTTCCTAAACCAATCTCCTATGACTGCAAATGAAATTGATTCCATATGGTTTTACATTGTTGGAAATGGGAAACTGTGAATTATCTTACTCTGTAACAACCCCTGCATGTGTATGAAGACTATTATTCTACAACGAATAAAGGTAATTTTTCCAGCTTTTTCTAAGATGTTAATGAATGTTATATATTTTGTTATTTTATTTCTCTCCTCTAAACATTTTCCCATTCGTCTAGGGCATTAAGTGAAATGTCCAGAACAAAGTGCTGTTCTACAGCAACAAATCCATTACATAAATTAAGCTGTATAAAGGGAATGAAAAGCAGAATGACTTGCACTGAAAATAAAATTATTTCAAAATGCCGTTATTTATTCCCATCACTACTCTCACTGAGTACAGACCAAAGCAAAACTGTCACAGATAGATCCACTGCCAGTACCATTTAATTTATTATAATTTAAAAGATGATTAATAAAATAGTTATCCTGTTTTTTCCTTTGTCTTCTTACTGTTCCAGTCCAGCAAGAAGTTTCCCTGGCATTAGTTTGGCCCGGTGGTATTATTCGGCTCCTGCTGTGGAAAAAGGACCAGTCTCATTGGCGACCATTTAATCCTGATTTATTTTCTACCCTAAATATCTTTCAGGTATCATAGCCTTCAAAGACAGACTGAAATGCAACATCTCTCCATTTTAATATCTGAATGTCTTCCAATAGCCCACAGGGTGACTGGGCTCACATCTGTACCTAGCTTCACTGGGCAGCTGGGAGCTGATGTGACACCTGGTATAACAAAGCAGCGAGGAAAATTGAACACAAACACAGCGTCCTCCCAAAGAGTAATTGCTGTTCAAGATGAGGGCAGATTTTCTCTGATTATTAGAATATGTAACTGGAGCAAGAGATATATCCTTCCCTCTCTGGGTTAGCACTTAGTCTCCACAGCTGCCTGCCAAGAAAGACATTTAGTTTGAGATTGCTGATAGCATGAAGGAAATTTTCATTTCCCTTTAAGTACAGAAATACTGCTGTAGGACTGAGACTTTGAAATATGCGAAAGAGGCTTACGTGTAATGGGACAGAAGCACTCTCCAGCTGTGGAATTGGCCGAAGTTATGAAATAGGAAGTGCTTGTTTTAAAGTGTGTGAGACATTGTGCTGGCTTGCAGCATAAAATATGCATCTTCCCCTTCCTGCAGGCCTGCACTGTGTGCTCATGACTGAACACACAGTTCTTGGCCACTGTGGAAAGAAGCTGTCTGGATAACAAAGGAAATGGAAGATTTGCTACTAGGCAGAACAGTCACTTCTTGCTCAGCCAGTTGTCCTTAATGACACCGGAGCATGCTGTTAGGATTGATGCAGTGATGTTCATGAGGAAGGAGCACTCTAAAATTCAGTGCTCAACTTTTGACAGTCCATCCCAAGTAATTATCGTGTCAGTGGATGAAGGGCAAATAAAATTTAAAACTTTTCAGGGAAATTAGGATAATTCTGAAAAGCTTTCTTAAATGCTGTCTCATTCCAAACTGAATAAATCTTGTGGACATCACATTATTCAGACCTCTATGCTCCTTTTCTCTCCCATATATTTACACTATTGGTTAAGAGTATGGTTGAAAAGCCAGTTTAAAATTCAGCTTCATTTGCCATTCATACTATTACCATGCAAAAACACAATCAGGTTCAGGCCCAGGGCCCTGGGCACCTGAGACCCAGGGCATCCTGAAGGATACTTCTGCATGTTCTTCTTGGCAGGTTGGGCTTGGGTTTATGCGCTCAGAGCTGGAAGGAAAAGCTCACAGCTGAATTTGCCAAAACCACTGAGAACAAGCCTGAGTATGGAGCAAAGTGATCCCAGCATAGACCCTGTATCAGGGAGAGCATCCAGCAACACAAGGGGACAGTGGCAGAGACAGAGTGACAGAGACAGAGCACGGAAATTTGCTCTGCTCTCACTGGTAATGCAGAAGCACCTTAGTGCTCTCTGGTGTGCAGAATACATAAACTTGAATTTCTCATTGCTTTCTACCACCAACCATGAAAAATGTTGTGAACTATCATCTCCTCAAAAGCATTTTAAATGCTTTTTCTTTTTCCTGTACCATCTCTTTAAGTAAGTATATGACAGAAAAAGCAGAGGAAGAGTGCAATATAGAAATTAGAGTTTAACATTACTATTCTGTGATTCTGTGAAATGATAGTGAATGCTACCCAATGGAACAACTCCTTACAAAAGAGTATAATCTGCTGACTTGATAATCAACGTGACTGTAAACAATCTCCACGTGAGCATGAAAGAGCACATGCACAGAGCATCTTTGGAGCAGAGAAGCCAGTGCATGGGTTGGTGGTGCTGAGCTCTAACTCGGAAGAGAAATCCTCCAAAGTCAGTAAAGCAACCAAAAGACGAAATGTGTTCCCATCTCATGGCTACAGAACTGTATACTTTGCATTATGTGCTCTGGAAGACTGTCTGTTAAGCGTTGTATTA
Organism: Aythya marila; assembly: GCF_965140915.1. NCBI lineage: Eukaryota > Metazoa > Chordata > Aves > Anseriformes > Anatidae > Aythya > Aythya marila. The sequence goes on from NC_139043.1 coordinate 10,616,894, forward strand.
CTTCAGCTGTGCTGGGAGATATATGCTCTGTTTGCTACATCCAAGAGCAAGCTATAAAGTATAACAAATAAAGACCAGCCATTAAGAAGGCACTGACACTAGTTTAGTTTAAATTAGGGAGTAGTCAAGTTATGGCAGTGATACAGAACATATTCCTACAAAAGATGAGGCTATCTCTCTGACTGCAGCAGGGCTATCCTTTTACATTTCTTTGTGAGAAAAGCATACTAATGCAAAATACTGCTTGGCCCTCATAAAACTGTACTCCATCTCTGAGTGCTTTATTTATGGGATATGAAGTTCAATGACATTTTAAATGCTTTTTCTTTGGATGGTAATAATGATCTAATGATTATTTAACCATTTTTCTCGAACAGTCCTTTATTTAGGAAACTGAAATATGTGAAAAATATTGCCATGTAAATGTCAGTGAAAGTAATTAAGCAGAGAGGAATTTAAGATTATATCACTTGTTCTCTTTTTTCCTCTCTTTGTAAGATGTTAAAAAGCAAGTAGAACTCTGATGTCCTTGGAAATATTATGAGATGAGAATATGGCATGATTTAAGAAGTATTTTCCATTTCTTCTACTGCAGTTGCCGCATGGAATTTCTATAAAAATTCAAAATGCAGAACAAATGAACTGTACACTGGAGTCTTTAAATGTAATTTAATGGCGAATAGACATGTCTGAGTGTAAACTCCTATCTCCATTATACCAGAAAATAGTTTATCAGGGGACTGATAGTCTGAAAGATCTTGACCACCACCAAATAAAAAGAAAAAAATTTCTAGCTGCTAAGCATGTTGCCAGATGACTGTGTGAACCTCTGTTAATGGAAGATTTTTAGTAGAGATGAGGTAATATGCCTTAAAAAATGGTTTATCAAGAGGGGTCCTTCAGTCTTCCTGCCACAACAATGCTGAAGTAACAGTTTAGGCTCAGATAATCCTTGAGAACAGAGGTTGCAAAGCAGTAGATTTCTTGAGGTTTCTTACAGCAGGTTCTCTTCTATTGACACCCTGATTCTATGATTTATTTACAAAAACAGTCAAATTAAGTAGGACAAATTAAGATTAAAATACGACAAGGCAGTACCCTCTAGAACTAGAACAAAAGTCCTGATCTTCCAGATTTGTTTCAATTTTTATTTTGTTTTGTTTTAAGTTCAGTGTGGCTATCACCGAAAAAATCTCTTTCTCTTCTTGCATATTTATGCTAATTCCAACATCACGGTGTTGATGTATCTGTATGCTGACTCATTTTTATATACACCGTGCTCTCTTCTCGATGAATTATCTCACTGGTTAATTTTCTGTACAGCAGCATATATTTCATTAGATGTTTTTCCCTCCTGCAGAGGTAGATATCTCTGAAGAAACATTTATCACTGATTACTGCAGAAAACATTCTTGAACTGTGAGCTGTATACTGAGTTTCCCTTTCCTTTGATTTTTTTTTTTTTGTTGTTTATTTTTCCTCTTTTCTATGTAAAAGTCCAAGGTAAAATCCCCTATGTGGCCCTTCACTTAAGTACAATTAATTATTAGTTTCAACTCTTTTCCAGCTATTGAAGATGCTGCATTATTTTATGAATATTTCCATAATTGAGACAATGCTACAACTTGTTTTTATCTTGAATAAATTGCAACTAAAGAGGCTTTACTCTATTTAAATAGATATTTTACCAAACAAAAAGAAATTAAGAAACCAGCTGTTGTATGCAGTGTTTTTCCATGGCAGTTTGTAAATTGGATATTTTGAATACACATGTATACTATACACACACATACATATGAATACATATATATACACACATATGTAACTAGAAGTAGAACAACATTCTGTATCAGGAACTTAAAGGCTGGTGCTTCTGTAGCTGTTCATGGAAACAATATTTGAAATATTGTTACTTTGGTGCAGAGATATTTGCATGGCTTCAACGGATAACAGACTTTATCACATCACTCTAGCATACGGGCTACAACTTTCTTGCTAAGTGTGGAGCATCCTGAATCATGAAGAGCACGAGTTGGCTGTTCGTTGTCCTTTGGGAAAAAAGTGCCAGGGTTTGGAGTGGCGCAACCCACTGTACACACAGATTGGAGTCCAGTGAAACAAAGTCACTGATGGTATGCTGCAAGTAAAATTCCATCACTCTTCTTATTTATTTATTTATTTATTTATTTATTTAGGTTATTTAGTATACATCTTCTCAGCTGCTCTCTTCTCTGAAGTGTCTTCGTGTCATCAGTGATACCTATGTATCCATAAGGATGAGTTTTTCTCTGGGGTTCCAGTCATCTTCTGGCATCCGATATTTATGTCTCTCCATGATCACAGTACCAGACTTCTTGCCTTGCCAAAGGGCTTGATCAACAAAGTTGCTGAGAAGTTACACTTCACCAACAGACATGACTTGCTTGGTGATGAAACTCGACTGTCATTTTCAGGATATTAAGAAACATATCTTCATCTTCAGCAAGGACCTGGTACATAATGAGCCACTTAGGACCAGTGAAAAGTTCTATGAGCTTCAGAATAAACAAACAATTCATCTCCTTGCTCTGTATCCTAGCCATGACTCTGGACAGCCCACTCCCACACTGCTGAAATGTTCACCTCCTGCCTTCGGTACAGTAGGAGTGTCTCTCACCCTGTGTTTTATTTTGACTGCCAAAAACTTTTAAGGCCAAGGACAAAAGGTCTTCTTTCTGTATGATTTTCTGTGAGTGTATTTTATTCAGTAGTTTCAAAACTCTACATATTTTATAAACATTAGCTGGATTTATCGCCTATGACTTCATGCTTCTTCCAGGAATTAGCTCTTTGAAGTGCTTTCCCAGAGAATATTGCAACTGAGATATGTCTATTCCATTGTAAACTTACTGACATTATCTTTTCACATAGATAATTTGAACATTTCCCAGGCTGCTAGGATTTAAACACATCCCATAAGCATGAACCAGATCAGTATAAGGAATAGGTATCCCTGACCTGCTTCCATGCTTTACAGACTCCAAATCCTAAGGTTTCTAGCAAAGAAGGTGAATGAGTCAAGCTAGTACCTACTCTAAATCCAGCGACTTGCTCCAGTGGCTATTCTATCCAACTGCAGATGTCATTGCTCAAGAACATGTTGGTCCTCAGTGTAGAAGTACTCAACAAGGATGGAATTGTCCAAGGAACTGATAAACATGGAATTTCTTGAAGATCTATAATGTCCCATGAAAATAAAGATGGTCCCATGGCTTCCTGTTTTCATGAGAACAACAAAAAGGAGAGAGTCCTGCAGGCATAATATTTCTGTCATTTCTGTTGGTGGCCAACTACAAAAAGAGCTCTAACTACACAACACTGAGAACCTATTTTGTACATGTTGTGGTTTAACCCAGCCTGCAGCTAAACACTGCTTCTCTGTCCTAACTGAAACCAGTACAGTACAGCATTGACTTGTTTTCCTTTAAACAATTATTTAGATAATTCAGCCACATACATGTACATAAATGCTGTCATTCTCTCGCTTAAAGGTTAATGCCAGACTACAAATTGAGGCAACCCTTTATCCTTCCTAGTGATGCTGAGCCATTACACTGAAATGGAAAGAGGGGGTCTTGAACCAGTGTTTCTTGTTGATGAGTAGTCTCTCTGGGGTATGGTTACAACCACCAACCTCAGTCAGTGGTCTTTAGCATGAAAAACATGAGTACCAGCAGGAATTGGGACTGGTGACTGGATTAAATAATGAACAACAATTAATCATTCATTATAAATTATTTAATTAATAATTTTAATTACTTTGCTAATGCCTTGCAAAAGGAAATGATGAAATTCCCTTGTAGAGAACAAGAAAAGCTGATTCTCCCTGTCTCTAGATGGCTCTTTGAAAGTAGTTGTTCGAAGGTGACTGACACCCTAATCTGTATTTTAGGTTAAAGAATAAAGGGAATATTGACCTATCTTCATGATTCTGACCTTAAGAACTAAATTAACAACACAGATTCTTGTGCTTTCAGTCACTACCTCGGCATACCTTCTGCTTCTTCTCTTGGTGCCTGTGGTTTTTGTGTGCTTTGTCTGCCATTGTAGAGATAATCATAGAACACTGTATCTAATTGCAAGAAATAATGAAAAGACAAAACCAAAAGACACAGTACTAGGCTTTAACCTACTTTGTCAGAACTAGGTTAAAGGTTGGATGATCTAGATGATCTTAAAGGTCTTTTCCAACCTGAATGATTCTATGATTAATAGTATGATATTGAAATGTGCTTCTGGGACTGAACAGTTGAGTAAGATGGCAAGCTGAATAAATTAATTAAAACACAGTCACTTTGCAGGGCAAAAACACTCCTTAAATGAGAGAATAAATATCACTCAAAAGTTAAAGAAATTTGGTTTAAGAGTCAATAGAATATGTTCTTTTTACCTCAAAACACATACACAGAAAATAGAAAACTGAAAAACGTTCATATATTTGAAAACTGTTAGGAATTCAGTCTTGAATTTTATCCCAAATACACTTTAACATGGATTTTTTACTTGTGTAGGTGCCCTTTGTGTTGTTCTTACTGATAGCACCATTGTTCCCACAAAATATATTACATTTTGTCCTTCTTTAATGATTAATCACTCCAATTTCCTATTAACAAAAGCAGCAAGTGGGATATTAGTTTCTTTCCCCCCTGATGATCAGAACATTTTAAGCAGTTTCCTTACAATAGACAATATGTAGAAATAGAGACTGGTTACTGTGAATTGCTGCTATGGATACAAGATTCTTGTCTTTGTCACTGTTTTAAGGCTACATGGAGTGCTTGTTAGCATATTAACCAAAAGGCATTTAACATTAGGTATAAGTACAGTGCATTAAACAATACTGCCCATCTTATTTGGTTGAAGTCCATTCTGCAGAAACAAATATAAAAAGGTCTGTTTTCCCCCCAAATTATAAATTAAATACAATTATAATTTATATCAAATTATTATAAAAACAAAAACTAAGATATACAAAACCACTAGTGTAGATGTTAATATAAGCTGACGAACAGCCTCAGAGAGTGGATAAAAATGATCAGAACTGAATAAAGAATCATTTCACATACATATAAACCCTTACCCACAATATATCAAATATTTTCAAATAACTTATTAAACAAAACTTGGAGGAAATGAGCTTCTGATATTCTTTGTATAGTGATCCTTACAATATATATGTAGGTCAGTGCTGTTTTATCAAAGAACACTCAATGGCACATCTCACCTCTCTCTGTTATGTCAAAAACCTCAAACATAAAAGCAGCAAAATGAACAGACAAATAAACAAAATCAATTGAATTCAGCAGCAATAGCATGTGGGTTATATTTCTTACCAAGATTAAATAAAAGGACACTTAAACGACTGCTGTGTGAAATGACTTTGTTTCTTTCACGCATATTAGGTATTGTGTGAGCAATATATCTTATGAGGAATAATAAAGGAAATAACTCTTGCTTTGACTGTAGTAGTAACATGAGAGCACAGTTGCTATTAGTGAAAAGCTCTAGATGTCACTCTGCAGCTCTCTGAATTTTCTCTCATTTTAGACTCCCTGAAGGTGACATTCTCAAAGGCCCTCAACCTTAAGTCATGTAAGCTATGCAAGTGGATATTTGCATATGTAAACTGTGCACTAGCACACACGAGTGTGTATTATAGCTATGAGCTGACTTAGTCGGCTTGAAAAAATCACAGCTTGAGTGACATGTACACTGAACATTTGTGCCCAAAGAACATTTCACATGTTTTTTGAGTATTGCTTTTAGTATCAAACTGTGAGCCCAAAGAAGTGGTAAAGAGAATCAATAGCCGATAACATCTTTAGTAATATAATATTTTGCAGTACCAAGAAGTAACTCAATAATATTTAACCTGTGTTTTATGCCCTCCCTTCACTCTGTCGAATAACGTACTGCTTATAAAATAAAGTTTCAGGACCTTTTCAGGTTCTTATCAGTTAAGAGAGTGTTGTATGGAACTAGACCACTGCAGTCTGGGACTTGATCCAAAGCCTATTTAAATCTCATGAAAAACAGGTGATGACCGGTCATACTGTATCTCAGGCACATGCTGCATCTGTATGGGATTCTCAATTGAATATAAATGTTTTGCCAGATAAGCAGGCAAATAAGTGATTTGCTTAGTCAAGGGCTATGAAAAAATAAGATTATCCTGTCAGCACATAATGCTAATTATCTTACGCTGCTTGGCTTCTGAGGCACTTCCTTGTAACTTGAACTAATTCAATACTAATTCACTGAAAACACTAAACCAGGGATACTGGGCCATTAAATTAACTTAAAGAGGTTTGTAGCAACCCGGCAGCAACTCAGCTGGCATTGCATAGATTGTCATCATTGGTTATCACTGGTGTCCCTACAGACTGATATGTTTCATGTGGACTTCTATTGCTGAGGACGCATCAGTTTAAGTATGAGCTATTGAATGTGAGATTAACAATCCATGTATTCTGCTTGTTTTCCTCAGGCAGCTGATTAAATAATTTTGAAAAATTACTTGGTGTTTTTTTTTTTTTTTTCTTGGTGTTTAACCTCACAGTAATTTTATTAATGCTGAGATATGAAATGATCATAAAACTAAGCTTTGTTTGAAACTCGTTGGGCAGATTTTGAGACTCTGTGAAGCAATTTAATTGCCTACTCTACAAATGGTACACGCCAAGCAAAACCACAGACTGCAAGACACTGCACAAATACAGGCTTTGTTTAAAAATTGTCAGAGCAGGCAGATTTGGATTTATCTGAATGGATTTATTTACTGTGACAATTTATGCCTTGACTCAGTTCACTGAAGTACTTAGTAGATGAGGTATTTCATAGATTTGCTTTGGAGTAACCGCATACTAATGTTCATAGACAAGCCTCTGCTGAGAATACATTCACAAACTTGTTGCATTTTGATGGAAACCTTCATCAAGCAAACCCGTGCATGGGAACTGTTGCTCTGTGCATAATGCATGATTAACGGGCAAGTGAGAATGGGCCTTGAATGATGTGAGTGGTTCTTAATGAAGAAAGCTGTAAATAATTTATATTAAGAGTGAAATTTATTATCTGTCATTGTTCAAGTGTAATCCTTTACTAAATCCTGTAAAAACAGGCTGTCATGGCCCTGAGGGTGTCCCCATATTAATATTTTGGCCGCCACAGCCTAGTGCTGCAGGCAGCCCTTTCCCTGGGCCCTCCCCTCCATAGGGAGGGGGATGTCTGAAGCTGGGGATGCCCCTAGTGCCCCTTGGCTGCTTTGCTCCTGGATGGGGGCTCTGGCTTCCAGGCCAGGCCCTGTTGCCTTGTGGACAGCCTCCATGGCCTATGGCCCAAAAGGGAGCCGCCATTCTGCACTGCCCTGGCCCTGCCTGCAGCCCAGGCCTGCAGGGTCAGGTGGGAAGAGGCAGTGTGTTTCCATGACATTTTTCAAGATTTAAAGACTTTTTTCTTTTTCTGTTTTATTTTTCTTTTCTTTTTCTTTCCTTTTCTTTTTTTTTTTTTTTTTTTTTCCAATAAAATTAAATTAAACATGAACAAGACTGTTAAGTGTGCCAGATAAATTCCAGACAACCACATTTTATCTAAGACATCTGTGCAACAGTCAGATTTGTTTCACAAACAAATCAACCACTGCAGAACCCCGCAGGAATGGAAGAAGTAGCTCAGAAAGTCAAGTGACTAAAAGAGAAATTAAATCTGCCATTTTCAAGTTGCTTTGAGGATTTTCTATCACTCTGGAAAAGGCAGAATAAAATCATCTAGTGTAGAGAAAATCACAGGTGTGCATCATGGATAGTAGCAAATCATTTCTTTTTGAGATGAACCTAATAACAAAACAATTCCATGAAAATATTGTGATATAAACTCCGATCCTTCAGGGAGTGCACAGAAGATATGCTGCCTATGAGAGGTGCTGGCCCAAGTGCCATGCATACTATCTTTAAGAAGCACGTTAACTCATTATTGTACATCATTTTCCTTTCTTAATAAAGGTTTTATTCTGATTCAACCTTCCTTGTAAAAAGCCATTACAAGTTAGTGAAGACCCAGTGAAAATAAAGCAGTGTAGCTGTTGCCATGATATGGTGCAAATAACCTTCTCCCTCTCTCACACCTAGGGGAAGTGCTTTATAAGCACAGAATGCATTGAGTTAAAGATCTGAATTATAATGAAACTTGTAAAAGAAATTAGACTGGGGAATGTGCAAAAGAAACCTTTAGTCATAATACCGGCAAGAAGACAAATTCTGTGTATGCACAGCATTTTGCATGACTATAGACTGGAGAATACTCTAGAGAAAAACAACTCATTTTCTTCTTAAATTGTGGCTTTTGAAATAAATGTTTATTGTAAGAACACAGAAAATGAAATAGAATGTTTTGTGTCAGAGAATTTGGAGTCATTTGAGTATATAGCACTAAAATCTTGTCTTGTTAAAAGTCAGATTGCTCTAGGTGCAATGGCAAAATAGGGAGCAAAAAGCTGAACACAAGCAAAAAATGATGGAAGTGCCCACCAATAAAGTTCTATAAACTGTTAAACCAACTATATAATAAAGTGAAAGTAAAATTTGTATTCCCTCTTCCTCTAGTTCTCCTGTTGAAAAAATAGCATTTTTATCCTTCCAGGTTTGTTTTTCATGAGTTCTGAAAATATAAAGTATCACAATTGCAGGTGCACAGCAATTACGAAAAAGCCAAAGTTAGAGTAGCCATATGAAGTACATGTTGGAATGACCATCAAATCAATATTAGATACAGGAAAAAATAGCTAGGAAAGTACCTGCAATTTTTAAGAAAGGGCAAAGACAGCCTTTACATAAAAACAAAACAAAACAAAACAAAAAACACATGGACAAGCTAGATAAGTGGGCCCATGTGAACCTAATGAGTTTCAACAAGCCCAAGTGCAAGGTGTTGCACCTGGGTCAGGGCAATCACAGACACGAGTACAGACTGGAAGAACTCATTGAGAGCAGCCCTGAAGAGAAGGACTTGGAGGTTCTGGTAAGCTTGACATGAGCCAGCAGTGTGCATTTTGCAACCCAGACGGCCAACTGCATTCTGAGGAGCGGGCAGGAGGTCAAGGGAGGTGATTATCCCCCCTCTGCTCTGCCCTTGTGAGGCCCCACTTGGAGTTCTGCTTCCAGATCTGGGACTCCCAGCACAAGAAGGATGTGGGGCTGTTAGAGCGAGTCCAGAGGAGGGCTGTGAAGTTGATCAAAGGGCTAGAGTACCTCTTCTATGAAGACAGGCTGAGAGACCTGGAGATGTTCAGCCTGGAGAAGAGAAGGCTCTGGGAAGACCTCATTGAAGCCTTTCAGTACTTAAAGGAGGGTTATAAACTTCTTTATATATGGAAAGCAACTTTTTGCTCAATCAGACAAGGACAGGACAAGGGAGAATGTTTTTAAACTAAAAGAGAGGAGATTTAGATTAGAAGTTAGGAGGAAATTCTTCACTCAGAGGGTGGTGAGGCACTGGAACAGGTTGCCTAGAGAAGCTGTGGATGCCTCATTCCTGGAGGTGTCCAAGGCCAGGCTGGATGAGGCCCTGAGCAACCTGATCTAGTGTATAGCATCCCTGCCCATGGCAGGGGGTTAGAAATGAATAGTCTTTAAGGTCCCTTCCAACCCAAGCTATTCTATGAACACATTTTCATTATTAAAGCAGACATGGGGAGGACTTGGCAAGATGGATACTAGCTAGAGAAAACAGTGATTAAAGAGGTATCTCCTCACCCGCATCTGTGCTGGCTCTTGCAGTTCAATGGTTCCAAAGGTAGCTACTGCCCAGAACACTCCAGGACTTGGCAGAGGAGGGAAGCAACTGCGGTATTCAATTATGCTAAGATGGGGAAATCTTGACTGAGGATCTGATATGTTCCTGAAGAGAAGACATATTAACCTTCTGTTATTACCTATTTTTAATAGTCACATAAAGAGGAAAATAGTAGTATTTCTGTTAGGTTTTAAATACCTAACCATTTAATATGCATCTCTCTCACAAATTCCTTCCTTAGATTATTTTTATTCATCTAACTTAATTAATTAACTTAAATTCCATGATGCTGTTCACCTTTTCCCATTTTATAAACTGTTTAGATAGTCCATGATAAACTAATAAGTAATACTTGCTTTTAGCTGAAATTCCTCTCACTATCTCTCAACCGTTTCTGATCTTGACTATTAGTGAAAAGAACTTACGGCTAATATTTGAGAATTAATATTTATGTGGTTTTATTCATTTAGAGAAAAACATTTCTGTTGAAGGAAGAGACATTCTGTTACAAGTTTTTTTTTTTTTTTGGTACAGCCATACCAAAAATTTGAAGTAACTTTTTAGTTACTGGGTTTCTCTTTTTCCATTTCCTTAGGTATCAAATTAGTTTAATTAAGGGCTGCTTTGATTTTACTTGAGTGTAATTGCAGTATTTCCTAAGACAGGTAAAACCATGTGAGGAAAAAAAGCTAGAGGCTCATCTACAGATAGAAATGGGAAGAAATGGATATTAAATTCTTTTTTTTTTTTTTGTAATGTTCTCTTTTCAACTGATTATAATCAACTCAAAATACTCTTGCTGTGCCATATGAGGAAAAGAGAGACTAAAAGTTACAGGAAAGAAAATTCTGCTATGAGAAGGATTCACGTTCGTGTTCAGCAATTCTTTTTTGCTCAAATATTTCAGGTAAATCCATAGGATTTCTGTGATAGGAGGCTTTCAAGGTAGAGTATTCTGAAAAGAAGAAATCAAATAAATTACAGATGGGATTCAGAAATTTATTTTTTGAGCTTCATTTTGTTTTAAGACAGTTTTGTTTGGGAAGTGATTTTTGTCAGCTACTCCTGACAAAGTAATGCAGATGGAGAATAAAACCCGTAGGTGTATGTATACATAGCTATAACCACATGAATGTAAGTTATATCCACTCAGAAAGCTTCCTTTATATGGTTTTGTGGAAATGGTGGCTTGGTGCTCAAAGGTCATCAAAAGTAAAAGACAATATTAAATAAGGATCTTTAAGATCCATTTATATGTATTTCTTAACATATCATCACACTGTAGAAATCAATGGTACACCCACTTCTTTATTGCTATGTACAGCTGTGTGTAGCAGAGACAGAAAATAGAAGATTAAAAGAGAGAAGAACATGATCAGAGGGACAAAACATTTTTCATATCAAAACAGATTAAACGGCCCAGAACTTTCTCATTTAGAATAGTGATGTCTGTAGAGAGGTACCAAAGAGTCAGCTCACAAATAAGAAAACAACGGAAGCATTATTCATAATTTCTTTATTATAGTAAACTTAAGGGATACTGAATTAAATTATTTCGTTACAACGTTAAAATAAAAAGATTTTTTTTTTGAGACACATAAACAAATTCTAGAATTTGATCTTAGAGGATGCTGTAGAAATCAAAAATATACAGTTGTGTTGAGACTAATTCATGGAGGACAGACCTAGCAATGAATATTAAGTTATGGCTTAGAATATTGCCAGGCTACTAATAGCAAACTGTGAGAACACAAGCAGGAAAGAGTTATCTATAGTTTTTATTTTCTTTCCTATCACAGTCCCCCTACAGCCACCACAAGTTCCTGCCAGACAGACTAATTGCGTAGACTTATCTCTGGACTCATAGATTATGGCATTTATGTTCTTATTCTCAAAGAAATTATTTCCATGTGAACGTAGGCTAAGGCTGAAGAGGTAAAAATCATCAGGCCTAACATGAGCAGGTAAACACCTGTAAAAATATTGCCATCCAGGATATTAGGAAAGTTAGTTCACATTGCACATTCATAGCATCTTTATGAATAAATTGAAATGCATCTGTAAAAATAAAGCCGTTATGAGACATGAATTAAACGGTTTCACCTTGACAAACAAATATTTAAAAGAATGGAAAAAATCTCTCAACCCTGTCCACACATTTATATAAGCAGTAAATGCCGTCATAACCTATTCTTACAATCAGTTTGCTGTTTTCTGCAATTGTCAGGGCAAAACATTTCTGTAAGAACATAAAGATAATGGCATAGTTAAATTTAGTTGACTATTTTAATCTTAAAACTCAGCCTCTAAACACATGTAATTGATAGTATATGAATGAGTCATGGAAACTTGCTTTTTATGAAGAAAATTACTAATGTTAATTTCTGGCTTTTCTCATTACTTTTTATATCATCAGTTTCCTTCCAGTGTGCAGTTTAGTTATCATCGATCCACAACATTTACAGGAATTTAAATGTACTTCAGATGCTGGGTAACCTGGCTCCTGCTATTTCAAAGCGCTCATGAATTTTCAAGCTATTCTGCTTCCATCCTTGTTCTTTATTAATAGGTCATTATTTACCACGTATTTAATGATGAGCTCCTGCTTTCCCCAGGCTGCAACGCATCACTTTCACAGACAGCTTGCCAGGTCTTCTGCACTGAGCTTCTAGTCCAGTACAACTGCAAAGGTCAGCTGTGGCCAACAGGAAAAAAGGTGCTAGGTCCAGTAAGACAAAGGAGGTCCTGGGAGATGGGTCCCATGGGACTGCCTGGAGGGCTGGTAGATAAATCAGCCTTTGGGGTGCCTTTGGGGTGAAAATGAGCCAGCTGCATCATGATGTTGTCGCAGGACCCTGAAGGAAGATCCATGGTTTCAGGGGGGTCTTTTATACATAATTTTTGAGATCCTCTTCTTTTTAGTTATCCAGCATATGTGGAATATTACTCATGGCTCTTGACCATATGAAATAACTGGTGCACAGCTCACAGGGTCAGATGTATTGACACACTTCAAGTATTCCAGCAAAATGCTCCTGTTGCCATAGCTGCATGGGAAATGGTAAAACAACTCTGCTCTCATTCACAATAATACATTTCAGGGACTTGTCTGCTGGTGTCTGTAAACAATAATTTGGGGCTATAAATCCCCCGAACAATTCAGTTCCTTCTGGCCAGAAAAGAAACTCAGAAATTAATTTCCAGTCATTTGAATAGTTACCAGTACCTAGGACAGAAGTTTCTGAGAAATAGATTTGGGCTACATTAAACTGGTTGCACAGGAGTCAGTTCACTGTCAGGGTGTCACTCACCATTAAAGATGCCAGCTACCAGTTCATATCACTCACTGGCACTCGGGTCTTTTAGTTCTCTAACAAGATGTCAATAGTCCATAGCACCAAATCCATTTCATATGTCTGGAGAATAGCTTTAAAGAACTTTTTTAAGAAAAAAGCGGACTAAATAGAAAATGGGAGGAAATCGGATATGAGTTTGTCACAGTTAACTGTGTTGGAAAATCTCTTATGCCTGTTTGATAAAAGCAGATATCTTAGGCAAAAAGAGAGCTATATATACTTCAATTAATTCAAAGCATTTAGTATGTGACCCTTTAAAAATGTTAGTTAGGCAGAGAAAAAGAAAAGATGAGGATTAGACTAAGCTGTGTAGAAAACAAGATGAAATGTCAGGCAATACTTTTTGGGGTAGAGGGAGATATCAGAGGAATTCCTTGGTAATCAGTCTTGAGAGTGATCTTTTTAGCAGTGAGAGATATAAAAGTCTCAACTTTTGTCCAAAAATATAGGATTTTACTGATGGAACCTGCTGATGGCACAAAATCAAGAAAAAACATCCTTATACAGAGATTTGTTGTGTAATGGAAATATACTTACAAGGCCCTTGGGAACTGAAATGTTAGAAATTAGTTAAATGTAATGATGTGAAATGGAAGCCTGTTGAGCAAAAGGGCTGCTATCAAATATTTTACCTTCCCTGGAGGCTTCAAAGCTTGGCTGGACAAAGCTAAAGCTGTCATCAGCCAGGATGGCAACAGTTTACCCCTGAGAGGAACACTGGGCCAGTAGCACAGAGATCTTTTCCAACCACTTATATTTTTGTATGAAAATGAAATAAAGACTGTGCTGTAATAGTCACACCACAGACCATGAACCGCCATTGTTACTCTGAAGAAGAAACTGTAGCCCCAGAAAGTGTTTGGTAATGTGTTTTTGGTAGAAATAAGAGGTGATTATACAACCGTAGTAATCTGTTCTAAAGAAAGATTAATTTTAACTTTAAAAGGTGTTGACAAAGCATGGTAGGACTATGAGTCACCCAGGATCTGCCTAGACCTTTTATTTAAAAGAACCATGTCATGAAAATACTAAATCTTAAACACAAAATCAAGCTTTAGTAGAAGATGAGCTAGACCAATTAACATTTTAAAAATAAATAAGTAAAATGAAATATAAATATCAAGAAACCTAATATGGAGAATACCCTGGAGTGGCTGCTGTCTGGACTGCAGGATACATATCAATGTTACTGTCATACTTTTTTTTCCAAGCTCTGAATAATGCAGGGTTTGAGATACTCGGTCATACTGATACTCTGATAGCAGATAAGGGGGGAACAGAGAATAAGAAGTTTTAACTCAAGAAAATCACATTGCAAAGACTATCTTCTCCAGAATGATATCATAGGACTAGCCCAGGGCAGTCTCTAAAGTGTCTAGCAAACTTGCACTTATTTCTAAAAGAGGAAAGAATTGGCAGAAAAATGTCTGTTTTGACTTTGTTGTGATCCAGAAAGACAGTAGATTGTGTTAGTGACAGTCTGATTCATTCTAGTGCACTTTACATTCAACCCTACATCATGACGACTTCAAACTTTACAAAATGTCTGTTCTTGAAGTTTTTGTGTTCTCTCTTCTTTATCAGTGCAAATTCAGGATATCTGATGGTAAATTTGAGAGTTGTCTCCATGTAAATTTTCACCAGAAGTGCCTAAATGCACACCAAAATCATACCCTTTATCTTTTTTTGGATTAAAGCTCTTTTGGAGGGAGGGGAGGGACAGGGACATTTTTTCAGACTAAGGGATGTGACCCAAAGGAAGCCAAGTTTAAGGAAAGCTGAATTCATAGCTAAATAGCAGGGCTGGGATTCAGAAGGTCTGGATTATATCCTGGACTGCCACAGACTTCCTGTATCAACTGAGCAGACTTGAAATATTCAATTTTCCTCCGAGGAAAAACACGATTTGTTCTACCAAGCTAATAAACTGGGAGAATTTATTAACTGAAATCTTTCAAGGACTTTGACACATTTATTTGAGATAGTATAGAGCTGCAAAAGATTAATATAAATTATATTTCATTGCTGTGTGTAGCAGGGTGTCTACACTTGGAACTTAATCTGTTTCTTGGTAGGAGTCTAAATGATTCATGCACTGCAGATTTTTAAACATGACATATTGGCATAATCTTACCTTTCACCTGGTAAAATTAATTTTATTTGAGTTCTCTTTTCATTCACTCTTCAGTCCTAAAATTTCCCTATGTTCATGTCAGGAAAACTGGCTAAAATGTCTGAGCTTAGAGGGTGAGGATCAGTGGCACAAAATCTAGTTGGAAGCCAGTAACCGGCAGTGTACCCAAGGGGTCAAGGCTGGATCCAGTCCTGTTTAACATCTTCATTAATGATCTGATCAGTGGAGCAGAGCGTACTCGCAGCAAGGCTGTAGATGACACAAGACTGGGAGGAGTGTCTGAAACACCAGTGTCATGATGGCGTTCAGAGGGACCTGGGCAGGCTGGACAAAAGAGCTGACAGGAACCTCATGAACTTCAGCAAGGGGAATTGCAGAGTCCTGCACCTGGGGAGGAAAGCACCATGTTCCAGTACAGGCTGGTGGCCACCCGGGTGGAAGGCAGCCTGGCAGAGAAGAACCTCTGGTTCCTTCTGGGCATGAAGTTGAACTAGAAAGAAGGCCACTGGTATCCTGGACTGTGTTAGGCAAAAAATGGCAAGAAGGTCGAGAGAGGTGATCCCCTCTACTCAGCACTGGTGAGGCTGCACTTGCAATCCTGTGTCCAGTTCTGGGCTCCCTACCACGAGGGGGACCTGGACACACTGGAAAAAGTCCAACAAAGGGCCACAAAGATGATGCAGGGGCTGGAGCATCTCTCCTGTGGGGAGAGGCTGAGAGAGCTGGTGCTGTTCAGGCTGGACAAGAGGAGGCTCAGGGGGGATCTCATCAATGTCTATAAATACATGAAAGGAGGGTGCAAAGAGAATGGAGCCAAGCTCTTTTCAGTGGTGCCCAGTGCCAGGGAAAGAAGCAATGGACACAACCTGGAACACAGAAGGTTCCATCTGAACATCAGAAAGCACTTTACTGTGTGGCACAGGTCACACAGAGAGGCTGTGGAGTCTCCTTCCTTGGAGACACTCAAATGCCATCTGGATAAGGACCTGAGCGCCTTGCTCTAGATGGCCTTGCTGCAGCTGGGAGGTTGGACCAGATGGCCTCCAGAGGTCCCTTCCAACCTCAAATAGTCTGTGATTCTGCGATTCACACTTTACTGATTGCTCCTGCTGTAATAAAACACAACCTGTAACTCTTCTGAAAGGCTGTAGACCTTCCCACACATGGGTGCAGTCTGACAGGTGTTTCTTTCTGGTTTAAGCAGCCTCTGACCCATTTTTCCCACTTCCATCCCTATTTCTTTGCCTGCACCAACTCTCAGTGTGCCAAAACAACCGTTTGTGGGGTGGCATGGTGAAACAGAGCTGGGAAATTTCTCTAAGCTAAAAATCACCATATTTTGCAGGCTGATTTTCTTTTGGGATAATTATGCAGGGAGGCAGAAGATCAGAGACAGAAGGCCAGACCACTTAACCAGCACACCTTGTGTCAATGCTAAAATAGTTAGATCCCCTTCCCTTGCCTGCTGGACCAGGACCTGAAAAATAAGATTGCTCTGCACCAGTTATCTGCTGCTGGTTTCCAGGAGAGAGAAAGAAACCAATCCCTTAGGTGTAAGCTGCATTTCAGTGAAAATAATCTAGCAAATGATGTGAATTGACAACCCCTGAAGTAACAAAATTAAAACAGTTTGATTGCTTAATTTACTGCCTGATCACAACTTTCCAACAAAAACAGTTCAGTTGCTGTTTCCAGCTACATCTAGAAGCGAGCTATGCTTCTTCACAGAAAATCATGCAGAATTAAACTGCTCTTCCTTGTACAAAGTCACACAGAGCTTGCTATACAAGGTACATGCTGCATTATTTAAATTCTGCAAATCACCCTCAGAAGTAAATACTGTGAATTGGAACACACAAGTACTGCCAATATGCTTCATGGTTTATTAATGAATGGAATGGTATATGAATGGAATGGGCTCCTAAACACTGTGTATTAGGGAAAGGGATATTAGTCAAATTAAGTAGCTTTGTTCCACTTCCACCTCCTTAGATGATCTTTTTACAGACTCATGGGGAGAAAAATGTTTTGAATCTGGGGAGAAAAAAAAAAAAAAAAAAAAAAAAAAACATTTAAAATTATTCACAAGATGATGCATAAGGTTTTACTAGAGCTTGCTCAGAAGGACATGACAGATGAAAGCAGAAATATGTGAATAAAAGTATAAAACAGGCAATATTACAAATTACAAGGAGAAATTTTTCCTTTACAGAAAAAGAATTATCATAAGGTGTTCAAGTGCAACTGAATGAAACACAAAAGCAAGGTTCTGTAGCAGACAAATGGGCACACCAAGGCTTTATAGTTTGGGTGGGCAACCAAGGAGAATATTTGCTTTGGTGTTCAGTCCTTACAGAGGGAGAAAATCAAAGGGAGGTGGGAAGCAGCTGCTGCTTTGGACAAAAATAACAAGGAAAAATTCATCCTAACATCACAGAATTAATTCCACTTTGGTGGAAAGTGGGATGAAAACAACCAAGGAAGATTTTATTATTAAATAATGTCTACTGCTATTTTGTAATTCTGTCCATTTTTGCAAACCTGTAATGTTTAGGAAACAGTAGAGTCTGAGAAATTTGATGTGCAAGGAAGCTTTCCATTCCTCTGGCAGTGGAAATCCAGGGGAGGGGGGTGGTAAGGGGAGGAGGGGAAGCATTGGTGTATCACAGTGCTTTCATCTGCATAAGCTGCCTGGAAATTGCTACTTTAGGGGCTGGGGGAGGGTAAGAATCATCCTCCGATGATCAGCAACAGCAAGAAAATCTCTTGGTGTGCAGCAAAGCAGCATGGAGCAATGCAGAGCAATACTGAGACCAGAAGTATTGAAAACTAGCAGGCATATACGTTGTAACTCAGTTTATAACAGATATTTGCAGTCTTTATTATCACTTTATATTGATTACTTCCCTTTGCAGGGTCATCTCATAGAATCCAATTGAATGACTCTTGGAGTCAGAGGGTATTTGAAGTAAGTTTATGAGAATCTGACATTATGCAGACAAATAGAAAGCCAGCCCTATTGTGTAAATCCACATAGTTGTCTTTGTGTCTATTTCTGGAACATTATTTTTTTTTTCTGTAGGCAACCTCTGATTTTCAATCATTGTTATTGTAGTTGAGTTTGGAAAAGTCCAAGTTCTAGCTTTTTTACTTTTCCCAGTCAGTGACATGACTTTAACAATAATTATCTCATTTGGATGGTGTGAGATGTGCTAGAAATCCTTAAGTACTTTAAATATGCTTTACAATTCTCAAGTATAATCATTAATTGCACAGAAACTTCTGTGCTAATTCTATAACAGAGATCACCATCCTATCTTTTTTTAAAGTCTAGTCATCATCTCTGTGTTTCATTAATTTGCTACTAAAACAGTGTGTAATAAATCAGAAACAATATTGCAGTGTGGGGGAGAAAAGATGAAAGAAAGTGTGTATGAAAAACAAGGCTGTAGGAAGAAACAGGAATCACTGTAAATGTCATTCAGAATTACTCAGCTGTTCAAGTAGTTACATAGTCTGCTGTTCTTATAATCCATTCAGAACAACAACAACAACAACAAAAACAAAAAATTAAAAACAAGTTTTCATTTGGGTTTACAAGGAAAATCTAGTGGGCTCATGTCTCCACTTGCCTGAATTCCTCATCTACATTACAATGGATGAATTTTAGAGAAAGGTAAGTGATACTGCGACCTAGATGGACCTTCATAACTGTTTGCTTGTTCAATGTTAGTTGAATTTCAGTTAGAAGAGAATGCAGAGTTATTTTTCATGAAGACAAGAAGAAACAAAATCTGGCCTACTGGCCCCTGTGCAATTGGCTGGTCATTCTTATGTCTCATGAATAGCACTGCGTCCTATGTCTTCAACATCTGACACTGTTAGTTTATTCAAGCTTTCTCCTTCCACTGAAACATGGTTTATAGGCCTGCTAGAATCTATTTCCATCTATTTCAAACTGTTCCAAGTAGTGCTACAGCAAATCTCTCAAGTTCTTATTAATTAACTATGATAAAAGCTATCTTGATTTGAGTAACTCCTGTCATATTCTCAAAACATACATCAGATCCATAATTAACAGTGACCTCAGTACTTGACACACCATGTCAGGAGTCAAAACAAACATTTGCAAGAAGATATCTGAAAAAATAAACAGAAATCTTGAGCTATGATAGTGAGACCTTCTGATGTATGAGCCAGAGACCTCGCTGGAATCCACACTGGAGGTCATCCTGCAAGGTCAGAGCTGTCTGCACTGCTGTACAACGGCCCCAGATAACATTGCTGTCCCTTAAAGTCATCCACTGAAATAAGTAAACTGAAGCCTACCAAATAACTCCCTTAGACAACACTGGTGCAGCTGATCCAAGCCATCCCCTTATGTTCTTCTAGTGGGATGTTGATTTATTTCAACACCAGGAATATTGGGAAGGGGTTTCAGACCCCTCTGTGGGAAGCTCTGCTCATATCCACCTGTCTCTGGCCATGGCCATATGGGTGCTCAAGGCTTTTCCTGGCAGCATGGTCATAGATGTTGGTCTTCCGGCCTTGGTATTGGGCCTCTAGCTTAATGTTCATCTGCTTCCTTCTCTGAGTGGTCTCATGACTGTGTCATCTCAGCTGTAGCTCTGTTCTTGTTCTCCTGCCATAATGATTCTGAAAACTGTATCCAGAGACAGTAACAAGGTGCAAATTAATGCTGGCAAATAACTAATATATAACTAGTATAAGGTCAAGGGAAAATTGCAAAACTTCATAAAATATTCATAGTATTGCAAAAGAATAAACTGTGTCATGTGAAAGTGCAAAAACAGAATTACAAACATGCTATATGATAGGTTACTATTAGGAACGTATTCTCAAGATCATATATAATTTGTATAGCTGAAACCATGAAACATAAGCATGGGAAGAAAATGCACTGTTGCTCTAAACTCTATTTATGATCAGCAATACCCTGGATGAGCTCCTTAGGATCCACTGATGTGTTGGGAGGTTTTTTTAATTGTAGGTTTAAAGCTAGAAATATGCTAGGCTAGATATTTGAATGGGTTAAAGAAAATGTTATTTTGTAGGAGTTGGGCAAAAATTCCTAACTGGTACCATGTTGTCACCTATATACCTCCAGCAGATACAGTAGAGCAGTAGTTCAAAATTGAATACTTAAAGTGATAAAACCTTATGGTCCATGGGGCACACATGTTCTTATGGTTTCATTCCAATGGGTAATTTATTAAAGTCTTTAAGTTAGCCAGACTGACTATAGATGGGATTCACAGAAAACATAATCCTTCAAATAGGATTGACTCAAATAGGTTCTTCAGCAAAACTATTGACTTCCTATCACAACCCCTTTTCCATCCACCTCCTACTACATGTGGTCCCCCAAACCAGGCTTCCTTTAGTTCTTCCATTTTCCTACCATAATATCTTATTGCCATTAGGTAAGAACCTAGTTTTGACCCCATTCATTCCACATATTCATATCTTTTTCTTTTTTTTTTTTTTTTTCTCAAACTCTCAAAAACCAATCTGTATGTTTTTCTTTTAATTTATTGTTATGAGTAAATCTAAATTTTAAAAATGTCCTTAAGCAGTCAACTGCAAGTTAGTTTTGAAAGTCAGAAACCCCTTTCCAACTTATAAGCCAACCAAAGACTCAAGTATCCAGATTGTCCAAAGAAACTGCTATTTTATTTTTTTTTAAATTTTAAACCTGATGACACATTAGATGAGAAAAGTTAAAAACTACTCAAAAACATTGCCAAATGCTGAGAGGAATAATTGCAACTCAGAGGAAATAAACTATTCATCACAGACATTTTGGGAACATATATAGAAGTGCAGTTGTACTATTCATGGATGAGTATATGAATAGGTAATTGGAAGAACTTTTCTAAGCTAGGGATGAATATAGAGCACAATAGAGGGAGAAGATGATCTAAGACTAAAAATCTCTTTATAGTACTCACATTTTCTTCCAAATTATCTACATCAACAGTGCTGTTCACCCAGGCACGATGGAGCGATGTTAGACTGAATCTACAGCTGAAACCAGGGTCTGAAATAGCATCAAGAGAGTATCTTACAGCAAATGACAAAGTATTAAAAAATAATAATTTTTTTTCTGTGATTTGGAAAAGTTTGTAACTTTTTTCTAACTTCTCTGATTTCTTTCCAAAACATCACACAAATTCATGCAGTTAAGATCCTGTAGTCATATAAGGGGAAGTATATGTGCATGGGTCATGCGGTTGAATGCTCCACCATTTTAGACTCATACCACATTATTCTTCTAAGTCATATAAATAGATAACTAAAATTGGAATTTTTCTTAGATGCCACTATGCTTTTCCAAAGCCTGTCTTCTGGCGATTGCAAATACTTTTCTAATTTCCAAGCCCAGGTTATGGGATGCCAGTCAACAGCTAACTTTCTAGGGAAATTTGCATAGGTAGCAGAACCAAAAACAAACCAAAAGATCTTCCTGCATTTGTGCATCCAAGAACAATTCAGTGTTAATCATTCTAAATAAACCCCTCCCCCTTCTCACTGAGTTGTTTCAAAGCATTACTGTAAATTCAATATTTCACTGCAGTGAAGCTAGAGAGGGTTGTAAAGTAAATAACTGGATGTCATGGGAGTATGACAATAAAACTAGCGATCATTCAGTTTAAATTAAAACTCAGACTTTACACACAGCTGGAAGAATTGGAAAACCTCAACATATCTATAGCACAGCCCTGTCAGACGGCCAAAGAAAGTGAAATGTGTGTCGGAGGGGCAGCAGCAGTGCCAGAGTTTGCTGAACACATCATGGGGACAGGACTCTCCTCACTGCAGGCATCAGGCAGGTCCTTCATGCAGCCCTGCCTTGGGGCAAGACATGTGCTATCCCAGAGGCAGGACCACGGGATTTTTGGCTTTGTATTCAGCAAAAATTTAGATTTATAAATAGAATGCTTAACTGAGATATTTAAAATTAGATAGAAACAAATTAGACCGACATGATAAAAAGTCACTACTGTCTGTGTCTTCCAAGCTAGAATCAGCTCATACTAGGGGCATCAGGGCAAGTAACCAGAGCTACAGACTGAACAAGGTGCATGTTGGGCTTTTAAAGGATCGTTTTGAACGTGTTTTACCAATATTAATTCCATATGTTACAACTCAAAAGGGTATGTTCAAGCATCTAAGTTGATAAATTGTTGTCCCTATTCAAGAAACAGGATGTTATGGTCTTTACAGGCAAAATCATGAAAATGATTCTTTAAAGATGTTGTGTTTTTGAGGAAAAGAGTATGTTTCTTCATGTTTTTATTGTTGAGTAATAAGGTCAAGTTAAGTGTTTTTTAACAGAGGCCATATGGTTTGGATACTTACCTGAATAACAGAAGCTAGAATCTGCAGGAATGATTAAAATGTCTAATTCATCACCTGGCTAAGACACAATCACTCTCTACAGCACCATTTTCTATAATACTTAGATTATATTTTAATTTTCAAATTGCTTCTCATGAATACAGCTCTACATAACAAAATATACCCCGTATTCACAATCCATTATTAATTATATTGTTATAAACTTGATTATTGATTCCTTCATTATTTGTGAAGTATTTTTCATATCCCACAGAGACAGGCAGCCAAAGCCCAAGGCACTAATTAAGAGCAGGTGTAGAATGTAAGCAGGAAACCAGGGATAAGCAGTGGCTGGGGGCTATTGCTAAATAAAGCCTTTATGAACAGAGAATTTCACAGCTCAGCAGGCTTCAGTTGAAAAGCAGTCTCAATTACAAAGACACCAGCTCAGAAATGCAGAAGGACTTCAACATAGAGCTTGGCTCTTCATTACAATTTTGTTTTCCAAATCTCATATTCATATTAAATTGAATAACCCAGGGCATTGATTATATTCTCTAGGATATCTCTAGAAAAATATTTATTTTCACAGAATCACACAGAATTCACAGAATTTTCTAGGTTGGAAGAGACCTCAAGGTCATCGAGTCCAACCTCCAACCTAACGCTAACAGCCCTCCACTAAACCATATCCCTAAGCTCTACATCTAAACGTCTTTTGAAGACTTCCAAGGATGGTGACTCCACCACTTCCCTGGGCAGCCTGTTCCAATGCCTCACAACCCTTAAATTTTGCCCGTGTGAAAAATCTATAACCAGTTTGGTACAATATATACTTCCCTATTATTATTTGAGATGATTGTTCAACCTAAATTGCATGTCAGCTAGCTCACTACACATCCCAGCCTACATTAGTAGTGGAAGATGAGGGTGTTAAAATGCATAATAGAACTTAATTATTAGGAACCATTTTATTTCATTCCCCCTTGGACACCGGGATGACCTCTCCTCTGCCAGGAAGTTCCCCTCAGCCTCCACTTGGAGCACAGTGTTGTAGGGAGGTAATACATGGGCCCTACCCTTGTACAGAAACCTGCAGCTTTGGGGATAGAACACTGCTTTTCCTGAGCACAGGCCGTCAGGGCTCCTGGGGTTGTCTGCTGTGGTTCTGAGGTTCAGCTGCTTGATGGAGAGGAGAGAAAGGCAGCCAGACTTTCTTACTGCTTTACCATCCCGGGCACTGACCTCCTCTAGCTTTTCAAAAGCCCCAGTTAGAAGCTGCTTGGTACAATCAGATGAAAGTGGGGGCTTTGTGCTTTATCCAAGCCTGCCTGCAAGGCAGTGGTTGGTTACAAAACTGGTAAGGACTCCTGCAGCTAGTACTGCCTTTCATGAGCACGTAGAAGTTGTAACAGAAGTGCTTGATTCTTGGAGCTGCTTCTTGAGTGAAGTCTCCCTTATTCTCTCCCTGATATGCTGATATAGAAAAAGGGAGAATAAGGGAGAATAATTCTTTCCTGGGGACATCCATTTCTCTAGCTATGGGGGTCTGACAACATCAAAAGTGTAAAAACTTTTAGGTTTTGTATCTGACAGGACTCTGGCCTGCCATGGAAAGCTTGCCTACACTGGTAGGAAAATGATGTCTTGTTGCTGGCTGCCTCTGCTCACCAGCACCCTGGCTCTCCTGCCCATCCAGGCTCATCAGCCCTAAAAGCAGCTCACCTGTAGACGTCAAGGTTATATGGCTCTGGGGCCACCTGATTTAGCAGCTGGGGAGAGAGGACTTGTGAGCAAGGGCACTGAAGTACTTTGCAGTCATGTAATTGAATGTAAAAAGGTTCAGACTGACATTCAGCACACAAAGGCACACACATGAGCTGGGATAGGGGAGATCTTAGCTCTCTCAAAGTGTTGGAAGACCCTTACTGGTGACATAACTTCTGTGATGCCTATAGATACACATAGAAGGAGCCAGACTTCCTGATCCATCAGGGACAGCAAACCAGCTCTCCATTGTTTGTCCCTGCTGGGCATTGCTGCCCTGGGGGATGCACTGTCCTGTGGGGCACCTTGCTTCTCCCATGGCACAGCTTTTTCGGTCTGTGCTCACCTCCCTTCCTGGCCCACACCACTGTGAGCCTCACTCCTGTGAACACCTTCTATGCATCTCGTTCCCATGGCAGGAGCTGCCTTGGCATTTCATTTACCATGCAATAAAATTCAGTTTCAAACATATTGCTGAGGAACCCTTGGCTGCCAAGGGCAGAACACCATTTTCAGCTGTGAGAACCTGGTTTCTGAGCACATCTAGTTTCCAAAAAATACACATTGTAGATATATGGATGCGTGTCTTCTAGGGAAGAAATACATGATACATAGCATTCCTATAGAAGAAATTCCATAGCTTTATTTTTGTTTTAGGTCCATTATGCCGTACTTCTGAAAGATATTTGTCGGCTGAATATGAGCCAGCAGTGTGTTCAGGTGGCCAAGAAGGCCAACAGCATCCTGGCTTGTATCAGAAACAGTGTGACCAGCAGGGCTAGGGAGGTGATCGTCCCCCTGTACTCGGCTCTGGTGAGGTCGCACCTCGAGTACTGTGTTCAGTTTTGGGCCCCTTGCTACAAGAAGGACATCGAGGTGCTTGAGCGGGTCCAGAGAAGGGCGACAAAGCTGGTGAGGGGCCTGGAGAACAAGTCCTACGAGGAGCGTCTGAGGGAGCTGGGCTTGTTCAGCCTGGAGAAAAGGAGGCTCAGGGGCAACCTTATTGCTCTTTACAGATACCTTAAAGGAGGCTGTAGCGAGGTGGGGGGTTGGTCTATTCTCCCACGTGCCTGGTGACAGGACGAGGGTGAATGGGCTAAAGTTGCGCCAGGGGAGTTTTAGGTTAGATGTTAGGAAGAACATCTTTACCGAAAGGGTTGTTAGGCATTGGAACAGGCTGCCCAGGGAAGTGGTGAAGTCACCATCCCTGGAAGTCTTTAAAAGACGTTTAGATGTAGAGCTTAGGGATATGGTTTAGTGGGGACTGTTAGCGTTAGGTCAGAGGTTGGACTCGATGATCTTGAGGTCTCTTCCAACCTAGAAATTCTGTGATTCTGTGATATCTGGACAATGCATTTAAGCAAGATGGAGTAGGGTAAGAATAGCTGCCAGCCATCCAGGTGTTGACATTCACCTATGCTGTATGCGTATGACATTCTGACATCCATGTAAGCACACCCATGTTTCATGAAGCTATGTATTCTTCAGTAGTGTATCTTGGGTAGGGACTGATTTTTTTTTAAAATGCACAAATTTCAGTATGGCCCTGACCCTCTGAATCAGGGAGAAAACTGCATCATTATATGCCTTGAAAGAAATAAAAGAAGTTCTGTGCAAAACCTTTAAAATTTTTATTCTCTGATTCCTCTTCAGTCCATTATGTGTTATTAACTACTATTATCACTGATAGCATAAAGATGTAAACGCTTATTTGTTCACAGCTTTATATACATCACAGAAAAGGCTGTTAGGTATGTGACATTAAAAACCGAAAACAAAAAAGAACAAAAAAGCAAAATCAGAGGAAATGTATGGTGAATTACAGTATGAAAAGGAAATCTATTTACACACATTAATCTATACAACATCATAGTCTGTACAATTTGTAAAAAATAATCACATTCATTTACATCATCTTTAATTTTTACTGAACTTGACAGATAAAAAGTTATGAAGACAACAAAAGAGAATTTCAAAACAATGCTCATATTGATGCTCCAGGAGAAAAAAAGCTGCAGGTTATAAGAAATTTACTACAGTGCTTTGGGAAATAAAGGAGTTTGGGACATTTCAGTCACTGGTTTAGCGGACAATGGAAATGTTACTAACTTAGATTTAACTACATGCTGTTATCATTGGGCAGAACCAGGTTCAACACAGAATGGTTAAACCATATAAAAAAATGCTCTTTTAAATGTTGTGTTGATGTAATCCTATAACACATCAGAATTTATTATTATCATCATTAATTCAATACTTTTTTTATTCAATACTTTTTTTTTTTTTTTTTTTTTTTTTTTTTTTACTCAACAGAATAGCACTGTGTACTAACTTCTGCTATTTGGTTATGTCAGGGTCGTACTGACAGCCCACAGCTTATATAGGCACTCATGGTAGTGTGAAGGTACTTCATTAGTAAAAGGTCTTCCTGTATCACAGACAGCAATTGCTCAGGCAATAACCCTTACTTACACAGAAGCCTTCTCTGCAGGTTACTTGCCAGTAGTACTTTTTAATCAGGCATATTTAATGTTCTTTTTTTTTTAAAGATGTCTGAACAAAACCTGTGGAAAGTGAGTTTGGACTTTACTCATGATCACTGCTAAAATGGACAAATTGAAAGTCAACAGGAAAAGTTTTTTAGGACTCACAAAAATAGGAGACAAATAATGGCAATGACTCATCTCATTCCGAACACTTGGAGTGTGAGACCCGTGCACTTAGCAATGCCTTATTTCATAAGCAGTCAGACATTCTCCAGTTTGCTGAGGCTCTGATTCCTGCTTTCCCCTTCATCATGTTAAAGGCAGAGGGAAGCCGGTCTTGGGGTGTATCAGGATGTGGAGTCAATGCTCAGATGGGCAGGCTGCCTCTGACTTGACTCTAGAACGATTTTTGTAAAGTGTTTTGTCATCTTTTGCCACCAGTAAGTTACTGCCACTAAAGTACAGTTCCAACATATGCTTAAACTGAGCAGTTTCTCAGCTGGCTATGTGCAACACTCATCACCACCCTGGTCGGGTACAATCTGTTGGGCTCATGTGAACTCCAGAATGGTGTGCACGGAGTACTTACTTAAATATGTCTAACTCAAAATGTCATGAAAGACATCACAGCTCTCAACGGCTAAAAGGATGCTTTCCACAATCCTAAGGTTATTTTGTAAAGCGCATTACTGCACCTAAGCCAGACTCCAAGGTCAACATATTTTAAACAAGTTATTACTATATACAGAAAAAAAAAAAAAAAAAAAAAAAAAAAAAAGGCCAGTAGTGTTTTCACTTTATACCATTAACCAGTTCCTGGTCAGCAGCTGAAATGACTATGCACAGATTGTAATAGTATGACCAGGTGAACTGCAAGTGGGAGCGAGAAATGTGGTCAATGGTGTGTGCACTCCTGAAGGGATATACTGGAATACTTCCACCTTCTTGTGGCTGAAACCATTACAAATTGAATGGGGCACAGAAGAGAAACAGGAAAAAAATGAGAAAATGCCTTGCAGTCAGGGTTTTAGAGATTTTACATGTTTAGTTTCTTGGGGAATTAAGACTTGATTTCAGCAATGATTCAAAAGACTTCACTTAAAGAAAATTTCTGGTATTCAAGAGCACTTTGTTTTGGTGTATGACCCCTCTACAAAAGACAAAAAGCCAAACACCTAACATAATACAGGAAACAACTGAAAGTTGAAACCAGGCAAATCAAAACAAGACAGAAGGCCATTGGTTTTATCATGTAAGGCAGTCAACCACAGGGACATCCCACCAAATGAACTGAGGGATCCTCCATTGCTTGAACTTTAGAATCACATTTTTGAAAGATAACTTTGACCAACCAAGTTATTTAACCTAAAAATCAGTATTTAGGTATCATCTACTATCAATGTAACTGAATGGCCTCTTCTGGAGAGCTCTGTTTAACCTAACTGTAGATGTGAAGTGAGAAATATAAGTTCTATTCTATTCTATTCTATTCTATTCTATTCTATTCTATTCTATTCTATTCTCATTGTACAGTAAGTACAGAGAAAAAGGTGGTTTAGTTTACATGCTTGAGCAACTGAACAAAGGATGAAGCATTTACAACTAGTGCCTATCTCTCTATGAAGACTACTGAAGGCACTTAAAAAAAGAGTCTTTAGCTCAGAAAAAGATATCTACCTTTTAGATACCTAAACCAGGACAGATGAATCTCACCTGAGTTTATCAAGCACCTAGATGAAATCGGCGATTCTGAAAAGGAAAATTTAGGTCAACTCTCTGTATATTTGGATTTTGGTCACAGTTAGCAACTGAAGAGTAATCTGTCACTGTTCCTCATGGATCATCAGCAGATAATGCTGATACAAATCACTTAGAATGAATGGTGCCACCATTCAAAGCCTGTCAATGGCTTTTTAATGGGCACAAACAAACAAACAAATAGTTTTCCTGCTCTGAGGACTTTATGACTCAGTTTGGACCCTTCCACCAAAGGGAGAAAGGCAGTAAAGGAATAACAATGAGCAGGAGAACTAAGTGACAAGGCCATGTGAGCAAAGCACATGCCTGCCTAAGAATTATGTTTAGGGATGACAGAGGGCTGAATGATGTTTTCCTTTTGACCCTCAGAAAACCACAGCACAAAGCAGGACCATTTAACTCCAGTTTTGTGCAACATCAAATGCAAAATGAAGCCATGAGAATCTATCTTGTTTCTTTGCATTGTAAAGATGCAAAACACTGATCAAGTACTAGATTCATCAACTGGTTTTCAGTTTGTGCATACATTTTAATATACTGTGTACCTGTGTGTGAAAAGGCAGCCGGAAGTCAAGCAGATCCCATAATGATGGGGTTGACGCTGGAACTTTGCATAAGGTTATTTGAAGATCAGAATTTTCTGGAAGTAAAGTGAAGTAAGCACAGCACCTTCTGGGCTTTTATAGAGATAGTTCTCTCTAGGATACAACGAATTCTAAATACATATCATTGGTGATGCATCTTGCAGAATAGACTGATGGAACTGATGCTTTAAGTCCCTATATCTATAATGTTTTTCTCTCTCTGTGTCAACTCAAAGAACCTCCTTTGAACGTAATGATAAGTGTGTTTGAATGCTTGTCAGGCAGGTGCACCTGTCCACTCTAGGAATTCCAGGAAAAAAAAAAAAAAAAAAAGTACAATGTGCATTTCAAATCTCAGGGAGCTGAGCAGTCCCAATGACACTTCAGTCAAAGAAGCCTGAAGTGTGTAGTTTGAGGTACAAGAGCAGTCCCCAGAGATCAAACGTGTCTTCATATACTTGCAGAGTTTGTTGATAAAGTTCTTTAGAGATCCAGGAAGAAAGCCTAAAGGTTAGTAGCTGTTTCTGAGACTAAAGCCTTTGGGAATATGAATATATGTGGTTTGAATACAGGTGAAGGGGATCTTTTGACTCTGTAGGATTGCCATTAGGCAGCCTACTTCACTCCAGAATTTCATATCTCACCAAGTGACAGTCTATAACACTCTGAGTAACTGAAGGTAATTGCTAACTTCTTTAAAGTCAAATTTGGCGAAGTAACGACTCATCTACTGATTATTGTTTATCAATACCTAGATATACCTAGAATACCAGACAACACCTATTACATGGAGGTTGGTTTCATGCAACACTCATGAGTGCAGCCCATGGGACAGTCATGGAGCATTTACTCTCTTTGATCTGACATAACAATGTATCACTCCAGGGTAACCCCATCAAAAATAAATTGTGTTTGACAGATAAATAGCTAAATTAAATCAGAGCAAGAGGTGTACAGACATTTTAATGGCTGCCAACAATATTCTCAGTCTTGTTAGTATGTTCAGGAGTGTACGTGTATGACTGCCAAGACATACTCTTGCTGTCATTCTTCCCCTTCCCTGGCAATATTATTGACCTTGGATTCTGCTGGCTCCCTATGATCTATTATCTGAAATATCAGTGGAATTGCTTTTATCAATCAGAGGTACTCATGCAAATGTACATTATTCCCACTTGTTACTTAGAGTGGACATGGTGAAGCGTGACATGAGAAGTAAACATCACTGGGTTTATTTCTTTTAAGACTGCAAATGTTCCATGTGTATTTCTAAGAACTTATCAGTTCTACACCTTCTTTTAGAAAGTGGCAACATAAGAGGCTTGGTGTTGTTGAGAATTCCTTCTATTTATGCCCTTTATAATATTTTTTATGGATTGTGATTATTTATTTATTTATTTTTGCTGGAGTCATGGGCAGGACTGAATCAGCTTAGATAGATAAAGAATAGTATTAAGCTTAAAAAACTTGTAATACTCCTTAAATGGGAGTTATATCTTTATTACAATATTCCTTGTTTTAGCTGCCAAGTATGTAGTTCTAGAGATATACTTCAATGAAACTATTATATAAAAATGATATTTCAATGGGTAATGTGATCCAAGGCTATTTATCCTATGCCAGACTGTTCTAGCAATAAAGCACCTCTTCAGAAAATTGTTTAATAAAAGATCAACACAAATCTCTTTGATTTTAAACAGAAGAGTACAACTGGTGATTACAACAGCACTATTGGCAAATGCTGATGTTTTGATCAAAACTATTACAGTAGCCATTTCTATGTGGAAGGACTGTAAAGGTAGTCCTACTTTCTGCATCAAAACATAAAAACCAGCCACTTTCAGAAGGGACTCAAACTCTGTGGAACATCATCTTTGAAATTCATACAATTAGCCAAGAAGCACTGCTTTTTTTTTTTTTTTTTTTCCTTTCTGTATGATGTTAATGATTTCCTAGATTAGCACATTAAAGTCCCAGTGTAGTTAATTATAGCCTTACATTTTTCTTTTGTTTTCCATAATTAGGAAGGAATTTCCTGGTCCTTAAGGAAATAAATGCTACCTCAAGTATAAATATAATGTAAGAAATTTTCCTGCTTCCCATCATAACCTTTTCAACATGTACCAAAGTAGTCTGCATTGAATGGGATCCCACACATCTGTCTCATAGACTGGTTGGAGGGAAAAGGGACCATTACAGCAAATGAGTTTTTGTATAGTTATGGCTAGTAAATGGCAAGAGAACATCAGAATTAATGTGAAAGTCGTAAAAAAAAAAAAAAAAAAAAAAAAAAAAAAAAAAAAGCAGGAAGCATGCATGGGGCAGGTGTTTCTGTTATTACCTGGTTGGCTGCACAAACCAATTTCCCAAATACCAACATGTAGAAAAGCAAAGCACTAAATTTTACATTTTAGAAAATACCTCATCAAGCTGCATATAACAAATGATATAACCCACAGTTTTTGCATGTTTGGGGGGACATAGTTGACTTAGATCATGGTGGTCTCTGTCTGCACAAATGACTGAGCCCTTGAATTCCGGTGGAGCTGAGAAACACTTTCTGATCCATTTCGAGAAATTGAAGAGCTGTGGAGTCTGTAATCTCTGCCTGCTGTCTGCTTCCAGCACAAACTCCGCCATTTTCTTTTCAGCTCTCCTTGTACCTGTGTTAAAAAGTCAATGCACAAGATGGGCTGAAAACATCCTTTCTATGTGAGGAACTTTTCCACATTTATTGGCTATCAGATGGGGAGCTCTGGGAACAGCTTCTAAACAGGTTTTACAAAATTGAGAAGGCTGTGCCTACACTGTCTGTGAGAAGCCCCAGGGCCACTTTCAAAATCAGATTTGCATCACTTGTGCTGCCACAGTGGCTTTTATTAAAATACTAGCTAGTTATTAATCACTTGTACTTAAAACCAAATCAAGTTATTAGGCCCAAATGAGGCATCTCATGAATACCAAAGACCAAACTAGCGCTCAGGAGACCTGTATGTCAATTCCCTGTGCAAGCAAGTGCCTTTTTCAGACAGATTCCTCCTGTCATACACTGAATGCTGTTTAATATATAT
Source organism: Aythya marila (assembly GCF_965140915.1). Classification (NCBI taxonomy): domain Eukaryota; kingdom Metazoa; phylum Chordata; class Aves; order Anseriformes; family Anatidae; genus Aythya; species Aythya marila. Next base: position 10,649,240 of record NC_139043.1, read on the forward strand.
TGTACCTTAAAAAGTGGCTGGAACAAGGAAGGAATCAACAGGAATTCCTTCCATCTTCCTTAGTCAAGATGAGAAAAGCTGCTACATGCCGAGCACATCTGAAAACCTGCTGCTGTGCTGGAGTTAGATTCTCTCAAATTACCCCTAAATACCTACTAAAAGATATTTCTGGTTTTGGATGATTTTCTAGTCTTGTTGCACCTCACTTGCACAATACACATTACTTGTACAAAGGCTAGAATTAGTTCACACCAAATAAAGATGCCCTTACTAATACCTCAATTTGCAAGGAATTAGATTTCAAATGGCTCTTAAGTCTCCACCCAAACATGCTAATTTCTCCCATTGCACAGAAATGTATATTCTATAAACAGGAATGCAAACATCTGCTAAATCAGCTTCATGTTACATAGACTGTAATTATTGGGACACTTATACATTTATTGAAAAAAATAGCTTATATCCTCAGTAGGAAAGGTGAGACTTACCTCACTGTTCAAAAAACAATACAGGACTGCAACAATCAACCCCTGGAAACAGACAATATTCATTAGTTAGTATGCAGTATTAACCTAAGTCAATAAATCTTGAATAAAAACCTTAAAATTTACCTGAAAAGATCCCAAACACAACTCAAAGATTATTTTGTAAGTGCTGGAAGTGCGTTCAGGAAACAGAGCAAACACTGTGTAGTGAACTCCAAATAATGGAATAAGCAACAATGTGGATTTTGCAAGTCTCCTGGGTAAATAAAACAGAAAAATAAACAAATAAATAAAACGAGTTTAGTGATAAATTGTTATTTTACTAACATAAGAAGCTGATGCAATGTTGTTTCAATAAACCTCATATAACTTCAGTTTTATAAACAAAATGACACTTATGAGTAAGTGTCATTTACTGATTTTTTTTCCTTTCAAGCTTGCTATGAGATTAGCCACACAGTAACATTATAAATTAATGTGTGCAGTTCCATGCTGTATTTGATCTTACAGATCTTGCAGTCTTCCAAAAGCTGGTAAAAAGCTGCAAGGCCTTTCTAAACCAAAAGACCCTTTTTCTGTTGACCTCTGGACAGCCGCTGGGGTTGGATTTAGATGGTCTTTAAGGTCCCTTCCAACCCAAACCATTCTGTGACTCTATGATTCTATGATTCTATTCCTTAGGACCATGTTTGACAAAGCATCATGATCTGTGATTAGGCCTTTTGGGACATTTTCTACTTGGCATAAAGGGTTATTTGAAATTAATATTTTCATTTCCTTTACATTTGCAACTGTAAAGTTTGCCTGTACATTTCATATGCACAATATGGAAACAATACCTCAAAGATGCAATCCAGAATAATCTCAGCTGTGAAATTTCCATCAGAAATTTCAGATTTATCCCCAATTCCTAAAACCTCATAACTATACTGATGGTATGAAGCATATACCCATGAATCATTGTAATGTCATCAATTCTGTAATACAATTTAACACGAGATACTACTGAAGTTAAGAACTTTAAATTATTAAACTGGGCAGTTTTGACAAACTGCCTGTGAATCCACTGAGATGCTGAATTGCTAATTATCCCTTATCTGTCACTCAATTCACTCTAATAACATCAGTTTTATAGATTATACAGGACCAGTCATGCATGATTATGGATGTCTGGTATCGGATGAAATTCAAGAAATTGTAATGTTGAGTCCCAGAATTCATCACTGTTTTGATGAATATAACCAGATTCAACAAATAAAGGAAGCTGCTGTGATTTCACCTATGTTAATAGAAAAAAGTCACAGTGTCACAAGCAGTTTTATTTATTTATTTATTTATTTACTTCCTTTGCATAAAGTGTCCCAGAGTGCATCTGTTTATGTGGAAATAATCAGTTCTGACAGCAAAGTTTCTCAAGAATAGTAAAACCCTCACACTTAAAGGAGATACCAGTAAGTGGGACCAACAGGGTTTCTGTGGCAGAAGAAATTCATTTACAACTGAAGATGATGATGTCAGCAATTTTCCTGTTTTCCCAAGTGAAGAGGAAAAGTGATTTTATTTCAACTTAACCCATCCCACTGCAAAAGTAAAATAAGCAATGAAAAGGACAGAACCAGGTACAAGCAAATGGGACACAGGAAGGGAAGAAAAACTTGAAACGAGTAGTATTTGTTTTAAACTCACCTTTCACTTCTGATTCATTCTTGTTTAAATAATTTTTGTCTAGGTGATATAACTTCCTGTATACTTCATTTACATTTTAGTGAAGGAAAGAACCAGGCAAAAATAGCCTTATTCTTCTCTATATTTTAGAAAGTGCATTTGCATTTTGAAAAATGAGCCTCCTAGACCTTTGATTTGATCTGTAGAAGCACTATTTCTTGAGGAGGTTAATCTACTGTTCCCATGGGTATCTGCTAAAGACCATCCAATCCAAACTTAATCAGGCAATCAATTGCTAAAAGCAAAGAATTCACAGACCTAACAATGAAGGACAAGGTTGCTATTACAAGCACTACAGTAAACTGTCAAAAATAATGGGACACAATGATAATGATAGCTAGAAAATGCCTCATTTTCATAAAATATGTTAATACCACAGGGAAACAAAAAAAATTTTGTGTCACAAAAAGTAAACTTGAGTAGATTTCCTGCCTGTATGTATATATGTATATATGTATATATGTATATATGTATATATGTATATATGTATATATGTAATTGTGTTAAATAATGCTGTGGTGACTGCATAATTTCCTTTAGGTTGATTTAACTCTCCCAGATGTTCAATTAATTCAATCAACAAACACACACAAAAAAGGAACTGTGTAGGTCTGTGAAGCACAGCCTTCTGCCTATCTAGTAGCATCTTCTTGATGCATCAAAATTCTTTTTACATTTAAATATGTCACACATTGTAAAACACAAAATGTCCTCTTGGCTTTAAAGTTATCCTTTACTGTAGCACACTATGATCTTTGCTGTTTTAGAACAGCAAATTCAGGAATTCAGTATTTTTTAATTAAAGAAAAGAGGTATTATCCAGGAGCCCATTTCCAAATGATACTTGTATGGTTTTGAATTTTCAGCGATCATCTTACTTTTTGTCACTGAAACATCATATTAGTGTCAAAAAGTGCCAATTCGGAGTCTATATTTGGGCTTTCAAATAAGACCTAGTAAAACAGAATCTTGATTACAGGTTACAGTATTCAGCAGCTACTATAATAAATAATAATAGCTGATATGGTAATATAACAAAGAACAAATCCAATTTTAGCAATGTATTTAAACTACCCCCCAAAATTCTGTGATTCTAAAGCTGTGGAAATAACAGATGTTAGGATTAAATGATGAAATCAGAACACAAAAAAAGAAAGCCTAAACAGAAATTATGTTGATCTAAATCAGAAAGTTTTTGTTGTTGTTGTTGTTGTTTTGTTTTGTTTTTTAACTCTGAAAAAACAAAGACACTATTTTAAATCAAAGATGCTATTTCTTTTTCTTTTATTTCTGAGAGCAACATAACTTCCTTCCAGCTCTTAAAATGCATGTAAGTATTAAAGTGTATTTTGGAAATGGAAAAAAAAAAATATATATATATATGTTTTAAAGTAGATTGAAGCAATAAATTTTGATCTTCCAAAAACTTTTTTTGATCTTGAAATATAATAGATATACATTAAATGAAAGATAGTACTCCTCATATTTCTTGCATAAGCATATTATTCATGGAATTAGACTCAAATTCAAGAGTAGTTTCTTGGCCGTTATGAAATTGCTTTTTTTTTTTTTTTTACTGAATTTGGTATTTGAAAAAAAGTTAAACTCTACTTCAACATAATGTTAAGATTTTTATTAAACCACATTTAAAAGTAGTTACTCCTGAATTAAATGTAGTTATAGTATCATAGCAATGGCTGCTAACAGGTTTCAGCACAGTAAATCTTACCAAGATTATTTTGGTTCTGTATGTAATTTCTAAAAATATGACTCACTTGTACTGTGACTGGTCATTTCCTCCAACATCTGGAGATCTTAACTTCTGCAGTAAGATTCTTATAATACTGATGAAAAGTATAAAATTCAACTGCAAAGAAAACAAATAGAACAGTGATTTCTGACTTCTCCATTCCATACGCAGCACAAAGAAATGCTTATCAAGTCAGACTAATCAACTCAGCAGCGAGTGTTTTATATCTCCTGCCAGAACATGTTAAGCTCTACACTGTCAAACCTATTGTCTGTTTTCTGCCTCACTAGCTTTGTTACGTCCAGTGCACCTCTACATGGCTACCAGTTCCAGTCTGGCTGGCTAAAGCCTTTCAAAGCCCTAGTTGTCAGCAATGACCTTCTTCCAAAATCTCAGTTGGTCTCAAAACAGATTTCTTGTCAGGATGGGATGTGGGATGTGATCTGGTGCCATCAAGCATTGCCCTAAATTTTCATGTGGATTCACAACTGGAAGCCCAAAGGACAACACGAGTCCCATATAGTTTTGACCCTCTCTTGCTTCTCATGTTAACTTTTATTATTTTCTGACTGGATTAGGGGAAGAGAAGTTCGTTGCATAAGTGATCTGCCCACTCCCATCAAGCATGAAGAGGACTTTTCACATATCTGTCTGCCTTGGGTACTGATGATCACTGATGAATGAAGGAACTGAATCCTTGCTGTTGAAGATTTTAGTTTCATAACATTTCTCTGAGACGCAACAGTAGTATTGTCTTCTTTCATAGAAGGAGAATGGAGGCATTTCATTATAAACATTATGATCAAGTCCTGATCAGTCTAGAACATTCAAGATAAAAATTCAGTAGATCCTAAATCTCATTCTCATAGTATCTTTGTTGGCGTCTTGCATCTTGTGTTCACCATGTTTTCAAGTTGAATGACTTTTTGTGTCTTCTCTGAAATACCCAGTACAATTTGTGATGTTAATAAATGAACTGTGATAGTAACAACTGCATATCCCCCGTACTTTATACTTTGTTTGAAATGACAGGTAATGTGAAGTGACAGAAACTGACAGGGATTAAATAAAAAGCTGGGAAACTTCAGTATTTTTGAAAAAGAAAAATAAAAAAGAAGACGTTAGAAAATATAGGCCTTTAATGAAGGCCTTTAATGAAGTAAACACACCTTATTCAGGAGGTAGACAAATTTCAAGTTGTACTTGATTAAAGTCTCCTATAAAAGTAATAGGTAGCAGCCAGTATTCTTGGTGATTTTATCTACATAATTACATATCACAGCATAGTGTACAGATCAATGGAGATACATTTAGTATGGTACTTGCACTGGAGCTATTATTTGTGAACAAGGAGAGAGCTTCCACTTCATTGTATATATGTTAGCCACAAAATAGGAGAAAATAGAAAAAAAAATCTTTACTCTGCATTTGCACAGAAGCAGAATATCTTATTATTCTTGACAGGTCTCCCTGTTTTCTACTGCAATAGTCATCCTAGTACAACTGTTATTCTTTTGGATTCTGAGGCATCACATCAGCTGCCAAACTAGACACAGGTGACTCACATTCTTGACTGTCATTCATGTACTACCTTTACATCTGTTTTCAAACATGTCTCTTTCTCTCTGTAAACACAGTTTTGGATTAATGAAAAACATGCGTTCTTGTTTGGAGTTTGTAAGACTCCTTGACACTAATGACCTTGTAAATCCAGCCAGAGGACACTGGGTATTGGGATCTAAAAGTTGCAACTGCCACTGCCTTACTGCAGTGCAGCAATTTAATTTATGTAAGATTATCATTGAATAAATCATTTGTTAAAATCCTTTGAAATATACATCTGATCTAGAATAATATGTTTCAATGAAATATGAAACAAGCAGCGCCCTAAAGTTTCACTTTTAATATTGCAGCTTTTCAGCCCTGTAAAACGACAAGACAAGAGACAGTGGGTACAAACTGAAACACAGGAGGTTCCACCCTGGTATCAGAAAATGTTTTAACTTGTTTTTGCTGAGGGTAACCAAGCACTGACACAAGTTTCCCAGAGAGGAGATCTTCAAAAGCCACCTGGACATGGGCAAGCAGCTTTGGGTGGCCCTGCTTGAGCAGGGGGTTGGACCAGTGGACTTCCAGAGGTCCCTTCCAACCTCAGCCATTCTGTGATTTTGTGAAGATCCTCTGAGCATGACATCTTTAAATAGAGTATAATATGTATATTGTTAAATGAGTATCTAAGAACAGTATAAAAAGAAAATAATGTGAATGCAGAGAAACTGCAAGAGTGATGACAAATGATGCCTCTTTGTTGGAATAACACCAAGATGCTGCTGATACTCTTTTTTACTTGCTGACTTCTGAGTTTTTGAGTCTAAACACATGGCCTGAGCATGCATCATTTAAACTATCTTCATATTGCTCTTGATATTTAGTCTATCACACTAGCTGCAATGTGAGATGAACATTTTTCAGATACTTTGAAGTAATGTAAGTACTGTTTCCACCTGAACACCACTCTTTCTCAAATGAAAGCAGTTTATTGTAGTAGAAGTATGGAGAAGGCAGCTGTGGAAGCATTTGCCAAATGGGTGGTACTCCAAATTAACTGTCTGGAATAGTCATCTCCAATTAAACAACTTTGAAATGTGTACAGCATGATGCATGGAAACCTGCCAGCTAACTTTTCTCAAGCCAATATTGTCAGAATGAGATGCCAGGGAAGGCTTCTGACACACTGCATTAACTGAAGCCATTCCCACTTTGAGAAGTGACTTCAGAACTCGCTCTCACCAAACTATTTATTGTTGGGTGATAACAGCATAGATAATACAGTCTTCTAACCAGTGAAAATGTTTGGAGGTAACAGAGAAGTCAATGGAAAAGAGTGAATATGGCATGAAGACGAAGTGAACTTCCAGGTAAATCAAATGCAGTTAACCTACTGCTCCCTATTTGATTTCCTCCTTCTTTCAAAAGTATATTCATGGCATTATCTTCACAAAAAGGCTCTATTCTACTGTTTTTTCTTTACCCTTCTTCCTATCTTAAAGATTTTCGGTATCACCCATTCTCTGTGTTTTTCTTCCATGCCATTACACAAGACAGTCTGTAATGGTTTTCAACTCCTGTGTTCTACTCTCCTTTATTTTCCTGAAATCCAGCTTCTCTCAGAATCCTGCTTTGCCCACCTAATTGACTAATTACAAGTCTTTGTCCTTCCTAATAATGAAACCATTTGTTACTCATCATTCTTTTCACTATTCTAAGTTTTCCAATCCTTCTACATTCTCAAGAACAGACTGAAGGTTCTGTGTGAGCATGACATTGGCACATCATACTTTCATTCAGAAATGTCATGACTTTCACAACTCCTATTCAAAGAACTTGCAATGATCTATTTTAATTTTTGAATGGGAGGCAGCACCGATTCAAATACTTTTATCTTCATATTTTATTTTTTCTTAAAGGGGAGTTGGACCCGACGATCTTTCGAGGTCCCTTCCAACCCCTTCAATTCTGTGATTCTGTAACTGAAAACACTTACGTATAATGAATACAATTTTCCCATGCATGCAGTATTTTCATTCATCAATTACTAATTTTACATGACATTTCACTAGCTACTTTTACTCTATGAATGCACTCTGCACAGCAGTACAGCAGTAAACTTGCAAGGCATCCTAGATGCCACAACAAATGTGATGTCTGCAGGTTGATGCTCCAACAAGATATGTTACTTATCCAGCAGGAAAGGGTGAGTATCACTGCTTTATATAACTCCCTGTACTTCTGAATTCTCCTTTCACAGCTTAACTTCCTAAAAGCAAAATGTGAAAATGATCAAATCTTCTGGAGACTCATCTAATCAGAGAACTAAGTGGTTTCACATAGTACATAATGTTGCCGAATCACTTGGCCATCTTTAGCTGCTCTCATCCCTAAAACATGCCACTTAAGACAAAAGACATCTCTGGAAGGCAACAGCAGATTCTAAACATGTGCATCTGGCAAACCAGGAAAGGTCATTTGCAAAATGTTTCTGCATGTTGTATGCATTCTGCATACAATCCCATTGTATGATAGCAGTAATAGAATCAGTATAAAAATAGAGCAAGGCTGTTCCTTCACCTCCGTGATTAGGGTCCATGTTTTATGATACACTGGACTTTTGCTGACTGACCAGTTAGTACTCCATTTTCTTAATGCCTGATGCGTTTACTAGTCTATGCTAAGATCCAGCTGGAGTTCAAGTCTGCCAATGAAGACTTGGATAACTTATGTCTCTTGGTCTAGGATTTCTTTGGAAATGTGCTGCTTTCTGGCACATGAAGTCTCATCTGTCTACCAGATAGCTGTTTAAATAGAACCTCCAGAGAACAGGCTTTTATCTTTCTGTAAACACTAGGTGGTTTGTTTTGCTTTCACCTTTGAGTATATTTTCTTTTCTCTGCACCATACCCCGTCCTCCAGCTCCTCTGAGGTACACATATCTTTTTCATGCTGTAATTCTGTTGCACACCTATTACCTGTATAATAAAACGTCTTTTCTAGGAGTCCTTACCTCATGTCATTTCACACATATATGTACTCTGTTTCTCTTTAAAGACTGTAGAATTCACTCTGATGAAAATGCTAGGAAGTTCTCCCAAAATTATTTCAAAAGGACCAGACTGAAAGGAAAGCCCAAGTGTAAACGCTGGACTAGTTTGGACTCCTGAAATCGTGTATAATCTAATAACGCCTTAACTTTCTGACTGAAATGTTAAAAACAAAGCACGTGTATCTGAAATGAATTAATTTGCACTGTGACTATTTTCAGAAGTGGACATAAACAATAGAATATTATGCCCAAATTTAATCACACAATCATCACAATGAACAGGAATTTTGTTATGCTACTCCAGTAATTCTAATGAGCTCCACATATGAAAAGCTCCATGAAACATTCTCAGATAGTATTCTTTTGCAAATATTTTATGTTCATTATGTATTTCAGTAGACTACCAATTAAAGAAAGATATATACAGCTATATTTTTTTATGGCTGCAATAATATCAGATTCTTAGTTGCAGGGCTATCTATTTACAAGCAAAATCAAATCTGCATTTCATTGAAAAGTGTAATTAGATTTTTGCTTCCCCCAGGCTCATAAACAGAAGGGATGTTAAAGAAAGAACAACATACAAATAAAAGCATTTAATAGGAGGCAGATAAATTTTGAAGGCAACAAATTTTAATGGCCCTGGCATCTGTTTAACATGTCTCCTACAGTGCAATTTCTTTTCATTAAAACAGAATTCTGGCCTGTCTGTAACTAGCAGTAAAGAATAATGGCTATATGCACTGCACAATGCTGAACTGATATATAATTCATGCTTCAAAGTTTACTTACTATAATAGAAATTAAAATTGGTATTCGTATAACCCACCAGGGACCACCATGCTCATTTGTATCCCAGCAACTACAAAAAAAAAAGAGGGAGAATGGTGTTGACACTAATAACATCTGGCAAGCATGACCTATGAAGAGAAGTATTTGGTATATACAAATCAAAGAGCACTAAAAAATGTTCTAGCCTAGAATTTGGTATTTTTTTTTCTGTGTTTACTTTTTGTTTCCCTGTTTTCAATATGCATATTCAAATCAGCTGAAACACCACGCACCATTAGAAATTATGGAGATCATCGGCCTTTAGGGAAAGTAAGCTCAGTTTCACTTTGAGTCAGGATACTTCTACAGTAAGCACTTAACAATAGCCTCTAGGTAGCAGGAAGATCTAAAGCAACTGACAGATACAATTTAAATGACATAATTTCCTCGTGGGATATTTAGGTTGCGGATGGCTGAAACTGGTTTAGGAAAATATGAGACTGAACCTGAAACTTCGTCTGAAAAAATGAAAATTTAATTTTCATTGTCAGCTCAACAATTTTGGTCTGAGTACTCTGAGAATAAATATTCTAAAAGACTAATTAGAAGCAACAGCAATACCCTTCAGAGTTCCTCTAACTATGATAGTAACAATGAAGGAGAAAGGAGTTAGCCTACAGTCTACATGGTCTTGCAAGGAAAACTTAGAAATTATTTAGGACATGATTTTTCAGTATAAAAAAAAAATCAATTGAAAAATATAAGACAAATCGAAAAAAACGTGAGTGTGAAAACCATTTGCCCCACTAACTAAGAAAGCTCTCCCATTCCTTGGGGCTAGCAGAAAGAAGTCTGATCTTCCTACAAAACTCTTATCTCAGCTCGCCTTCACATGCCAAGAGCCAGGCTTAGCTCTAGTTAGTGACAGTTTTACCTGAATACATGCACCTTACATTACATTGCTTTACAATTACATTACATTACATACACCTTTACATTACATTGCTTCTTTTCTGGGAATATATTTTAGATATACCAAAAAAAAACTAGATTTCAATCTTTTGCATTGCTAGTTAGCAAATTAGGATGCCCAGCAACTTACAACACTGTATGACAGCACTGAACTCAAGGACCCCCACTGCTATTTTAAGTAGTTTGACCTCCAAGGCAGATAGTTCTACATGTGGGTTTCAAGGGGTAACATTAGTAATAACCTGTCTCTGCCCACTCCCGCCCTTAGCATTTCCAAATAAACAGGAAGTATAGGCTGCATGTCAAAGAGCTCCTAAACACCTGTGCCTTTACTGTCATTTCTGAAATTTTAAGTTCTGTGTTTGTCTCCTTCAGAACAGCAAACTACTTTAGGATGAACAACACCACATCCAAGGCAAGATTAGCATGGGCTAGTCTTGATGGAGGCTGTAAGCTTTCCCTCCCTGACATACTTACCCAGTGTCCTCTAAAATAATCCGTGTCACTGTCCATGTAATAATGAATATGGTAGGAATTCCTAAAGAAAAAAAAAAAAAAAAAGAAAAAAGAAAAAAGAAAAAAAGAGGTTTAGAGAACGATCATAAGAAAGTAAGTCCATTTTGCTAGTAAGCATCTATTTCCCAGATATGCAGCATACAGAAAACAGTTTAGTGAATGGAGGGAGAGGCCCATCTGATGAGCTATATGATGTAAATGATGTGTTTCAAATACTGTGAGGAAGTGAGCATATTTCTTATAAAAATGTAGCTATAACCACTAATACACAAAGCATGTATCTTAGATTTCTTTCAAGCTGTCCAAGTGATCTATAAGGATATAGATACAAATTCAACATTCCCAATGTATTTGCAAGGACTACAATATAAAACCAAAGAGTAAATCATTTCATAAGGAACCATTCCCACACTGGTTTATTCTCATTTCCAAGCAATACCTAATGTTTTATGACCACTTATTACTGGAAGCTTTAAACTGCTCCATATATATATCATTGCACTTTCTGTAAGTGAATGGAACATGTATTTAGAAACAGATGGAAAATATTATTGTGCTTTTGTAAAAGGCAAGTAGCCTGGTGCTGTGCAACTAAACTTCCTCTCCCCCCTGCTAAATTAGGACAGCCTGAATCATAATGTTTTGTGGTGGTAGTCCCACACCATCCCATCCCTGAACAACCCATGAGTGTTGTCAGGGAGTGCAGATTGGCAGAGGTCGGAGCCAGCCAAGAAGCAAGCTAGCATTTACAGGTCTGCAGAAACTAGAGGGATGAGCATGGAGGTTTTGTGCCCACTCTCCTCCATGCCGCAGTGGCTGTACCTACACTGGAGCTCAAGAGAAGAACTAATGCACCCAAGAGCTCATGCCCACAGGCCAAAGTCATCCAACAGAAACTGCATGAATGCTTGGTATGAAATACTGAATTTGACTAATACACACATTAAATATATATATAATTGGAAGATGCTTAAGTTCTTACCCCAACCAATCAGCAGATAGACTGTGAAGTGTCTGTTGGGGGAGAATATTAGCACAAGGAGGATGTGGAGGTAAAGTCCTTCAACTAATAGCCAGTAAAAGTTTGCCATAACGCCATACTGAAAAAATACCAAAATAGCCTTGCAGCCCACCTGAAATGTGAAAACAGGGAGTAAGATTTTTTGCAGGAAAGATGCTGTATAATTCTGTTATTAATATATCCTACACATCTTAACTCTCCATGTAAAGCTAGTCCCAGGTTCAGTAGAAATTATTTTCCCTCAGTCAAGCAAATTGAGACATTTTAAGTGTTACAGTATATATATAAAAAGAAATTTAATTCTAAGGAAAAAAAAAGCACACATTTTCAATAGTTAGTTAATAAATGGCTATTAGATTAAGTGATTGTCCACTAGGTGGCTAATAAATACATTAAAATTTCATCTGTCTTCCTAACAGTAAAAATTAACAAAGCAATTGCTTTATTAGTTTTTAAAGGCTAAACTGGAAACAGTGCAAAGAATAATTTCATATGCTGAATCCTCTAAGCAGACTTAGAAAAAAAAATCTGAATGGACTTTTAAAAATTTTCTCTTTATAAAATGCTTTAGTGTTTCTTAATTAACAAGACACATAAGCATGTATCATAAAATGAAGTCCCACCATACTTAATAGTCTCTGTGCTGTTCTTCAGAATTAATTTTCAGATTTCTGCTCTGCTGATGTTCCACAGTGCTGGCTGCTGCTACTTTGGCACTTCCCAGCAGGAATCTGGGATGTGTGAATTGAACATAAAAATGCTCCTGCTGAGACTGAGCTGAGAAATGTGATGATATGGTGAATATAGCAGACTAAACAAAATGGACTAAATAAAACTTTTATTTTCTTCTATTTTCTGCCTGCTTTATTCTTTTCCCCACTTTAAATACCCTTCATACCTGCACTGTTTCTGTTAAAATTCCAGGTACATCAAATACCTAAGTAACATGCTCCTTTAGTGATTGATTCCACTGTCTAAACAGGTGTCTGTTAAGTGAAATGCTCTCAGGTACCCCAGCCTTCAGCTACTGGTCCACAATGGCATGGGTCTCCCAGAGACATCTTTGTATCCATCAGCCCCGTGTGGTGTCTTGGATAACTCACTGCATCCCCAGTAACACTATGTGCCTGTATATATGTCCATATTCAGACAACTAAAGAGGAGTCCAAAGTCTTGAATTCATCTCATCCAATGTTAGCTGCCCAAAAGTAAGGCTTCTGGTGTAAGCTAGACACCTACTTGCCCCTTCTACAGCTTATAGAGACAGGTATGTCTTGAGAAAGCTCTCCTGAGATAAGTTGCCCAGTGAGAAAGACAGAAACCCAGAGAAACAGCTTAGTTCGGTCATCTTGTTTGGTAAAAGTAACTTTAGCTCCAGACTTTGTATGCATGGAAGGAATATCCATTGCAGACCAGTATTGGGCCAGAAAATATAACACGGAGAACATTAAGTATTTTAAAATGGAAGTTAAACTTTGTTTCGATGTTTATGGCTGCTTGCGAACAGATTGGCAGTGAATGTCTAAATTTTTTGTAAATCTCTTCAAAATTCCACTACAGATTTACCACACATACTCTCCTGTATTATATACTTGACTTACATACCAGAACCCTGTGTTAAAATATTTTCCCTTCCTCCTGCAGTTAATCCTGTATCAGGCACATTTCTAGATGCTGAACAGTCTATCTCTCATTGAAGAGTCAGCCAAAATTATGGTTCTGTGTTATTCAGATCTAGTTACCCTGCATTTTGAAGTGTGCACTTTCAAGCATCTTTGTGTGCAGCAGAACTGTGGAACATCACAACCATGATGAAAGGGGTCACTCCTGCATGCTGTTATGTAAGGAAGGTAGGATCCTGCCAACACAAGACAAAACAGCCTTGCCCATCTGGTGTCAGATCACCCCACATATAATGCAGTAGACATTATTCAACAGTCCACAAAACTGGGCAAATTCATTTGCCCAGTTGCTGGATGCCTGATATAGCTGCAGGAACACTTCCAGACAAGCTGCCTTTCACCCTTCCCATCTGATGGCACTCTTAATCTTAAAATCTCCCAGGATTAATGCAGTGGTTATATTTATTCTCAGCTATAGCAGGTTGTGACTTTTTTTTGGCAGATTGACCTGCTGTCCATACATGGACATGCAAACCAACAGTAACTTCTTACTTCTTCTCTGGTTACTTCTAATAGACCTCTTGATTGGTCATTATATTCTCCGCAGAACTGTCTACACAGACAACTCAGTATTTCTGAATATTTACACGGACCCAGGAGGAAAATTTAGTGACACAACAGTATTATACCAGGTAGTGAATAAGGTTTATTACCCATGAGGTTTGATCCTCTGCACAGGGAGTAGTGTTGGAGCTGGAATAGAGAATATCATCCTTGACTAAAACAGAGATTGCTCTTAGAATGAAGGAGAGGAACAGGTTCAGATGGATGTAGTTCCGAGTACAGTGAAGTTTCCTAAGAAATTAAAAAACAGGCATTTTAGATTTCAAGACAGAAAGGCTCTTGAACAGGCTTGTATTACTCTCTGGTTGTTTCTTAGTATATAGGAACCTTAAGAGCCTACCCTTTCTTTCTCTGTCATATTGTCAGTACTGCCTTGTTGTTTTCTTTTATCATCACCATCATCATTATGTGCTGTCCAAAATATACAAATAAAGTTTCTCTTCCACCTTTTCAGTATCACAGACCAAAAGATCACAGTGGTGTTTTAACATAAGTTGACAGTAAACATAGGTTATCATATCCTTCTGTGTGTGCACTCGTTTTCTTGCAAATGAAACATTGACTAGCCTGGAAACATTTCAGAAGTGCTCCCTTCTATTTTCTTCTGGTTTCATTTTTTACTTTTTTAAACTCCTTTATTTCACTATATAATGCTTTTTTTATCCTACTATGTGAGTCTATGCAGAACAATTAAAAATACATGCAAAGCATTAGATGGCCTATCCTTCCTGTCCAGTGAGACATAAAGCTTTGCTTCTTTAGTCCAGCAGCCATGCAAAAGCCTTACAAACAAACGACAAATTAAACCTTCCAAGTAAGTGAATGGATGCTCAGGAGGAGTGAGTTAGAAGCCAAGGGCATTTCACTTAAGACACACTCCTGCTAAGATTTTTTTTTTTTTGGTCAAAACCAGAACCTTGAACTACATCAGTAATGAAGCCAGGGCATTTTAGCAAGTACGAACAATGAAAGAATGAAGATGCAATAGGATGCTATTGCTAGTCACTGTGGTGTGTGATGTCAGTTTCCAAGCAGTCTTCAGGTTTTGATTTTTACAGAACACTGAATAATGCATTCTGAAGTAACTAAAGTAAGCACAGTTACAGTGAGCATTGGGAAATAAATAATAGATCCATCTTGCTAGCCTACGGTTTGGCAAAGGACATAATACCAGGCTAAATTTATATCAGTTGTTAAAAAATCAGTGATTTCTGTGGCTGTATGTATCCTTTGCTGAAAATGGTTCTGAGAAAAACTGAAATACCACTATTACTCTGGACTGTATCACATGTTCCTATAGGACTCAGAGATATGTGCAAGATGCGAGTGGGAGAAAGTACTTTTCATGAGTGACTAACTTAGATTATTAGTTCTTCATCCCTTTCAGTAGAGGAAATTATAAATGTTAGATCTATAAAAGGCTGTCAACATTTTGGAGGCGGTGGGCAAGAAAGTCTCTTTAATTAGGGTTAGGTGTTATGATTCAGAATAACAAAAAATGCTGTTTTTTTTTAGCAGTGAAACAAAAGGTGCTATCCTCTTTTCCTGTGATAAGGCTAAGTTATGATAGAAAAATGTCATGTGAGGAATGCTGACAGTTAATGCACGAGAGCACAGCTTATAAAAATGATTGAGATTGATATTTTTCTCCTTGCTAATAAACACATATTAGAAAAACTGACACGCTTTTGGTAAGGTTTTACTATACAGGAGTTACCCTGAAGAAAGTATATTAAGGTAACCAGAATTTCAGTGTTAGGCAGAAATATGCTATTCTACAACTTGTTTTCACTCTGAGTTGAAACAAACCAATGTTTTAAAATATCTGAAAAATACTTCTTTTCAAATCAATTGTTTTGTTTCCACTTTTCTAAAACTTTATGCCATGTTAAAATTCAGACATTCAAAATGAAGAAACATGCATTCTAAGAATGGTAAAGGCACTTCCCTTGACTAAATCAAAATTATTACTTTTGATGTTCATAAAATATTTATAGAAATGAGAGTGTGCCTGACAAATTGGCAACCTCCAAGAGAAAAGTATTGTGCCAGAAAATTTACACTTAGCTTTAATCATAGTAAGTACATAGAGGATTATGTGGGGAGTGACACTGTGGTAACTTGAAAAATGCTGCCAGTTTAGTCAAGCAAGGTATTCTGAGACATTCAGATTGTATGTCTTTGTTCTGAGATTAGAAAATCAGCCAGAGATAAGATCCTTTTCTTTTACAATGCTTCTAAACCTGTCCTTTATATTAATAATGGGAGCCTATATACCATTTCTATAAAAATTAAAATCTAGTAAAGTGGCAACCATCTTTCGAATAAATGTAAAACAGGATATTACAACCGCATGGAAACTTCCACCAAAAAAAAAAACAAAAGAAAACAAAACAAAACACAAACACTTTTCAATACCTAACAGTTCTGCCTTTCATGTGTTTAAAATAGCTGGTACTTTAAGCTGATGCTCTAAACTGCAAAGCCCTAAGGCTGAATCTGCTTTGCCAGACAACACATAACAATTTATAGTGGAGTGCAGAAGTAAAGCAGTAATACCTAAAAAAGAATTTCCACTTCTTTGTCATGAACACACAGCCTACAATTAAATTAAATTCCACAACACTCCATGTTCTTTCACAAAATAATACTGCACATATTTGGGATTACATGCAGTATAATTTGAAGCACACATATACAAATCCAGCAATGCACAATTTTAATTATCTCTGGGTTTGGTAATATCCAGAGTTCAAAACCTAATCCTGCTGCAAGAAGTCAGGATTTTTACAACTTTACTGCTTTAACAACTTTTTAACTCACTGCTTAACTACCAAATCTCCTTTAGATAGTTTCACTTAGAGAAGTTGTTCTTTGGTCTGCTTTTTAAACATAGCAAGGTGAAAGTTTGCAGGTTACATTCAGAGGTGAATATATCTCAGCAGTGAGTGAACAATCTTAACAAACTCAATATTGACGTTGTCTATAAAGAACCCTGGGAGCTGTCAGGGTAAAGTATGCTTTTTGGGTAGGAGGTGTAAATAGCTGAGTAATAAAAAGTTAAACCTTAGAGAAACATCCAAATTTTCCAGTCTTTGTCCCTAGAAAAAAAAAAAGAAAATGTATGGGATGTCCTAAAATGTGTCAGAGATGTGCACAGACATACATGCATAGCCCCTTGCATTCATTTCTCTCATTGTTACTTTACAATTGCTTTAGCTGCTTTAGCTAAATGACCATTCTTTTTTTACATAGGCTGTGATGTCTGTACATTTTTTAAGTGCTTTGACATTTTTAAAATGATTAATACGCTAGCAAAAATCACGTTAGCATCACATTACTGTCAGCTGTTTGAGAAAAAATGTAAAAATTATGCATTTTCTAAAAATCAGAGCAATCAGTTATCAAACAACAATTAAAACTGCCTTACCATTGTTCATATTTGCTCATGAAAAATACATACCTGAAAAGGCAAAGAATTATACTTCCTGTTGTAAGAGCAATCAGAGATACGCTGTGTCCAAGGGTATAAATTGCCTTCACCCTTACATAGAAGTTGACCTGCACAGAAATATATATATGCAGAAAGTACTTACTGACATGCAGAATTGACTGAAATTATATAATTTTCCATTAAATACACCTGGAGACTAAAAATATAGCATTGTTTTAATTCTTTGCTCTACAGAATGTGATGAGAATGTCTTACATTATTCCATCATATTTTTGCAATCCAGCACAACAAGCCAATTGACATCTGCAGAAAATTCAGCGCCAGGAACTCAGATGCACAAACTGGTGCAATTTCAGCTGATTATTCCATGTCAGTGAGGTCAAAGAAAGTATGAGATTTTAAAACTTCCATAAACAATTGAAATGAAGAATGAGCCACAGTTTGAAGGAATGTATCATCTCCAAAAAGACAATCTCTCTGTCCTTCTGCTCCAGTGTGCTTAGTAATGCATTTATACATGAGCTTAATTTTAAAGACATGTCTAAATCCCATTAATTTTGTAATCCATATGTTCAAATACCTGTCACCCAAACAACCCTTTCCTTATTTAGTTAAGTTCTTTGCTATAACTTGGAAAGGAATTTTTTCAACTGAGGAAAAGCAGACTGAAGCACACAGTCTGTTGATTAACTGAAGTTATGTGTAAATTTGCCAGCTACATACTATATTAAATCCCATTCTGAATGACAACATCAAATAATGCTAAATACCTCAGAATTAAGCAGCTTCTTCATTTGTGCCTACAATGAAGTCATTAGACTGAGATTGTTTTCAACTGAAGCTAAATAAAATATTAAAACTGTTGAGTTCTTTATTAGTCTGAAATTGTTTTTAATAGCAGTGTAGAATGTGCTGTGTAAAACAGACAGAATTTCAATATTTATTGCACACAGTTATAACATCCAGCTTCTAAAGCAATGCCTGTAAAAAGCAGCGAGAAAGAAATACCTTTAAATAAACTGAGTTAGCAAAAGTAAAAGTAAATCACTTAATATATTTATTTTTATAAAATTTAAAAGGCCGAGTGAAGAGGCAACTTCAGCAACTTCGACTCATGCTGAAATTAGCTGGACATTCATTTAACAAATATTATACAGATCGTGAACAAGACTAAATGAAATGTGTTAAATGAAATTAAGAAACTTGGAACTACAAGTTGTGGTTAAAGGGCAAAAACAAGGAAAACAGATTAACTGCTGTAGTTCTGAAGACTGTTCATTGCAACTGTCACGCTTGTTAGGAGCTAGAAGTGGTACGCAAGGTATCAGAGAAAACAAAAATCTCTTTTTTAAATTAGAGAAGGAAGATAATGACCTTTTTGACAGCAGTCCTGACATTATAATGCTTTGTATGCTTTACGTAATATTCATTTACTGCACAGTAAATACAAATACAAATACAAATAGAGACTTACTGAAGATTCCAGTGTAACTAGAATGACCATAATAAAGTTTTTCAGTTAAAATCCTGAACAATAAATATTGCTATAAAAAGGGGGGGGGGGGGGGGGGGGGGGTGGAGGAGGAGAGGGGAACAGGGGGATAGGGTCCCTGACTGGTTAAAATAGTAAAAGATAAAGTATTATTTTATTGCTCTCTCTAGGACTTGACCCTATAACAAGTCTGCAGCATATTTGGAGAGCGCCACTGACTTCCTATGGACTCCGCAGGCATAAAATATAGGCTCAATTTCACCTAACATTAGGTGTCAATACTGCAAACATTAACATTTAAGATGGTGTAGTGTCTCTATAAAGCCTTCTATGAAGCTCTTACTTTAACTATATAAGCAGTCAATATGGACTTCACTGGATATATTTCTACTGAGAAGCCCCACAATGACTAATTCTAGTGTAGCTACTCACAGACTACCAGCTCGCACTTGGATGCCTGACAAAGTTCCTTTCTCTCGACATGAATCCCATGTTTGCTAAATAGGACTTCAGTGTTTCTTGAAGTTATTTCTAAGGTAGTTCGCTAGGATAATTGTAAAGTTGTGTGTGTCTGTTTGTTGTTTTTTTTTGTTTGTTTGTTTGTTTCCAAAATCAACATGATTTCACACAAAATCAGTTCTGAACTGCCCTTCAATTCCCTGCTAAAATGGCAGTATTATATTCTCCAATTTGGCTCATTTTTGGACAGCTCTAAAAACTATGCCTAGAGACAACTACTCATGAGCACTGCTGTGCTTCTTTAATTTGACTTTTGTCATAGCAAAAGGAACAACAGACAATCTCCAGGCAATTTTATGGTAATAATGTAATAGTTTCTCAGCAGCAACTACTACAGATCATGGCAGCAGGAATGTTACAAATACATTGGGCACCCTATTTCACCTATTCAACCTGACCTGCTCTGCATAATCACAAAGAAAGGATGTTCCAATAAATTACTTATTTTGGCAGCCTTATATCCCCGTCATCAGTATTCTGGGAAAAAAATGAAAATGCTGATCTTGTGCAGATCAGGAGTTGCAAATGTAGTCTGTGAAGTTTGGAAACAATGCACAGCAGAACCACAATATGTTCTATTTGTTATCATCTTGTTGGCATTTGGAGGCCCCATTAAAACACATTTCTACAGAATGTACAAACAGAAATCAGTAGGGTCTCTAAATCAAAACTTAACGTCCACTATGTAAATATTGTAAACTTGAGGGAGATAAATGTCATTTGCAAAAGAAGTTGCAATGACAATAAATCTGTGTTGTTTAAATACTGACTGGAAATTTTTATTGTTCTCTTTCTCAGGGGAAAAAAAAAAAAAAAAAAAAAAAAAAAGCAGAGAGACCCTTTTACTAACAATGATGTTCAGCTAAAGAGGAGTGCTGTAATAGTAGAGTCAGGGTTTCTCCAGGTGTGCTAAAGGCATGCATGAAAAATCTGGTAAGAGTGGACACAGTGACAACTTTAAAATGCTCTCTTCTTGTACTGGGAACTACCAAGTAGCTTAACCAATGCTTAACCAAGTAGCTTTAAAACAAACAAGCATTGTCTTCCTGTAAATGGTACTTGCAGTCTTCAAAAAGTAATCAAATAATCCAGGACTTCTGATGTAAATTGTGTCCTGGCCCAGTGAAAATGTCTTCTTCCCTCTCATTCAGGTTTTTCACTGTGCTAGAAAATCTTAAAAAAGCTGTAAGGTCCCTTTCTGCTGCACAGTAGTGGAGTAGTTCTGTGAATTGGTTATAAGAACTGCTCCAAAGACAGTCTGAGGTCTGCCTGGCTAAGCAGTAGAAATAACTCCAAGATAAGTTTGTGAGTTTGACATGTGCCAGCTCATGCATTTGCTGTTAAACAGATGACTCAGGTGACTCAAATGTATACCTCTCTAAGTACCATGGTCTCTGTTGTCCAGACTTAAGATTAGTTCTCTCTGTCTAGAACCTTCCTTTACCTCCTTACTTGATTCAAAAACTCTTGTGTTGACTTTCTCATTGCTGACATTTATATTAGGCCTTGAACCCCTTTTCTGCAGATTCTGTGAACAACTCTGCAAATATATAGAATCCTAGAATAATTTAGGTTGGCAAAGACCTCTAACAGTCCAGCTGTTAACCTAGCACTGCCATGTCTACCACTGAACCATGTCCCTAAGCACCAGATATACACGTCTTTTGAATACCTCCAGGGATTGTGTCTCAACTGGGCAACCTGTCCCAGTGGCTCACAACTCTTTCAGTGCAGAATATTTTCTCATATCCAATCTAAACCTCCCTTGGCACAACTCAAGGCCATTTCTTCTTGTCCTATCACTTGTTCCCTGGGAGAAGAGTCCAACCCCACCCCACTACAACCTCCTCTGAGGTAGTTGTAGAGAACAATAAGGTCTCTCCTGAGCCTCCTTTTCTCTAGGCTAATGAATGACCCCAGTTCCCTCATCTGCCCCTTGTAAGACTTGCTCTCTAGACCCTTCATAAGCATCGTTGTCCTGCTTTAGACATGCTCCAGCACCTCGATGTCTTGTTGAACCTCATACAGTTGGCCTCGTCCCATCAATCCATCCTATCCAGATCCCTCTGGATAGGATGCCTTGGAGAGAACTGGGCCTAATACTGAGCCTTGGGGCACACCATTTGTGAAGGGTCTGCAACTAGATTTAACTCCATTCACTCTTTGAACCTGGCCAAAGTTCTTTACCCAGCAAAATATATGCCTGTCCAAGCCATGAGCAGCCAGTTACTCTGGGAGAATGATGTGAGGAACTGTCAAAAGCTTTACTAAAGCCTAGGTACACAGCATGCACTTTTCATTGCTATTTTGATGTAAGGAACCATAAGAATATTTAAATTAATTAAATACATGTACTTGCAATAAAGATACTAGCAATTTTGTTTATATAATTCTGTTGCTAATGACTACTTATCCAACGTTTACTTGAGTGATCAAATAGTCCAGCAACTCTAAGAAGTAATTTCAGCTTATGCATTTCCTTTCAATAGTAGGATGTAGCTATTCTTGAATGTTTCACTTTTTTTGAGAACCCATTACTCAAGTATTTGGCTTTTGCTTGACACTGAATATAACATTAATTTCTCAAAAATGAGTCATAACATCTTTTACTATTAATTGACACAAAGGATTATCACATCTACAGGGAGTGGATTTCAAAGACTGTTCTATGGGTACACATCTTTATTGTTCTGAGTGACTAATCCAGGCTGCATAACAGACACAGACACAAGCATACTACATGTCTTACTATCACACAGAATGATGTAAGAAAATTCTGGTAAGCTATATCAGCACCTTAATGTTTAATGTCTTAAATCATATTTAGTCAGAAGTATGCATTTTACTGACCAGTTCAGAATACCACAGTTCATTGATATTCAGTCTCCTTTCAAATTCATAAAGGAAAAACAAATAGAGAATAACAACCTTCTAGCTAAGAAATATCTAAGCAATAAGAAAACCATTATTAAATTACATTTTTGCTGGTCAGAATAAATAAAATGCCAAAATTATTTACTCTGAAACAAGCATGCCAGATCTAGCACTAGCTGATTTCAGATCAGTACATGAGATAAGAACAGCTTTGTCAGTAATCATGAATGATAATTTATTACCAAGTGAGACAGGATGGAGATCTAGTCTCATCTGCCACAGTCCCACTTGCAATATTTAATGTTGTCATCATGTTTACCCAGCTTTTCTGACTTTCATAGCAACACACATACTAGCTCTCCTTCTGCAGCCAGAGATACTGATTACAGAAACAAGACCTGAAAAAAAAATGCAGTCAAGAGAGACATTCAGTTCATTCTTAAGTAGACATTACCTTTTGCTCAGCACAATCCCACTAATGTAATTAAGTACGTACTTGCCTAAATGTAGTCAACTAGTACCGCTTGAAATGCCCCATGGCATCTAAGACATCTGGATGGTAGATATGACAAAGGGCCTCTTTGCTGGAATGTAAGTGGTGCATAAAATGATGCCAGATGTTTAGGCAAACACATTAAGCCCTGTTTCCACACACTAGTGATTAGTCAGCTACATCTCAAATAAATATCGAACTTTAGGAATTCTGATTTGCAAGTTGGATTTCAGCCTTCCAGTTTTTAAAATACATGGTAAGTAAGCTTATGTAAATGACTGGAAAGAATTCAATGTGGTTGACTGTGCAGATATGGACAAGACTGAAAGACACAAGAAACTTGTTCCAGCACAAGACCTGATATTTGCTATTCAACAAGCCCATTGCTTGCAAAACAGACACCACTTGTGTTATCATCTAATTCTCATCTGTGTATTGCATTTTTATGATGTTAATAATATTTTAAAAGGCCTAAGCATACCAGATCTAGAGAGGGATAGTATATTCTCCTTAATTTTTGTCTTGGCTTGGAAGTATTTGCTTGGGAAATATGTAAATTGTTTGGTGCCAAGTATATCACATTTATATCTATGTTTAGTCTGCAGTGCCTTTGCTCACTTTTTCCATATCTTTGCCCATCTTCACTTCAGAATGACTTGCACTGCTCCTACATTCATTTCTTCTCTTCATTGCCACCCTAGACACAGAACCTTGTATACTTACATAAATAAAGAACACAGAATCAACTGATTTACAGACAGGAATGACACAAGGTCACTCCATTCCTTAGATGGCATGCACCAAGAAGTTTATAGGAATGATTCTGGACCAGAACTCATTATTGGGAAATTGTAGGCAGACCACTGTTCCCATGGGAAACCCTCAATTCTGCTTATATGTTCTGAATTACTCCATGTCAAGAACAACTTGAACTCAATATATCTTTTCCTTTCCCTGTTCTTGGAATCACAAGGGATTCCATTACACTGAGTAAAAGCACTGACATTTATCTGCTTTATGCAATTCATATAAGATTTTTTTTTTATGGCATAATTTTTTGGAGATCCCTATAAAATCGATCTTAGGAAAAGCAATTTCACTTCCCTGTAAATATTTTCCATGCCCAGGAATGTACAGTTTCTGTTTACTTCCTCAAAATAAGTTAGAATAAAGTGCTGGATAGTACAGTGAAATAACAGATGCACTAATGCATCTGTTACTGTTACATCTGTTGAATGCAACAGATGCACTTAAGCTGCTGAATTTTGCAAAGGTTAGTTCATCTGAACTAGGTACCAATTTTCTCATTATAACCTAGGAATAGAAGCAGCAGTGTTATTCATCTTGTCCTACAAGAGACATCTAAAATAATTTAGAGGGATAGTGAAGTAAAAACACCTACTTCTTCATTAAGTACAAAGGGAACCTAGAAAGACTAGAGCAGATGCAGATGATAGATGTCTACATTTAGTCAATATGACTATCTCAGGAGTTTCTCCACTGACTTTGTTGGCCTTCCATCAGGCAGTAAAAGTATTACACAACTTTGGCTCTTTATTTAAGATTTTTTTTCCTTTATATACATATAGATATATTTTTTATTTTTTTCCCTATCTTGTTTTAAAGGCAAACATTTGAAGTTTAGCATTTGTTTTTCTTCTGTTTGGAAGTTTTTGCAACTGAGGTTCAACTCCCACAGAATTTCAGATACGTTTTCTCAGTAATAATATCATGAAAGCAACAACCCTAATATATTCTTTAAAAAAAATTCAAGTAACTACCAGTGGCTAGGTGAAATGAATAATGTAGGTCTCCTTTAGCTTAATCCATATAATGATGATATCTAATCCTTCTAAAGGGTAGGCAGCTCAACAGAACTAGTCATTCTCTCTCCTGAGAGACAGGGAGTCAGTGGAGGAGAACAAACTCTTCTATGCTATGATTCATGTTCTTCACTGTGCTCATGATGATTCAAAGCAATTAGGAGGAGAAGATTTGCATCCAGGCTCCAAAGACTTGGTCTATTTTGACAGGCACGGGCTGTCTGGAATAAATGCAGGTGTGTACATTGTACGATGTAGTCAGACAAAGTTTGTCAGTTTTAAATCTTAGTCACATAAAAGTGTGTATTTTTTTTTTGTTTACTATTCAGAAATATCAGTTTTGTGATGTGTCCTTATGTTACCAATATTATTATTGTTGGTAACTACACACAATCCTATAGCAACACCAGCATGTAACACAAGAGCATGTGTCTCAAAGTTACTGAAAAATAATGAAAGAGAAAACAGTAGTGTTTGGTACAGAGATAGTACAGAGAAGTAAGAGAGGAGACATTTTTTAAAATGAAATTTACCTACAGATCAGGTGTTAGTAGCTACTGATTAAGGTGTGCTTTAAATAAACAATCTTTTGAAATAGAAATATATAAAAATTATGGGTTTTTATATTCTGTTGCACCATTCTTACAATATATAAGACCTTTAATATGTATATAAAGCTGTATATGCACATATGTTATGTATATTTTATAAATCAGTTAGATGCTAAGGTAGTTCAAGTAAACCTGATTTAATCAGACAATGTTCTTCAATTCAACTTAGTTCAAAACCAAAGTTTAACTGATGAAAGCATAGCCAGAGTTTGAGACTCCATCTTTTTAATTCCTTTCTTCTGTTACTATTTACATTTATTCAGAGTAAGACATCGGTGAAAGGACTTGTCATTAGCAACAGATCTACAATGAGCAAAGTTCTTCACACAGAGGACATGAACACATCACAATTCTAGATATTATAATCTTCAGATGTTATTTTTGTTCAACATATCCTGTCCTTTTCTCTTAAAATGCATCTTGCAGAAGACAATACTGCAGAATGATTTTAGAGCATGTCAAAAAAAACCCAAACAAACAGGATGTCCATTTCAAATTGGTTCCTTCTTAATAGCATCCCTATGTTACATTTGTGCAAATAAAAGTTTTGATAAAAACTTCAACAAAAGTTAAAATCCCTTCTCTAACACATTTTTTATCTTACAATCAATGTCTTAGAGCTATGTTGCCTCTTATTAACTCACCATATAACTTGCCTTTCTGACTTGTGCCCTCTATTTCCTGAGCTGTGAATCTAAACTTAAATAGGTAGATAGTGAGAGAATAATGTCATTGAAAGGTATTTTTTGCCTCATGGCCTCCATACCTTAGGAATAAAATACTATCTGCTGTTTTTACCAATGAAGTAAACTCCACTGTATGGAGTTCTTGACTGAGCTGTCCATAGTAATATTTCCATAATTTCCTGGAGAGTTGATATCTAATTCATAACCCCTGGGTGCTCTTGGTTAAATGGACAAATTGTTCCTTTCAGGTCTGCTTTCAGCTGGCTGGTCCAGACTATGATCTATCATGTTGCCACGTTACCCAACTTTGGCTGCTGCAATTTTGCAAAGGCATTAAATGAATGGGCAATAGCAATAATATAGTAAGAAAAAAATGAAGGATATTCCTATCAAGATTGTTCACGAACACTGAAAGAGAATGAGAGCAGTTTAAACGGATTTACAGGCTGTCTCAGAATTCAACACAAATTTGTCTAACAGCATTTCTGACATTACTGTTGTTTATATAGTGAATTTCCAAAATCAGTAGTAAATAATCTGCTAAAGAAAATGGTGAATGGTCAAGAAAACCCCTGAAGGAAAAACGGGATTCCCATGTCCTTTACTCCAGTTCTCTCCTGGCTCAGCTATTATCAACTTGTTACCGAGGTGATCTCAGTCCTTAGAAATTTCTTGGAAAATTGGGAGAGGGGAAGGAGAATACCTTGGGAGGCACTCCTGAAGGGCAGAGGAGTCCAGGAAAGCTGGACACTCTTAAAGGATGAACTCCTAACAGCACAGGAGCACGCTGTCCCCATGTGCTGAAAGATGAGCCAGAAGGGAAGAACAGCCTGGCTGAACAGAGATCTTTGGCTAGAGCTTGGGAAGAAAAAAAAAATATTTATGAAATGTGGAAGAAGGAGAGGACTACTCAGGAGGACTACAAAGAGGTCATCAGGCTGTGCAGGGAGAAAATTAGAAGCACCAAAGCCCAAGCTTAAACTCAATCTGACTTCTGCTGCTAAGGACAATAAAAAAACACATTTTTATAAATACATAAATGAGAAAAGGAGGACTAAGGAGAATCTCAATCAATTACTGGATGTGGGGGGAAACACAGTGATGAGAGATGAGGAAAAGGCTGAGCTACTTAATGCCTTCTTTGCCTCAGACTTTAGTAGTAAGACCAGTTGTTCTCTGAACAATTCAGCCCTCTGAACTGGAAGATAGGGATAGGTTTGCAGATGAAACCAAGTTACGTGGGAGTGCTGATCTACTTGAGGGCAAGAAGCCTCTACAAAAGGATCAATGGGCCAAGGCCAACTGTATGAGGTTCAACAAGGCTAAGTGCTGGATCCTGTACTTGGGGCACAACAACCCCATGCAACGCTGCAGACTGGGACAGAGTGTCTGGAAAGCTGCATCGAAGAACCTGGGGGTATTGGTCAATAGCCAGCAGTGTGCTCAGGTGGCCAAGAAGGCCCACAGCATACTAGTTTGTATCAGAAATGGTGTGGCCAGCAGCATCACTCAGGAAGAGTTTGTCCCCCTGTACTCAGCTCTGGTGAGGCCACACCGTGAATACTCTGCTCAGTTTTGCGCCCCTCATTACACAAAGGACATCGAGGTGCTGGAGCGTGTCCAAAGAAAGGCAAGGAAGCTAACGAAGGGTCTAGAGAATAAGTCTTACAAGGGGCAGATGAGGGAACTGGAGTTGTTTAGCCTAGAGAAAGGAGGCTCAGAGGAGACCTTATTGCCCTCTATAGCTACCTCAAAGGAGGTTGTAGTGGGGTGGGATTGGACTCTTCTCCCAGGGAACAAGTGATAGGACTAGAAGAAATGGCCTTGAGTTGTGCCAAGGGAGGTTTAGATTGGATACGAGGAAATATTCTGCACTGAAAGAGTTGTGAGCCACTGGGACAGGTTGCCCAGTTGAGACACAATCCCTGGAGGTATTCAAAAGACATGTATATCTGGTGCTTAGGGACATGGTTCAGTGGTAGACTTGGCAGTGCTAGGTTAACAGCTGGACTGGATGATCTTAGAGGTCTTTTCCAAAGTAAATGATTCTATGAAATTTGGTGGGTGATTCTATAGTAAGAAACATCTGAGCCATTACATTAACATTCTCCTCACACCCTCCATTTATACACTACAATTCACCTATTGAAGCAGATGGAACTATATCAGTTATATTCACTGTATTCATAGGATTTGAAAATTGAAAGGTCCTTCATCTTGTCAGATTTTGAAGACATTGTAAAACCACATAATTCAAGCTGGGAGCTGGATTATTGTATAATAACACTAACTGTGGATGTACATGTATGTATATAAATTGCATTCAGCTGCATAAACTTACAAAAGTCTTTGCAGTCTATGAACAAACTTACATGACAGGTTTTGAGAATACAGAACTGAAAATGTTACTTTAAATATTTTTCAGCCATTAGACTATAATAAGAGAGGGTTTTTAATTTGGTGTAAAGAAAGTAGTTCTGGTTTGAATCGCAGAATCAAAGAGTCTTAGAATGGTTGGAGGGGACCTTCAAAATCACCAAGTCCAACTCCCCTTCCATGGGCACAGATAGCTTTCACTAGAACAGGTTTCTCAACACCCAGTCCAACCTGACTTTGAACACTTCCCACGATGGTTCATCCACAACTTCTCTGGGCAGCCTGTTCCTGTGTTTCACCACTCTCGTGGTAAAGGATTTTTTCCTTCTATCCCATCTAAATAGTGTTTGGTTGATTGAAACATGCCCAAAGACAAAGCTGGACTTGTTTCATTCTTCTATCAGAATTTCTCTGATAGAAGTTACTTTTGTACTGTCTTGAAAAATCTGAATATATTTCAGAGACAATCCTTTGGCCAAATCTTTTGAAATTGAACTTATCTTACTTGTATCTGAGTTCAGAATTATTAAATGAAGAAAGGATGAAACCCCACATGAACTTTCTAACAAAACATCAGATATCCAGCCACACTAATGTAATAGTGCCTCTAATTTAACCTCTAGCTACATACTCAGCTTGACAGTAACTGTCAGGCAGCTTGGATGTAAAATGACTCCTGTCACTTCTACCCAGTAGGAAGAGGATGTCTTCCTGCAGAAGAAAAAAACATACATTATTTAAAATAACGTTTCTGGCTTTCTGTACACACACATGACCCCTACAACAAAAAGTCTGACTAAAACTAAAACAAGAATCCTGTGTACTTTTAGTTTAGCTTTCAGTGCCAGTAGGACTGAATCTATCTGCTGGCCATCCACCTGCCAAATGAACAAATACGAAATAGCTACATGGAGGTATAAGTCAACATTGAAGGAGCAGACAGCTAATCAGCCAAGAGTACTTTCACATTACCATAACACTGACCATGGCCATTTTGTTCAAACTAAGTACAAGCAAATAAAGAACAATTACACAATAGAAATGATTTTATCATACACATTGTGCACACAATGCACAGATTTTTAGGTAAATCTATTCTACACTTGAAAATGTGGTGAATGAGCACATTCCTTCTTTCAGGTCATTTTACTGGTCAAGTATTATATGATTTTCTACTGATCAAAAGATAGCCTTGCTTCTCAAACTATTACAAAGCTAAGTTAATGCAAATAGATCTTGAATCTGTTATTTCAAAATTTATAATTATTTGAATTTGTGTGTTAAGATTTGCAGAAACAAGTAAAATATTTAGCTGATTAGCATTACTTTACCAGGTTCAATATGAGAATGGATGTAATCCTACTCCTTAAATTTTCTGTATGAGAGTAAACAAAATATCTTACTATGCCTGTAAGACCTATGTAACTCTTAAAGACTCAGAAAAAAAGGAAAAAAGGAAATGATGTTCTGAAATTATGTATTTAATAAATATTAAAAAAAAAAAAAAGATGAAAACCCACATTGTGTCATGGCAGTCAAAATACAGAAAAATAAATTACTTTAGAAAAATCCTGACTTAGATATAACTATCAAATATTTGTCACTACTCTATATTTTACATTGTACAATTTAGAAACAGACTCTTCATATTGTATTACTCCAAAACAAATAGACAAAATAATACAAAATCTGATAACAAGGGAAAATTAATCTCTTTCATGTAATCTGGGCATATTTTATTCCTTATTCACTATTTTGTGTCAAACATAGTCTGCCATAGTTAAACTTCAGCTTAACCTCTAGGCTTAATTAAAAAAATTAGACTGACAGAAGTAAAATGAGTAAAATGAGTATAGACTGACCAAACCAGAATTTAAAACTAAATTATATATATATTTTTGAAAGATATTAACAAAGAGAAAATATCAACCCCCCTTCAGAATTTGTAACTCCATTCAAATCATAAACTGATTTAAAGCACGCATTGAAATGACAATTAAAAATTAAAGCACGGAATTGAAATGACAATTATGAAATTGAAATGACATGAAAATTTCTGCATGTGTAACAAAAATGGCATTTTTGTAATGTGATTAAGAATAGGTGGCCTTGCAAAATATTCACATGGTTATTTGAGCAATACTGATTCCAAAACTGAAATTCAACAATTTACTTTTTGTGTTTTGAGGAAAATACTCAAATTACAACCAGTAAACCAACTCAGTTGGTGGTTAGGCACTACAAAAAACAGTAGCTTATGATTTTCACAATTGTATGGAAACATTTACATTATGTCTAACTATTTTCTAGACAATAAAGACCTAATACTAAGAAGTTTAGACTTTTTTTTTTTTTTTTTGTGGCTAACTAATTTTAATAGATTTTACAAGTATATGAAAACACTACATACAAAAATAACTTGTTTTATTATAAATTTGTGTAATTTGTGTAACTTGCCATACATTTTTGGTAAGATTTGTTCTTACGCACTCTTGTTTTGTTTACTTTTGGACAAAAAATGGACAACTTTTTCTGCTAATGCATCCTTCAAAGTTAGTTTCATGTTATTTTTATTAAGTTTAGGAGACAGAAATACTCTTTGCTTATAGAACAGACAGTGCAGAAAGTTCCTAGTAAAGGATACAGTTACCCAGGGGATCTTTCCACGTCAGCCTTGGTTTGGAAGGACCTCTAGGGGTGAGAGGGTAATTCTGTGTTAAAAACGTGTCGAAAGAAGTGAGGTATAGGAGTGGATTCTTTGTCCAAAGGAGTTTCACTATTGACCAGATATTACCATTGACATAAAAGATGAACACAAACCTCCCTATTTATTTCATCAAAAAATATAACTACTAATATATATAACTACTAAAATATCACTACTGAAGTATGATCATTATAATCACAGATGATGCTATTTTATTTATTCTGGGGTCCAGTGTATTCCTGTAATACTGTACGTAACAGTCTAGTATTCACAAATGTGATTTTTGCAATTATATTAAAATATGAGCTCTCACGTTTTTATAATATAGGTGTCAGAGTACATTCCACAATATTCAAATGTTGATATTGGAAGAATGTATCAGAAAACCTTAAACTGCACAATCAATATAAAATTATTTGGGCCTCATAAATTAGTTCAGTGCATTAGAAATACTGAAACCAGCAAATGTAAATATGAATATTACAAAAAAGAAAAAAAAGTTCCTTCCTTTTGTAAAATTAACTTCAACAACACAGTAGCCATTTCTAAACACTTGTAGCACTTAATATGAGAGTAAAAATATATACTGAAATAAAGAAATGGATGATATGTTATGTACAATTTGCTTATTTATTATTAGGCACACATTTTTAGTTGACATGGCATGGAACAGAATTTACTAAAAATAAATCTAATAAAATTTGTATTCCTCAGTATTTAACCATCTTTATATAACAAATTAATGATATCCCTTTTTCAACATGGTTCTCCTTCAGTTCACTTTAAGCCTAAATATCATCCAAGAAAAGAAGAGACCAGCAATGCTTAAAGTACCTATTAAAAATAGAGATTAATTTTAGCTGTTTAATAAGAATATCATCTTATTCAAAGTTCAAATAATAAAGGAGAGATGACAATTTTAACAACATAAAAACCTCATTACTTTCCTGTGTAAATATATACCAGTATATGTGTACCGGTGAATGTGAACATTCTCAGTATGTACAGACATTTCGCAGAGTCTGTGGGCAATCTGCAATTAATAAATTAAATTTCCACTGCACTCCCACAGAAGAGAATATCAGATTATATTCAAGCCCGGTCCTTCTCACTTGAAGCCAGTAGAAGAAGATTTTGTATTTATTTTAAGGTATACTGATCTCTTAATTGCATCTTATGAAAAAGTAATGAAAACTGCTGAATGTAATGTAAATAACAATAGCATGACTCACAAGCACACAAAACAGCATTGGTAGACAGCAACCTGCATTACATTTTCTTGAAAGGGAAGCATTCAATTTAGATTTGGGACAAATGATCTAGGGCAATGATGCACTTCATGGATAGTAGTAATTGATCTGTTTTCTAAAGGTAGCTACAGAAATTCAAGACAGAGTTTGTCCAAGTCAGACAAACCTGACCTCACTGCCATGACTCCAACTGTCTTGGGTTGTGTACCTCGAGGAACACACCTAGGATATTATGACAGCAGCCTAAGAGCGGTTGCTTCAGGCAACTTGCCAAACAGGAGGACATTTCTTTCAGCAACAATGCTTCCACTTATACACAAGCAGCAACAGTATCCTCATGTGTAATAGCACTGAGGATCTTTCTCTTCATATGACCCAAGTATTCAAATCACATAGCCTGTGACTTATATTTATTGTATGGTGTGTGATTTAATAAACCTTGGGCCAATTTAGACTAAAATTAGATAAACTGTATTGACTGACCCACTCAGTACTTTAAATAAAGTGTACATATTTCAGTCCTTTACATTCACCATGCATCTTGCCTTGTGTTAGTAATGCAGAGAGTCTAATACCCTATGAGGACAGCTAATACTCATGAGTCTAGATAAAAGATGTCAAAATATGTTCACATGAAAAAAAAAGGTTGCAACAAGACTTAGGTTGGGTTAACACACCTTGACATATTTTTCTAGCATGGTCAAATCAATTCACTCATTTTGCCATTGTGGTGCCACGAGCTCAACAGAAATACACAAGGAAAAAAAGAAGATACTTATTTGAACGACTGGGATGAAGCTAAAACATGATCTTGAAGGTTAGCAGCATTTAATTTTCTTATAGGAATGAGATTGGAAGTATATAATAAAGGTTTAAATACACAGTCTTATGTGATGACAACAATTGTTCAGTCACACTTGCCAAAGTGGTGCTGAAAGAGCTGGCAGATGTCATCGCGGAACCTCTATCAATTATTTTTCAACGATCCTGGGAATTTGGAGAGGTCCCTGTAGACTGGAAGCTGGCAAATGTTGTGCCAATTTTCAAGAAGGGTCAGAAAGAAGACCCTAGCAATTACAGGCCTGTCAGTCTCACGTCAGTGCCTGGTAAAATCATGGAGAAGTTGGTTCTCGGACTCATTGAGGCGCACCTGGGGGACAAAGCAGTCATTGGTCCCAGCCAGCATGGGTTTGTGAAGGGTAGGTCCTGCCTAACTAACCTGATTTCCTTTTATGATAAGATCACCCGTATGGTGGACCAAGGGAAACCAGCTGATGTGATTTTTTTGGACTTCAGCAAGGCTTTTGACATGGTTTCCCATAGGATCCTACTGGACAAAATGTCCACCATACAGCTAAATAAAAACATCATACGATGGGTGAGCAATTGGCTAACGGGCAGGGCCCAAAGGGTTATGGTAAATGGAGCTGCGTCAGGCTGGCGGGCGGTCACCAGTGGGGTCCCTCAAGGCTCCATTTTAGGACCGGTACTTTTCAATATTTTTATAAATGATCTGGATGTAGGAATAGAGGGTATTTTGAGCAAGTTTGCTGATGACACCAAACTTGGAGGAGTTGTGGACTCAAATGAGGGCGTAAAGGCCTTGCAGAGGGATCTGGACAGGTTGGAGAGCTGGGCGATCACCAACCGCATGAAGTTCAATAAGAGCAAGTGCCGGGTCCTGCACCTGGGACGGGGAAACCCTGGCTGCATGTACAGACTGGGCGATGAGACGCTGGAGAGCAGCCTAGAAGAGAGGGATCTGGGGGTCGTGGTAGACAGCAAGTTGAATATGAGCCAGCAGTGTGCCCTGGCAGCCAGGAGGGCCAATCGTATCCTGGGGTGCATCAAGAACGGCATCGCTAGTAGGTCAAGGGAGGTGATTGTCCCGCTCTACTCTGCGCTGGTGCGGCCTCACCTCGAGTACTGTGTGCAGTTCTGGGCACCACAGTATAAAAAGGACATGAAACTGTTGGAAAGTGTCCAGAGGAGGGCTACGAAGATGGTGAAAGGCCTTGAGGGGAAGACGTACGAGGAACGGCTGAGGTCACTGGGCCTGTTCAGCCTGGAGAAGAGGAGGCTGAGGGGAGACCTCATCGCAGTCTACAACTTCCTCGTAAGGGGTTGTCAAGAGGCAGGAGACCTTTTCTCCATTAACACTAGTGACAGGACCCGCGGGAACGGGGTTAAGCTGAGGCAGGGGAAATTTAGGCTGGACGTCAGGAGGGGGTTCTTCACAGAGAGGGTGGTTGCACACTGGAACAGGCTCCCCAGGGAAGTGGTCACTGCACCGAGCCTGTCTGAATTTAAGAAGAGATTGGACTGTGAACTTAGGCACATGGTCTGAACTTTTGGGTAGACCCGTGCGGTGTCGAGAGTTGGACTTGATGATCCTTAAGGGTCCCTTCCAACTCAGGATATTCTATGATTCTATGATTCTATAAGTAGTCTATAAATACAGACAAGCACTGAAGACTACTAAACTAAGATCTAATATCAAATAAAATATTCTATTTAAGGATTCTGCATCAGCAACTTATTGTTAATTTCAAAATGTTATCCAAATATTTTCTTTTTATAGAATCTGCTAAAATACCATTTGACATAGAATAAAAATTGAATGCTTTAACTCTGAGTAAAATCAATGAAAACTGTGGAAACAGTGATATTTTTCATACCCTGAACAGTATCGGTGACCTTGGCAGAGAAATAATGGGTGACCTGCTTTCAGTATCTTATTTAAACTTTCTCATTTCAGTGCACTTTCAGTCTAAAAATTTGGTACCTATGAATTAATCACCTCTTCAATATTTGTTCGCCAATGTCTTTCTCTCAACCTCTTCCATAATATTCAAAATTGCTTGAAACAGGTGCATATCTGGAGATACATATACATGTGTGTGTGCATACATGCACATATATTTAAATAAATATAAAATATGTATGGAAATATACATACTTATATTTACACATATTTATACACATAATACACATATTTATAGAAATATACATATATATTTTGAAGTTAGAGATATAAGTCTGTATCCTAAAAGACCATAAAAATAGAGAATAAGTAGTTAAAATATGTAAAAGACCAGAATAAATACTTAATTGGATATCTAATGGAAATTCATTCAGCAGTGAAGTTACAGGCAGCAACCTGCAAAGAGAGTTTCTATCTCCTCTCCAAACATTTTCTTCAGAGAAAGCATACAAAAGAAAATTTAAGACAATTAAATACAATAATTAAATAAAACAATAAGAAAAGTATTTTGTCACCTTTCCTAAAATATTATGGCCTTAGTTACTGTAACTCTGAGAGTAACCTCATACATTGCCTGCAAAGCATATTGTCACATGAAATTTTTGTGTCCAAAGTATTTTGTACCTGAAGACTTAGGATTTAATTTTTAACTCTTTTTGTTGAAATTCTAGGTCAAATGCAAATGAAATATGATGACTAATGTTGAGGAAAAACATTTTGTTTTGAGGTGCTACCACTGAGCTCTAAGATTCAAATAGAAGAAAATATCTCCTTTCTGTGTTAACAGTTGGCATTTGAATGCCTCCTGAAATCTCTGAAATCTACTGAAAGATACTATCATTATTTATATTTCCTCCCACAAAGAGATGGATTTAAACATATGCTTTCCTGTTTCCCTTTTCAGATTATATTCTGATAATTTCATCCTTTCTTTAGCTACCAAAGCCAACCAAACAGCCCTATGACAGTTGCATATTTGCATTAAAATATAGTATTTGCACAGGAACAACCTGCCCTGTGGCAAGCCAGCACCATTGTATAAATATTTATTTTTGACTTGTCAAATTGAGGTTGAAAAAGAGTTATTGCCATGTCTCACCAAAATAACCAGCTTATGATAGTCAGGCAAAGAATATTCTCAGAGCAATGACACTGGTAGGTGAAAAAAGAGGACAAAGACCCTCAGGCCATGTTGCTTGAAATGCATTTTCCACTTTCCATCCCTGCAACATGCTATGCGCTCGTGTCATATAGTATCTATGGTAGATGTCTAGGATATTCTGTCCATTGTGCTGTTGCTAATGTTTTTTTTTCTGTACCTGCTTTCCATATTTCTTCTTTTTTTCTTCCTTGTTGGTTTATTATTTGCTCTTTATCAGGCTTATTCAAATGTCACTACTACTTCCTATTTCCAGTTTCTCTAGGTTAATTCCTGCAAGTACAGTCATTTCAAATTACCTGCATTTCAATTTTCATTCAAATTTTCAGTACTTGCATTTCAAATTACTACTTCAAATTACCAACAAATACGTAAAACAAAAACTGTTTTTCAATTCATACTACTTCCTTCTTCTGCTAATTAAGTAAATCTTACTACTTGAAATAATATCGTTTGTTAATTTAATTTTTTTATGTCTTGACCAATTTTGCCACCATATGACAATGTTTCAGATGACTATAGTGTTTTAAAACAGCAGTTTTAGCAGTTACGTGTGTGTTATGAGCAATCAGATGACACTGATGTTTTGGAATGTGTCTACAGAAAGGACAGTAAAGCAACATATTCTATTTTCTTTATTACCTGTTTTCAACTATAGTGCTGGAAGGGCTTTTAAATACAGAAAGAGATGACAAAAACTGCATATCTTAGCTAGAAACCAGCACACCTCTGTAAAACAGCTGGAAGAGGTCTGCTAGAGTTGTTCCACACATACTACAATTCAGGAAAAAACAACCAGCAAAGTATTCATGAGATGACTCCATCTGTTCATGATAACAAAAGTTCTACTGACTCTGTGAGCTCATGCCTGTAAACAAAATCTTGCACTGCTAGTCTCAGCAGACAAACTGATAGAAAGTAGGTAAGATGTCATGGAAAAAGCACTACCCTCAACAACAGAAAACAAGGAATAGTTTTACAAATTGAACAAATTAAAGTTTCCATTTTTGCTATATTTAAGATATCTCAATAGCTTTTTGAACCATTTCTATTCAGTAATGCAATTTGAAGTCCAATGTAAATCTGATAACTTAAACACACACAAGTGATCAAGTGGTACATATATTATCAACAGATTATTACTTTATATACACTGTTCACAAGCCCAGTAACACTGCAGTATCAGAAATACAGACCCATGGTGTTACAGACAAAGGTGTTACTGAAATTAACACTTGTTTATAGTCTTGAGTTTCAAGAGGTCAATGAGTTCCACATTTCTGTTTTTGTCTTTGTCTTTGAAATCCAAGCATATGGCAATTGATGTTACCAAAAACATCTACAGAATTCCATTAATTCTGATAGAGCAAAATGTGAGTTATTTGGAAGCAGACCATGTTTCTTTTGAACACCAGCATCTAAATGAATAGAAAGAATGTTTTTCCTACCTTATACTCATCCTCATAGTCATTATATCCACAAGTACTGAAGATGTCAGGAAAAATATCTGACCATCCATTACTCGTACAATTTTTGCTAATATTTCCTGTAAAGCAAAATTTGAGAGTTTAAATCAGGAGGACTCAACAGTCTGCTCATTGATGAACTGTTAATCAATCTAACATTGCCATCTTCTGTAAATAACAGAATAGAGCTAACATGCTCTATTTCCTAGCTCCCCTGCATACTCAGCCATTTCCTCTCATGTACTCTTCATTAATTTTACTTTGGCTTTTAATGTTGTTCTGAGTTGCCTTTGCACTGAAGAAAAACAAAAGCAATTCCAAGCTGTGATTGCAGGCTTCTGCTCTGGTATAATAGCTATTTCTATGACATCTGCAAAACTCTGAAATTTATTTTGTCTAAAGTATACTGAATGAAGGCTTTCAGCTCACTCTATAGAAGGGCTAATTTGTAGATAAGGTAATCTGATAGAAAAGAAATTTAAGTGATAATTGTTCTGAACTCCTATTTAAGCTTTCTTGAGAAGGCAGTAACAAATGAACTTATGAGTTATTAAAGCTCTTAAATATTAAGGTGAAAAATTACTGCTACAGCAAATTTTGGTAGGGTTGGTAATGCATTCTAAATGCCAAATTTGGTGATATGTTGAAGAACAATGAAATAAATACATATCTTGAATCTCATCCTTTGAACCAAACATTGAAACAATGTAGTTATGGAAGGTACAGGAAATGTGTAAGTATAGTTAGAAAGTAATTTTGAACAGTTTATTTCAAACTAAGCTTTTGATTGGAACTGAGAAGTTGACTCTTTTCCCCTGTAAAGTCACTCAAATGAAATTGGGACAACCCATGATACTACTCCTTACTCTAACAAATATGTACTAATGTGTATATAGTATGGAACAGCTTAAATAGAAAACTGAAGAGTCTGATGTCAAAGTAAAGGACAGTCATTAAAATTATTATAACATCCTTACAATGTTAAATCTTGAGCTACTTCCCTTCACCTTTCCTAGAGAAATTTTTATATCTATGATGCTTGAATTTATAACAACATATTGCTATGGTTTGGAGGTTACTACTGGTCTTTAACTGATATGGAGAAGTCTGTTTTCCATCACCCAGAAACAATTTTACGTGTCACAGATCAGCTTTGTCCAAAAATAACTAAATGTGTTTATATACACTCCAAACTAAAACCTTTGTGATTTTTATCTTGCTCATTGGTTACTGGAATTTCTTCTTTGTATAAAGTCTTCAGCTGAAAGTTGTAAATATCCTACCAAAGGGTTGACCAACAAACTACAAAATCTCTCTAGCTTGTAACTAGACCTTGACCTCAACCCACAGTATCTTCTCAAACTACAGAACCACTTCTGCAGTTTGGCATAGACATTACATTTTTTAAAGAAAATGTAACCTATTTATACATTCTGAAGAGTTTTCATTTTAAAAGTACATGAAGATTCTCTGATCAGGCAGAGGAACATGTTAACAGAACTACAAACTATGTCAAAGCTATTTTTGCAAGAAAAAGACTATGTATGCAATATGCTATAGTATTTTCTTCTGTAAGTATTTTAAGGCCATCTAACTTAAACAGTTAGGCCAAGTTCTATGGAAGGCATTGGGTATTTCTGTACCATCTTTCTATGCAATTAATATTTCAGATAACAACCAAACTTAAAACCTATGATGTTACTTGACACATACATTTTAATATGAAACTTCACTGAATAACTACCTGATATTCATATATGTACATTGGTATGTAATACAGAAGCACTATAGAATAATATGACTGCTTTTATAGCAAACAGTCATTTAAGGTGAAGTCATTAAATGTTCAGTAGAGAATTGCGTGGTATGCTTAAACTATAATTCTGATCATCACAGAAGAAATTAAGAGCCAGTTCTCCAAGAGCTGTGAAGATGAGATGACAACTATTTTTTTTTAAATTCCCAGTTTAAAATAAGAAATCATTTAAAGAAATGATGGTATTAAAAAAGTCTACACGTAACTTGGAAGAATTCTGTGAATAATAAAGTACTCCAGATATTTTTTGTAGAAGAATTTAAATTTCCTCCCAGGAAAAAAAAATACATCTCAGTAGTCTAGATAAATAAAAAGATTTAGATTTCTCATTTATAGATATTTTGATAATTTCCTGTCATAAGATTCAAGTTAAGTTGCAATGTTCTGTATACAAATTAAATAAACAATATATTGTGGAACATAAACAAATTATAAAGGTGCTGAGATACTTAATTAGGCCATAATTGAATCACCCATGCAAGATGTTTGCTGTCTTCCTTCTCTGAAATTACAGAATTACAAGATTTTAAAAGACCTCTTAATTGAACAGGCACCTCTAAAAAAATCACCCTATTAGTTCCACAAGCGAGCAGTAAACAGGTGGCTATGAAAAAAAAGCTGTGTATAAGAAAAATTATGGCAAATGATAAAAAGGAAATGACCTTTTTGTCCTGATGCCCAAGTGAGATAGAGTTTAAAACATTGTGAAGAGTTTAGATAAGAAAAAGAAAATGTTATTGTAATACAAGATACTAAGAGTTGTTAAATATCAAAAGTCTAAACTTTACATAGAGAGTAAGCATGTTCTAGCTTTTGGCAAAGAGAAGTAGTGTGATTTAATTCACATTAAGAATGTTTGATATTTATTAGTTTGCCTTGTCTTATGCCAACACAGTATTTTCTACTGAGTAATTTGAATGCTTTTATAGATTTCACAAGATTTTGTCAAGATTACACATACTCGCTCCTTTATAAACTGTTTAGACTATCCGTGATAAACTAATCAAGATTCACCAGCTCCAGGAATGAAAACCTTTGCTCATCTGTAAATTGCTTTATTTGTCTGCTTTTTACTGGAAAAAGACTTAATCAGCAGTTTTCAGAATAAAGGTATTTTACTCATATCCCAAGATAGTATTTCTGCACAAAGTTTTATTTTTAGAAAAGGTCTCCACAGACAGATTTAGAAGATTAA
This sequence comes from Aythya marila, assembly GCF_965140915.1. NCBI lineage: Eukaryota > Metazoa > Chordata > Aves > Anseriformes > Anatidae > Aythya > Aythya marila. Next base: position 10,690,011 of record NC_139043.1, read on the forward strand.
TCATAATTAAATCACTGTGGTAAGTTTTGCGTAGTTCCTCATGACAAAGATTTCTCACCTGGGCAACAAGGATAAGAATTTTACTGCTGCATTTTGAGATACATATGTGAAAAGCTAAGATTCCATGATCTATTTTTAAAACCCCACTGACAAGGCAAAGTGCAAAATTAAACTGTAATATCACATGATATATCAACAAGATTGTGCAGAAGACAGTGGACTTAAAACAGGTCTCAGCAATCTGATGAGACAATTGGGAAGCTCCTTTCAAGTTTCACTAAAAAGCAGTATAAAAGGAATATAAAAAGCACAAAAGGAACAACCTATATGTGACCCATTGGCAACTGTTAAAGAGGTCTGCCAGGCTTGGCTGCATTAACAATTAACATAAACAGGTCAGAAAAAGCAAACGATGTCTTCAGCCTGGATGAGCAGTATCAGAACGTATGTTTAGCACCTCAGAGAATACCATATGGACCACAAAGACAAATTGGTCTTTTCACAATGTATCATGAACAGCTCTTTACAAAAATAAAACCGATTGCAAGTAAACATTTAAAACATATTATTTTATCAAATACTAAAGAGCACAGCAAAAATAAACCTTAAAATGAAATACCTGGTTTTCCAGAAAAAAAACTAAATACTTTTGGGCAAGGGACAGTGACAGTCTCTCCAATCTTTGCAGGACGCCAACAAGTGATGTTATCCCAAACTCCAACACATCCTGTAACAAAAACATTGATAACAGACATGAAAGCTCAGTTTGGTTCTAACCACCCTACTGTATATATCCTGTAAAAAGGTAAGACTTGGTAGAAGCTTTGGATAAGTAGTTCAAGAAAGTTTAGACTATTTAAAGAAATAGGCAAAGATAATATTTTCTATGAAATTTTTAAGGGAATCATAAGTCTGTTGATTAACCAGCTTCTTTTAAGTCAGTTAATATACTTGTTTGCAAAATGTCTCATCAAAACTATGTCATTTTGATGGCATAATGCTAAGATACAATAAAAAAATGTAACAAGCAACTTCTGAGTATTAATAGTTTACAGGCAATCCAAAGTTTTGAGACTCTCTTAATCACTGTTTAATGAACTTTTTAATTTGCATTAACAGACAAACTGATAATCACAAAGAAATATTTAAGTAATTTGTTGAACTCAGCAACACAGACATCATGACTACATCATTACTGGAGAATTCTTGGAACAATGTGTATGGACTCACAAAATCATCTCTCCAAAACTAAGTAACAGAGAATCAAAGAATGCTTTTGTATATTTATTTCAGCTGAGGGTCCAGAAACACAGGTAAGTTTCCTTTCTAAGTTAGGTCCTCCCCTACATCCTGCCACTGTCACCTTTTATGCAATTTGTAATAAAGAAGATGCTATTTCTCTCTTTTATAATGCATAAATACTTGTCATAGTCTAATAGCATTATTGACTAAGTGTTGTTAGTGGCAGCTGATGGGCAGGTAAGAGGAGGGGGAAGAAGTGTTTCTCAGTTATGCCACCTGCCATCTTCTGTATTGCCTCACTGCTACAGACTACTTGTAGGCAGCTTTACTACGTGTTTTTGCTTATGCAGTAGGCTGCAGGATGGCACTGAGCAGCCAGGATGCCCTCCAGTAGTATATGGAGCTGAGCATACAGATTCATCTACTGTCCTTAGAGTAGGTCTGGTCCTGAAGTATATTCAACTGGCCAGACATGCCCACTGTTTTCTTCATGGAAGTACACGCTCTTTCACTCTCTCCACCTCTTCCTCTCCATGACTTTATTTTATGTTTTATTAGATTGGGAAAACTGTCCTGATAGGAGGCTTCTGTTAATTATAGGAGGTGGAAAGAGGTCAAGAAACAATCCTCATCCTTGTTAGACAACAGGAGGAATACTTGTTCTGATGCAACCTCAGAAATAGCAAAACTTTTCTCAACATCCCATATACCCATGTTAGTAAGACCAGAAGATCCAAGCAATGACAATTGCTTAGGCCAGGTCCTTCTGTGTCTCTGCGTATTATGCATGAATATTTATGAAGTGAGCTCCAGGAGATGGGGTTATTTTCTAAGTCAATCTGTGAGTAAACATCGCTTGGGCAGGTCCACTAAACTTTGCTTCTTCCTTACAGTTAAAAGATCAAGAAAACTCTTCACAGCTTAGAAAAAAAGGAGTTTGGGTTATCCTCATTCTTCATTATTAAAAGAAGAAGTAGTAGTAGAAGATTAATAGTATGCTCTAATAAATTAGGATGTGGTTGTTAGAAGGCATCTCAATATTTGAGAAAGGCCTTCCACAGTCATGCAGTTCCCACTGGCCGTGTTTTACACAACTGACACTTTTGCACTGTTCTTCCCACATTACTTATAGCTGGTGAACAAAACCACTTGAGGCTCCCGGCTCAATATCACACCTCCTTTTCAAGGTGTGGAAAGTTACTGAACAAGAATTTCAGGACACAAATTTCCATATGATTATTCTCAACTTATTAACCAAACACTATGACTTATACTGCCACCTGGACTTTTGGGCCCGTACACAAAAGCAGTTTTTCCATTTGTCAGCACATTGAACATTCAGATTTACTTCACTAAATGCAGACATTGCATTCAGTGAATATAATTAGTGGAACCTAAGGTATAACTCATTGAATCACGGAATAATTGACCTTTAGTCAAGGTCAATATGAAACTGGGTCAACTTTAAACTTGTATCAGATTAGTCAGTGGTGTTTCCAGTTAAGTGTCAAAAATCTCCAAAGATGGAGATACCACAACCTGTCTGGGTAACCCAGCCCAGTGTTTGACTACTCTGTGAAGAATTTTGCCATGCATCTAACTAGGATTTCCCTTGCTACAGATTGTTTTCATTGATGTTTGGGTTTCTTTTGTTCTAACTGATCCCTTGTCTGTTTAATTCTTTGTGTCTAACCTTGGTTTGTTAAGTTTTCCAGTTTCTTCAAAATGGACTAATTGCTTTGGTTCCTTTAGTAACTCTGGACTCCTAGACCAATATATCTGACTTCTTTTAACCTTACCTTAGGGTAAAGACTTAGGACTAGGAACTGTAAGAGTATTCCATCTGTATTCCAAAGTCTGCTGAGAAGTTCCTGTTCCTGTGGACAACTCACTCACTCACTCTTACCTCTTGAATGAGCGTTTTTAACAACTGACTGACAGTGCAACCTGATTCTTTGAACTCCATAATCACCTTCTTTTTCTCTTCATAAGCAAAAAGCATGTGTGCTTTTTAGTGTATCTGCCCCTACAGTTCATTCACACATTTCATTAAGAATTGGCTCACGAGTTTTACCTTACACTCCCTCTGGCACATGTAGGCTTTAATTTATTTATTTATTTATTTATTTATTTATTTTAGTGTTAGTAGTACACTAACACATGGCTCTGAGGCCATGCTGACTTGGCCATCTGTATGTAATTTAAAATACGAACTTTAAATCTGAGCAAGTCATCTTGATACTCATTGAAGTCAATGGGACTTAAACATGCTTAGGTGCTTTCTGAGTTTAAAATTAAGTCATACTCTCTATGATGTAACACCAGGGCTTATGCAAAGTAAAAGAATGCTAACCCTAGCCAATTCAGGTCATGCTTCCTTTCCAATTGATTTTAAGCCAGAAATAACGTCGACAACATCACATAGAAGTAATCAGAAAGACAAAGAAACTATTTTCTTCATCTGCCAGCACTCAGAACTATAGTGGCAAAATGAAACTCGTTTGGCTTGGATGGATGCACTGCTTGAGCCAGCATAAACAAATCCTGGAGTACACAAGAATAATTAGCGTCTTGTGCGACTTCAGACCTTTTTAGTTCATCCCCATTTTCAGTAACAAGTGAGAGCTGAGATGAGTCATGAAGTGTTCATGCTGGCCATAAAAGCTGATGACTTTCACAAATTTTCTCTTCTATTTAACACATACTCTGTAAGATGGTGAATTTGATACAGCAACCTGCAAACTGTTCAGAAGCCTTTACAAATTGATGCCATGCAACTAAATGGACTGGATTAAGGCTTTGCTAAAAAGGCAGCTGAACAATGTGGACTTCAGAGCTCCATTAGTATCTGCCCTGCGCCCCAATTCTTATTCAAGCTCACTTACATAAAATATCATATAGAAATATGGAAGTCCAAGTCCTATTCCAACCAAAATCATCAATAAAATTTGCAACAGATCTTGAAGCTACCTTGAAGAAAGTAAAATGATATACAAGTTTTTGATGTTCAAAATATTACAAGTCACAAACAATTTCCAGGGAATATACTTTTTACCCCAGTTTTTCCGCAGTATCCTAGGACTTTACAGGTATATACCCCAGAGAAAAGAATGACACTTTCATACTCCTTAAATTAAATAGATGAAATAACACAAAAGATGTATTTCTGAAAACAAAACAAAACAAAACAAACAAACAAACAAAAAAAAACAAACAACAAAAAAAAACCACCCTACATTCAAATTCATCAGCAATCATGAAAGTGAAACCTGAGTGGCCGTCATCAGAATTCCAAGAACATTAGGTCTCGATTTATGCATATTTACTGGCTTATTTATTATTGTACAGGAAATCTGAGAAAACTGCTGAAATGTCCTGGAGGCATTTATATTTACTCAGTGACTACAGTGTGTTTCTGAAAACTGGTCTATGGATGAAAGCTGAAATTCTGGTGTTACTGAACTCTGTGCTGACAGAGACTGCTGAAAGTACAACTGCTAAACAATATGCACTTTTCTGGTCTCTCAGCTTACACTTTTCCTCATTTCCCCCTCCTATTACTACATAGTTTTGACAAGATTGCAGTCATATATCATTTTCTTCTCTTAGCAAAATGTACCTGTTCTGCAGAGGTGGGATACGATTAACAAGTTCACACACTTGCATGAGTTTGTCTCTTCCACCCCAACAACATCCATCTACTGTATAGCATAAGCTTAACCATGCACAATTAAAAATAGCAATTAGTTTCCCACTGATCTTGGAAATTCAAGATGTGTCATACCTGGAGACCTAGGTGGGATTCACAAGACTTTAAGCAGATACTGCTCTTTTGCCACTGTGGTCTCCTTTTACAGTTAACACAAAAACATAAAATATTGTCAGAGGGTGACAAAACACAATTCACCCCATTCTAAGACACATGAAAATAGGCCAGGTTGATCACTCCCTACAATTGACTGGTTTTCCCCAGTGGCTGTAGAGCTCCCTAAAGCGCTGCAAATATCTATACTGTTGGAAAATGAAGGCGAGATAAGGGCTAGGTTTAATGTGTCTCTGTACATAGAATATCTAGCTTGATTGATTTCTTTCTATACTCACTCTCTACTACTCTGTCAAGACATTTATTCAGTCAGTGTTAGGATTTCTGGACTGTTATTCATCACTTCCACATTTCAGAAAATCATTCAGTACGCTCATTCTCTGGAAGTTTCACCTATCTCCCACATACATAAACCTGATTCCTACTGCCTCCAAAGGATATTAAGTAATTCTTATACAAAACATTTAAATGAATATTTTTAAGTAAGGTTTTATGCCTTAGTTATAATAAGTATTCTATCAATAATTGCAGTAATATTTTTAAAAGCTTATTAGAAAATGTCAAAAAGTAAAATGTTCCAATGTTTATTTCATATAGTCCCTGCAATTTTCTATATTTAACACATTTAACCAAAAATGTTTATTTTATTCTAAGTATCCAAAATTATATTTATGTTCATTTAAAAAAAAATAAATTATGCTCATTCATGGATTTAGCCTCTGTGTTTGTATACAGCTGTAATAAATTCTCAAGCCTTGAATGTTTTTGTACTTTCACCTTGATATTTACACACAGAAAAATCAACTCAGCTTGCTGCTCTGCCTTGGCTCCCTAACTTTTCTGAGTATCTCTACTGCCATTCTCTTTACCTCCTACTTTACCTATTAATAAGGCTAGCAAAGGAAAAAAAAAAAAGGGGGGGGGGGTTCTTCATCCCTATTTCTGTGACGCCTAGAAGAACTCTTCTGCACCCTACACATAAACTCTTTTCATCCTCTTCATGTCCATCAGTTACTTCCCTGGTGAGTCACTCTCAGTCACTCTCTATCCAAGCAAACAATCCATCTTCCCAGAAAATCTTTGTTCAATGACTCGCTCATAAGCTTGGCTACTGTGTCACTACTCTGATGCTCCCCCCGTTCCTCCAGATGATATTCTTAGTTAGTTGAAAAGAGATTACTTACTTATTTGAATGTTTGGTCTTTAGTGCTTGTGATGTATTTGCAGATAATTCATAGTGAAAGGAAATGTAACAGACTATAAGCATCATTTTATTTCTCTTTTCTTTTTCAGCTTATGTATTGCCACTGCATTCATCATCCTGCTGAAATCCAGTCTGCGAGCTACAAGTTTGCTTACCTATGTCTGCTTCTTCACTTGTAAAAATATGTAACAGTGGGTTTATACCGGAAAGTTTTGTTTATATACACACCTTACCCAGATATTGACCACTAGGTGGCACTTTGCATTTGTATTTAAAAATTGCCAATTCAAGGAGAAGTTTGCCATTTTTTTAAACTAAGCGTGTATGATACATGAAAAAAAAAATGAAAGAAAATTTGCCAGGAAGTTGTCAGGTAGTCTATGGTTTGTTTTTCAAACAGGAAACATTTTGATTTTTGTACTTAACTTGACAAAGCAAAAGCAAACTCACCTCTTACGGGCAATCTTTTCTAGACTGTAGGTCTGAACACTGCAGCATGCAATTTAGGCTGCATGAGAATTTATGAACATATAGAAACTGCAAGACTGAAACATTATGAATATATAGAAACTACAGACTTTTTTTCCTGCAATTTCACACAAGTAATAAGAAAGAAAGGAAAAGGAGGAGCTCAAGAAAAAATGAGTTAGCAAATTGGAAGCAAAGAAAACACAGCAGAACTGCTTAAAGTGGTAATAATCAGAAGACAAGGTACAAAAGCACCACTGCTCCGAGCTACTTTGCTGAAGTTATTTGCATCTGTTTGTCCAGACCCTGAACACTCCAATAGGCCTTAATGTCCCTGACCAGCATCACCTGGGGACTGCTCTGCTCCCCCTTCCCATCTAACCTCAGTTTTGGGCTCACCTTCAGCTGCGCTATGGTCTGTCTTCAGCTTCCTCACCAATGCCTGTGCCTGCCTTGGCCTGGGCTCTGATCCACCCCAATGGTCCTGCCCAGCCATCCTGTGGCTGTGTCCAACCCTGATTCTCTGTAAAAGGCTTGATCCTGACCCTCACCCAACGGCTGATGTCCCCAAGGAGGTGCCTGATGGCCCCAGCCTGCTCTGCTCCCTGGCTGTGGGTGGGACAGGCCCCAGGAGCTGGTGGCCTGTGCTCCTGTGTACATGAGGACACGAGCTGCAAAACTGTCCAGAAGTAGCCCCATAATGCCTATGCTGAACTATAGCACTGTTGTGAAACCATGCAGAATGTATACAGCCTCTGATCAGGCACAAACACTGAGGAAACATGAATATAAACATTTTTTAATTATTGACCAACTAAAATGACTCACACACAGCAAGTAGAATTTATGGACGTTATACAGTATACACCAGATTTAACTAGTCAAACAAAATGAAAAATACAATAGGCTTTATTTCATATCCAACTAAAATGTTTTCTGTTTATAGATTTTTAAAAGCCAGTCCTATTACTAGGAATGGCAAAAATGCTGCTACTGAGGCTTCTGGGGGATTACTGGCTTTCACTAAATTAAGAAATTTCAGAAATACCATAGCTCCTTTCTGAAGAACAGTTTCCCACCAGAATATCAAAAGTATGTAAGTCAATTTTAGTTTTAAGGTAATTTACTTATTAGAGTACTGTAATGAAATACAGAAATTTTGAGCTAAACATTTGAAAAAAAAAAAAAAAAGCTCTGAAAAAGAAAATACATTTCCATTCAAATTTTCTACCAAGTAAATCTTGCTGTCTAATTACTTAAAATGTTTCTTGGAGACAACAGCATATGTTTTTGTATGAATATTGTCTTATACTAGAAAAATACTCACATGTATAGGCAAAGCTGTAAGAGCTATGTTCACCTTTGTCTTGCCCCAATTCAGACATGCTGTCCATTCTTAAGAAAATATCATTAAATATCAGTCCCCTTTTCATACAGAATTCACAAAATATTAAAAGTCTGTGTAAGGTGCTGTTACTATACATTTCTGCTTGGATTACTTCTCACTCATGTGCTATTTTCTTTATTATTTGGCATTTTTTTAAAGTGCATTCAGGACTGTTTCTTCATGGCATGTGAACTTTGGATGTCATGGAGAGTAGACTGTCATGGCCAAAGCTGTCTCTATCAAGACTCAAATTCAAAACTATGTGTGTCTAGTGTTTCTTTCAGAATCTTCCAAAAGCTATAATAAATTATTTTATGGTTGTATAATTAATTTCTTCAGGGTTCCAAATGCCATTTGTTAATATACACTGATTAATTTCTACTCACCTTTTGGAGGCATAGAAATTTTAGACCTTCAAAATTGTAGAATATCGCTCTTAGTAGCTTCATGATGTGAGATTTGAAATGAGGCTGACCAGGACATTTTCTTGGTCTTCACCATTTTTTTCACGTTGATTAGTTTTCCATAGGCAACTACACTTCCCATACCTCATTTCATTCAAAGTGCTTTCTCACCTATGGCCCAGCTCCTTAAAAGACTAGTCAGCTCACTCTGTCTTCTGTTCTCAGATAATTAAGATCTTACACCAAAGCCCAGACGTTGACAGCGTTTTATGTGGTTTCATTAACACTCCAATTAAAGGAAGCCACAAATAACCAAACATTGAAAACAGTCCCCTCAGCTTCTTAAATATTTGAAAAAGAAAAAAAAAAAAAAAAAAAGCATGAACCAAAATTTAGCAGCATGCCTTTTCCACAGCTAGAAAAGCAGCAACACAGCTCATAAAAGTTGTCCTGACAAGAGCTTACTGGTGCTGTGTGAAAGGAAGTTCCTTGGTCCCTCTATCTTTAAACTCCACTTTTAATGCCACCTCAGATAACTCTAAGCAGTGCTGCAGTCTAAACTATTGACTCATCTTACAGAGAGAACAGCTGCAAAAAAAAAAAAAAAAAAAAAAAAAAAAAACAAAAAAACATTAACTGATTAAAGACCTTGATGAGATTGGGAGGATTAAGAAAGAGGGAACCTTGAGGAGGTTCCTTTTCATGCAGAAAAAAGACCTCATCCAGCTTTGTGTACATCTCTTATTTGCTGATGTGGAGGAGAAAGTGATCTTCAGGCTGGTATACTTACACTCACAGTTAGTCCTTCAGACGTATGTATGTGTGTATATGTGTGGGTTTGGAATACACGATAGGCACCTAACTGTAGAAATAACCTTAACGGCAGAGATTTGTTAGACAAACGAATTTTTCAACCAATATTTGAATCCCATTATTGTGAACAGCCTTCAGAGAAATTTGGTGCTGCAATCACTGAGGGAAATTCTGGCAGTGTAATTCAGGAGATTAGATTATAAAGTAACATTGCTTCCTCTTGCTTTAAATGTATGAATAAGTGAACATATCATTTTGGTAGTCCTGTCCATTTTAATTTCCCATTACTAGGGGCATTAAGAAGCTGCTCTTTGAAAGGTTTATGAAATTCTTTCCAAAGACATTTTTCTTTCCATCTACATCCTTTCCCCAAAGTTAAGATGTCATATGTAAAAATAAATACATTGTCTGGCATATGGGTCTCACAAAAAAACATTTTGGAAAGAAAGAAATGAAAAGATTTATTTAACTGTGTAGCCACTCAAGCCAAAATGCTTTATATATTTTTTTAATTGACTTCATTTGTTCATACTGAAATCATTTTAGAACTTTTTATTGTAAAACCCTTTCATAAAGCCTAATAACTGAGTTTCAACATTGTTGATTATAAGATTTCACTTTTCATTTAAAGGTGAACAGAAATTAATCAATTGTTCTATAAAGGTAAAATTATAAATACTGAGCAAAGACAGAAACTGGCAGAGTATTTTTGTGCATTTGTAATCATTTGTATTGAGATCTTTTTTTGTGTGTGTATGTGAGAACATAAGTCATGGGTAGAATGTAAAATATGAAATAGTGTTTTCTCATATGAACCTCAAAGCCCATAAGTTACGGGCAACTTAGAATGGAATTATTCTGCCCTTCAAAAGCAGGACAGCAACAGCCAGAGGTCTCTTAGGCTTCAAGCTCAGGTGCATCCATACCTTTAATGTCAAATTATAGAAGGAGAAAACAAATGTGGATGGAAGCTAATGCTGTCTACATAAAATAAACAACTAGATTTGCTAAGATCACGATCACTACACAAACGAAGGCACTGCCATGGATCCTTGGAGAGTGTCTTTTTCCTTAAATGGAGTGTAATACTCTCCACTATGGAAGTAAGGCTAATGCCTGAAATTCCCCCAAAGGGTGCAAATGAGAAAGTCATGTGCTTTTAATATATCCTTAACATTGTTCAGAGGATGTTTACAGAGTATTTATACAGTGTTTCCTTGCAAAACCCACTATTGCTTTATTAAACCATGAAGCAAGCAGGTCCTCCATGGACTTCATCACCAATCATTTTAGGCACACTACGGAAATTATGCAGTGAAGTAACTCTTCAGCACTTTATAAAGCAGCTCATGATGACTATAACGTTTTATGGTATAAAAAAAAAAAAACAAAAAACACAACAACAACAAAAAACAACAACAACAACCCACAGTCATCATTAAATCTTTCCTTTATGTATTCCTAGCACATAGATGCGAAGTATTAGTACACATGTAGTTGCTATTTAGGCCAAAGGGACAAACTGCCTGTCCTAGTCCTATGAACCATCCAAAACTCATTAACTGTGCATGACAGTCAAATTCTGGAGCATGTTACACAGATGTGAAAGCTTCATGGGTTCTCAAGAAGTTAATGGAAAAATTCCCACTGATTTTGATAATGCCTTCAGTGAACCTGCATTTCCAAATTCTAGACAGGATCTTGGATTTCACTGTAACTTTTGTGAGGCAGGTATCATATACTGAAGTCAGAAAAGTGTGACAAGGGTTGTATAACTGTCTTTCCTGTTCAGGAAAAAGTGAAGTGGGTTTTGTGGATTTATTGTAATGAATTATGTTTCAAGAGCAATACAAGTTTTAGGTGTGCAGCTAGAGCTTGTACTAGTTCCAGCTTGCCAATTTTCATTAGTAACTCTTCTTTATTAGCAGCCAGAGTATTGCTGTGAAAATCTGCATGTCTCTGTTCAAAATACTCCTTATATCTTAGTATGAATTCAGAGATTTTATTTGGAAAATAAGGACACATTAATATTTTAGTAAAAATATTTTTAACACAGGCTCTTCTGGACAGGTTGTTGATAAAGGTATCTATAACATGAAGCATAGGATAAATTCTCCTGTAACATTAAACATAAAGTTTATTACCATACAGGCTTTATTACAGTCTCCTACAAAATGGAATATTCCATTTGTTTCAGTCAGGCATTCAGTTAAATTCATAAATTCTTCCACTGCTCTTTTATCTCTACCCACACGGCTAAATCAACAGCATCAAAGATACCGTCTACTTCCAGGTTATAAAGTTCTTACACAGTATTTTGTCTTCAGGAAACCCCACTCTTCCAGTGAGAAGAGGCTTTGAAGGAAATATTGCCAGAAAACCTCTTCACCAAGGAAACCCAAAATAAAACTGGCATGCATGACAAGGATATCCTTAGAGCAGCCCAGCATCTGGATCACAAAAATGCATCTTGAAGAAAACTTCACTTTCAAAACCTGGTAATAGCTAATAGCGAATTTACTAATTCATAATTTAATTCATTAAGCTAGGCTAGTAATTATTTCTCCATATGGCTTCACACTGGTATTATCTATGTAACAGACATCTCTCTTATCACTCATATAAATAAAAAAATCTAAATGTAAATAAATTATTCCATTAAGAATTTGCTTGGAAGAGAATCACTGTTATTATAATTTTTCTAATTACTGATCTGGATTAATCAAAATGAGAAATGATAGTAAAATACAAACCGATGATGATCCTTTTAATCATTGTATACAGATTGGTATTAGAATGTGCACTGAGGGATTTATAAATTCAAATCAAGAAAAGAGGTGGAGAAGGGATTATGATTTGGGACTTGTGTTTATGCTCAAAGGGCACTGCAGATGACAGGTCCTTGAGGTATCACAATCATCTTCAGAGACTATTCAAAATGGATAGATTATGGAAAAGCAAATATACTACATATCACTTAATTCAGCCAAGGAAAAAATACTGCACTTGCAGTCTTGCAAGGAACCAATCTGAGATGATATGTAACGGCACTACAACAGCAAAACTCAGGACACCAATGAGACATTTCAACTAATTTGAAGTGAAATCCTTCCAACCACTTGAAAAACATTTGACAACAGAAAGTTAGTGATTAGTTTCAGATGTGACATTACTCTGTAAGAATCAAAATTTTCTTCTGAATCCCAAAATGTGCCCTTAGGTCTAAATTTTCCTTCCATTTTTTGTACATCTCACTGAGAATCCACCTTTCCTTCAATATTCTACATGTTACCAGAGGAGTGTTGGGCAAGTAATGTATACAAATGAAGCACTCCAAGAAGCACTTTTACCTTTTCACTGGGAGGGACATAGAGACTGCTGTCTGCTCACAAGTTCTGGCATATGGCTTACAAAATATAACTAATTACAAAACATTAGTACATTTGGCAGTTAAAACAAAACAAACAAACAAACAAAAACACTAATACACAAATGTAATAAATACAGATTCCAACTTTCCTAAAAAGCCCAACTTAACCAAGTTCCTGGCATCCTACATTAATGTTACAGATTTGCTTTTCATTTTCTGGCTGGATTTATCTGTCACCTTTACATTTTGCTTGCTGAACAAATGGCTTTATCCACAGCACCAGCTTAAAAGAAAACTGTCATACTTTTCTGTTTGTTTGTTTTTGATAAGATTATATTGTACTCACATGAAACTGTAGCAGGGAAATCTAGGAAAATTTAAAATAAAATTTTTAAAAAATAATACATATATATATACATACATTCTCCTCTTCTTTTTTTTTTTTTCTCTATCAAATTCCCGTCAGCTATATCTGCATCTGTATATTTCTTTCTGTCTAGACAGAAGATAAAAATGCTACAGTAACAGAGTAAATTCATTTTCTGAATGTAACGCTAGTGTGCAATTTTTCCTTTGCATGACTGTGGCCTTATGCAGGTGAATCTGATCTCATGTCTAAAACATTGCTCAGTGATCATTCCTGCCACAAGTATTTTACTTTCAACCAGTAAGACACTTGGAGTGAGACACTTGGATCCAAGGCTTTCAACTTTTCTCAGATTTGCTCTTTCTGCTGGTCCTATCATCACCACCCTGCAGCTTCTCTGCCTGTGAAAAATAGTAGCAGCAACAGCCTAAAACAGCAGTGCAAATTTTCTCCCATCTAGCATGCCTAGCCCAGCACACCTCTCACCACATGTTTGCTGTGGCTGTAATTTTAAGGCAAAAAGCTTTTTAAAGCTTTTTTTTTTTTTTTTAATGCATTTTAAAATACATAGAAATTATAAGCACAATACAAAGAAATATGACAACTGCAATTGAGCTAGCAAAGAAGGTAAAGGGAAAAAAAACTCAGTACTCAGTTGTCTCGACATTACAGCTCGTCTTTTCTTACCTTTGTAGTCCACTGGTTTGGCATTCTTTAGAAGTTCCATGCACCTTGTTTCCTCCTTGTGAATCTCCAACTGAAGTCTGCATTCTGGATGGACACCATTCACCTGTGTCAAATTAACAAATGGGCCAGAGTCTTGAGACATGAATTAAAATGCTTTATAAAGGATCCAACTACCAATAACAAAATCCACAAGTTAAACTGATACTATTTTTGCCTAAGTATGTGCTCAACATTTTATGCACACAAACGGTGCCCATTTTAGCTTCTCACGCACTGACTTTTCAAAACAAAAGGTTAAAATAATGCACTAGAGCATACACTAATTCCTGCCTGCAGCATTCTAAGGCTAACTTTCATTTACAAGAAAATATTTAACTTTGTAGTGCATTTGCCAATACTTTCTTCCTCCAACAAAACAATGAGTTAAACTGAAGCAACAAAGTAAACACAGAACATAAAAACAAATCAAACTGCATTATCTTTGACATGGTAAATTTTGATTTTCATCCCTTTTCCACCATGTATATTTTATATCATGAAGGCCTCAGAACATGATTATTTGATTCAAGCAAGTCCTACACAGGAGAAAAAAAAAATAAAAAATTTAAATGAACACAATATTGCCTTTACTCACTTACGGCCCTGCCCCCATTTACTTATGTCCATGGGAAGAGGCAGGGATATAGATGGGGAGAGAAACAAGACACTAGGAAGCTGTGCTGATATCAGTGGGATTCACAGAGATCATAATGAAATAAAACATGAATATGCTGTTCTTCAGTCATTCTCACACTTTAAGTTACAAAGAAAAAGGTGTCGTCTCTTATTTTTTCTGGGAGACATTTAATAGCAGGATCTGCTAATAGTCTCTGGTTCTTCAGACACTATTCTTCAAAATTGCAATACTTAACGAAGCTGTGATTGGGAACCTGGAATTCGGAGTTAGGACTGACAGCCCGGTTATTCCATAGGCTCCCTGTGGGCAAGCCAGTTGCACAGCTTTTAAAAATACACCATGATAACCATAAGCATAGCATAGCTTAACCGTAAGATAACAGCAGGAGATGCTACAGAAACTCCAGAAATCTGTCTCTTCTCCTCAAAGTTTGTCATTTCTTCATCTATGAAAACAGAACCTTACTTCCACTCCCTGTATTTTGACTATTTAAATTATAAGCTTTCTGGACAGGTATTTTTTTAAAGGAATTTTTACAAATCCTTAACTTAAATTAGGATTCCTAGCCGTTACCATAGAAAGTTCAGAGTTAAACTGAAAATAACAGCATATTGTTATGTATTATGTGCTTTCCAGATAGCTCCTATTTAGAATAAATGTAAACATAATGACTTTTACTGCATTTTCCTTCCACATAACAGATTTTGTAATAAATAAATAAATAAATAAATAAAATAATAATTTTAAAAAAATGTAATTTTGTCAATTGCAAGCATTCACTAGCTGACTGTAGACCTCTTACTCATCAAAAAGTATGAGAATTAATGGGTGTTGGAAGGGTAGATTCCAGTTAATGGAAATGTTAAATAAATGAGGAGTAAATCAAAGCAGCTACTGCCCTGAATGAAATTTACAAAATAAGTACTTAGAAAAGAACCACAACTTTCCCACTACTGGTGATCTAATATTGAAGATTACTTCAAGAACATAAATTTGGTAGTACCCTAAGGTAATGCAACATTACTTTTCAAACACGGGATGCATGCCAAACTGTAACATACTTTGTTCCAATACACAGCCCAGTTTTCTTCAGATGAACTTCACCCAGCTAAAAAGATTTAGGGCTCAAGACTGTGTGGCACTGATGGTGTCCCAAAACACATCAAGAACCCCAAAGTGAAATTTGAGGGCACTCACCACCCTTCAGGGCTGGCCAGATACGCGTATCTGTCTTTCCTTCTGCTTTACCAAGTGTAGGTTATTCTTTGTAAGTAGTGGTTACTGACCTGTGTGCACTGTAGTGTGTATTATAAAGGTACACAGGGACTTGGAAATCCAGCTGAAGAGACTCTCAGCATTCTTAGTGGCTGAACAACCTTTAAGGCACCCAGAATAGCAATCGGTCGGCAAAAACATTTCGTTTGACAAGTAGTTTACATTTACCTTCAGCATGTTTTCCCAACTCTTGTTGGAAATGGTCTCAGATTTTAAATTTACAGTAACAAAGCGGTTAGATTCAGAGGGTAGATTTTTATTATTTGAGGTCATGTTTTTGGAAACATTGTACTTTTAAAGACTGAAAGAAACTGAAGTTTCTTACTACTGAAGAAACACTTAAAAATATACAGATGTGGAAGGAAGATACCTTAAAAGAAACTATTTTAATATTCTGAATGCTTTTTTTAATGTTAATATCACAGAGGGATTAACCGTGCACGTATTACAATTGCTAATGACCCTCCAGACCGTACCACGGCAATGCTCTGCTGTGTCTGTGGAAACTCTCGGTGAAACAGTTTTCAGGGACAGCCGAAATAACAAAAACAACCGTGAACAACCCACAGCCCCAGGGAACAAGCCCCAATAACCGGGAACAAGCGCCAACCCCCGGGAACAAGCCCCAGCCGCCGCCGCCCGCTCCCCTCAGCCCCGCTCGGCCGGGGCGGAGCCGTCCCGGCCCTCGAGGAGCGGCCGGGGGCGCGGGGTCCCCCCGGCACCGCCACCTGCCGGGGTGCCGGCGGGGCTGAGGAGCCCCAAATCCCTGTTGAGAAGTGGGGGACGCTCGCCGTTCTGCAGTTACAGCGGGACAAGTCGCGTATCTCCCGCCCGGAGACTGTTTGCCCAGCCGAGGTCTCTCGCACCTGCTACGGCTGCCTCGGAGCCCCCTCGGGGGAACGGGGGGAAACTGCGAGGGAACCGCCACGGGCGGCTCCGGGACAGGAGCGGGGCAGGGCTGGAGGTGCGGAGCGAGGGGCGAGCGTTGCTCTCCCGCCGCAGGGTGACTTACCCGTCCCAGGCTCCAGCAGAGGAGGAGGAGGATCGGCAGGTTCCTCATGCCAGCCAAGCGCCGTTGGGCTCCGCTTGCCCCCTCGGAAGGCGGCGAGCAGGAGCCGGGTCCCGCCGCGGCACCATAGGGCCCGGGGGCCGCCGCTGCCCGGGGCCGCCGAGCCGAGCCCCCCGCCCCGCGGGCGGCCGCCGCCCTGCGGCTGAAGGCAGCTCCCGCACCTGCCCCCGCCGCCGCCCGCTCCGGCGGCCGTCAGCTCCCGGCCCCGCCGAGTCCCTGCCCGTCTCTTCTCAGCTCCTCCTCTACGCCCCGGCTCGCTTCCCTCCCGCTTCTCTCCTCAGCCCCTCTCCGCCGCTGCCTTTTCTCCTCCTCCCCCTCGCCGCCACTCCCGCTCCCCCCATGAGGTGCGGGTCGCCCCCGCCGCCCCTCAGGTGCTGCCGCGCCGCCGTGGGGCTGTGGGCAGCGCTCGCCCCTCGCTGCCAGCCTCCAGGAGCCCGAGAAGCCCCCTCAGGCTTCTTTTTGAGGGTCCCGGGTGCCCGTCCCGACGGTGTGCCGGGGCACCGGTGCCAGCTTTGGGATTTTGGGGTCCCTGCTGCCTGTCAAAGCACCGAGGCGATCAGGCGCGGTGCCCCCGGAGCAGACCCGCACACACAAACCTACACGGTGGGGTGGGGTCGGACAAGAGACCCCTGGGCAGATCAGCAACTGTATTACAAAACCTTTCGTGCCACCTAGCTGTTTTTTTTTCGAGGCACAATGTTTTAAGGCAACTTTGTAAGATTGCCGGGCGGTTTGTACTGGGTGTAGATCTTGCTTTTGCCTCACAAGGCATTTACAATATATAATGAAGTGAGAATCGTGTTAATCCCTGTCTATTGTCACAGAAAAAGCAGAGTTCATGCGCTGGCTTTTAGCTGAGAATGAGAATAAATTGGATTTATCTTTCTGCTGTCTCACATGTGCTGTAATTTCAGTGGTGTATATTGAAAGGGACTGAGTAGGCAACATAAGACTTCTAAATAGCCTTATGCCACCCAAAATAATCAGCTATAAGAAAAGCCAAAGACACTCCTGAGACAAAGCTGAAGAGAATTTTCATATTTTTTTAATGTATTTGAGAAAATTCCCTTCATATTTTAAGAACAAAGATCTGATTATAACCTCTGCGATATCATTAAAAAGAAACACTACAAACTGTAATGAGCAGTGTTATGACCTGCATGCTGAGAGCAGAGGGACATATTAATGTAGAAATAAAAACTTCTTCTAGGATGGCATAAGATCAAGTAATGAAAATATTTTCATTATAGCAGAAAATTGTACCCCTTCAGATTTACTTTGTTCTGTATGAGACAGATGAACTGATATGTCAGATTGCACCTACTCCTAAAACAGCTGGGTCGGAGGAGAACCCGGGTATGCCGCTAACTCTCAGACTCTCAGGTCAAACCTCTTGGAAATGAAGAATTGCACGTTGCATCCCCTCAATTCCTGAGACCGGTGTCCAGGGTTCCCCTTTGGGCTCCTGGTTGCTGACACATGCTGACTGGGGATGCTCTTAGCACTTTCTTAAGAGCTATAGGGCTTTCCAAAATAGCAATCTCAAAACAATTTCTCCATTTTTTTCCCTGTTACAGGAATCTGATGTCTTATAATTTCAAGGTTTTGGAAAATCCTTACTACCTCTTTCTTTAGAAGTTATTTCTTGAACTTTGTGATGAATGGCTAAGAAAGCAGTCATTAAATGCAGTCACTCTGAAATTTCTGTGTGTCAGGGCTCTTCAGATACTTCACGTACAGCAGTAAACCCAACGGCAGTCCCTGTGTAGAGGAGCTATCAGGCAGACTGTCCACCAGCTGGACTCCCCCAGCAGCTGAGGACACAAGGGATGCCAGACACCAAATCCCAGTGTTTGATTCTTTGAGCAAATGATTCATTAGGCTGCTGAAGCCGAGTAGCCTGGGAAACCAATTAACAAATTAGTGTTAACGTTCTGTGTAGAAACAGTCTTGGGAACTGTCATCATTACTCCTTTTGTTGAATGACAGAAACTCATATCTTGGGTATAAGGCAGTCCCCATGTCCCAGAACTAGCAAAGAATTTTTGGAACTTATATACATTCTGTCAGAAGGTTTTCCGGAGTCAGATTTTTGTCATGTTTTGTTTTCAAAGAATCAGCGTTTTTGGACAAAAAGAAAAATTATCAGATATTTCCCAACCATCAACAACAACAACCATAATGATGGTTATTACTTCTGTCACTATTCCTAATGATGACTCTTTGACATGAAAGAGACAACAGATGAAAGAGATGCGTCAAATACTAAGATTTTGTTTAGATACAGATGAGTGCCTTTTTTTTTTTTTCCTGAAGAGAATACAAATCATTCACAGATGAAGCCCAGAAAATATGGTTAGAATTCTTTTTACTTAAACGTAGCACCATTCAGTGCCAGTTGTTGAAGGAAAAAATAAAGAACAAAAAGAAACTTAAACTTGATATATGGAGATATATAAAAATTAGTCTGATACACTTATGCAACAAAGACTGGAGAGCATTATGAAGGAAGCAAGGGGGCATATAAATTTAGATAGTTTGTGTAGATTTGATATCATTTCTAAGAATGTCTTAGTGAATTTGAAGGAAAGAATAAAGAGATATTCTGTGGAGGTTGTGGAGGTATCCTCTAGGCACAGACTGCACAGACATGGAGGAAAAGTATGAATTCCAAAAAAAGGGGAGAGAATTTACAAAAGAGATTGTGGATAAGTTTGACTGAAATGTTTATTCCTTGGAATCAGCAGGGCACAGGTGTTACAGAGGGGGCAGTGAAGTGATAATGGAAAGTTCAGCATCAGGTAACAGACCCATTGACAAGCAATGCCAAGTTCCTGCAAGCTCTGTGCTCCCCTAACACTTGGAGGAGCCAAAAGGTTTGCTCCATTTCCAGATGTTGGAAAAGTATAACATCATAGGAAAGGTCCATGTCAGTAGTTATCCATGACAAGTACTTTCTGTTCTGCCTGGCCAGCTGTCTCTTCAGAAACCTCTAATACATGGTGTAGGCAACAAGTAGCTGATTTTTGTCAGGCACATGGAGGAGCTGACAGCTTTCCATATTGAAGCAATGACATCAGCCCTATTGAGCTGAATCTTTATTTATGTTGTTTGTGGAGTTCAAGATGTTTTGACAGTTTCCATTCTATCCACAAATCATGCTCTTGTCATGTGTATAAAGACTAAAAACCTTGCTTCCATTGTTTAAAAGTTTTTATTTTCTTCAATCATCTAACAATCATTGTTTACTGAATTCATAACACACAGTTGCCAGAAATACCCAAGCAGCATGAAAAACTTAGAAGGCATGTATACAAGCTGTCTTAGATAACATACCACTTTCAGAGCTGGTTATCTCTTTAGCTGCTCAAGTTATTTTACATGTTTCCAGTCCTTTCTAGACCTCAAAGAGATCTTTTTCTCTCACTTTGTGCAGAACACAGTACTAAGTCAAAGTGCAAAAGGAGTGCTCTTCACACTAAGCCTTCATGAGATATTCCTAATCTCCCAAAGATTCACTCTACAGTTATCTTGCCTTTTTTTTGTTGTTTGTTTGTTTGTTTGTTTTTCTGCAATCCAGATGTTTACAGGAAAATTTCATCAGCAATAGAAATAGACTTTAGAGAGGGTTTCCATGAAATAGGGGAGTTTTGCTTCTGCCTTTAATGTACATGCTGTTTGGATCTGTCGTATTGAAGAAAATGAAAGTTCCCCCAATTTTTAACCTTGGTAATTTTTCTTGAACTGTTAATGTATGATATTATTGAGCCTGGTTCAATGATCAGATCAAAGCACAATAGAAAAGGTGCCTTTTCTATGTATGTATGCCTGAGTGGGGCAAGCGATTTTTGTCCAGCTTGTGCCAGTGGGAATTCAAACCTTGCCAGGCTCCAGGGGACTGTTGGCTAAAAAGCCATCTTATGAGAAGCATCATTGTTGCTTCAGATGACCCATCAGTACCAAATGCATTCAGTTGCATTCAGAGGTGAATGTGATGTACAAATTCTCTGAATTAACAGAAGAAACATTAATCAGTGGGTTTCATCTACACCTCCAGCAGATGTTCATGTTCAAAAAGTCATCCTAGCTATTTTGAACTTTTGCCGTCATTACTGGTCATCTTCTGTCTACCTAATCTCTTGAACTCTACTCTTGTTTCTTAGACAAAGAAGCAGCGTGATATTGAGAGGAAGTTTTCTAAGGAAAGGCTTAAGTGTAATTTCAGCTTTTTCATTGTCTTCCAGTTCAATATCACCAACAGTGCCCTTCTGTTTCTATGCATGAAGAGAGCTTGAGGCTATAGTTGTTATTGTGCCTGTTAGTAGTAATGTTCAAATACCTCCATGAACTGATTTTTCATTTTATCAATGGCCTGCAAAATGACAGTTTACCAACTGTCATTACCAATACATGCCAAATACATCCAAACAGTGCAAATAACTAACCAGCAAAATAATGATATAAAGAAGTCTTCAGAGTAATCTTGCTATAATTTGCAAGTATCTTGGCTACTAAAAATATATTCCTAAAGACAGAGAAATTTTATATATATATATATATATAAAAGAAAAAAAAAAAGCCTTTTCTTTTTGCTACGTTAAGAACTCATATACTTTAAATTGGTTTAATTAAGATGTCTGTAACAATGAAGTCTTCAGTCTGAAGACAGGGACACTGTTCACGGAAGACTTAGAGTGTAATCTATAATAGTTAGTGTAAAGTATGCAATTTCATCCTCTCTCCCTAGAATTTGCAAGACTCTCAAGTCTTCTGTGATTTCAAAAGAGCGAGAGAAGGTCTCTTCAGAAGATTTTCCAATTTTGTGACCAGAGTATTCAGATTTTCCTATTTCCCTTATAGGCTGGTCTTTTCATAAATACCTATTGAATGCATTAAATTAATGCATATTCTGTTCATTAACATGGACAGAGAAAATAGAATCTGATATTTTAAATTTATGAATTAAATATAAATAATTTGATTATATGACATATATATATGGCTAGAAAATTCTTGGCTAATGCCATGTCAGCTGTGATTAACTACAAAGTTTCAGGTTTGATCAATGATTTTTGAGCCCTCTGTTGGACATGAAGTAATTAAGTATTTATATTAGTGAAAATTACAAGTATTTTATATACTAATACAATGAAAAGAAAATTGCCCCTCTTGGTTTTAGGGTTGTTTTAATGCCAGCAAGCCCTACAGACAAACCTAAAAAAAACTCAAAAACTGCAGGAAAAAAAGAACTGATAAAATGGCAAACATGGCTATAGAACTGTAAAGAAGAGTAAGTACAGGAGGGAAGACAAATGAAAAACAGAATCACATACTTTACTAAGACATATAATCTATGGAAAGAAAATGCATCAGACTTAGTCTCAATAGCTGTCAGTGAATCATTTGATACAGTGTCATACAAATAGCTAGTTAAAACTGAAATGATGGAGCTTTAAAATTTGTTATTTGGCCAAAATGGGGTAAAATGAACCTGGCAAATAATGCAGATACGTAAACAGGTGGATAAAAAGAAATAGCAGTGAATTTCCTCAGAGATCAGGCTGGGGTCCTATTTTGTTAATTTCAGTAATGATTTTCATTCTAACAAAAAAAAAAAATCTCTAGTGATTCAAGATGTCAATAGAAAGCAGGATCTGGGTATCTTATGGAACTGGAACACCTGAAAATGAAGTACTACAAAAAAGTTGGAAATTTAATAGAGCAGAATGGAAGGTCATGTGCTAAAGAACAATGAACAAGTGTTTCCTCTATAAGCTAAAGTGCAGTAGCAGGAATTTGTGTGTGTACAAGTCAGTGTGTGGCAAATATTAGTGTGATATGGCTGTGAAAAATAAATGTGATCTTAGGACATAGAGGAGTGATAATTGCTGTAGAGTTAGAAAAGTAATGAAGCTAGGTGACACACAAAGGATTGTTCATATCTCGTCAAGAGTGTTGTGTATAGTTTTAGCAATCCATGGTCAAGGCAGATGAATTCAGCATGTGCAGAGCAAAGAAATTAAGACAAGAATTCTAGAGAAAGCTTGGTTCAGTAAACTGCTAAAATATAAACTGAGATAAAAGGAAAGAAAATGAATTATATAGGCTAAAGAAAATATGGCAGAAAAGCAGGTGGATTAACCTAGGTGAGAGTAAACGTAGGCATTTATATCCAGGTAGCTGTTCAGTACAAATATTTTAACAGCAATGGCAAAGACAGAAATCGGTTTGTAGGGTAGAACTTGATCAGCCAGTGAAAAGGACTTCGTAAACTCTGTGCATCAGTAGATCAAGCTTTTCTAGAGGTCTTTCCCAAGCCCCTGTGCTATTCTGTGGTAAGCAAACCCTCTCCAAATGTTTCCATCAATATTGCTGTTCTATAGAAAATTGACTGCTGGATTCTTTGGCTTTTTGCAGAGACAATTTGGTTTTCTATATAAAGCGTCTGCCTTTGTGGAAAATTTCTATTTTCCATCACAAATAAAAAATATGATGACTATTTTGGGCAGAAATACAAATATTAAGCATTGGGATAAATTTTTCCATTTGGAGTTTTTCAAAAGCAGCATAAATTTTGCTAGAGAGGAAAAGAAGTGTACCAACCTCTACCTTCTGAGGAATTTTGTTCTGTGACACCTTCAAAACAAAGCAAATTTAAGGTCAGTTGACAAGAGTTGGATCTCGATTTTCATTTTTTGGTAATCTGGGTGTATTTGTAACAGGAACCTTATACTGGGCTCTTCTCCAGCAAGGGGGAAAATGTACTAAAGGATGATAGAAAAAGAATGAAAAATCCAGGCCACCCTTAATCTTGGTAAAGAAGGGAAGAAATAACACTGGTATAGGTAAAAGACTGAGTGCTATTTTGCATGACTTTAAAATCTTGGAATAGAACCATACAACTATGTAGTGAATATTCAGTTAGAGTAAGTTACAGTTTGAGGTTGTCTTGATTCTTGGTTTTTTTTTTGTTTTTTTTTTTTTGTATCTTTAGAATAGAGAAAGAACGTTGTTTAGGACATGATTTTATTTTTTTTTTTTCTCTTACTCCAGGAAGAAGACTGAAGCTCATCATGCTTTAGGAATTCAGAACACCATTCTGTCAAAAACTTCAACTAACCATCAGCCTAATACAAAAAGCTAGAATTTTAGAAAGAAGAGATATGAGATTTCAGTGTCATCATCAATATGGTTTGTGATTTCTATTGCTTAGCTCAAGTCTACCCAGGAGATATAAAAGGAGAAATTTCATCTTTAGTGTAACCAAACTTTTAAAAAGTCTAAAATTACAGTCTCCATTAAGAGAAAAATTCAATAGCATATGGTAGTAAGCACAGCCTAATAGTCCAGAGCAGTATGATATGAATGACATTCTAATCAGGAATGGATTAATGAAGGTCATATGAGAAATTTTCCCATGTAATATGAGGATGAGAGAAATATATGTTGACAAAGCAAACCCTTGTAATCCTCAGGAATGTTCTACAGACAAAATCAATACCACCCACTTCAGGTGTCCAAGTTAAACAGTAAGCATCTAAAAAGCAGGAAGAGTCAGGGTAGTTGTGACACAGGCTGCCAGTGTTAGTGGGTGAAGAAAGATAGGCATTCAGGTAAGCAGGGATCTGTCCACAAAATGAAATATTAGGAGCAGATGTGTGCTCTGTCATTCTGTAGAGATTGCGTGTCTTTGTCCATTCATTATCTAGAAGGCTTTGTGAAGAACAAAGGCCTACTTGAACAGAATTCATTCCTAAAAAAAATAAAAAATAAAAAATAATAATAAAAAAACACACTGAAAAACAGAAAATAACCTTAAAGTAGGAGGAAGTAGATATGAACTGTTGTGGTGTAGCAGTGTAAGGTTTGCTGAAGACTTTGTTTCCATGTCCAACTTGGTCCAACTTGAATCAAGGCTATTGTTGTGACTGAGAAGATTGTGGCTGGAGAAGCGTTGAGATTGTGCTATTCTCTGTCACTTAGTGGTGGTGACAGATAAGCCTCTTTCCTATTTGGTCATCTGTTTCCATGAAAATTACATCTTTGATACTTTCTCTCAGGCTGAGACAGGCTAACTGGTTTTAAAGTTGTTAAAAACAGATGGATAGAAAATAACAGCCACCCCCTCAAATATGTGCTCACTGATAGTCCTGATTTTATTACAGCACTAGTTTAAGAAAACAGAAACAGGGACCAGGACTTCCTGACACCCAGGCAATGGCAACCCTTTTTGTCTGGTCTTTTCCTGGCCACATTTGTGGCTGCATAATGGCCCAGCTTCAGGACATGTGGAGGACATCATTCAGCAGAGCCTGGTGGACTGGACATCTAGTTGTTGTGTCTAGGTTTACACGGCCCCGGACACACACATTTTTCACTTCTTGGGAAAATGCATTTATTACAGAAGTATTACACAAAATGTGGATATTACATAAAATATGGTTTCAGTAAATTTAATGAAGTGTGTGTAAGCCCTAGATGCTTACATTTTGCTTGAGAAATGTACGTACATGAGCTGAATCTTGCCCCATATTCCCTGAATCTTTCTTCATCAAATGCCAATGAAAACCTGAGAATCTAATTTCAAAATCTCTTGCTCTGACTCTGAATGTCCTTGGGATTGGGTAGCTGCAATGGGTATTGAGGAAGCTCAGACTGGAATCATCGAACCCTCAGGACAAACCAAGCCTCGTCCTGCTCCCTTTAGCCCCACATTTGAGGCCCAATCCTGTTTACCTTGAGATCAATGGCAGCAATCCCATTGACTTCATCTGGGAGCAAAACCAAGCACTTGGCTATGGAACCATGTAAATTCTGCTCAAACCTAAAAATTCTATAAACCACCCTGCTCTTTTTGAGTTGAGTGGCTTTATGATCATCAGAGAAATAATGGCAAACACTGTCCTCCTTTTTAAAGTATCTTTTGACTGCTGTAGTGTGGGACATCTTCTATACTGAGCAATGATATGCATTAACTATATATGTCAGCAATTATCTGACCGAATCTCCAGAACTGAAATGTCAGTTCAGTTTTTCCCCAATCACAATGGGTTGGAAACTTAGAAATTAATCCTAAGAGATGCAATTTTTCTGCTTTAATATATACTGTTTTTAATGGAATTGTGCAGCATGATTAGTGAGAGGCAAATGTCAAAATACCAGACAGAAACTGACTCACCAGTCTCAGGACTTAATATTAAGGTCAGGCTATGGAAGTACAATGGAGCTCAGTCTTTATTGCCTTGCACCTTATGTGGTGATTTACGTTTTAGCAAAATGACTGGAGTGGATGTAATGAGCTGTTTTTCCAAATTTGACGGTATTTAACATATTCCTTCCACAATTGTTAGAGATGACACAGGGCACAAAGCAGTTGAGACAAGAAACCAAAACAAAGGAACAAGCTCAGAATGTCCTAGATGATGATTATAAAAAATTGGGGAGATTTTCAAATGTGTGGTTTTGTTGTTGTTGTTGTTTGTTTGTTTGTTTGTTTTTTGTTTGTTTGTTGTTGTTTTTTTTTAAGGCTGGATTGTGATGCTAAAGTTCTGTCCAAACAGAGCAGAGCAAGCACATACACAGTGCATGCATTCCCTTCCTAGTCATTCCACATTTTTCCCCTTTTTCCTAATACATTTGCATATGCCAACTAGTAAGAAACCCTTAATGTTGATATTTTTTATTTGAAAAACAGCTTTCATCGCAAAGCTTTGATTGCATGGACTGCTTTAAAGTAAATGAGCTCCAAATTACATTATGCTTGAAATAACTGCATCCACTCACTAGAAGTATCTCAGTCCACAGCAGCACAGGAAGACATGAAAGACTGTAAGATCAAATGCTAACACCAGCTTTCATGCAATGTTAAGCTTACATGTTGATGTTATTTATTTGCCTCTTTTGTTTTAGTGAAAGAGCTCCCAGCTTTCACATCCTGTAAGTCTTTGGTACAGTTCTGTGCCTTAACTGCTATTCATCGCCCTGTGTCATTGACTTGCATTTTGGTTGCAATATGACGATGAATTACAGGGCTCAGATTCAAAGTATCATCTACTAGTGTTCTCACTGTTTATTGTTTTGTCTTCCGGCCTTTCTGCACTGCTCTCTATCCACCTTGTTCTAACTGAACACTAGATAGCATATGGTAGTAATTTCATTCTTGTTTTCCTCGGCAGCTTGTTAAGGTCATTAACCAACTTCAACTTGTCAAGCCATGATGCTAACTTACCAGGGGAATGCAATATATGGTGAATATCTGGATTTCAAAATACCCAGCAGCTACAATTTGACCACAGTAGCCACAGTCACTTTAATACTACTTCATTTTGAATATATTGCTCATAGAGGTCACTTACCTAATTAAATTTGAAACCCTTAGTTTCAAGTTCCTTTCTGTTATTTCTGGAGAGAGAAAAAAAAAAAAAAAAAAAAAAAAAAAGTGTTTCTGAAAATGAATTGTATGTTCTACTTTTCTGTAGCTACTCTTGGATATGAAGGGTTTGCCATTCTGCCAAGGTCTGAGTGCATTGATTATGTTAATGTTGTTGGGAAAAAAAGATGCAGACATGACACTGCAGAAAGGATGCATTAGGGAAAAATCAAATTCAAGGAGTTAACACAAAGTTGAAGAAATAGATGATTGGTCATAGAATGATGAGTTGCATTAAATGTTCGTGGACTGATAAAGTATGAAAAGATTTTTAGTATTCTCAACAGACATACAGTTTCTATGGAGTGTGTTGCCCTTGAGCCTCATGAGTTAAAAGATTAGTGATGACTCTGGGAAAGTCCTAGATGTTGGTGTCATTTTGAATTGTCACAGGAGCTACATAATCAAAAATGCCACTCTTGTTATTCTTGTTTTAAACAATAAGAATTACATACAGGGGAGAAAGCTCAATAAAAGGGGTGGTCAAAGGGCAAAACTGTGGCAAGCAACAAGGAAAATATATAAAGACTCTATATAGGGCAAGTGTTCAATTATAGAAAGACAAAAAGAAATCTGGTATGGCTGTACAGAAGAGTTGGGGAGGTTATTAGAAGGAAAAAAAAAAAGAACCTTCCAAAAGCTGAAACTGTGCCCAAATGAGGAAAACCAATAAGATCGACAGATTGCGCTTGAAAAAGCAGAATAGAACTGAAGATGAACTTCCAAATGAATCAGAGTCATGGCATCATAGAATGGCTTGGGTTGGAAGGGACCTTAAAGATCATCTAGTTTCAACCTCCCTGCCATGGGCAGGGATGCCACTGACTAGAGTAGGTTGACCAACGCCCTGTCCAACCTGGCCTACAGTTTGCTATGTGGCTTTCTCAGCAGACATCCAGGTGGTTGAAATACCCCATCACAATGAGAGTGTGAGTGTGATGCTTCTTGTAGCTGACGCCAGAAGGCCTTGTCAACAGGCTCCCCTTGATCAGGTGGCCTGTAGTAGACCCCAACCACTATCCTTTATTGGTTTGATCCTTAATTTTTACCCACAAGCTCTGGACCTGTTTGTGTCTGTTTCTCAGAGGCAGCTCTTCACAATCTATCCAGCTCATAAAATAGAGGGCAAAATCCCTGCCCCTCCTTCACTGCCTGTCTTTTTTGAAAAACTTGTTGCTTGTGATTGCAGTATTCCAGCATGTGTTTCATCCCACCACATTTCTGTGATAGCAATTAAGTCATAGTTTCCAACTGTGGTGGTTTCCAGCTCCTCCCACTGTTTCCCAAAGTGCCTGGATTGGTGTAGAAGAACTTCACCTGGTCTGTTGGCCTCATCACCTTTTTAGAACAGCCCTCTCTAATTCCTTTGGGACAATTCACAGGTATTTGCCTGTTGCTTCCTAAAGTGTTGGTGTTCTCTGGTTCTTCTCTGTC
Organism: Aythya marila; assembly: GCF_965140915.1. Classification (NCBI taxonomy): domain Eukaryota; kingdom Metazoa; phylum Chordata; class Aves; order Anseriformes; family Anatidae; genus Aythya; species Aythya marila. The sequence continues at coordinate 10,718,659 of NC_139043.1, forward strand.
ACTCAGAAAATTGTATCAACACTAATAGTTAAAATCTTTTCCAAACACTTCAGAAGCAGCAAGCCTGCCAGAGCATCAGTATAACAAATAGAGGATCAAAGTACATCAACATTTTTAAAAAGATAAGCTATAAAAGAAAAATTGAATAGATTTTTTACACCTGTGATCTCACCAGATGAGTCTAGAGAGCCATTAGCAGAGCCTTGCTTGTAAGCAATGATTCAGTAAAAATTTGGTAGAAGTTATGGAACAAATACATAAAAAGAACCATAACTGCCAGGGCTGACATTATCCCCAAAGGATCCTAAAGAAATTTGCAAGTGAAAGAACTGAGCTGCTAACAATAGCATGCAATTTCTCACTTAAACCTTCTTTGATGTGGAAGATTAGCAGTAAGTTAATATGGCACAAATTTTAAACAATATTCCAAGGGAGAAAAATAGGTGGCATGAAGACAAATACTGAAAGATTGCTGGTACTCTCTCTCAATACAAAGACTAGGGGGCATGAAATTAAACTATCAAGCTATAGACAAGCAAGGGAGATTTATTTTTTTTTCCCCACACAGTACATAGACAATGAATGGACCCTTAAAGATGATGTTAGGGTTGGTAAATTTTTATACAGATTAAACATTAAAAAGAAATAATAGAAGAACAACCCACAGAAGGTTAAATACAAAGATGTTTCCTCCGGATTAGGAAACACAAATCACTTGATTCTGAGGGAATACTTACGAAATACCAACTGTCTTTGTCCTGTTCTGACATTCTTCCTTACATTCCCTGCTGTTTGCCACTGTTCAGGACAGGGTGCTGGATTAGTATGGAAGTCCTATTGGCATTAGATTTCGTTTTCTAGCAGTTTGAATAAGCAAATGTATCTTTAGCAAGTAGTTCTTTGGCAAGTAGGAAACAGTAAGAGAAGGACAAAATTCCTTCTCCAGAATCCTCCTTGGTAACCTGCAGCTGTGCAGGATCTGAGATTAGCTGTGATTTCCTGGGAGCTGAACAAGTGATGGAATTAATCCCTGTATTTTTAACTCCTCTACAGCTCTACCCAAAATATGTAAGAAGAAACTGAAAAAAGATAAAGAAACAAAGAACAGAAGGGCAGCCAGCATCAGAACTCAACCTTTTTTTTTATTATTATTATTTTTTTCATTTTTGTTTTAGTTTTAATTTTCTCTTTGGATTTTCACATGCTGTGTAAGTGTGTGCCCATTAATAATCACCTTGCTTACTAGTTTGAAGTGCACATTTGTTTTGTGTTGACAATCATAATTATTCATATTTTAATGATATTATATTTGCCATTTTATTTTATTTTTTAATGAATTTCTGGTGTCCACATAATTGTAAGAAATTGAAAGCTGCAATCATATTGACCTCAAAATATTTTTTAAAGGGCAGAAACAGCAACTAGCAATATGTATTAGCCAAACCCATGGTACACTGTGTTCCCAACCTAGCAAGCAGAGAAAGATCCATTTTAGTTGATATTTTATTTGGCAAATAAATTGATTCTTACACAACTTATTCCATAAATTAATCAGGTAAAATATACCTCAAAAAGTCTAGGAGTCTTATGCTTGAAGCTTAATGTAATATTTCAGAACAGGAGCTCCAAAGACTTGTAACATATCGGTAATGACCACAATAACTCACTGCTCCCAAAACAAAATTTGCATTAGCAATCAGTTAGTGTCTGCAGCATGGCTCACCTCTGTCAAGAAGCAGAACCGAAAGATCTTCCAAGATGCTTTTATTAGTTCTCGGCAGCATGAATGTGGTATTTATGTACTATATCATGTTCTCCTAAGCAAAATAATCACACGGAATTTCCCTTTAACACAACCCCTTACACAGGCTGAACATTGCAAAATCATGGAACAAAAAACAAGTGGAACATAAAGAAAAAAAAAAAAAAAAGCAATATGACTCTTGAAGGGGAAACCAATATACTGTTTTGCAAAGCTACAAAGGGAAAAAGTAATAAATTTCCATGAGTCTCTGATGCGTAATGCTGCAATCAGAAGCACGCTTAGGTTTCCTCCCAGCTCAGGTGTAGGACATTCAAAAGAGGAACATCTTTTACAGGTACTGGTAGGACTGAAAAGCCTCTGGCTTAAGAACATGAGTGTCTATGTAAACATATCCATAAAAGTTGTCTCCCAAAGGAGAGCTATCCTCAAATGAATGTCAACGGTGATTTAGAACAGTCTGTGAATGTCATCCTTAGAGAGCTTGTTGTTACTCTACTAATAACTGGGAAGTTACTGGTTTAGCAAGACCAAACGAGTTACTTGGGAACATGTAGCTTCCTACAGTGATTAATAAGTAACTTGACAGAATGAGCCAATCACTTCCATATTGGTGTGGGAACTTGGGATACTTCTTCACAGACCTTAACATTGCACACAAGTTTGAGCTGGTATGGCTAATGCAGAAAAGTGGGGTACGGGGTGTTTTAGAAAAGTTTGTGTGCACACAGGAAGGGCTATTTATTTGAATCTTGTTAGGTAAATATGAGTAAGGTGCTAACTGTTCCTATAGAAGCACTGTATGTCAGGGTCATCTTAAGATATATGAAAAGATGTTATTTCTTTTTTTTTTTTTTTAATATTCTCTATGATAGTATGGCTAGCTTTGGTTGGATTCTCTCTAAAGACTATCCAGATTTCTCCCACAGGTTATTTTATTTTATTTTATTTATTATTTAAATTAAAAACAAACTTGCAGGGGTAAGTTTAAAAAAATATTGTCCAAGGAATGGCTAAAACAAATGTTTTAAAAAGGAAGAGTGCTGTAAGTCTCAACCCCAATTGCTAGTGGACAAAAGAAAAATGTGCTTCTGAAAACTCTGGGCTCAATCCTGGTACTAGCAGGCTGCTAGATGAGAAGAATTGGTATATTTCCAGCTCGTGTTCATGTTCCTGGAAGACTGTGGTTTGCAAAAGCTTTTGACAGTGTTTCTATACTTTGGCTATGCTTTAGGACTCCATCCTAAAAAGGTGCTACAAGGTGAAGCAGCCTTAACACCACAAAGCTGGACTCGGTCCTAATACAAATGGTCAAACTGTTTAGTTAGCTCCAAATATTTATGCTTTTAAAATGTACTTCAGTAACAAACTGTGTATTATTTAGCAAAGTTTTCTCTGGAATTACCCAGAAACAGAAATAAAAATTAATTTCCTGCAAGGTCAGTATTGCTGAGATGAATACATATCCTTGTTTATTATTTCTGTTCCAAACTGCTTCATTCCTCTATAATAACTTTCTCTGAAAGATAAATCTAATTTCCAAATCCTTCCTACTGAATTATAAACAAATCAGATAAACAGTTATAAACCAGTTCCATCCACAAACAGAAGATGGAGAATTTCTCCCCCAGATTTAAAAATATATAATTATGTATCAGGTCAAAGAAAATTAAATACATTCCTGAGTGTTAGCACAGGTCTTTGCTGCCATGCCAAAAGTTTTGATCAAGTCATTCTAATTTCTAAATACCTCCAATGCAACGTCTTCTATTATATCAAATCCAAGCTTTCATACTATTTACAGACCTCTATAAGGTTCTTTCTTCTTGTAGCTGTTCCTACTCATTCTGAGTCAAACCTTGCCTCATGAGTTCTTTGTTCCCAGTTACAAACATCTGTCTGGTAGTTTCTCAGAGACTTGTGCATGACCTGTCTCTATCCATTAATCAGTATTATTATGTATTAATTGCCTCTTATCCCCAGAGCCTGTAAAGTGAATGTGGGATTTTTTCGCATCTCAGAAATGCAACCACAAACACTGTGAGTGGGGGCAGCCCAAACCAACCTATGAAAAACACTGAAGACAGATCTGTGAGCAAAGGCTTCCCTGTCTCCCCATCCCATGCAATGGGGCTCTGTGGCTCAGACCAGCACATTGTGAGGTTTCATCTCTTGGACCTCCCTTGGACATAGCCACCTTCATAAAGTCCACCGAGAAGAACAATTATCATTTAGCTCCAGAGCCTTGCAATTAAAGTATCAAGTTAGCTTGCAGGCTAGCACAGTCTTTCTTTACCTGACAGGGTTTAAGCCCAACTCTCAGAAAAAGTGTATTTTTAGGGAGTGAGCATTTGTCATTTCCCATGTTAAAAGTCACTGGGAGATGATGCAGCTTTCATGAGGTCAGTCTGTAGGCCAGGGGGTGAATTCCACTCTCCAGAGCCTTAAGACTTCAGTCTCCAAGGCTGAATAAAATGAAGAGATGGTCTTGAAATTTCCTTGAGACTAAATTGTGGCATATGCTCAAAATACTGAGGAAAATATGACCAAACATAATTACTGTAATTCCAACCACTAGGGCAGGAAATAGTCAATTCTTCTCTTTTTTGTCTTCTCCAGTTGCTAATCAAGCAAAAAGTAAACTTTTTTTTAGCATCTTCCAAAATGAGACCATAGTATTTCTCAAGTCCAGCCTTTTATTTCTTTACTTCATTGCATATACATAGACACACAAGGGAATGAACTTACGAACTTGGTGCATAAGATGTTCTCCACTTCCCACTCCAGCTTGTAAAGTATTCTCCACCGCTTTCCCAAATGCGCTGTCCCAAGATGCATAAACATAGGAAAACAAGGTGAATTAAAACTAGTAGGTTAAGAAGATGGCATAAATTTGTTGCAATACTGTGTCAACATAATTTTGGTTAAGGTGCTTTCAGTTTCACATCAATTGGCCTCAAAATAATAATAAAATCGTTTTCATAGTTCCAATTCTTAGAGCATTACTTTGACATTTTCATTTTAGGGTAACATTTGTATACACTTTTCTTTATAATATTTTTTCATTTACTGACCATGGAGAAAAACATCTGTTTGGTTATAGCCTGTAAATTGTATGTCAGCTGGGTCTCAGACATTAAAGTAAGAAAATTTATCATCTCTCATGAATGTGCATACTAAGATTTAAGATGAATAGGTTTATTTGGAGATACTTGTCTGAAAATTTGAAGCCCTCTCATTTAAAGTCAGTCTGGAAAAAAAAAAAATATATATATATATTTATTTTATATATACATGTATATATATATATATTATATATATTATAATATATATGTATATATTATATGTATAATATATATATGTATATGTATAATATGTATATATATTATATATATTATAATATATATAAAGTATATATATGTATATATATATATACATGTATATGGTTTCCTAAGGCTGTGAGCCCTTTGTGATCGCACTGCTGATATAGATCTGTTATCTGCCATTTGTAAAAAATAGGTATTTCAATAGAAGGCTAATGGGTGATTTTGTTCGTCTGTCTTTCTTTTCCTGTTACTTTAGAAACCTCCATAAATATCAACCCTTACCTTATTTTGTTGGATCATATTTTGCGGAATTAGAGGTGTTTAATGTAAGTTCTTAACACCTTCTTTTTTAAATGGGATGCCAAACAAATTTAAAAGGGTTAGTCAGTTTTGGAAGTAAAATAGGGAATAATAAAGAGGCATGAAAACCCAAAACATTGTAGTTAGCATGAGAGCAAGTCCTTTCTATTCTGAATAACTCAGATTTCACTGCTTTAGTCCTTGAGGTGTCACTTCTGATCTGAGGAATGTCACTATTCTACTCATTTTTCTAGGCAGACTTTATAGACTTCCCATATTAGAATAAAAGGGATATAGTTTTTTATTTTATTTTATTTTATTTATTTTATTTTTTAAGGATTTGTGTTTAGCTTTAAGTGAGAGCATGAGTGCAGGGAACTCCCATGGAAGAACAATCTTGAGGGAGGAGCGAATTCATCAGTTCCTAATAAGGTAAGGTTCCCACTGACACTTTTCCCATGGTTAAAACATTTCTAACATTTCTGTCCTCTTTGTAGTAAGGCCTGAAGTATGATTGCATTCTTCTCCTATGTGGGGACTGATAGTTTGATAGAGCTTTTCCTTGTTTGATTCAGCTTTCACTTTCATAAAATTTCTGGGAACTTAGTATCTTTCTGTGGTAAATAAGGTGGCATGAATTTTTGGGGTTCATACTTGAATGCAAAAATCTCTGTCCTCAGTATACTTTACTGCATACAAAAGTCCACTGCAAAAAAAAAAAAAAAAAAGAAAAATTAAATAGACCAAAAATATTTTTCCAGATACCACCTTTTTAGAATGAGACAATTGATTTATACTGCTCTAAGAATATACGCCTTCAACTTTATTTTGAGCATCTACCTTGGATAGTTATATGCTATATTTTTATTTTTTTTTCACCATGCTTCTGTTTTTCACAAAATTTTGAATATAAACGTTCACATAAAAAATATTTTACCTTTGGTATAATCATCAAATTACCAGCCTGAAACTGGATTTTTGTTGCAATTTGCATTTATTTTTTTTCTGTGAGTTGAGTGAGGACATTGTAATTCAACCAGGTGCTTACAGAAAAAAAAAAAAAAAAAGAAAGTTAAATTTACTTGAAATGCATTTCCTTGATAACTTTTTGCTGGCTTTTCCAAATTAGATACTACCCCCACTCTCAAATTCCTTTGTTGCTGGAAAAAGTATTTTCTGACCTATACTAATAGCCATCTACTAAGTATCTCATTTAGCAATAGGGTAGATATCCTTAAACAAAGACAGATGTTGAACTGATGAGATTTTTTTTCTTCCTGAAATAACTGCTGTAGCTGAGCTGAGACTTGGTAAAGGAATCAGTCAGAGAATTTTAGTTGCCTATACGGGAGGTCAGACTGCACAATAATAATATTCCATTCTGTTTTTATAACATATTAACCTGATTTTTAGTTATTGTGCCAACATTAATTTTCTCACAAAGTGCTCACAAAAATATGTAGGAAGAAGACGGTACAAGGTGAGCTTGTAATCATTGAAATAAAAGCAATCAGATTTGCAGAACTGCTAAGCTCCCACCAGCTCCTTCAGTGTGTGGTTCTTCCTCTGCTGTGACTTTAAAACACATGGAAACCTTCAATATGTAGGAAGCATAACTAGTGTTTTGCAAATGCTGCCAAACATTTGTAAAGATTCAGCACAGCCCGAGTGTTAATAAGGAGTTGTGTTACTGTGGCACCTTCAGGGACAGCTCTAGCCCTGGGCTCCATGCTGTTAGGTGCTGCTCAAACATGTACTTTCAAGAACTGCGGGCAAAAAGAAATGACTTGTCCAAGATCACAAGCCAAGTACACACTGTGTATATACCTGTTAACACTAAGGGCAGGCTGTGTTTTTGCTGCTCAGGTCCCTGAGATGAGGGATGAGACGTTCTTTGTCTGTGTTGCTGCAGGGCAGAGAACCTACAAGCTTGGTTTTCATCCCGTACCTCAGTGTTATCTAAGTCTTTCCTCACCCTGCCCATCAGCGCTGTGCAATGATTTGCAACTATAATTTTAAAACATTCTCTAAGCCAGTAAATGTAGCTGTATGGATCACTTACCCAAAATCTCTTGTTGGTTTAGGAATTTTATTCCTCTTACAAACATAAACCAAAAAACTTTAACTGTCACTTTGGTTTATTGTTCTCTGAGTCCTTGATCCAAGTTCTGCTGGATCTCAGCACACATTAAGGATGAGAGTCACATGCTCGGTGCATTAGAGCAGAAACATCTGAAGATACTGATTTTTTAATTAGCTGTCTTTGAATGCTATACAAGATCTGGATGCTATCAGGCTCTAAAAGGCTGGGAAAAATCCAGTGAATTTGAGATGCCTGGAAGTATTTTCTCTCTAAAAGTCACTTTCATGGTGACAGAAAATGTATTGCATTCAAAAATGATATTCTAAAAGACAATGAAAAAGGGAAAGAAATGGGAGAAAGGAAGGGAGGAAGGGAGGAAGGGAAGGAGGAAGGGAGGGAGGAAGGGAGGAAGGGAGGAAGGGAGGAAGGGAGGAAGGGAGGAAGATGGATGCACCACAGTGGTAAAGGCAAGCATTCAGAACTTTCTAAATGGAAGACTTGAGTTTGTCTGTAACTTGTTTTTGGCCTTTTGGTGTGTGCACTGCAATTCGGACTGTTATTATGTGATTATATTTTTCCCCAGATCTCTGCCTCATTCAGTGCATGGATATATAACATTTCCTTTTATTTTTATTCAGTATGTGACCTTAGAGATCTTACTTAATTCGTGCTATCCAAACCCTCCTCAGAACAGAGATTTGTCAATTTTCTCAACAGCTGTTCTGTGCACTCAGAGTATTTGGATACTTCACAAATGTAATGGATTAATTTTCATAGCACCCAGCTGAGGTGAGAGGAATTATTATTAGCCCTTTGTAGGAACCTAGAGATGAAGGCCAAAAGCTAACTACCTAATTTCGTGTTCCAGGCTGAAATGCTTGGGGTCTAATTGCTTAGGACTTCTTTCAGTACTTCCTAGCAGCCTACATATTGCAATTTTAAGACACTTTGGTGACAGTGCTCCAAGCAGTGCCAGTGAAATCAACTTTGAGTTTGGCATGATCATCCAGTCTTTTGTAGCAAAGAGAGAGGGAAGCCTGGCTGAACTTCAGCCTCTGTGATACTTATTTTCCCTTCTACTTCCAAGTGCCTGTCCACAACTAGAGTCTCAGCTCTTTTGAAAGAAAGCATGGCAAAAACTCCTCTCACACACAATGTCATCAGGCCAAGACTACCAGCATGACTGATGGCTATCATCTTCTAGGTACTGGATGCCACCTCCTGCAGGATGCCTCTATGCCAGGCTAAAGACAACAAAACACATCAGCACCTTGCATGCCCCCCTGGTGACAGCAGTCAGACAACTCTCCATGAGCTTTTTATGTATATGGGGTGTATATCTGGGAGATAAACCTTTGCTATACTATCTAGGACAGATCTCCTCAGTCCTAGCTCAAGCTTCCTTTTGCTTGTAGTTCAGCCTTCAGCTCAAAACAATGGCTTGTTTCCTCACATGAAACTGAACTGGACAGAGAAAGACAAGACAACCCACTATCAAGGAGAAAAGTAGCAAATAGATGTCGGCAGACCCACACCTCCAGTGTACAGCAGCCATTTTACAGCTGGCACCCTCAGCAAGTAGTTTGTTACAAAAGCATAAGCCCTTCCTTGATTGTCCTTGTTCAGTTCACAGGGCTCTGGCTTCACAGGTGGAATAAGAAAGGTCTGGGAGGACCGTTTGGCCAAAATGTTCCTGTGATAAATATAACAAATAATCCCTGAATGATCTGTAGACCTTGTCTTATCAGAACGTAAGCAGTCAAATTGAGAAGAAACCAACATAAATGTTGTATAATAAGAGGATCTTTCCCTCTTTAGCATGATGAGCCTGGGAAGTCCCAAGACAGAGCTATCCGTGATAATAATGATTTAAAAAGATAAGGGGAAGGGAACTTTGTGGACAGAGTTATAAACAGGATGTAACCAGACCAAAAGACAGATATTCTTGACCTCTCCTCTGTGTCCACTATGCTCTACAGCCACCACAGGTGCATGGGTGCTCCCAGACTAGTGATGTGGAAGATCACCAAGATGTAGATCTCCTGGACCTCACCATAACACTTATGCACGTGACACCTATGCACATCTTGTTGTATTTCTTCTTTTAAAAGCTTATTTTTTCAACCATTACATTACTTAGATTAATTTTGGATGTCATTGCAAGTTGCCACAAAGGGAAAATAACATCCATGCATATGCCATAGGGAGATATCCTGCTGATAAGTGTTTGTCATGGGTTTCAGCATGCTCTTCTGGCATATATTCAGGATTCAGGATTCCAGTTTTTGCTAACAATGAATCACATTTATATTATGCCCTGAACAATTTTTCCTCTATTTCTCCAGTTTCCTCTCTCATACAGACCCTCTGTCCCCTGCTCCCGTGCCATTACTTTTTCATCCCTATAGCAGGCATATTGACAGAGCAGTGAAACTTTCTTAATGGTTTCAGCACCATCAAGAGAAAAGAGCAATTGCAAAGAAAGAAGAGCTCAAGCTGTGCAGGCGGATTGCAGTATTCTGAGTACAAATAAAATCTCAGGAGAGTTACCTAGCTATGAAATACTTGCAAGCTTCTTCTGCTGAATGATTTTTCAGAACTTTGCAATGTGCTCAAATTTTGGAAGATTTACTTAGGAATGAAGCCAGGACAATCCTCCAAACCACAGGAGTTCCCTAACTTCTCAGCAGAGGATTGTTTTAATGTGAAATTATTATAAGCAAAATGTTGCAGGGAACCTCAGACAGAGTATTAAATGGAAAATGCTAGTCAACATTGGTCAATTCTGACTGCATTAATCTCTTCTGGAATAATATATAGTTGTGGGCTTTTATTTTTTATTTTTTTATTAATGCCACGTTAGCCTTGTCATCATGACATGGGTCGGCTTTTAACAAGCAAACTTGCAGTATATTTGGACTTTTTATTAAACAGCTAATAATTGCAGACCATGGAAAGTGCTGGTACTGTCCTGAGAGTATTACAAAACAATAGTTGCTTTATTTACTTTGCAGGTACTCTTGTTTCATTTGATATTAGTGAGTTGCAGAGAACTGGAAACAGTAAGCACCTTGTTTAAAAAGAATAAAATAACACAAAAATATTGCAGTCTAGATATTATGAGCTTTAAAGTTATGCATAAATTTATTAATTAAATGATAGAACGAGGTCAGTGGCTTTTGAAGATTGTGGTAGTGAACCCAGACTAGATGGCAGCTATAAAAACGAGCAAAATAGGGTTTTCCATATTGAATCTGGAAAACCAACATCCTTAAGGCCTTCAAGAAAGCAGGCATTTTGCTGTTTCAGGGGTCTTGCACACAGAGCTCTCTTTTGTTTTCACTCTTTTCGGGTTTAATCTGTAGTTGATATTTTCTGGGATTCAAACCATTGTCATCAAATCTGTGCTGTGGCAGTGAACTCAGTTTGCCAGGCACATACCTCCAGCTATGCTCCTTTTTCAGCTCCAGGTGCAAACCAACAGGATTTCAAGTGCTTTCTCTCACTGCCTGTCATAGTCCTGAGCCCTGGAGTGACTGTGCAGTCAGGGATGGAAGAGAAGGAGGATGCAGAGGAGCAGGACTACATGCACGTAGTGTCAATCACAAATGGGCACTTCCCATGCTGACTGCTTTTCACATCCATGTGGCCAGCTAAGCCTCCAATCTTCATCACTGGCTCATTAATACCAGAGAGGAGAGCTGAAGTGATGGACTCAAGTTTTAAGTGAACTGCTGACTTATATGAAAGGATATGTTGAACTTAGCGATATGGTTTAGTGGAGGACTTGTTAGTGTTAGGTCAGAGGTTGGACTCGATGATCTTGAGGTCTCTTCCAACCTAGACAATTCTGTGATTCTGTGTGATTCTGTGATACAAAATAATTTTAAAACACTTTCTGGAGTTCATGTATAGGCCAAGCTATTTGTACAGACACAGCTGATGTGTTTTCTTTCTTTTTTTTTTTCCTAAGTGAAGTTTAATATGAAGACATGTGTTAGCTGGACCCAAAATTTCACTCACACAGCCTGTCTGAAATCAAAAGAAGGGGTGTAGGAAAAAGACAAGCTGGCAAAAGGAGAACTAAATAGCTATCATCAAGTAACATGAGATGGGTTTGTTGCAAGACTAATTTTCACAACATCAGGCTGTAGTAATCCGTTTTTCAAAAAAAAACAAAACTGATTTGCTGGATTACTGGCTGGTAGAGGTTGTTGGTTGCTGCTTCAGTAATTGCAGACTATGTCTTGAATACCATTTTGTAAGAAGAAAAAAGAAAAGACATTTTCAGATGCTGTGAAATATTAATATGGAATATATCAAGAAATTTCTGCAAAATCTCAGGGTTGCACTATGATACTATAATGGAAATCAGTGCAGCTGAGCTTTACCGACCAGTGTAAATTTTTTCCTGTTATAAATTCACAGCTACAAGATGTTTGTGTAACTACTTTTCTGCAGCACAGTCATAATATTTCATCTACAACATGAAATGATGAAGAGTCCAACAACAGTCTCTAAACAGGGAGAATTATGTTCATCTGTAGCTACTGTTAGCATTGGATTATTTCTTTCTGCAAGTCATTTACTCATTAGGAAGTGTGCTTTTGAACAACCCCAATCATCTGCAATTGCAGATCAAATTCAGAGAAAAGTTGATAATGGAAATTATTACTTAATATGCAATTGCTATATATTATTAAAAGTTATTAATAACTTTTATTGTATTAATGTAAGAGGAAAAAAGAGAGTGTGCTGTAGCTTCTGGCCTGAGTCTCCAGTGCTCTAATCCAGATAATGCTAAACAGAATACTTATTCCTTTGCTGGAAAAATATCTGTAAAAGGATTTTGTCATACAAATTAACAACATTAACAAATTAGCAGCATTTGTATTATATTCACATTACAACAGCTCCAGTCAGAACAGGATCATCTTATCACGCTAACTGTACAAACAAATGTTTCTGACCTGTAGAGCTTACAGTCTAAATTCAGACACAATAAACAAATAAAATAAATGGAGAGACTGGAGAAGAGGACAGGAGGGAAACAATGATAAGAACACTTAGTTGCATAGACCATGTACATGCATAATTGCAGCTCTATTTATAAGCTAGAACTAAACATGAGATATTAATGAGGTTAGTAATCCCTGCTGGCCAGCTGCCTAGCCATTAAAGGAAGGACAATTTGTCTGTAAGGAGAATATTCCTACACCCTGCTGTGTTGCTGAGCAGGATTTTATAAATGCCATGGGGTTTATTCAGTTTCTTAATACTGCTGGCCTTACCTTCTTCAGTCAGCTATGCAAAGTCAGAAGTAGTACCTCTTATGGCTATATATTCTCTTTCATCCACTTTAATGCTAAAACTAACGGAGCCCTTTCCCATATCATTATTTGCAAGGGGACCACTTGACCTATCAGAGTAGAAAGTACACTTCTGACCCTAGTGAGTTAAATGTTGCCTCCTTTTAAATGACAGGACATTCTGTGATTTCTGTTTTAGTGGTAGCAGAACCTTTTAGAATATGCAGATATATTACATGGTCATAAACATGTTTCAATAATAAAAAAATGGATCGAGATCAAGTGGTCTCCTCCCTTCCTCTCTGCCTTATGAAGCTTAATCCTGATTTAAAAGACTGTAATTGCTTCTTGTGACATTGGGATTTGTTATTAACATGATGCTCTCTGCCATTTTCCACTTAGCATGTGGCCCTCAGCCCTGGGCATGGATGCACTGCTGTCCTCGGGTGATGTTTCCTCACCCTGGGATCTGTGCTGACAGACATTGAGGGGGACAGTGTGTTCATGGGAAACACACACATGTGCCTGACTAAATACTTTCCTGACAGGTAAACCTGCCTCTGGATTGCAGAAGCTGCCTCTTTCTGTGTTGGTGCCTGTCTCCTGGGAGACGGAGCTCTACTCTGCTTTTGTTCACATGAGATGGGACCTGAATACAGGGAGAAATTAGCTGTAGTTAACAGTAGCAGTCAACAGGAGGGAGGTTGATCTCCCATTTTTCCATCCACCCTTCCCTCCCTCCCATCAGTAGTTTTGAAATTGTTTCCTACCTGGGTGTAAGGCAAACTTCCACTCAGTACTTTGCTGATAAGATGCTCGTGCCCTGTGAATGGTCTGATGTACGTGGAAAGACCAGCCAAGACCAGCAGGCGTTGCTTGCTGAAAAGCAGGAAAGCTGTTGGTAGGTGGGTGGTGAATTTCGAGGTAGAAAGAAGATATGTAGCAATTGTAGTCTCCCTGCACCCCATGGGAAGGGACTGCACAAACAATCTCCTGAACAATCAGTGCTCAGCACTGGGGTGCCATCACCAGTTTGAGAAAGCCGTAAAACATGAGCCACTGGAAGCAGCCCTAGGGAAGTACGAATATGTGCTTGTGTTGTTCTTGTACTCTTAACTTGGCATCTGCTGCTGGTCAGATACCAGGCTAGACAAGTCTTTGGTCTGAGCAGAGCTGTTCTTGCATTTTTATGGTCTTGTCAACAGTCACGCTAATTTCCTATGTTTAGGAACTCATCTCAGATCAAATTACTGGCTTCACCATCTACTTGAGTCCTCTTTCCTCAACCCATTCATCATGAGCCTCTCTTTCAACTTCAAGATTTTAGTCAATTTTAAAAATTATTTTCCATTTTTGTTTTCACACTGGCCCAGATCTCTTGGGACTAGAATGGGAATAACTGAAATACTATGAGAAAGCCTTTTCTCAGGCTATTTACAGCTTATAGAGAAGCAGAAAGGACTAAAAAAAAATCATAAAAAATAACAGTTCTCACAAGACTGTCCAACCCAATTTAGCAGATAAAAGGGATTTGAATAGTTTTGAGAACTATTCAGAATTTTTTGTGGTTCTCAGTCCTGATATGATAGGTGCCTAACTCGTGTGCACTGCATGCATTTCTAGAGCCACCAGAGACAACACATTGGACTTATGCTTATTATTTAGTCACCTGCTAAGAATCAGTGTTGAATATTCCTGTGAGCCTTAATGTAACAAAATTCTTGCCCCAAAACAGAAGTCTCAAAGTCACCATTGAGAGTGTCCATGCTGTGGTTTCATTCAACAACTGAAAATTGTTTTTCAGGCAATAAGCAAAGCTACCTGTGAAGAAAAAAAAAAAAAAAAAAAAAAAAAAAAAAAAAAAAAAAAGTCTAAAGTCTTCAAGCTTACCATGACTTTTCAGACAGGGCTAAGAGGTTGTACAGAAGGTGAGAAATTAGATCTTTTTTGTATTTCATGTCTTGCTTGAAAGCTGAAAGGACACTGGTACTGAAGAGGATTCACTACAGGTCAGTGCTTTAGCTCCTATATTTTCCCTAGCAGGAAAAGGCTGATCAGATATAGCAAGAACAGATCCAACAGTGTTGTAAGACATCTACAATCCTTGAGGTGCAACACTGGTCACAATAACTTTAATGGAAAAACTCCCATTGCCTTTAGCTGGATCCAGGTTTCTCTCAGATAATGTTGTCAATAAAGAGCTTTTTCCGTGAGGTGGCTTTAAAGAACAAACAAAATTTATATTACAGAAATGACTGACATGGTTATAAGGAGAGTCCAGCCCACTTCCACCTCTCCTCTACCACAACCTGAAAATAAACCCTAAATCCCTGAATCTAGTACAAAAGTGAGCTTTTGCTCCTAAGTTTTGAGCAGGTGAGTGGCTGCCTAATCAGTAGAGTTGTGGTACTCTTGCTTGAGTTAATTCTGATATGGAAGACCTTAACAAAGGCTTCTAATACTGAGAATCAGTCTGCAATGTAGTCATACCTATCACACTCAGTCATGTATCTACAACTGATTATCAAGAAGAACAGAATGGACCACAAACAGTATGACAGCACTCTGTAGCTCTTCCCTCTCTTTTTAGTCACTTGTGTAATGCTAGAGTGTCAAGGACAAGGTTTTAATAAATGAGGCCCTGTGTCATTCATCACTGCTCTGTCCAGGCCCGAAAGAAAAACAGTTTAGCAAGCCAAAATGTCAGGATAGAATGGGAAACAGCTTGATGGAGAGCACTGCATGATTTTCTACAGCTAAAACTCATGCTGAAACAAAATCTTCTCTTTTTAAATTACAACTCAGAACTTGCCTATTTGCAGCTAACATTGTAGCTGCCCACCAGCTAAGTGTGTCCCACCACGCCAAACACGAGCAGGCTAGCACTGCTTGTGCAGCAGCAGATCTGGGGACCTGTTCTCATCACACATTGCTTGTGTTTCTCTTCCTTTTTTATGGCATAGTAAAATGATTTTCTGAGCAAAGTTGGTGCAAAATCCTCAAACTGTCCCTTTGCATAGTTGAGCAAAAATTGATTAGACAAGAAGAGAATCAAGGGGGCGTCACAGTGAAAGGAAGAGTAGTCAGTGTGTCCAAGGTTAAGCCTGCATTTACAAAGTTCTTCTACTGCAGATATAGCTAAAACAGAGTCATGGTCAGATTCAATGGAAATTAATTGAGAATTAACAGCAAATTCTCATTGGATTTTTTTTTTTCCTCTTCCAAATCATTAAGGTTTGCCCTGGGGTAACAGAGACAGTTTATTCAGGATATAGGCAGTATTTTATGAAGGATGGGTGGGATTTGGGTGCAGTAGTGGAGGAGAGGGAGGAAGGACAAGGACCCACAGGCCATTTGGAAGTGGGGAGGGAATGCAAGGCCAATAAGGGTGATGTCAAATAGATGTGAAAGGATGGCAACAGAAATAACAGAGTCAAGGAAAGCTTAGGCTGCGTGCACATGTGGTGAGACCAAGACATCTCCCATGTCTCACTCAAGAGGAGACTTAATTCTGTTTGATCTCACACTGGCCCAAGAGAAATTCGTGTCTGAATGACACAAATATCTGTCCTGCTCTGTTTATAGCACTTTCAGTCAAAAATAGCTGGACAGGAGGGAGTCATTTAAGGAAAGCAGTTTGCTTATGAAAATGCTATTTTCCTGTTTCTATATAATTTATATACACAACCACACACTCACATGCGCTTAGCTACATCTTACAAATGAGTTTTTTTTCCCTAAAGAGGCTCAGAAAAGCAAACACTCATAATATGTTCTCAGAGCTTTGCTTACTAGCAATGTTCAGAACAAAGAGCCCAGTTCAAAGTCCATTGGAATCAGTGGAAAGATGCCCATTGACTTCACTGAGATTTGGATCAGGTCCCAAGTCTCTCCCTATTTAGAAGCTGGAAAATAGGCTGCAGATTCTCAGCAGTATGTGCTGGGCTAGCTGGGCCTGAAGCGAAGTACTCAGAAAAGCCCCACATACCCACGGCTCTACCTTGCAAATGAATCTTTTGTCTCTGTCTGCTCACGGATCATTGAGTTCTTCAAAGTCAGTCAAACAAATAATGCTCCCAGTCATTGGATTTTCTGTCCTTACAAGGTTTGGCAGCTCTCAGAGATGTTATCTGCAAGATGTAACCATCCATTTGGTCATGCCAAAAGATACAAAGTTGGTCTTCAACAATGAAAACTAATCTTTTTTTTTTTGAAAATTGGGGTAGGGGAAGGAGGCAGAATATATTTTGAAGAATTTTTTTTTCAGGTTCTTTTCTACAAAACAGATATTCTTCAATCCTCCAAGAGGCTTGAATATAGCAAAGTGTCTGTGGCTTAGTCTTGGGTTAACCTGTATATTTTCTCCTAAAGCACAGTTTTACCAAAGCAGTTTGGCAAAACATTAAAACAAATGAGCAGTAGAAGCTTTTGGGATGTATTGACCATGCTGGTTCTTAAGTGTTTCTGAGAATTCTTTTATCTACTTTCATTTTTTTTTTTTTTTTTAAACTGCAATAACATTTTGAACTAGCCCACTAGATTTTTGGTTTGCTTTGCTTTTAATCAAGACTTAAAATTGCTACTTCAAGCTTCTAAAAGGAATGGATACAAATTACAGGCTAGATCCCGTCTTTTGTCTATGAAGAGATCTTTATTTTTGAGCCATTTTAGAATCACTAAGAGTTTTCCCATTAGTTTTAGTGTGAAATCTATTGATTTTAGGCTCAGGAGAAGGGTTGATGGGAGGCAAAGGTAGCCTTGAGATGGAAGTCAGCACTGATATTTCCGCAGCAGAAGAATCCATTCCAAGTCTATTGTTTTATGCAGCGTTGTGTTACAAAGTGACAATTATATGGGTGGCATAAAAATTATTATATCCTTAATTATTCATTTCTTTAAGTGCTTGGAGTTGCTCCTAATGTGACAGATGTACAAAATTGTCATGGCACCAGCAAAGTGCTTTATTTTTAAAATAAGTTTATTTTAAAAAACAAACAACAACAACAGAAAAAAACACAGATGTTAGTAGTCATTTATTTTTTTGAGTTTAATTTTCAGTCAGACTCATAAGAGAATTTGTTTAATTTTCTTATCTTTATTATATTTTAACAGCAATTTAATTATTTTAGAAAAATTAATAGTTCCTCCACTTCTTTGTGTTGAATATAAGAAGAGTATTATACAATAATTGTAATGAGTGAACTACAACTGACATTAACAGAATTTGTGTCCCTACACATATAAATGAAATCAGAATATTGTGTAATAACTGGAAGACAGTCTAAGAAATAACATTTTGAATACTATATTAATGAAGATGCTGACTAAAATGTTCATTTAGCTTAAGAATCTCTGTGGAAATAGCGTTCTTGTCTACTGACTTTCATGTAGTCTGGAAAATGCAAATAAGCTGATTTCCATGCTAATTCTGCCCAAATGTAGTGAGTCATATTTAAATACATCAGTTATACTTCAGTTAGAAATTGGATTTAACTTTAATGAAGCCTGATATAGCCAGAGGACTACTACCACTTTCAGGGTAGTAGTCACATCTGTAGTCACTGTGAGTGCAAAACAAGTCAAAGGCTGAGAAGAAAACTCATCTCCAACTCCAGGATTTTGAAAAACAGGTGAAGTCTGGCATCCTCCTACTTTTTGTGCACAGGAGCTCAGTTTACTAATTTGCCATCAAAAAAAGGATACCCTAGATTTTCATTGTTGGCAACATTTATCCCACCTTTTCCTTGGCATAAGGGATATTCTTTTTGTTGCAATGCTACAAGAACAGGACTCATCCCTACATTAGGGAAGTTTCTGCAGATAGTGCAGGAGTAAAACAATATTTCTCCATTCAAATATCTATTTCATAATATCTCATAATATTCCAGAATATATATATATATTTCTATTAAAAAACACTATTTTTAGCACTATTTTTTCTATTTTTTATTAAGCTGTCAATGAAGACTATACTCTTATTCTGTAAGAGTTAAACACTGGACACCAGCAATTGGAGATGCATTCATGCTGCAGAGATGATGTTTCTTGGCTGCAGGTATGCAGATTGATTTTGTGTAAGTGAAAATTTAGAGCCATGCCCTTGGTATTGCACATACATATCATGGATCTGAGAGAAGACAAAAAGAAATCATCTTACTGAACCTAGTGCTTGCCCTCAGTAACTTAGATGTCGTATGACAGCCCTACCCTCATCGTCTTATGAACCAAAGAATGTGAATGGAAAAAATGTATGTGTGTGTGTTTGTGTAATCCTTCTTGGAGAGGAGCAATCCTCTTGAATATATGCCTTGAGCAGAGTGTCAGATTACTCCAGTTTCCCTCATTTAGCTGCCAATTACACATAGCAAACACTGAGACAATAGACTTCTTTTAATATTTCCCCTGATCCCTGGATAAGCTTCATGTTCACCGAAGAAGGTGAGTGAAAATGCTATTTATCTTTGCTGGTCTCTGTGACAATGAAGATGTTTTCTGTTAAACAAAGAGAAAAGATGACTTGGCATAAGGATTTCTAAGTCACACTAGACTAGACAAATTCGGAGAGTGACAAGAATTGTTCCTATTTGTTTCTAATAATCAAGTAATTGTTGAGGAAATTCCTTGACATCTGATGGTATTTTCTCAGTCTTCTCATAACAAAATATGTAGTAATGGTTGATTTGGTTGCATTCAAAGTTCTTCAGGTTTTGGAGGTAGAACTGCGAGTCCTTGGTCCTGAAAACTATGACTATGCTAATAATAATTGAGGGAGTTTTACAGACAAATACAAACTTTTATTAGAATGCAAACTAAAACAAGGTGACATTAAATGGTTAGAATTCTGATTTGGAAGATAGTATAAAATGGTAATAAAAATGTATTGAAACCAGTTTTCCCTCCTATACCTGCAGTACAGTTTTTTTCCTTCAAGCTTTTACTGAGTCTGGAAAGTTTTAGTTGCTACTGGATAGCAGCAAACACTTCAAAATCTCCCTTGGTCCCTGGGAAAGCCTTGTTACAATTACAATTTCTGCAATACATTTCTGAATGTATTTGCTCCCTGCATCTTTTGCTATCTCTCACCTCTGTTCTCTCTCCTGTTTTTTGTACCCTATATTGACTGTCCATCCCTTCACATGTAGCATAGAGGTTTCTCCAGCAGACCATACTCCATACTCAGCTTTTCCTTCCCTGAAAGCAATCCCTTGGGAGAGACCTTGGGGCCTTTCAATGACCCAGTCCCAGAGATGTCAGCCAGAACAAAAACTACAGGCAAGTATTCTTTTTTGTCTTCTTTTCACAAGCTTTTAAATGCCATCACAACACTGTCCTGGTTCAAACTTAACTGATTATATGATTAAACCGTACCAAACAGGTGAAATGTAAATGTCCTTGCTACAGTGACCCATTTTGACAATGTCACCTTGATCCCATAGTCTGTCATTTTTTCCAGGTCATTTTGGTCAAATAAAATTATGTTATTTCCTTGCATCCTGTTTTCTGCATGTTGGAATAGGTTCAACTGGAACAGTTTTGAGCACAGCCCATCTCCAGAACAATTCGAAGCTTTGTGCTGAGGGAGTTCTCTGAAGAGATGGGTGCAGAGCTGTTAAGCTTAAGACATACATTAATTTCCTTTTCTCACTTAGGACTCTGTGCTCTTAAGTACAATAGTGTAAAAATAGGGAAATCATACCTATGTTTAGAGAGGAAAAAATGTTTTACTCAGGCCAAAAAAGAGAAAACAACACATTCCTCTTCAATGGATGGTTACAGACCATAGAACTTGGGAATATAGTGGAGCCTTTGTACAGCTCAGAGAAAAGTACTGCAAGGTGGACTGTGTTTCTCATGTAGCCTCAGATTTTGCTTTTAGTTTGCTAGAGGTGTCTGATGAGTATGACAAGAGCTGGGTAACCTCGGGTGCAGAGCAAGGATAAGTGTAGTGGTCCATGTTCAGGGCAAGGCTTTAGCAGTTTGAAGCATCTAACATCACCAGATCAGATAAAGCATGTAACTCTTAAGTTCCTAAATCTTTAGATGTAAGCTTAAGTTTCTGAAAGTTAACTTATCCTGGAAGCTGTGAAGAAATAATTCCAACAGGCCAGTTGGGTAAGAAAAAAATAGCCATTTGAAACTGAGGTAAAAATTTAATTTCCTTTTAAGGTTGTTATATTTTGCTATATGGTGAGAAGGAACTTCAATGTAGAGCATTCAGGATTTCACAGGGTCTGGTGGGCTACAGTTTTTGTTCACTACTAAAATCTACCCAATGTGTTAAGCATATCACTTTGATCCAATTTCTATTTTATTTAATTCTTAAATGTTGTCCTCTACAATGTTTCGTGTGTGAATAGACTAATTTATTTTTTTATTTTTTAAGGGGAAGAGGACCATCCTGTTAGAACTGGCAGTCTCTGTTTACCCTTCCAGCAGCATACAAACTTTAAAAATTCCCATAACTACCTGATATTTATAGGCACATTTATTATCCAAAGCATAATTTTACTTGTGGGAAGGCACACAAATGCCATGAGTTACAGAACTTCTGTTTTTTGTTGTTGTTGTTTTTTGCTTGTGTTGTTGTTTTTTCCTCCAATATTTCTTTGAATATATTATTCTTAAATTGGAGTCACTTCACCTAAGAAGAAAGTATCAGAACAGAGCTATTGGTCCCCTTCTACCAGCAGTTTATAGTAACAGGGACTTGGGAAGAAGCAATTCATTCCAGCTGTCTGGGATATTTAAGTGAGAGAAGTCCTCTTCAGGACTTGTTTTTGTTTCATCATTATTGGTAGATGGTGTTTAGATGTGCTACATACATTTCAAATGGTGATTACTAAATGAATTTAATTTTACACTGCTTATTTCAAAAATACTTCACACATTCTGGGTAATATTTTGATGGATTTAAAAAGAAATACCTATACTGCCTGATTACAAAGATTTAACCTATTCTTTCTGAGAAGAATCTTCAATCTGAGGACTCAAAGAGTTTTTGTAACAAAAATATTTTAATATGAAGAAAGAAATAAGTTGCGTCAGTTACAGAGATAATGAAAATAATGGTTTCATGCAGAAATTTTAGTTTAGTTGCACAAAACTATACTATGAACACCAATGGTCTATGCAGTTGGTATCTAGGTTGTGGTTACAGAATCACAGAATCACAGAATTTCTAGGTTGGAAGAGACCTCAAGATCATCGAGCCCAACCTCTGACCTAATGCTAACAGTCCCCACTAAACCATATCCCTAAGCTCTACATCTAAACGTCTTTTAAAGACTTCCAGGGATGGTGACTCGACCACTTCCCTGGGCAGCCTGTTCCAGTGTCTAACAACCCTTTCGGTAAAGAAGTTCTTCCTAACATCTAACCTAAAACTCCCCTGGCACAACTTAAGCCCATTCCCCCTCATCCTGTCACCAGGCACGTGGGAGAACAGGCCAACCCCCACCTCACTACAGCCTCCTTTAAGGTATCTGTAAAAAGCAATAAGGTCGCCCCTGAGCCTGCTCTTCTCCAGGCTGAACAAGCCCAGCTCCCTCAGACGCTCCTTGTAGCACTTGTTCTCCAGGCCCCTCACCAGCTTCGTCGCCCTTCTCTGCACCCGCTCAAGCACCTCGATGTCCTTCTTGTAGCGAGGGGCCCAAAACTGAACACAGTACTCAAGGTGCGACCTCACCAGAGCTGAGTACAGGGGGACGATCACCTCCCTAGCCCTGCTGGTCACACTGTTTCTTATGCAAGCCAGGATGCTGTTGGCCTTTTTGGCCACCTGAGCACACTGCTGGCTCATATTCAGCCGACTATCCACCATCACTCCCAGGTCCTTCTCTGCCTGGCAGCTCTCCAACCACTCATCTCCCAGCCTGTAGCTCTGCTTGGGGTTATTGCCAGGTGCAGGACCTGGCACTTGGCCTTGTTGAACTTCATGCAGTTGACCTCAGCCCATCGGTGCAGCCTATCCAGATCCTCCTGCAGAGCTTTCCTACCCTCGAGCAGATCAACACAGCGCATAGCTTGGTGTCATCTGCAAACTTACTGAGGGTGCACTCAATGCCCTCGTCCAGATCATTGATGAAGATATTAAAGAGGACCGGCCCCAGCACCGAGCCCTGGGGGATGCCACTAGTGACTGGCCTCCAACTGGACTTGACTCCATTTACCACGACTCTTTGGGCCCGGCTATCCAGCCAGTTTCTAACCCAACGAAGCGTGCGCCAGTCCAAGCCAAGAGCAGCCAGTTTCTTGAGGAGAATGCTGTGGGAGACGGTGTCAAAAGCCTTGCTGAAGTCAAGGTAGACCACATCCACAGCCTTTCCCTCGTCCACCCAGCGCGTCACTTTGTCATAGAAGGAGATCAGGTTCGTCAAGCAGGATCTGCCTTTCATAAACCCATGCTGACTGGGCCTGATCACCTGCTTGCCCTGCAAGTGCTGCGTGATGACTCTCAGGAGGATCTGCTCCATGAGCTTCCCTGGCACTGAGGTCAAACTGACAGGCCTGTAGTTTCCTAGGTCTGCCCTCCAGCCCTTCTTGTAGATGGGTGTCACATTTGCTAGCCGCCAGTCAACTGGGACCTCCCCCGATAGCCAGGACTGCTGATAAATGATGGATAGTGGCTTGGCCAGCTCCTCTGCCAGTTCCCTCAGTACCCTTGGGTGGATCTCATCCGGCCCCATCAACTTGTGCACATCCAAGTGCCGTAGCAGGTCACCAACCAGTTCTTCGTGGATAGTGAGGGCCACATCCTGCTCCCCATCCCCTTCCACCAGCTCAGGGTACTGGGTATCCAGAGAACAACCGGTATTGCCGCTAAAGACTGAGGCAAAGAAGGCATTGAGTACCTCCGCCTTTTCCTCATGTCTTGTAACTAAGTTTCCCCCCCGCATCCAGTAAAGGATGGAGGTTCTGACATTACTTGTGGACAATCCCCATTTATAGTGCAGTCAGAGGATTTGTGTGTGCTATTCTCCTATTTTTAAATATATATATATATATATAAAAAAAAAAGCGTATACATAAATCTAGGTACTTTGGATAAAAACAGATTTTTTTTTCCATATGGGAATGTTACCCCAAATGAGAAACACAGCAAGAAGGAGCAGACGTACAAGTAAATGAAGCAAAATTCCATTTCTGACAGTGGAAAATAAAGAAAATATGATGTGTTAGGCATATCTGGATCTATATTTGACTAAAATTTGACTAAAAAATCAGGGATTCTCTAACCACTCCAAAATCTTTTCCAGTGACAATGCTAATGTAAATCTAAGTAGTTCTGCAGTGAGAACAGAACTGGATTCTCTATCTCATACTGACTGTGTTGCATGGGAAAGAAGATTTTCATCTTCTCATTAAGTTACGTTTAGGGGAGCACACTTCCCATCTGCAAAAGAAAAAAAAGCAAAGGGATTCACAAACTGCAACAATGACATTAATACAAATAACTCGGATGTCCATGCACCCAACCACAGCTATACTGCTACTTATGTCCTGTGTATAAGGAAGAAAGATTGAAGAAAATTCTCAATTTTTTTTTTCTTTCCTATCCTGTGAGTATAAAGACCATGGACATTTGGTGTTGTTACACTCCCCTTGGGCTGTTTTTTTCCAGCACATGGGGCTCTGTGCCTCAGGACTCACAAAATCTCTGACCAGGCAAGAAATGATATAACTCAGACCTTTGCTCTTAGGGAGGAACCACTACAGTGAAATTTCAATACTTTTGAAGAGGACGTTAAAATTCTTGGCAATCATTATTAGAGAAGCAATGTAGACAGTTCTCTACAAATCCAGTAATGCTTCATAGTAAATCCAGCAATATTCAAATCCCCATACACCACCAACTTTTAACAGCAAAGAGATGAAGCAACATCTTCTGTTACCAAGACTGCATTATCTAAACAAAATATGATGTACCTCGCCAAAAGCACAAAAAAATAAGCACAAGAAGTACCAAAAACATGGGCTGAATTTTATTCTGAATTACCATGATATAAACTGAAGAGAACATGCACAGAGTTTTCTTGCACTTCCAGCAAGTAAACAACATTTGGGTGCTATGCTTTGAGTTGCATAAAAAAAAATTTTGTTTGAAGAAGGTTTACAAGAAGATCACAGAACTTGGCATGTTGATGCAAATGCAGAAAGTCAGAGTTCTGGGACACACAGGAGACAAAAGAAACCGCTACAGCTCTTGACTGTGGCCAACTGTCCAGACTGTAAACAGAATGACTAGAAGATTGTAGACAATATAGGATGTATGAATAGATTTCTTCCTCTTAACACTCTTCACAACCCACTCTGAGGGAAACACAAACACACAGAGCATGAATAAAGTTTCTGCTGTCTTTCATCTTCCCACTCTTCAGAAACTGGGCAAGCTTTCAGCCTGTGGCTGCCTATTACTAACTTTAGCTTGTTTAGTTGCTTGTTTGTGCCCAGCTAACCGATTCATCATGAGAAATGCTCCATGCTGGCTCCAGAGCTGGCACCTCTGAAAAAAATTACTTCCCCTTTTCTTTTGTTATTGTTTAGTCTCCTCTATTATTGTCAAAGTCATATTACACACAAGAGATGGGCTAGTCTCCCCGCTGAAGTATAAGATTGATATGGGAATATGCTTAGAGCACATCTACTCGGCACTCTCAGAGACAGATATTTAGTGTACTGAATTTTATTGTTTATTTTTTGGTCCTGAACGTAGTATTTATCTGCTTAGATGTGAGAGCTATCTTGAACGTCATCATATACTTATCAAGGCCCAGTTCCTGCACAAGTTGATTCTGTACAAGCAAAAAACATCTAAATGTCAATGAGGTCCTACCAGCAAGTTTGCTTTCTTGACTAGGACCTCATAGTTTTTCTTAGTAGAGCAGAATGTCTTCTAGACTCCTTTGACCCTATGAACTCAAGTCTGTAATTAAAAATATTGTAATCTATGTGATCAATGTAATAGATTATTTGTTTTCTGAAAAGCAAGGATGTTAATTTTTAAGACAGTCCTTTTGCAGATTTTTTGCTAAAAAAAGGGAAGTTCCATATGATGGTCATAAGAAATGGCCCAAATCTACATGATTTGATTTTCAAAGCAATGTGAACACAAATTTGTTTCCAATCTTCTGTGAACGTTCAGTTCTGGAGCATGTAACAAAGTTTTGGATGAGATATTCTCATTTTAAATAAGAATCTTACTTTGGATGAAATAATCTCATTAAAAAAAATAAATGTAAGACCTTATTTTAATTACCTCATACAGATCTAGAATATGTGCTCTGATGTAAGATTTTCTTTTCTGGAATTGTAACTTAGATCCAGATTTGTTCTTAAAAGTAATATATCTGAAACAAGCTATTTCCTTTCTCCTTTTCCTAATCTCTAATATCTAAAATAATACATGAAAGAAAAGGTTGCAGTTGAGGGAAAAAGATTGACTTGTTTATCTCTAAGGACCATAAGTGACATAGGCCACAATCTTTGTGAGAACTGCACAGGCCATTCAGGAAATTATAAACACATTATGATAGAAATATGGTAGATACAGTCATGGTAGCTCAACAATACTGTTGTAAATATTTTTTTTCCAGCTGAATTGTGTTCCATTTCTTCTTTTCAATTCCTTCTCCCTCACTTCACTTTAAAGAAGCCTAACAGAAAAGACAATAGAAATAATGGAATCCACTCAACTAAAAGGAATGTTTTCACAGCAAAATTAAAATAAATAAATAAATAAATGAATAAAAGCTATTAGGATGAAAGAAAAACATCTCAAAGGTGCCCTTTATGATGACCTCAATCATAAACACTGAAATATCAAGAATGTGAAAATGAATTTTCAGTCAAATAAATAAATAAATTAATATCATGTCTTTCCAGATTGGAAAAAGGAAGAATCAAAAAACAATCCATTCATATTAAAGACACATGGAACAAAGTGAAATAAGGGATGTATCCTGACATATTTATGGTCTAAAACCACAGGAATTTCCACATTTTTCGACTAATTACATTCAGAAGGAACTTAGCCTTGGAGCAGGGTATATCTTTATAGTTACTCCATAGACTTTTCCAGCACAAAGTAAAACACTAGACTACTTTCTTCATTAGCAGAGCAAGAACTGATGCACTTAGGGCTGATAACAGTAATGTAAAGACACAAAACCCCTGAAAGAAAGTGGAAACAAGCTCTTTGGCATGCCAGTCGGTGTGTTCAAGTGATTCTGTCTCAGCTCTAGGCTCAGGGCTTATTCACATATAATGTTTGAGTGACTGCAGCAGAGGCAGTGATACCACCTTGGATTTACTCCTGCAAAAGCAAGCAGGGCAGAGGACCAGGTTGGCTGAACAGGGAACTCCTATTGAAACTTGGGCAGAAAAAAAAGACATATGATCTCTGGAAGCAAGGTCAGGTCACAATGAGATCACAGAGCTGCAGTTCACATTTGTAGGGAGAAAACAAGAAAAGCCAAAGCTCAACTTGAGTTGATGGTAGCCATTGTGGTATCAGACAAACAACAACAACAACAAAGGCTTTTTAAAGCATGTCAACAGCAAGAGGAGATCTAAGGAAAATATTAGAGTGATACTTGATGAAGATGGTCACCAAACAAGTAGGGATGAGGAAAAAACAGTGGCATATAATGCCTTTTTTTGCCTCAACTTTTAATATCAATGATAGATCTTGGGTTGCCCATTCCTCTGATTTGGAGGACCATGACCATGGAGGAGAAGTGATTTTCTATTTGTGGTCATCAAAATTGTAATGGGCCAATTTTATCAGATGAATGTTCATAAATCCATGGGGCCTGATAGGGTTAACCCCAGAGTACTGAAGGAATTAGTGGATGTTATATGAACCCCTTTCAACAATTTACCAAAGATCGTGGGAATCTGTGGAGATTCCTGCTGCCTGGAAGCTAGCCTGTTGATCTACAAGAAGTGTACAAAAACAAGACCCAGGAAACTACAGACCTGTTAGTCCAGTCTCAGTACCTGGAAATTATGGAGAAAATTATCCTGGGTGCTATGTTCTTATAGATGGATGGGACTTTCTGAAGCTCTTCTGTTACTTCTCTGACCCGTCTGGACATAAACTTTCTCCAGGCTGGAAATCATTTTAAAAGGGCATACTCCAGCAGGCTTTTAATGTGGCTGGCGAAACCCATACTGACGAAACCCATACTGATGAAACCCAGGTCTTAGCTCATCCACACTATACGTACAGACATACTTTCAGTCTGTAGTACCAGATCAGAGCCTCTCCAGAGTGTAGACACCACTTCATTTTCATTCTCCTGCTCCAAAACTGAGGGACTCTCAGATCTGGCCATTTCTGCTGAAAAAGAAAGGGAAGAAAGCATGAGATAATCCAAGTCAGACCAAGGGATTGATAAAACACAGCAATGGAGAGCTGCCTGCCAGTAACAGAAAAGGTTACTACTGCTTCTGGGGAAAGGAGAAGGGGTTACCAGAACCCCTACCTCCTGCCACATACCCAATGGTCAATGCAGCAATGACTGTATATTTTTTTTCAGGGCTTTAGGGCAGAAGTAAGTTGTGGGCCCATGGCATTTTTACAGAACTTTATCTGTGCCTAGAAATTACCCTGCCCAGTCAGTTACCTGCAAGGCCAATTCTGCCATGGCATCTGCATACCCTAACTGATTTCCACCCACTAGCTGAGTGTGACTGTGGGGCTTGGACACTAGTGATTGGCAACAAAAGCAAGTCTTCTGGGTTGCGTATGAATATCTGCAGGTAGAAGGGAGGAAGAATGAGCTCTTCATTTCAAAAAATAGTTCCTCAGAAGGATAATCTAATCCTAATGACTTTCAAAAATTAGTACTGCATATTGCCAATAGAAGAGGCTAAGAACTTTCTGTGGGCATTCTAAAGTGCTACTTAGCACTATAATTCAACCAGCAATTCAATTTTCCAAGGTCTAAATTCAGGATATGATGTGTAAAAAAGACATAATTCAAAAGACATATGAATGAAATTGGAAATGTAAGCATGTGTGATTCATTCTGCCAGCATCATCAGCTTTATAAATGCAGGTTTGAAATACCCAAGGTCAGTATTTCTGATAGAAAAGTGAAAGGAAACTATATTCATGAAAAACAACAACAACTTCAAAGCTATAATGAGGGATTTTGTGAAAAGTAATAGTTTCTTTCAGAAATTAGTTTTCCCTGTGGCATGAAATGTAACAAAAACAGTGCAAAGATCTGAGTGTCAAAATTGTCAGTGGTTTGTCTCGATCTGGATTCTCCCATACAATCAGATGAGAGCTATAAATAAAGAGCTTTTCTATTCCCTTTTCTTCATCCCCTTTATATTCTGTAAGTTTCCCCTGCACATTGCTGTACCACAAATTGCTCTGCTCTTTTCCATATTTTCTGTCAGGTATTGATACACTTGTTATAATATGTCCATTGCCTAATTCTTAGCACATACTGAAATTAGTGCTTTTGGATAAGTCTACACTTCTGTTGTAAATTCATTTATGTTCAGTATTTACTATTTTCCTGAGGCATTTACTTTTAAATTTGTGGAGTCTATCATACATAAATGTTGAAATAATATATTTGAAACAAAGATTAGTGTGATCTCGAGTTCCTAAATTTGCAGAGACAAAATTTCATTTGATTTAATGAATAATGCATCTGACTTCCCAATTCATAATATCATGGTTATCTGATTATTCTTTGCATCTGCGTGTTACATATAAGGTACATGAAAGCAAGTTCTCTTAATATTCATTGCCTTCTAATGGAAAGCCAAAATTAGAAAATATTAGGTGCTCAGTATGCTCAGTATTGCTTTTTTATGACTGCTTATTAGACCATCATTTTTTCTTTTTTTTTTCTTTTTTTTTTAATGATTAAAACTTCTGTTTTGTTTGTCTGCTAGCTGATTGTCTTATAAAAGAGCTGTATCATTAGCAAAACACAAGCAATGTTCTGCTGTCAGACTATTCTGTTCACATTTTATCTGTCTTGACTTCATCTCCAAATCTTACAAATTCAATGCTAAACACCACGTTGAGAGAATGTCTCTGATATTAAAATCTGTAGTGTGCATTTTAAATATTCACTCCTATTTGATGAATCTTTGATTTGTCTTCTACGGCTGCAAATGCGTTTGAAAACAGGTTAAAATCTACCCTGTTCTTGATAAGCTCTGTCTTTATTCTCTTAAAAATGTTTTCATAGCATATTTGGTTTATTAATTCTCTTGTTGATCTTTTCACAGTTTGAGCTTCATAATTTATTTAGCCATTATAAATTAGAATAGTATAGATGAATATAGCAAATCTTGTTATTTACTACCACCTCTTCCAACAGTTGTATCAATTTCCTTATAACTCATGTAAATCCTCTTGGCTTTTTCTGTACTGCTTCTATTTATGTGTTTTTTATTGATTTTGCTTCACATCAAAGAGTTGTGGTTTTGTTGAAGTTTTTGAAAACGTTTTTGAGAAATGAATGGTTATTTTGGCTAGTTCTGTTGATAAAGGTCTGTATATTCTCATTTACATACATGAGGGGATTACTCCTGTATTTAGACGGTATTTTTTCTAGAGTTTATGATACTGTCATAGAGGAAAGGCTTCAAGATGATATCTTGTGATAAGTCAAGACTTTCTGCACCTCAAATCTTTACTTCAGTTTGAAATTGCTGCAATAAATGGCACTATTCTTGGTCCATTGTGGTTAGTGCTGTTTTACTTTGGGGGATTTTTTTCCTTTATTTTATCTCCTTTCTTATCACATATAGCTTGTTATATTTAGTTCCAATAATCTGGATATCCAGATATTCATGTCCATTTTTTTCTATATGTATATGGTACCTGATAGTTCTGTTGGGAGAAGTCCACATTTACTTTATGAATATCTTCACGAGGAAACAGATATAATTCATGGGCCTCTCTACCAGAAACAATTCAGACATCTATGCATCATTCTGTTTTGGAAATTCATGCTATATTTGTACATTTATTTCTGGTTGTTTTCCCAGCCACTGGGTTTGAAGTTCCTCATTAGCCAGTTTGCTGTAGGCTTATCTAAACAAGATGAGGTCGAAGTTTATTTGAAAACTGGAAAATTTCTTGCCTTTATTTTTTGTTTAGTTCAGATTTACTTTTTCTTGCTTTTTATTTCTTTGTTTCTTTTTATTTTATTTTACTTTTTCAAGTCCTCAAAAAGTTTCACACAGATTTAGACTTAGATGCTATTATAGGAATGGAATGAGACACAGTAAGACATTAAATATTTCTTTAATTATTCTCTCAATGTCCTTGAAAGTACATTTTTACTTATCTTTAACAATTTTAAAAATATAACTTTTGTAAACAGGAGTGTGTGCCGGTAAGAGGTGACATGCCTGGTGTACTAGCAATCAGGGTTTAGTTTCCAGTAGAGCCTTACTGCATATCCTCACTGTCAAGTTGTGCTTAAGCCTGCAAAATAAACATTAATCTCTACTTCACAGGAATAACCAATGTTTCCAATTCTATATTAAAACATATGCTTTAGTTTGAATTTAGAGGTAAATCTCTTATTTTCCTTCTAGCTAGAGACCTAGCTAGTTGTTATAAACAGAGGTAGATGGCAGAAGTACCATTCCCATAACCGTGTTATTTTCAAATATTTTATAACTTTTTTTAGTACTATATTGTTGATATGAACTAGGGGTTAGTAGCACATGTTTTTGTTTTTCTTATCTCTAAGTGACCAGTTTTCATCTACTCCAGTACATGATAAGCATATATTGCCATGGATTGAATAGAGTTAAATGAGAGAAAATAAAACTGGAATGAGGCCTCTTAAATTCAGTTATCTTCACCATATGGTAAGAATGATAATTATGCAATTCACAAAGGTAAAGTATTGTTTTAAGATAAAACATTCAGAAAAGCCTTCCTAGAACTCCAAATGCCTTTAAAAAATTCATCCAGATTCCTAATCCCTGAAATGCCTTTTTGACCATTAATCAAACCATACTGGCTTTTGCCCTTCACATTTTTCTTCCGACTAATCCACAGAAACAAGCAAATAAATTACACATTAAAATTTATGAGTACAAGTTTTTCCTTCCCTCTAACTAATGTGTGTGATTTTCCCTGGAGAAATTCCCTCCTGCATAAGAAATTAAAGCTTTTAAGCAGAGAATAGTTCCACTGTCAGAAAGAAAAACAAAACCATTGCCATAACCATGTTATTATAAAATATTTCATAGTTTTGAATACTATGCTGTCCATATGAATGAGGGCTTAGTAGCATATATAAGCACAGTTAGCTCCCGATTGTTGCAGTATAATATAGGACAAAAAATCGTTTTGTAGTTTAAATGTTGTTTTTTTTCTGCCAGCAAGAAAATTTAGTGATGGTTTATTGTGTAAAGAAGCCTCAAAAGAAATAAAACTCTCAAAGCAGCAAACCTTTCAGTTCTTTTGCTCCCCTGGCAGTTGAAATTAACAATTGCAGAGCCTGCAAAGACTTTGTTTTCCAGTCCAATCAACCACATTTGAAGGAGATTATCTGTTTATAGTGAATGGACAGAAAAAAAAAACAGACTCATGACTTGAGAAGGCTGTCTTGGTTTAGAGGAAAATTTTCTTCACTTTCTGAAGACTTTTCAAAACCCAAAGATAGGTTGTTGTTTTAGTCAAGAGAAACACTTTGAGGTCAAAATGGACCTTTTGAAAACCACAAAGATGAAGATGTCAGTGGCATTGTAAACTCCTGTTTACCTGATAAGTTACAATGATATTGCTGATGCAAGTTACTGCAGCATACTTGTTAACATCATTTTTGCATAATAAGCTTTTCAAAACCAGATTATTTGTGCAGAAAAGTGAGTTTTTATCTTTGCTTCCAAGAATATATCCAGTGCACAGTTATCTGCTACACTATAAATACACATTTTTGCAAGTGAAAGAAAGCATAATTGTCTACTGCCAGTAGAGCTGATTGTGAAAAAAAGATAGTGATTTATTATTATTATTTTTTTTAGGTCAGATCAAGATGAAGCCTTGATTAGTTCTATATTAAGCCAAACCAAGCTTTGCATCAAACATTTCAGCAAAGCAAGCTTTAGTTTTAACATAATGTATGTAAGAATATTATCTATACATTCCCAATGTGATTTTTCCAGTCGTAGAGTCCTACAAAGGAAGGACAAGGCCATGGCTGCTGAAATTTCATCTGCTGTCCGCCCAATATTTTAAGCATGTAAATCTGGTTGTAGGCCCCTAGCAATGAGGTTTAACAAAACAGGAAGCAGTGGACTAACATTCTTTGCAATCAAGCTGTTCAATGCAATTATACCTAACAGTCGCTTAGGTAGTTTCATTCTTCTAAATGGCAGAACAAGGGGCACTACTTTTTATTTGAATTACCTGGCAAGCCTGGATCAGCTGGGTATTATTCACAGAAGAAATAAAGTTAAAAAAAAATAATAATAATCCTAATTATAGATTATGTTTGAATCAGCCCTGCAATAAACTGGCAAATGGTTTTATTCTATACAGCACAAAACAAGAAAAGTTCATTTTTCTGACTTATAAAAAAATAATAATAAAAAAAAAGCATGAAAAATATTAGAAGTTACTAGAAAGCTTGTATTTTCTCATTTTATCTTCAAGATATTCAAGACCTGGAGGACTTGAATTTTCCAAACTAGGGGGTATTTTAAGAGTGGATTATCAGAGAAATTACACAGATTTTTATTTAGCAGCTGGACTCCAAAGTATTATTTAGAAGGGAAATGCAATCCGTTTGTAATAAGCATTTCTAATGAGTCTTAAAACTAGAAAATTCAGAATATAACTCCCAGTTTGGTCATGGCTGCTTAGCTCCAACTTTTCAATTTCAAGGTAAATTTGATTTTTCTTTGCAAAGCAATGGTTTTCCATGTTCTGCAATATTCAGAAGAGAGCCAGTAGTGCTCCAGAATTGAGTACTGTCACTTTCACTGGAACCTTCAAGTTGTAGTCAGCCTCTGGTCATGTTGAAAAAATGCAGAGTCTGTCTTGAGTTAGTTGCTGAGCTTTCACCCAGAAAGAGATTTAATGGACCCAAGAGATAGCACAGCTTCATACATTTTGAGGGAAAGTAGTTTTCTGGAAAAAGGGGTTTTGTTTTTGAAATAACTCAGTGGTACTTCAGGGCAGGTTGGGAATAGAAAGGTCTTTCATGTCAAAATAAAAAAAAAAGGGGGGGGGGGAGGGGCAAAGGAATGGATAGCCAAATAATTGCATAAATTTATTTGATATATCTAAATTCTCAGCTTGACTACAGACAGATAGAATTGCATATCTGAAAAAAAAATTACATTCATGTTCTACTTTTTAGTCTTTCCAGATCTGCTTTAAAGACTGAAGAATTCCAGTAAAGCCACCAAGATTTTGCATGTTTAGTCTAAGCCAAAATTTACTGCCAAAATGTTCCTTAGCTCACTACAAGTATTGGAAAAAAAGCATGACCTGAGTTGGTACTACTTGTTCTCATAGTCTAGAAGAGGAAGGTGGGGAGGAGTTGTTATTTTGTTTTGTTTGTTTGTTTGAAAACTTAAATATGAAAATTGACTATGACTGTGAGAATGGGTACTCATAATAGAGGCATTTTGTATTTCTCTTCACAAGCCTAATCAAAGTATCTGATAATAACCCTTCCCTTAGTACTTCATGCATTGTCTGCTTGAGAGCACAATAGATATAATTTTACTCTTTCAGACTAAACGATTTTCATGCTAATTTCATTGCCGTTATCCATCCCACACGTGGTGCTTTTGTATATAAATGTGTCTGACCCATGGCTTCTCACTAGCAGTCTGAAAAAAGTAGCTTTCAAACATAATAAAAGGTAGAAGTCATAGCAAGAAGAGCTAATAACAGAAAGTACAGATATAAAGGCACAGCTTGGACAGTACAAATTTGTTAAACAGAAGCTGAGTTAGAGGAGGATTACAAAACCATGCTTGATTACTCTTCACTTGAAATAGTTCTTGTAAGCATACCATAGATGTTAACTCCTGCTAGATAATTCTGCACATTGAAATTTTCATTTACTTAAATGTCTGAGGTGTCACACAGGTGTTTCTGTGTCTGAAAATTGTGATTCACCTTTGTCTCTGCTCAAGTATTACAACTATGGGAAAAAATTATGGGGTAGCTGAAACATTAAGAGATCACATCCTTGGAAGGCAGCAGAAAACAGTTGTCCGGTTGAAGCATTCTACTGGTAGTCACGTAAGAACGTTCAACTTTACTGCTTAGACATAATCACAGCATATCTTTTTCAGTACAAACATTGACTTCTAAAATGTAAAGATGATGAAGTAGAGTGGTACAAACAACAATGTGGAAGTATATGGCAAGTTATAACATGCAGGTAACAAAACCAATTTTGTTTGTTTATCCACTATTCAGCTATGGAAAAAAAATGAAAGAGAATTAAGCTGGAAAGGACCCTAACTCTAGAGGAATTCAAAATTCAGGACCCCCTTCACATAAACCCACTACAAACACATGAAGTTCATGTGGAGCAGTTAACTTTTTGCTGTTCCCCAACAGTGTGATCCCCAACAGCTACCTTGGGATTCCCAACTGGGACCTGTCTCCTGCAGTTAACCACCTGTATTTATTCAGATCCTTTCTTGTAAGACAGACCCTCACCTGATGGCAGCCCTCCAGTACATAAAGGGGGCCAGGAAAGTTGAGGAGGGACTCTTTGTCAGGGGGTGTAGTGATAGGATAAGGAGTGATGGCATTAAACTAAAAGAGGGTAGGTTTAGGTTAGACTTAAGGAAGAAACTCTTTACAATGCGTGTGGTAAAGTCCGGGCCCAGGCTGCCCAAAGAAGCTGTGGATGCCCCATTCCTGGCAGTGCCCAAGGCCAGGCTGGATGGGGCTATGGGAAGCCTGGGCTGGTGGGACGGGTCCCTGCCCATGGCAGGGGGGTGGGATTAGATGATCTTTAAAGTCCCTTCCAACCCAAACCGTTCTGTGATTCTATGATCTATGACAACTGTAACATTCTTCAATACACAAAGCATTCTTTGAACATAATTTGTGTGGTGTTTGTTTCCTATTTAAAAGGCTTTGTCAGAAAGACTTAGTCAGATATGGAACCCAGGATTGTACTGGAATACAGTTTTAAATTACTTTCTACTGATTTGATAACAAAACCCACCCTTACTTTAGAGTGCCAGTTTATTGTATTGTGCACTCATAGTAGCAAAAGTCACTGTGTATATACTATTTTTTCCAAAAGCATAATGTTTCATGAAGGAAACCTTTACTTTATTTACCTCAAGTGAAACCTGAATTTTTTGATAGACCAAGTTGAAGCCATCCAGCCTCAGCATTCATTC
Organism: Aythya marila; assembly: GCF_965140915.1. NCBI lineage: Eukaryota > Metazoa > Chordata > Aves > Anseriformes > Anatidae > Aythya > Aythya marila. The sequence continues at coordinate 10,754,821 of NC_139043.1, forward strand.
TTGGTTCAGTTGAAGTTTCAGGTTATCTTGAAGTAAACATCACATCATGTGGGCTTGGACCACAGCAGAGCTAATACAACCTGCCTTGCCAGGGGTGGTGTCCAGTCTCCAGGGGATCCTGCAGCTCCTGCTGGCAGTGGTGTGCCACCAGGATCTACATCAGTGACTGTGAGTGTGCAGAGTGGGAAGCTTGTCTGGATGGATGCAAATGCTGCCTGCCCCTCTGGTGTGCCAGCCAGCTGAAATTGTTTGGTGTTGTGAATTTAGGAAACAAGAGGAATAGATCCTGTCTTGAATGATGTCTTCATTCACAGCAATTGGCAGTGTATCATAACCACCATACCCTGTAACGGTTTGGTGTGCCTCTGATATTCTCAATCCTAATTTTCTTGCTGCTTTCCCATTGTGCAGTGGGAATGGCTTTCTGTTCCTGTTTCTATAGAATCATTTATTGTCTATTTAGGTTTGCTAGCTTGAGTATGGACCATAGCCAGCCCTGCTTTTTCTTTATTCTTTGTCCTTCCCTTTCAGAGGACTTTCAGGAGAGCAGTCCTTACACCCCCTCTCATGGCCTGGGTGAATGTCTAAGCAAAGCTTGGTAACATAACAAGGTGTCCCAGAGCCCTTGTAGGCCCTGTGTGACACTCACTATCTAGTCCATAGATGGGACATTTGTTATGGAAATAAAACTACATGGAAACACTAAAAATAAAGCTGGCCAGACAAGCTTGATAGTTTTTTAGGCAGAAAACCAAAGTGAGGTACTGCCATGGATATGCTTGGATTTCAAACAAGCATTTGATAAGTTAGCATATGATAGTCTAGGGAGAAAATTAAATCAATTTGGCTTAGACAACAGCACAATTAGCCCAATCAGAAACTGGTTTGTGAGCTATTGACAATGGAAAACTATAAATAATTCATTAAGGAGAGAGAAATTGGCTGGTAATGTCCCACAAGAATCGGTATTCGGCTACCTGATTGATGTCTGGATAAATATACCTACAAAACTGCATAAAGAATAAGGAGTTTTCCAAGACACACTTAGAGGAGAGAACAATTTGGACTGATTCACTAAAGTAGTGACTAACTAATATGAATCACCATACTAATTGCTGTGAGTAGTGTGTGTTGGGGCGAGACTGATGAAAATGCATGACCAAATTTTCCGGCCTTTCCAACCCAAACACTTTGGGCTTTTGCCTGCCAGTGCAACCTTTATGCAGGTAAGCCTTATTTTACATGGCTCCTTCCAGCAGAATTGGGATAATAGTTCAAAGAACTGAGCTTTAGTTTTATTGGATGGAGAATCAAAAAAATCCTTCACTCACATTTTTCTCATATTCATACCTACATTTCCCAGCATTTCCTTCAATATCAACCATATTGAGTAGCAGAATAACAGTAGGCCAGCACTGTAGGTCCCCAAGCTGGTATCCAGCAACGTTACAGAACACACAAACCTCTTCTCTATTATCAGGTATCTCAGTACGTAACAGCAACGTTATTTGGAGGTGTGAATATGCATGATTAAGCTATACTCTTGCTAGGAATGTCTATAACATAAAAAGTAATTATTTTATTTTACCTTCTTAATAACAAGAATATTGTTATTGTCTGATCTCCTGTACTGACACCTTTACTGCAGAGAGCACAGTGCTAATAAGGTAAATGTACTACACAGAAATATTCGGGATGGCTATAGTTTTCCAGACTCTTACACTATTATTAATCATTGAAGTCATCCAACTTTTGCAAACATCAACTTAAAATAAGCACCAGCAGCCAAACGTATAAATACTTCAGGAGTCAAGACTTGTTTATATTTGAAAATGTGGTGGAATAGTCAGAATAGCTATTTCAATGTAAACCCACAAAGCACTATTTTCTTAAACAGCTATTTCACTTAATTTTTTAAGATAGGCAACCTCTGAGTCATCAAAATTGTCTCCCCTGTCACTGAACAGGGCTTTCCAGATAGCCAGTTTTATTTTAGATCTTTTCCTCATAGTCTGCTGATTTATCTATTATTCACGTAACTGCATCTTCCTCTGTCCTTGAATTATTTAAACTGTTGTGCATCTGGAAAAACACTCTTTCCACTCTTTCCAGTTAGATCCAATTATAAGTAGATATTTGCATCTAATCACAGGTATTAGTGAACCTAGAGACTTAATATATCTAGTATTATGACCTTTCTTAGATGCAAAACCCATCTATACTATTTATAAGATACTCAGAGCTTTCAAGTTACATTTTATCTGGCAATAACTTTTTTCATTGTTGTTGTTATGAAACCAGACTGGCTGTGCTAAGACCAGGTTCTCCCACAAATTGACCTATAGAACCTTAGGCCGAAGACAAAATTTATATTTGTGAATTAAAACTGCCATCTTAATGAGAATATTATTGAGTTATTACCCTACTGCTCAATAATCCATTTCTTGGAGATATTTTAAATATGAATCAATAGTTGATTCCCCTGAGATCAAATAAGTTAAGGAACTGAATGATGCAAACAAAATCTATTTCAAATTAAATCTGGGAGGTGAGTCGGTTATCAGGACACAGAGCTACCCAATGCACAGCCTCTGCATTAAGCCCCTGTCTCCTGGAGGACAGGGGCCCATCCATCTCTCTACTGCAGGCAAGTGGGCAAGGAGCATGCTGCTCAGTACACGCTCCTCCAAACCCACCTTGCATGAAGAAGGGGTTTGTTTTTCCTAGTAGCTCTGAAGCTTTAAATGCCATTGCACTGAATCAATCTCGTAGGGTTTGATGCCAGTACATAGGGGGGCAGATTTGCATGCAATACTCCAGCAGCCACAACCTGCACAATGTCATTAAAGCTACTCTGTCTCTAAAGAAAGTACACAGCATACAGCAATCCTACCACTGCCTTTCATTTCTGATGGGTGCACAGTAACAACAGATCAAAGTCATTCTATAATCAACTAATTCAGACAGATTTCTTTTTATTGCAGTGCAAAGAGGAGATAAACAATAGCCAGTGAACTGGTTTTTATTATCCATATTATCCCTGTACAGTGCACGTTCAGCTCTGCTCCCAAACTTGCTACTTCTGCACTGAAAGAGCAGTTAAAAACCTCAGGACCACTGCAACCAACCTACACAAAAATCCAAAGAAGACTGAAGGCAAAGGCTACACAAAAGAAAGGAATCTTATTTATAGCAAAGTGTAGTTTATTGTGGTATTTTATCCTCCTATGCCACACATTATTGTACATACAATAACAATGTGCGTGTAATAACAGCGTTTATTTATAATCTCACAAAGGTGCATTAATGTAAATGAACTATAAAGTATTAGGGAAAAAAAAAGTTAAATGTACTAAATATTAGCATTCCATTTCCACACCCCTGGATTCAAAGGTGTTTGGATATTTTATGTAGAAATATAAATAATCTAGTGTTTTATAATATAATACAGAAAAAATCTGGAGGAAAGTGCTATTGTGATGTTGCTTTATAATTAGGAAAACATTTTGAAATTAGCTTCCTTTATGGCATGAGTAGTTGTGAGTATGAAAAGAAATGCATTTTGGCTTTCAAAGCAAATTATGCCCTCATCTTAGAGCACAAATTGATGTAGGTCAGTCTGTAGTTCTCATGCATTTGTGTGATTCTTTGAGGTATGTGTATCCAGCATGGCAGAAACAGGTTTAATTTCAAAAAATATTATTGTTTTCACTGACATTTTCAAAAAGCTTGGAAGTATTTGTATCCTGACTAGTCCATTTTAGGAGAAAATCTAAACCTCTGAGTCTTAACATTGCCTGAAAACTCTCTTATCAGTGCCTATGTTACCAGCCGTAATCCAACCAGAACTTTCACTGTTGAACTAAAGAAGGAAAACAAGGATTTCTATTTTAAGAGACTCATGAACCTTGTTGGAATTAAAATACACTGCAAATGTAACCCCTGAAGTTACAAGGAGTCTTTTAAATTGTTTTCTGAAGTTTTAATGAAGCTGCATATATGAATAAACTTACTGAAATTCTTTGAATCTTTTTAGCCTAAACTTCAATTTCCCTGCATATTTTTTGCCAAAAGGGTAGAAGGTGATGATCAACACCTGAAGAGAGTTTCAAAACTGAAGGCCCTCAAAGGTCCCCTGCCAAGCAGGCTTACAGCCAACAGCATGTTATTTTTAGCAGAGAAGAACCAACATCAGACTTCTGCTTAAAGTCTGAGATTTCACAAATTTGAGGCATACCTGTAGTTTTGCTCTGAATTTTTCATTCCTCCCATAATACAGAAAGAACTGTTTGCTTAAGTGCCTGGATCAGACTGAAACTGAAAGTTTTTATCGTCTTGCAGTGAGAGTGACACTGTTACTAAATACTAGTGATGTGTGTTAAAAATGGAACAAAACCATCAATGCCTCCCACCCAGGAAATTCAGAAATGAATGGTGGGATACACATTTGAAACAGCAACTGTCATTGCTATAAAACCTCATTTCAATATATCAATTATGCTGAAAAGAAGAGAATCCTGATTCCTAATCTGCGCTGCTTGTTTCAAGCTCAGTAGCTTAGTTTTTCCTACTGGAAAATCTTTCCTCATTGCTTGTGACGTCTACGTTCCAGAATAGTAATATATGGGCAACAATTTGCCCTAACCGGTTTTATTCCTTGTGTATCTGTAATATCATCCAGCTCATCCTTTTCAGGCTTTTTTAACTCCATCCAGTGAACAGTTAAGCAATTTTTCCTTTTTAGGCTGTTGCCCTAAAGGCAGAGATAGAAGACATGAAAGACAGGAAGGATGGAAAAGAAACAAAATGAGGAGAACCTTCATGGAAACATGATTGCTCATGTGCACCATATGTGAACTATGGCATAAAGTGAATGAATCAAATTTTGCCTTGCCATATTATACTTCATCAAGAAGCATCGCACGCTACAAAATGTGGCCTTGGAGGAAACAGAGTACATTGGTTCATCGTGACAGAGCAGCTGGGGCAGGGCAATGAGAAGCAAAACGAATTAGAAAGTTCTGCTAAGGACCCAGAATGGCTCTGGCTGCTGTTTGTCGCCTCCAGGAAGAGTATCTCCATGCTCTGCAGTATGATTCAGGATACAGTATTTGCTGTGGTCCCATTTTACAGGTATGGAGACTGAGCTCTGGAAAACCTAAAGAATTTGCTCAGAAACTTGACCCATTCCTCAAATCTTCCTTATGCTTCCTTATCCTCATTTATATATTCCAAGAGAAAGCTGACAAATTCTGATATGTTTTTCCCTTTATGCTCATCTCACCACATCTTGTCCTCTTTCCTGTGTCCTCTAGTTACTGACTTTAGTAAATAATCCCTCCTACCTTTCTAACTGTTCATTCAGCTAAGTTCTTCTGTGAATCCTTGTCCTTTTCCATCCCCTTCTGGGGATTCCCTACAGCTGTATTTTCTGTGTACATCTTATCTCAGTAAATGTCATCTACAAACATAAATTCTTCCCTTGTTCCTATGCCTCACTTCTACACCTGTATTCTGTCCCTATAGATGGGATTCATATCTATAAATGTAGATATTTCTGAATCAACAAACGCAGGCTCTCTGTGTAGTCTGAAAATCAAGCCAATAATATTCAAAGACCTGTAGTATTCACATCATCCTACTGCTAAAAAGCATCTCTAAGACAAGACACCTGAATGATATCCTAAATGTCCTTGTTTTTGTTTACTGTAAAGGGTAATATCTGCATTGTAGCTATATAAATGTAGGTGAGATTAAATTTACTCTTTTTTTCCAAACTAAAATCCTAGTCTATCTCTAACACTTTGTAGATGCTTAGGTTCAACATAGCTAATTTAAAACTAATATTCTCCCCAGTATTTTTCTGCTTGTTCTTGTGGACAGACATATCAAGCATTTGGTTACACAAGACCATAGCCTTACCTTCATGTTCTTGAGCACTCAGTCTAAGTCTTACAGTGTCTTTCTGTCTGCCATCTCTAAATACGCCATTTCCGATTCATTCACTCAGCTAATATTTCAGTACTTGAAGGGGACTTATAAAAAAGATCGGGAGCAACTCTTAGCTTAATCAGATAATGACAGGATGAGGCGGATCTGTTTTAAACTCAAAGAGAGGAGATTTAGACTAGATTTTAGGAGTAAATTTTTCACTCAGAGAGTGGTGAGGCACTGGCACAGGTTGCCCAGAGAAGCTGTGGATGCCCATCCCTGAAGGTGTTCAAGACCAGGTAAGATGAGGCCCTGAGCAACCTGATCTAGTGTATAGCATCCCTGCCTACAGCAGGGTAATTGGAACTAGATGATATTTGAGATCCCTTCCAACCCAAGCCATTCTATGATTCTGTGATAATCTGTGATAATTCTGTGATTGTCATCAGGTTCTTATCTCATGAATATAACATGCTTTTCTTGTGCCTGAGTAAGTCCCTTGTCTTATACCCAGAACATATACCCAGAACACCTTTGCAAGGGTAATTTTTCCAGTCTGTTTATCAATGCCACTAGTCTCTTTCTGTCTCTCTCTGAAGTTCCTTGTCTCTATCAAATCTAAGAAAGGCATTTGAGGACCTTCGCAGCCATCTTTTTTTTTTTTTTTTTTTTTTCTCTGATTTGCCTCTGAAGCCAACTTCAGTCCTTGTTCAGAGGATGTAGCTAGCCTGTACCTGGCCAGATTTTCAAATAGCAGCTTTGTGCTTTCTTTCCAGCTGCAGCTTATGTTTGAGAGCAGCCTCTTACAAATATGTGCAAAACTTACCAATTTATCTTCAAACTCTTTCCTAAACTTTCCTTTTCCACTATGATTCAACAGCCCTTTGGTTATTTTAGTAATTTTATGGAATCACCATCCTAACCCTTGTTGTCATGTACTTATCTGAATTTTATTGATCTGCTGCCTCTTGGTTAGATTCCAAGTTTTCAGGGCTTTAACCATGTTTCTGATCTTTTTTTTTTTTTTTTTTTTTTTTCCTGTACAGAGCCTACAACATCAGTCCCAGCATGTGCATTCTAGTAGACCACATTAGCTCCTCCAGCTCAGCAAATATGTCAGATTGCAGAGAATTTTTCTACTAGAAATATCCATCAGACATGAGGATTTTGACCAACATGTTCATGAAGCATCTATATTATGCCATAATTGATTTATTTATACTTAATTTTTTTCCCAGCAGAAAACAACTTGCCCTTGCAGAGCATAAGAGACTGTCAATTTACAGAACAGTTTTAAAAGTATAAATGATTTGTTGTAAGACAATAGGCAATAAGGGAAAGGATATTTATGTATTAATATGACTGTCCGGCACAAGGGAAGGAAAGGAAACCCCACTTGTTTATTTAATTATTTTTACTTGGCTTTATATTGCATTCTTAATTAACCAAATCCAATAGCAACAAAAAGCTCCTGTGAATATTCTCCAGTTATCTTGGAGGTATAAGGACATTTTGCAGGTGGATTTTCTAAAATAATTTCCCTTGTGGAAATAAAGCTTTTAGTACATAGTGCATTGAGGCAAAACAAAGGTAGTGACAGATGCTTTTAAAGCGTTTCTTAAGTGGACAAATGGCCTTTGTTACACGGTAGAGACTCTAAGTGTTATTTCGTAAAATCTGTGCAAAAGCTGTCATCTAACCTTAGCTGGGGGAGCTGGAGTTTCAGTTCCCTCTTGTGTTACAAATTCTGGGCAGCAGCAGGTTCTGAAGAATATAAAGTGATCCTCACACACAATCATTAAGGTGCTACTTCCGTGGTGAACAAAAGCTGAACACGGCTAGTAAAATGAACTAATTGAAGGTGAACTGAATGATGGAAAAAAAAATAAATCTTAGCTAGCTCCAACTGTTCCAAGTGCTAGTTCAACTAATCAAAAAAGATTAGTAAGAGAGTAAAAGGAAAAAGATAGAGTAAGACTTAGACTGAGTGCTCAAGAACACTCCTCCCTCTATCTACTTCAGAATTTCTATGCCTTGCTAAATCTGTTTTATTTCTCCACCTGTGCTACTTGGAAAGGTCTGATTACCAAGTAGACAATAGTTATTTCTCTTTCCTTTAGTTATTTATCTTTCCTTTAGTTCTGCAATGCATACAGGTGTAATGATGCTTTCAACCTTGTTATTTCCACTTTTTCTCAAGACTTACTCTTGAAAACAAGATGAATTCAAAACAATGAGGTGTCCTGTTCTCCTCTACAAATGAAGCAGAGATGATAAACTGAAGTGGTTGTAAGATGAAGGCTGCTATAAAGAAGAAATTAAATAAAATTAATTTTAAAAGAAACTGAAACATATTAAGGCAACAAATGTAAGGCAGAAAAATATAGAACTAAAATAACCATATGTTTGCCTGGAAGGAAACTCACAAAGAGGAAATATCCACTTCTTCTGAAATACATAAGCTAAAAAGTAAGAATAAGAAAATGCTCCTGTCATGGTAATAGGGCCATTACATGTTTTCATGGTAGAGTAGGTTTACAGTTGCCCTAGTACACTGTATGCCATTTTCAGATTTAACTTGTTTAGATTTTTCCTTACAGTAACCTTTCTGAGCCCTTAAGTGGAGGTAAGTAATGATAACCTAGAGTGCTGTGTTCAGCTCTGGGGATCCCAACACAAGAAGGACATGCACTTGTAGCAAGTCCAAGGGAGGTCCATGAGGATCGTCAGGTGTCTGGGGGCTTCTCCTACAAAGACAGGCTGAGGGAGCTGGGGTTGTTCAACCTGGAGAAGAGAAGGCTCTGGGGAGACCTCACAGTGGCCTGACAGGGCCTAAAGAGGCCTACAGGAAAAGCTGGGGAGAGACTCTGTGTCAGGGAGGTGTGGTGATAGGACAAGGAGTGAAGACTTTAAACTGAAAGAGAGTAGGTTTAGGTTAGCTTTAAGAAACTCTTTACTATGAGTAAAGAGTTTACTATCAGTACACTGACACAGGCTGCCCAGAGGAGCTGTGGCTGCCCCACCCCTGGCAGTGCCCAAGGCCAGGCTGAATGGGGCTTTGGGCATCTTGGTCTAGTGGGAGGTGTCCCTGCCTATGGCAAGGGGGTTGGAACTGGATGGGCTTAAAGGTTCTTTCCAACTTAAACCATTCTAGGATTCTAGGATTCTACAAAGGTTTGGTGTTTTTATTGTTGTTGTTGTTTTGATGTTTTTTCTCCTTTTGTTGTTGTTGTTGTTATTGTTGATGTTTTTTAATCACAAATACAAACTCCACGTTCTCAAATTTAGCATTATATTCAGTGGGTGTGGATAATAATGTGAATATCAGTGCTTTAAGAGGTGTAAAAATGTGCATAATGTCAAAGAATTTAAAGGTTAATTTGGTTCTGATAAGAAAAGACAAACAATAATTTTCAAAGAAGGAAATCAATTATGATTATTTGAAATTGAAAACAACCTTGTGAATCTAGTAGCTCAGAAAAAAAAAAAAAAAAAGCTAAGATTAAATGTAATTTTTATAGTGTAATTACTATACCATAATCTTGTTATACTTTTTGTTGATCTAATTGTTCATGTACAGGTGTTGAAATCTGATTAAGTTCCCTGGATGCTGAGAACCAGTTTGAATCCAGAGAAATTAGCCCAACACTGAGTTGAGCTGCCAGGTTAGCTGGGGAAATGTCCTTAAGTGGCTACATGGAGGTACTGTGAAGAACCTCCTAGCGTAGCAGTAACCTGAGGACATCAGTTATGAAGAGAAAACACACCTTAGATAATTTTAACCTCCTTCAGAAATGCTGCTTGGTGATTACTGTTTCTTCTCTTGTGTATCAGCACTGCAACCCCTTGGAAAAAATAGTGCCCAGGAGATTGAAGGGATTTGAATTTGAGCTTGAGCCCCAATTCTGTTTTGAATCATTAATGGCTTATTCCTGCAGGTCAGGACTGAGTTCACATTAATTTCAGCTAGGGAGCTATCTACAAAAGCCCTCTGGTGCTTGGATGTTATGTGCCAATTGAATAAATATTAGACCAACATGTAGCAAGGAAAGACCTACAAGTCCATTTATCTCTCCAGTGGCAAAAACACTTTTACATGTGAGGGCTCCACTGGGCAAAACTTGAGGATGCCTTCAGGAACCAAAAGATCTCAAGAGTTAGGTGGTTTCTTGGTAGACCTCTCAGGAACTCATAGACACCTGAATTGCACCTAAGCTCCTTTGCATGATATACCATCACTGAAGCAAGGAACCAGAAAAAATTGGGCCTGGATTAAATGATGATTTTCAAGTCCCCAGTCCCAGATCCAAGCACTGGAAACCTTCCCACCATGCAAAAGCAGACCCCAAAACTATAAGAATACACCAAACTACAGCAATAAGATGAGGCAGGTGGCAAGTCTTGGTTTGTTGTGCCTCGTTCATTCAATTGTTCTTATCTATAGTCATCCTGTATTTAATGGGGGTGTTTCTTTTTACAAACACATTTGTAATTAGCCTCTGAGTAGAGCCCGAGTTGGCACCCCATGGTCGTAGCAGATTATATGTGAATCCAGAAACATATCATCTATTTCAGTCAGACTTCATGGCCAGAAAAACACTGCCCAGTTTTCATTAAAAAAAAAAAAAAAAAAAAGATGTGTCATTATTTGGCTTGCTGTGCTGAGTCCCTTCTTTAGGCCTCATGGGACATGTTTGCCATTATTTATGTTAAAAAAGTAAAGTGGAAATCGTAGGGAATACAAGAGGTATGGTTCAGTATGTTTGGTTGCTCACACACCCATATACATACCCATATTAAACCAGTTATTGCAGTGGTTACAATGGGAGTATTGGCTGAACTAAACCTATGAAAATGACTATTTGAGACCATTTACAGGAAAATAAACAGACAACAATAAAACAAACAAAAAACACCAAAAGGAATGAATGCGTATTCACCTTCTTTGCTACCTTTTAGACAGGCAGTAATAGCACATATAACAGTTTGACCTTGTAGCATTTGACCAAATAATGTGCTCTTTAATGATCGATTTTTTTTTAACATGAATCAGTGTTTCAGTCAGAAACAGAATATTCAGTGAGACCTGATTCAGGACATTTATTTTTGAGAGCTTAATACCAGAACTTATCTGATTTATTTTTTTTCTCAGAAATTTTCAAACAAATGGAAAGCACAGAATTCAATGCAACTTTACGAAAGAATCAACGTTTATCATCCTCTAGACATAGCTGACAGGACCCTGGGAAACAGGACACTGCATAATGCAGTAACAGTGGGCACTGAAACAATTGCTGTTTTTGTTTGTTCATTTGTTTGTTTTGTGGTAAATAACTTGTAAATTAGTCCTTTTTGATATTAGATATGACTGCTATAAGTCCCTGGGGTATTTTAACTTGAGCTTTTTTTTTTTTTTTTTTTCTTTTTTCTTTTTTCTTTTTTCTTTTTTAATTCAGTGCCCTCTAGGCAGGATAACCATTTTTTTTCTGGAAAGTTTTCATTTACCTTTCCAAGCAGACAGGGCTGCAATTCCACAGCACACATTTTAAATAGTGTGCACAGGACTTTGTTAATGGAAGACTGCTCTTATTATTTCAAATGTTATTCCAGGTGAATTGAATCATTCAATAGGAAATTTTGCATTTGTTTTCCTCCTTTTGCTGTGCTTGTCTGACAGGAAATGGCCATACTGCCAGGGTAGAATATAGCATCTGGAAAACAGAGCAAGAAAGGAAAAAAAAATGCGGCAGGTCTGGTTAGGAGTCTTGTCCTTCTGAAAATTGAATCAACATAGCCCTCCATCTGGATGTATCACAGAAGAAGTACAATGAAGTTTCATTCCCTACATTTTTTAAGCTACTGCTATATTTAGGTAAAGAAAGAGGAGATTACTGGTTTTAGTTTTCTGTTTATCAAAAACTAGATTCAATAATTTACTGAAAGAACTAGGTTTCAAATGTAATCAAGAGTCAAAAGGAATTGTCTTCATTGAGAAAAACAGGCTTTTTTTCCTCTGTTTTGTGTTGATGACTGCATATGAGATATTCAAAGACATAGTTAAAAGGAGCAATTTTCAGCTTGACAAAAGCCCCCTACTGCAGGGGCAGATGGCTGACCTTGGCCAGTTCACCTCTTAGTAAAATTAGACCTTTTTTCTTTACCATGCTCCCTTCAGATAACACCTACATTACTTACAGACAATAAAAGCCATGAAGAAATTGGTAGAAAAGCAGCTTATTTGCTTTTGAATAATCCACCATGTTTCCACTTCATCTTTACCAACAAATATATTTGAACGTACTTCTCCACATATTCTAGGATTGAATCCTCTTTGAAATATCTATATAAATTAATCACATAAATAAACAGCAAATATAGCAGTAAATACAGCTTAGAAACCCTGGCAAGGGATTTAAAGAATATTTATTGACTCTTGTTAACACAGGGCTGATGCCCAGGCTCAGTGAATGAAATAAGTAAATGTAGCAGTAATAATAACACTCACAGATTCTCTTTTAGCTTCCCACAGCTCAGAAAAGGAAAATAAAGTAACCCAAGACTGGTTTATATATGATTTGGTTGTACTGAAAGATGTGTCATGGAACTTGGCAAACTTTCTCAGGTCACAGACTTTGTGACCGCAGTGCAATGTGAGCGGTTTAACCGATCGAAGTAAAAATAATCATTTCCTATCCTTTAATCATACAATGTTCCTAAATAGACCACAGATAATTTCCCCACCATACTACAGAGATGCAATTTGGATTTTTTAAGCACGTGAAGTAAGAAGGCAGACAGCTCTGTGGTTTTTAGGATCAATTTCTGTTTCCAAGCACAGCATCAGATTAGGCCATTCACTTCCATAAACCAAAGAGGAGAACCCTGGAGATGCTTCCTGAGATACAGAAAGCTCTTCCCTGGTAGTGTCATCCCTACCTTGGGGCTCTGCTAACCTAGTTTCTAAACTAAAGGAGGAATGGGCTCCTGGAATATTTTGGAGTTTAGGCTACTGTCTGGATTAATCCCATTGGAATAATGAAGTTAAGCTGTCCCGTACACCTTGGAAGATGTTATTATCTCTGCAGATCCTTTCTCACTTTGAGAAGACGACAATCATTGGAGTAATCACCTCACTGTGATTTGAGGACAGGTTGGGATTGCAGCTGCATGCAAACCATGTAGAATGGGAAGGCTGGGAAAATTAATCTGGGCTTTAATTACAGACAATTTACGGCTAACATTGAAAGGCATTTAACAACAGTTTTATTTGATGAAAATTTCTAGTCTTATTTATTTATTTCTAACAAATTTAAGTATTTCACAAGCAGCAGGATCAGTTCGGCCTGCATGTAAGAGTGTGATGACGGCCCTGTAAATCATCCAGAAATCATCTGCTTGGGACATTGATAAATAACAGGCCAACTACCCAGCCAGATCTTGGAAGCAGAGCCCCTGCTTTGGAACAGTGTGAAACCACAAATACTATCCATGTGCAAACAAATGTGACTTACAGTTTATCATTTATATTCGAGCCGCCCTGAAAATGTCTTTCCTCTTCCTGAATCATTAGCTTGTCTGAAAAAAAATAGAATCAGACACATATTAGAGGAGGTCAATAGAAGAAAAGCAAATGACAAAAATTAAACAAAACAATAGGCTGTGTTATGTTTCCATGGAAAGGCAGCAAAGGAAAAAAAGAAAGGCCAAAAAAAGAATGCTGAAAGGATTAAACAGAACATAACCAATATTTCAGTAAGCAGTGGCATGTTTTGAAAATGTTTTGTGTGTCAATTGTTGCATATCTTAGGACAAGCAAGCAGGATGTGCTGGGGAGAGCCCACCCTCCTGAGGGCACCCCCTCCCCACTATACACAGATGTATTTATTTTGCAAATGGATTTGAAGATAGCTTTTTTCATTTCTGAGGACTTCTTTGTGCATTCAGAATTATGTCAACCAAAGAGAAAAAGGGTATTTCCTACCGGAGTGACAGACAACCACTGCTCTCATTACAGCCAGAGGCTGAACATGCAGCGCATCCCCCCATGTCCTGAGAGACTGAAACTAGCTAAGTGGGTGTTTGCCTCTTCATGGAGGCCTTGATGGAGCATCTAGGGCAGATTTCACAAAATACGTTAACCTGGTGTTTGCAGAAGTGGCAAGCAATCTGCAATTGTGAAAACAGTATCAGTAGGCAAATATGATAGGCAACTGTTGAACCTGTTGTGGTATCAGGACTGTGTGAAAATGGGACCTGACTTGAAAGCATTTACTCTGTTTTAGGCTTGTGCTACCCATTCTATTTCCACCAGGAAATCCTTTTTTTTTTTTTTTTTTTTTTTTTTTTTTTTTTTTTTTTTTTTTCCGATCAAAGTGTGCTGCTTTGACTTTGTATGTGGCATTAACACAATTATATTTTGAAGACACAGAGCACAGTTTGCATTTTTTCCACATGCACTCAGTTTTGGGGGCTATTTTTACCAAGAATTGAAGCCATAAAATAAACACTATTCTAAATATTTGTAAAAGATATTTTTCCCATGTTGCATTTATGTATTTTCTTTTACATTTGATTTCCATTCTGCTGTTTCCCATTCAGAAAAGGAGCTAAAGGGAAGAGAGGTTGATAAAAAGCAGATATCATACAGATTGTGGTTTCCTTGCATTCTATTTTCATTTGTCAGCTGTGCAGAAATAAGTCTGGCAATGAAGATTTGGCTTCCTTTAAGAATTACAACAGAAAACCTGGTGCAAGTTTGCATAGAGGTGATATCTATTTCTTGTGGGTTGTTTTCCAGCAGGTAAAAGAGGTGTGGCTTATCCGCTGTTCTGATAGCATCACAAAAATATGCATCCTGAAAAAGAGAAAATGGAGTGTCCCTTAGATCAGGATGCAGGCTGTAACTATAGGAGCTATGCCCAACATTATTCTCAACCCCCCCCCATTACTAAACTGCCTCTGCTGGAGTCTTCACAAGGGTTCTGACTCCAGCCTGGGGACTGAGGACCAGCCCCTTGCCATGGTAAGTGGTCACAACCCCACTGCAGTCAGAAATGCTTCCTTAAGTCACACATGCCTTTGGTTTAGAGAATCCTGAAAAATACATACTTTTTCAGTAAAATTATACAAATACCCACATGGAAAACCCTTTACAAGGAGGTTGAATATTCCTGTCTGATCCACAAAAAACTTCCTCCAAGGCTAAATTAAATAGCTGGTCTTAAACTTTCATTATCTAAAAAGATGAGCATGACTTTAATAAATAGAAGTACAAATTAGCATATATTTTATATGGAATATTTGAGTTTACAAGAGATGTAACAAGCCCATAAATTTTACACTAGGCACAAGATCATGCTTAGGAGTTGCTGTATAACTTAATTATCAGAGCAAATTCATTTGATTGCTCATCTCAGCAGAGTAGGCGTTGGTTTCCAGGATTTTGTCAGCATGGAAAGTAAGGAAGTCTTTTCTGGGGTAGCATGGGAAGCAGTCACTTTTCAGTACTGTGGGAATCCTCAGATAATCATATTTGTGTTACATCTGTGGACTGATACTGGCACGTCTGGTTTCTGTTAAAGGAGATCTTTTCTGCTGTCAAAACCCAGAGCGCCATACATAATGCTGTATCACAACTGTAGCAGGCTGCTGGAGTTACTTTCCAAGAGCATTTGTGTAGCAGGAGATGAGGGACTGGAAGTATGAGAGGGGTTATTTCTGAGAGGCGCTGCCAAGAAATCCCTGCAATCATGAGCTGTCCAATGTGGCACCTTGCATGAGGAATTCAGCATCTTGGACCCATGGTAAGGATGCTGTAAATTGTTCAGTCATCTAACTTCTGAAACAAGGTTTGTACAGTACCCCTGCCAAATGCCACCTAATGATAACACTATTAACTTTATTTTTTGGGTGGGGAAAAAAAATGACAAAAACCTCCAAAGAAATCACAACTTCCCTTTTTCTTTTCCACTCTTTCCCTTATGAGCACAAAAAAAGCAAAATGCAATCCCACAGAGTAGCAAAAGACATACATTATAAACCACCTGGTAAGTGTAATCTGACCATTTTGCTGTTTTTACCATGATTCAAACCTGTGTGAAGCACACGAAGAAATCATCTGTTGTGCTGGGAACCCTCCTAGAAGAAAGCAGAACTTGGAGGAGTTTGCTGTGAGGAGAGGTAACACAGCTCCCAATGTTAAGTGCCCGCCCTATCTGAAGGAGTTGATTTCAGGATATAGCAACTGGGGAAATTGCTGCATTTTAAAAGCACAGGGGTTTTTTTGGTTAATTTAATCTAGATAGATGGCACTTTACATGATTACATCTGTGATAGAGAGGAAAAAGATTAATATTCCTATAATGGTTTTCATGATCTGTTATACTATTTTTGGACTCTGTTAATCCTAAAAAACAAAGAGGCATCTGCAAAGCTGCAGCAGCCCCCTCTTCCCTCCCAGGAGCACCTGTGAGTCCATCCCCACACCAAGGATATCTGGATGGGGTTCCAGGAGGAGAGGGCTGCATCAGGGCTGCTGCCTCAGGAGAGGCATGGCATTAAAGGGAGCCAGCCCCAAGGCATCTCTGCACGTGCTTGGGATGACCCACCCTCAGGTACCAACATCCTGATACAAGATGGTTCAAAAAACTAGCTGAGGAAGTATGTGTAGTCCTTCATTTACACCAGCGTGCTTCTCACCAAAGCACCCCAACGAGGCTGTCTCTAAGAGCTGTGAGGTGGTGATGGAGACTGCCTTGGCTATGTGGGATGCTCCTCACCATTTGGCAGCATCTCTCTACTCTCTGTCTGCTCTCTGCCCTCATCTCACAAAGCAGAGAGGCAGTCTCTGGTTTCAGCACTGCAGCTCCCAGCCCAGCTTGTCCTGGAGGTGCTTTGCTTTCTCCACCACAGGTGCAGCCACCCCAGATGAGCAGGGTTTCCTTCAGGCCACATGCAGCTGTTTAAAGAGAAAATAGATGGACAAAAAGTTTAAGATGCAGCCTTGAAAAAGGAGATTGCTTGTTTATCTTCATTCTACAGAAATGTTTTTGTTGGACTTTCAATTGTGTTTTAAATTATGGTAAATAATGGTTTTCAAGAAGAATACAGCTCTATTATAACCAGGACTATATCACAGAATATAGTGCTACATGCTGTAGTAGCTGGTAGCTGCCAGGAGGCTGAGAGAAGCCCCAAGACAGGTAACCACCAGGTCACTTTCTTTCTATATTTTTTTCTTTTTTTTTTTTTTTTTTTTTTTTTTTTTTCCCTTGAAACTAACTTGCTCTAGGCACAGAACTAAGCAACCAACAGGGACAATACAATTGCATGTGATCCCTCTAGCCATTTGCCTTGTAGGAAGGGCTCTGCTTTGGAACACAGCCTTCCTGTTCCTTTCAAGGCCCCATGTGAAAGGCAGTCACACTGAGAGAGGCGAATGCTGGATGCCTTTCTTCTCAGCCTCAGCCGGTGCTGGTTTGGAAATTGCCACAGGATGGTACAGAGCAATGCTGTGGATGTTCATGTTCTCTTCCTCTGGTCCAGAGCTCAGACAGCTGCCTTTGTTGCCATTCCCACACGGCCTGCATGAGAAGCTGGATACTTTATTCTATTTTAGATTTTAAATGTTAATTAACTTAAAACATACTTTAACTGAGGTGTTTTTGTGGCATCTCAATAAAATAACTTATTATTTACAACTAATGACCTTCTTCAAGAGCTCTTGACACTGGATGATCTGTGTGTCAGGTAAAAGACCTCCAAGTTAATAAATCCTGACATTAAAAGTTCTGTCATGGAGAATGTGATTTACTGCAAAGCTCCAGTAATGGCTCAGAAAATAGTTTACTTCTTCAGTCTCTGTGATCCTTCTAAAGTCTTGAAATCAACTTGAAAGGAAAGGAGAAAGGAAAGGGGACAGAGGGAACTGCCTGTCACCCTTATGGGGCAGAGACTCCACTTCTTTGGGCTCTACAGTTTGCTGAGATTTGAGGTTTTTCTCTGGAAATCTGTGTATGCTCCAGACATGCCTTACCGACTTCAGAATAGAAGGTATCTATAGTCTGGATTCATACATCTTAGGATGCAGATGTAAATTATATGTCACACAATGCACACAGTAAGAACATGAGAATTTTTGGTTAGACCTGTGTGGTGCCAGGAGTTGGACTTGATATCCTCATGATATCCTTATGATATTCTATGATTCTATAATGCCTCCATGACTCATCTAGCTCAGCACCTTGAGGCCAATTGCTATTGACAGCACATGCCAAGGAATGACTATGGGAACAGGGGCAGGCATAAAGTGCATGCTCTAGTGTTGTGCTCTCCTGCCTTCAAAACATGTTGCAGTTTTGGAACTTGTTGACTCAGGTTTTTCTGTGCCATCAAAAGGCATGGCTTGCATTTGAGACGTTTGTCTCACTGATTTTTGCTCTTTAGGCATTTGTAGCTTTGTGACAGAGTCATATTATGTAGAAAAAAAAATCCACAGCACTTCTTTGTACATGCTGAATCTGTCATCTCATAGTACATGAATTAAGGGGCATTAATGCAACTAAAAACCAATTTCCTATTTATCTACATGCCCTTCCTGATTTCATATGCTTTTTTAGAAATGTTTTTCCGTACTGACTAGCCCCAGTTCTTTTACTTTTTTTCTTACACTGTGACCATTCCACAGATCTGAACATAATCCTCACATTTCCCTGCCTTTTCAGGCAGGGAATATCCACATGTAAAAACTAGAGCTCAAATGACAAAACACCTCAACAGCTGCAAATTCTCAGGAATGAACCTGAAGAAGACAAAAACTGCAGTAACATCCCTTCTTGATTTGTAGTTTTTCTAAAAGCTTTAAGGTTTCCCTTTAAAATCCATTAATTATAAGGCTTTTGTTCACACCTACCTATGGAAAAAAATAGGTTGGAACAATGTATGGAAAACCATTCATTCATAATGGAAAACTCTTGTTTTCCATACATTCATTCATTTGTATGATGAAAAACAATGTAAGTTCTTTAGATCAAACAAGAGAACTTTTCAGTTTATATGTAGTGCATAACATCTGTATCATACAATATTATTCATAGTCCAGTATCATATGTAATTTACTATTGTCTTAGTACTTGTCTTTCTCAAGGCTGACTATGAACTTTCCACCTCTCACCTGTAACATTAAAGATATTTGGTTAAAAATGTCTCCTGACAATGGAGGGAGGCGTAGAGGTCAGCATCTGTTCACTCCTCCAACTCTCATTCATACAGGGGAAAAATGAACTAACATTTCTAGATTCTTGGTTCATCATAACCTGGAGATCATCATCCAAATTAAGAGGCTTATTTTTTTCTGCAGGAGCTGAAAAAAAAAACAGATTTCATCGCTAATGCACAATTAATTTGTTTAGTGAAGTGCTTTTCTTTTACCTATTAATTTTTCTTTCCAACACATCTTATTTAGACCATTGATTCTACTCCAAGAGCCATCTGTGACTCTTATGAATGACAAGTGAATTCCCAAAGAATAAATAGGAAAGGGGTTATTCACTACAGATTTTTCAATCACATCCATTTCACTTACAGACTTCAACAGTAACCTGGAATTCAGCTGTTGGTACTATTGACTTACCCCTACATATGATATCAATAAAGCAATTATTTTAAGTTTAACTAATAAAGATAATGGACTATGAGAAAATAAAGAACAATCAGAAGAAAAAAGTAATCTATACAGATGCTAAAATAAAGTTAAGCAGAGAATATTTCTTCACAATTGTGAAAATATTGGGGATGAGTCACTACAGAACCTGTTAAATGTTGCCTGTGGAGATGAGGGGTCTAATAAGGGATGAGTCTTAATGAGTTACTTGCTCTTAAGTCCTTCCTCTTATTGTTTCTTTGTCCTAAAACAAACCTGACAGTATTATTATCAGGTTAATGAAAGATGCATGTGTTGTGAAGGTCGGATAAGGTCTCTGGTTAAAGAATTTTCAACACAAAAGCCTGAAGCAACTTGAATTTTTCTTGTGCTTCTGATTTCCTAATACATCCACTAAAGAGGCAGTTAGACAAACACAAAGCGCTCAGGGCTTTTGTCCACAGTTGTCAACTGCTTTTTGCTCGGTAAAAGCCCAGCAGAAATAAAGGGCTTTAAATAGTCATTTTGTTAACATAGAATTTGGATTTAATACACATGCATCTGTACCCAGTGGTGCTTTTTGCACTCTTCTTTGTAAACTGTAAATTGCCCATATGAGGAATGTGCAATCTACATATGGGAGCTCATCGACCTTCCCCTACTGTTTTTGTTTAAAAACAAACAAACAACAAAAAAAAACTTCTTTAGCAGTCATTAAGGGGAACACAGCATGCAAAAGTTTTTACAAATAAATAAGTAGATTATTTGAAGAATTCATACTTCCATTTTCCTAATTAAATTTGCATTTCTGAGTGTATACATTAACATATCTATTTTTAAGTTTTATTTAAAAGATAACTAGACCTGTCTGTCAACATTCAAGATAAAAAAAAAAAAAAAAAGAAAAGAAAAAAAAAAAACAACACATATCAGTGGTTTTGCAGAACTGTCAGTAGGAAGGTGTCCTGTCAGTGTCAAGTGCTTTATTCCCTGTGTTTTGTTTGTTTGTTTGTTTGTTTTGTATTTCAATCTTTGTTCCCTGGTTCCATTCATGGAGAAAAGGATACATAAGAGCTAATAATATCTATCAACTAAGAGTGGTGGTTCATAGACATACTCTCCTGTCTCTTCCAGAGACAAATGCCAAAAGCTTGCATAAAAACCCAAGCCACTTAATTATTGGTTTCTTCTTATTATTTTATTTTATTTTATTTTATTTTATTTTATTTTATTTTATTTTATTTTATTGATTTTGTTGTTGTTTTTGGTGGTATAACCAACTGTCAGGGAAATACTAATTTACTTACACCCTTCATTGGCCTATAGGAAAATGTTCAGAAACTTCCCAGGAGCCCAAGGCAAAGCTTGTAGGTTAAAGACAAGCAGCAGGCAGTGGATGGACTTTGGAGACAATTGTCCTCTGGGCATAGGGTACAATAATTAAGATTCACGCTTAAAGGATTAGGTATTAAATTTCAGAAAAATGATTTCTAGAGATGGCAAAAGCACTGCAGAGGGATGTTATGTGCATGGGTTTGTTATGTGCAGAACTTTATGATTTTCGGTGGTTTAAAATGATTTGATTTTGTTGTTCTTCAATGCAAATACCTATCAGGATGGGATCTGGCTCTGGCACCTGGATCCCCATTCAGGTTGGCATATAAAACCTTGTCAAGACTGCATGAGGTTAGTGGCATGAGGTCATTTTCAATCCCAGTCAAACCTTATCTTGGCAGGAAGATGAGAAATCCTGGGGACTGAGCTGCCTTGGGAGGAATCTGCAGTACTTCTCAGGGCCTCTAGGCACAGAGATTTGCTGCGGAAGGATAGCATCTAAAGAGAAATCTTGTCCTTGGAGAGTTCCTTACACATGAATTTCAGTTAAACTGCCACCAGGCAAACACATTTTTTCAAGCCACATCAGCAGGACTTGAAGAGGTGTTAGAGGGGCATTGCTAATCTCTGTTAGGTGAAAGAGGGTGAGGTATCTTCTGATCATTAGAACAATTGAACTTTTACATAGAAACAAAGACTCAAAAACTGTAACTCAACTTTTCAGAAAAACTGCACTGCTGAGTAAAGCTGTCAGATTGATTTACCAAAAAACTTAGACTATTAAATGCATGTTCGTAAGAGTATGCTTAGTGATGCTTCACAATTCTGACTTTGCTTCTGGGATTTCTAATGATTCTTTCATTGCCTTGTTTTCCAGAGGAAGTGAATTTTGCAAGAGAAAATGGTTGAAACTGACTTTTAGACCTTCTACCTCTAGTACTGTAAGGGGAAGACGGTGATATCAGGTCACATCAATGGATGGTGAAACCATCATGCTCAATCAGTGCTGGGAAAAATCAAGGAGTAAAAGTCAATTTGAAGAAAAGGAGAGAAGAAAACTGGCCGAATCTCTAGATCTCTAGATCTGGTCTTTCCTGCATGGTAGCTCATTATACCTACCTAAAATGTGTGCACCAGGATTTATTCTCATTAAAACGTGTCCTAATTTGGGGGCTTTTTTTTTTTCCTACGATGTTTTTTTCTCTCCTTTCTTCTTCCATAATTCGGATCATATTACATAACCTCCTGGTAGCTCCTCACAGCTTCACATCCTCTGTATGTTTAATTAGTATTCTTGCTTTCCATCCTTCCACAGCTAACAAGGACAGGCTCTGAAGCATCTCCCTTGATTATCAGTGCAGAGTACTTATTCTCAGACTGTTTTACACCTCAGCCTATCGAAGTTCTATTTAGAAACTTATTTTCAAAGCATGCTTGTGAAAATGTTCTATAAAGCATTGTCAAAAGCATTATTACAGGCACAGACAGGGAATCTTCTGCTTCTCACTCATTCACAGAGCTGCAGAAGGAAGTTTGAAAGGTCTGACATTATTTTTTCTTGCCAAGCCCACGCCAGCCATCGCTCAGCTCTGTATTCAGCTCCCAGCATTCCTCCTTTTATTCTGGCTCCCATGCAGCTGCTCTCACCTTTGCAGCTTTTCTGCCAGCAGGCTCAGGTCCCTTCCACTGACAAAACTGTTTGCTCTCTGCGGGATCCCCCCATTACCCCTCTGATTTACCTCCTTCCCATTTTGATTTACATTTTTCTCCCCCCTTTTCCAAATATTTTAATGCTTTTCTATCTGTTGTGACAGCTTACGAAAGTCCCTAATTCTTTGCCTCTAATTATATTCCACCTCTCAGGCTGCATCCCCAATTTTCTTCTCACTGCTGTGCCTGTGTTTTCCCCTGTGCCTCTAGTCCCTCAGACCACCCTCTGATTTCTCTTCTTTCTTCTCTTTCAAGAGTCCCCACTGCTATTTCTATCATCTTTTCTTGCCATTCCTGCTAATTCAAACCAACAAACAAAAAACTCTTTTTACCTCATCTGCATCAGATTATGCTCCACAACTGAGAACTGATAGATAGAAACCTTTTAAGTATCTTTCTAACTTTTGAAAATGAAGAGGAAAATATTAAGCCACTTTTACTGATTTAATTTGGGACCCACGAGTGCTACCGTAATGCAGGATTAGATTCACAGTTGTTTTTTAAAGTACATGACAATATTCCTTTGTGTTTGTCTGACATCACAGTAACATAGTCATAACCTTTCACAAGCTGACAATGATCCTAAGGCTTCTGCCTTCTAAATATAGCCATTCCAAGTTTCCAGCTCTTATAAAGTAATTATGTTTTGTACCACATTTACAATGGAAATGGATGAATTCAGTCTAAAGAAATAGGCCTTTTCAAAGGAAATCAGACAGAGGGAAAGTGGCTCTGCAATCTGAGAATTCACACAAAGAAAGCAGCTGATCTTGCCTACACACACACTGGGAATTTCTTTTAAAAGGAAAGGTCTAATTACAACTGGCATTTTGAAGCCAAAGAATTCTGCTTTGCTGAAAAGTGACATAATTTTTCTGACACTGGAAGCATGAACCGTAATATGCAATAGTCCCCGTCCTCTCACCTCCAATTCAAAATAAATAAAATATAATAGGATTTTTGTTTAATTTTTAATGTAAGAATTTCAGCATTTCTCTCTGTGTCAGGGAAAGGGTTTAGAGAAAGATCAGGCCAGCCAAACTGATGGAAATCAAAGGGCTTGTTTAATTCCCAGCACAGTGGTCATAAACTCAGTGCAACAGTATTTATGCTTTAAAAGTATCATTTGAAGAATTTGCAAATGGTATTTTTAAAATCTGACAGATGACCTCAAGAGGTAAATCCACTTAAACAAATCATATCCTCTTAAAACAAATGTCATTCTCTCTACTCACATCAACATGCCCCCATTTGCTTATCAGCACTTTCTCTAGCACTCCAAAAACTCTTCAGCTGATGCTGAGATCAGCAGTACGAGTGGGAAAGCAGACAATTGCTCTATGATCTGAGAGAAAGGTTCCTTGCAGAAACATGAATTGGACTCTTCAGATTGTTTGGGTGGGAATCAGGCAAGGGCTGCCTACCTGGCTCAGTCTTAGGACAGGGAAAGCCCCGGAGTACCAGCTAGGAAACACAAGGGTAGCAAAGCCTACCAGCGTATTCATGAAGGATGAAAAAGGATCTGGGTAATTTCATCCAGGATCATTTCCTGAAGTTCCTCTAACTCCATATTAAAGCCTGATAAACCTATTTAAGATGTGTTTCTTATCCCAGTGAGGTGTGACTTTTCTCTCCCTTGCTATTCCAGACTGGAGTACCTGATTTTCTTCCCCATTCATCTCTTTTCACAGTGTCACCATATTTTATATAAAAAAGGCTTCAACAACATTTATCTGTTACATATGAATTTAGAAGTCTCCAACCCTATAGAACGACTAAACTACCAAAGTACAGACTCTGAAAAGTGTTACTCCATTGTCCTACTTGCTTTCTAGCATCCCACAGCATGGAGGTAAACCTTGAGGTGCTTCTGCATCCTCTCCTTGCACTTGGGTTTTTCACTGAACACTGGCTTCCATTTTGCTCTGATCATTGCTTCTCTGTTTAAAGCAGCCTGAATGGCAGAGTCAGCCCATCTCCACAACCAGTCTGCCTCTGAGCTGACTGAAAAGCAATCAGAAGTACATTGTTTGCAAAAGTCCAAGCTTTAAAATATCTTTTTGGTCCTTGACAGTCAGACCGTCAAACAGCTGCACAGCATTTACACAAGAGAATTGCGAAAGTTTATATTCTTTCAAGCTGATAATAACAAAAATTCAGTTTCTTCCCTGTCTGCCAGATTTATCAGTCATGAATGACAAAATGAGAGAGCAGAGGCAAAATAGGGTAAGAGAGAGAAAGAGAAGAAGACCTGGCTTCTCTCCGTGTATACAGCTCAACCAAATTATTTCACGGTGTGGCTCACTTCACCTGTGCCAGAGGCAGTGTGGCAGGGCATTTCCAGGAGGGACTTACTGTTATTTGCAAGCCCTACACACAATTTAAATTTAAATGCCATACAGAAGCCTCTCAGACAGGTCTATATAAAGGACCAGTCCCTTTGCTAAAACGGAATACGTCTATGTCTCAGTTCAGATGCCACATCCCCTTTGAGGCAACATAACCCTTAAGTTTCCTAGTTCTAACCAAGGAAATTTTTGGAACTAAATTCCCTAGTTTCCAAAACCTGCATGGCCAGAAAGCCCATATGTGCTTTGTCCATGCCCAGAACAATATGTCTCAAGTGCTGAGCAATTAGGCTGATCACAAAGCCTTGAAAATATCCCAGATCCCTCCTGAGGTCTGATCTGGAAGTCCTGCTGTAAAAACCCCAACCCAGCTGGACTCGTGCAATACTCAGCTGTGGGGAAGGAGTGTCCATACTGCAGGGTGGGAGGTGAAGGAACACTTCTCTGACAGGACATCTGAACCCACTTCTTCCATAGAGCCCTAAATCACTAGGTCAGAAGATAGATGAAGATTGTGACCTGTTCTGTGGAAGATGTGCTTTGTTGCATGGGAAAATTAGATATGCATTCACGCATATGATAAGGAAAAGCGGAAAGAGAGAAGAGGAAAATTACTTTTCATCCTTGCGGTTCATCTGGGACCAAGGATATCTGTTATTCTGTTCCCATTCCAAAGAATATCCACATGTTGTGTCAAGATGCAGTTGTTCTGGCTTGTAATAACATGTGATTTTAAACCCAAGAAGTGTTGGACTACACAGTGAATGTGCACTTAAAATTACTGCATTTGGGATATGATCATTTTTAAAGAAGATAACATCTATTTGAAAGCTGAACAAGAATTGAGCTCATGGGTTTGCAGGAACTTATTTAATAGCATAAAACAGATTATCTTTCTTTCATACCTTTTTTTCATAAGACTTTGCTTGCTTTTTTCTTTGTTCCTTCTTTGAAAGGAGAATTACAAGCACCATGAGAAATGAAGTCAAATGCTGCTAACACTTTCACTCTACAATGAGTGTTTGCTAGTATTTACTAGATCAAGCCAGTATTAGTTGTGGTGTATCCCCACTGAAATAACAACCATGCAATTTTTAAATAATATATATCCCTATATCATTGCATCTTGTCTCTGCAGCCTTTGCTAGCTTTAGCTCTGTCTGTGTTAGCAGAAATAGTGTGTCTACACACAGGTGGCTACATGAGAATTTCAGCTTCCTAACTAAGGTATTTTTTAAAACTCGGAGGTGTTCGTTTCACATCAGTATACCTGTTGAGTTTTACAGGTGTAATGTTAAGAAGGGTGAAGCATAAAGGTATGTTTTAAAAACTTTAACAGTGAGAAATTAGTTTCTTCTCTTAAGCATGTGATGATATATGTTGTATAGTATTTTAGGTGATAACAATATTGTTATCACCTAAATCATCAGCATAAAAAATCATCAGCATAAAGTGGTCAGTTTAACGTGACCTTTTGAGGAAAAAAAGGGTGAGACTTTTGTTTAGGTGGGCTGTAACTCAGTACCCTCACTGCTTTGAGCACCACAACAAACCTAAAGCAGTCCCAGAACAGTGTGGTGGGTGGGCCCCAAGGAGGCTCAGGCTGACAGCACAGGGAAAGGATGCAGATGCCTTCCATAGGCAACATGGGGTCTCCTTCTGTCATCAAACCTTAGCATCATCTTTCTCTCTCTATTGACTATATAGAGAATTTACATATTTTATTTATGTTCATGAGAAGTCTCAGTGCAGGAGAAAATTGATTACTTAAGCAGGTAGATGGATCCTTCTGTAGATTCCAAGCCTGATTATTTTATTTTTCAATGTAGTCTTTCCTTTTCCTTTCTCTTTTAACCTTATTTCTTTAGTATTTGCACCCAGAATATTTTTCACAAATTCATTGGTCTGCCTGTGGATGCTTTCCCTTTCTCCTAGGTCGGTTTGCACCAAAATACCAAAATTTCACTACCTTTGAGTTTCTCCCTCGGTAGTCACAAGGACCTATGATTTTGGTGTGCCCAGCAGTATGGTGCACAATGACTCCCAAACACGAGAACATTAGCAAGATGAACCGCCTTCCAAAGTCCAGGCCAAGCAGAAGAGGATGGGATAGGGAGAGGTAGTGAAAGAAGGAAGGGCAAAAGAGAAAATTGATACAGTCAAGCCCACAAAATAAAACTTCTGATAATCACCACACTAGAACACACTTCAGTGCTGGGGAAGTTCATCACATTCATGTAGTAGCACAGCGATTCTTCATATTGTATAACAAACACTGTCAGCTGTATGAAGTGACCACGTCTGCAGCTCTCAGGGAGAATTACACTGTTTTCTCATCAGAAAGCAAAAATATACATTGGACGAGAACAAACTGTGAAACTTGCACGTATTTATTTTAATTCATTAGTGTTATCTTATGAAGCTTAAGAGGTTTTCTATATAAAAACACTAATAAATGATAAAATAGACATGAAAAGCATTTTTTTTCCTGCTAAGTACTTTTTACTGCTAAGTTGTTCTGCTAACAACATGTGCAAACAAATCCAACAGTCACTTTTATTTTCATTCTCTCTCAAAGACAAACTGCTCCTGCCTCTCTCCTCTGTCAACATGACTGGCAAGACCCAGCAAGCAGATTCATTTTTTTCAATAACGCTGCTCTTGGTTGATTAGTTTGCTGAAGTTTTAGTGGTATGTTCCCACTGAGGACTACAGGCATTGCAGTTTTTGTTGTACAAGTGTCAGGTTATATTTTAGCCCTTTCATGAAAACTTTTGTACACTTGAGTGTTTGTGCATTAGAGCCAGCCATGCAAAAGCAATGCCCAGCATTATTTAGGTCATGCAGAGCAACAAAAGGCACTACACACCTGCCAATACTCTGAATAAAGGAAATGCTCAAATCTTCAATTCAGATGCAGAAAAAAAGCCAAGAAATTCCTCTCCTCTGAACTACATGCCCTCTGCCTCTATTATTTAAGCCTCTTCTAGCCACGGAAACTAAGCTATCCATTTCATAATGTTTTATGAAGGCAACTTGTTAGCTTTGTCATAACTGTGTTTAATGGCAATTTGCCATTATTCAAGTTTTTAAGGATTCTAAAGCACTTCACAAACCATAACACAAACTATTAACTGGGGTTACTCTGTTAAGCAGCCACATGCATCTGTTCCTAAGGCTGTTTGCTGTTCCTTCTCTTCCATTATGTCTATTTTGGCCTAACAAGTAGGTTGTGTTTTTTTTTGTTGTTTATTTGTTTGTTTTTTATTATTATCATGATTCTGAGTCTCAGTATGAGAACACTCTAGGCAGGATGAAGAAAATTCTGCCTCTAAACATAAGATTAGTATGAACGACTCTAATACTGTATCTTGGAATGCATGACTGGAATAAAATGTACTTACCTGCTAATATAAACACCAGAAAGTAGTGCTCCCAGTACATCAGTAGATGTATTTCCCAGAATAGAGATAAGAGAACTGAAGTGTCAAGAAATATCTATTCACATGCTCTTTCTAAAGCAGTGGGTTTGGCCCATTCCACTGGCTGCAGACATTTTCATGTTTTTCTTTCATCTATGACTTCATTAGTACAGTACTTGATTGCCAAAGGGATTATTTAAACCATTTATCTTTTAATGATAAAAATACAACCTGTTTGCTACATGTATGCCATAGTGCATATATAAAACCTTCACACGTCACCTCTGCAGTTTTCCAAGTAGCGACTTCGAAGGTTGAGAAAAAACAGGTCTGTAGCTCCTACCCATGCTATGCTTCTACCAGCTTTCATTAAATATTACTCGCTCACATTTTTTTTTTAATCAGAATTATTTACTTCTCATTGTCCTTTCCAAAGCAATTCAAAATTCCTAAATTTCTAGTGCATTGCAGTCACTCTGTCTAGTTACCTACTACATTACCAAACCTTGCCACTTTAGCCAAGTAACCTCTCCATTTTTGAGGTATGATATAATTAGTTTCTAGGTAGCTACATAAATGACTGGAAATGGCATCATGATTCTTACGAAGCTAAACCCATTAAATTATTTCTCAAAGGAGTGAAAAGATCACACTGTGCATTGTGGTAGCATTGTAAATGTAGCTAACATTGGAATTTTTCTAGTGAAGAAAAGGTAGTCTTTTTCCCTGAGTGAAAAAAAGGTAGTCTTGCATTGGTCTGGTATTATATGCCACCCATTAACAAAGCATCAAAACTCAGATCACCTTTGAAATAAAGGAAAAGCATTTTATCTTTGCCTAGATAACTGAATTTACAGCTAAGAAGATGTATATCTGTATATATAAAACATACTGTGGTGTATCAGTCCCAAGCAAAGTTTGTAAGGTGTTCTAAAAAATGTTTCTCCTTGTAGCACACTCTGGACTCCAGTTCTCTGCTGAGAATGTCTGTAAATAAAATTTATTGGAGTCTGAGTCATCACAGGTCCAAAAATTTGTCTATGGAACTGATTCAGGACACGAGGTATGGGAAGTCCACACTTTGGACAGCAGAAGGTAAATATGTACCGTGCAACATAAAAATTCTCAGAGGCAACTGAGAAAAGTCTTGAATTGAGCACCTGTGTGCAACAGAGAAATAATTTCATCTGACGCTCTAAGTTTGGCTGATTAAGCTTGCAGTGGCTCTAAATCCCTTTATTTGTCCCACTTAATATTTACTTAAGGCATAGCAATTTAGGTGTCCATCAAAACATTGTGAAATTTTGTTGCCAGACAGCAAACATTAGGAGATGCAGCACTGAATATTTCATTGGGTTTTTGATTCCTTTCCCAAGAGAAATCTTAGTTTTCCTAAAGGATGCTGTGACCAGAAGTCCCATAATTAGTCCCCCTACAGTTGTCAGCTCCTCTAATGCATAAATACGACCTAACTAAATTGTCTGCTTGAGCCTTTAATCATCCGTTTTGATTCTGTGATCCTACTGCTCTCTCTATGATGATTGCATATTGGACTCTACAACTTCCCCTGGCTGTGTGCCATACCAAGAGAAGGGGTGGTTACTAAATTCTGTACAGCTCCTCGACCTCTCTGAAGCTACCAGCAAATTACCGGTGCAGCTGTCAGCTGGGTGGCTCGTGTTTGGCTAAAAGTGAATGTCAATAATCATCAGCATCTGTTGTGGGTCCTACACTACTGGGCACATCTTCAAGTGTGCAGCACAGCTCCGAGCAAGGACACTTATTAGATGCCTAAATATGGATGAGGAGCTCCCTTTTTTTGTTGTTGATGTGTTGTTTTTTTTTTTTTTGTCTGTTTTTACCACCTTGGGATAGACTTGACTACCCCATGGCTAAGAGGAAAAGTTATTCAATGAAAACTAAAAACTTCTTACTTACAACTTAAAGTTTGAGCTAGGGACTTAAAGCTTCTATTAAAAGGATTAAGTTTTAATCCACAGTGAACTCCCTGTCTTACATGATGCTGAGTTATGCCTGATTGTTATCTGTCCTTTTCTGCAGAGTGGGTGAGGTCTCAGGGAGGACGAACTGTGCTGCTTATCCCTCAGTTAATCTTTAAAAACTCATAAAATTTTATGCAACTTCGGACTACAAGTAACTGTTCTATCAGTTAGTCTGACTACTTGTATAGCACTTTTCACTGAAGTTTTGAATATATTAAGGATTGAAATCAACTTAATTAAGAGACATGCAACAAAGGTAACAGGAGACACCAAAATACCTCTGGCCACCACAGTGGCAGAGAACCAGCTGGGTCAGATTGGCTTAATTGATCCTGCAGGCCTTTACACCTCATGATGAGGACAGGAAAAAATGATGCTCACATCCAGACTGATCTTGAGTGAACAGAGATCTGTATGGGAGGGAGGGACAATTTCAAATCTTGCCAACTGGGCCTTAGGGCAGAGACAGTCTCTTATCTCATGCATCTGCCACTCTACAGCATGAAATTAATGTTTTAAAGAACTGGAAACCTCAGGAGAACATTTCTGGCAGAACAGGACAGTTCTGCTCTCCCCAAGAGCTGGGAAGAAAGAGAGCAGACAACTTTCAGTGGCTTTCACAGATAGTCTTCACTCTCCTGCATTGAATAATTTCCTCCAGAAACCTGCAAAAGCATTAAAAAACTTCTCTAAAGAAAACATCTCTAAAAAAAAAACAAAAACATCTTTAATCTGATGTAATGCTGTCTACTTCACTAGAGCTTTTGTCTCCCAGAGTGTCCCATCATGCAGGGACATCTCAGGTTACTTCAATCACCTTCCAGCAATCCACTTACCATATACCATATTCACTGTCCCAGAAAAGATATCAATCTCTAGAACATCACATTTTGCAAAATATACCGAGGATAAAGTTTCCCTTAGGAACGTTTAGTAGGAACAATTATAGGAATTAATGATTTCTAGAGAAATTCCCTCTGTTTCTGTTAACTACCTTTCACCCACAGAAGTCCAAGTCAATGCGGTATACTCCTATTTAATCTCAGTTTCTGGTGTCAGGGATAACACTACTACACCTGGACATAAATGGAAATAGAATACTCTTTAAACTCAGATGGCTTGCAGTGCTGGAGGAGTACTTTGTGCCTGCACACTTCTCATTGCCAGGATTTACAGTTATGTAATAGACCTTAGGTTCCTTAAACAAGGATTCCTGTGATATTTTTAGCTTTTTTTTTTCCCCTCATTTTTTTTTCTCCTTCTTTTAGGTCAAAGATTCAGAACTCCTTCTGTTTTTATCCTCTGGGTAGGTTTCCTCCACATGTCTTTCTCCTTTAAATAAGAACATTTGCCTTTCTTTTTTTCCTCCTGCCTGTTGAACCGTTCCTGTTGATAGGATATGTTCTCAGCAAAACGGGAGGCTTTTAAAGCTCTTGAAGACCTGCTCACAGCTCAGGCATTTTGCTTATGACAAATATAGTTGAAATTCCTTGAAAATTGAACATCTCATTCCCACAGCCTTCTTAAAAATAAAAATAAAATAATAAAATTATAATTAAAACAAAACAAAACAAAACAAAACAAAAAAAAAAAACAGAGTGTACAACTGTTCTAAACATCACACTGTGCTGAGTTCATTCTTCCTACTGCACACTTACTATACAGGCTCAGATACAGCTGCATTGCTAGCCTACAAAAAGAACATGGAAAGCAAAGAAAATGACAAGTCATCCAATAAATATACATGACCTGTATTTCTCAAGATAGCTGAAGAATCACCATCTTATCAATATTTTATTTACAGCTAGACCTCATGTTCCTCCCATTTCAGCATTTGTTAAATTTTCTTACACTGCCATTTTTCCATGGCCAGTTTGACTGATCACCAAAAATATAAACATCTCCAGATTCATTTATTTGAGCCTTCAAAATCAGTGTAAAAGTTTAAACAGGAAAGTAATAGAAATATCTATAGCTGGCTCTCCATTAGTGTGCATATACCACCCACTTCAGCTCCAAAGGTATTTGTTATGATCTCTGTTAGTACTGAGAACACCATATAAATTAAAATAATAAGACAGCTAAAATAAAGTGTTACCAAACCTTAATCTCTAAAAGTGTTATGAAATATTTTCCAGTAAACAAAAGCAGAAAGAAGTAATGATCTAGAGCTTTCATCCTGTTTCTGTGGAAGACTAAAATAAACCTAGATACTAAGCTTTGATCAGTGATAAAAATGTGTGGTCTAGAAAATAGGCAACATAGTGTATGTATATCTTGGGCTCCAGCTGAAAATGGGACATTTGTTATTCGAATACTTTGGAGTGGGATTCACTCTGCAGTTTGGGGGGCTCCTTGTTAGCTTCAAAAGAGATGTAGCTATTTCTGTGTGTTATTACAAGAAATCATTCATAGATCTAGACTTCTTTGGAAAGAATGCTAACAATTTCAAGTGCCATAGGGCAGTATTGACATGTTCTTTGGAAAATAATCTCATTCTGTGTAAAATATAGATTTGGAGCAGCATTTTAGCAGCCACAAGAAAGGTGAAGGCCTTGAGTAATTCACAGGTGGTCTTTTGTTTTGTTGTTGTTTTGTTTTGTTTTGCTTCTCCATACATAAGATCATTGTGGAAGAATGAGCAAATTCACCTTCTCATCAGACAGAAAGAGGAAGAGTGTTTGGTTCATGATGAGGGCTTGGGACCTTCTTTTAAAATCCTGTCTTAGCTTTGCAGAATGTACAAACTCAGAAGAAATGATGCTTAAACTTCAGATGCTTGTGACAGAAAGAGGGCACAATTTTTTAATCTTTTCACTTCCTATTTACTGTGCAAGTAAAAGTAACCTTCATATGTTTTTTTCTAGGACACAGTCAGATCCTTCCTAACATCCCGATCAGCACAGTTAATTCAGAAATGGTGAAGGATGGGGGAACAGCAGGGTGATTTTATTCAGGAAATTCACCACATCCACCAGGGAGGTGCTGATGACCACTGTCCCAGAGAAAGACCTGCAGGAGACCATGCTTTTTTATGCAGAGGAACACATTGACACAGCAGGCTTTATAGCCCACAGGACACCTTCAGCTGAACGCAACAATTCGGTTTAATAGTCTCTGGGGCAGAATGCTCCTGAGCAGCACCAGCATCACACCAAATCTTCCAACATCAGGAAAACATCTAGCAGCTGACTCTAGCATCAGCTGTTGGCTGGAAACATGGGGAAGACAGGGCAAGGAGAAGTCATCCAACAAGCCATCAAAGTCATCACAAAACTATGCCTAAATCTCATCTTAAGTTTAAAAAAATGTGAACTATAAATTAAAAAATAATTATTGTTCACTTTATTTTCAGATTAAATAATGTTAAGTGTCTGAACATTACATTCATACTGCATTCTCAACAGGTGGTCAGGTTCTGTCCCTAGGTACAAATCTCTCAGCATTCAATTCAGTTGCCCAGCAGTCACTCTATTACAGGTTTTGAGATGGCGCAGGACACCCAAGTCACCTGCATGGGGCTGGGAAGACCTGTGGGGATAACCATGCCCTTCTGGAGCCAAGCAGGTCCAGGGCATCCCAGACGTCACTACACACCTAAGTGAAGGCAACTGAATTGAACATTGACTGTCACTGTTTTAGACACAATGGAAAATTAAAATAATTTTTAGAAACATGGTTTCAAAATATTTTTCTTCTAAGTGGTGCACGGAGAGTCATGGAGGGTTTGTCTGATGTCAGTGATGAGATGAAAATCTGTGAAACAAATTCTTTCTCTTGTCCCCTTCAGTCACTTGCCAGTCATTGCTGCCTTACCAGATTTTGTACTTTTTACATTTGTTCTTGGCTCAGCAGATGAAGATGAGTTTAGAAACAAATAAAAGAGGAGTAAAATACAGATGCTAAATAAAGTAATGCATGTTAATGGGCATCCTACAATTTTTCCTGCTTTAGCCAAAATTGTCTTGAACGGTGAATGAAAGGAAGAGGATGGGAAGCAGCTGCTTCTTACTGTCTGTAGCAATTGATTGTAAATTGGCCTGACACTACCCCAAAGAGTTTGTCAAGAACATTTGACTCAGTGAATCAGTCCCAAACACCAGAGTCTCAGTCCTTCAGCTAAAGCGACCAACCACCCAGGCTTGCTGGGGGATAAAAAACAAAAAACCAATCAGATAAAATATTTCAGATTTACAGAAACGTATTTCTTTTTCCAGAGGCAAAGAATTAAAATAGTAAAATAAACCTTGTGGGGTAGCTACATCTCATATCGGTAGCCTTGGAACTTGTTGTTGATCTCCATGAATCCAATTTAGGCTTCAAGCAGAGGTGAAAATAAAATAAAATAAAATAAAATAAAATAAAATAAAATAAAATAAAATAAAATAAAATAAAATAAAATAAAATAAAATAAAATAAAATAAAATAAAATAAAATAAAATAAAATAAAATAAAATAAAATAAAATAAAATATTTTTCTAGACTGTATTCCCCTATAAGGTAAAACTACCATTTGGGAGTACCTGTCACCTCTGCTCAGCTGAGGCACATAGAGGAATAACAGATCCCACAGGCCAATTGCAGGGCATGTGTTGAACTAAATGGAAGAAGAAAATGAAGAGGAAAAATCAGTCTGAATTTAACTAACATTTAGATTTAAAACTGCAATTTAGTCATTAGAATCAGGTTTAACTGAAGGTGCATAAGTCTTATAATGAGATAAAAGTATGGTCTAGTGTTAGATCAGAAACAAAAGGCATAAAATAGAATAAAATTATTTTAATGCAGCCAGTGATTTTAATTTATAGCAGTGAAGATGTACAGAGACACTACTTCAGTTTGTCAGGAAAACAAATTGGAGTAACAATCACGTTTCCCGTAAGGAGAACCTAAAACATGCACTCACAGGAAAACTAAGAACAATATGTCCAGATTTTGAAGGATGAGTAAAAAGCAAAACAGCTGACAAAAGGATAATAGAGAAAACAGCACAATGAGAAAAAATAGTAAAGAAATGCATTATTAACTCTATTGCCAGAACGTTGCGCAATGGTCACTTGTACGAACAAACAGAACTGGGACTTGCTTTCCAAGAAACTTCCAGTGAGTCAGGGCTGTGACATGGCTGGAAAGGACGCTGGTCTCTTCCCTCTGAAGCAGGGGAAAAGTGGGAACTTGTTTCTGAGCAGCAGACATGTTCTGCTAGCTTTTCAAACCAGCCTCATGTTCTGGCCATTTTCTGTCCTCGCTGGGGAATTGAGCAAAACACTTTAAAGATGATGGAACTTGAGACTTCATCAAATTCAGCTTTCTAGAGAAACAAATAATGCATTTAATAGAGTCTGGAAGTATCTGTTTTTCTCAGCAACTCTGAGCATTAATTTCAGTCACATTTTGTTTTCCTGCATTTTCCTGGTCCCTGTTTCTTTCTGAACTGAGATAAGAGGGAAAAGAGGGACTCCACAGGGGAAGGAAAGGTTGTTCTTCTAAATAAAACCAGTGCAGATCAGTGTGTGCTATGCCCTGAGGTACAACCACTGTGGGAACTATTAGAAAACTGAAAGAAGATTAAGGTCTGCTAATAAAAGCTTGCAGCAGTTCAGTCTCCTACCAGTGGGAGAAGATAGAAGAGGTATCACTGCTGCTGCGGGTGCAAGCACATGTTCTCCCTCCTCCTGTCCCATATCCCCTCTTTACAAATGAACTGCTGGCAGGAAAACAAAGTTCCCCGGTGGACATCAACATTGCAGACAGTAATTATGGGATGTTCCTGGGCAACAATTTAAGGCAGAATGTCATAGTAGCCCTGCCAGTTGAAGGAGCTCCCTCAGTATTCCAGAGTATTCCAGCTCCCCCCATGTGCTCCTCTCCACCAGCACACAACCACCTTTATCCCTGGACCATGGCTGTCCCATGCAGGAGAGCTAAAGTTAAGGTTAGCTGTCCCCAAAATGCTGGTCGCAATGATGGAAGAACATTCCTGTGAAGGCTTGAAATCTGAAGGGGAGAATGAGTGTTGGGCTAGGGAAGAGGTGGTTAAAGGAAAATAAATGTGGATGTATCATACCTTATCGTGTTCTTCTGGCCTGGCTGGGGAGCAGGATGCTTTCTCATTTTGACGAATTTCCATTTGCATGAGGGCTGCTACTCACAGCAGCCTA
This sequence comes from Aythya marila, assembly GCF_965140915.1. NCBI lineage: Eukaryota > Metazoa > Chordata > Aves > Anseriformes > Anatidae > Aythya > Aythya marila. The sequence continues at coordinate 10,791,370 of NC_139043.1, forward strand.
GCAGAAAGCACTAAATAGAACAGGTCACTGAGGTTATGTCTATGTGTGTAAAATAACTGGTATATCTACAGCAGTAAATAGCACAGCCCATTGCTGGCTCTGAGGGACCAGTTCAGTTCTCTGCCACCTATCAGAGAGCTACTAGGATCTGCATCCAGTCCCCTTAGCAGGGAGTTGCTCTGGTCTGAATTACGCCCTACACAGTGTGTGGAAACAGTTGGGAGAAGCTGTAGTCATGCCAGGCCAATCTTTACAGCACAGTGTTTGGGAGAAATGCAGTGCTGGGGTCCTATCCCCTGGCCCTGCTTCATTAGCAATAGAGACATAGCTAACAAGGCTAGGGCGTTAAATTAGCAGCATAATTTTGGCCCAGCACTCTCCTAGGCAAGGTGTAGATGCAGGTCCAAGGACAGGAAAGACTGGTTCCAGTTAGCAGCATGGACCAGTATGGGCCAGTATGTGCCACCCGTTGTCAGGGTCTAATAATGTGCTAATGCAGGTAAAGCAAGTGCACAAGCTTGGACTTTCTGGGCCTGGAAAATGGATGGCTCAGAGATTACTGCAAGATAAGACTGACTATACAGGCTCCACAAACTTTCATAAAGACACATTTTTCACGGCTGCTCCTAGAGAAGCATTCATCCTGCATAAGTAGACATTTTAAACTTATTCTGAGGGCTGACATGGGATGAAGCAAAGCATTTACATTTTACACCTTCTACAAAACAGCAATTTAAATTCACAAAGGTACAAGTTTCTTCTCAAGCCACTGAATAGCAAGGTACTATGTTTAGAGAGAAAATAGGTCCAATTACAGCAAGAATAGTCTATGATGGTTTATTTTACAAGAAGGTCCAATGAATTTCTATGGCTAAGATCACACACATGTTAGTACTTTAATCCAGATCAGAATGGTGCTTTGTTACCACTTCCTGTGATTCTATTCACTTCACATGAAGATCTCTGAGAGCATAAAGACTTTCCTTTCAATGAAACCAGAAGATGACTCCAAGCACACTCTTGGGCTCCAAACCACAGGGGCAGTTCAGCCCAACTCAAAACCTAGTGAAATGTGTATGGTGTAAGTTTACGTTACTTATCTGCTCTCAGTATCTACACTACTTGCAGGTGTCAACATAACCTATAGAACTTTCTTTCCATACCTTATTAGTGTCTTTTTAACATTTTAAAAAATAGATTACACAGGTGAAACAGAATTTTAGTATGTTATTTTGACATTTTGGAAAGAAGAAAGCCATAACCACTGTACTATGACACTTAAGAAAATCCAGTCTTTTGATTCCTTTGGGTTCTGTATTATTTATGCCTTTTTTTCTTCTTCTTCTTTTTTCTTTTTAGCCTGAAACAGTAGATTTGGTGTTACATCCAACCACCAGCAAGTTGCCAAATAGTTAGCTTTACCATTCCAATTGACTGTAGTAGATTTAGCTTAGTCAGATACCCTGGCTGTTTATTATGTTTTTTGTGTTGAATGTTGCCATCTCTGTGAGGCATTTGTGGAGTACCCATGGTGCAATATCTAATTTCTGCAGATCCAAATGAGGTGTGATACAGCAGTTTGTGAGGCTGTATAAAAAACACAGAGCTTCGGGTACTTGCCATCCTAATTTCTTCATTATTTAAACATTTCCACTGAATAGTAGCCAAAAATGCTTAAAACCTACCTAATCAACAGTAGGAGAATAAATCATAATCCCTTATGTCATGCATGAGCATCTGAAATGACAAATCTTTATGTTTAGAGTTTTAGGGCATTTGGAAGTCTGGAGAGGGGAACAGAGTAGGCGCCCGATGTGTATCCCTTATTTCAGCGGCTGCAGTAGCTGGTAGCAGATTCTTTGTGTCAGCGCAAGAACCACAACTTAGAGTTTCATAAATTAGTTGTTAGCTGAAGGAAGAAAAATATTATTTTTTCAATATCAAGGAGTTCCAGCTGTAGAAATGAAGCCAGTCAGAGTGGTTAAATATTATTCTCTGGTGACTTTCTAAATACTGACGAATGCATCACTGAGCTTTACTTCTGTACAAACAGGATACTGGCTGAGCATGGTACAAGTGAATCCACCAGTTAAGCACTTAAATGCTTGCAGAATGCATCTATCTGTGAAGAGAAGCATTATGTACTATTCACAGGCTATAAAAAACAAGAACTGAATATGGAGTCTATTATAGTGCCTCACGGCACAGTGGAAGCATATACTTTTTTATAAGGGCACAGTAAAATTTGAGATAATGATTACATACTGTTATTAATGCTATATATATGTACAGTATTATTTTTCACTTTTTATTGCTAGGCAGTAAAAAAAAATAAAAAATAACAGTGAAGGGTCCTTCGCTCCCTTTGCATCTACTCCTTTGAGTATTTCCTCATTTTTACACATGCAGTATTCAGAGTCTGGAATCAAACTAGAGGAGACTGTCTGAGAAGTTGGAATAGTCAAAAACCAAAGTCAGATATAACCAAAAATTTGTATCTGGAAGGGCAGATGAAAGGGCAAGAAGTGCAGACACATGAAACAAAGCAGAACGGCAAGGCTGGAAATGAACTGAGGATGAGCAAAGTGCACAATAATCGAGGTGTTGAAACAAAAGACCATACAGCATCTACAAGAAAGACATCCTGTACACAGGACGTTGAAAGAAGTCAAACAAGCATACTAAGACAGACTTGGGGTCTACTTTCCAACTAATCTGTATGCATATTTCCTAGTAACAAATGACTCTGAAGAAAGAATATACCCTGGGCTACATTTTTTCCAAACAAAGGAGACAGCTGAATGGAAAACTGGAGCACAGAGTGAATCAGGAATGGCAAGGAAAAGAAAAAGGAAAACAGAACTGGAGTAGGCAATATGATAAATGTGGTGCAAAGGGAGCCTGATTAGAAAAGTCCAACTGATGCCAGATGACTTACTGAACTAACATGAATGTAAATAAAAATCAAAGTCATTCTTCAAAATATTGATGTACATATCTGTTGCATTTATGTTCCCTAGGTGGCGTGCTATAAATAGCCCAGAAAAGGTAGTTGGAGGTCAGAGACCTGCTGGAACCTTCCAAGGGCAGGGACGAGGCTGGGAAAAAGCCAGGCTCTGCAAACTAAGGAGTTGAACTGGAGTAAACACAGGAGCACATCGGGAACGTGCTGCTCACAGGAGGGACAGCGACAGCTGCCCAGCACCACTGTGGTTGCTGTATCCCCTGAAACTTTCTCACCAGCAGCACAACAGGTACAGCTATGTACTCTACAGCTATATTTCAGGCTTGAATTTTTGGTGGTATTTTCCTGGACAGATGTTTTATCCATAATTCCAGTTTGGAATATTGTCTAAGTAGAGTAGACAAGATTTTGATGGTTGTTTTCCTATGTCCTGAATCCATTCACGAGATCTTATGTTGAGATCATTTCACAGTTGCTTTAGGAGTTCTGTAGATTGTTACACAAATATTTACTTTTCAGAAGGAGAAACAAAGTGCATTAGACCCAAGTCTCAAAAGCTTTTTTTCTTCCTGCGGGGGTTTGACAGGCTGAAACAAATAAGAAACATGAAGACAACACTGTGCATGGTGCTGAGTGTCATTAAAAGGTTGGAGCATCACCTAGGAGCTGCCGTGCTGCAACATCCCAACAGCAAGCAGAGCACAAGGAAATGATGCAACTCGGAAATGCCATATGGAGGTCCTCTCTGGCACCAGTAACTAAGAGCTATTTACAGCGGTCATTTGGAAGCAGTCTTTAGCACAGAACAGTTCAGCCCAAGGGAGACTCAGATGCACGTGTTCCTCTGTAGGGAGATGCATTCTGATCCACGGTGACGTGCCTTTGCTGTTCCACCTCCTCGCAGGAGAGCAGGGCATGAAAATGTTCAAAATTACTGTGTAGCTTAGGAGCCAAAGTTTCACCTTCAAGGCAACTTAAGATGTGAAAACAAGGTCCAATTTCTATCATCTCAACAGTCTGAAAATTGTTGAGGAGTGCTCCAAACTGGGGTTGGACCAGATGACCTCCAGAGGTGCCTTTCAACCTCAACCACCCCATGAATTTTGGGAGTGAGAAGCTGGGCACCTTCACATCACTGAAGACAAACAAATGTGAGCTCTGGAAAAGCAGGTCCCATTAAAGCAGCTTGAATTTGCTCAGGCTCTAAAAAATCTCCCATCACTGACTGCTTTTGAAAACTTGTGGCCAAGCTGCTGTTTTCTGGCTGCAATCATACCTCGCATAAATCTGGATCACAAAATGATATCCTCACCACACAGAAAGAGGTCAGTCTGAAATGACTCCAAGGGCTACATTTAGGCATTTCTTTTCATTTAAATCATAGGCAAACAGTGTGATCTCAGGTTGCTATGAATAAGGGCAACTCAGAGCATACAGTAATGGATGTACGGGAGGAATGTCAGCTGTTTTTCTTTCTTAGGTAGATGTGCTTTTGTATTTAAAAATAGATAAGACAATTAAGTAGCTATTATTGGCTATTAAAGGCAATGTAAAAGTCATTCTCTCTTGCTATATCAATACTTTTCCATGGCAGCCAGATTTGATTCTGCCCTGTGAGTAACAGTGCCAGGTACCTGCCGGTGTATTACTGAGCTGGAGGAAGTGAGAAGTCCCAGTAAGACTTCAGGGAGGTTCATAGTGGTTGCTTTTAGAGGACTAACTCTCAATTTTAAATGTCAACAAACTTTACATGGAATGATCAAAAGAAGACATCCCCCCCCCCTTGTTTTTTTTTTAATTCTCTCTTTGTTGATTAAACTCACCTTGCAAAGTTATAATGTTCTGCTCTGTGTCTCCTCTAAATAACTTCCCTGCAGAGGCATAAGAAGGTCACTTAAGGCATCCAAAGACTATAGCAACAGAATAAGTAGCATCTTCCAGGCCAGGATGACCGCCTCACTAAGAAACTACTGGCAACAAAGGTGACTATCTACCACTGGTCTCCGCAGTTATCTTTTCAAGAACCAGCAACACCAGACACTCATTTATATAACTTCACTGACCTGGATACTGAGGTTTCCAGCTTAGCACATGTATTCTCTTTACATGAAAATACTGGTATATTATATCTTAAAAACAGCAGTAAAATATTACCCTACTTTTTATTAAGATTGCAGACATGTCATCTTCTAAATTTCCACTCCTGACACCCACCTTTCAGAGCGTGGTGGAACAGCAGAAAGAGCAGAGCATGGCACTGACTTCACGTCTGCCAAATGCTTGCTGAGATTGCACGAATTCCCACGGATTTCCCACAGAAAACCCTGCGAAGAGCTCCCTGCCAGAACTGCTTGGGCTGGAAAGCCACAGTGTTGTTTTGATTCCCAGCTAGAACAGAAGCACAAGAGACTGAATTCACAGTGCTGAATTCAGCACAGAGAGAAGGATCATTACTCTGTCGGCCGTGAGAGGTAAATAATTTTTGCTTTTCAGAATATCCTCACTGATTCTGTCAAAATTCATCATGTGCAAGTGTTTGTTCAAGCAAAAGGTAATACAAAGTAACACTAAAAAATCCCACAAATTTATAGCCTAACAGTGAATATCTGAATTTCAGTCAGTTGTTGTTCTCATGACACCTTTGCAAAAAAATACCAGCTTTACCAGTATCAAGCTGTCATGCACAATGCGGTAACACGCAGACTGCAGTTCAAATAACTAATTTTTTTGAAAATGAGAGGTCCAACTTCTGGTATCCCTTACGAACTGTGAATTTGGAACAACTCCACTAGCCTCACAAAGCAGGTTACCTAATTCTTAATTGCAACCAAGAATGCAATTAATCTGCTCTCCAGGAGGGTGACTACATGTGGGAGTCTCCCCTCTGCCTTTGCAGGGGTGGGGAAGGGAGAGAAGCAGCAGCGACAAGACAGAGCCTTGCCACATCACCACCTGGGACATCTGCCCTGTGAAGGGCTCCTCCAGCTGCCAGAAGAGCAGAAGAACCTTCATTGTCACCCCCAACAAGATCCCACGAGGAATTTAAATAGCAGGGAACCATTGCCTTATGTGAACCCAGGCACATGTGGTTCGAGAACTGTATTTTGTCCAGGTCTTAAGCCCTTTTTTCCCCACTTTAGATTTATTTCCAGGTTGACTACTGGGAAACCTGTATTTGATTATATTTTGAAGATGCAAGTTGGTATGATAACACACTGTTGGATGCTTTCAATGGTCCAGTCCAATGGAAGCTAGAAGTCTATACACCTAGAGAAACACTTCACTCTCCTAAATTGAACACAAATCCAGAAGCATAGACAATAAAATAAATACATACATAAATAAATATCCTGTTCTTTTGGCTTTCCTATCTCTGCAGGATACCCCTAGCAAGAGTATGACTGTGAGTTTTTCAAGATCATTGTGGATTCTGTTTCACAGCACATTTAGATTAAACATCAATTTCAAACTAAAAAAGGCTCCTCTGAACCAAATTTGGATTTATTAAAGAAAAAAAAAATAAAATTAAAAGTTGCCATTAACTGAAAGGTGGAAAAGCTATAAAATCATATTAGATTGGGAGACTGTAACAGTTTTAGTAATAGAAGAAAATAAATGCATAGGGACAGTGAAAAGCAGCTAAATCTGATAAATAATTCATCGGAAAGATAAAAGACACAACTTAATCTGAATATCTGTTTAGATATTAAAGTTGTCAAAAAAAAACAATGCCTGCTTTAACAGATAAATTGTGTGCAGACATCACTGTGGTAATGTATATAGAACCAAATAGTCTCCTAGATATCAGGACTGAGCCTGCTTTTCGTCTTCTCTTTTCCATTTTTGTCTTATTGGCTTGTGCCCCAGATTATCTTACCCTGTTACTGACAGGCTCTGACAGGGCATCTTTACAGAAGCTGTCAAACTTAACATTTTGATCAGTGATACTGAATGCTTTCTTTTATCTTGTGCCCTCAGAAGGGAAGCAACTACCACATCCCATGGCAGCAGCAAAGCAGCAGCTGTCCAGATTAAGTGTGATTGCTGCCATCAAATTTCAGAAAACCACTTCTATCCAGATTATTTCTTTCATAATTTTCCTCGATGTGCACAGTATATTCATATGACCCACGAATGAATTCAGACTGTCACTTTCAATTATGAATATTGCTGTACTGATGACAGTCAGAAGTATGGTTATTTTTTAAACAAAGAAGCAAAGAACCAAGCAATGTGTTTTGACTCACAACATATTTTCTTTTAGGAAGAAATTAATTAATTAATTATAATTAATTTTAGAGACAAATTGATCTTTCCTAACCAGTCTTGCTGTATGTCTTCAAGCACAAAAGTTAAGGCAGACTTACAACCCAAATCCTCTTGCCTGCTTGGTCATTGCCTGACTTAAGCATCCCTAGCTCCCCTAACCACTGACTCAGGCTCCTGAGCTGGGGCCTGCCCCAGCTCATGTAACTGATTAACTCTGAAGTTAATACAATTCTTTAAAAATGTTTCCAGTACCTTTTTAATTACATTTTGATATGATTGTGCTTACCAAACAAAATAGGTTTCCATATGCTTCCTCCATGAACTTAAATATTCTTCCAACACCCCGGTTTCCCTTATCCTGTGTTTTTTAAGAAACTCATTAAGACTACACATTACAATCATATTTCATTTAAAGACTACACATAACAATCATGTTTCATTAACAGCTCTTAGATTACAAACACAAACATTTTTGTCACTAAGATTGTTAAAACCTCAGGTGGTGCTAGAACTTGGCACAGACTTTGGCACAGAACAGTTCTTGCTGCATCAAATTAAAACAATTCAATCTCATTGACTGAATTCCAGAAAAAAAGGATCCATCTGCAGAAAGGAGAGGCTGTGTTGAGTTTGCCAGTGTTGCCACAGGTAGCTACTATTTGCTGGTTGAAAGGCCAAATGTCATGCAACTAAATGATGTGGGTTTCCCCCCTCAGGTGATTAGATTTGCCCTGGGAATCAGATTCTTTAAAAATAAAAATCCAGCTGGATAATCCTTTTCAGCTAGTGTTAAACAACCAGATTACAAAATTACTCTTGTTCCTAATTCCACCAAGGCAAATCTACTTAGCCATGGATGAGGTGGTGGTGGGCAGGCAGCTGGAACCACAAAATTAAGCTTTAATGAAGCCAGAGTGTAAGTAATCACTTCATTCTCTAATGACAAATTAAAGTTTGAAAATTAGTATTTATTATGGATTTTTTTTTTTTTTTTTTTTTAATGAAGTGACAGTGTTTATACTGGTATTGTAGTCAGGAGCTCTGGTTAGTTTGCGAGGGATTAATCTAGACGAGGGTTGCATGGCAATTGATTTTAGTCATTTCTGGATTTTTTTTGTTTATTTTTTTTTCCTGTTTCAATTGCTTGCATGAAAGACTAAATCAAAGCCACAACAGTAGTAATACTATACCACAACACAGAATTGGCAGAGAGAGCAGATTGTGAGCTTCTAACAAGGGTGACCATTTATTCACAGACATAATTATGCAGGTGCTGGTAGAGCCACTTGCACGAGGTTTCACTCATTTATCTCACTAGAATTTCTGGGGCTGGGGCACAGAAAGAAGGAATGGCAGCACTGGGTGAGACATAATTTTGTGAGTCCCATTGTAATGTAGCAGACTTATCGTGGCAGGTGGAGGTCAGATGTCTGATGCAGAGAAACTTAGAAACATGAACAAAAAAGCCCTTTTTAGAAAACCTTTGCCATTAGCCCCAGTGTGAGAAAGCACATGGATCTTCCAAAACAAGTCAGAATCATTCAGTTTGGAAAAGACCTCTAAGATCATCTAGCCCAAACTTTAACCTAGTACTAAAGTCCACCACTAAATCATGCTACTGACTTCTACATCCACATATTTCTTGAAGACTTACAGGGATGGTGACTCAACCACTTCACTGGGCAGCCTATTCCAATGCTGCACAACACTTGCAGTAAAGAAATTTGACTCAACTCTCTCCATCTCTAGGTGGGGTCAGGGATTCAGAAAGAAATCCCCATATTAAGTTGTACACAAGTTCCCAGTATTAAAGCATGCAAATTTGCTCCTGAAAGTAGCATCAGATGAGCATATGAACATGGGAGAGCACTGGGTACAGAAAAAGGGAGAAAAAGAGAAATAAATGCCTCTGTTGTCTCAGGCAAAGCTGGCTCAAACAGTGTTTCATCTGTGCTTCTTCTGAACAGTGGAGCTTGGAAAAAAAGGGAAAAGTGAACTGCTTGGTGGATTGCTTTGAAAACTGTGGGCTACATCAAGGTTCTGAGTGGAGATATTTGAGGGTACTCCCTGCAAACCTAGTCCCCTGCTCTATATGTCACTGGAGCCTGCCAGAAGGGCTGGCTTTCTCCCTGTGGAAAGCAGAGGACAGGGATTGTTAACAACACAGGTCTGGGGCAGCACACTGCACCCCAACGTGACCTCCAGGCTGGAGGCTCAGACCGGGATATGAGCACATACATATCGAGTTATTCTCACTTTCAAACAGCACTGCAGAAAACAGAGCTTAGCCTCAGGTTGCTGATATTTGCACTATATTTTCCCCCCTTCCTGTGTGTAATTAAGCACCTGTGGGGATGCAGCCATTATTACTTACCCTGCAGTGCAGGTACCACAGCATTGAAACTACACAGATGAGTTCTTGCTGTTTCTGTTACAGCTGTCTTGCTCTAGACCAACAGCACACCCCACAAAGCAACAGAAGATAGCTACCTGATGCAACCTGTGTCTTACATTTAATAACGATCTAATTAAAACATTAATTACATTTTTTTTTTTACTTAGTTTAAATATGCAGCTGCAATCAGAAATCAGCCACTGTGAAAGTATCAATTCTCTGCAGTTTTCACTGAAGAGGCCATCCACTTATGCACCCACGTCAAATCAAGGAGCTTCAACTTCATCATAACAATGCTCAGTATTTCCTGGTTTTCTTCCAAGTGTTGTGCAACCACTCACTAATTAATCCTCATGACGATGAGAAACAGAAACATTAGATTTACTTGGTGTTGTACAATGAATGAGATGGTAAGCTGGCAGTAGGATTTCTGGGGAAGTGGTTCGTAGCCTTTTCCTCAATTAAGTTTCTTTTAATTTTCCTCATATAATTCATTTGTTAATTTTGCTCCCATTTCTTTTTCTTTTATTTTTTTTCCCCCAGTAATTACTATCAGCTGGTTTAGTGCCTACAATGTTGTTGACATTTTCCAGACATACAACCAAGAAAAGTAATTTTTACAAGGCTGCCTATAAAAATACATCACATGTCTGAGATCGTTTTGAATTAGAGAGGCTGGGAGATTTTAAAGATTGGTATGCATAATGTATTCAGCATAACTATGTAGATTGTTAACAACAAAGTTAATTTTTTACTCTTGCTTGAAGTGACTGGAACTTGTTGCTTCTTCCAGTTACTTAATACAAGATGACAAAAGTTAGTGAAATTGGAGTTTCCCTTACCATGGAAGCTCTTAAAATTACATACTTTTCCACATTTCATAGTTTGATCCTAGACTCACTTAATCACAGCTTTCTATCTGTACCATACTAAAGACTGAAGAAACCGCTGCCAACTTACTGATGTAAGTAGTTTCTTCAATATTTAGCATTGTAGAAATGAGAGGTAAATATGAGTCAATTATTTTTATATATCTGCCTTTCTCAGGTTTCTAGTAGGGCCAATCAAAATTTAAAACCAAATCAATTTTCCTCATACTTACCAGAAATATATATTTCTAAATGCATACTATACATATATATACACATTCACTATGTACATATATTTTATGCTACATATTTAAATACTTCCAGATGTTTATATATTTTAGTAGATAAATATAGAAAATACTTTACAGAAATATCAAAACTTGCCACTTCTCATAAGTCAGGCTGTCAAGTTGTGTCTGCAGATGTCTGTTCTCTTCTGCCATCATGCGGCTATTATTGAAGTGCATAGTTACAGCAGCCATAAAAGAGGTAACCCGCACCTTTTGGGTATCCTGGGCAAACAGCTGTAGCTGCCTTTTCATTTCAGAACTATCTGGCAATATGCACGAAATCTATAATGCTTTTCCATACCTTCAGCTCTTTTATTATCTATTATATTATATTCAATGCATTTCTAAAAATATAAATAAAATTAAATTAAAAAAAAGCCAACAACTTTTCTGCAGAAGTGTCTTATTGGAATACAATGCCGTTTGGGATAACTGAAATTCAGGGTGTTTCTTCTAAAGCAGCCCGGGACCTGAATCCCTCCAGGGCCTTGCACATTCCATCCATGTCTCCAGAGCTCCATTTCACCAGACCCTAAGGGCTGTTATACAAATATGCTCTGAACATGCTCCACTCAGTTTAGAATATTTAATCCTATCTCCTTGTGATTATGCTACTGACAAAATATATCAAATAGAAGATGTATACAACACAGCTACTTCAAATACAAGATCTTTTGTCTTTACAACTAACTAGCTGAACAGGGAATTTTCTATTGAGCTCCTGTCTCAAGGATGTTCTGCACCTTCGCACTCCTCTAGTAATCCTAAAAAGGATGATAACTTATTAAAATTTTTATCCATTAAATATTGTTTAAAAGTCACCATCTCTCACGAATTCCTGTACAGTGGCATTCAAATCACTACAGTTTTCCAGTTTTCCACATAACCAGCAGAAAAAAAAAAAAAAAAAAAAAAAAAAAAAAAAACTGATTAACCTTGGATAATGCTGAAGGATTGATAATGTAGTATATAGGCACTTGTAAATCCTGCATTTGAAGAGTCAGCGTGTGGGGATTTCACCCTCACATAAACAGTAGTATTCTGGTTAAGTGCACATTTTGTCTTTCTATTGAAAATAACAAAAGAGGAAAAAGTAAACTTATGTCTTTTCATTAAACAAGGGATAAAATAATGCCTTAGAAATAGGCTACAGAAGTGTTTTTTTCCTTTTTTCCTGAATGTATCCTAAGTTTGTAAATAGTTAATATTTTCTTTAACACCAGTTAATCTATAAATATCTTTTTGACCTCTGGATAACAGCAGACTTAATACATCTGAATGTCAAACACCGCAAGTTTTACTTTGATTCTCCCACTTTAAGATAAGCCATCATGTGTGCCAGACAGCTGTTTTCTCTCATAACTTCCCACATAACTAAATCTTCTGCATAGTTACAAAGCAAAAAATGACACCAGAATCAGAGATATATGTGCATTACTCAGGACTAAATGGCTTCTGCTTACTTGCTTCAGCCAAGTGTAAACCATGAAAAAGTATACTAGGCTAGCTTCTAGAAGCGAATTTCTCATCAGTGTTTCACTCCAGTAGTAAACACTCCATATTCAGATTTTTCCTCCTTTGCTGAGTGTCCGAAGTAAGCAGCAGAAAATATGCAACTTTTATTCAAGGTGGTAAATACAATTTGCACTCAAAGCTCCCTCTGTTACACAGACTGCTTTCCACAACCTGGATTGTCCAATATAATCATCACATAGTTTAATGCTAAATAATTGGCCACAAAATTCTCATGGTATGTAGCAGAGCCCTCTAGATCTAGTCTTACATATCTGCAAGCACTTCACAAACATTGACACATGAACATTATCAGCGTTAACACTTTAAAACCCCTTAAAATAACACAGGTAAATGATTGCCATCTTACAAATACTATGGACAAGGAGACACTCTGGAGCTTGTGTGATTCCAATTTATGTCTTGCAGTGCCTAAAAATTAGGTGGCTGGAGTCAGAGGATGATTTAAGAGAGCCAGAGGCTGGTCTGCACAGTCAATGGAAAGAGTGGAGCCCTTCCAAAGGTCGATGTTCAGTGACTGAGAAGAATTAAGTCCATTGGAGGGTGTTCCACAAACAGTGCTTAGAGCTAGACAATAGGAAATCATTGAAAGAAATCAGAAGGAAAGAGGTATAGAGAGTGCAAAGATTGTGTTGAATGAAGAAGCACAACTTGGAAATAATTTGGCTTCTGGGAGGTCTAGGAATGTGTAACAGAAGTAGGAATTGCTTTTAACAATGCTAAAATAGTTCATTAGAATGAGATCATGTCCCGTAATACCTTAATTTGAGTGATCAGGGAGTTTAAGGAAGATTTTGTTAGAGCACACAATTTTGAAAAGATATCAAACCCCCAAAAGTTTGTAAGTTCTTCAAGACCTACATGATGTTAGAAATCCATCAAAATGCACATAGAAATGTAAAGCAAAACTATTCATGTGTACCATGCAATATATACAAATATTGTTAATTATTCATTATTAACAATTCATTAAATGATTTGGATTAAAAACAGGTTTGACTTGTTGGTTTTTATTATTTTTTTTCCCTTAGAGCTTTCACCAAACTGGTAGGTTTTACATCTGTCCCTTGTCTTGTTCTGCCAAATAGGTGGAATGCTTTAAAGGATGGTAACTGCTGCCAAGGTTTGCTTTGCAAAAATGCTTTGCCTGTTTTAGAAATAAATAATACTCAGTCTACTGCACGTTCTCTAAGTAAGGTTGTAACTTCCTTTCATCTCAGTTTGGTGAGACAAACCAAGAAATATTAATAAGGGTTAATTAATCCCTATATAATCTCAGCAGAATGTAAAAATCAATAGGAAGCCAGAAGCAGCCTCACCAGAGAGCAAACACTTTGGCGCTAGTCACTGCCAGCGTCTTAGCTCATGCATTTTACATGCAATCAGCACTATATAAAAAATACGGTGACTAGGAAACACAAAAATAACTACTGCAAAAAGAACTGTAAGGCCAAACATTCCCTCAAAAAGAGGCTAGAGTTGGTTTACTCATTTTTTTTCCTTTTATTGTGCATTTCTGGTGTTTGAGATTATACCATGGGTCAAATTTAAGGGGAAAGTTGTGTTGTGAAGTTTCTCCCATGGCCTGGTGATTTGGGCAGGCTATGGGCAATCCCCACCACACGGCATCCCAGCTTTCTTGGTTAGTCTGTGGAACCAACAAGGTCATTATGAAAAGGCAGATGGTGGTGTATCCTCTGCCCCTTTTCTGGAGAGAATACAGAGGCAGCATCCATGTGTTGTGCTGGGTTCAGGCACGCTGCTGTGTATTGGGATGCTAGAAGAAAACTTTAAAGACCTGGTCTTTGATGGAGAAATGTAGGCACCTGCTGGTGTGGATCACAGAAGAATCAAGGCATCTGTTTACCTAGAGGACTATTTCTGCAATTACTGAAATGTCAGGCCAAAATTTTAGCATGCAGGACATTTGAGGATCTCTGAAGCACAGTTTACCAGAGCCTTTTGCAGATTTTGAACAAGAACTACTGCGGGCAGCCTTTTGTTCCCACTTTGAGTGATTTGTTCTTGTCCGTAGGAGTTGACGTTGAGTTTGGCTCTCTCCTGAATTTCATTATGATCCTTTGCTTACTAGGCTAGGTACCCTCTTCATTTTTCTTAGTCAAGTTTAGTTTTCCATGATGTCAACAGATTGTGAGGAAGCTGTTCTGCTGATCTGCTCCTTCCAGGACTGAATAAATAAGTGGAACTTGGTAATGTTACATTATTATTATTTCTCTAGCTCCCAGAGCTATGGGACCTTCTGACAGCTCATGCAGAGCACAGGGCTGTTAGTAGTTATCTTTCAATATAATACACTAATGAGAAAATTTCTCATCAGATCTCAACAAGTGTTTTGGTTCCTTACAATGTAATGTTGACATATTTGTAGGCTGCTGTTCTGATCCTGGACATCCAAGCATATTAGGCTTGTACATTGTATTCATGAATTTGGTTGGTAAAGAAATTAATTAACAATTAACTTATGCAGTTCTAGCTGTTGATTTGGTATTTTCAGTTCCACTGATAATAAATTTACAACCAAAAGTCAGGAAAAATATTGATTAATTTAAGAGTTAAGGTCATCTCCCTTATCTGAAAATCACCAAGGATCTCAAAATCCAGTGAAGGCTCAGAAACGTAAACAGGCCAAGTTCAACTACAGATTCTTAACCTTAATCTTCAGTTTCTTAAACATCTGGAAAAGCAATGACCTCAGTCATTTCACTAACTATACAGATTAAAAAAGGATTCAGTCTGACTTTAGACTGGCAACTATGAATGTTTTGGCTTTCATTCATAAACTTGTCAGAGTTCTCATGTCTTTTCACCATGCGTGGTAACCCCTGTAAGGACTGAGCATGAAGTTCTTACCTTAAGTGTATTTATTACATACATACAACCCTTCACAAAAACAAAGAGGACATAGCATGTGGTCAGTCATGTACATGGCAACTAAAACCAGGATCTACTCTGACAGTAATGAATTCTGACTGTGAAGCAGTAGTTATTTCTGTCCTAAATGACAAACTGCCATGTCCTATTATCAGGAATCTTTAAGGCCTGACACACTCTATTTCGTCTAATGATAACAGTTTAAAACAAGTTAGCATATGCCAGTAGGAATGGATATGGAGCTATATTTCCCCAGGTAGCCAAGAACTAAATACCAGTGATTTTTCTAACCATGGCTGTTCATTTTATTTCAAGGTGTTCTTAAATTCCAACCAAGTACTTGAATTAGCATCCCAGCAACACCTTATTTTTCCCCAAAGATAGAAAAAGGCTTAAGTTATCACAAGGAATTACACCTAGCAGAGCAAACATTTTACCAGAAATGTGACAACCACAATTTATTTTCAAAAAAAGAGAAAGTGAAAGCTGACACCTTGTTGCTTCTATGTTAGGAAAGGATGGTTGTAAAGCAGTTCAAACTAGGAATGTCCTTGCAGAAAAACCTCACAAGACAAGACAGTTACCCTTTCCTAGGGGTAACTCCATTTAGTAGTTAGCTCTGAATCAGCCTTTTGCCTCTTGTAATTTGCATTTTCCGTGCTGTGAGGGGATGACAGCATTTTTGCTTTGGTTTTCTTCAGTGCTTGAGCCATGATTAGGGCTCCCACAGCAGCTGTCACTACCACCACTGCATACCCAGACATTCAAAGTCCCCTTTCCAGGGTTTTCTCTGTCAGACTAGCATTTCCAAACACAAGCAAGAATTTGGCTCTGAGAGCTTACTTCAACACTGTTATCATAAACCGTAGGAGTACAGCATGCCCTGGAAAGATTATGTGCCCTGGTTTGTCTTCAAAGACTCACACATTTAATGGAATTTTATCTTCCCAAACATTTTGAAATTTTTAAAAGGAACAGTACTTCTTTTGGGTTCCTGGAAATAGTTCATTTATTTGTACTTGAAATGAAGGATTAATGTTATAGTAACTAACTGTCAAAAAAGTCTGTTTGCTAGAAAGGCTGCATTCTTGAAAGGCAACTGAGGAGTTGCTTGAATTAACAACACTGTGGATATTAATTTCTTCTATACCAAACTAACAGAGACCAAGGACCCAGAAGTATGGTTCAATGACAGGACTAAAGCTTTATAAAGCTTCACATCTTTCTTTTTAAAATTGCATAAGTATTCCTTTGGGCAAGGGAAGAACACGAACCCATTGGACAGAGGTAGACCTTACAACTGCCAAAAGTAAAGTTTTTTAGCACAGATACCACAAATGAGCAAAGCAATTATCAGGTATTAGAGGGACCGCCTTCAGGCAGATGACAAACATTGAATGGACATGTATGAGAAGGTATTAAATGCTGTTGAAGGGTTCAAACTGCAGGCGGAAATAAAATACATCCAGTTCAGTTCTTTATGATAGGGCCTGCCTTCTGGTACGCACCCACAATGAGGTTGCAAAAAAATTGTCTGCAGAAGTGAAGAAACAAACACTGTTGTACACTATAGAAAAAGATAATCAACACTATGCACAATGGGTATCTACCTCAGTAACAATCAGTTGACTTCATCAAAATTTATTTCATCATTTAATAGTCTCAATACAACTGAGCAGAGAGCCTAAATGCAACAATGCAGCATGGCAAACCACCAAAACCATAGGAACTACTCTGGGAACCTCTAGACCTTATCTTGTGTGTTTATCTGTATCAGAAAGAGCAAAAAGAGCGTTCACAAAAACATAGGTCCTGCAAATGCGATGAAACAGACGGGCCAGGAATACTGGATGGCCAAAACACAAATCTCTGTGGTAGGATACAAGTCTTCAAAACAAAAAGGTTTGTTTTCCTTCATACGTAATGAAAGGGGTAAATTCTGTCTATCCAGGCCACAACTTCAAAAAAATCTAGAAACATTTTTGAAAAGGCATCTACTACTTCAGCTTTGCCTTTAGCAAGCTCTATACATGACCAAGGTTAATCAAAAGGTTTCCTTACAGGGAAGTATCTTTCCATGCTCCTCTGTCCTCTTGTGTTATCGAGATATTGAGTAATTCCTTTCAAAAAAACACTTTATCTTCGATTTGGCATTTTAAGAAAAAAGTATTTTGCTTCATTTTCTAGATACCAGTGCTTTTTTGTCTCTGTATACAGTATTTCTATTTCTATCTATAGATACTCTGGCTTAGAACAAATTTGGCAGCAATTCTATGGAGACAGTGTTAAGGTATTAGAGCGCTGAAGTATAATATACATCCTTCGCATATGTCACAACATACGAATTTGTAGCTCTCAGGCTCTGCTTGTTTTAGTTTATTTTCAGTGCCTGGATTTGTATACATTTTGCTGGAGGACATAATAATATAGCGCTCTGAATCTGCAAATAGCTTTACTAGATTTTTTTATTAGGCTTTACATTTAAACTAAGATTCTCTATTGCATAACTCGTATTGTTTGCCATCTGCATGTTAATTGAATAATTCAGTGCCCTAAAACTGCGATACATGTGTGCTAACACAAAAAGGAACACAGCTGCTAAATGCACTATTTATCTGAAAAATTAGCCGAAGTCATAACATTTACACCCGGATCTGCATTCCCCTGTTTTTCGGGTGATGCAGGGCTCTTTTCTCAGTGCAGGGCTCCCTGTCAGCCTGCATCAGGCTCTCTGCTCCCTCCCTGGAGCAGCCAGGCAGTGCCGCACTCTTCCACTTGTAAACTTGCTTGCCGATGTGATGGGAAACAGTGAATGCTTTGGCTACAAATTTAGACTCCTCATCCCAAGAGGTCCCACCAGATCCCAGGCTCAGGGACAAATCCAGGCTCTTTTTTCATGTCCCCTGTGTTCCAGAAGGGTAATTCAAGACATATGCGTTCGCCCGCTGAAAGCCATGAGAACAGCTGCTCCCTCCCCATGCAACGTGAGTGCTCCTTCCCCTCACATGGCTTAGCGGCTGTAGGACTCGCTGAGGACCAGGAGGGAATAAATGAAGGATCAGAGCATGTATGTTATTATTTGCTATGTGTTGCTCTCACCAATCTGTTTATAAGGCTTTGGTCTTCCCAGATTGTGTGTAAATTCAGCTATAGGTATGATGATTGCTACAAAACATATAATAGATTGTTTATAGCCTAACAGACTATAAAAGTCTGAGTCCAAAGGTGTAGGTACATTTCAGAGAGTTCTCCTGGTCTCTTTGAACGCTCCAGCAGCAATCTTCCAGAAGATTCCAGCAAGCAACAGACTGGAAAACACCCTTAAAAGTGCTATTACCAGCAGATATGTTTATATCTAGTTAATACCATACTTTTGTTTTTAAACCTTTTTTCTTTGTTATTTCTCATTTTAGAATTGTAACTAAACTTAAAATAATAATAATAATAATAAAAAATTTTCATCTACTGTTGTTTCCAGGAAGACCTGCAGTGCACCAAAGTTTGCAGAAACAGCAAAAGGCAATGTGCTTTGAGACAGCACATATATGAGATTTTTTGTAAAGGAATTGATGCATGGTGTGGAGGGAGGTGAGGGTGGAGATGCAGCCCCATCATTCTTCTGCCCAGCAGATCATTATTCTGCTAGGGAGACAGTTTGAAAAAGACAGCCATTATCTTCTGAAGAAGCAGTATGGATGGGAGAAGTCCAGAGTTATTAGAATCATTTATTTTCACTCATGAAACTTAATGATAATGAGGACTATCAGGGCAGGAATACCACAAAAATAGCTGTTTCAATGTCCTCTCTAAAACTGTGTTGTTTGCACTGCCCAGGAAAGCAAGAAAATAATTATGAAGAAACCAAAGGGGAAAAAAAAATCACTAAACTTCTTCCAACCAAACCCAAACCCAAAGATATGAGCAAATAAACTTATACTAATAAAGCCATGTTTTAACCAACATCAGTTCATTGTCAGACAGGACATTGTTTGTATCCTGGTTTCTGAAGCAGCTGGAATAAATCACCCAAGTAGCAACTGTTTGAAACACAAACAAACAATATCTTCTTACAAGTTGACCTGATGTATTATGACAAGAAATATTTTGGCTTCTGCACTCATGATCGCTTGGGTTTACAAACTGTCAGCTGCTTCCAAGGTGTAAGCTTATTACCTCCAGAATATTAAAGTTCCAGAAAAAGAACATGTCTAAGATGTTTGAGCAGAATATTTATAAAATGGATTGCTGGCAAAGTTGCTGTTGTTAGTTTTATGCCAAGGAGGTTTATGGGTGAAAACCTGTCTAGTTTCTGTATATATATTAAATGAGAAAGATTAGTTAAATGTCCTTTTTAGAGATGGATTATGTGAACTCTTAAACATTCTTAGTATTCATTTAGAAAAATAAGTCTGACATAAGCGTGCCATTAACATTGCATTTCTCCAGGCTGGCTATACAAACACACACCAAAAAAAAAAAAAAAAAAAAAAAAAAAGAGGGGAATAAATAAAAGATATATGATACACAAAATCACTGCAACAACAATGTTAAGAATTTTACCTTTTCAAACATTCACTAATTCATCAGTGTTCATACTTCACACTGGTGGAGTGTTTCTACCGAGTAACCTCAGATTTACGTAGAAGCAAATCAGAGCAAAACATCTTATAGAAAGCAGTGGATTTGTCTTGCCAGGCATCAGGACAGAACAAGGACTGTTTTTCAAAACTGTGTTTATGCTCCTAGGAGCTGAGCATTGGTGGAAATCTTTACCTCAACAGTGATTATCACCTGTTGCCACTTTTCCCCTCTAAAAGAAATCTGGTACTTGTCTACTATTGCTAGGCAAGCCTGAACATTCAGGACCAAAACCAGTAAATATATTCTGAAAGTACAAGGGGTGAGATCCAGGGTTTGACACAATGTCTGTGCAAGGAGGACACACACATACCGCTGTGAAGTCCTTTGCAGTGCAGCCGTGAGCTTACAGGGTTTTCATATACTCATGCATGAGGAATGCAATGCCCTGTGAATTCAATTGTGGGTCAGATTTGTCTTTTGAGATTAAAACTCTGACTAATCTGCTGGGAGCATATGATTTCAAAGAGTGTGTCTGACTATGATGAATGCCACTGCTGCGTGCTGAGCACTCCTGCTGCACAATTAGCAGCATGCATCTTGCAGACATTTTTCTTGTTTTAAACCCTCCCTGGGTTTACAGAAATCCACCACATAGTCACAATCTAAAAGTTTTTTCAACTTGGAAAGATTTTGCTGGTATGAAAAAAATTCTTTAAACAATCTTCTGGCCCCACAGGTGTTAACAGTATTTTCACTGATTTGAGCAAGGCCAGAATTTCAACCCTGTTAACTGAAGGGATATCTGCAAAAAGAAGAAGTATTCAAACTGTTAGCACTTGCACTGGTCAGGTCTCTGTGTGGTTAGTGCCTAACTCTACAGCCTTCATAAAAGCAAAGGTTTAACTTATAAGGACTTGGTTCCTATAAAGGTACTTTCTATTTTCACCAGTGAAAGTATACACAAGTGTAATTTATTCTGTTTTGGGAATTTTATTTGAATATGTAGTAAGTGAAACAAACAAATTTGAGCTTAGATTTTATTTCATGTGAACTAAATGATATTAAGTGTTGCTCTATTTTTCCAAACACCTTTGTGGAGTTTCTTCAGCAGAAAAATAGGCAGTTTTCAGCAGGAGGGAAGAAAAGATAAATAAATAAACAAACTGTTCTGAGAGCTACATGAAAACTTGAGGACCTTGGGTGTCCCAAAATGTACTGCCTGCCCTCTTCAGCATCTCTGCATCTCAGAAAAAAACTACAGGTGAGTGAAGGTGATTTTTTACTGTGTCAACACTTCATCTATGAGACAATGGCTCTGTCTTGATGGTTAGCAAGGGAAATACCTAAGCAGATCTGTACACAAAATTCAATCATAATAAACGTCATGCTTATTTGCAGCATGGTCTTCGTTCTTGTAAGGCTTTCACCAAGTGCTCTCCACAACCAAGATTTGTGTTGTAAATAGCCGGGGAATAAAAAGTCTTCTTAATCATATGAGATGCACCTGTTAGCCCTTCAAACAAGGAGCCTGACACTGAGGACCCCCATATACAGAGCATGTTTTGTTCTTAGAGTTGGTTTGACATCAGGGTTATAATAACATTTTTTTAATATGTGACGTGGCTATCAGTAAGCATTAAGCTGTAGAAATAACTTGTTTGTGTCATAGTAATTCTTGCTCTAAATTTGGGGTTAGTGGGATATTTTGTCTTGAGGCTCTAAAAATTCTAAATAAATAAATAAATAAATAAATTAGAGCACGCAGAAATAGCATAGGGGCCCCAAATGCTGTTGACTACTTTCCCAAACAACCCCCCTCCTTTACAACATCTTCCCAAAAGAGTGTGGAAATTAAGTTAATGTCAGCTACAAACTTCATAACATCACTACCAGGAAACTGGACTGCACATTTTCAGGGAAAAAAAGATTCAGCATATATTGCATTTTTCATCCTGCTTTTTATCCTTTTTCTCCATGGAAAATATTCTCATCTTGGCTGCAAACTTAACTAAAGTTTCAGCATGCTAGAGGAAAATAATGTGTTTTTCTTTTTCTGCTTTTTTTTCTTTCTATTTGAGATTCTTTTAATCCTTCTTGGAGAACTGATATAACCTTAGTTTCCTACGTTTTTTGCGCTTGACTCAAAGATCTGACTGTGATAAATGGCCACAATGAAGCTCCTTGGAAAATCTGATGGTATCACTCCTGCCTCTATTGCAGAGCTCCTAGATTGCAACAAGGATATAAATGCTTTATCCTGATGACCTCAGCTCCAAGAAGAGGGAAACAAAAAGAGAATTATGGGAGAAATGTATTGACCTTGTTGCTTCTGTGCCTAAGATTTGTTATACTATTTAAGTGCATTATTACTTTTACATGATTCTTCACTTGAAAAGGATTTTATGAAAAATTCAGTGCAGCTAATCATTGAAAAATAACTGCAAAAGAATAACTAGCTTGGTGACAACGATTTCCCACAGAAAGCAGAGGAACACAGAAAAAAGCTAAACAGTAAGGTCTGATTTATTTTTGTGATTAACTGCTGATCTCAGTGATACACTGGAAAAATTCAGAACATGCAGGACCAGCATTGACAGGATAACTAAATGCAATTAAATAATATTTGAGTGCTCACAATGAAGCGTTGCATACTGTTTACAGCTCATATTAGGATTTCAAACCTCAGAAAGAGAGAGGAGTGACTCAAACGCCAAGCTCTTTTGAAATTGTGATAGACACTCAGACTTAAAAAGATGCAGATTTTAAATCAGGTTCACCTCCCATCAATAGGTGTGGGCTTTGAGCCTGTCATTTTCAGGCATTTTTAACATCCTCTGACATGCATCTTAACAGAATGTAATGGATTTGGAAAACTTGTATGAAATACAGAACATTTATATATAGAGAGAGACATATTTGTATGTATAGAGAGCTAACAGGGTGCCACACAGAAATCTTTTGGAAGTGGTGGGTGTCCAGCTCCCTCAGAAATTGAGCTTCTACCTTGCTGCCCTCTTCCAATACCTTACAGGTAGTTGTAGAGAAGCTTCTCATCCTTCCTAAGATAAGAGCTCGTCCTAGATCTTCTCTGGGATGCACAGTAATAGGACAAGAGACGACAAGCACAAGTTGTTCCATGGGATATTTCATGTGGATTTAAGGAGAAAAAAAAAAAAATAATCCTGAGAAGAATTAAACACTGGTATAGGCAGCCCAGAGAAGTGGTGGAATCTCCTTTGCTGGAAATATTCCTTGGCTAGACAGTGCTCTGGTAAACCTAACCTATGGCCTGGCTTTTGTCTGGTGGATGGATAAGATGGTCTCTAGAGGTCCCTTCCTCTAATAAAATGAGAAATAAGATAAATAAATTATGTCCATAAAGTTCAGACAACGGATGTTCTGTGGAAGTCAAAGGAAGATATTCACCCCTCACTGGGGTGAGGGTCTAGAAATAGCAGTCACTAGGCAGTGTCTATCCCAGCTGAGCCCAGCTGAGCATGGTGGGGTATGTACACCCAGGAGCAAGGAGCCATGTAGCAAACTGTCCTATTCTCCAAAAGAAATGCCTGCTAGAAAATGTTTATCTGAGCTGATCCCTGTCTGGTCCTCACCACAAATGGTCCTTGTGCAAGGTCTGAGTAAGGAAAGTGCTATAGTGACAGGCAAAGCTCCTGCTAGAGAACATGCAGACAGCTTATGTGATAGATAATGGTTGTCCAGGGCTCAGAAACATTCCTGGGCAAACTAGGATTTACAGCCTAAAAGTACAAAAAGCATAGGAGTAAACAAGCACTTATTCCACTGCACATGGGCCAGCAACTAAACATTGTCCATACAAGGCACAATTAGCATAAAATGATAATTCTTTGCACTACAAAAGCACTTTTAAAACAAAATAAATATTAGCATATAGAGTAGATGTGATAAAGTTATTTAATAAATATGTAGAGTGTAAAATTCTCAGTTTAATTAGTCAAAGGAAGGATGGGAAATTAAACAAAAAGAATGTTTGTGCTGTCTCAAATGAGATATATTGCTTGCATGAGTACACTCAGTGTCACGGTGCAGCTATGCTATCAGTTTGACTTACCACCCTTTTTTCCCTGGCACCTGGGTCATTGTTAACAATGCTACATAACATATCTGGATATTGAGCTAGATATTCCCAAAAGGAAACCTGCATGCTGGTTACAAAACAGTCTGCGCTGTGGTCCAGAGTGAGCATATTCACATGTGGCCACCACATTCCTCTGGCACCACCACAAAGGTCCCACTATTCCTGATGTACAGGCACCCTGAGCTGCTCAGATGTTCTGAGCCAAACAAAATTTGCTATCATCATTAACACAGGGGCAGAGTCATCCTCTAAGGTTGGATCCCTCACAGAAGCCTGTGAACAAATCCACTTCACCCCCAAGATAAGGAGGCTGCCCCTGGCACACAGGAGCATTGCAGCTACTACAGGATAGCACAACAGCTTAGTGCCATCAAACGTGGCTCCAGCACCAAGCCATTTAAAAGCTACTCTCAATGCCGCTTAAAATTCCAGAGATTAAAAAGTGGCCTTTAAGAAAGCCTGGTATGGCCAGACATGATCTGGTGACACATCTGTACCTCATGCTACTCCATGGACTCCAAAGCAAACCCATTGGCAAGGCTCTGGTGTACCCCAAGACGTGTTTGTACCTTGTGTTAGAACACTCCGCTGCCTCCAAAGCAGACCTACTGTCATTTCAGGTTGGTGGTCTCAGAAGCTTTCTACCTCCTTGACCATTAAAACTTCTGGAGGAGCTGTCTTTTAGGGTTTCACCATTGCCCCTAGTAACATGACGGCAGAATGTAAATGGACTCTGTGCAGCATGGGGGCTTTCACACAGCACTTTTCACTTGGCCATGCTCTTTTCAACTGCCTGTTTTACAACTCATGAGCAGGCTCAGGATACTAAGGCACCCTGTGCCATGGCCATCCCTACCATGAAATGAAGACACTTCTCAGCAGCTAACAGATTATCACCTCCAGAGAGCTTCCTAAAGGTCTGGACTCTAGAAATGTGGGATGATGTGCTGGGCAGAGTCTTTATTGCAAGAACACTGAATTTCATACAGACTTCATGTACGTTCATTACGCCATCCCTCAATCGTATGGGCAGTTGGTGAGACCCTGTACTCACGTCGGACGTGTTGTGAGCATGGAGCAGAGCTCCCCACACCTTGTTCAGCATTAATTCCAAGGGAGGCCTTGGCAGCCTGCTCTCAGCCAGAATGCACATCCATGGACAAAACCCCCTCAGAGAGACAGCAATGACACTGTCAGGAGCTGAAGGATGGGTTTGTGGAGCATTGTGTGGCAAGGGAAGCAGGTAGTGTGCAAATACAATGTATGTTCATACACTGCCATCTTGTGACAGACAAAGGTAAAATTTGTGCACGCCAGATTGTTAAATGTAACAGATGGAGTATTTTATATAGTAAGTATTAGTAAAGTGTTAGTATTTTAAATAGAAAAGTATTTTTTTAATATTGCTTACAAGCAATTTCCAGTAACATGCTTCTGAAAATTACTGCATGTGGTCAGCCTGCTAATTAGCCACATGTCTTTCATTACTCTTAATTTATTCCTCTGGAATTTTGGAACTTCATGAATCACTGCAATTTTGAACATTTCTCAAAGAAATTCAATAACAATAACTGTCACATAGTCTTCACAAGTCTCCATAACCCATTTCAGATAAGGGTCCAGTCTGGGAACAGTAAATTAATTTTTAAAAAGCCATGCCAATTAAAAGAAGAAAAAAAAAAAAAAAAAAAAAAAGCCATTTAACTTTTTGGTTTGTTTTGTCTTTTGAGGGGGAAAAGCTGGCAGAATTTGAAGACTTAAATGCCTTTCATTTGCTGAAAAGGATCTTTCAGAGTGCTGCATTTCTCATAAAAGATCAGGCCCCTATGTTCAACAGATCTCTTGGAAGTTTCTTTGGACCTTTCTAGCTTCAAATGCTTTACTTCCAGCTCTCTGATGCTAGTCTCACGCTCTGTATTGTTCTAATGGCACATTGCTAATTTAATAGTTTGAAATATAATAACTTCCTCCTTAATGAAGGTGAGGGGCCTGAGTCTTAGACTGACTGTTTTGAAAAGTACCACTAAAACCTTAAAGTGGTGTTGGCTGGAAGCCAGGAGAGGGAGTATAACCTGAGGCTACTATTCTTACTGTAACGTAAGCCATGGGAAAGGCTCTCTATCAACGTCTCATTCAGATTCAAATAATAGTAACCTGTTTCAAAATTTTCAGCAAAACCTCAGCACATCTGGGATTTGAGATGCTTTAGATAAAATAAAATTAAAAATAATAATAATAATAATTCTAACGGCAAAGATAAAACCAGTTTATGAGATTACTCAAGCCAAAAATCTATAGCCTATTGCAGCAGCTGCTAACTTCCAAGCTATTCACTCCACAGGACTGTATGCCTCTATTCTGAATCAGCCAAATTACCTGCAAGGTCAAACTGATACACTCAAAAATCAGATCCTTTCATCTGTTCACCTGGAGTTCTCCAAGTTATTATATATGTAACTTATTGTGCTAGTGTAAGCAGCTGTTCTACAGCTGCTCCTGCTTTCTCTGAATAACTTCTTTTTTTCCATTGCCAGAAAGACCTAGAGGTGCTCTGCCATAAGACAGTCAGCAGTATGTACTGTCCCATCCCAGAAACTCAAGTGGAGGGGTGGCAGATTGCTAAATGGAACTGGGGAGGGAAGGGTGGGTGAATAGCAGAGGACTGGCCATTTATTGCTTCTTCATAGTCCCATTTGGAAGGTCAGTCTGGATAATTAATACAGAAGTCTCCCTCCCTTAGTGAGTTGCAAATAGAAAATTATTTCCTCTTTATTTTAATGATTTGTGATATCTTTATTTTGAGACCTAAAATGGTGGAAAACATACCTTTAAAATGAAGAAAGAAAAAAGACTTTTCTACTGATCTTATCTATACTTCGTACATGTATGTGGCTATAAAATTTCCAGCTATATTGATATAATTAATTCATAAAGTCATCTATACTTTTACTGGTTGTACATACAGTGTCCACCTTTTCCTTATGTAAATTTTTGCAGACCTGAGTTGTGTGACTCTTCATTGCAGCACTATAAAAAGGTAGGCTAATATCTGCTATGGCAGAGTTTGGGATTTGTCTTTTCCCACTTTCCCAGAAATCTAGAAAACCTATTGGTCTCTTGATGTCATTTGGCTGTAAAATATGGAACATATAGTCACATACAAAGTCCTATACTTTCAGTAGAGAATACCTCAAAATAAGAAAATAATATTCAGGATTGATGTATGGTATTCATCTTACCCAACTTCAGACATCAATAGCATAGCCACTCATAACTAAACTAGTCACTCCAGAGTCTCTTTATAGGTTAAAGGGTACTGTGGGATGCCATTCTTCTGATATATTTCAGCTATCTACCTGGAGAAAGAGATTAATTTCTACCTAGACCATACTGACAAAAGTAATTACTTCTCCAGAGACTGAGGTAACTAGCTCAAAGTAAACCAGCCTTTAGTTAGATGAATGCCATCCTCACTGTACAAAGACAACAATGCATTAATGATGTAGCAAATTAAAGAACATCTCTCAGACATCTTTTTAGTCAATATTGTATCACTGTAACATCAGTCATTTTTCTCAAGGCTTGTTGCAAGGTTTATACTACCTAAATTAGTTTGTCTGATAGACAGCAGAGCCATATATCTGAATCTTCTTCAAAAACTTAATTTTGTAATCTATAAATGTTAACTAGAGTCAATGCATGGTCTTACAACAAATGTCTTACAACATTTGACTGCATTTCAGCTAACTCAGAAACAGAGAGGAGTTTTTTACATGATGTGTTATCTGCCTTGATAGGTTAAAAATCTAACAAAGACTTGTATTTCTTAATGGAGAACTCTGTCTCCTATGGGTGGGAAAAGGGTAAGAGAGCATATTTTCCTCATTATTTGGGAAAAAGATGTTCAAGAAGATAAATAGTTGAATAAATAGTCTAACCTCCTTTTGATCTCATGTATGTTATTATTATTGTTAGACAAAATTTGGTAGGATTTTAAACCATAGTAACCAGTTCACAGAGAAATATTGAGAAATTCCTGCAGAAATGTTCTGCCATAATATACAGAATATCAGAGTCCAGATGTGCAGTATCGTGGAATTTTTGTCTCTGGAATATGAGGCTTAGACTTTAGCAAATGATCAAAAAATACAAAACAAACACACAAACTAACAAACAAAAACAAAAACAAAAAAAACAGCCTGCCTTTGCCTTTGCCTTTGCCTTTGCCTCGCCTTGCCTTGCCTTGCCTTGCCTTCCCTTCATTTCCTTTAGTTTCCTTTTTTTTTCTTCTTTCTTTCTTTTTTTTTTTTTTCCTGAAAACTTACTCTACTTTAAATAAAATCCCTTCATCTGCCATTATATTTAATCTAACACTGTTGCAATATTCTCATTTTAAAAATGATCAAAATTGTCCTCACAATTTGTACAGCACATTGTACTGTCCTTATAGTATTTGATATCCAGTGCCGAATTTCAGTTTATTAGCAACTCCTACCTTTATTGATTTTCTCTGTGGAACCTTTTGACCAGCACTCTGAAAGCTGAGCAAACATAATTAATTTAGTCTCACTTCTCACTTTCAAAATTAAATCGAAATACTAAGCAGATTCTAGAGACTGAAAAACTGAAGCACTAATGTCTCATCTTTGCAAGAATAAAATAACTTATAAAATAACTTCTCATAATAAGTTATGAAGTCAAGCTAAATAACATAAGGTGTAAGTCAAGTTCAGACAGTCTGCAACTTTGACATGAGTTTGCAGGTCAACATAAGTTCCTAGGCGCAGCTTTTACCCGATCTATTAATTGATGTGAAAAACAAAAATAGAGTTCAGCTTTCAATAGAATTTAATTGCATCTTAGTTGACTCAATTAACTAAAACATTTTTTCCCCTGGGAAAAATATCACCTGGATTTTTCAGGGAAAAAAAAAAAAAAAAAAAAAAAAGATATCTGTAATTCAGTTTCAATTCACGTGAAACAACAGTGCTTAGCAGTCTAAAATAGTTAGTCAGAAATACAAGACAAGATTAGGAAGATTCTGTCTAATTTCATGAAATCCAGCTTTTGCCTTAACCTACCTGAATCTGGCATGTTACAGCACCTGCTGAAAGGTTTTAGCTGAAGTGTTACTTTACAAAAAAAAAAAAAAAAAAAAATCAGTAACTGAAGAGATTATGAAAAAAACATGGTCTCCTGTAATCCTTGAGCAGCCTGTTTTCCTTCTATTGCACATGCCATTATCTCAGTAGTGCTAATGGGAGTTGGAATCACAGAGAACATATCTTTCTTTGAGAATGTGAGCTATTAAACATCTGCAATTCTCAATGCCCTTACCAAGAATTATCAAGTTTGGGGTCGTAAACACAGCAATTTTTCAGTCACATATAATAGCATGTTGTGGCAGAAAATCTGGACTGTGAAAAGAAAGTGGAAATTTTTAAAAGAGATCTAAGCTAGATCTTACCAGTTTTTATGTATTCATGGTCTGTATGTATGCAAGTAGCCACACAAACATAAAGATTGCACAGTCAGGCAAAGATCGAGAAGAAAAATAATAAAATTAAATAACAGTTAAAAAATCACAATCCTCTGAAAAATCATCAGTAACATATATTATTTTTTTTTTGCATTTTTTTTTTTTAATTTTTATTTCCCCACATTTCTGTTTGATGCCTCTTTCTTTGAGCCTCATCCAGTAAGGTCTCCCTCCCACTCCCTCCGTCTGGGATATGAATCTAATTCTTCACGTACTTGCTCTTCCACTTACTTTTCAACTCTGTCCCCAAAGCTCCTGAAATTTCAGTGATTAATTGAACAGAACCTGGAATGCCGCCAAGCCTACCTCGTCCTCATTGGCTTGACAATGTTCCTGTGCTGTGGTCATTAGTACAGCATGACCCTGCAGGACTAACTCAGCCATGAAGCAAGTTAATCAGTAAATGAATAGAGTTCTTGAACAGAGAAGTTTTATCCTGAGTTCACCAAAGCAATTATGTGTTAATTAATTCTCTGCCAGGCACAAAGTAAGACAAATATAGGAAGTATGATCTTCAGAGAAATAATTTTCTGGGGAGAAGGTCAAATCCAAAACTGATGTAAACCATCATAGCCTGCTTTACTTACATTGAGCTCTTATCATTTATACTTTCTGAGGATCTGGCCCTATTATAAGAGGATTCACTGTTTTAATTTTGTTCTTAATCCTAATAACCAATAGAGATTCGATGCCAGCTGAGCCTTTCTTCAAAGAAATAATGAGTTTCCTCTGAAAAATTGCTCACAGGACTTAAATTATAAATAACAAATGTGGTATGTCTCCATTTTCTATATATGCATAGCTGTCTCATATCAGACAACATATAAATATCCTGACTTTTTAAATGTTCAGTTTCTTACAGATTTATACATGTAACTTGCTAAAAAGAGAGAGCATTAAAATCCCTGGGAATATGCGGACTAAGGCTTGAAAGAAAGCTTTGGATTTTGTATTTTCCTATATTTAAAAAATAATTCCTATGAGCATAACTCAAGTAGAGAATAGTTCAAAATGCTGAACAAGCAAAACTCTTGCAAATCTCAAATGAAAAATACATCAATTTTCTTGTTGTTGTTGTTCCTATTTAAATCAGCAAGATTTTTACCATTGATTTAAATGGGAACCAAGGCAGGTTTTCAACTGGGCAACTTCTTCATTATTTCAGAATATGCATGTCAGCACACTGACAGGGGTATCCTAATTTTCAGATGTCCCTTTTATGACACTTAGGAGGGATTTAATGTTCAGAGAGTTCCAAAGTTTAGTCAATAAAATCTCAAGGTGCCATTATTTGAAGTCACCAGAAAGAAGAGTCCATCTATCTACCAGCAAAACATCGACTGTATATGCCTTGTTCATCCTGTGGATAAGAGGCTAAGTAAAAATTGATCACTATTAGATATTCTTTGAGACAAAGAATATTTCATACATTTCATGCACTGACATTTCATACACTAACCATACCAAAGGTGCTGGTTGATATGTTTGTCCATGCATTGTAGCTTCTCAGGAAGAAAGGTGTCAAGTGGTTGTGCTCCATTTCCATCAACATCCAGGCTTTATTGCTCTTCCATTGTGCTTTCAGTTCCATAAACATAATTATATGAGAGTGAGATGAGAAAAGCATTACATACTGGACTCAGCTGAATAGCAGAAGTGTAGCTGAAAGCATACCATTTCGTGCCAGAACTTCATATAGGATGTGCCTAAGGGCTTCTGATTAATAAAAGCTTCTCAAAAGTGTAACACTGAAATGTCTTCACCGGAAAATTGATTATAATTCCTCTAAGCTAAGCCAAGTCAGGCATTATATATATAATACATAACACATAATTTTTCCTATAAAATCTGTAGTTACCTTTCAATATTTTCAATATTTTTTTGCAGTCTGGACAGTCAAACGTGTACAAAATAGTCATGATAGATGTGTCTTCTCAAAAGCTATTATTACTTCCAAGCTCATTGAAGTGCCCACAGAAGGGTGCTTTGTAGATTCTTATCTCTGTAGAACAACGGGGATGGTATTGTTTGCAGACACAACAGATTGAACAATCAAAGATGACACAGAAAGGTGTAATATATGCCTGTATGTAATCACAATTAAGTATCAGTAATAGCCCTGACAATATACCTGTTACAATTATTTGGATTGCATGCGATGATGTGTTTTTTTACCACTTCTGGTGATTTTCTACAAGTAATATTTATCAAATATTGTTCTTTGTCCTTCATTTCTGATTAATCTCTTGTTGAACTATTTGCTAAGGAAAATAGGGTGTTCTAAATTTTAAGGAACAGAGAAATATAATAATTCTGTCCTACTGCATATTTAGATGTCATAGTTCTTTGTGCAGAGTAGGAAACTGCATCTTTAAATATCTAGATAGATGTATGAGTGATCATTAAAACTACAAATATATATTATATGCTGAAACAGAGTGCCAGAAGAGTAGAAGTTTATCAGTATGCACAAGCAGTTTGACGTTCAGCAGAGCTGCTTCCTGTGGCCTTTTGTAAAAACATTGCTCCAACGTGTAATAAAGGGTACTGTACTCCCTTTATTAGGCTCTACCCATTTTACCATATACTTACACAAAACTTGTAACAATGATTTATTTCTCTCCTGTCCTCTCTCTCACACTAACTAAATGGGATCATGTCTCATTTCCGTAGGAAACAAGGGTGAAAAGAACAGTTAGGATTTTGTATTTGTAAGGGAAAGTAAGAGTGAAAAAGGGGAGTTAGTACCCAAAAAGCACTTGGAAAAGAAACCATTGTGTAACAAAATAATGAAATGATAAGAATACTTCAAATATAATTCAGCATAATCCTATTAAAATCTAATACAAAAGTTGCTTAATTAATATTTCTATGTTAATAGAAATATTTCTATGTTAATATTTCTATGTTAATAGAAATATTTCTATGTTATTTCTATGTATTAAACCTTTTCTCCCTGCCTTTCCTGTGTCTGACCCTAAAGACAATAGAGTAAGATCTTCAGGGAGGAAAAGCATTTTTCTATATATCCTCAAAGAATTTAGTACAATGTGGGCCTAATCCCTTTATGGTTTTGGAGATTTAAAATAACACATAACTCCTAGCTGTCACTGTAGTAAAATGAACTGAAGCCAACGAAAAGACAAGAATATGTACAGGGACCGTTGTGAATAGGAATCGGCAAGTTTCTTGGAGTTCGACTTGCTAATATGTGCCAAAAATTCATGTTCCTGCTTGTTTATAATTTGCTTAACATAAAATAACTTCCATTATTTTTTTTTCCAAAAAATTCTGAAATGACATGTCTCTTTTGTGCACAAACCAGCCTGCTTTCGTGATAACAAACTACTGTGGTAAAGAAATGAAATGCCAGGAAGACTTTCTTCCAACCGTATCACTTGTCTAAGTAAAGGTAGTGGAAGATTACTGAGACTCACTGTTACTTCCCTATAATCCTGTTACGCTATTAAAATAATGGTATTAATAATAATTTAAAAAAAAAAAAAAAAAAAAAAAAAGAGCTATTTTAGCTACTCGCCTACATATAGAGTAGGCTAAAATATGTTTTAGGTTTCTTTTGATCCTTGACCATGCCATAAGCAGTCTTTCACAATATTTTTTCAGAAAGAAATGCATGTTTCTTCAAAAAAATGTCAAGTTTTCTCCTTTAACAGATGGTTAAAGTAGTTCTTATCATATATTCTCATCCTCTAAATTCCTAGCAAAACATGTTGGCAAATGAAGAGTTATAAACAAAGATTCAGACATTTATTGAAGAGCACATAATTGAAATAAATCATATTTATGAATGTCTGGCTGAGCAGAAGAATTGATTGCCAACACATCCCCTTTGGGCCTGGGTTTGTTATCTGATATTTATCTCAAGCTGGAAATCACAGTGTTTGAATCATTTATCCATTTTGTACTTTGCTTTCTCTTGCTTCTTAATATTTTCCAAATGACTATTTAAAAATAGAAAACATTTATTTGAAATATACTAGTATGCCCATTGTTTGGCACGTGGGAAGCTAAATAATTAAACCGTAGTTATTAGCAAATAAATGAATTGAATGAACCCTCAGTATATGCCCCATTCCCTCTCCAAATAATCATATACAAAGAAATTCTTACATTGCAACATGGAGCTTTCAAAAACTTGTATTTTTCAGTCCATCAGCAGCAGGCTGCAGAAACGGGACTCCTCTGCTGAGCAAGTTCTGAATTCTTTTCTGTGAGGTGTAACGCTGGGAACATGCTGCTCCAGCAAAGTAGGCAGAAGAAAATGCCATGAAGGAACACAAGATGAGCAATGATCTTTCAGATCACCAGACCTGAGACAATTCTGAGTCTGTAAGCCACACTGGCAAGTTCAATAGGTGCTTTCGCATTCTCAGCAACATTGTCATTGTATCTGGATTGCCCTTGATTACTTGACTCCCATCTGTACCATCAACTGACCTAGTACATCTAGTATGGAAGAAACTGAAAAAAAAGAAAAAAACAAGCCACATTTTCAAGACAGAGGGTAAGATCATTGACTGCACTGTAGCTAACAGTAGCTTGCAGGATAAGCAGTCTGTTGGCCTGAGAAGAAATTTCAAATAGTCCTTAACTCTTCTGTGTTCTTTCAAAGACAGGAAAAATAATCTTACAGAGACTGTACAACTATCTCTATGAGGTATAAGAAACAAATATTCAAACCACATAGTGACCATCTTATTTTTATAACTCCAGTTGTAATGAAAATCAATAGGAAAAATGAGTAGTTTTTGAAGATGCCCATGCAATGAAGGTGCAGCTAGGGTTTTGTTTGTTTGTTTCTTTCTTTCTTTCTTTTGCATTGAATGATGCATGTTAAATGATGCATTCATAGATGGTAAACTCATATATCCTGATGTGCATGTGTTAGTATCCATATCAAGAATTGATTTCCTTCTCATTTACATTTAGATATGACTATTAAGTGGATGGAGTATACATTCAGCAATATCTCAGGCTGTTTAAAAACTTTATGTTCTGTTTCCATCTTTGATATATGCCAAGTCTGAAGTCCTTCTCTATTACAAAGCTTTCATAACTGCAATTCTGAGTGTCTCCTTTCTTATCTCCTCCTAAAGTCCCCCTTCATCACCTCCTGCAATCTCTTATTACATATTAGTTTTTATATAAGTATTGCTACAGAAAGATTCACTCTTTCAAAAATACAAATTCGAGTTGTTGGTGGTTTTTCTTCTTTTTCTTCTTTTTCGTTTCTTTTTCCTTTTTTTTTTTTTTTTTTTTTCTGCTGTCTTTCTGGAATAGTTAAATTTATTTTAGATAAGAACATGTAAAATAGGATCTACTTCAAAATGAATATATTGCCATTGGTTGAAGCTATTTCAATACTGGAGGAGCAGCAATTTTCTTCAATATTTAAATCTCCAACCAGCAAAATTAAATCACATTGTTCTCACCTTCATGTTTCCAAGGTGAATGGTGGCTGAAGAAGAAAATGTTGAGTATGCCCTGGGTGGCAACAAATTTAATGAACTTCTAAAGAACTTTTCAACAAAGATTTTTTAAAGAATTAATTCAAAAGGCCTTTAAACAGAGGACATCACTAGGAGCTGCTCTCCTTGGTTAGCAACCTAGTCCCAGACTGAGCTGTAGCACAGATGGAGGAGTCATAATCTGGTCTTTGCCAAGGATATCAGAGAAGCCACTGGTGTCTGATCCTCACTGCAAATAGCCCAGGTAGTGAAGATGCTGCTGAATACCATTTTTAATGGATTTTAGTTGTATGGTGAATTATAATAGCATAATCTCATGTACTGGCTTTGGCTGGGATAAAATTAATTTTCTTCACAGTAGCTTGCATGGTGCTGTAGTTTGGATTTATGATGAAAAACAGCACTGAGAACACAGGGATGTTTTAGTGGTTGCTGAGCAGTGTCAAGGCCTTTATGTACAGTGTCAAGGCCTTCTATGCCTCTCACGCTGCCCTGCCAGCAAGGAAGCTGGCATGTTGTAGCATGTTATGATCAGCAACAAAATCTGTGAGGAGAGAAGGAGGAAGGGGGAATGTTAGGAGTGATGGTACTTGTCTTCCCGAGTAACTTACATGTGATGGACCCTGCTTTCCTAGAAATAGCTAAACGTCTGCTGCTGCTGAGAAGTAGTCAATAAATTCCTTGCTTTGCTTTGCTTGTGGGAGCAGTTTTTGCTTTACCTGTTAAATTGTCTTTATCTCAACGCAGGAGCTTCCTCACATCTACCATTCTGGTTCTCTTCCCCACCCCAGTGCAGGGGAGTGAGAAAACAGTTCTGTGGTGCTCAGCTGCCTGCTGGGGCTAAACCACAACATCTTAAAATGAAAAAAAAAAACCCTACTCATTGTGATAGAAAAGTATGCAGCCATTCACAGAGAGCATAATCAGGCCAGATTTCTATTTTCAGTGACTCAAGAGGACATACCAAACATTTGTTTCAAATGTAGACCTGGTGACAGTTAGTCATACTTCAGAGCCAGCTAGGAGAATGATATCTTAGACGGCATTCACTAGGAGCACCCTGTGCTTTAAGGACATAACTATGGCAATGAGCTCTGTTTGTCCTTATTCTCTGAAGTGCTCCTTCTTTTTAAAGAGCTTCTTAAAAAAGAAAAAAAAATTAAAAAAAAATGTTTACTTTTAGCTGTTCTTGAGTGAAAGTCTTGTGATTTTCTTCCTATCAAACTCAAGCAAAGAGGTTTGGTGAATCATATTTGTTTGCCTGCAAGGCATCTGTTTTACATTTTTCACAAATATACAGTGTTTTCTGCAAAAGACCTAGACCCCCAGAACTGATTGTCCACCTAAGGCCTGTGTGATAGAAGACTCACATGGTCAATGAAGTTAAAGGAACACTTTGAAGAGTAATAACGATAAGAAATGAAATGGAATAAGTATATATTAAGGGAAGAAAGTTGTTGGGAGAAAAAAAATAATAAAAAAAAAGCACACGTTACTCTACTGATCTTTCTTTTTCCATGAGTACTTCTGTTTACTCTGCAGTTGTTGAGCAGGCTTTCAGGTCTTTTTTGTCCTCACCTTCCTGGCTGCCACCAATATCACTCCATAGCAGATAGAAAATGAATGCTATTATGTCTAAACATTGGCATATCTATGTTTTCTTCTTAAATAC
The DNA here is from genome assembly GCF_965140915.1 of Aythya marila. Taxonomy (NCBI): domain Eukaryota; kingdom Metazoa; phylum Chordata; class Aves; order Anseriformes; family Anatidae; genus Aythya; species Aythya marila. Next base: position 10,827,981 of record NC_139043.1, read on the forward strand.
TCACTCCCCTGTTCTCATACCTCATGGGCTAAGTTTTGTATATGCCTTGTGATCTCTTCTCCCACTGTGTGAGTCAGAGGACTCTCTCCACACAGTTTCACTGGAATACAGATTAGGCTCTTACTACGGCATAGAGTGGTTTATTGCTTCTCACATTCATTCAAGCAGTTACAAAAACTTCCCAAGGTAAGAAGTAGGCCCCAGCTCATTTACAACTCAGAAATTCAACAAACTTTGGAGCTTAGGAGAACTGGAATGATTTATTGGGTCTGCAAGAAAGAAAGAAAGAAGTTTCCTGTTCTGCTGTGCTAAATCACTTCTATAAAATATTAAAAGTGGGCTCCTATTTCTCTTTCGTATGCATTCCTGTAGAAAAATACTGCAAAACTATGACAGCATTTTGCTAGGTTTCAATGTAAACAAAAGAAATAGAACAGCCTTTCTAAAGGCCTCACTCAACCTAAATTTTCTTAACTTCAAAGTGGCTTCAAAGTTCCTCTGAATTCAGGGATAGAGAATGCAGCTTCACAGAGGGTCCAACACTACAGATGACATGGGAATATGAAAGCATAAGGAATCATACATGATTCATTTTTTTTGACTCTCAGAGTTATGCTTACAAATTTTGGCATGGCAGGGACTCTTACTACATTTTGCAAAGAGCTTTCAAAATTCTAAACATTTACCAATGGTTCTCATCAGGTAGTAGAAAGCATTTTAGAAACTCATTGTAACTTGAATTTTCTTAGTCTCTACATATATATCATGTTTAGAGGCTTGACATCTCAGTTCCTGGCCAAAATTTATCTGTGATTTCTTAAATTCAAATTTTATACCTTCATTTAGGCACCTAAGTAGTACAGCCTTTATGAATTTAATAAATGTCAGATGGATATACCCTTATGTGATATGTTCAGACCGAGTTGTTGGGGATCAGATTTTCCCATTGCCCCGATCATGAAATCCAGTAATATTAATTTGTTGTGCCTTCTCACTGAGTATTTAGACAGTGACAAAAAAATATTTTTCCCAAAAGAAACTGTGGAATAGGAAGCAATGAGTAATACTTCTGTATAAAGAAATAATCAGTATGATCTGTCTTCTATTGTTAAACTGAAAAATTCATAAATATGTTCTTGTAAGCCACATGCATGATGTGGCTTACAGTAATCTTTCAGTGGGTGTTAGTGGTTATTACAGTTTGAATACGACAAACAGCAGTACAGTTTCACTATTACTCTCTATTTCATAGGACCACAGGAGGAATACTACATAATCACAGCAAGTATTTTTATTATAAGCCTCAATTTAAAAATCTCTAGCTTCTTGGATGAAATCTTTCATACCTGCTTCCTTTCCAGTGCAGTTCTAAAAAAAAAAAAAAAGTTTAAACAATTCTATCTAACCCTTTTTAACATCTGACCGGGACAAAAATAAATATGTGATAGAGGTTGCTATTACTACAGACCCTATTTTTTTTTTTCCATTTTTTATGATAGTGTTCTTCTAAAGGAAAAAAAAAAAAAAAAGAGAGAGGTTTAAGGAACTTTAGGTTATATCAACTTTTCTCACTTATGAAACTTAATTTTATATTTTAACATCTCTAATGTTGTTAATGAAGGAAGGCTGTATAATTATGCTTAAATAAATTTTTCAGATATCATTGTTCTTGCTAACTTAAACATGTCTTGACAAGTTAAGAAAACTTGTTTAAGTAGTTCCTACTAGTACATTCAAATCACCCTCTTATTGCTTGCTCTATTTGTAGTTGCTTTGTAGTTTGCTAGCATTAGCAGTAACAAGCTTAGTTGTTTAAGGCAATAGTTACAGGAAATTTGCTTTGATTTCAGGGTGGTCTGTGAATCAACTTACTCTGGATTAAGAATTGAGCTCACATAAAATTGCATAAATCAGAATATATATATATATATATAAATCAGAATATATATACTTATATATATATATATATATATTCAATTATATATACTTATATATAAATAAGAAACAATGTCTATATATTGACAAACTAAGTGCTAAGGTCCAAATACATGGTCACTAATTTTTTTAAATGGTTAACATGAGAGAAGAGAAGAGAAGAGAAGAGAAGAGAAGAGAAGAGAAGAGAAGAGAAGAGAAGAGAAGAGAAGAGAAGAGAAGAGAAGAGAAGAGAAGAGAAGAGAAGAGAAGAGAAGAGAAGAGAAGAGAAGAGAAGAGAAGAGAAGAGAAGAGAAGAGAAGAGAAGAGAAGAGAAGAGAAGAGAAGAGAAGAGAAGAGAAGAGAGAAAAAAGAAAAAAGGAAAAAAGGGAAAGAAAAAAAAAAAAAGGAAAAGCAGAACTCAGGAACAGTACAAGCCAGACACAATTCCTAGTGGGCTGTTCAGATGAGAACATTGTTTTTTGGAGGTGACACATTTTAGGAATCTGAATGTAAGCCATGATGTGTCAGTTGGTTTCAGGGCTAGAAAACTGGGAAATAATTTTATTTACTAACACAGACATAATGTTTTTGGTACGATCAAAATAGTAACCCCAGCTTTTATTCAAAGATTTTGTAGAAGGCATTCTGCTTTTCACTACCTCTTTTTGAAGCCTCAGCTACAACAAATTCATTTAGTTTCTCATCAGTAACTACGTATACCATCTAAACCTTAAGTCAATAGTGTAACAGCATTTCTATAGACTTCCAACTCAAATACAGTAAAGGGTTTTTGTTTCTAATTTCATCTTCTTACTCTTCCTCTAATCCATTCTACTGTATTTATTGCAATAATATTCTCTTTCATTAACTACACAAGTTCATGTTCAACTAGTTATCCACGAACACCAGGTCCTTTTAGAGTCACTAAACTATTGAGCCACAACATAGATTCTCTAGCCTTATTACTGTGATCTGTATTCCTTGGGTCTGAAAGGAAGAATTATTTATTTTATTTTTTTTAAATAATATGAGATCACCTGTCAGGAAAGTTGGAAGAATCTCTTTACAACACTTCTGGTGAGCTTGTGAGCTTCCCCATTTTTAATTTTATTTTTTTTATATATATATAATTTTCATTATCATACTTGATCAGCTATTCCTAGAAGGATAATGAAATTACATTGCTGTCATACAAATTGTGCTCAGGTTTGACTTTCACACTCCCAGGAACACTAAGCTAGAATTCAAGAGCAGAATTTTGTCAGTCTGTATTGTGTCAAGTGAATCTAGTAATATTACCCAAACCTCAGAAGGTACATCTCCTCATTATACTTTGTTTCTGGGAAGATGTTCAGACAAACTGCCACCATTACTTCATGGCAAGGCAATTCCTCACACCTCCCCACTTTCCTTGAGACTGGGAATTACACAGAATTGAATGAAAATATGAAAATGCTTGCAAATAGCACAATTTTACAATACAATTAATATTCTGCAGAAGTTCTGCAGATTATATCTTTTTCCTCCTGGACTTCACATTTTAGAACTGGATGCATAACTGTTATATTTTATCTTTTTTTTTTTTTTTTTTTTTTTTTTTCTATCATCAGGAAGACTCAAACACTTCCACTGTTTTAATGAAAAGGCAAGAGAAGTTTGCTGCTAGCACTCTGTCAATCATCTGGGTGGATTTACTACACAAATGTGGATACAAATTTGGGATACTTTACCTCAGAATTCACAGATATTAAAGCACGTAGCAGTCATGCCACTACCAGAAAAATACTTTAAGTTCATCCTCTAGTCACTGAAACTCCCATGAGAGGAAATATTTTACTCTTGTAACTCTCGATTGAACATGATATTCATATACATCAGACAGTACTTCCCACTTGACACAAAGTGTTAATTTGTTTCTTCATGTATCCCTACATCTATATAAAGTTTGTGGAAAAAAGTCTTTTGGCTGTTTGAAAAAAAAAAAAAACACAAACAAACAAACAAAATATTTTGTTTTGGTCTTAGAGTTTTAGGTGTTTCTGTGTGTTTGTTTGTTTGTTTTTTCCTCTCCTAATATTTTTCATTACCTGTTCATCACTGCCCCCTGATTTCCAGAAGACATGCACTACCTTGTTTCTTCCTGATATGTAAGGTGTTCACTCCCACCTTATATGATCAGTGTGCAGTACTAGGAAGCAAATACAACTTTGTAAGTAAATTGTCACCTGTTCAGGAAAATATGTGATACAAAGTTTTGTTTAAAATCTCTGCAAAATTTTCTTATGGACATGAGGAATAAATTAGTCCAGAAAAAAAAAAATATATATATATATATATATATATATATATATATATATAACCATAAGCTTTGCTGTGTGTAGATTTGCCCTGTTCTCAAGCACTATGAATTTAATTCTAAAATACAGAATGTTACATAAGAGGACAGTTTTCAAACACAATTCTGTTATTGTCATTCCACAATTTTTGTGTTTGTGTCATCCAGAGATTTCAGAACTACCACTGTGTTTTATTCTTGCTTAAAAAGTAACAGAATTTGCTTAGACTCAAATATGGTACCAACACTTCATGTTTAGTTTGATCTTATGCAATGTAAAGTATTTCTACTAGTATAACAGTAGTGTTTCTGCAATTTTGAGAGGAGCTGAGCTGAGACAAAAAATGTCTTAAGACCTGTGCAACTACATCACATACAACAGAGATACAGGGGAAATGGGAAGGAATCAGAAGAAAAATTATTTTGGATTCCAGCAATTTGGAAATCCTTCTTGGTCCAGAATAAAAAAATAATTATCCAAGTCCTGATCCCAGGGCTACTGAATTCAGTGGGAGTCTTTCCGGAGACTTCAGTGGGCTCCATAGGCTCTGCTCCTCCATTTGCAATTTTGCATATAATGATAAGCTTCAAAGCTTGAATGAAGGAAATGGGAGCATTTTGTACACACAAAACTTAATAGTTTTAAATATGTGTTTTAAGTTAGAAGCATGAAAAAAAAAAGTGCTTGCAGGATTGGTGGCTACAGCTTGTTCCCTTGGAACAATCCATCTATATTTGATGAGGGACATATTAAATGGTAGAGATAGTCCAGGGAGACAAATATGTTGGATTCAGTATTCTGCTTTTGAGCCACAGTCTTCAGAGAAGTATAGTACATATTTCCTAACTTGAAATGTTGCTATTGTTGTTGATTAAAAATAAAAATAAAATAAAATAAAAAATTAACTTGCACCTTAGCAGGATTCTTTAGATCTTTAGAGACATCTGAGAGAAAGAAGGAGACACAGATGGCTGTATGCCTATGCCAATACCTTGATGCTGTGTTAAGCTTCTCAAAGGCAACTTGAGAAAGTTTAACAAAGGCAATTATTTCCTAAATGAATGTGATAATCATTGTCATCTAAAAGTTGTCATCTATGACATCCACGTAAATAACTGAGATGAAAAGTATTATAACCTACAGCCAAGGACTGTAACGGGTTAGGGCTAGAGATAAATCTATCCTTTTATGTGAACAAATAAACAAAAGTGGCAGTAGTCCAGTAGTAAGCAGAGGCTATAAAACATGCAAATACTGGAAATAAAATATGTGGGGTAATTTCTCAGCATGAAGGATTTATTACATGCAGGTATAGAACACAAAATGGATTATCAAGATTACCATGAGTGACACACACTTTTTATGTGACACACACAATCTTTTGTTCAGCATGGCAAAATCTGTGTTTTTGTTTGTTTGTTTGTTTTGTTTTGTTTTTGTTTTTAATTTATGTTTTCAAGACAGAGAAAATGGAACTTTTTAAATTCAGCAATTAGGGATATTCGAAGTCACTGGTTCAATGGTAACTGTTCTCTATATAACCTCTTAATAGCTAACCATGACTTTTGAATAGTATGCCTGGTTAATATAGGAGATAAGTTAAAAAAACACGTTATTGTTATTAAAGTTAATAGGATGTTATTAAATTCCTGTTTTAATATTTCTTATTAGTGATTGCAGTGGCATCTGCTGAATGTAATGCAGCTATTGGGTAAGATAAATAGTAAGGTACATAAATGGTATCTATTAATTCTTGTACATATTACTTACCCTGCATTGCATTTAAGATCAAACAATATATAATCTATTTGTCCCAGCACTCTTTTCAAATCCTATCTTTTCAAAGAGTCGCATTTTAAGTTCCACTTTGGTTACTCGTCATGACATTCTCTTTCAATTCTGTCAGTGTAAGAAGGTTGTTAGTAATAGGAAAATTAGACTTGAATATTATGATTGGTTTTAAGCAAGCATTTCCTTGCACCTGCTCAAATTATTGAGCTTCTTCCTGGCAAATTCTTGCTTCTTTCTTGCAAATTAAATTGGTGATAGTGGATCAGAACTAATTTATCTTATCCATCATATTATCTTAAACTCTGTATTATAAAAGATGCTTTCAAATAAGGAGTCAGAACCACAGAATGACAAATGTAGTTTTGTCTGTGTGTGATTTATTTATTTATTTCCCTACATTAGCTTTCATCTTGATCATAATGGTTCAAAACCAACACAAATGTTGCTATTAATTATGACTATCCCATACAGCCAATCAGTGATATCTCAAGGAGGTTTATTCAAGCTGCAGATGACATCAGGCTACATCAAAGCTGCAAACACATCACCATGGCTCCATGCCAGGCCAGCTTCAGTCTGGAAGGGATCTTTAGCTCAGGCAATGTGTTAGATTCGAGAACGGTTCTGTTCCAGAAACAATTTTACCACTTTTGCGTAGCATCACAAGTGGCTAATAAGCTGTCTGAGGCTGGAGCTAATGCCATGCAAAACACTGAGTTCCTGGAAATTGGAGCTTGGGAAAAAGCTGTACAGAGCCACAGCTGGGTAGCTCTGCATATGATCAGCTTGGGTCCAACAAGGCTTATTAGCTTCAGTTCAGTACTAGTGATAACACATTATCTCTTTCAGAAACATTTGGATGTCTCAGCTCTATACACCACAGAATTGTGTTTACTGGAAAGGCTTGTTAATCCCAGTGAAGTGCCACATGAAAGGATGCACCAGCTTGGGTCCAGCACTGTGTCGGGGCTAACAAGCCAACTTTGAACAGGGAAGGCTTTGAAGCACGGGGTAGAGACAGAGTAACCCTGCAATAATTAGCTCAAAGCCAGTGCTGGACCAAACTCGATCGAGCCTGGCTTGTCATGAACTGACTCTTGTGGGCACTTTGCAGTCTTTGCATGCTCCTAATGCACGCTGTAATAGCTCCTGTACACAGGTTTTTTCACTGTCTGGCAATGGGAGACCCCACTTATCTGGAATAGAAGATATTTTTTTATTATTATTGGCAATGTTGGCATTTAATTTGATGCACAATGTAATTCTAATTTCCCTGCAGTTGCAACACTCATGTCTCCTTCCTTAAAAACTCCAGGTTTATAATTTCTTTTAGTAACAAAATATATCACGTATTTCCTCATAGTGATAGCTGTTTTTCTGGCATGCTACATCTCCAGTCACTACATCCTCATAAAATAAGAGTAGATCCTATTTGACTCCTTTTCACTCTAATAGCAAATTTCATTTTTGTGCACTTATTTTGCACATAAATAAATTATGTTAGATATTACACCAAGAATAGACAAACCTGTGTGAGATAAATTCAGTATACACTTTGAGGCATACATTAAAGCTTTTTTTCATGTCACATGTTACAGCACCTGCTCCTGAATCTAAAATACAGTAGCCAGATGACACAAAGTATGAAACCAGTACAAACTCACTCTGTTGTTTTGAATTAGTGAAAAAATATTGAGATAAGTTTCCTTTGGCAGACTGTATGCTGAATCAGGCATACAGTTTTCATGAAGCATAATGCTGGCATAAACACGTGTCGTGTCATATGTCATAAACATATGTCAGTTTACTCACAGGTAAACTTTTTAGGATAAACCACTATTCCCAGCTGTGCATGAAAATCTAAGGAGTGAACACAGTGAAAAAAAAAAATGCATTTTGTATCTTAATTTACATCTACACTTGCCAGGCTTTTCTCTCTGAATTATTACCAGTGATAATACCTACAAGGTTCTCATACGAATATAAGACTGGCCATACAAAGTCAGACTAAGGTTCACCTCTCCATCAAGTACTGTCATCAACAAACACCCTAGGTTCTGACTCCTCTAGAAGATCTTTTTGAAATTATTCCTGTACTTTCCCCCCACACCTTTATATTTACATTCTTCCTTTCCTGTGTCCCACTGAGTCACAGAATTCCTCATCAAGCTCCAAGAGTCACACCTAGAAAGCATTGGACAGCCAGTCTGCATGGCCAAGGGCAAAGCCAGGAGAAGGAAGCCAAAAAGAGAGGATCCTGGCTGCTGCAGGGTCCACTTCATTCTTCATCATATCAAATTTGCAAGGCCAGCACCTCTGGGTAGCATGCGTTATCCTGGGATAGCTTCAGAGGACAGCAGACATTGCTGGGGGTCCTCTGCTCTGTGTCCTCCTCCGGAGGCTGCTCTTTTCTTTTTGATGCCCAGGGAGAAAAAAGGAACAGCATAAGCTTCTCCCTATGACTCTCCCATCCTCCAACTGTTTTCAGCTCAGTGGTTTCCTGAGTCTGTTGTTATTAAGGTTTTGTTCCCTTCCCCCCAACTTCCTAAATAAAATGCATTGCTGAGATTTTTACTGCAAAGAAAACTATGTTGCTAAGCTTTGTTCTGATGAAAATTTTACACTAATTTGCTGCATTAATACTTCTCTGATCACAACACAGCACAGACCTGCCTCTCAGGAAACACATTTAAGCTCCGTTTGTTTGAGTGTGGCTGGGAGCTGAGCACGCACTAAAGTGGGCTGGCACCATCTGCAAGAGGCAGCTCTCCTACAAAGATCTGAGCACCTAATGGTTCAGGAAGATGGTAGAAAGTGCTGGAGGAGAAGGTTGGGCTGCACATTCATTAGCCTAGCAGAGGTCCTGTGCTGGCAGGACATGACACCCCCTGCTCTATCAAGTGCAGCATTCAACATTTTCACAGTGCCGAGCCTGGTGTCTGGAACCCTCCAGCTATGGTCGACTTCTTTTCACCCATGCTTGTTGTATCACTGAACAAAGAGCATGGCAAAAAAAAAAAAGTGAGGTATGAATAAAAGGTCCTCTCCACACATGGTAGCATTGTCCAGTACTAACACTGAAAGCAAAATGATCTCTTGAAAAGGAATAGTAGTGTTTAAAAGGAAACTGGGCAGCAGCAGTCTTCTTGTGCCCAGAATGTGTACTAGCCATAAGAAGATGCCTTGGGAACACAGCACCAGCCAGGCACGTACGTATTTGTGCCTACTAGAGTAGCTTCCAACTGCTTTCAGCTCAGGGACATCCCAAGCCATGTGGATTGTGTGGCTCCAACCTGCAGTGGATTTCTTTTCCACGAACCTGTCCAAGGACCCCTTTAATTCACTGCAGCAAATGTCACTCTTAGGCTGGATGCACGTGCTGGCAAAGCTGTGCTTCTGCTTTCCTCGGCTTCTCCTACCCTCCAATATTGCCTACAAGTGAAACAATACTGACAATGACACTATAGAAGACCTGACCAGCATATTACTGGCAAAAGTGTATAGCACACGTGCAGCCTGATATATTTCTATTGTATGCACTTTTACTTGAAAGGAAGCAACTTTATTGTGTTTGCTTTCTAACACTGCAGTAGTGGTGCATTTTCTTTTCCCACAACCAAGTAAGAAAAGAGATTGATGTCTGGACTCCTTATGATTACACTACGAGCTATTGGGTTTTGATGGGTAAACTCGTTCCCAAACTGAGCTCCTTCAGCCTGAGACGAGCCTGTCCAGCTTCAGACACCCAGCTCCGCGTTCGTCCTTTCCAGGGACCTTCGAGGCTGAGGAGGGAAGGAAATGCCTGAATTTCCCCCAGCCTCCCTTCGCCTCTCGCCCGCTTCGGCAGCCAATCCTCGCCCTGGGGAGGGGGGGCTGGAGACGGCCCCAATCCAGCGTTTGTATTAACAAACATTTCCCAGCGCCTATGAGGAAACATGCTGCTGCCCAGTGCTGTGGGAGGGTGGGATTTCCTTCCTATTGTCTGCCTGTCTCAGCCTGCACAGCTTCGTGGTGGAGTTGCGCGTTAACTGTTTAAAGCTCTTCGCTCGCTTTGCCGATGGAAAGTTAATGGCCAAAAGGGCTCTGCGAAGCGTGGGTAGGAGATAGCAAACTAAACGCTGATAAATGCAAGAACTGAGGCTAACCAAGACCAGCTGGAGTGACTTCAATTCTTTATCTTAATGAGCATAAAAAAGTCTTTCCAATGCAGTGAAAAATAAAACAATTGGAAAATGCCTCATTTTTATCCTTCAATATGCATCACAAAGGTGATATAATAAAAATGGTTAGCCGGGGGATCTAAAGAGGATGTCAAAGCATTTCAAAACAAGGCCCACCAACACCCGTATATAAACTATATGCCTGTTTCTCTCCAGTCGATTTAATTCACTGCCCATCAGCTCACACAAGGTAAAGTAGTTATGGTTGTAGACACTCCCTAAATGTTTGCTTTAGGATACCTTGTTCTTTAAAAAATCAAATATTTGTATCCTGAAACAAATATTTGGAGACGGTCCAGACTACCCTTTACAAATATGTTAACTACAACAAATTGTTGGCAAGCAGTGGATTCCAGGAAAAAAAAAAAAAAAAAAAAAAAAAAAAAAAAAAAGGAAAAGAAAAGAAAGAAAGGAAAAAAAAAAAAAAAAAAAAAAAAAAAAAACCACTGTAAAGTAAGGCAAACCGTAAGGATTCAATCCTGCATATGCTTCCACGTTCATGAAACTGCGGCCTAAATATTTATTTGACAGCTCTCTATGGGCCCTGAGAGATAAAGGGCTAAAACCTTTTTATACTGAAGATAGCTGAACTTCTGCCTTAAGTAAATATTTGCATAGGTAAGGAGAAGACACTGTGTCAGAGTAATAAATCTTCTCACTAAAGAACCAGAGAGTGGAATTGGAGCTTTGTCTTGGATGTATGCCAAAGAATCCCCCCAGCCAACCCAGTTGTATGGGGTATCTGGATGGTTTAGCTGAAGAATTAAAGATGGTTCTGTATGCTGCTGGGTAGGCTTCTCTTCTCTTTGCTTCTGGTTGCAAAAATTGGAATGCCTAAAACACACCCACTTGAGTAGACCTGCCAGCTTGACTGAATGGTGGAAACTGTAGAAATGATAAGGACCCAAACATTTTTCTTCATATATAAATATAGCTCAGATACAATTTGTATAAAGCAGGTTTCAAAGGAACTTAAGGCAGCCAAGCCACCAATATCCCATGGAAACTTGGCATGTATTTCAATCAAGCGTCTTTTGAAAATTACAAGTCTTAACAAAATCTGAGCCAAACATCACAACTAAATGCTTAACGTAAGGTAGCCTTTTTGTAATTACACTGACACTAAATCTCTTCCTGAGTGTCCTTCTTACTTAAAAAATTGCCTGTAAATCTAATTTACTTTTTATTAATGAAAGCAATATAAAGCAGTTAATAAACTATAGTATCACCGTTTGGTATCCGCCCAACCCCTCAAGTACCCTTTGAAAACAGATTACCAGCACTTTCTTTCCTATCTATTTATTTTAGATAATGTAAAATGTTCTTTCATATTTAAATACACAACATAAGTAAAGCTTTATCACTGCCATTCAACAAGTTCTTATTTGCATTCTATTTTTTAAAAGTGGAGGTGAAGTCCTGGTGTAGCAGTCTCAAACAAAATGTGGTTTTAGACACTACTAAAAATTTTATTTACTAAACACACCACAGAAACCTTCACTGTTCAGAGTGTAAATTTTGTTAAATTATTTGACTGAACAGGCAGAATGGATGCAACTTTTTCACTATTAGTATTCCAAAATTATTTTAACAATACTAGTGACTACTCAGGTGAGTAAAATTATTTGCATGCATAAATTTTACAGGATTAAACTTATAGTGTATTTTAATAAAGTATGTCACAGTGCTAGTTGAGTTTAATCAATTATAAAATATGTTACTGTTCCATTATTTAATTCCTTGAGTATTTCAGAAACTTTAGAATTCATTTGCTTAGAAATTTATGAATAATTAATATTTATCTCATAGTCTATGTAAAAATAGGATTGAAAGTCCATGTTTTCCTGCTACTGACATACATACATATATATATATATATATGCCTCTACAGTTTCATATTACCTAGGTTTTCTAATCCTGCAGTGAAAGTGTGGACCCATAATTGGAATACATAGCCAATTCTGGGACAGAATATATGCTTTAGTTTCTGCTGCCCAAGGTGTGTATCTACTTTTAAAAATATTTTACGGTATTTTTTCCAAACTGGATTTCACGTTAAGAGGTCAGATAACTGGTAATTTTTTCTTCTGCAATAAGAGAGGATCCAGATCTAAGAGTGTGATAAAATACATATATAATAAATAGTTAAAGATCCGTTTCAAATGTATTATTAAAAAAAAAATAATAAAAGAAACAAACAGCAACTCCAGCAGACACCACTAGAGTTCTCCTTCTCCCAAATATCCCTAGCACCATCCTAAACCCTGTTTACCCCAGAAACCTGAACTGTGGACAGACAGAAGAGGAGAGAGAGAGAGAAAATTCAGACACAATAAAACTCTGAGGGGAAAAATATGTGGAAGGAGGAGGCAGCAGCGGCCTGGGGAAGGGATTGAAAAGTTTCCCCTGGCTTAACTTCTCCCCCCCTGCAGCAGCAGAAGCAGCGGCAGCAGCACAAGGTGAGAGAGACTTTTAAGTCTGGGGAGGAGGGGTGTGTGTGCGGGAGGGGGGGTTGAATTTACAGCCCTGTGGATATTTCTCTGTCTGCCTCCCTGGCTTTGGGGTGCGAGAGACACCGTGTCTCATGCTGGGTGGATTTTTTTTTAATATGATGGAGGATTATAAACATGGCGCCTTAAAAAAACTACAAAATCATGTACACACTGTTCCAAGGAGATGGGGGAGAGGGGACAGGGGAAGGGCTGGGCACGAGGGGAGGGGGCAATCCTGCCCCGTGGGGGAGCATATGGGGAGGGGGGAGCAATTATACTTAATAATAAAATGTGTGGGGCTGAGGGGGGGGGGGAGCGTGGGGGGGGCGACGGGGACGGAAGGCGGGATTTTTATATATATGTATATATATATATTATTTTTTTGGAGTGGGAAGGATCATCTCGCAGCCCGCTTGGAAATCGAGAAGAGGGGGGCCGGCGGCGGGGCGCGTGTGATTATTAACGGCGATTATTTTTGTCCCTACACGCCTTTCCCGGCCGGCTTTCGGCTTGGGAAAAAAAAAAAAAAAAAAAAAAAAGCCGTGGCGGTTTCGCCAGACTTTCAGCACGGGCCGGGATCGGGTCGGGGCGTGAGGAGGCGGTGGGGTGGCCAAGGGGCCCCCCCGGGGGGAGACGCTGCCCTCAGCGCTCCGCCGGGCCTGCAGGGCGCGGGGGAGCCGGGGACTCGCGTGAGAGGCGAGGCCGAGCGGGGTGTGGCGCAGCCCGGCCTCGGCCCCGCCGCCCCCCCGGCTGTGTTCTCAACAAGCTTTGCTCCCCGCTTTTCTCCCCCTCCTCCTTTTTTTTTTTTTTTTTTTTTTTTTTTTTTTCCTTTCTCTCGCTTCTCCCCCGCCGCCCCCGCGTTTCCTCGCTGGGGTTTGGTGGGGTGTGTGTTGTGTGTATGGGGGGGGGGGGGGGGAATGTCTGCTTGGGTCTCGGCCCGAGTAATGGCAGCTGCTCGACAGCGCCGAGCCTCCTCCGCAGAGGGGAGACGGCGGCTCCCCGCAGGCCGGGAGCGGGGCCATCACTCCCCTTCCCCGCGGCGGGCAGCGAGAGGGACGGGGCTGGGGGGTGAGCTCCTGGCCCCGGCCCTCCGCCCCCGGCCGGGCTGCGCCACCCCCGTGGCGGGGACGGCCTTAAAGCCCGGCTCTGCCCCGCCGGGAGGGCAGGTTGGGGGTGGCCTCCGGCTTCCCCAGCTGCTGGGGGGGCTTCGTCCTCTGTCCTCGGCCGTGGCGGCCCTCGGGCTGCCCGGGACCGGGGTGAGGAAGGGGTCGTGCGGGGGGCGCCTCCTGCACCCTCCAGGAATAGTTGACTCGTTCCCCCCTCGCATGAAAGGGACCTCCGGGCTCGGAGGTCGGGTTTTAGGCTAGCCCGGACTGCTGAGCCTTTCGGCGATGTGTTTTTTTATTTTATTTTATTTTTTTGTCTTACTTTCCCCCCGCTCCCCGCCCCTCCAAGCCGCGTCTCCGCACATAACTCCGGTCTGTGCACTTTCTGAGGCGTTGTCCTTCATCATCCCCAACCTCAGGGATTGCCCAGAGGCCTATCTTAGCTCCTTTCTTTCACGAAGAAAGGATAAAAGCATACATGGGGGGGAGTTTCCTCTGGTAGGGATGACGGGGAGCCTTTCTGTGCCTCCCTCACCTTCCCTGCGTTTCAGAAAAAAAATCCTCCCCTGAAATATTGATGTTACAGACTGGAGAAACTTTGCACCTCTTTCGGGGCTTACCCTGAAAACGGCGAGCTTAATTTTGGAATTTGTTTTATTTATTTATTTATTTATTTCTGCAAATGTGGCAAGCAGAACTTTGCAAGCTGGAAGAACTGGAGCGAGGGGTGGCTCGAAGAGAGGAAAAGGGATGGAAAACTCTTTAATTTGGTGCTGGTTGGTTTCATAATTGCATAATTTGGTATTTTAATGTCCTGGGATCATTTACCACAATCTTTGTATTGTAGGAGCAATGCTGTTTGTTGTAAAGTAGTTTTGAAAGATCTTATGCAGTGGAAAGGAACAAATGCAGAAAATGCTTTTTTGTCTTAGTGATAGTGGGTTTTGTCTTTGTTTGTTTTTGTTTTTCTTTTATTTCCCGAATTTTGTTGCTATTCTTTGTAGGGAATCGTTTAATTCTTCAGGGTGATCACTGAGACAGGTGTGGGGGGTGTTAGAGTGGGAGTGGAAATGCCAGTGCATGGTTCGGGTTGCAGTCCCTTGGGTACTTCTCGTCCCTCATCCTTCAGCATGAAGGACCTGGCATCTCTCCACGCCTTTTTTTTTTTTTTTTCCTCATAATTCTCTTATCAACCATTCTGAGCATGCTACAGAAAGCCTTTAGGGAAGTAGACTGTTTGCTGACTGCTGTTTTATATAAAAGTGAGTGGCGTATCCTCCCAATAATTCCTGTTGTGGATTTTTGGTTAATGCCAGCTTTCCCATTCCTAAACAACCCTTTTCTGTCTTGACCAGATATTTTAATGGAGAACAGGATAGGGGTAGGTAGTACTGTAGAGATCACCTCATCTTTCTGATTGTGAGTTTGGTTTTATGAATGGGGAAACGAGTTGCTGTCTTGATTGACTGTCCCATGGGTCAGTAGTCTCTGCAGTCATGGAGAGGCACCTGCAACTTATACTTGGTATCAGGTTTAGCCCCTAAAGGACGGAGGGGGTCTCCTGGAAAACTCCTTTACCCATAGAAAAATGAGTCTTCTAATGAGCCGGATAGCGTGATGGAAATTACCTAGTGATGAAGTCAGCAATAAGGGGAATTCTGAGTGTGTGGATGTTGGGTGAGGGTCTTAAGATTTTGCTGGTGAGCTAGGAGAATGTTCCTATTCCACACTTCGGAGCTTTGTCACGCTAATTTGACAGAGAAGTGCTTTCTGTGAAGAAGTGAAAAGAATCAAGCTAATTCTGTCCATGTTTTTTTTTTCTTCTCTGTGTTAGTAAACCAATTTAAATTGGCTCATTCATTTTAGTTTATGGATGTACTTCACGTATCAGAATAAAAGAGTTTAGCCCTGCTAACAAAATTACACCTGGTTGAGTTTTTCCACCTTCACACACTGCTTGTTAATGTACTACACTACTGAGTGTAGTAAGTTGAGGTGTGATCACTTCCATACCATCATGAACAAGAAGTGCAGGGGGCTAGAAATGTCCTCCATTGCAGTTAAACTGGTGTATTTTTTTTTCTTATCTAAACAAGCACTTACAGATACTATTTTTAAATGCAAATTTAAAAAATAAGAAGTTTGGTTCCCATAAACCAAAGTTCCTAGTAGTTTGTCTTACGTATTGTGAGCTAAAGCAGTATTTCCTAACGCTTCAGGAAAAATTGAACGCTAATGAAATAACAAGAATTTCATGGCTGTAATCACTTATGCTGACAACATACATAACTGCTGTGTTGTTTGCTGTGGTCTGGTGCTGTGTCAATTCTGTTTGGAGGTAGGAGAAGGTCTGTATGCAGCTAGTGTTGAGGTCTGCAGATCCCAATTGCCCTTGGAGCAGAGAGAAGAAAGAACTTTTAGGGAGAACTTGAGGTTTCCGTGGGAAAAGAGCCTGGCTCATCTTTTCAGTCTAACATTGTCTCAAGAGCAAATGAGCCAGTGAAAGGCTGTGAAATGTGTTCAGCATTTCCACCTTGCTGAGATGTGCAGCCTGCTGGGTGCGGACATGGTGCTTCTGGAAAAGAAAATGAGGTGAATGGACAATGAAATTGGCCTGAAACTCACCTGGAAGTGGTGTGGGCTTCACCTAGGCTGTTGTGCATTTCTATCAGTGAACTGTATCATGGGGACCTCTGAACTGTGCTAGCTGCCATCTCTGAATTACGATGAAATACTCAAGTAGATAAAAGACAAAATTTGAAGATGTTTTCTTCATTTTAGGTATCTAAACCTATCTGTAATTGTCTGCATTGTCTAATTTGTTATAAAATTCCAGTGTTCCACACAACTTGAAAATCAGGGAGAATTCCAGAATCAGAATTGTTTTGGAATTGGCTATCCAATTCCAGTTGTGAGCTCACAAATCTTGGATACAACTAACTAGTTTTCATAGTTACTGCCTTCCACTGTTTCACAGAGCATTTAGCTCTCGAAGTTTGTAAGGACTTCAGACAGTGAAATCTCTTCAGGATAAAAATCCTGAAAGAGGAACAGTGTTCTAATAGCAGATGTGTTATGGGGACTTTTGATTTTCTTTTTAAACTAGTTGAAGGGTTTTTAGCTACATTCAGAGCAGCGTAAATATCAGCAAAATAAGTCTTTTATCCCTGATGTAGGTTGTTACAAATACTAAGTTGAACTATAAACAAAATTAATCTGTCCAAAGTATGTGTGGCTCACATACCACTGATAAACCCGGTTCACAAAATGCTGAGCTGTTTAAAATCACTGGCCATATGTGTGTAAGTTTACTTTTTTTAAAAGTCTCAGGATGTGGTGAGCACTCCCATAGTACTTACATAGTACTTGGAGCGTGGTGCCCTTGGTAGCTGGGCAGTGCAGCGTACGTCATCTTTTATGTAGCTCGTACATTTTGGTCTGTCAGAGTTGCTTGTGGTAAATGTTGTGAACAAAGATTGTTCTTGTCAGGTTCTGGATGATTTTCGATCAGTTGAATGTAAATTTAGCTCATAATTGGGTTATTGTTCTAAGGTTTAATCTGCCAGTTGGGAGAATACAGCTTGCAAAATAGGTAGTTTATAAGATGAGGTCATGATTCTGTTTTGCAGGAATTTCTTAATAAGTTAACCCTTACGTTCCTAAAAATAAGTTTTTAATAATTTTCAGTGCATTACAAAGATGCAGATTCAGTAGTGGTGAAATTGTATCTTGCAATCTATACAAAATGCAGAATAAATGTTTCAAACTTTTTTTTTTTTTTTTTTTATACAACTCACATCTGTCTTTAAACCATGGAAAAGAAATGCTTCCCCGAAAAGCCTTACTTTC
This sequence comes from Aythya marila, assembly GCF_965140915.1. NCBI lineage: Eukaryota > Metazoa > Chordata > Aves > Anseriformes > Anatidae > Aythya > Aythya marila. The sequence continues at coordinate 10,845,692 of NC_139043.1, forward strand.
TAAATGTAATGTATGTAACGAAGTGGGCTGATAGGTGCTGGAGTGGCCATGCATGGTATAATAAACACTGTGGCCTCTGGCTGAACGTGTGAACCCTTATGGCACACAGAGCTCTTTGATTTCAGAGGCCTGTCTGCATGCATCGCTCTTGGAGAGCAGGGCTGTGTTGGGCCATTTCTTTTTTTTTCAGTATATCCAATTCTGGGCTTTAAACATAGCTTTATTATCTGTTTAAACCAATGTCTGTCATTGAGCTAATTGGGCAAGTCTGAACTCTGTTTGTTTTATTATTTATTTATTAACTAAGCCATGAATGTTGAATTCATGCGAAGAGATGTGTTTTAGTGGTGACTAAATAACTGCATAGTGGATTTCTAGTGTTATTTGTGTTTCAGGAAGAGTAAATAAGCTACTTGTTCTAGCTATGCTGTTTCATCGAGTATCTAAAGTCATAACACATGCAGTTGCAGTTGATTTGATATGCATCGATACAAGATGGCTGCAATCAGTTTCTTTAAATATACAAGTTATTAAAGGGGGAACTTATTTGAATCATAGAACTATACAGTCCTGGAGGCTGACATTTCTTACGTTTTAATAATATTTCATTCACGTTGTTTTTTTTTGTCCCTGTTTTGTTTTCTTTCCCCCTGAGACAAACAGGATCTTTTAGTCTTGTTGGCAGATGACAGCAGGCACACTGGTGAGGCACTGTGACATGTCCATGAACCCAAGCTAAAGCTCATGGCATCTAATTTTAGGCCACACAGCTTTGGTAACATCCCGTCAGAGCTTGACCTATAGCTCCACCACACAGATAAATCCAAAGTGTTGTTATTGAGAGTTTTGTATACAAAAGACTCTTCGATATTTTTTTTTTTTCCGATCTCTCATTTTCCACTCCACACTGAAGTACAAAAGTTTCTGCTGTGAAAGTATAGAGACATATAATTTGAATTTAAAATACACTATTGCTTAAAATGGCAGGCCCGTAGTATTTCAAAATTACAAACATATTAAAAATTGTAAGTGAAGTATTGTTATTAGTGCACCAACAGAATAGTTTTGAATATACCTGTATACTATATTCAATATTTTATTCCAAGGTTAAATAATTGCAGAACAAACATTTTAAATCAATGATTATGACTCTGCATACAATTCTGAATTGCAGTATGGTATAAAACAAATTCTTAAATAGTTTTAACACCAGAGAGTGAAACCTGAAGTGTTACTCACTTCTTGGCTAAAAAATAAAGTGGAGCATACCTGCCAAAATACCAATAACATCCCATTTGCCCTTTCTGTGGGAATTGCATTTTTGCATGCAAAGAACTGGTCTTGCTCTGTTAATTCATTTTTGTCCATAATAGGATAGGACCAATTTAAGATCTAGTTACTTTAAAAAAAAAAAAAAAAAGTTAAATATATTGGTGTTTACCCATTTCTCATGTTTCATTTCCTTTTCCTTTGTTAGCATGTTAAAAATAAACACGAAACCAACTTGCCTTATATTCATGTATATGATTTTATTGCAGCTAACTTAACTAATGCTTCAGCTACAGACTGTAGGAGTCTGCTAGTAGGTGTAGGACTCACAAGTGGCATTTTGGAAAGTGGGTATTTGTACTTTGATCTCGTGCACTTACAGTACGGCATTATTATCTGGTCTTTTAAAGATAGGTGGATGGGAGTAGCAGGCGGTGACTCATGGGATATTGTACTTAGTTCACTAATTTTAGCAGAGTGATTCTTATCTTACAACGTTAGGTTTTATTGGAACCTTCTGGAGCGGCGATGAAGTGAAACAAAATGGAGTTGTGGGAAAATGACAAAGTAGCTAGAAATAATACACAGAGAAAAATAAAATTATGTTGGATATGTTACTGCTCAACAAATCTTTAAAAAGATCTGAGAGACGAGAGCTTGCTTTGACTTTGGGGGCAAGCTTAAACCCAGTGGTTTTGCATAAACCCCTCTCCCCAAGCAATTACTTAAGATTCAGGTTCAAAATTGTACAAAATCAAAACAAAAGAATTGCTATTTCGTAAAGCGTAATCACAGGCTACTGATTGTTCACTGATGAAAATTGATGATGTTCACTGCAGAAAATTCCTTGTTATCGGTAGGTTAATATTAATATAATGATGGAGACTTTGGTCAGATAAGCATTTGTTTCAGACTGACATAAAAATGCATAGGCCTTGGAGCATGCTGATGAATCAAGTTTATTTTTCATAAAATATGCAAAAATTAAATCTTTACATAGGACACCAGTATCAAGGAAGAGCACAGTTGCAATTTGTTTTGCCATATAATTTTTACATAATATCTTGGAGACTCCTGCTGGAATGTTCAATGTCGTGTTGGCATTTTTCATGCCTTTTGAATATCAACTGTATTAATATTGTTATATAAAAAAAAAAAATTGTACATGCTAAATTTTACATTGATTGTTCTCATTGAAAATAAGACAATTTACTACATGAACACCAGTTTTTAAAAGAATTTACACTATCCATGACAAAAACATGGATAGTGTAAAGACATGGATAACATTTTTCTGTTAGTGGCTTTTAACATTTGTGTGTTTCTTACATTATTTGTGTGTTTCCTACAGTCTGTATAGGACAGAAAGAGTTAATTATTAATAAAGGAAACTGGTAAAAGAAGAAATGTAACTGTTATTAGCTGTTTTCACAGGAACCAGGCTGGCACCATTTTTAGCTTCATATAAATACAGTCGAGGCTTTAGGACATTCCTAAGAACCGACTGCGTGAACCTTTTCCTGGGAAGCTGGATGTTCCAGTGTCACTCATCGTGCTTGTCAAGTGACATTTGAAGATAATACAGCACACTGAATAATACAGTGTTGATAGTAACGTTTTCTGAATTAAAAAAAAAAAAAAAAAAAAAAAGGGAAGAACTTTATTTTCACCGATCAAAATAGCTTTCTGAAAACTTTTCTTGGTCTTGGTTAAAGGTGGGGGTGGATGAGAGGGGTTTTGTGCTTTAATCAGCAGTAATTCCCATCGTCTGATTTCTGGATGTAATGTCAGGTTGTTCAAAAGTAGTCAGAAGTATTAAAATCTTTACTTTTTTTTTTTTTTTTTCAAAAAAAAAAAAGTTTTATTTTGCTGACACATCTTTTTGAAGGAGAGGCTGCAATTGGGTGCTGATGCAGATCTGAAATGCTCCCAGGTATGCTGTGGGAAAGCAAGAAACCTGGCTGCTTTCAGCCTAGTAACTGCATCTTTTAGTTCTGTAGCTTCTTTAGTTCTGTCAGCCTCTTCTTATGTTGACCTGAAGTAAATAGGCTCACAGGAAATACTTGGTGTAAGAAAGATTCTTCCTTTTCCTGTGCACTTTCCACTCCTCTGGGTCCCGGGAGGCTTCTTTATAAAACCTTCTAATTGGAAGCATACCCCCGACTCCTTTCTGATTCCAGACCTGAGAGCTCCTCTTCTTACTCAACTCCTACCTTTTAGAAAATAGGGATTAGCAGTCAAGTACCTCCAGGTGTCAGTTTTATTAGGTTTTCTAATCCACATTGACTTTCTTTATCTGAAAAATTTTAAAGAGAGAGTTCTATAAAAAATAACCCATTTACAAATCGTCCAAGTGCAAGCCTAATTTGTATCCGCAGCTTCTGAAGACGTGTTGCTTTCAGTCACATGAAAAAATTCTTGCCCCTCATAGTAGCACAGGAAATGCTGACAAATACCAGCTAAAGGTAACTGAAGGCTCAGATGCTGTATGTCCTGCTGCACCAAGGAGCAGAACAGCGTTTGCTTTGCCAGGTTCATGGGTAAGCCCTTGCAGCCTTTCCTGGGCCAGTGGGAAGGAACGGTGCCCAAATTCCCACTTGGCTTCTCTTACATGCCAAGTGCCTTTCTTGATCAAACTAGCATGTCATGTAATCCAGAGTCTGGCAGTGGCTGGAGACAAATCTCAAATGTCTCGTAGAAAGGAGCCAAAAATCACCAATTTTCTGATGTAGGAAGCTGTAGAGGTTTTTTTCTCCATATTGGCTCCCCAGCAATGATCGTTTAGATCTTGGTTTCTGCTCTTATGCAGAAAAAATGTGTTTTTTTTATTCCAAAACTTTTTTTTTGAATATTTTAAATTCTCTTTCATATAATAATAGAACATTTACACTAATAACATTAAAGCCTGCTGCTTTTTGGGTCAAGCCTACTCTTCTGTCCTCTCCGAATGCCTTGCAGCCTTTGTCTGCAGAGCTCTTTCTCCTCTGGTATTTATCTAGAGCTTCCTCCCCAGCTGCAGGAAAGAGCCATGTGTACCTGCCTCTTCATGCGCTATTTGATGGAGATAAGAGATGTCGAGGTGTGAGTTAATGAAAGCCCGTAGTGGTTGTCTGTCGAGTGCAAATAAGAGCTGGGAAACGCACATATGAAAAGAAGAAAGAGAGAGTTTGATGTGAAATGTGCATTAAGTGTAAGTCTGGGTACACACGTCACAATATGTGTGTGAGAGGGCCAGTTAGTTTGCTAAAATAATTTGGTGACTCTAGTGCAGCAATATTAGTTTACACCTGCAGAGAATTTTCTCCTGAGTGTCTGGGAATGAGAATATGTAATGAAGTGTTTGTGTATGAGTGACAGAGAGCGAGCGTGTGGCACCGAGAGCGCATGCATGCATTTTCAGGCCTGATTGATTATATGAAAAAAAAAAAAAAAAAAAACAGAGTTGAAAGAACATTATTTTAAATTAACATTCATTATCTTCATGCGTGATATAGCAGTTCACTTTGGACCAGATCCTAGCACCATTATGTTCCTTGAGCAGAGACTGTTTGCCTTGAATGAGGTTATTCAGTATAAGAATTGCAAAATGTAGGCTGATTTTTGACACTAAAGATACATTGTTTGGTCACCATATATTAGAACAATACTGTACTATTTCTGATAGGAAAACACGGATTTTAAAAAAAATAAATACTAACATTTCTTTGAAATATAAAGTAAAAAGTAGGAGGAACCTTTTCTTGGGTCTCTAATCTTATGCTTGAAGATGCTTGCAGCCATTTTAATTCGTGCTGCGTGCATTGATCTAGCAGTTAGATTATTTAATCATACTGTGGCTAGGTCATCTACCTATCAGACACTGGGAAGGAGCTAATATTGTTGGGCTTAGTGGCTTCTAAGTGGCATATCTGCAAGAAGAAAATTTTTTAAAAAGGCAAACAAAACTAAATATCCCAGTTAACTTATATACAGTACAAAGGGAAACAATTGAATTCATGGTTTTATCGTGCAAGGTTTTTTTTTTTCTGTACATAATTTAAATAGGAAAAAAAATGCATACCATTGCAAACAAAGGCGAAAAAAAGATTTTGATCTTCTTTGGCAGTTCTGCTTTTATATACAGAGTTTTGCAACATTAAGTCATGTAATTAGGCATTAGCTTGCTGTTACATATTTTCTTAGGATACATAGCTTGCAAGCACGAAAATGAAAGCCACATTTTTAAAATGATGACCCTAAATAACTTTCTAAACTAAAACTAAAAAAATATTCTAAAAACAGCTTATTCTTTAATTTTAAATATCACATTAAAAAAAAAAAAAGTGGGAAAAGTATTTTGTGTATTCAGCAGCAGGAGGAAACTAATTTCCTGGGCTGTAAGTGCTGCTATTGTCCTATAGTAGAAGGACAATGATCTGGATTTATAAAAGAGAGAGAAGAAATGTGGCAACAGCTAATGTGTGGCAGTGAAGAGGAGGAAAAAGAGAGACGTGATGCTCTCAAGTGTCCGGTATTTTCTGAGAGGGAGCTACTCACAGTGGAATAAACCTTTTCTTGGTATGCAATAGGCAAGCATATTGTATAAAAAGAGACGGTAAATTCTTTGGCAGTGATGCAGTTGGCAGCAGCGGTTTTTAAAGGGTCACCCTTGCACTTCTCGGTTAATTCCCTACAGAGATGAAAAGAAAAGTTCATGCTCTTCTGAGGTGTTGTTTTGTCTGGCTTAATGCAGGTGAAACAAGAAAGCAATGTTTCATATGAAGATGGACTTCTCTGCACAGAGCTGGGGTCTGTATTCCCCACTTGCTAAAAGAAAGCTAAGAATCCAGAGATGCTAATTTAATCTGTCTGCATCCCTTGGCGTATTTCCCTATGCATTCCTGATGTACACTCAAAGCTGAGTCAAACGACTGGATATGATCATGTTAAGTATCTCTGTTACCATACCTTTAGCAGAGATATTCTAAATGTGTGTCAATTGTTCATCTTACTTACAGCGTGTTCCTAATAAGCACAATGTTCTTTGGCTTAACTCTCAGGCTATTTTAATAGCTTCCCTGTTTTATTATATTAGTCGATGACGATTTTGGTACGACTTTTTGTTGTGCTTTTCTCTGGGTAGTGATTCCTTTCTTTGAGTATAACAAAATGATGTGCATACGTGAGGAGTCTGACAGTAGAGGACGAATTTGATGGAAGGTTTTATAAATGCCATCCCCTTGCTGGGCAAGAGCTGAGTGTCGCAAGGCACTTTCAGTGGGGATGTGATACTTCTGCTTGCTTCTGGAAGAGCATTGCATCGGCTGCAAATTCAGACGGATGTGCAGTGCCCATTCTGTGTGTTTTTTTGCCAGTAAATAGGAACTTCAGTCATGGAAGACAACTCAGCAAGATAAAAATAAATAAATAGATTCTGCTGAAAGCCTGCTGCAAGACAAAGAAAAAAATTCAATGAGAATCGAGTGATAATAGAAGCAAAAGTCTGTTTTAATGCAACATACTTGGAGTTTTTCTCAGGAGCTGAAGATGTCTGCTGAAAAAGGCTTGCAAGCTCTGGGTGGCTGAGTTAGAGTTTGGGTGCCTTCAAGGCAAAGTCAGCTTTGCTGCCAACCACGTGGGCTGGAGCAGGAGAGCTAACGGGTGTCAGTGGGATCACAGCCCAGCCTCACCTCCTTGGGGATGTAGTGGCCATGTGGCTACTGAACAGATCAATAAAGTGAAATACGAGGTCACAACGGATACCAAACCTATTCATGTCTGCCTTACTAAACTTAGGAAGCAAAAGAGCTCTTGACAGTTTGAAATTACAGCCCCGTGTTTGAGCATTTCTTCAGAGTAACACTTTATTAATGAAATTAACTGGGCTGTTGGGACTGGTGGAGAGCTGCCTGTTAGCTTTCATTATGGGAACATCCTCAGCATGATGTTCTGCTTTGCGATGCCTTTGTCTTGCATTTCAGTGATATCCTTCGCTTCCCGCATCTCAGACTACTGCCAACTGCAATGGGAGGTAGTGGTGAGAAGGGGTTTGTTAATGAGGCTGTAGCCTCATTACATAAGGTAGTTAGAAGGTGATAGATTATCCTGTACTGTTTTGATATTCTGTTGGAAGTGTGTATTTATATTACAATTTTGACTAATCCAAGCCATTTTAGTGATCCACTGTCACTTTCTGTGAGAATAGGTGCCCTTGCAAATGTGGCCTTGAAACTGCTCCGTTTCCAGTTTGGGTAGCTGCATTCTGGCTACCTACGTTTTTATAAAGTTTCACCTGGAGTTTGTTACTGTTGTTTATTTACATAATAATCCTTGTGTACTTGGCAGTTTGCAAATTAACAGCACAGGCTGAGCAAGTTACAAGAATCCCTGGTTCAAATTAAAATTGGTATTTGTGTGTGAATGAGCATGGTGTGACATGATGCAGTACAGAAAAAATGCAAAGCGCTAGGTTAAGTAATATCATTGACAGAAGAGGTGGGTTTTCAGGCTTTATGAAATAGAAGAGAGAGTAATCCATGAAGTGCAAGTGTAAAAGAAAAGAGCAAACGAGTGATTAAGAGAAAGCAGAGAGGTGAAAACTGCATAGACCTGGGATGGGTAAGAAAAGAACATGGAATGAGGTATATATAGTTCAAGAATGCTTTGTAGAAGACACTCCTCACAAAGCTGGTACACAGTGGGTTAAATTGTTGAATAGTGCACACTGTTGTACATATGATGTATTGTGCAGCAGAAACAGATACAATTCTCCGTTAGGAGAACTGATATCTGTCTATATTGTGGTTAAAACTGTATATATATTTACTTTTGTTACAAGGTCATTCTAAGAAAATAAGATTCAAAACAGTAGATACTGGCTTTCTGCCCAGCATGCAGTTCACTTAATGATAAAGGTTTGATCCACAGCTTTACAGTATAAGCTTGGGCACCCATTTTACATGTGTATCAACAAGGGCAGAGTTGATTTGGTGTATGCATGTGACTAGGATTTAGGCAGTCATAGATAGATCTGCACATGGCAATCATTTGCTGGTGCAGAAATGTTCCTCTTCGACATATAAAAGCACATTTTATCACTGGCAATTCAGTGTCTCAGGATCCTGTTTAACTTGCAATAGGAACAACTTGCTGCCTGATACTGTAGAGTAACAGGTAGGTCAAAAAAAAGAACCCAAGCCACATCCTGTTGTGGAGAGTTGTTCTGTAGAAATATGAACCTAACATGCTCTGAGGCATTAAAGCTGTGAGCTGATTCTTAAGAAGTGATTAATATTAATAATCAATTTTAACTTGGAATGGATTTCCAGAGGAGTTCAAAATAATCCAAATGAAGCCATATAGCATAACCATAACAGACTAATATTTACAAGAACTCTCCCAAAACTTCTTCTAAAAATACTTATGTCTGCTCTAGAGGTGCTTTGTCCACAGCCCGAATGTACTCCATTTGGCACAGACATTAGGAGTGCATGGAAAAAAAGTTGTAAACAATTTTCATCTTGAAAATGCTTTCAAGAAAAATGTTTTTGAATAGCACTTGTGAATGAAATCATACTCATCGAATAAATTGGCTACAAAAGAAGATTTTGGGGTTTTGTTGTTCTATTGTTTTTGAGAAATGGAGAAAGGTTTTGGAAAAGTATTTTGGAAATATCTTGGAATTTGCATATTCACACTGATGTTTCTTACTGTTATTGTTCTTACATGACTTCATTTGCTAATAAAAGCAGTACATAATGTACTGGATGAGGGTATTTGTGCAAAAGATTTCAGACGACGCGTGCACTCTTGAAAGTTGTAGTTCTTTCTATTTTTATTTGGAGCTTTTAAGCATTTTTTGGGGGGGGGGGGAGGATATCTTGCTTGGCAGTATTTTGGAAAGAATTTCAACAAAAATATTATTCAATTTAGGTCATGCATGCGCAATAATACCAAACTTTTAAGCTCTTATCTAGCAAAACTGTACAGATTGTTTATTTTGTCCTCCTTTAGCTCTCATGTAACCCAGTTTAGATAATTTTACCTGTTTCTCCTGGATTGGTCCCACAAAAAAAATCCATCGTGAGCCTTTGTAACAGCAATCAGTCTCTGTCATGTTTACTTAAAAGAGTTGAAAACCAGTCTTTCAGCCATGTGGGGTAGACAGATCTTAAAATTTAGCAGTCTATGTGTAGTTGGCTCTTTTCTGACACTTTTTTATGGAAATAGGCAGGAATACTTCAATGATGAAAGCCATCCACCACCCACATGCTGCCCGTCCAGGGAATGAGATCCATGTGGCTTCTTACTATTTCTTTTTCTTTTGTATTGTTCATTAAAGCTGTTATGGAATATTTGCATAAGGCTAAAAGAGTTTGGATTCTCACTCAGTCCCACAAAGGTCTGGGGCTTGCTGTTTAATACTTGTACTTCTATCAACCTGAGTCCCTCAGAGGCTTTTGAGGGAGGAATATATTCTCTTGAGTGAACTTCTTAGCTGTTGTGCCTAAAATGGTAGCAGAATTGTACTTTTTAATCAGCAGGCTTTATTGACTCTCCAAGTTTTATTTCTGGTCTTTTGCCTCGGCAACAAAACTTGATTTTTACACTTTTATGTCAGGGGTGTGTCTACCTCTGTATTCACACATTCAAATGCTTCAGGCTATTCATGCGTGCTTCTGAAGGGTTTAGCAGTTCGGCCATTTCCATGCAGAGTGTCAGAACTTGCTATTGGACTGTTGAGATGAATCTCCTGCTGTGACTACAGAGTAATTTTCTAGAGCACATGACATTAATGGCATTGTTACGAACAGTTGAGTTATTCAAGAAGATGCTGTCTGGGCTTCCATCCCTACCTTCACCATGTGCTGCTGCATCACTCAGACCTGTAAGCTGTTAAAGCAGTGCTAGAGCGGTTGGTACCAAAGACTCCAGGACCTCAGGCACTCAGTGGTAGAGGTGTAGTTGTTTAAGTCACTGTGCTCAACTATGCTTGTGCCCTGTTGCTCAGAGAGGCAAAAGTCATGATTTACCAATATTCAAAGCTTTGGTATGTATAGTTCACATTCATGCTTTCTTCTTGACCTCTTTGTTCTCCCTCTGAATTTCTAGACATTCCCCGAGTTTTATGTCTATCACTGGGAGAAAATGGACAGTCTTTGCCTTACACCATTGCAATAAAAAAGCACGTAGGACTAGTTGTAATTGAAAGAACATGTATGTACCCTGTCAGTTTGACTGCGTGTGAAGAATTCATATCTCAAAGAATTCTGGTTACTGGTAAACGACCTCTCTTTTTATTTTAACTGTAAATTTAAACTTTGACTGAACAATGAATGTGCTTGGAATAGTGATGTGCTTATTAGATTGAAAAAAGAACAAGCTTTTAATAGGAAAAAATTATCACAGGGCAGACAGCAGGGGATTTCATTAGCATTTATGGATTGCTAAACTGCAATTTAAAAGTCACATTTCCGCCTAAAATTTTTTTCCACAATAGTCATACAAGGAACATTAAAAAGTGTCTTTTTAGTTTGTTTACTTGGGGTCAAATTTTCACTCATGTTTAAAGTGATTAAAGTTGCAGAAACTGTCTGCACAGGGTACGCTATGTAGCTACCACTGATATTAATGGGAGTTCAGTATATTCAATAAATATTTGTTCTGAAAATCCTGCCACGTAGGAACCTAACCTCTGTCTTTGGACGTCTTTGAAAATCTGTCCCTTAGGACAGTTAACAGCATTCCCTATGTTTTTTTGACTGGTTTTCACTTCTCAGTTCCCTTTCTACTGTGCTCAGGAAGGTCCATTGATTCTAGACAGGGTTTTGTAGTCATTCCTGGATGTATGGTTCATACCTGTCAAGAGGCATAGACTGACAGAAGAGACTTTGCCCTGTCTTTTCGCATAGTATTGTAGTTCTTTTTAATAATAAAATAAATAGTTCTTAGGTTAATTCTTTTCATCCATAAACATGTAAGTGCTACACAAGGATTAGTGTAATTAGTTTTGCATTTGGCAATACTAACATGGAGACGCGCAGTGACTTGCCTGAGGGTAACCAGCACAGGAAGAAACGGTACCAAGTTAGGAGTCCTAGCGCTCAACCTACTTTCTTCAGCAAACTCAGCTTCAGAGTGCTTGATCTATCCCTACAAAATACCCAAACCACAATCTTCTAAATGCAATGATTTGGTGCTTAAGCAGTGTGAGTCATGTTCTGGGATGCTGGCAGTGTTTCTTTGTGATATTTCCGTTTCACATTCAGCTTCAGGGGCTCAGCAGGGGCTTTTGGTCTGGTTGCCATATGAAGTTCATCAGGGGTGACAAGCAAAAGCAGCTTAATGTGCTTATGTTATTTTCGTCTATATTACAAGTTTGTGATGGAGACTCACTCTGTTTTGCATAAAGACACCAAAATAATGTGTTGAGCTGCGAGCCAACTGGAGATGCCCTGGACTATTCACAGCAGAATAGACTGGATAGCGTTAGTTGTTGGATAGAATTATTCTGATTTCACTGGGTCAGAGGCTAAAAATCACTTGTCAGACTTCTGGCATCACAATTACCAAGGTGTGCAATTTCAAAGTTAGGTACTTGCACTGGGCCTTCTGAACACAGCTGTTTGTGTGTTGGTTCCTCAACTGCAAAAAGAAAAAAAAATAAGAATTGAAAAATGAATCTTCTAAAGTGCTGTCAGCATAAAATGTTCAAGGCTGCAAGATCCTCAGCTGAGATGGCTTGTGGAAAAAATACTAGCAACCTTATCCAGCTGCCACTCACTGTGGTCTTATCACTCTTCTGTTCTTGCTTTCTCAAAATTGACCTTAGAGGAGGGATTCAGGGCCGTGCTGCATGTGTGTACTGTAGGTGGTACAGGAGATCTGGGTCCAGTTTTACTTCCCTCTACCCCATCACTTACAGTAGACTACAATGGATATGTAGCCTGTGTCCTTTGAACTGATTCCTTCACCTTGCCCAGCTGAGGTTTGTTCCTGATCCCAAGGCCAGAGAACATTTCCTCCAGGGATTCAGTTAACCAGCACTTTCCTCAAGAGCTCCCAAGATTAGCACACACCTCTCCTTAAGATTCCTTCACTTGGGCACAACAAAAAGGCTCCCAGAGAAGACTCGGGATACTTCATGTTGCCTTCAAAGTAAGATTCTTGAAATTCCTCACAGCGTACTCAGTCCTTCCAGTCAGAGCTTGATTTAGGGAAAGAACGTGTATCTGTGGGCCATATAGGTATGTTAGATGGGGAAATGACTGGTTGAAACTTGAATGTCATCTTGCCGAGGCGGTAAAAATATCTAACCTTTATTACTCCTATTTGTTGTCTGCTTATATTAATTAGCTAAGATTTAGATTTGTTATGGATTAGATGTTGACATTTCTGTAGTGTTCCAGCAGAGAGGCAGTAGCCATGTTGTTACCTCTGTTACCTTCTCCATGTTCAGCACATGGGTGTCCCATGTCTTTGAGTAGATTCATGCCTTACTCAGGGAATTCAGTAAATATGTCTTCAATCAATCTCTATGCTTTGTATGATCTCTATAAATATATTTCTAGAGGAAGGTGACTATGAAAGAAGGTAGAAAGCCACTTAAGCCACAGAACAATATTGATGTGAAGATAACTGTAGAGCCAGTCTGAATAAATGCAGACTGGAAGTCACCATTAGTTTATAAGCATTAGCATTTCATGATGTCTGTATTAGATGTGTGTCACGTCATGGCTGTTTTTCAGTGTTTACTGTATTGGGCAAGCATGGCTAAACTTACTCACTCTGTGGATTACACACTAAAATTCCTGTACAAGAGCCAAAACCCCCATAACGTGTACTTTGGAGAGCTGAGGGCTCCTGAAATGCGGGTTTGGGCTCGCCGAAGCATTGAGTGCTAGGTTGATGTTTGCTTCAGCAGCCTTTCTTGACTTGTTTCTTCCAAATCCAACAACTTGAATGTATTCAGCCACCACTGCATCAGCATGGCCCTGCTGCCAGTTACGTGACTGGCATCCTCGTGGAGCCACACCTGAGGTATTTTGAGGCAGGACTGGTTCAGAAGGTGTGCACTGGCCACCAGCACAGTAAGAAGCAAGGCTTCTGCAGCTCTGAGTGGTGAGTGGGAGAACACTTCATCAGGTTTTCTGAAGTTACTTGCCAGTCATGCCTTCTCACTTATGTGCCTGTAGCAGATTTTGAATGTGGTTCTCTATGGCATGATTTCCTCCCTGTAAAGCAGCAGCAGCACTTGGCTATGTCATGAGGCATTTGGAGTATAAATTAGCAGGAAAGTTGCACAGTGCTAAGGCAAACATTTCCATTTTATTGTGGGGACAGGTTTGCTTCTAAGGCCAAAAGCAGCTGAATGTAAAATACCAATACTTTTAACACTAGAAGAATGGAAAATTAGAAGTAAGAATTAATGCATGCTATTTTGTGGGTGCAGTGGATGGAAAGAATGTGGTTTTGATAAAAATGAATGCAAGGGCAAAAGTAAAAGGCAAACAGATTTAGTACACTAAATTGTTTACTGGCTCTATAAACGTGGCTAGAACCAAGCTGATGGTACCTCTGTAGCAGCAGGAAATTGTGCTTGAGCCATAGAAAATGTGAAAAATGCTTGCTATTATGACTTTTTTATTAGTTTGTAAGAATTACATGAAAGGTAGCAAGTTTTATACTTAGTAACTAGATAGATGTTATTTTGCAGTTGAAAAACTTCTAATAACCTGAAGAAAGAATGACAGAAGAAGTAGCATCGTCTACCTCCAGAGAGAAATATGCCTTAAAATCCTCAAGAAGCAAAAAATCTTGCTAGCAATTTTCTTACCAGTAATCTACTACAATTTCTTTATTCAGAGTGAACATCATCTCTGTGAAGACTGAAACATGTTTCAGTCTTCATTTAGATACAGGCTATTCAGAAGTTTTGTGCTTTTTGCAATGGCATCAGAAATCCTGTTGTCATCATGAGCTGAGGCATTCACGGCAATAAAATCAGGAGCTGTCCTAATAGCTTTCCAGAGAACTGCATATTGGTGTTCTTACAGGTCAGTTGTCAGGTTTCAAATGTCAGCACAGAGGGTGCTTGTCCTATAGAATGAGACCCACACTTGTATTTCTTGAGTGATATTAAACAGAAGTGATGTTAAATGAGAGTGCCTTCTTCAGTTTTCACTCATACAATCTGAATACTCGACTTTAAAGAACGCCTAGAGAGTATTATCATCAGAAAGTATGTTGATGTTGTTTTCCCCCTGCAGTCTTACAAAAGTGAAGACAACTTATGAACTGCTAAAAAAAAAATACAGATTTGATAACTTTTTTAGCTGAAGTTAAGAAACTTTCCTTGCGTCACACTAAGTCTGTAGCATTGCCAATAATTGAACATGGCCATACCTGCAGACAGACCTTCTTAAACAAATTTATTTGCTACCCTGTTGAAGCTGACTGTCAGCTACTAGCCATGCACTGTCATTTCTGCTTAAAACAGATAGGACTGGCACAAGAGGCAGGAGGCTTAGTACCAAAATAGTCCATGCAATCTTCCTGCAGCTCAGCTTTTCTGTTTCGTAGACTTCTAGCAGATTCTTCCAGAGTGCTTATCAGGTCAGGCAGTCTTTTTTAATTCTTTCTCAAAAAACAGTAGCATGAAGAAAAACAATAACAAGAAGTAGATAGAGGGGGGGAAGGGGAGAAACAAACTTTTTTGTCTAAGCATGCAAATTACTAAAAGTAGTGATTTAAAAAAAAAATGAATAAATGAAGACAATATAATTATTCTTTATACTTCTTCATGAAGCTCACATGAAACAGCTAAAACACTAGCTAAAACGAAGTGATAACAGTTTTAAATAATTTTGCTTTCTAATACATACTTCTGTTGCTTTCTCTTTTCTGGTTGCAAACTGGCAAATTAAAAACACAAGTCAGTTTATTTTTCATTCCTTGTAATTAGCATTTTCATGTTCACTATATGCACTAAAGACTTCATAGAAGTTTTTAGATAATTAAGAAATATATTTTTAATTTATTCATTGATACTACTTTTCAGAAAACCATTGGCCTCTTTCAGCTGCTGACAAATGGAGCTTCAGTTCCTGCCCTCTTGGGGGGAAGGACTTTTCATACCCTTTCCTATATCTCTACCCCCTGTGTATCAGAAGCTGCTAAATGTGAAAATCAGAGGAAGTGAAGACCACCAAGAACATAAGGCAGAACAGAGATGAAGTGCCCCATGTCCCTTTCCCACGATTACAGGAAACAAGATATAATGAGGAATGGGGAAGATGTCAGGGGGGTGGCCTATAATCCATGAAAATTTACAGCAAATTAGCTGGACAACCAAAGGGGCTCTTGGTGTGGGAAAGTGACTGCAATAACTGAAGTCACCGGAAAAGTACACAAACTATGGCAAAGTAGAACAGCAGTTAGCAGTTTATGGATTTTAGAACGGTAATAAGGGTACTAATAATAAAGGGTACACAAATCATATCCGTGTGAAGGATTATCTAAAGGGAATTAAGCGTCTCTGATCCCCCACCCCTTTTTTGAAAAAATTAAGATATCCAGAAAAATACCTAATTGAGTAGAAGCAAAATCTGACATTTTTTTAATTACTAGAGAAAAATGATTAAGGTCCACCATTCCCACATAGGATGAGATCTAAGGTAACCCCAAATTTCATTTGCAGTTTTTATAGTGGTAATGTGGCTGTAGTGGATGTTTCTGAATGTCTTTACTCCGTTTATAATTAAAGTAGGTCTGCATCTTGTAGCATCACAGTCTTGTTTGGAAAACATACCGTAATACGACTCACATCTTAGCTGTCAGTGCCTGCTTCAGTCCCTTTCAGAGTAACTAAAAAATCCTTGAATCTTCCAGCTAGTTACCTGATACCAAGCAATTTTTTTTCTTTCCAGAGAAAAAAAATCAATTGTCTCAATTTTCTGTACGCTTGTGTTTATCATATAAATAAGTCCAATTCAAAATACATATCATCCTTCATGTCATATTTCTGGTTTCACCTTCTACTTACCACCTTTGGTATAAAAGTGCAAAGTCTCTTTGTTAGACACTTTGGATACTATTTTCAGATTGAACAATTCAAAGTTACTATGTGAGAGAGAAGCAATTTTTGTGACATGGCTATGTTCTTAAGCTGTAATAGTGATAAATTAGTAACAATACTTTACAAGTTTGCCATGATTTTGCTTTTGATATGATTTGAAGAACTGTATTCCTTAAACTTTTGTTCTTCACAAACTATTTGAACAGAACCACACTATTAAATTTCTATTTTTGGCTGAATTATGGCTAGATTTGTTCCTTAGCCTGGTTTACTGGAATATATTAATGTACAGATATCAAATATAATTTATTTCCTTGGCAGTGCTGAACATTTGTATTTGATTTATATTTACAGAGCCAAAATCTTTTAACAAATAATAAAAGCAAACTACTTCCATAGCTTGCTTTTTGATCTTTTTTCTGATCTGCATAAACATTCCTGCAAGTGCCCAGGGTAGTACCTAGGGTAAATAGATGTTTGATTTTATGTATTCCTCTACCATCTTATCCACCTGCTTATCTGGCCACAGTCTGGTGTCTCTCTTGCAGAACATCTGTATTCATAGGAGCTATTGACTGGTGTCATGATTTAGGCTTGAGAGCTGTTGACAATGTTGAAATGTGAAACTTCAAACATCTTTTTTTTTTTTTTTTTTTTTTAAGATATCCAGCCACCTAGTTTGCTGCTGTAGCAAAAATAGTGTTTGTTTGTCTTTGTTATTTTGCAATGAGTTTAAGTTTTTTGGAGAAAAGACTGTAACTGGTATTGAGAATTTAACTGAAACTGTGCTTTTCTTAAAATCAAATTATTTAGAACACATTGAGAATTTTTTATTTATCTTCTTTTTTTTTTCCCCTCTATATGCAGTCTTTTAAAATAATTTCTGTTACTCCAGTTGGTATAAGGCTCTGGTGCAGAATTGTATCTGGTCCATTACAGTGGAGCAAGGGAAGAACAGGAGGAGAGAGGTTGAGCTTGGAGATTTCTCTCTGCTATTTACACATACTCTGATCTCCTACAAGCCATTTAACCTTTCAGAGCCTTAAGTCCCCCTGCTTTAAACTGTGGGCAGGATGTGTATCCAGTGTTACGAAGTTCTTCAGATGATCTAACAGAAAATCCTGCTTCTTTAGGGTACTAGGAACTATGCTAGTGAAACTGATTTTCTCAGTCATCAAGTCTTAGTTTCTCCTTTTGAAAGGTTATCGATGAACTTTGGAAATCAAATATTTCTCTGGGGTTTGGATAATGCTTCATAACTCAGAGTTAGCTCTGCATCCTAGGACAAGTTGAGTACAAAGTGCATTGACCAAATACATCCAACTGTGGTGAGAATTGTGGATTTTGTGTTGGAATTCGCTTGTGGACACAAGCTGCCTGATGCGGCAGTGGAGAACAGCATTTTTGCTTGGAATTAGCTTGTAATGAGTCATCCTCTAGAATATTTCTTCTGCCAGTTTCCACCTATATACAGCTCCTGTTACCATCCCCATCATTACCAGCTTCTCAAGGACATGGTGTCTCCAACAAAAGCATTTGGCATTCCCTGTCCCATGGGCACCTACCTGAGGACCACTCTCCAAGTCATGCCGTGTCATTGTGAAACCTTTCCTTCAACAGGATAATAGCTTTTCTTTACACTTTTGTCTTTACGCTTTAGCATGGTGATGGGCATCTCACAATCATCTCATTCCCTCTCAAACAGGTTTGGGTATGCCAGCATTGGTCCAGGCGTAACTCAAAACGCCAGCCCTCTCCACTGGTTGCACTGCTTTCTTATAGCACAGTCATGAGAATTGTCACTTTTTGCATTTAAAATGTTATGAATGCAGGCCATTCATGTTTTTGCCTTTAACAACGTATTTGAAGTAGACATCCAAGTGCTAGTGGATAAGCTTTTTAACTAATCCAGAGCTTTGTGTTAGTAATTAAAAAAAATGAGTGGTGCCAGTTTTCATCAGAACTGAAGGTCACCGGAGGCATAATTTATTAAGAATATGTAGCATCTAATTTCCCTCCTCCAGATTCTTTTGTGAAAATTGGAATGTGTATGTTTTTCACAAATACCTGGTTTTACCAGAATTTTGCTTTGTTTGATTAAAAATAAAATTAAACACGTAATTTTAATACTTTCTTACTCAGGCATGAGGAAAAATTAAATGCCAGATGCAAACCAACGGACAATATCACAGTGATGAATGTATTTACAAAGCAGTTTCTATAATGTACTGGGGAGTTAGTTTCTCTTACCTAGTATCATATTGACCTTTTCTGGTAAGCGAATAAATGAGGCACACACACAACAGGTTTCTAACCTTAGGGAGAGTACAGCCATCTAGGACTTGAAGATGTGAATCACGTTAGAATAAATATTTAATTATTCAGACAAGTGGAAAGAGTCCAGAGGGGCAGCTGAGCTCTCCCCAGCCTGGGCTGTCCGTCTGCTGCTGGTGGGGAACATCTTGCCGTGGGGGTTGTCCAAGTCCTGGGTAAGCTGTGTTGTAGTCAACTGCCCTGGTGAATTTGGGTGAAACTCCTCCATACGTTTTCAGCACTAGATGCCCCACTTGGCAGGTGCTTTTGTACATGTTCAGTAGGAGAAACTACGGGGCTTACATTATCCAAATAATGGCCTTAGGCTGCATCTATGCTACTTCATGAGAAGAATATGTCTTCAAAGTAAAAGAAGGAATGGGAAAAATCACACCTTTAGAACCCAAATCTTGAAGGGTCCTGTTTTCATTCAGGTAAACGATTGCAAATGCTGAGCAAGAAGCTCTACAAATATTTGTTTTGAGGTGTTTGTCTGTTGGTTGTCCTAGAGCAATCCATAAATGCTTGTACAGAATGTAGATGCACGTACACAGTTGTTAGTCACTTTGTGTTAGCTATTTGGCAATCAGTTAATTCAGTCATTGAATTGGTTTTATTTTTTATTTTAAATCTCAGCATACTTAGCAGCATTGGTACGTGCCTTCACATCCCTGAAATGTGGCCTCAACTCCCACTGCACTAGGATCCACCTCTGATAGGGAATAACTATCAAAACTGTATTTACCTTTCTGACACTAGAATTGTAATGAGGTTTTAAAATATTCTGTCTTCAGTGAAGACAAGCCTTGATGATAAACCATTACCTTGTTAGCAGACTTCTGCCATTCTGTTGTATTTTAATGTAGGGACAATAAGGTTTGTCCAAATTCATCACCTGCAGAGGAAGTTTATCGTGGTGCTGTGTTTAGCTCAGCATTGTGTATGCAGAATATTTGTGTGCAAATACACCAGATACAGTTTTCCAGTGTTACTGTACAGTACTTCAAAGGATTCCCTTATATCGCTTCATGTAGCACTTAGTTATAAAAAAACTACTTGAATATACATTGTGGGAACCTCAGAAGAGTGTTAATTGTATTCTGCTGCAGTGGTAGCCAGAAGGTCAGACGCTAAAATTAATATATTTCTGAATAATTAAAATTTCGTATCAAATTTGATTTTTCATGGATGCTATTCAAAGTATCATGCTAATTTATGGGTAATATATTACATTTTTTCCCTGTTAAAACAATGAGGGCCGCTTCCCTCTCCTCACAGGCAGAGGCATTTTATACCTTTAAAATAATTGAACATATTGGTAAAATCTTGGACTCATCTCAGATGTGTGCAGAAACTTTATAGAGTTAAGAGAACTTTTTTTTGAAAGGAATCTGCTAGAGATCTTTAGGTCAGTTTCATTAACTTTTATTGATATTATCAATATGTACGTCTGAAATAATTTTCAAAGAATCTTTAAATAGTTTATTCCTTTAAGGAAAACATTGTATATTAGCTGAGTTCCAATACATTTTTATTCCTCTTCGGAGAACGGTTGAGTATAATTATCTTTGGATTAATCAGTTTTTGAAGTCTTTTCCAATGATATGTACAGAGAGGATTAAGAGAGAGATTACTAAAGCATTAAGATTTTTTTTTTCTGGTTGTTTTTAAGAAGTAATCCTGGCCTTAAGTCAATTACAAAATGATTTTCTCATAAGAAACTGTTGACCAAAGTATTAAAAAAAAAAAAAAAAAAAAAAAAAAAAAAGTAAAATCACCTATAGCTATATTCTTTTGTCCTGTGGCTTGAGAGGAGCTGTGCAAGCAGTGAGGGCCCGTTTTCATCATGCACCTTCTTTTCTAACTTTTTCTTTCCTTGTTACATGTTAAGCTAGAGTTGTCTTTTTCTTTTCCCAATACAAATGTTGAAGTTCCTCTTCCCTGGCTTTTCTTCTGTTCGATGAGGAGCAATAAAAGAGAGGAATAACATCCCTCCTCACATCCACTGCTACCATTTTTCACTGGGGAATAGTTTTGTTTTTCTTGTGCTCGTTTTTCATGGGTATTAACTTGCTCCGTAGTGTTCTCTACAATTTGACCTTTATTTTATGTTTTGCTTTGGAGTTCATCAGAGTGCTGGTACAATTTAAATGCAGTCCTGCAAGATTGTTTTAATTGAATGTTTGAGTAGCTCTGTGTGCTGCTGTAATGAATGAAATTAACTTGATCTCAAGCTTGGAAAGACCGTCCCATGGACAGCTTCATAATCAAAACCAACCAAACAAAGAAAGATCTCTAAATGACTGTAGCATTCTGTTGTACAGATCTTGGATCACAGTTCATTTGCTTTTGGCTTTAGGGAGCCCGGTGCAGCCGCACCCTGAATTCCTGCTGCTCAAGTGTTTCTTCCAAGCATCCCATTGTAGCAAAAAAAATGACAAGTGATGTAGTTCCTGCTCAGAGAACCACAATCTCACCCTCTCCTATAGGAACGTGCTTTTGGGTTATGCCTGTTCCTTCTTCTTACCTGCCTACTTGTAATCCTGGCTTAGCACTGGATTGTATCACATCAGACAAGCCTATATGGATATTGTTTGGTAGATCTGTGATAATACCTCCATTACTTTTGTGCCTTCAGGGTTTTTTGTCTGGGTTTGTTTTTTTTTTCCTCTGCTTTCAAATTCATTGGAGAGTCTGAAGAATAAAGGGCTAAGCGTGGTCTAGAAAAGTTACACCAAGTTAATTTTGCAGGGTGCTAGTGTGGTCAGTGATTTTTATGTGCTCAACAGAAAAAAACTCTGCTTATCTAAGCCTTTTTTTTTTTTTTTTTTTTTTTGTTAGCATGACTGCATCCATGTTTGCATATGAGAAGGAACAAGCCTGCTATTGTCATTAGGTTTCCACAGTGGTGAAAGTTTCTATCACGGATCAGTATTTGTTTCAGCTTTCCAAGAGCAGTGCTCTTCTCATCTCAGGGAAATACCACCCGCTAAATGACACGACGTGCCGAAGCAAAAGCTGGGTATATATGAGTCCTAAAACCTATAAAGGCAGAGAGAAAGAACAATCTGTCATTTGAGACATCAGCCAAGACTGATTTTTTTTTTTTTAAAGGTCCATTGGACTTGTTTCGAGTCGTAGCTGATTGTAACAGAGAGCCTTAGCCCTTGTCTGTAATTCATAGCTTGTGACAAGTAGAAGGGAAAAGCAACTGCTTTAGGTGAGGTTTGCCCATGGGTCTAGCCAAAAACTAGATACAGCCAGCCAACATGGTTAGCAAAAGGTAATATTTGAGCTGGGTCATAAACCTTGGAGAGGCAGCCATAAATCATAATTAAGGTTTTTCGGTTCCTTGGTGGTGTAACTCCTCCGAGACGGAGACTGTAACTGTTTACCAAAGCCCATTTTTTGTCTTCGGAGAAGTGTTTAGGAAACCTGAAACGGGGTTTATTAGGCATATCTGTGCGAGACAAAAGGGGGAATTGTTGGTCTCCAAGCAGCAAGCAGCATTGACAGGCTGACTGGTGTGGTCAGAAAAGATATTTCATTTCAAAGGATAAACTACAGGATTCATTTTTTTCTTTTTTTTTTTTTTTTTTTTTATCTGAAGTTAAGCTTATCTGGTTTATGCCTTATCTAATTTAACTTATGAGAATTGTAAATTCAACTATGTTAAGCAAACAATTTATTTTGTTTTAATTCCAGCTTCTCTTTGTTTTAATAAACCTTGGTTTTTGTTAGGATTACTGTTGTGTGGGTAATTTCACACAGATGTCTTCAAAGAGTAAGGAAAAATCCATAACTCTTTAAGGGAATAGCTGAAGGGAAAAGGATCTCTGGAACTGCTTTTCATTCCTGTGCAGTCCTAGTGGCAGGGTTTGGATTAAAGCGGTGTATCAGGAAGTTGTCTGGCTGCAGCTGGCGAGCGTAAGGGACAGCCCGAAAACTGAAGAAGAGACAAAGAGCTAATGGCTTGGGCCTATAAAACCTAAACTTTTAAAACTGTAGTCGTATTAGGACTGCTAAATGGTATAGAGAGAAGTAACAGGTCCTAACTGTGCTATGATGGGGGGGAAGATGCATTTCTCTTTTCATTTTAGAAATGAAATATCTCAAAACAGTATTTTTTTTTTTAGCTACATAGTAATATGAAATGCGAGGTGAAATGATCAGGTTGTGTTGTTCTCATTCTTTTCCAGCTTCATAAAATAGTATCAAGAAATCAGCTATTTAAGAGTAGCTTGTAATTTTATAAGGTATAAATATTGTTCTCAGACAGTGTGCATTTGGCCTGTAGACTTTGCCGTGGAGGTCATCCAGTTAAATATAGTGGTTCAATTTTCACAAAGGGCTTCATAATATAAAGGCTAATAACAGTGGCAGCAAGGCATGCTTAGAGACGGGTAATCAAATCTCGTGATTTAAGACATAAGCACATTACCTGTGAGCATCTGGAAAGCCCTCGTTTCTCTCTGTCACCTGCAAAGCCTTCTGCAATTAGCAAGGTTCATCGTGGGTATGTGTAGTGTCTAATTTCTTTGAAGCATTGCTGCTAGCCATTGTTAGGGAGAGGATACAGCCTTCCGTACTTCATCATATCATATCAAACGCTTCCACCAAGCGTGGCCCTGCTTTTCTTGGCCGTGCTGGTGAGCGACACCAGCATGGGCTGAAACAAAAGGAACCAGAAACGTGGTGGTGCTGGCTGCAAAAGCACGAAATTGCCTGATCCACCAGCAAATCCAAGTGAACTTGAGCTGTTTTTACATGCTACTTTGGGATTTAATTCAGCTCTGTATTTTGTGAATCAGTTGTGGTTGATGTGAAAAAGACCCCTCGATGTATATAGGCAGTGGTAAGGTAAGAACTGAAGGCATGGGAGTGGACAATTTCTTTTGAAATAAAAATGGAGGTATATTTTATTTCTAATTTTCGCTCTTTTATTTCTGGAGTTTGCTCTAAATAGCAACTACAGAAGTTAAAATATTTTCTAAAACATACGGTATGATGAGCATACACAGAGTTGTATCAAACTTGAGCTCTTCATTTGTAAGTAAAACCTATGGGTAGGAATTTAGATGCTGTTTTTTTTTTTTATTTAGCATGCTGGGAAAGTAACATGTTTTAACAGGTAGAACAGCATGCTGTTTCCTCTAAATAACTCGTAGAAAGAGACAAAGGCAGCTTGCAAGGCTGAAGGCTTGAATTACAGTGTTAGATTGATCCAAAATGACTTGAACGGCTTTTCCAGCACCCTATAAAGGGGAGTCCCTAAAGGGACCAGGGTGGCTGCCTGGGGCAGGGCTGCTCCTTGGCGTGCTGCTCGCTCCCATAGCAGAGCTTCCCCTACAGCTCCTGCTGGCGGGGAGGCTCTACCTGGGCTTTCAACATTTTCCTGATTTATTTTACGTCCCATTTTATAACTTTCTGCGAGCTCCATAAAAGTCAAGGTCAAACTGAGGGAACCCCGGTGAATAACGCGAGGCGTTTATTTCAAATTGATAAAGACAGAGACATCAATATTAAAAATTTCCATTACTTACATGTTTGCAGCTTCTTTTTACTGTACTTCTTAAACTATTTGGAAGTAGTCATGGGAAGTGCATGTAGAAATCAAGCTCGGACTAACTGAATAAATTTGATTAGCTGCATGCTGAGAAAGTCAGGACGATGAGACTGCACTTCCAGCAGTGATGCAGTATTCAGGTCAAAGTCCAAAAAGTTGCAAAAAGGGATGAAAAATTTGTACCTTTATTTTAAATGTAGGGACTACTGATCTGAAATCAACAGAAAGCCTTGTGACCCACGAGATAAAGTTAGCAAAAGCTATCCTCCTAAAGTCGGTACAGATATTTGTTTTCTTCCTTAGCTTAGCTTCAACTTGATCAAGGTATTATCATAAAACACTGAAGAAAATTCTGCAGTTACGCTTTCCTGGTTTCATTTTGCCTGGCTAGATAGCTGCATTTATAAAATTACACTTCTTGAAAGAAAAATGAAAAAAATCTCTTACACTGCAATTTTTCCTTAATTAAAAACTCAATCTGTCAAGAAACAATTAATTCAAAATATACATTATTCAAATTGAAAATTAGAATATATATCAGACGTTGCCATTAATCAGTTGCCATTTTACTAAAATTGTAATGATATTACTAGGGTTATAATTGAAATTTCTCTGTTTATTTTTTATTTCTGAGGAAAAATATGCAGTTATTTAAGCCTTTCTCAATGAAAAACACAACTGCATTTCTTGACTTTAAACAGATGGGGTAAATAAGACATCTTCAGCTATTCAAAGATGCCCATATGGAAACTGAAAACATATTGATGAAATTTTTCATCCAAAAAAGGCAAAGTATCAGGAAAAAAAAAAAAAAAAAAAAGCAATAACATGGTGGCTAGAGCTCCAAGCTGAGATGGAAGAAATTCAGTTTCAAGCAGGACTTTAAAGTAGGTAAGCATAATTGCTGGTGAAAAAGGATGGCCTTTCTGAGTGGAGCGTGTGTGATTTAACTCCAAACGTATGAATTGGACATCCTAAGCTCACTTTATCTTCCGTGGAGAGAAATGGTTAATTTTAGGGCTTAATTCATCTGACCTATTTGCGATGTCTGCTCCACAACAAGATAAATTGTCGCACTGAGTAGATCACATCAAGTGTGAAGGGAGCATGGAGTGATTAGCTCAGAAATAGATGTCTGCATTTAATCAGTTTTTTTCCTTCCCCCAACCTCTCTCTCATGTTGGAGGTTACATTAGAAAATAACAGATTTGCTATAGGACAAGAGACAGATGGACACTGCCTTTATAACTCTGCTTCTACAGCTATGCCTCTGGTGCCGGAGACTCCAGGTCAGGTGAAGAGATGTAAGAGGGATTCCCATGTACATGTTAGATAGGATCGGTGTATTTCCACAACCATTTTGCTACCAATAAAATTGGATTTTTCTAAGGAAAGAAGTTTATTAAAAGAATTTCAACTCGATATTCTTTTCTATTCTAGTGTGACTATCTGCTTCACTGGAAGGATCATAAAACGTTTGGACTAGGAGGAATACACAAGCATTCAGCAGCCTTTCCAAAAGTAAACATTTCTTGATTTGGGGAGATGAAGTTTCAAATGTCCTCCTTTTGAGCGATCAAGCTATGGAAAGAATATCAGTTTGTTTGTCAGCATTATTTCCGGTACTTGAGTTGCTTAATATGTGCTTGCTTTTGCAACATCGAACACAGGGAAAAGATTTCTTGCTCTAGCAGCTCTCCTCTTTCTTAACTACAGAAAGCTGCTCTTTTCAAAAAACTGAAGCCCCAACAAACACCCAGTTGTAGGTTGAAAACACCTCTCTGAGCATTGCAGCAGGTTGAGGGGAGAAAATAAGTGTGTGCTTTTTTCTTTTGTATTTGTGTATTTCCTGTCTCTAGCTAGAAGGAGATATTGCCATGCAAAAGTGAGTTTTAGTGAAGTTCATGCTTTTACCTTTGAAAACCAGATTTGCAGCCTTCCCAGCACGTTTTGGGATAAATCACGGCTTTCTTCTCTGAACAGGTTAGGTAACTTTTGGCCACATTTTTT
Organism: Aythya marila; assembly: GCF_965140915.1. Classification (NCBI taxonomy): domain Eukaryota; kingdom Metazoa; phylum Chordata; class Aves; order Anseriformes; family Anatidae; genus Aythya; species Aythya marila. The sequence continues at coordinate 10,871,905 of NC_139043.1, forward strand.
CCTAAGTAATTATACTTTAGGGGCCCTGCATTACAACTTCTGCCTTGAATTATTTTTATAGAGCAACTGGCAGTGCTGCTGAATAAGGTTTCTTGGTGCTTTCCATTCTGGTGCTCTTTCCTCAAATGCTTGTGCTTTTGTTAAATGCTATCTGTTTGGCTGTTACCTAGAAGAGGCAAATGTTTTATGCTGTTATGTGGTGGACTTTTTGCCTAATCCTGAATGTATTTTTCTATGTGAAACATGCTAGTGAGAAAGTATTTTAGTTGTTTTACCTATATGAAATAGCTGAAAGACCCATATAATTGTTGAAAGACCATTCATAATGCAGTCATGAAATCTATTCAAAACAGGAAGCACAAAGAAGGGGAAGAAAAATGGAAGTGCAAATGTAAATGTCTTTTTTTTTTTTTTTTTTTTTTTTTTTTTTGTCATCCTCTTGTGGTATTATGTAGATCCCCAGCCAGATGGCTACTGGCTATAAGCTGTGTGTGGATTCACAGGATTTTAACTCCTCTGTTGGTTTCCCATCTGTCATAAACTCAGAAGCTGCAATCCAGAGACTGACATGAATGTCAGTGGCTTCTGTAGCACTCTGAAACAGCTACGCCCGAAGGCTGCAGAAATAGCACGAACTCTAAAGAGGACAGGACGTTGTCTCTCGTAACAGCCACGCTGCTAGACGCACAGAAAAGTTCCTTGTGGTCAGTTTAAAGTGGTGCTTTGAACGGCGTGCGACTGCTGTGGTGACAGCAGCCTCAGACAAACGTTGCCTGAAAAGTCTGCCCCAAAAGGAGGTTTTGCTGTTGTTGGAGCTTGGCGAAGGTTTTAAACCCACAGTCACTTTTGGTAGGAAATCTCATGTCTTAAAATAGAATAGCAGTCTTTAACAGAGAGAAGGTGCATGGAAAGAATAGGCCTGAAACAGCTAAAAACACTACTACAAGTCATTCTTCACTTTAAAATGACCAGTTTAGGTTTCTCTACTTCTTTCCTTCAGCATATGTCATCACTCAATGAGATCCACTCTGTCTTTGTTAGTGGAGGTGAAAACAGCTAAAAAAAACTTCTCAGATTTCATGGTGTATGGTATAAAATGCACTGGTCACTTAGCTGACGCATTCCTACTGGGGCCTCATTACCCCTGAAAGCAATTAAACTTAGCTCCTAAAAGTAAAAGAAGCTCTCTGAGTCTCGCTTTAGGTCATGCCATACTCTAGAAAGTGAAATGAACAATTAATTTACACCTTTATGAAATGGGCAACAAAAGAAATAGTGTGCTCAGCCCCTGTTTCTAAAGCATTTTAGAATTAGACTTAGTGGGTAAGCATATCAAAAAGAAACGTGTGAAAGTCTGTAAGGAAATCACTATTATTATGAAGTCTGCCCAAATTTATACTTGTTTTTCTTTATTAACGGATTTGAGTTATGTGAGAATAAAAGTTACATCCCTCCAAGAAAATAACCGCTTTCCTAAGGAGTAACTGTCTGAATTAAAGCAATCTGGTAATCCAGCTTCAAAAACACAGCCATGAACAAATGAACGTTCCCTTTCCACTTTGGGCTCATTTCTGTAGGACAAGGAATAGCTGAAGAAGGTCATGAAGTGTCAGACTGTGCGTTAGGTCATTTCTATTGCTTGGTGAAGTAGCTGGGAGTTAAACACCCCTCTCAGCATCGAGCATCACAGCCAAAGCAGGTATGGGCAGGTACTTCAGCGGCACAGCAGACTCTGTATCTTCTGCCCAGGTGTCCCCATGACAAGATAAGATGCTGGCTGGAAGACTTGCCCTGCGTTGTAACACCATAACATTACAATCCTCTTGCAGTTTTTTCTTTGTGTTATGCAGAAAAGGTTTTCACAGAAATCAGAATAGGACTTCTATTTCATGAATAATATTTTCTGAAATTTATGTTAGATTGATGGTAGAATTAGCTAATTGTGCTGGGATTTAACTTCGGCTGGTAGCCACAGCAATGGCACGCTATTCAGTCTTTTCTTGCACTTTCTTCAATTTCCCTCCTCCTCCTGTGGGGTTGTCTCTGTGTCAGAGCTCATTCATCTGCCTCGAGGTTAAAGGAATAAAGTCACAACTCAGCCAGATGTTGGCAGAGGAATAACTGAAATAATCTGAAAATGAAGCCTTACTTCTGCTGACAAAATTATTAATCCTATGATTCTCTGCCTGAAGGAAGTGGCTGAGAGGAGATCGGTATGGTCCTGTTGCCTTTAATAAACCTCAGTCCTACATAATGATATAGCAGGAAGAGCTCTTGAGTGTTCAGGAAGTAATTTCCTCCCTAAAGGGCCTTTGTAATCTGCTCCATATCATCGCCATCATCATCAGTGCTCGGAGAAATAGGTTTCAGGTGCACCTGCCACAGGAGAGGGAGAACATAATTTTGCAAGTGAGAAGTATCATAATCCTGCAGAGCACTTTTGTCTCTCTGGCCTCTAGCTCTAGCATACACCATGGACTTGCAGATGAATATAATAGCAAACCATTGGTCAAAGTAATAAGTTTCCTGTGGAAGTAATGCAGAGCAGATATAAAATGCAAGACTCATGATGAAGTGAAATGGATTTTCTGTTACAAAAAAAAAGTGCATAATTTAGTTCACCCACAAGTGGTCCTGGAAGAGCCTTGAGTAGAATTCTCTACATTAAAAAATAAAGACATATGTTATAAGTTGGCTTCAGGTAAGAGAAGATGAGAAATATGAGCTGGAAGCATCTGAAAGTCATAGGTAGTAGAAAATGTATCAAAAGAGATCACACTAGTACTCCCACCAAAATCTTCGAAAGAAACTGCTCCAGAAATTCAGGATTGCAGTCTAAGATAGCGTGTACTAGGATAGTACTGTACCGGGGGGAAAATTGTAGAGTAGAAAAGGCCATTTGCCAACATTAGCAACGCCAACAGCTGGTTAGAAAATGAAGGGATATATTCCTCCTGCCCTCAGTCTGTCTCTTTTGAACAACTTGTCGGAAGGAAATGCTAACTTGTAATGGTAGGACAAAGTTTTCTTGGTGTCAGCTGTTATCTGGGTTTGCTGAGAAGCTGGCATTATCAGAGGTTCAACATATGTTCATCACCTGAGCAGTTTCTTTGGTAGATCTTTTGTTTCTTCAAATCATTTCTTGACTTTTAAGTTTCTTTTTAAAAAGTCTGTGTTTTTGAAAACTTCCTTTTTGTCATTTTTCCACTTGCAATTTATCAACTTCTGCAACAAAGATAAAAAGACAAAGGTCTTTATTGTACTCAGCTGTTTTCCACTTAAGGATTTGTTTACTTACGAATCCTGTTATTTAGTACATCACTTTTATTGAAAACTGTTCTCACATGTCTGTAAACTGTCCTCAAGGCAAGCTTTGTCCTTGTCCAGACATGAACGTTTGGGACTGCTGGGAGGAGTGGGGTGGAAATCGAGGGCAATCTGAAGTACATGCAAACAAAATAAATTACTCATTTTTTGAGGTTATAAAAAAAATCATAATGTCAATGGAAAAAAAATCAAAATGGGTCTTTGAAATGGATAGGGATAAAGGCTTCACAAAGCAGTGATCATAGACTTGGTTTGGGGCAGGATGAGAGGAAAGTTGAATTGAAATGTATATAATTAGTGAGTTTGGGTAATGGGAAGGACAGAACATATTTGGTTAGTGTACTTCGGAGTATACTTTTAAGCCAGATGTGTATGTTCAACATAGGAAATTCACTTTAAAAACATAGAAAACAAGCGAGTTGGGAACTTGGGGAAAGGCTTCCGGTTGTACAATCTATTATTCTTTCTGTTGATCTTGTTTTGATGAACTGTCCCACAGCTGGGGGGAGCATTGCATGAAACTTTCAGTTCCATTATTTCTGACATTCGCCTTGAATTTCAGAAGCAGGATCTAAAGCCCAGATTTTACAATTTGATCCTCTCCCTACCTTAAAGTTTCTTTTGATTAAAGCTGTAAAAGCCTGTAAGCTTTGGCACTGTTTATCTTTGGCTCATCTTACCTGCATTACAGATCAATGCATTTTAACTCTATAAGTTCTGACCAGATTTCAGCAGGTTTCCAAGTTTTGGGCTTGAATTAGCTTCAGTTTGGAAACTTCAGCTGGTTCAGAATGGTGCTCATTTTCTTTATATAGTATCAACTCAACCTGAGATGACTTTTGACGAGAGAGTCTCCTCTGGGCAAATGTTATTCATGGCCTGACTTCTGGAGCAAAGTGCTCGCACCTGACTAATATGCTGATTTTCAAATAATTCAATATCTGGACAGTTTTAGAAGTTGTGTAGTTGTGCTTTTATTTATGGAGAGGGAGAGGCCAAAGAGAAGAGCTTGGAAAGAAACAAGTTCAGACAGTCTCGGTTTTTGTTAAGGAGCAACAAAAATTGATTCAGCTGCCTTTTGTCAATAAAAATGCAGCCTGCTGGAGGAATAGTTTTTACAAACATCTGAGGTTTAAGTCATGCTGCTAGCAGCAGAATCACAATTTGTACTTTAAAGATACTGTCAGTTACATGTAGTTCAGAGAAAGAGTAGGGAAGAAAAACCAGCAATTTGAAATCTCACGTTACATCTGCAAAAAGTCAACATCCACTCTTTATTTTACCATATATCTTGCATAATCTGAACTGAATTTACATTTTTTCGTGATTTAGCTGTTTTCCATACATCCCTAATTCTTTGACCTGGGAAATATGTCTTTTTCTCTTCTTGTTTAGTGTGAAACTGACCTTATGTGGAATTACATTTCCTGGTAATATACCATGAAAAATCACTTATTTATTTATGTCATCATACCTTATTCATTATACTTTACTTACTGAGGGGAAAAATGTGTTGCATCAGTTCAGCTGAAGCTTACAGAATAACCAAGCTCCTTAGCTTTTAGAACAGCAAGGAAGATGATGATCAAAAGATTGCTGTTGGAGGAAGAGCTACTCTTCTCATTTACATTTCTGAGCATTTTCTGAGATGTCTTCCACCTCTCGGTTTTAGCAGGAAAGAGTCGGAGAATCAAAGCAGCATCTATTTTATCAGCCGAAAGAAAATTCCAGCCCTCACTGTCAGCCTTCTTTGGCCATGGTTTTTCCCCTTTTATGACCAAGTGAGCATTAGAGCCTGTCAGGATGCACATAGCTGCATTAATCATCTCTGCTGGCTACAGCCAAGCGAGTGGACAGGAAGTATCTATTTACTAAGGGCTTGTCTACACAGGGAAGTAGCTCCGCTCATTAAGCCTTAACTCCTTCTGTGGATTCTCCTGGAGCACCTTGCCACGTTTTAGCTCTAGGCTGCCTTGAAAAATACGGGTTTTGGTAGTGGGTGTAGTAAAACTGCAGAAAGCTTGTATTAGCATGCAGTGTGGGTTCAGACACAGGATCCTGCCTGCCCCCATGTGTCACGTAATCTTTTGTAACTGACCCTCTTCATGCTTGTAGTCTGTGGCAAATGGAAGGTAGGATGTGTTAGTTCAAGCCTCTTACATCAAGCCAAGGTAATTTGCTTGTGTGTCCATGCTTCCCTGCATTCACAGAAGAAGCCTCATTGATAGTGATTTGGGTGCTACTATTACTTCGATTATTCCCCAAGTAAATAATTTTGAAGAGTACTCATTGTTTTTTCATCCATGATAGTGGGCAAGAATCGTGTGGGATGATAATCCACACCTTGCATGAACCATCTATTATTTGGTGATGCTGAAGTTAGTTGGGTTGAACTGCCTTTTGCATAGAAGATTTCTCTGAACAAAGTCTTCTGGAGAACAGCCTCTATGTGCAACATAAAGGCTGTTCATACCAGTGTATCCTCATCCTGGAAATAAGGGGCTTTGTTACTATGGCAGCTAAAGCTTATCTTCATGAGAAAGTTGCATCATTTTAACAAGAGCCATATTTTTAAAAGGAATTTATACTAGCATAAGTTCCTTTGTGGAAACTATTTAGTGTAGCTTAATTTCATTAAGCAAGCCTTAGCTAAACCGCACTAAACTGGTTTTTAATTGAAATTGCATTAATTCAAAAGTTTGCTGAGTACATTAACAGTGTATGCATTTTCAGTGGTGGTATTTTCTCATGCAAACAAAAACTTGCGTGGTTCTACTCTTGGTATTCATGTTTAACTGTTAATTTTGTTACTAGCTGTAAAAAGAATAGTCAAAATAATAGCCTGTAATATTAAGCAAAGTACTGTTTATTTCAAAAGACAAATGTGGAACCAGGGCACATGAAAATTGTATTAAGACAAATACTTATCAGAAAATATGTCATAACATATCTTATATAAGATAACGTATGCTTCAGCTTGCCTGGGCACATTACCTGAGTAAAAACATTATGACCATTAAAAAAAAAAAAAAAAGTAAACTGAAGGAAGGTGATAACTACATTGCTAGTAAGTGAAAACTTTTTGCTTTCAGCCCCTTTGACTGCATTGCATTCTTTGGCAGTTGTGTTCTTCTCTTCTACAAACTTACATTGCTAGATAAAGTTTTATTCAGTGAAGTCTGCCAGATGGGAACAAAGGGTCGTTTCCTCCCGGTTTTTAGGACGACATTTGCTATTGTGTGTGAAATTCCAGACTGGGGTTGGCTTGAGGGATAGCAGAATGCAGGATTACATTTTAGCCCTCTACATATATTTGTACTAGGTAGCAAACAAAACGACTTTGACAGCCTTTATTTGGGGTGTATGGCTATTATTCTTTCTCAGCAGCTGTCATTGCTGCTCTTCACCTCAGGTTTTGTTATACTCTGTTTACGCTGACTTACACTTGCACTTTCTTAGAAATTCTTGTTGTGGGATGGAGGCCTCACCACTTCACAATTTTTGTTGAGTTCTCTCTAGCAGAGTGAATTAAGTAAACAAGAAAGTCCACGTTTGGTTTCAAAAGAAAGAGTTCAACTATTTGAACACTGACAGTTCAGAATGTCTGGGCTTAAAAATTCAAGTATCCTATGCCTTAGACTCAACTAAAGACACTATGATTTTGAAATAAAATACAATAAAAGTGAACTAAATGCAATATCAGGGATTAAAATAGAGCTTACACATATGTGTAGTGAAAGTATTCTTGGGGCCTTTAATTCTGTAGTGTCCTTGGCTCTGCTTTCTGCAGTGGCTCACTGCCATCTTGGAATGCCACAAGGTAAAAGCAAAGGCTTTCTTGTGTTCTGCATACTGAAGTTGAAAAAAATTAAATTGCAAAAAGAAAGAAGCAGAACAGTGCAGTTCTGTACTCGTGTAGTCCTGCTTTTTGTCTGTACTGCACTTTATGAAGCTATGCAAAACCTCACTCAAAAAGTTGTATAATGTCAAGGTTACAAACTTAGCAATCAGGAAATGCAAAAGGTAGGGCTGTGCATAAGAGCACAACTATTTCACTTGCACATGAGAGATATCTAGGATAATTATGCTAATAAACATCTTGTGTGTGTGTATAGTACGTGCACTTTAATTTAACAGTGAAATGAAAAGATTTTTGTGAGGAACAACACGCATTGAACATCCCAAAATCTTCCCTAGTCTCATAACTTCCAAAATGGCAGCATTACAGCATAAACTAATCTCTTACTGCAAAAAAGAGCAGTGAAGAATTCAGTGATTTTCATTAATTTACAGTCTAATTTTCCATCTACAGATAGCTTAATTAACAAAGAAATTTCTGCCTATTTCAGCCATAAGCCTTTGTTACATCTTCCACATTCTTTAATGTCATTGAACACCTCCCTAAGTTTTTCATTGTGAGGATGTAAAAGAGCAGTCAGCAGTTAAAAGTTTACTCCAAAACTCTGGAAAGTCAGCAGAAAGGCATTTGTTGATTTTAGTGGATTGGGATTAAGTCCAGTATAAATATCTAATGATAGCAAACACTTGCTTATTCTTAAACATTTGCAAATGAATTCATATGAAAAATACATATTTCTGATGATCTCCAGTCTTGTAAAGAGGGTCTTCTGCTACTAGGTGCCCAGCTAGTCATTAGGCTATCATTGTAATTTTGTACCCTCAGAATGGCAAGTAAATGATAAGCAAAATCTGGCATCACCCTTGCCAAGAACTTTGTTCTCAGCAGCTACTCGCCATGCTTTCGGATTGCTAGGTTTAGAAGACAGACCTGAAGTTAAATCTTCTCTATTTTTCCCAACATACGTGACCTCCACTGCTGCTCAGTCAAAACATTTTCACATTCACATTCCATATGTTAAAATAGGGTGGTTATTACATTTGCTCTCAGTTGTCCTAGGAGAGGAAAGACTGAAGAGTTTATCCTCCCACTAAACTGGTGATGAAAGATGTGTTTTAACAGCAGTTTTAATTGTAAACTATAAACTCACGGAGCTTCAGAGTACAATAAAGATCTGTATAAAATCTACTGACCCCCAACTCTACATCAGCTCCCAAATTTGTGATCTGGACTTTAATAGGAAACTCCTATTTAATACAAGAACAAAGAACTAAACATTTGGAACTACTTGTACCGCTGATGTATATGGTTTTATACTTACTATAAAAAGTTAGCCTGTAAGAAATACTAGAGTACATTGCATTATAAAGTATATATAAATATCTAGTGAAGTCTGTGTCCAAGTTTCCTAACTGCCCAAACTCAGCCAGTCTCACAGCATGAAAGCCACAAATACCTAGAATTGAGCCTGGCTTCTTCCTTCTGTTGAGCCTGAAATCTTTTCACCATGTAGGATGAAATAATAGCAAGCCCCAGGGATGCGGTGCTGAAAGGCAGAAGCTAGCAGCTGAGCAATGGCAAGGATCAACTCCTTAAATTGTCTTTCCATTGCAATTAACTGCATACCAAATCTCAGCCAAATGGTGGCTAATAGCAGGGATGAAGTTTAACCTGTTTGACTTTGCACTGAAAGGGACGAGCGCCACAGGTAGCCTCGCTTACGGTGAAGTACAAGCAGGAGATTTAACAAGCTACTACTTGTCAGCTCTTAATTAGCAGTTCCCATCAGAGTGGCAGCACCCAACTGCAGCACCGTCTGCTTCAGTGCAAAGTCCAATTCATTAGTTTAAATTTTCAGAGGCATCGTATTTTGCTTGGGTGATGGTATTTAACAGCTAAAGCTAAAGATTTACCTATCTTTCAGTTTCTGTCAGTAGGAACAGTTTCCAGCTAGACATAGTACTTGATGGTATCTGCTAAATTGGACACAAACAGCGGGTCAGGAGATTCCCTGAGCTAAAACGCTAGACATGGTGCAAGGTGATTTTTGTTTATTTTGTTTTGACTTGCAGTGCAGATTTCCATATCTACTACTTTGCTAAGATGTCTGTAGATCATTTGATTTGGCCAAGTGCGTCCCTAACAACTAGTAGCACTGCTGTTTTGGCAGTTAAGTCTGGTTTGCCTCCGCTGTAACTTTGCCACTGCATGGCAAGGCATGCTTTGCTAGGGGCTTTGCTGAGCTTGAGAAGATAACCGATGCTGTGTGTATTCACAAGATAAAGAGCAGTTTGTTGAGCCTGCCTGTTCACCCTTCCTGGTCAGTAAGAAATGTGGGTGACATGTAGCTCTTGCCTAAAGTTGTGTAAAATAAAGTGGTATACTTCTCGAACTAGTACATTCAAGAGTAAATTAAAAGATAGTAAAACCTTACTCAGATTACACCAAGGAACAGTTGGAGAGTTGGAAACTGAGAAAAATGATTTGCTTCGGGCCCTGTTGTGAGTGTGTGATTGAAGCATGTAAGCTGGCATGTCAGCCACACAAAACTTCCTTTATAAGGAGAATACTTCTTATATTTTCCAGGTCCCATGGATTTCTGCAAAATCTGAGACACATCCTGCTGATATAAATTCTTAGGGTTTTACCAATCTTTTAGTTTTCAACCTTTTTCCAAAAAGCTGTATCCTACTGTAAGCTTGTTAGCAGGACGTGACAGAAATGGCATGAAACAAATACATTTGTACAGACAGCTGAAAAATCATGATGGCTGGCAAATCACAATTGGAAAATTAATGTTTACCTCAGCTTTTAGTTTTTCTTTCCAAAATATTTAAATGAATGCTATAGCGAAGGAGGGGGATGAGAAACATCTTCAAGCATTTCTCTGTAAACGTGCATTTCTTTTTTGTAGTTTTAAAGAACCTTTGGAGTTCAAACTTCTTGAAAACATCGCATAGATGAATCGGCCTTTTTCAGCACTTAACCTCTAAGCCATAGATTTGTGTACATACTTACATGCACTGGAGTTTATCCTTGTTGTCTCACATATGTGCCCTCACTCATAAGCAAATAATCAGGGGTGATAAATACAGTTTTAAGAATCTATAATGTCTCCAATTAAACTTCAGACTATTATTTGTATGAGGAAGTTGTGCATATTGTAGTACTGTGAGCATTTTCTATTGCTTGGAGGCACTACTATGCAGTATTTTATTAACTATTAACTGTCTGATAAAGGTTATTTTTCAGATTTTGTAATAATATAGAAAACGGCTTAAATATATTTGCAGAAATGCAGGAAGTATACTGTTCTGGTTAGTTTTACCATGTGGGAAGAGTGACAATGCAATGAACAGGAATAAATATACCACAATCTTTTTATCTTTTTCTTTAATGCCAAAAGCTCTTTATATTTCTTTTATACCATGCAATCAAAAGATGAAAATAAGGTTAATAGTCTGGGCTTTTTATAAAACAAACAAACACACACCCTGGTTTGATGTTTTTGTAAGTGTGGTGTATAAGACTCACAGTTCTTACATTCTTGTAAGAACCTCTGACATTCTACAACAATAGCGGAGTGTCAACTCTGTGCTTAACAAAAGTGCCCTTAAAGAGTAAAGCAGAGATACAAAAATGAAAAAATGTATATTATTTGAAGGTAGAATAGCTCCTAAAATTATTGTATCTTGAAAAAAAATAATAAAAACAGGAACACAACAGAACATAGGTGATTACTGTGTTCTGGCAGAAGGACGTGGTGTTTGTGTGCTCCGATAGCATAAAGTGTAATAAGGATGGGTAGGGGGGCGGTGAAGAGATTCATTCCAAAAGTGTACTCCTGATCCCAAATAAATGCTTTCTTGCACCCATCCAACTTATTCTGTAATGGACACTGGAGGAGCTAGAATAAAAATTGTGGGAAAATATTCTCCTCCCTCAGCAACAGGCAGAGGGAGAGCTCAGTAGGGTCTTTTCAAGGACAGGCCTTCCTCTGCCCCTGTGTGCAGACATTTTAGGTGTAGATCTGCCACTGCACACTCTCAGAAGCCTGAAACTACATCAAATCCTTTGCTCTCCCTCTCTGTCTCCCTAGGACATTGGCTTCTTTTCCTACCCTAGGTACACAAGAAGGAGTTTGCTAGCCCTGAAGGTCAGCTCTTGCTTAGATATGGGGCTGCATGGAGGATGAGTTCCCAGCACTGGACTGGTGGCCCTCAGGCCCAAGAATCGCAGGGGTTTGTTTGAGAGAAAATCCACCTCCTTGCCCTCACATGCTCTCACATGCGTGTATGGCAGACTGCCAGAAAAAAACAAAAAATGTTATTTTTGAAATAATTGGGATAACAGGAACCATTTCATTTGCTACAAAATAAACTGAGAACTGGTCTGTTGTTTCACACTGTTATCAGGGTTGAGGAGGATGAGTGTTTTCCTCCTTGATCCTCACACAGTGCTGCGTACAAGGCTCCGTGTCCAGCCTGTCTGCTGCAGTGTTGGTCACAAAGCAGATACTTAGGAGAGAGCTAGAATACAGAGAATAGTTTCATTTTTAGTCAGTTCTGCATTAAACGAGGAGTTTTATGCTTCCTTTAAGATAGTAGTGCTGTAAAGATTTTCCTTTTTATTGTTAGCCTCAAGCCCTCTTTGTGTATTTTATAGGTCTATTTTCCTTAAGAATTAAATTCTACAATTAATCATATGGTTCTCTTACAAATTAAGAGGGTTTTCCAACTTGCAGTGTCCTCAAGTTCTGTAGTATGAATGCAAAGGAGCTCAAGGGGATGCAGGATCTTTTTCCTACTATTCCCAATAGAGACTTTCTCTGAATCATTCTTAGGTGATGGTATCTACTAGCTGTCATTCTTTGTTGTATTTCTGTCATATTCCTTCTTATCGTTCCCTCAAAAATGTATTCCTAGCCTTTCTCTTCTGGGAGGTCCATCCAGTTGCCCTTGCGTTAAATCCCAGGGGGAAAAGATTTCTAAAGCAGAAGTCTTGGACTGATGAGACTACACTGTCTGTAAGTGCCTTGTGCACTTCAGCTCTTCTCTGGTATCTCCAGGAGCCAGGGGTGCCTCACATACAATTGCAACTGGACATACATATCACTTCACATGATCTTTTTTTGTTTGTTTGTTTTTGAAGTGAAGTACGTAATAGTGCTGTTAAATCATTGATCCTCCCTAATGATACTGTGCTTTATTTCATTATACCTGTAGAGTGTGTGAGTGTTGCTGAGATAGTACCAGATCTTGAAGCTTGACAGTCCTCTTTGACAAGCACATATAGGTCTCATAGACTGCTAAATTGCATTTCTGCAACCGATGAAATACTCAAACCTGTTTAATTTTTGTGAATTTGAGAGGAGGGACACTTACAATACTTAAATTCCCATCTTTAACATTGCACAGATGGTGTAATGTTTCTGCATTTTTATCTTATTTTGGGTTACTGAAGTTAATATTCTGCTAGTTACAAGTATCCGCATGCATACCACAGAGTTCATTTTGAGGACAGAGCTCTCGAATAAATTATGCATGTTGGTAGCAGTCATAAATCAGTCATTTTTTCATTCAGAAAGTGGTGGCACTGGAAGAAAGTTCTACAGTGATCAAAATGCATCGTTAAGCTTTTAAAAAGAGATTCTATTGCCTGTTGTAGAGCCGTAGGTGATTTATGGCTTATCTGTACTTATTGCCTTGAGCTTTTAGAAAATTTGTAAACAAAGCCAGATGCTCATTATGTTCCCATTCAGGGTTGGTTAGATGGTTAAATGCCATCAGAAGAACTTTGGTCCTGTTGGGTTTTAGAATGTTACAGAAAATGGAATTGTTCCAAACTGTTGTTGCTTTTTTTTTTTTTTTTTTAATATTTATTATCTATGAAAATATACCTTCTTCATTTTTCTGGATTTTTTTTTTATTGTTTTAAGTGATAAAAATCTGAAATTAAAAATTGGAGAACTATACCGTAAACTAAACAGTGGATGCAGCTTTTTGTCTGTGTCAGAGTGCATACTTACCCAGAATTATATAAGTCAAGGGCCACTGGCCCTTTTTAAGGGTTTAGAACAAAGCAGGAGTTTGTGAACACCTCAGACTAGGGTGACTTATGCTTATGCTTTTTACCAAATTTTAGGGAGTAGATATGTGAACTACGTGACTTTTCGTAGCCAATTTGATAAGCTAAGTCATTTGCTATTGGTTTGATAATTTACTGATCACCTTTTGTCTTTTGTATAGATTATGTGATATGGAAGGAATTCTGGTAAACTGCTTTTTTGCTTTTTTACTACTCTTTAAGCATAAGAAAACATGATGCTGTATACAAATTGGATTGCTCTTAAGAATTTTTTCCGTGTATTTATTGTAAGATGATCATGTAATCCATTTCATAATTCATGATTAACTTTTTGATGTATTTTTTTTTTATTTATTGGCTGCAGCTGACCAAGTAAACAGGTCATGGCACGCTTAACGAAGAGACGACAGGCAGATACAAAGGCTATCCAGCATCTTTGGGCAGCTATAGAAATAATCCGGAACCAGAAGCAAATTGCTAACATTGACCGTATTACAAAGTAAGTGATCTATTCAAAAAAAAATCTTAACGAGGGGAAAGTTTGATGATATTAAAAGCCCTAAGAAACAGAGACATTAAATATAATGAGAGACTGTGAAAAAGCTACACAAACTGCTGAGTCACTAATTATAACAGAGTAACTAAAGATCCCAAAGTGAGATTTAATCTATTGAGATGAGATTTTGTTCAGCCTGTATTTGTTTTATATAAGTTTGTAGGAAATACACAATCTTTATAGTACTTGAACTGAATTTATTGCTTTAGAGTTACTTGCTAGCTTGGCCAAAAGAGAAGAGGTCTGTCTTAGGACCAATACTGTTAAATATCTTTATCAACAACATAGACAATGGGATCGAGTGCACCCTCAGCAGATTTGCAGGTAACACTAAGCTGAGTGGTGCACTTGATACAACAGAAGTAAGGGATGCTACCCAAAGGGATCTGGACAAGTTAGAAAAGTGGGTCCACTTGAACCTAATGAGGTTCAACAATCTAAGTGCAAGGTGCTGCACCTGGGTCGGGACAATCTCAGACATGAGTTACACACTGGGAGAAGAACTTACTGAGAGCAGTGGAGAACTCCTTTCTGGAAAACAAAGATAAATAGGAAGTCAAACTGCTTGGTTGCACAGGCCATATTTTTTGAGATGGGCATAGGATGCTATTAAAGAAGACATGGGTGTATTATATCTATAGTTAATACTATTGTTAATATTAAAGTATTCTTCATGATGTAGTAGGTGCTATATATACACAGAAATATTTATTGTTTATTCTGTTGAGCTTGCAATGTTCAAAAAGGTCTAACATATTAAAATAGCTTTTTGAATAACTTGTACTAGCCACTATAATAAAAGCTGAAGGTTTTGTGCCTCTCTGCTTTGTCTGCATTTCCAGGCCAACATGCACATCACATTTGTCCAAGTAATCAATATGAATAATTTAAAAGAACAAAACTAACCAGTTGGCAGCTCTTCAGTTGCTAGAACCAATGTGAACTGATAGTGAGGGCAGAGACCACCAAAGGGGAGAGATATAAACAGTGCAGGTGACTAATGAAGTGAAAATCAGTATAATATGGTCTGTTGACACAGTTTGGAATCTGTGGGGTGGAAGTGACAGGCAAAACTGGCTTAATAAGTAGAAGTGGAACAGTTTAGGTTGTCCAAACATAGCAAATAATAAGCAGGAAAAAAGAAAAAAGATGATGTACCAGGTGAATTAGTATGTACTTGGCTCTTACAACAAAAATAAATGCACCATTAAACCAAAAAGCACCTTACTAGAGAATTCCAAGCAGGCTTAAGAGGGAGATTGTATTTTAAGAAATTTCATTTTTGAGCTTGCACTTGAGCTTCTGAATGCTGTAAAACGTTATGTGTATTAGCATCATGTCTACAAGGAGATAAGTAGGTAAACTAATGCTATACACTTTCCATTTTAACGTTTCAAATGACTTGCTCCAGGCCATATATTAGCTGAGTTTGGTAGCTGTTTATGTTTTTTTCGATGTAATAAAGAGAGACAGGCACGTCTGGCAGGGGATTCATCCCACTCTTATAAAAGATGCCTATTTTAAGATGGTGCAAGTAACATTTAGCTGAGTGAAGTTAGGGAAGAGAAATCCTATCATTACAAACAAGGTTGAGAAAACAAGTAATTAAAAACTAGAAAAAGGGGTACTGCTCTTAGTAACTGAAGGTTAGGTTGGTGTTTTTTTAAACAGTCTTGATCCAGATTGTATGACTCATCTATAATCAGAAGAAAAATACCTTAAATGACTAAACAGAGATGCAAGCAGCCATAGTACTTTGAGAAAGATGAATATTATAGAAGTTTGGAAGATCATTAAAAAGTTTGGAATGGTTTGTTGTCTCTCTGGTGCAAGGTGTTAACAGTAAAGAGTTATCTAAAATGTGCTAGGACACTGTAAATGCTCAACATGCACATCAGTGACAGAAGGTATCTAGTTTCGATTATACGATATTTTTAAGGAGATAACATTTGACAAGGAAGGAAAAGACAAAGGTCTCTGAGTTGCTTTCCACTTCTAGTTATTAATGGAGAAACACAGATGACTTAGAAAATGAGAATGCAGATTACATAATATTCAAAATAAAGGTCTGAAATTAGTGGGGTATCAGAATATCTCTTCTGATGAGAACTGAAAAACTGATGTATTCTTTCAGGCTTAAGGATCATTTGGTCAAGTAAAATTGCCGTTCCTTCAAAGATAAATCAGTGTCTTTTTTATTTTATTTTGTTTTGGTTTGGTTTTGATTACATATTTAAGGTAAGTGACAGTCATCCTACCGTATCATATAGCGGTTTATAAGTTGAACAGATGATTCATAATTTAATTTTGTTGTTTGCTTGTGGTTTGGGGTTTTTTATTTGTTGCTGGAGACAGGTTGTCCTGTATGTTTTGTGACTTGTTAGTCCAGACACCATTGGAGCATGATATGTTGATGTCTTCTTCATCATATCGTTCGCTACTTTTAGGCATATCTATTAATTATCTTTTCTTCTAACTGAAAACTCTGTATGGTTCTCTCTCTCTTCCTCATTTTCACAGTTTATTTCATTTAATTCTTGCTTCTTCTGGCCTCCTGGTACTGAATAGAAGTATGCCACTGTATGTAGTAGACAGCATTTACTTCTTATGATCAGGAAGGAAATGCTGGTAGTGTAAAAAGAATATTCATACTTTATTGGTAATGAACTGTTTCAACTCAGTATAAAAAAAAAAGATGAATTTATGTAACACATTAAAATAATGTAAAATGTAACCTGTGTACTTTATATAATAACTAAAAAATACCTGGGGTAAAGAAAGACTTCCCTAAGATACTGGTAATGGGAAGTAGGCAAGAAGAATCTATAGAACTAGACACTCGTTTTCTGTAGAGAACATAAGAGTAGGAGGATGGTGTAGGAGGAGCCAAGAGCACTAGAAGGTACTTCTGATATTGTCAGAAAAACCTATAAGGAAAGAGGCCCTTTAATTAAAAGTCAACTAAATCAAGTACGCTTTGCTATTTAAATTGATGAGGGGGAAAAGCAAGAATAGAAAAATGCATGATTAGTAGCTGATTGAAAACTGTCTTACATTGAGGAAAGAGTTTTCACTTGGAAAATTTCAAAATACAAGTTAGAGCCTTTAAGCAATTCATTATTAAGCTTATTGAACTGTTGGTGATTATTTTGGAAAGTTCACTGCATACAGAGCAGTATTTAGAAACAAAAAAGTATCTGTTTTTGAAGGAATTAAAAATATATGTGGAAAAATGGCAAGAATATGACATTAATAAGTGGAGAATTATATAAATACTTAAAGGATTGGTAGGGAAGAGACCGTATTGCACAGACCTGATGTCTCCAAAACAATCACCAAATCATTATATGAAAGGAATTCTACAATTTTAGTCATTTTACGTAGGGGTACATTTTACTTGGGAAGTTACTTTCCATTGGTAGGAGATAAGTGTTCTGCCGTAGCTTGAAAAATAAGTGAAGGACTGAAAATCAATGCTAACAAGCAATAAGTGCAGCAAATGTAAAGGAATTAGTATAAAAATTGCAAACTGCCTTTTGAGAAGAACTTTATTAATATATTTATATTTAATTTCTTCTGTTGGTACAAAGGCTCCAGTGTGTTCAGTGCATTTTTATGTAAGAGTAAAGCTCATCTGAAGGCATGATAACATTCGTACCAATATGCAAAATAAATATTCTGACCCAGCTTATATTGTCATAGTTTATTTCGAGTTGTTCAATTGTAATCATCTAAAAATCTAACTACAAGAAATATCTGGCATTTCTAAACTACCAAATTACTTGCTAACAAAATGATATTTCTAAAAGGTATTTATCAAATGTGATTATTTTTCTGTCTAGGCCTGGTGTTGCAATAATTTAACCTTAATATGACTATTATTTAGATGAGTATTATTGGGATTAGTTATGCTGTAAACACTAGCAGGGAAATGGCTTCCCATATCTTACGAATTCTCTGTCAAGAGCGCAGCTTGACAAATTGTTCATCCTAAAAGTGTGTTAAAAATGATAATTATGCTTTGACTTTCTCAGTTTTTTCCTCATTATCTTCCATCTGTTTTGGATTTGGGGTAACCTCAAAAATTGATTCTATGGAATAAAATGCATTAAAATACACTGGGGAAAAAAAAGCATGCATATTTAAATGAGTAGGATAAATTATTGACAGTTAGTTGCATAGCAGATTGGTAAGTATTTCTGTACAGACACGTTTTTAAAGTTCTCTTTCTTTGGCTACTCTAGGCTTCCAGTTTCTTTTAAAGTATTTTCTTTACTGTGAGGGTGACAGAGCACTGGCACAGGTTGCCCAGAGAGGTTGTGGAGTCTGCTGTTCTGGAGATATCCAAAACCTGCCTGGATGCCATCCTGTGCAACGTGCTCTGGGTGACCCTGCTTTGCAGGGGGGTTGGATCATCTGATCTCCAGAAGTCCCTTCCAACCTCAGCCATTCTGTGCTTCTGTTATAATTTCCTTACAGGCAATCAGACTCCTAAGATTTAATTAACTATTAATACCTTTTTTGCCCTGTTTCTCTCAAGGTATTGGGTTTCCTCGGTAGCAATTTATGAACATATTGTGATCTTCATGATTAGTTTGGAGTTCATTATCTGTTAAGGTAGTGTTATTAAAATACCCAGTTGACAAGTATGACAAATAGGAGTTTGCCACTGTAAACAAAGAATCCTTCTGGTTTCTAAACCATTTCATGGCTTCTTCACTAATGCGAAGAACCGAAACGTAAATCTTTTCATCCATACTTCCTTATATTTTTTCTCTCTCCCTTTGATGTGATACATGATTTATTTAGTTGATTGGCTTCTCTCCCTCTCTCTTGTAAAGGCTCTTTCTGTACTGTCTTTGTGTACTGTGACAGGGAATGCCCTGGCACCATCTGCAGCAGATATGATGTGACCACGCTGCGTTGCCTTTGGCTCATGGAGTGTTTCTTTGGCTGTGACATATTCTTTGTTTGTTTTATATGTGTGTGTGGTTCTTCAGTTCTAAGCGCCAAAAATAACACAGCCCACAGCAACGCTATTCTTGAAGCTGGAGGCTTGTGTAGCTTGCCATCGGGCATGGCATGAAGGCAACTGAGGACACATAGCATGCTGGAACAGCGTTGGAGTGCCCTGGGCAGGAGGAGTCAGTCTTGGCGTGGTTTACGTCCATGTTCTCTATCTGGAGCAACTAACCTCGTGGCCATGCTTTGCCTTCTTCCCAGAGGGAACAAGTTGGCTTTCTCCAGAATGGAGCCTGAGAATGGTTTACTTTGGGAATGAGACAGAGTGACCATAGTCCCCTGGGTAGAGGTATCCCAACTTTTTGGGAGGATAAAGCTGATGGAAAGAATATTAGCTAGGATAATGTTGATATGCTGTAATTGAAGAATTTGTATTGTTTTAAACTGAAGTTTAAAGTTTAAAGTTTTTTTGATGAAACTCAGTTCCACCAGTCAGCCGTTTCACAACATCTGTGATAGAAAAATGTATTTTTCACAAACAGGTACACAGACTCTCAACTGTTTTAATTGGTATTCAAATGGGACGGTCCAGTACCAGGTCCTTGAATGGACATAAATCATTTTTGCATATTTATGCTGTGGACTCATTTTTATTACATTCTAATTTGATATAAGTGCAGCTAAGTCAGGTCATCTAAGAGAACTGAGCAGATTCTAAGCCTACAGAGAGTAGTCTCCGTGAGTCCCTTGTTAGCTATGTGCTGACTGACATTAATCAGCACTGATGGGATAGCATCCCAGAAAAGAATTACTTGGTATGAAAGATTACTTTAAAATGATGAGATTTTTCTGGTCCCAAAGTTGAGGTGGAGTCACTAGCAGATTGAGTATGTGACCCCCTTGGTTTGACATTTAGTCCTATGAGGAGGATTTCTTCTCCAAATATCACTCTATGAAATTTCTCTAGTCAATCCCTGAGGATATTTAAAGTTAAGGGCCTCTCCCATCCATAAATCTGTTTCTGTTGCCTTAATTCTCCTGCTGTTCTCTTTCTAGGCTGTCTGCTTTAACAGAAATCAATTTCTAGAAGCACTGATTAGAGCAAAGATGAGAATGAGCAATTTGAACAGGTAGAGAATAATCATAAGAGAGTATAAATAAGAAAATGAGCAATTTGAACAGGTAGAGAATAATCATAAGAGAGTATGAATAAGAATATGTAATGCAATGGCAAGAAAAAAATTGTAAAATCAAGATACTTACAGTATTGCTTATTTGAAGCTCAGAAAGTTGTTAGAAAAACTTGTCATTATTTATAGTACATCTGATGAGAATTTAAATCTCCCTAGTATTTTGCATGTTGCAACTAAATAGTCATGCATAAACAAAAATAGTAAGCCATAAGAATGATTAGGAGAGCAGATTACTCTGGATTTAGAACTAGATAATCCTGTTTTTTTAACTTTACATGAGCAAAATTATTGTAGCACCTGATATTTTTGACTGAAATGGAAACTTAGATACGTTTTTCTGCTCTGGTGGTTTCTTATCCTTTGTCAAGTCATTCCTCTAAATGTATCTGCCTTTTTGTTACTGAAGAGCAGGCTTATCTGAAAACAATGGTTCGAAATAAAGCATCCTCCTGTTAGCCATAAAAATGCAGCGGCTGCTTGAGTTCACTTCTAATCAGTGTTACCGGCTCCTTTGCCACATTTTTACATTATCCCAATATTTTAAATGCGACCACGTGGAGCAAATAGCGTTATTAAGAGCAACTCTTCAGAATCCAGTATATGTTAATCAAACCGTGGCCAGTTGTACTGTGGTGGAACAGGTGAATGCTGAAGGAGATGCTCAGGAAGCTCACATTCTACCAGCTGAGAAAGGAGGAGGAACAGTGCAGTGAAGATTTTTCCGTGCCCTGCAGTGTAATAGCAATTTCTGATTATGTGAGGGTAAGCAAAAGTGTGGAGTCCGACACTAAGCAGCGTGATGCAACTTCCTCAGCAGGCCACAAAGCTGCTTCTAGTGACTGAGTGTCTCTTGAGTATTCACCTCAGAGAAAAGCGAATTCAGTTTGTATTGGGTTGGCTCAATTATACATATGTTCATTACAGAAAACAAACATGGAAACACATCACCAGGCAATGACAGTGTGGAAAACTCAGTTTTAAATACTACTTCATGTGCTTTCAGTTACAGTCAAAGACAAGTTACTTCTTTCTGTCTGATTCTACTAAGTCGATCTCCGTTATTCCATATCTTTTGCTGTCCTCTCTCTTTTACTCTGATAAACTTCTTCGCTTCCTTGTTTTAGCCAGAAAACAATGGGTTTGTTTTGTTTTGTATTGTTTTTCTGTTTTCATAACACTTCTTACATTAAACCAAGATAATACACCAAGTCTGGAGTTTTAAAGCTTGTAAATCCTTAGTCATAGATCATCCTAGAAAAAACAGGTATGTCCTCTTTTGAACAGGTTGCTCAAAAATCATTATGTTTATAAAACAAAAAAAAAAGCAATCTAAAATGGATCATTTGACTACTTAATAAAAAAAAATTGTCAGTAAAATTGCTGATTTGGTCATATGTAAAATATCTGTATTATGTGTGCTGGTACGTTCACAATGGGAGATTTTCATTATATTTCACCCTTGTTACCTGTAGATAGCTACAGTGGTAATAAAGCTTTTATCTATTTGATAATATTGGTTTAGTCTTAATTTTGCTTATGAGTTAATTATAATATTCTATTTTGGATGGTATGTATCTTGAATGTTGCTGGTAGTAATAGTCCAGTTTAAGATTTGCTTGTAGACATTTTTGACTAAGGAGGGTGGAAGCAGAGATGACAGGAAAAAAATGTAAACTTGTCTTGGAAAAAGACTGTGAAGAACATAGCTACATTTGTTCTGTGTAGTAGGAGAATTAAAGATGCTAAATTAGGAGCTTTGGTTAAAATACTATCTTGAGTTTATAATACATATTAATAATTACTTAGCCCATCAAGCTCTTCCCTCAATAGACACCATTTCTTGAATTTGTGATTTTATGTTAATTACATTAATTAAGGTGCTTAAATAAAGACATAAAAAAAATGACCAACCCAATGAAGTAGATGGTAGTAGGATAGTTTGGATAGGTGAAGTCATCTCTGGTCTGAGCATAAATAAAATGATTCGTTTTAACAGCTCAATCATATGGTTATTAACAACAGTGATACTCCATGTCTGATGCTTGCCAATGAGTGCAAACTCATTTAAACTTTCTTTACTGTGCATGTTGCTATGAAAATTGTAATGTTCAATGTTTAACGGTTTTCCTGGATAGTACATGCAAACTATTAATTCCAGTGTAACTATTCAGAAGGAAAGTGGTGGAAGTATTTCTGACTTGAAAATCGCCATCTCCGTTTTCATTTAGACACAATGTTTGAAGTACTCCATGCTTCTGTTAGTATTCCGGTTGAAGTTGTGCAAGTTTACACAGAATACTTAACAGACTACCTTAATTTCTAATTACTGAAAGCAAACCAATTTCCTTTTTATGCCACAAGCAGGATTGATTTTTGCTTGAATCATAACATCTTTATAATATTTAAAAGGGAAACTTTTAGCTTTTTTCTTTTCTTTTTTTTTTTTTTTTGCTGTAAATAAATGTGGTTTTCTATTAGAAATGAAAGATAAAAACGAGTGCGATATGGCTATTTAACAGGTTGTTATCTGGTCTAAAGTGCTCATCAAGGCTTTCTCTGTAATCAGTGGGGAGAGAGTGATCTCCAGAGCACTCCTCATACCATCTATTTTAGGCTGCAGTTTCATATTTCCATTCATACAAACAATATAATCACCAAAAGCAGCAGGCCTGCCCTGATGGCTTTTCCAGCTGTTGTGCTGTTCCCTAGCTGGTAATTATGTGAACATTTGTGTGACAGTGTGATGTGTTTGAAACTCAGATAAGAATGGAAATTAAATTAGATAGAAAACTCTGAAAAACTGAATCACGAAAGCACTGGAATGTATATTTTTTAAGCGTGTTTTGAACGGAGACGCACAATATGAGCTGACTAAATATTTAATCTGCGAGGTATCAGCCAGGATGTTATATTCTGAGTCATGTATTATTTGTTTGTCTCTGCAGTGCTTCCCCAGGAAAATGCTGGCTGGCGCTGTGACCGTGTGTACACAAGCAGTTGTACATATTTACGCAACGCCACGACTGGTTGCTGCTCCTCCTCCTTGCTGGTAGTGCTCGGTGCGCACGTGTGTACACCACCAGCATATCACATATAAGCAGTTTTTTGGGTTGGAAAAGGTGGAGCAGAGCCCTTTTTTAAAATAATTTCCTCCTTAAGAAGGTGGTAGTAGTTTTGAAAGGGAGATTGTTCTTTTTTTGATAAGGATTGAGTAGCTCAGTACCTTAATTACTTGCTTTCCATGGTCATATTGGTGGGTTACACAATCTTAAATTGTATGAGAGAATTTAAATTACTGAAACAAGGAATTACTTGAATTGAAATTACAATGTTTTTGACAGAAACGACCCAGGTGATTAACGTTATAGGAAACTGCGTGGTGCCTGGGGTATCTGAAAGCATGCACAAACAAGATTATTCTGTAGCTTTGTTGCAGCAGGAGCAGAAACATCAGGCAGATCTGAGTTTCCTGAACTGCAGTGCTTCATTGGATCACTATCAAGCTTATGCATTCTATTTTTATTTTTATTTTTTTAAATTGTACAAAATCAGAGTCTGTATTC
This sequence comes from Aythya marila, assembly GCF_965140915.1. Classification (NCBI taxonomy): domain Eukaryota; kingdom Metazoa; phylum Chordata; class Aves; order Anseriformes; family Anatidae; genus Aythya; species Aythya marila. The sequence continues at coordinate 10,895,452 of NC_139043.1, forward strand.
ATGCAAATGCTATATTTCTAAAATATGACAGAGAGATGAAACAACATTTAAAAACCCACATCCTACTTGGCTAGTGTATGTGCCTTCAAGGTGAGTGTTGCAGACACCGATGTCAGAAGGAAAAGAAAATTCATAATTTCTGTATAGCTCAGTTTCTCTGTGTCCATTTGGAATTTTGGACTGCACAAAATGCAGATAATCTAAGCAGTGTTTCCTTGCACTGGCACCAGCTCCGTCAATGGCCGTGTGGCCCGTGCAGGTTGCTAGTGCTGTGTGGGGTGCCATGGAAATCAAACGCAGCCTGCTCCTATACCTGTGAGTCTCTTTGTGGAGTGGAAGTACAGAAGAAGAATGTTATGTTTTGGTCGTATTTAGCTTAGTGAATTTAATCCATAATCAAAATATCCATAACTGTAAACATACCAAAAGGTAGCTTAGAAGAAAAAATAAAAATAAAAAAAAAAAAAAAAAAAAAGTGCTGTTACATTCCCAATGTAAGCAGTTTTACTTTTCTCTACATCTATATTGTCTTCAGCTCTTGGACCAGCTCTCAGTTTCTGGCAAGGAGGGAACATCTATTTCAGATATATTATTTTGAAACACAAATACCTATAATGCTTAGCCTGTGTGTTGTGAAAGCTGATTTATAACAAACACAGCACTCCGTCTGGGTGTAGCAGGCAGCCTACGCTTCAGAGCTGAGAACTTGAGATACACAACAGTGAGCACAGATCTTCACCTGCCTCTCCACTGAGATAGCTGGTTGGATTCCTGAGATTGGGGCTTCAGCATTTTAAGTTCTTATGCTGTGTAGCTGTATTTGCTAAAAGTCACAGCCATCTCCTCCATTTTTACTTTCAGTATGATCAAGTGACCTATTCTTTCAAATTAAAAAAAGTCTGAAAAAATATGCGTGAACTCTCTGCTGTCATGCTCTGAATCTAAAGCAAAATGCATCAGCAGAAGTAGGAACACAGTATAAAACTCAGAAAGGATTTTTTTAAGGATTTTTGACGCTTTCATTTTATGTGTTATTTCTTAAGCTCTGTCCCCATATCTAGAACATCTTTATATACCTGTAGGTAACCCGTAGTATTAATGGCAGTCTTTCTGTTGAGTTTAATGGGATCTGCCGTATTTTATCAGATCTCAGTTGGGAGATAAGATTTCCATGTAGGACAGCCCAAGACCTCTGTCTTTTCCTGGACGAGTTGCTTAGCTGATGGAGAGCTGCTGCCAGCAGCCTGCTACTTGCCTTCATACAGCAGAGGGTGGAGGCACCCACCATCAAGATAATTGATCAGACCAAGATTAGAGTGTTTGCCACTAAAATTAGCATCTATTTACACTTGTCACGCTGTGTTATTTTACGTAAGGCAGCTGTTTCCTATATGTATTTCACTTTGGCCTTTTACAGAGATACTTGCGTTTTTCCAGTACTCGCCTTTTGATAAGTTCAGATGGCTGAAAATACAATTCTTTATGAGTCCATTCAACTGAGGGTTTTATTTAAATACCTTGTCAGCTTTGTTTTTTGGACCACAGCGCAGGGGCACCCACGTAAACCAGTTGCTGCATCTCAGGACCAACAGCTGCCTTCAGGAGGTCTCTCTGAGGGCCAAGTTTGCTATTCCTGTGCATCGCTCGGTGGCCATGTATACTGAGCTTTTTGGGACAGGGTTTGGCTTCGTGTTGTGTCTTGTACGGCACCAAGCAAAGGAGCTGTGAGCTGTACGACAGCTGTAGGCGAAAAGTTCACCATCTGATCCCCTGCAAGTGCCAGCTACTTTTGTGTCTGTGTTGTGCTCCCATGGTGATTGCAGCTCTAGTCTGCTGCCTCCCCACCCCGAGATCAAACCAGACCTTCCCCTTAAGTTTTAAGGTATGTTTTAAAGCTCGTGTATGAGATGGAGGCTTTGGACAGAAAGGCATGCTGAAGACTGGCTAGTTTGAGAAAAAGTTATGGAGTTGTAAGCACGAATTGCTCCTGTGCAGACAGACTGGGTCCCTTATCATTTCTCCTTTTGCATGTGGAGCAAGCATGTATTGCAGTTGGGTTTGGGTTCTTCTGTGGCCCAGTTTGGGTCAGCAACGGGAGGTGTCGAGATCCAGCTGCCACTTGGTTGCGGCACAGAGCTTCTGCAGTTTGGTGCTGAGAAGGAGGGACGGTGTGATGGCATGTACCAGGTTCCCTGCATCTCAGTCCTCCCCTGTTGTTGCCACACAGCTCAGGTGGGGTGTGCAGCAGGTAACCATGGGGTTTGGGATGCTGCAAGGCCAGTGAGTACAGTGCCAGCCCTCGCCTCCAGCTGTGCTGAGCCTCTGAGCTGCCTGTGGTGTCAGGATGATAACTAGAACAAAGCTCATAAATAAAAGAAAATGATTGTTTATTGCTGCTAATTTTGAAGAAAAATCCTGACATTTGTTTATGCACAGTCCCAAATAAGCTTAAAATTATTGTTTCACATTTTAATAATTGGTATTTTGTGTTAAATTTTTGTGTACTATTTTTGTGTACAGTTGAATGCTCGCACTCACACGCCCTATCTGTCAGTAATTAATGATTATCCTCCACTGTTCTCCTCTCAAACTTCTCTTTTGCTATCGGACAGGTGTGCACGTACGTTAGCTGTGTGCATGTGTGCATTTATCTGATTCTTCTGGCAGAGGCTTGTTTCTGAAGGTCAGCACATTTACATTCAATGGTGTGATGATGCAGAGCTTTCTTGAAAGGTGATAACAAACCACAAACAGGCTGAAGATTCTTATCCCTTGCTTTCCAAGCAGTGTTGCAATAATTGAGAACACACTTTAGCGGGCTCTCAGAAGTTGATTACAAAAATTGTAATTTTGCTAGACACTTCTGTGCTAATTTCAAGGAGGTTTCTTCTGCCAGTTTGTGAGCAGAGAAAAAAAAATGACCTATAAATATTGTAATGTTGAGCAGCAGTTTGAAGATTCGCTGGTTGCTTGTGTGTGTCCTGCAGACTGGCAGCCTCATTTGGTGAGATTTGGAATTTAATATGCAGATTATCAGGCCAAGCCTCCTCTTCTCATCAGACAGACCCTCATTTTATAGGGGAGGGATTAGCACAGTTAAATTGTATTCTGAACTGGTTGTTTCAGCCCCCTAACTGATTAGGGCTGCTTTGCTGATTTAGGGGATTTCACTTTGTCTCCATGCCCTGTCCTCTCATCTGAAAGCATATTTGCTTTACTTCTCGTGGTTGGCTACATAATAGCAGGGTAGGGATTGGATTACACCTCCCAGCCTGGCGATAGGGAGGACTGGGCAGGAGCGTAACAAACCAGTATTGCTTCAACTCCCCGTCTCCGAGGCAAGGCTAACCAGCTCCTGTTGAAAACAGCAAGCAGGAATTTCTTTATCTCTCTCCTTTGTTTCTTAACTTGGTGCCGCGTGCTTCAGTGCGTGCAGTGCCAGGAGAAGACTTGCACTCCTGGGATCCATACTGCCACTTCTGCACAAAGACATCTCAATATTGTTTTCGCCCTAATCCCATAGTGAGTCTGATGGGGGTAGTTAGGACCTCCAACATCATGTTTGCTGTCTCTAGGCTAGAGTTGAACTTTGTTTTTGTATCCGTCATGTTTCATACATTGAGACAGTTTCTCACATTTCATTATTAAAAAATAAACACCTTTTCTGATTAAAATCCCATGCCTTAATAGTTTCTTAGTTTCGCTGCTGACTTCTGGCTGAAAAGGAACAGATATTATTTCACCCAGGCCCTGCCAGTGTTGTTTTACAGTCTGTGAATATCTATTCCATGTACACCATGCAGAATTTAATAAAAGTGAAAATTCTTTGGGGGTTTAGGGGCGGAGCAATTTTCTAACAGCAATTCCAAGTAAAAACTCTCTCTCTAGCCATGTGTGCTTTGCTGTGAAAGCTGATAGCCTCGTATTTAAAAAAATTGAAAACATAGCCCTTTTGGATCTCCAGACAGCACAGTCTGAACATTGACTAAGTACTCTACAAAAAGCCACTGGGGATTTATTGCTCCTCATTTATAGCCGGGGAAAATGAAGACAATGTTTGGCTGGTGGCAGTACTTGCACTCTGGTTGAGAACACAGATTGGATTTGAGAAACTGGAGGTTCAGAGCCTTGTCACTAGCGCACACGCTGCCACGGTTAAAACAGGCAGATTAAACCTCTTCGTTGATTGGAGTGGGTTTAAGGGTTTATGTTCTGTGTTGTATGTCTGCCTGTTCAGGAATGCGAATGAGAAATATCACAAAACACGTTGCTTACATTCAAGAAGTTTACTGGGTCGTGGTCCTGCAACTATGGGTGCTGCTATGCAAAATAAGTGGTCTCTTCGGCAGGATGCACTGGGTTAAGACTGGATTTCTGTTCCCACAACTTTTGCAGCCTGCTGTAGAGCTGTAGGGAAATCACGTCTTTGCTAAGTGGCTGATTTTCTACCATCAGTAAAATGGGGACAATGACAGCATCTGTGTGCTGTGTTTTGAGAACTATTAAAGACTTGAAGAAACTGCAGTAGACAAGAGTGCTGTGGTTCTGATTGGGAAGTTATTAATCCAATGTTAAAATGGAAATGTGCTCAAAATCCAAAAGTTAGCAAACATTGACAAAGATAATTTTCACTTCAAAGATCTCCTTGCTTGTATTTGCATAAATAGGTGTGTGTATGCGCACACATGAAATGCATGTAACATGAATATATAAATAGTTGAGTTTTTCTCATTATTTCAGGCAGTTTGGAAGCTTCAGCACTGTATTTCTCAGCATACTGATGGTGTTCACTTGCATAGTATTTGAAAGTGAAATAATAGGTTTGAGTCTCTGCCTGCTTAAGCCTTCCTTGGAATTTGGAGACCTTGGAAAACTCATTTATGATGTTTAATACCACCTGAACAGGTTCTTCTGTTGAGTTTCGATTTCTACAGAAGCAGAGAGTGATCAGGTTGGGCAGGTGAGCGTCTACCCAGCATGGTACAGAGCTGAAGTGCTGTGCCTGGCATCTGAGTCATTGCTTGGCCCAGGACCCTTGTTGGTAGCCAGCCTAAGGTTCATGTGTATTAGCTTGGATCACAAACTTGCACTGCTGTTCTTTCTCTATTTATCTCTTTTATTATTACTTACTTTTTATGTAGTGGCAACATGTAGAAACCAAACAGACTTGGACCACGTTGTGGTAGATATTTTGAAAGCATGTAGATATTTTGAAAGCATGTGAAGTAATTGGTAGCATCTGTCTCCAAAGGTTTTTACACTAAAAAACCTCCCAAGGTCCTACAATATTCTACATTTACTTAAATGCCTCTGATACTGTACAGCAATTTATCAAATGCCCCGTGTTGCTCTGATTATTGTGTGATTTGCTACACAAACATATACTTTGCTCAAACAGAAATTTGTTATATGATTATATGCATTTTGTTTCCTTTAGAGAAAAAAAATAATAAAAAATAAATAAAACAGAGTAAACCAGTTGGGAGCAAAGCTTGAGAGAGAATGCAGGACTAGAATAACAAGATAGAAAATAACATGTCCTCAAAGAGAAGGGTTGATTGGAGGGTTGACCATGAGGGTGGTCTTCATCCCTTTTTGTGAGTTTATAACTCTAAGGCATTAACGGTTCCTGTCAGCCGTGTTACTAAAAAAGTAAAAATCAGAACTGATATAACTCGTGTTTTTTTTTTTTGTTTTTTTTTTTTTTTCATTCAATGCTTCTGCTTCAAATAAAGTTTTCCTCAGATTTACTCCTGATATTAAATAAATGTATTTTTTTTTGTGAAGATGGTGGTGATGACAGTCACAAAAGAATTATGGTTGCTGGAATTCGTTGTCAACCATGGAACAGAGGATACTTAGCTGATAGCTTTGTCTTAAAGCAGGCAAATACAGATTTTTTTGCTAGGAGATAGGTAAAGACAGAGCACCTAGAGAAACCATAAAAAGAAGAGAAATTCAGCTAGCTCTGTAACTGTAAGAGAGATATAACTAGAAAAATATGTTCACAAAACAGATATTTCCACTTGATTCCAAGTCAGGACCTAGTCAATTCACTTACCTGCCGATTGCGTGCGATCACAGCTCTCTTTACTTCTCCATGCGTAGTGACTCAAAGAGATTTTCTTGGGATTCTGCTAAAAATGTAAGAAGTATAATGATCTTAAAACAGGAAGGTTGCCTTTTGTTGAGGGAAAATCATTTTAGATTGTTTATTCCAAGTAAATATTTTGTGTTGGTCTAGAAGCAACAAATTATATTGGGTAAAGGCCAACATTTTGCAACTGAACCTCATGTATATACAAACGTTAGGCTACGTATGTTTTGCTCTCAGCAGTGGAATTCATCATAGTGTGGTCACTGTAGTTGGCTCAAGAAAAGGAGAAAAAACACCTAGTACTGTAACTCTAGCTGTTCGGTTTCATACAAGATGCATGAATTTCACGTTCTTTATAAATGCGTTGTACTCACAGTCACATCGTAGATTTATTGGCACATCTCCAGGCTCATTCTATAATGTGTGTGCTATAGGATATAGCATGGTATAGAAATATTACAGAAGTTTCAATTAATTTAAAGAAGTCTCCTTAAGGGTGCAAATATAGGTGGAAGTTCAGCAATGATAAGTCCAAGCAGCATGCATGTCAATTTTGGAGTCTGATCATTTTCTCTGTAGAAGACTATATTGCAGTGAAATCCTGTAAATGTGTACATCATAACCTCAAGGGGAAGAAAAGATGATTTTGAATAATAGGGTAAATTATATAAATATTGAGGGTTTATAAACAACCTAAAACTTAGAATGTGTGCAATTTTACATAATTTAAAAAGAGTATTTATTTGCTGATGTATTTTATAACCTAATGCTAACAGTTAAGGACTTTTGTGCTTTGTATGCAGGTATATGTCTCGAGTCCATGGTATGCATCCAAAAGAAACCACACGTCAGCTGAGTTTAGCAGTCAAAGATGGTCTTATTGTTGAAACCCTGACGGTGGGGTGTAAAGGGTCAAAAGCTGGTATTGAACAAGAAGGATATTGGTTGCCAGGAGATGAGATTGTGAGTATAAAATCTTTGAGAAAATAGATCACGATTTCTGATATCTTAGCATGAAACTTGTTTTAATTTCTATTTGAAGTTATTTATAGATGCTGTGTTGATGCTTGTGAACAGGGAAGTAATGCACTCTTAAACCTTTTTAACCTTTTCTGTTCCATAGGAGCTCTTCTCAAATTTGAGTTTTCTGCTGTGAAAAACTGTCAAAGTCTTTTGCTCAGTCATGCCTAATTTATGTAGTGTTACCTCTTCTACAGTTGTATAGGAAGATAGTATACGTAATGCTATTGGTATTACTTGAAATCCTCAGACGTCCTTGAATCCCAAAGATGGTATGTTTTAAAAGAGATCAAATGAAGAATTTCTGATTAATATTGCTTTAATCTGAATCTGAGGAAGGAAAAAATACTCCATTTCAAAAGTATTCACTTTCAAAAGTTTCAATATTACTCCCTTTTGAAAGTACCACAAAATGTTGTACATTTTGTTATATATAAACACACACAAGAAGATGTGTTTTACAGATATCTGGAAACACCAGGGCATTCATTCAGGAATAGTTTTCATAATAAATTAGTTACAGGCATCCAGACATTGTTCCGCTGGATATGTAAAATAAATTTTTAAATCCAGTTCTACAGTTGAAAGTTACGTATAGGGAAGAAAAGCATTTTTTTCTCAGTCCCTACATAGCTAAGTTGAAAGTACTTACAGTGCTAACTGAGAATAGTCTGATATGCCAGGAACAAAAGTTGCACAATTATTTTGCTGTGTTCAGAAGCCTGCTCTCTGTATTTACAAGATCATGTTTTCCAAATAAAAAACAGTTCAGCAAAGCTTTAAAATACTTGAACTAGGAACTGTTGCTTTGGAATATAAATTGTATTAAATACTGGTGAAATGGACAACAATGTCCAGACATAGATAATAACCAAAATGTTGAAGAAAAACAGAAAAAGTCTGCAGGAAAATTAATTCTAAAAGGCACTGAAAGATTCTTTGCAGTATTGAAGCCGTCAATAAGATCCTGAAAGGGAAACAGTAGATTATTTTTTCTTCGAAAGTGAGAGAAATATAAAGTATCCATAATAGAAAGCATTATGTTTAAAATTATCCCAGTTGTACTAATTTGAAGTATTGCAATATAGACATTACATCTCTATTAAGATTTTCATTCTAATTTAATTAGAAATCCTCAAGGGAGCTTCCAAGGTGTATTTAGTTTTGTTTTCGCAATTCTCCCTGGGAGTAAACATTCCAGCTTAGCTCTTCTAAGTATTTCTTATGTCAGTTTTATCTGTTTAGAGGTGATGTTAATTGTGTAGGCTCAACATGATACAGTCTGAGATCTGCAGTTATCTCAAGTATTCAATGTTTTTGTTTCCTCTATTACTAAGACAAAAAAAAATGAAAACGAATCAAAATGGCCATTTCTCAAAGAGTCATTCAAAAAAATACCCCTAATACTTACAAGCAACATTTATTTAACAAAACTTACAAGATAATCAGTGTATAAATTACTGGTGACCCATTGGAATTAAGTCATTATTTTATCTCAGAATGAAAAAAGTTGTCTTTGATTTAACTTTAATCATGTTATGAATAGCCTTTTGGTTAGAAGTGTTGTCTGTATTTACAGCATGACTGCTAAGCCCTGATGGGTCATGCTGTGTCCATACATCCGATGGCCATCTCAGTTGTTCAGAACACCAGTGCACACTTGACTTAACAGCTTTATGTGTTAGTAGGAACCATGTTCCAATGCAGGCCATGTTTCAACAGTACCCACCTTCCAACTTCTTGATCCTAATACTGAATCAAAACACTGCAGATGCATCAAGCAAAATGTATTGACTTGGTTTTAAATCATTCTGTTTGTTCTTTTATTCAAACATTTTTAACGAGAAACAAAGTGTCATTGACATCAGATCAGATATTTTCTATTCTGCAATAATTGGCACAAAACGATGATTTTTGGTATGTTCTCTACATTGGACAAACTGGATAGTGTTAGATGTGCTTTGCACTGGGTCAAGATGCAATTTGTAGTTCTGTGTAATCCAGATCTGGTGCTAATGACTGTTAACCATAAACTAAAGTTACATTTCAGTGAGGATAAACACATGGGATTGTTTTCAGAGATCCACTTGTAGGAGATGGAACTCTGAAATACGTCTGTAATGTTTGAACAGTGACTTCAGACTCAGCAAATTTCAGCAATTACAGACAAATCCTTGACCCAGTTGGCAAACTCAGTTTGGCTGGTACTACAAAAACTTCGAAAGCTCATAAAATGAAAGACTGGAGGACTGATCCCCCACATCAGTGCAAAAAATGCCAGTGGATTTTAGCTCATTTTCTGGCACCATGCTCAATGAATAGCACTAAGAACCACCTGTTTCCAGGAGTTAGCAAAGGGAGACATTCTTCATGTTCCTCCCTAGACACTTTTTATCTGAATATTTGCTTGATGGTTTGCTTTTTTTAAAAAAAAAAATAATTTATTTTTTAAATTTTCGAAGTTTTGGACCTTAATCTTATCATTTTAAATCCATATTTAAATAAATGAATGAGTTGTCTGGTCTTCAGGTACCGCTGAGCACCTGTTTCATTTATGTAGGTACCTGACTACAGGCTGCCACAAGGCCTGAAAGTACTAGTTTTAAGGTTTTAATAATGACTGTGGATTGATTGCTCAATGGTAACAATAATTAAAAGCATCTGGATTATGAAAGCACTGCTTTGTTCAGGAAAGATTCATTAAATAGTTTGTGGTGGTTGCTTATGTATTTCCAAACATTTGCCCCTATCCAGTAGGTTGACATAATGATAGATTTATGCAGTGAGGACATGATCTCTGACAGGGTAACTTTCAGCCTTCAGAGGAAAGTGTTTAAAAAAAATGCTATTTTGTTATCATTGTTCTATCAATATGTTGATGAAGCTGTGGTTTTAAAAAAAAAAAAAGCGAAGAAGAAGCAAAGTATCCTGTACTCAGACATGTCATACAAAAGAGCTAGCTGATGTGCAAAGATTAAACCGTTTGGGGGCATCAGGAGGAGGCCCTTTCAAAAGGGACAGTCATGAAATGAATGTTCTGATGAACTGGAAACAAAGAATGATCAGATTTAAAATGACATAAAATTGTCCTCTTTTTCTCTCAGACATATATAGGAGAGAGATTTTTATAGATGTTACTAAAACTAATTTAATGTATGGAGTCAGTTGCCAAACATACTATATGCCAACAAATATTGAAGTTTTGGTAGCTATGCAAGAACTTTGCTGCAAATACTTTACTTCCTGGGCTTGTGCAGGTATTCATTTTGTTTGCTCATTTACCATCTGTACAGATGTTTTGCAAATTTTCAAAATGTGTTCTCATCTTACAGGCTTTCTCATCTTGCAGATGATTAATGCATTTGACACAAAATAAATGAGAGAAGAAATTATTTTCCATTGTTATCCAGCATTTTAGTTAGTAATTTTGCATTTTCACTGTTTGTCAATGACATTATTATGCAATTCAACAAAATCTCTGCAGCTTCTTGCCTTGCAAGGAAAATGTCAGTCCTGAAATCTGGTAATGGACATTTACTTTTCCTTTTTAAAAGCTTTATTTCTATTTCTCACAGAACTTTTGGAATTTGGAAGTGTTACTTATTTTGAACAAAAAAGAAATGATCTCTTTGCTCTATGGGTTTAGGAAAAAAAATGCAAATGAGTGTTGTTAATGATGTTGTCAATGCAATGATAAATACAAGGGGAGTATAGTTGTTGAAGAAAATAGTAATGAATGTCCTTACCTATTCATTTATGTTTTTAGTCATGCCATGATTTTTATGTACTTCTATCTTTGTAAAATAGTGGTCAGTCTAATCCTAATGAAAGAAATTGAATTAAAACACCAATGCCATGTAGCTTTGTGGGGGTTTAGCTATAGTTCTTAGTGTTGGTATGTCTTACTCATTTACATATTTTTGATTTTTCTACAGACAGTGTGCATGGAGCTATTTTCAGCATTTAATGTGCTAATTCTTCTCCTCATGATTAAAGTCATAAAACTGCAGTGACCCAGCGAGAGGCATTATGAATGTATAATTTCAATTTACACGTGTTCATAAAGCCAGACAATATTGTGTTCTTCTAAAATGGAGATCCGTTAGTAACACAAGTTCCATTGTTTGCATTTGAATGCAACATATCTCATAGCACTGCTGTGGTTTAAAGTTCATAGTGGCCAAATTCTCTACTGAGATGTGAAGAGCAAGGCTTCATGCTTAGTTAAGGCACTTGGAGCTGTTTCTTCACTGCCAAAATAAGTCTAAGGTAGTCATGTTTTTGAGAGATCACTCTTTTATAGAGGTCTATTTTCTGATCATTTAAATGATTGCTTATGGAAAGAGCCAGCAACTCTTGTGGCCAGTTAAGTCTGACTTTGGGCTTTAGTTGCAATTATTTTTCTGTGCACTTGGTCCTCTCTGAATCTCTAAATTGTTGTCTCTTCAATTCTTCCCCTGTAAAGGTTTTTTAGTTTAGTGTAAGAGCATGCTATTTGGAAGGGCAGTTTGCTTGCTATCTTGTTTGAAGAAAACCTTAGAAGAATGTGATTTTCCCCAGTCCTGTATTCAGAACTTGCCAACTCATACTGGGGATTTTCTGATATTTTGTATTTAGAAAGTACTGGTGCTTGCTCCACGTAACTCCGGATATGTTCAAGTCTCGAGTCTGTCTAAATAATCCATCTCTTCACACTGTCTGCTTTACCATCATTTTAACCTTTGTTGTAACCCACTGCCAGCACCGTGAGTTTTGTAGGTTATTTTGTTAACCGTAGGCACACACTCCATGATTATTGTGATTTGATGTGCTGCCGCTTCATTTTTGCTAGGATCAATCTACAGGAAAGGAGTATTTTGTTTGTTATGTTTGTGTTAATGTAAATTGCTTTAGATTGAGCAATGTCTGGGTTTCTTACTCGCTATGCTTAATTGCTTTTGTAATTGTATTGATTTTTCTATGCTAGGTAGCCAGAAGCTGTTTTGAACTGGCTATGTCATCTTGAGTCTCTCCATAAATATGAAGATAATTGTGAAAAGCTTAAGAGTGGTCACTGTGAGGGTTTCAATCTTTTACAGCATCAAATCCATTTTAAATTTAAAACAAAACAAAACAACTACAAAGCTACCAGTTATTGCTAGCAAGCCGGGGGCTTCTAACTAACTAGGCTGAGGAATGATTTTAATGTGCATCCCATTCATTTCAGTTAGGGGCAGAAGGATAATATGAAACAGCAATAGTGACAGCCAGTGGTTTCATCACGAATGCTCTTACTACTAGAGAGCACAAAGAGGAAGAACATGTCATACCAAATGAAGAAAAATTTTCTTCAATGTTTTAAAAAAAAACATCTATTTGTCTTCTCCATCTGTATTGCCTTGAATCTGAAGTCCTGTATGAATTCACTGATCCAAAGCCAAACGCAGACCAAACCATGACAGTTATTGTTCCTCTCATGTTGTAACCAACTGGGGATTTTCCAGGCTGGAACTTTCCAGACAGATTCTTAGTTATTTTGAAAGAACCAGTGTTCTTTACATCTGCTATTCACTGATCCAAAGAGTTAATGAAGGTACTTTTGAGAGACAAAAGTTCAGACTGGCTTCCATCTCTTATTCAACAGCTCAGGGAAAGTATGAGGAGGCTTTGAGGCTCAGGGCACCTATCAGTATGGTCACACAAGGGCACTCAAGGGAAATGAGCATCTGGGGGTCTTTGACTCTTTCTTTGCTGTCTTTTCATCCTCTTAAGGACCCATCACTCAGAGCTTACTTTGCCAAGAGAACAGCATCATATCAATCATTGTGCACTAAAAGCAAATGATTTTTCTAGGAAATTATTATCATAAAGTGCACTAGCGTAAAATTCTGCTTATTACTGAGCCAAAAATAAGTGTCCACTAGTGTAATATCCTGGTGTGCATTTGTAAAAGTTCAGAAAAACAAATTTTTTCAAGTCATCAAAGCATGGACTATTTTGTCTTTGAGAAGCAAATTAGAACTCAGAAGTCCCACCTCATGGATGAGAAATATTATTACACTCTTGCTGTGTTGAAGCCAAGACCCTCTTTTGTCTTTGCATTAGGACTGTTAGCATGCAACTCATGAGAATGGCCTCACTGTCTTCCCAGTGGCCTTTCTTTCCCCAGACAGGTTAAGAATCATGAACAATTATTTTCCAACTTTATTTTCCTTTTCCCATGCATTCAGGAGTATTTCTTCCCTCCACTCATCTTCCCTCCAAACCCTCCTTAGTTTTCATCCCCTAAAAAGAGTACCTGTACCTACTGAATGTCAGTGTAGAAGTTCACATTGTTTGAGGATCTTCCCACTACGAAAGACAACACTAGAAGAGTCCACTTTATTGCATATCTAAGAGATGATACTTCTTTTAAACTGGTGGAACAATCCCATCGGTATCTTCGCTCGCATCTCCCAGCTTTACCAACTTGACTGTTAAAAATTCAGTCAATCTAATGCTGTCTTCTTCTTTAAGGTTTTCAGTCACTGTGCTGTAGTTGAGATACTGATGTTGTTGTTCACAGATTTCACAAAATGCTTTTGCTGCCTGAAAGGGTGTTTAGTAGAATGGTAATTTGCTTACAGGTTCGAGGCAGACTAGTCACACTAGTCCACGTAATGCTTCCCCCATGGGACTCAAACAATTTTAATGGATTAGATGACTTAGACCAGCCCATCTTGAGTGTGTTCTGAAAATATGCATTTTGTGGGTTTTTGTTTGTTTGTTTGTTGTTGTTGTTGTTTTCACTTCTTTTGTGCCAACCCTGACGTGGTAGCATTGTTTTCATTCAGTTCGTGGATGCAAAATGCTGTGCATCTCTGGCAGTTACTTTGGTTCTTGTGATGCCATGCTGGTCACTGAATGAGGCTTTGTTGAAGCTGATTAACTTATTAACATTCATGCTTCATTCACAATAAATGCAGACCTCATTCTTTCATATCACTGACAGCTGGAGCCATACCAGCCACACCTATGGCACAGGGGAAAAAGACAAGAAATTGGAGGTTTAAGCGAGTTGTGTAGGAAGTTTTGTTGTTGGTTCAGATAAAAAAGGTTGGACTATTGTTTGAGGAAACTGTGTGTGCAGAAACATCAACTGGAAAAACACTACAAAATCTCATGGAAAAGATATGGCCAGGAAAGCGATGTAAACATATGCTAAGAAAGAAGAGTGGAGGGCAAGCCCTTTTGTGCACAGTGCTTCTTGGGAAGAGACTTGGAACTACAAGGAAATAGCAATTGATTTTTGGTTTTTGTTTCTTTTTTCCTGATCTGGATTCATCCTGTGTCTAAAGGGATCAAAACCTTCACATACATAATGTGGAAATAAAAGGCACTGCACCTAATAAATACTTCACTCCATCACTGATTTATCTCCCTAATGAAAATAGCCTACAAACCTCCTCTTGGTTCAACCTAAGTAAGAAATGGTGACATTAATAGCAGAAGTGAATCCAGTTTCTGAGCAGATAAGTTGCAAGTTTCTATTAACCTTGAACTCACTTGGAACACGAAGAAGGAAAAAAATATTTTCATTTAAGATCATATTCTCTTTCTAATATCCTGGAGGAGAATGCTTGCATTGCCTCACCTCAAATAATGGATACTACTGCTACCCAAACGTGATCTTCTGGGGAGGGAAACTGAGATTTATTCATTGCTTCAGGAACACAGCTTATAGGCTGAGAAGATAAACACAGAGGGATTTTAGCAGTTGTTTTGGCTGCTGGCATGCTAGTATACTTCTTAGAAAAAGTTCCCTTCTTGGTTAGCTCTGGGAGTTAGAGACTGGCTCTGTACTTTGGAACCAATCACCTTGAACTGGCCAGAACCTAACTACAAGGTAGGAGAGGGAATAAAAATCTACCTGTCATGGCAGGAATCCAGAGAAGACTTTGGTGGTTTCATGCCAGAAACAGAAGACTTCTAAGACAAACTGGCAATAAATTAATTAGACGAACTTGAGCTTGCAGATTAAGCTCAATGAAAGAAAGCCAAAAGAGTACGGAGAGGCTCTGGAATTCACTGCAGAACCTGAGTCTTCTTGCATGTGTGCATCAGAACTGGAAGCAGTTATCAGTGAAGAAAATGAAAATGGATTATCACGAGCCTATAAATGCATCTGTGTTTAATACATATTACGGAGAAAGAGATTTTGGTCTGTCTCCTCCTGACTGATGATTTTATGCTCTTTTCAGGATAAAAATGATTTCTAAAGTGAGATAAATTAAAAATAATGGAACAAATTAGTTGTTGGCTGATATTCTGAAAATCCGTATAAAATGAGCCATAATAAATAAATAAAGTACTTGAGGTTAAGCAAGATGTCTAGGTAGTTGTGAGGACATATGAAGTCATTATTGCTTTGGATTTCTTTTTGTGATAAAGTGTAAGTAATGAATACCACAAAGCGTCCTGCAAAGTCAGTTTGTGGAAATTCATTTTAAAGATGAAGCCCAGGTCATCAAAGGAGAGGATCTATAAAAAGGCAACTGATTTGCAATGGACAGATTATCCTGTCTGTAAAAGCACAGATCATTGTAGCTACTTGCTGCAGTAAGGTTTTAGAAAAGGAAGGAGAAGATAAAGTGAAACAATTTTCATAAAGGGATTCTAGCTGCTGACATCTTTTTGGCTTTGAAGGAGAGATGGATGCTTGCTTATTTGCTGAGCACTTCTGATGAGCAAAAGCAGCAGGAAAAAAATACCAAGCAAAACAGGAGCCAATGTGTTTAGTAAATACATATATACAAGGAAACTGCTAGGGAGAAAATGAGCTTACTTTGATGCTGAATTTACTCTAACATTACATGTAAAACATGGGATATCTAAGAAGCTTTATCTTTGTAAAGCCATCATCCTGATCAAGTATGGATCCTGTACAGCAATGATAAAAGGGAAATACTTTATTAAACAGCTAGCTCGCTATTTACCTGCTGCAGAGATGGATAAGTCCTCTGAGCCATCAAGCAATTAATCTTGCCTTCTTCAGTTCTGAGCCTTATCCGTCGTTGTGATGAAGAAAAGAGAAGAGCAGATTCAGTGGGGTACTGAATGCAAGTTTACAGGAGGATTCTTGCTTGCTGAGAAATAGATGGAGCTGAGGATGTTGTGTCATGAAGAGAAGGCTGACCCAAAGGGCAGGAGGAAGATTGACCTCACAGCAGGCTAGGACCTGTGGAGAAAAACATATGCATTGTCTCCACTGTGTTTGAAAACAATGGGAATGGTGCTCCATGACGCATTGTGTTTGTTAGACCCAGGTAGCATTTAATGCACTATACTGTCTGCCTGAAAACCAAGGTATCTGCTAGTGATTCGTGGTATGATTTCTTACTGGGGACTATACCCAGTGAGATACAGCATGCTTAAAAAAGAGGAAACTGTGCTTGTACTAGGTGCATAACTGCTAGTCTTCCTCTGAAGGAAGGAGTACGGATCTGCCTTGCCCAGCTCCATAGATGAAACAGCACATTCTGTAAACCTTTTATTACAGAGCAGTCACTTGGAAGTTCAACAGCAGTGCAAAACCAGTGGATAGTGGGAGACACTACAAGGTTGAGCATGGTTTATTTAGCATTTCCGCAGTCCTTAAGGGCTCTTGCACCTGCTCTTGTCTGCACCCCTTTCAGAGTGCTTTGGTATGGGACAGATTCAGATATTTATGCTCTGAGAGAAGTGTCGATGCACAGACCAATAATTTAAGCGTGTAGTAGCTGTTTAGAGCAAACGTGTAAGTAAGATGCATTTCCTTCAGGTTTTGTACTGGAGGACAGGAGTGCTGTAGATAGTGCACCCCTACAGTAGTTTATTACAATTGTGAATCATCAAGACTGAAAAATACACTGCAAAGTTTTAACAATTACCCATACAAAGCTCATGTGTAGTCAGAAAGCTTGGTTGGGAAAAGCTCAGATGCTGCCTGAAAAAAAGACAGAAAGGAATTGGTAGATTAACAATGGAAAATTTGTTTAGAAATAGCTATTGCTTTGGGGTTTTGTTTAAAGTGAATGGGTGCACAGGTGCAGCATGCCCTGGGACCTCTTACAGAGAGGACTGAGTGAAGAAAAGTTTGATTGAGTGATGTTATTGTAGACATATACATGCTAGAATGCAGTACCAGCTCTTGCTATCATAACAAAGGCTTTCCATTTGCCTCAGGAAGTTTGAAATATGAAAGATTAAGTACAGAAGATAGGAAGTTCTTCCCAGAAGCAGATGATGATGGATATAGGTTGCAAAATGCAAGATGTGAGAAAGGAATGTGTAGTCCTTGTGGGAGGCATTTCCTTTGATCTATCTGTCTACTTGATACAGACTGGTAGTCAACTTCTGTTTGATTCTGATGAAGAGTTACTGAAAGCCAACTAAGAGACATGAACAGCAGAATCCAAAACTCTAAAAGCTTCTCTCTTAGCTGAAGGAATCAAAGGAAAGAAGCATTCCTTGTGACTGTTCCTGAATCCTGAAATACCCCTGAAGAAACTGAATCCAGAACATTTGCCTCAGGAATAACGTCTTTAAATTGAGCATGGCCCAATTATCTCATTAGATGTCAGAGGAATTGTAGGAACTCACTCATTGAGATTCTTTCTAGTTTGAAAAGGTTACAGAATAATCAGGAAAAGATTCCACTAAAGTTTTGGATTGGCGATTTTAAAATGTCTTTAAATAAATATAGCATGCTACTATTTTCAAATAGGTTTTATTTTGGAACTGACTTCTTTCTGCTGGCGTGGACCTCGTTGCCATTCTAGATTCCTGTACTGTGACAGACCAAAAGTGTTGTTATGATAAGGTCTGGGTGAAATCTTGCAGTGTATCCGCTAATACTCTTCCTCTAGACTAAATGTTTAAAAAGCTGTTTTAAGTTCTTTATTAGTTGGACAGCAGGACCTGTAGGGACTGTTTAAAGCACAGACACTACAGGGCTGACCAGGACTTTGCACACAGGTAGGTCTGAATAAAAACGCAGTGATCCGAAAGGAGCTGTGTGCACGAGTGTGTATGAGAGTTACTGAGAAACACCACAGCAGCACATAGGTAAGCAGCAAAGAAACTCTGAAGAAGCACATGAAACAGAACACCTGGAAAAAAAAAAGTTGAAAGAGTGCTATGGGACACAGTGCCACACAGGAAAAGGCTGGGAACCATGAGCTCCATGGAAAGTGCTTTTCTTCGTTTGCGTCATACTGAATTTAGGACAACAGAACTGTATGTATGTTATTCATAAATAAACATGATTGCGCCAAAGAAGTAACTGACTTATAATTGTTTTTCCCATCTATGTGACCCCCTTTTTTTTTTTTAGCTTACTGTTTGGGTCCAAAGGATAGTCATAATTTGGATGGCTTGGGAAATCTAGTTCAACAGTGTGAAGCCAGCAAATCCCCATAAAGGGGAGTTTCAAGAATAGAGTTTTGCTTTTTTCCCCCCTCCCTTTTCCTCTCTCCACCTGATAGTAGAGTGACTTATTACCGAGTATCTGGGCTACCATTAAGGGACTTGGAGAAAACAGATTAACAGGTAAGAAATGAGTTATGTTAATGGCATATGCATTATAAAAAGGCAAAGTGGTCCTTTTAGACAGAATCTAAAGAGGAGGTTATATTGTTTTCATGTGCTATGACTACTTATAAATTATAGGAGAATAAAAATGTACTGTTTGTTTTTACTTTTTTTTTTTCTTTTTTTCTTCAATAATTACGGGCTTGGTAAGGTATGGGAGTGACCTAATTGTTCCAGTTGTGACCTCTAAGTTATTGTTAATTTCACTGTCAGTATGTGCTTCACATCTCCTACTTAATGGTATGCTAATTGTACAGCAGATTGTCACATTCTCCAACATACAGATTCCCTATTTCAATTACAGCTAAGTAAATCTCCATTACTAATGAGTAAGCATTTCTTTTCCATGTACATTTGCATTATAATGGACATTTTCTTTATGCACTAAAATTATTCTTTTCCTTGACAACAACTATATATTTTATTTTACAGTAAAGGCTACGACATGATGATTCATTCTTTTCTGTTGGGTTTATCTGTATTTAAATTGTCAAATGTTCTGGATAGCCTGACACTTTCTGTCCCGTGTTATTTTTCTGTATTTCCAGAATTAATTTATGTATTTGCTTTAAGACAACCAACTTAAGACAAATCACAGAAAAGTAAGCTTATGTGTCAGTCATCAATTAAGCTGTATTTCAGAATTGTTGCATTGCTTCATTCTTGTTGCTGAGAAATTTCAACTGCTGTTCATGTCAGCGCAAAGTGACCTTTATGATACCATGTTTGACTGATCTGAATGTAAAGAACAAGTGACCACAAGTGACCCATATCACCGCCAGATCCCACTCTGCTTAACAGAGCATAGCTCTTTGGCTATCAAATACAATCCCCCAAACAGACATTTGCTGCCCCGCTATGCATATATCTACAAATGCGATGGACAGCTGAGTAAAATGAGGGGGAAGGCCTCCTGGTACATCTGAGCTATGCAGCTCTGCTGCCAAATCTGCGCCCTCCGGAGGGTTGCAGCCAGTCTCTGGGTGCAGCTGAGCTTGGGCAGCCGGCTCCTGCCGGCGGAGGATTCCCTTCGTCTGCCAGCACCGTGACCCAAGGGGCTTTCCCTGCCCTTCCTCCGGGAATGAGGAGATTGGCAAATTGAGCCCCTGTGGCGGAGATCCTTCCTTTGTTCTGCATGGCCCTGGGAAAATGTGTCACCTTTTGTAAAAAAAATAAGGACTGTGAGTCTTGTCGAGAAAGCGATAATTTAATTTTTGTTCGTATGCACTGAAGAAACGTTGCTTTGGTTTTGTTGGGGTCACTGCCTACATGGTAAATTAAAAACAGGGGTCTTTTTGAGATGCCCAACACAGATTTATGTATCAAAGAGGGTGCGTTAATTAACAATAATGAATATTCTTGAAGATTTTTAAGTTGGTCTGGTGGTGGGTGTATATATGGGGCAGAAGATGGGGTGCTGGGTTCTTTTAATTATATAGGTACATGGGATGTTGAAAAGAAACAAAATTTGGTTAAAGCATTAGGTAGCATTGAAGAAATGCAGGAGGAAATGTTTGCAACCAAATGTTAGAAGTAACAGATTGATTTCCTGGTCACTGTGCATGAATTCTTTCTAGCCTTGTGTATATCCTGATAATCGGATGGATCACAGTATAGATACAAGTTTGTTTTGTTTTTATTTTGAAAGGCCTACGGTATGCAGCCTTTTTCCCAGACAGCAGCAAAAAACAAGGTGAACAATTTTTGCACTATGTGGTTTTGAATTCTGTCATATTTTCTATTACGTTTCTGTCTTCCATTAGGATAGCTTAGTTTCCTCTATTAACCACCACCATCATCCACATCACTTCCAATTCCGAGTTTAGTCTACATTATGTATGTATATAGTTTGCTGATTTTTTTCTCTCTCCTGGGGGCTGGAAGTGGTTACTCACACGTTACAGTTCAAGATGTTGTTACAATGGTTGCCCTTTAATCAGTCATTTTCGGAGTGGCTGATGACACCTGGTGGTGTGTTTCATAAATGCAGACTTAACCGGGTTTGCAGCTGGCGGAGCATTTTGACCTGGCCTAGCCCGAGCACTGGCAGTCAGAGTTTGAGCTATTTTAATGAATCTGACCTCCTGCATGAAAAAAAAAAAAAAAAAAAAATAAAATAAAATAAAATAAAATAAAATAAAATCTGTTGGGAGCACATTCTCCTCCCATCCAAACCGAAGTAAACCAAGAGAAGCAGTAACATTGCACTGCTGTTGGAGCAAAATTAATGCCTCTGACCTTGCTATTGAAGTCAATAGTATAGCTTCTCACAAGGGCTATGTATCTTTTTTATTTTCTTAATTAACTTTACCGATATATTGCATAAATGAATGTTTTATGTATATATATATTTACGCACTAAATATACTGCATTAAACTAAAAATCTTTCCCGTGAAAATCCTAGGTGATTATATTTAGAAATAATGATGTTTTCAAAACTTTGGAGTGGGAATACTGAGGGAAGCTTATTCTGGTGTTTTATTTAACGTCATGGTTTCTGGCTTGAGTGCATGATTTTTCTTGCCAGCAAATATATTTCCGTATGTTTATTAAATTCCACGTCTCTTTGCCAGTATATTTCCTAACAATGGAATATCTGGGATCTACCAATAAGTAACTAGTACGAATAAAAAAAAAATAAATGCTGGAATCCTGATACTTTGGTAAAATTCCTCAGTAGCCAGAACCTATTGGGCTCTTCTCCACTTGATTTTTATCTGGATAAAACTTTAATCAAAACTGATTCTCTTTCTTGCTTAATTGGCCTTTTATTGCTATCTGATTTTTTTTTTTTTGGTAGTTTTATAAAGAAGATAAATATTACACTAAATATAAAAGAATTTTAAGGCAATACTTTATCCTGATTTTTGTAAACCTGCAGAGAATTCCAGTGCATCTACAATGCAGTATCTTTAGTTATTTCTAAAATATTTCAAAGAAAGGATTCCCAACATGTTCTGCCACCGGACTTTGTGGAAGGGGAAAGATGTGGTGAAATGAGAATATGTTCTTTATAGCCAAATTAAGTGGTATTGTTTTGCCATTCTTAAGTATACAGAATTGACATAAAATTAAATGAGAAAAAAAAAATGGTAGAAGAGTCAAGGTACACTGTTAATCTGAACAACAAAGGAGGGCAAAGTTCTGAGTTAAAAATCATAGATTAAGGGTTTGTTGTATTTTGTTTTGTTTTGTTTTGTTTTGTTTTTTCTTATTTCCCTAAGCTTACTGCCCCAACATTCATGGTGCATAAACTTTAGTGTAGGCAATTTGGGTTGAGGCTGTCCTGAAATCTCATTTATTTGTGGGGGGCTCTGCTCAGACAAGTTACACGACACAGCTGCTCTTCAGCCTAAGGGCCTGGCAGCTCCACTTCGTGTCACTTCTTACCCCAACCTAGGTGACAGCACTTGCCAGCCATGGGAAAGGGAGGATGGCACAGATGCCTGGTCTGGCCACTGGTGGGAATTGCTAACTCCACCTTTACAGCATGACATTAAACATAGCTTGGCCAGTTTTTTATCAAGATAATTTAGTCAAGAGCAGGAGTAAATTTTTTCAGAGATCTGAACCCATTGAAAAGTGACATTTGACATTAAAAGGCATAGGGAGTTTTATCTGAGATGTGACAGTTATTTTGTCTTCCAAGTGTAGGGAAAAGTGTGGCATTTCAGATAACACAAACATTTAACGGTGGCCACTGGCAATTCTGTCTGGTTTTAGCACTACAGATTCCTAGAGCAAAATTCTTCCTCCAAATTATATGCATGCTGCTCTCATTTACTTCAGCAAAGCTTATGCACATGTTTCAAAGGTCAGAATTTGGCCATTGGGGCTGAATTTTCAAGAAAGAGTGTATTAAAGACATCTGTGCATCAACAGAACCATATCCTTTGTTTTCTGTAGGACATCTCAGGAAGAAGCCTAGTGCTGTTGGGCACTGCAAGTGAAACTGTTTCTATTTTTTGAATTGTATTGGGATTGCTTAGCAGAAACATTTCTTGCAGTAATAGGTTCATGATTTCATTTATTCCTTGTGACTCAACACTTTGATACTGAAAAGTTGTCAGTTTTAAGAGAGTAAAGACTGGAAGGGGCCACCCTTCTGAATAATACAGTTGGCAATATACTGTAACAATCAAAACGAGAGGAAATAGTCCAAGGAAGTAGGTATGGTCTATTGAGGTGCACAAACTTTTGTTTGTAGTCTAATACAGAGAGGTTGACAACAGTGTTTTACACAAAGGTAGAAAACAAACCCACTTTTCACTGTGGACAGAGCTCATATTTGAAATTATGTTACTAATCAGACACTTGAAAAAAACTAAAACTTGGCATTCACATGCTATTGGAGTTAGTATGTATTAAATTGATGAAGATCTTTAAGCATGTAGATTTTCCCCTGTTTTTTAAACATTATATACTTCTTAAATTGTTTATAATGTCTAATTGCTGCTGGATTTCAAGACATATCAATTTTGTTCTTAGTTCCTGCAGATTTTGACAGAATATCATACCGAAATATTTTGTATTTTTTGTAGGACTGGGAAACAGAAAATCATGACTGGTATTGTTTTGAATGCCATTTGCCTGGAGAGGTGTTGATATGTGACCTGTGTTTTCGTGTGTATCATTCCAAGTGTTTGTCTGATGAGTTCAGGCTTAGAGACAGCAGTAGTCACTGGCAGTGCCCAGTTTGCAGGGTGAGTACCTATGAGCTTTCATGTGCTGATTAGAGGATTGATATTCATTAATAGTTTCATTAAGGTGTCCAGATGGTCTGGCCAGGTTAATGGATAAAGAACCAAATATTTAAACAATGGTACATATCTAGAGCATCTGTACAGAGATACCAAAATATGGTGCATGTAGCAGATGGTTATTTTTGAAGACTCCGGCAAGTTTTACTTATGCATTTGAAAGCACACAGTACATTACTGTGTGGGTATGTGTGTACGGATGTATGCAATGTATGAATGCAGGATATGGTGGAAATCTTCAACACGAGTAAACAAATTGCTGTATAAGATGCTACTGTTTTTACTTAATCTCATTCTAATGAATCATAATGTATTTTTTTTTTATATTTTGATGACTGCATTCTTAATATTTTATTGGAATCATATTTCACATTATAAAGCCATAATCATGTTGCTGACAATGGCAGTATCTAAAACCATGGGGTGAAATCCTGCCTCTCACTTCTGCGCATTTTATTGGCACAAAAAAAGCCAATATGCATTTCACCCCTAGCATCTGTATCTATACTGCTTTTTCTTTACAATTGCTGTTCTTACAAATGTGGTAGGGAGACAGTTATTTCATATATACCATAGAAGAATGAGCAGGTATGTTGACTACATGTTATTAGAAGAGTAGACATTTGTCATGGTAGTGCTTGATGGTACCTGGCCTTGAATCAGCCAGATACATCTCCTTACAGCTGTCATTTCTGCATAACCTCCCACAGTGAACCACATCTCTAGACTTTCTTAAATAGGGAAAAATGCATACAAATGATTAAAATAAAATTGTTGGTATTCAAATGCATAAAAGTCTGCCAGTTGCCCTCTGCCTTGGCTTGCTGGAGGGGAACTCCAACTCCCTTGGTAAAAGCTTAGATCTAGCTGTGGAGGACCGACCTTCTGTGCTGCAAGCAGTGTAAGGCTTCGGGTGCTTCCTAGTGCAGAGAAGCAGTTTTTTAAAACATGTGGATTGTTTTGTTTCAAAACAATACTTTCTGACTGCTGTTGCCTTAGAACCAGTTGTAAAAACCTGACACTTCTGCCTCAGCTTGGGAGCTCTGAGGGTTTAAGGAAATAATGAAAATAAGAAAATTGAGCCTGCCTCAACAAGTGAAAGGGAAGTAAGAAATAGTGGTGGCAGGGAACAGTTAAGAATAAGGACATGCACTGTATCTTTCTGCATTGAAATACCATCATTTAATTTAGCTACTCAATATTCCCTCTGTTAAAAACAACAAATGGTCATATATAGAAGAATTGCTTTTAGATTTTTAAATAAATCTCTTTAATAACGGTTGATTCTCATAATAAATATTGATAGCTCTTGTAAATGCTTAGATAAACCAGATCCCATCTCCATTCTAGTTTACAAACAATTTTAGATGACATTTTAAGCCACCTTGTATGGTGACTTAAAACATCTGTCTTGGAAGTCATCAGGGTGGAAGAGCTGAATCACTGCACGCAGTATGCGCAGATATGTAGAGGGGTCAGCTTTGAGATCGGTTTGGCCTTCATCCTAGAGCTTTGAGATCCTCTATGGCAGTGATATTAAACAAATGTTTACCTTTAAGAAAAAGCTATGAAACTTAGGCCAAAAATCAATGTTCCTTTTTTTTTTTTTTGCATATTGGTTCCCTTTTTATTACACAAAGTCTAAGGAGAGGTTTTAGGGTCTCTTACATACTTCCTGCCCCAGAGACCTTTGGCTTGCTCAGTGCCTGAGATAATGATCAACCTACTTATAAGAATATTGCCATCCTGAATACCATGGCATCCCTTTTCCCTTTGTGCTTGTATCTTCTACTCTCCTGGTAATTAATCCAACTCATTTGAAGCCCTAATTTTGCAAACTGGGACTTGCACAGTCTCTGGAAGCAAGGGAAAGGTCTTGTTCGTCATGGGAATTAGCATCCTGGTGTCAGGTTGCAGTGTCCTTCCTGTATTTTCCCCCCACCTTCCGAGGAGCTGACTGCTCTGATTTTATTTTAAAAGAGATAGAGAGGCCTATACTCAAAAAACTATGGTAGTTTAGAGAGCTCTGGCTGATATCCAGAGGACATAACAGAGCTTAACTATCTTGCATAAGGGCAATGGGATTTACTTTGCATTATCAGCAGTAAATATATGTGTTCAAGAAAAATAATAGCTGGGACAAAGAGATGCATATATTTATATGGTTTATTCTTGTGACTGGACATAGCACATTTTACCAGGGGATCTCAAAGCTCTTCACAGAAGTGAAATAGAAGTATGTTTGAAACCTTATATTTTGGGAGAAATAATCTAAGAGCACTTCATTCTTATGTAAAGATTACTTCTGTAATGCTGCCAAGGTCAGCAAGCCTTTGGGTTATTCCTTTCACAATTGCTGGTTGTACTGGTTCAATCAACCTGTGCAGCTTTATCTTGCACACTTGACTACTCAGAAACACTGTATAAAGGACATTGCTAAGGATTTGTTCATAATTTTAAAATATTTTTCCTCCCATACCGTTTATAACAGTTCCTTGCAAGCTGTGCTCTGAACTCTGTTTCCCTGCTGGCAGTTTTTCTACACTGCATCCATAAGCAAGAATGCCTAATTCCTGGCTTTTTTTTTTCTTTTCTTTTCTTTTTTTTTTTTTTTAACTTTACCATACCAATCTGAATATTTTGTACCCTACATAACTCTCAGCAGGAGACAAGAGTCAAACAAAGTTCAATTCAAACCACATTGTGGTGATTGAAAGTTTTCCCTGGCTGCTGACTAATCATTGTCTTAAGTGAAATAAATTGGTATTATCAGCAAAATTCCTGGTAGACAGGTCACAAGAGGAGAACAGTATCAAGGGAGCTTAGAGATTACATTAGACTTTTCCCACTGCTGGAACGGTCCATTCAGTACAGGTTTAATTTACTGGGTCTCTGAAGGATGCAGAAGACTTGTACATTTGTTGCTGCTCTTTGGTTAGATAAAAACAGAAAATTAATTTGCTCTAGTTGTTAATTTAGCACCTCAAAAGTGCAGAATGTACTGCAAAAATACTCAATTTTTTGCTTGAGAAATTAGATGTATACAAAAATCTGAATAGCAGAAAAACTGATCCTGTGTCGGGTGACTGACTATGATTATTTCTTTTAAAAGATAATTAAATAAAGTACTTTTTTGAAAGGAAAAATTCTGCATAGTTACTTTGTTTGTCCCAGAAGAATACATTTTTATTTGTGAAACAGAAAGTAAGAATTATTCATATGGTTTCACTTGACTCCTAGTTAATTTTTTGCAGTCATCTGCTCATGCATTGATCTCCCATGCTTGTACTTTACAAAGAATTATAACCAATTTATCTATTGTAGTGGGTGGTTCAGTATTTCTCTGTTTTATGTATATGCAAGCGAAGTAAACTGTAGATCTTAAGATATCAAATGCTGTGCTGATACATATTCTATAAATAGGTTGTTTCTGAGTTCTGGTGCTGTGCTGAGCATTTCATAGGGTACAAAAAATACACCATCATGCAGTTCACAATCAACGTTAGACATAATGTGACAAGTGAGAGTGACAAACAGTGGAAGGTTACAAATGTAGAAATATGAAGAGTACTCAAGTGAAACAGATCAAATAGTTAGATGAGGGATCAGTCACAATAGCTAATATAAAATACAAGAATGGAAGAGAGAATGTGGAGAATTATGTTGACTTTATGGGGTGCTATGGAAGAGGCAAATTCTTTGAGTTTGTTAGATGACTCATGTGGGTTGACCTCTGCAGGCAGCTGAGCCTTGAAGACCCACTCACCTCCCCCCAGTGGGATGGTGAAGAGAATTAAAAGAGCAGAAGCGAGAACACTTGTGGGTTCAGCTAAATACAGATTCATAGGTAAAGTGAAAGCTGTGCGCACCAACAAAGCAAAATAAGGAGCTCATTCACGACTTCCCAGCAGCAGATTGCATCCCTTTCCAGGAAAGCAGGTCTCCATTGGGTTTAACAGAAGACAACCAGTGTAGCTATGAATGTTACCACTTATCCCTTCCTTCCCTCCAGCTTTTACTGGTGAGCCTGATGTCCTGTGGTGTGCAATGTCCCTTTGGTCAGTTGGGGTCAGCTGTCCTGGCTGTGTCCCCTCCCAGCTGTTTGTGTGCCCCCTGCCTCCTCGCTGGCAAGGCAGCTCGAGACATAAAAAGTCCTTGACAGCTTACATTGCTCAGCAACAGCTAAAACATCCCTGTGTAACCAATGCTGTTTTGGTCACAAATCCAAAACATAGCACCACAGAGATACTATGAAGAAAACGAACTTACCCCAGCCAGACCCAGTACGATAACTGCATGACACATTCCCTAAACAGCACCTGGCATTTGTACACAACAAATAGCAGTGAATTGGGT
Organism: Aythya marila; assembly: GCF_965140915.1. Taxonomy (NCBI): domain Eukaryota; kingdom Metazoa; phylum Chordata; class Aves; order Anseriformes; family Anatidae; genus Aythya; species Aythya marila. The sequence continues at coordinate 10,923,275 of NC_139043.1, forward strand.
GGTGAAGGGAGGGCCTAGTACAGGACCCATGGTAGCACCACCTGGTTTGGTGCACACAGCCTAGCTCTGACGAGGTGCTCGTGCTCAGCAGGCCTCTCCCGTTCACCTTACAGCCCCTGAAGTAAATCAGGGAGACAGCAGAATTGGACACTGCATAGGACATACTTAATAAAGCATTTTTTTCCCACAGTAGTGGGAAAACTGGGAAGCCTCCACGTAGAGGAGCCTCCTGCCAGCTTCTCTGTGCACATAAAAGCATATTTAATTTATGTGGTGCTTCTTACTCAGAGCTACTGAAAGCATCGTACAAACTGACTTGTGGATTCAGCTGTAATGTCTCCAAAAGCACCTAACTGTCTGAAAAATCTCATGTAACTGCATATAGTCTTGAAGGAGGGAGGCCTTATGCTGTGTTCTTCCCAGGCAGTGGTTTTGGTGATCAGGCTGTTGTTCCCTGTCAGGGCTCTGGTTGCTCTGTGACCCGTCCTCTGTGCCTGCATAACTTTCTCACTGGTGCAGAAAACCTGAGGGCCTAACTCAGGGCAGAGAGTTTGAGAGGATGGCAGAGAAGTAAAGCTTTCCATATATAGCACCAAATTCCTCTGTAAATTTAAGCCCTAAAAAAAAAGTTAAAAAAAAAAAATCCGAGGGCCTGTGGGTGAAGAAGGGAGTTTGTAAACAGCAACAGTGGATAAATGTTAGATTTGTACACATAGCTCTCCTCAGTGGATGCAGCCCTGGAAACCTGAATTGCTTCTGAAAATGGAACTGGTGACTTAGTAATGTGTATCTGTCATTGAGCAGCCTTCACCTAATCCATCACTGAACTTTTTCTCACCCATACATGGAGCTTTTCAGTGTGTGCACACTTGATGGTTGAGGGAGGAAGGGAAAAAATTTGGTTAATGGGAGACTGAAAGGAGAAAATGTAATTTTGTTGGTTATAGCTAGACAGAATGCTGCCACTAACTCTGCACTTCTCAAACCTACACCATGCAGTCTCTATTTTTTTTCCTTCTCAAAAGGAAAATTGCAGAAACTGTAGCATAGTGACCTAGTCACCCCAGGAGTTGACAGCTACATGCTAACTCGGGGTGTGAAGGACAGTCACTGCCATTATAAACTGCTCCTGTAGGACAGAGCCTTGCTTGGAAGTCCCCCTAGCTGCTACCAGCCTTGTGTAGTCTTGTGGTGAATTCCTGCACTATAAGCATACCAGAAGTGACTGTTACTTACAGTCACACCTGCAGGCTGCAGTGTATTGCTTCTTTATTTAAACAGCCAAGCAGTATTATTAGTTTGGTATATTGAATACCAACAGCAATGTAAATCCAACTTTCAGGTACCAGCTTCTAAGAAATAGATGGGACACAGTGAGTAAAGCATATAAAAATATTTCCTGTACCCACCAGCAGAGTTAGGTTGTAGCCATGGCCTTCTACCTACAGGTCTCATGAATCTTCTACATGAGGATTGCTGTTGTCAAGTTTATGGCTTCACTCCTGCATTCACTATGTAAACATGTATGCCTGACCAAGCCTTTCAGTTTACTGTGATTCAGTGCAGAAAGGCCATGGATTTCTCTAAGAAATTGGTGTGATTTAAAATGCCTCCTTGCTGGGGCCTAACCCTGGTGGGCAGCTAAGCACCACACAGCTGCTCACTCTCTTCACCCCCTCTGCCCCTTAGTGGGGTAGGAGAAGAGGAAAGCGGGAGTAAAAGCAAGAAAACTTGTTGAGAAGTGGAAGAAGAGAGAAAATAAAACAAATGATGCAAACAAAGGCTGGCTATTAGCTGAGCAAAAGATGGCTAATGTCCCTAAACACTCGGTTTTCTGTTTTTATTGCTGAGCATGATGTCACATGGCATGGGGTATCTCTTTGGTTAGTTTAGGTCATCTACCTGGTTGTATCCCCTCCCAGCCTCCTGCACACTATTCACTGGGGATACGGTGAGAAACACAGAAGTCCTTGATGCTGTGCAAACACTGTTGAGCCATAACTAAGACATCAGTGTGTTATCAGCATTGTTTTGGTCACAAGTCTGACACACAGCACCATACCAGCTGCTGTGAAGAAAATAAACTCCACCCCAGCCAGAACAAGTGCAATCCTTATATTAACATGATACGTCCTACAAAGAGTATATCTGCTAGTATAAAGATCCTCAAACTTCTCTTTGGGCTGAACTGAGTCTTGGCAGCCTCTTTGAAATAAACTTGTAATTGAGCAAGGGTTGCAGTAGTGTGTCTCAGTAGATCTGACTGGGGGAAAGGATGTGCAGTGGATCTTACCACTTGTACAGAATCACAAGCCATCATCATTGTTTGCCTTTCCCCAAAGTAGGAAATTAAGAGACCTCATTTGCATTTGTACTTGCTTTTATATCACTCTTGCTATAAAAGGGCCCAAAAGTGGGTACATTTTATTGTGTCAGAGCAAAACAATTAGATTTTATGTAAATCTATGCCCCATCTAATATTGTCTATTTTCTTGCTTGAAGTTTTTCGAGTTTGGCTTCCCCAAGAACACTGCAAGTCTTCAAAATACATAATTGTTTCATTTTTTATTATTTTGTTTTCTTTTCTTTTAATTACACATTTTCAGCCATCTTCCAAACAATGTGTTAGTGGTACATCCTAGAGGGCTAATCTTTGCTGAAAAATGAATAAAGTGGTTTGATTGTAACTTTCTACAGAGGGTGAGTAACCTTGCCATAAAAAGACATTTTGCTTGCTGGTAGGCTTCTGTTCCCTAAATTCATTACCTTTCAATATTTAGAACCTGAAGATCGATTTTTTTCTTAAAATAAATCAGTGTAGGGAATTGAAAGAAAAGTGGAGAAAATCAAGTTTGCCCAAATTGGCAAGCTAATTATATCATTTTCATTGGTGCTTAGGATGATATTAATTGCTGACATCAGTAATGATACAAAAGCAGCTATCTTTCTTTCATTACAATCTGAAGGATAAATCTGTAAACCATCCATCTTAACACATTCTCTCACAAACTGTCTTGCCCAGCAGGCATGAAAAAAGGTTCACATGAATTTCGAAATACTTGGATGATAAATTCAGAGCCATGTCACAAAAAGAGGACTAGTCTCTGCAAGTCAGTTTTATTGTGTCCTAATAAGTCTCAATCTGTTAAAATGCTGTGTCATTAGCAAGCACACAGCACTCTCTTGTCTAAAATGACAATATGACAGCGGCATTTCATAATGCAGAAAATTTAATGCACCTTTAGGTTTCCATTGGAGTAGGACTGTTGTTTTATGCAAAACTGACTAGGTGAATTGAATGCAAGCATCGTGCACGTTCTCAAGGCAGACTGCTGCGTGCCGTGTTTACTTTCAACGTGAACATACAGAAGGTGATTCAGACATACGGCACAGAGTAGAAGTCTGTCTCATTCCAGAGTTTGGGCGGAAGGTCTGGGGATGATTAACACTGTGAAAATAATGCTTAAATGTGATAGAAGTGTTAGAAAGCCCTGCTGCTGGCCCTTTCCACAATACTGCATTTTACCTAATAGTGGCAGTGTCCTCTCAGGAACAAGCTATCGTGGTATTCTGCATGCTGAAGTACCCGTGTAGGTTCATCGTTATGGGGCAGAAGCAATTAACAGTACAGCATATGCCATGTTATGGTGAGGTGGAAACATTTCAGCACAGTTTGAAATAATCCTATGCATAGCGTTAAGCAATTGAATAAACACCTACCTTGGTAGTGCTGTGTGCAATTTTGATTTAATTTAAGAAGGTAGTAAGTACAGTCCTGAGATGAATAGCTTACATGCTTGCTGTAGCACAAAGGCCAACCTGTGATTTCAGGGTTGTCAGTGTCTTTCATGAGGAATATAAGCAGAGGAGATTTGGTCAAATTTCTTTTTTTTTTTTTCTTCTTTATTTTTGTAGTAGTGTGTAACTTATACTCTGCTAAGTAAATATGTAACAGTAGCTGCTCTGTACTCAACATATCTCCTCCCTCTATATGTTCAGGGTCTGATATGAATGCTTCAGTTAAAAGTAACACACTCCTAGTGATTAAAATAGTTCATAAGCCTCTTATCTCTCGTAGCTACCTATTAGGACATAGAAAACTGGATTCTGTTTCTTCTTGTGCATCATAAATAATATTGTTTGCTAAGCAGCATCTGCATAAGTGTGCAGATCTTGCTAAAGACCATGGAAATTTGAAGAGACAGGTGTAGCAGAAAGAGTATGGTCCCCGCAGTTTGCATACAGGTGGTGATGTGATGCATGAGAAAGGGAGAACTCAGCTTGGCACTCAGCGTATTCAGACGTGTGAGGAGGAGTACACATTTTTTATAGAGACTGAGAATGACTGCAGGAAAATAAGACTGGAACCCATGCTGTTGATTCACTGCGCTTTTGTTTTGGGGAACTCTTGTAGGCAAGAGCAAGGAGGAGATAGCACTCTTCAGCTAGTTGTTGTAAGGCCACGCAGAGCTGTACGCACAGCCGCTGTGACCAGAGGTTGGAAAGGCTGGTTTGTAGCAGCACACTTGGCATCTGAGAGCCACTTGCTTTTCAGCAGCATGTTTTCTGCTTCCCACTAGCCTGGATTGACTTTGAAGGGTGGGGGTGAGACTCTGTACTAGTCCAAGATGATGAAAAGTTCTGGGTCCTGAACTGCTAAAAAGAAGCAGTCTGTGCTCCAGAATCTGAATTAGATTTCATGAGGGAAGAACTGCAAAAAATAAAAACTGCGATATTTCTTGAGCGATAGAAAGAGTTTTTACTGGCTAGAGCAATCCTGTATATGAGTCCATCCTAGACAGAGTCTGTTTGCCTAGTAAGCACATAATTTATAGATAGTAATGGATATAATTTTTTAAAATTATTTCTTATTTTATTGAAAATATAAATGTCTTGCTAATTAAAAATAATAATTAAAATACTCCCTAAAATGCCTTTCTTCATTACTTTATTCTAATACACTTTTTTACGTGAGAGGTTTTGACAAAATAGTATGAATATAAGTGGAAATAAAATCTGTAATTCTATAGTTGAAGTCCTCATAATTCAAAGCAACACGTATGATTGTTATGATGTGTTAATGTTACTGATTTCCCAGAAAATATTTTCCCTAGAAAAAAATGTTTGATATATACTGTGATCCAAAGTTACCTTTTCAAAAAAATGTTGTGACGCTGATAAAATTTTTGATGGATGAACTTTGAAGTCAAATTTAAAATAATAATATGGTCCTGTTTTTCTTTGACAGAGTATCAAGAAGAAAAACACAAGCAAACAAGAGATGAGCACATACCTGCGGTTCATAGTCTCTCGTATGAAGGAGCGGGTGAGTCTGAATCAGGAAAGTTTATGCAAGTGTTGGGTTGCACTGTAGGGGATGTACTGCAGTTGGTCATGTGTGACTGTGCTGGAAGGAGGGCTACAAGAGGGTGTCATTTTATTTCCCTTGTCATAAGCAGTGTGTGTATTTCAACATACGTTTATCATGTCTCATTGCTTAGAGTAGTATCATTCTGGCAGGAATAGCTTATGCCTTGGGCATAAACTCTTCTGAAGACATGGGTCAGCTCTTCTGAAATGGACATTTTTCAGGTTTGAGATGCATGTAATGTGTAAGACTGTAGAGGAATAGTTGTGCTTTGTGTGTTCCCTACCTGAAATATTCCAAGCTATTGCAATTTTTTAATCTTTTCTGTATGTTTTAAGCAGATTCTCAATGTAATAACTTGCACTGTCTCATGGTCCTTTCAGGCTATAGATCTAAACAAGAAAGGGAAGGACAACAAACACCCAATGTATCGGAGGCTGGTGCACTCAGCTGTTGATGTTCCTACTATACAGGAGGTAGAGTGATTTGCTTTCTAACTTTCACATTGTTTATGGTGTCTTATCAGTGAAGATAACCTTAAGGACTAAAACACTAATCCTGTTTAATTCTCCTCATTATGAGTATTTCAGTATAGTAGCCAGCATTGAATATTGGACCTTAAAATTTCATACTTCTCCTTATGAATAAGTAACCAAGCGAAAACATCTTGAGTAGTGCCTAGTTTTCAGACACAGAATATCCTCAATCCATTTTGTAGTAAGATTTTGCTAGGAGCTGCAGGTAGCTGAAATCTTTTTTTTGAAGTATGCTTTATCTAAGTAACTGAGTATGGACTTATGTGCCTGTGTTTGCATATCTGGCCCGATGTTTTTGACCATATTCCAATTTTAGTCACTGAGACATTGTTTAGATGTCAACTTTATAAACATCTGAATGACTCATAAAGAACCAATCATTTTGTTGATCACAGAAAATGACTTTTTTTTTTTTGCATGTTTTGCATTAATGGTTCCAAAAATAAAGTTCTAGTAGATATTTTTTCCTTTTTTTCTGAACTGAAGGTCTGATCGTGACTCATGTAAATGAACTACACATGGCCAAAATGGATGGCATATTCACCTATTCATTGCTGCAACTCGCTTGCTATGGCGTGCTAGTATATATTGTCCTTTACAACTACAGATGTAAAAAGCCTTTGCTTTATTATTGTTATTGAAACATATGGATAAACAATAGCTACACTGACAGTTTTGGAGACAACCACTACTGGCTTGCTTGAAGTACCAGCAATACTGGTGGAACCTGAAAATTGGTCAGGCTTCCCTTTCACTGTGTCACCTTCATCCACTTCCACAGAAGGTCTTTTTGGCCTTGGTAACATCCCAGAAAATGAAGATTTTTTGTTTGATGATTGGAATTCTCATATATATTCTTCATAGAGCATAACTGAAAAGACTGCATTCCTTACTAGACCATGCTAGGAAAATGAACTGGATGGCTCCCTGTAGGCTTTAGTTATGAGTTTGGAAGACTAAAGCAATCAGCCTTCATCAGAAAGCACTCGCTGTCAAAGGAAGATCCTAGAACTATAAAAGCAGTCAACATCAATTTGAAACTAGCATGTATTTTATGGTATAAAATCTTTACTTCAGGGAATATACCTTCATTTGAACAAGTGTCCTAGGTCACATCTTATGATGAACCTACTCAGACTTGTTATAACTGAGAGGATGTTGTGTTTTTTTCTAACTTAATCAAACATGAAAGCACCTGTTTTACTGCTAGGCTTTGCATAAAGGAACCACTGCAGCCAGTGTTCAGGTACTAACAAACCATTTCAAAGACATATGAGTATTACTTCTGTATGCAGGAAAGGCAGCATCTGATCTGTATTGCATAATGCAGATTTCCATGAAGGCTTTTTTGCATAAAACAGGTACAGCACTTTGACAGTGTTTTCAAAGCCCTGTGTTGTTGTTTTTTTTTTGTATAGAAAGTAAATGAAGGAAAGTACAGGAGTTATGAGGAGTTCAAAGCAGATGCTCAGCTGCTTCTACACAACACAGTGATTTTCTATGGAGGTAAAGTGCTACGTTTACTACTTGCATTATTTGATTTATCTTTATGTGTAGGAAGCTCACAAGTTAAGGATTGAATTTGGTATAATATAATCTAAAGTGTAGATAAAGTCGTTTGAGAGCCCTTACAAACCTTACAAGGGAACTTGACTTACTGCAGGGTTTGCTCTTGCCACCTTCTACACTCCTATTTTCACCCTTTCTGGCTAAGCCTGCCAGTGGGAATTTACAACTTTGCCGTCCTGTTTGTTCTGCAACCTAAACTCTGAGTCAATCTACACTACAGATTTCTTCCAGTGTACATACATTGTTCTAGAGTGGAAAGAGGTACAATCTCTGATGTGCTGTATCAGCAGAAATGTGCACTACAGGTGTGTGTGTTGTTTTTTTTTTGTTTTTTTTTTTTTGCTTGTGTGCAATACCTGCCTTAATGCAGTAGCAGATAGAGCTACATCCACACTAGAAGTGCCCTGCTGGTGCCATCAGGAAAGGGTCATCAGAAAAACTGCCAGCCGCTGGGAAGGTTTTAAGTGATTATTTGATAGGGTGGGACAGCCTGGCTGGAAGGGAAAAACACCACCACCGCTTTTAGAAGCTATAGCCATGTCCAGTAACAAGGTTCTCCAGAGCCATCATTTCAGTAAATATGTGGTTCTCCCCCACAGACACCTCAAGGAAACTGGGAGGAGGCTGAGATCAGTCTATTTGCAGCGTCAGACAACCCACACTTGTTGACAGGGAGAGATGTGAATGTGCTAATAGAGAAATACGCAGGTGTAAAAGGAAACCCATCATGATAAATACTTTCTGAAGCATTACTTTGAGCAGAATTTGATTGTACAGTGATTTGAGCAGAAATTGATTGTACCTGTGTTCCTTCAAGTGGTGATAGCAGAGAACCATGTTTTAGGGCAATTGTTAAGACATTACCAGAGAAAGGAACTGGATCCTTATTAAAAGCAACCCTGTGTCCCTGCTGCTGCTCCTCAGATTTATATTTGTATTGTTCAGTTTAAAAGCTCCCAACAGTATTTTTGCATATAAACATAAAAGAGCAAGCAAATACAGAACTGATCATTAGAAAATTTTAAATGGAAGGGTTATCCAAGTGGCTGAATTATGTTTTGTATTCTAAAGCAAGACAATTGCAGCATGAAAGTCATAGCAGCTGCAAGTCTTTTTAAGCATTGTGATCATACTGTGATTGTTCATAGTCTTTATTTTTAATTTATAGCGGACAGTGAACAAGCTGATATAGCGAGGATGCTTTACAAAGACACATGTCATGAAGTAAGTAGTACCAAATAAGCACAATATAGACAAGCTATTTATTTTTTTTTGTTTCAGAATCTAGGAGAATGATTCCTTCCCATTAAAAATAAAAGAAGGATGTGAAATTCTAACTGCTGATTCAGAATTGCTTTTCTTTTTCTTTCTTTTTTTTTTTTTTGTTTTGAAATAGTCTAGTAATACATGATTGGAGTAGAAATAATTGTACTTGCTAGTATAATTTCAAACTGAAGTGGGATTCCTACCAAATTCTGTAACTGGCATTGAAACATTTGTCAATGTTCAGAGGAGACCAAAAATATAGCTAGGGGCAGCTGTCACCCTTACTCTGTACAGTTGAATAATTTTTTTCAGAATCTGCTTTAAATATTGATGAATTTAAAGAACTATACTTTGCATTTTAGCTTTAATAAATCATTAGGAATTCAATTAGTCCCTCCCCCTCTCTTGTTTTTCAAAAGCACCAATAATGTTTCTGCAGCTTGTCTTTCATCTGCTCTCAAGTCACTGTTTCACACCTCATTTACACAGACAGAAGTAACTCCACCCAATTAGAAAGCAGGACTGAAAAATTCTACCACTTAAGAAACAGTTATACTAGTGAGGTCGTAGAAATAGGATTTTTGGAGCTTATTTATATGTTTTTGTTTTTCAGCTGGATGAACTGCAGCTTTGCAAGAACTGTTTCTATTTGTCAAATGCGCGACCTGACAATTGGTTCTGCTATCCTTGCGTATGTTGCTGACACAGATTTTTATTTGTTTGCTCTTCTCTATAAATACCTGCAGTTTTGGTGTCATTAGTCCATTGAATGTGCATTGAAGTGCATTTCTGTAAGCGTGTTTCAAATATATAGTTAAGACTCTAAATCTAGATTTTTTACACAAACAAAATGTTGATTGAAGTTCAAAGCTGTAACAATACAGATAATAAAATTTAGTTATCAGGCAGTTAAAATGCTTTTACAAGGAAATAAAGAGCTTACAGAAATAAAACTTTACTCCTGCAGAAAGCTATAAAGAAAGACAAGTTTAATTTGGGGGGCGTTTAAGATCTCTGCTTTCAATAGACAGTTACACCCTTTTCAGACTTTGTGGTTTTTTGACTTTGATCCAACCAATGTATCTAACAGGCAAACGTGTATTGTAAGGAAATAAAAATGAAAACAAGCATTAGACATAAACAGCAACCATGTTCTTAAGATGCTAGTATAGTATTACAGTAAAATATTTGTGGGAGGAATTGGTCTAATACTTCATATCCAATAATAAATACTACATTTTTTGCAGATACCTAATCATGAGTTGGTTTGGGCCAAAATGAAAGGCTTTGGGTTTTGGCCAGCCAAAGTCATGCAGAAAGAGGACAATCAAGTCGATGTTCGCTTTTTTGGCCATCACCACCAAAGGTAATTTATTAATTCCATGTGCTGCTTTTTCCAAACAATACTTAAAAGAGTTTATCTCATCTATCATGTTGTAAATCCTGGCTTAGCTTGTTGCCAACGCTAGAAAGACTGAGTATGATGCCATAATTGTTTCAGAAAGTTTAAAGCTCAGTCTAACACATTCAAAGTTGCCAAATGGCTCAGAGATTCCCTTTCCACAGTTGCCATAGGGATGTTACTTAATGCCATTTTAATTAAAGAAAGCAAATGAACTTCTGTCCACAGAACTGTTTTGTCAAATCAGTAGCAGTCTGCTAATCCAGGCCAAGGTAAAAATTGGACAGAAACGTACTCCTACTACCAGCAGTATTGACTGTGCAATATTCTCTTGTGAGCAGGCACACTACAATTTTATGTTTTAATAGCATAATACATCACTAATGTTTCAATCTCAATGCTAGAACATTGATGGAGTTCCTGCTGTGAGATGGTCTGCAGTTTCAGAGGAAAAAAAAACTTCAGATTGGAAACTTCACAGCTTTTACTTCCAAATTCAGTTGTCTTTTGTTCAGTGTTTGGGGAGGGTTATAGCAGTGGATGTACCGATGTTTTGTTTGTTTGTTTGTTTGTTTTCTTGTTTGATTTATATTCTTATATGTGAGCAGAGGAGATATTTGCAAATGAACTTATGGTTGTTGGGAAAATGGTATATTTTGGAGCATCCCGAAAGAGCCTAGAGTATTCAGTGATGGTATTATATGAGGCTGTTTATTTAAATTGCCTTTAGCATAACTTGCACATCATATAACATGTTTTCATTTGCTATGAACTACCAAGATTTTCTGATAGACATAAAGTGGGTAAAGGATCTTTATTTGTGTCACAATCACAGAATGTTTTACTCTGAATCTGTTTGCAAATGCAGCTTCCCTCATTAGTAGTTTTGGCATTAAGTTCACACAGCTTCAAACTATTAAGTAACGTGACCATTGTGGGATGAGGTGCTTGCAACTTTTCTTAAACGTGTGCTGGTAGAAAAGGCAAAATACCTGTTACTAGAGAGTCATTGCTTAGTTAATGCACTGAAAAATAAAAGGCTGAATTCCCAGTTGGTATACATTAGAACTGTTTCTCTAACTTCTCTGAAGTGATATTTATGTTACAAGAATTGAGAATCTGACCACAGATACTTAATTTGTTACTGTATTTACTCTGTTATGTAGATGTGCATGGCAGTAACTCTTTTTCTTTAATATCCAGTGCTGCTTAGTATAACCTTTCAAAATGTCAAGAGCTGCCCATCTAACTCTATGAGGACTCTCTGAAAATATTTAAGAGGACAAAGTACCTTTGGAACCAAGTCACTGGCATGAATTCAATTCAAAAGAGCATGACGATCCCTGTATGATCTCTATCCTGATAGACGGGATCCAGCCACAAAGTATCTATATTCCAAGTGATAATTTGGCAGATACCTTGACACTTTTAGGAGAGAGGTCAAGGGCTAAATCAGATTAGAAAATGAACCTTCAATAAAGATGCTTCTGTGCCTGACTCAGGGCATTTAGCAAGAGAGCAGGGAGATGGGAGTGCTGTTGGTGCTGGGAGAGGTTTGTGGCTCATCAAAAATGAGAGAGAATTTCAGCCATAGCACCCACAGCTAGTAAGTGCTTATAATAACACAAATGTCTAACAGTATGCAGCACGTCTTTTCAAACATAGGAGACCGTGTAAATAGGAATTGTCAGCTATTTTGAAGTCAGTTTTTCCAGTCAAGATCCCTCTTCTGTATTTAATGTTTCTGAACCTGTCTGTACTGTGTATTCAAAAGGGCCTGGATCCCCTCTGAAAACATCCAAGATATCACAGTTAACATCCATCGGCTGCATGTGAAACGCAGTATGGGTTGGAAGAAGGCCTGTGATGAGCTGGAACTGCACCAGCGTTTTCTTCGTGAGGGAAGATTCTGGAAATCAAAGAATGAGGATAAAGGGGAAGAGGAGGCAGAGTCAAGTATCTCCTCCACCAGCAATGAGCAAGTGAGTGCCACCACAATGTTAGCAACCAGGGAAAATTTATTATAGGGTACAAAAATGACGTATCTTTGATTAATCTACTTTTATATTAGCCTTGTGCTCTGTCTGCAGTTTTATGGTAACTGTAAGAAGGTTCAAAGGCTTATTTTCCCCATGTTTTGTAGCTTAGTAATAACAAGCATGTAAAGTTTTTCTCTTTCCTCATTTTCTCAGTCGACCTCTGGAAGGTTTCAGAACCTTTGTCACCTACAGCACCTTGATGAGACAGACCAAGATTTCTAAAGTTAAACTGGCATGTTCAAGTTAAATGTCATGGATATCAGATGGACTGCAACACTGCCTTCTTGGACTCTCATCAAGGGACAGTCCCGTAGCTGTTCAGCCTTTTCACAGCTGGAGTGTGTTCCCTTTGGACTGTATTCTGTGTTACAGATCCTTGAGTAACACCAGCCATGACATTTTCAGCCAGTCCAACTAAAGTTAGGTGCAACCATGGCACTTCAGGAGCATGTGACCAGCAACTGATTAAAGTAATTCAAAAATAATTCTGCAAAACAATAAAAAATGATGTTGCTTTAACAAAGGTGAAGAGCACAGAGGCCCAAGATAGAAAACTTTGCATTGCCATACGGAAATTCCCATATCAAAGCTGGTCCTTGCTAGTCATTCGTTGTCCAAGAGGGTGTTACATACTCACTGGCTTGGCAGGAAGATTTTCATAGCTTGCAGGATGCTTCTCGGTATTTTTGGCAACCTCTTCCCTGGCAACATCTTTCTTCATTTAAAACCACCAGCCTCTCTCTAAGTCTGTATTTTAAAAGATCGGTGTGTTTTGACCCACTTCCTCTGCCCTTTGGTCCAACAGGTCTATCATCTAATTTGTGGCTAGAATCTTACAGTTTATTAAACTGAATGTTGCTTTAAGGGGATGCTTCTTACCGAAGCTATTTTCTCTTTTTAGCCTGGTTTGCTTAGCTAGCCCTTTGTAGCCCCTTTTATTTAATGTTGTGCATATAGTCATGCAATAGTGTAGAGTGAATCAGGAAAACAATCACAAATAATATTTATGAAAGTTAACAGTTTTGCCAGTCTTTCAAGTTTTAAAGTATCCATTTGCATATTTTCTATTCCGTCTCACCCATTCATCCTTCGCTTGGTTAATGCTTATTCCTCTGTCACTGGTTTCCCAGATGGAGAAACAGTAGGAGTAGCCATCAAACTCAGAGCTCTAAAATAATCTGCAGTATTGTATCAGTAACACTAGCTAGTACTGGATGCTTCAAAGTCAGGAGTAAGAACTTTACTGTAAGCAATTGTAGGATAATATACCGTTCACTTAGATCTTATCCTTGTTTCTATTTGCTAGAGATTGGCTTTTTTCTAAGCCATGACATTTAATGACCCTCCATGTATACAATTACAATAAATTATAGCAAGTCCAGATAATCTTACTGTCTTTGCTTATATACATTTTCTTTTTGATAGTTGCTACTTTCTGGCTTCAACAAGATCTGCTCCCTAATTATGAGTTGCTGATATCAGAATATTCCAAAAACCAATTTAATTTGCATGTGAAATGAAGCAAAGAATGGTTAAGGATATTTTGTCAAATACATACTGAATATTAGAACTTGTGAGTTTTGTTCTTTTATCAGATTATAGTCATCACTGATAATGTGGAAAGTTTACTGTACATGCTTCTCATTTAATAACTGTATTCAACTTTGTATTTGCTATATTAAGCAATTGCAAAACTCACAAAGAAAATGTTCATCAGTCATGTTACAGTGAATGCTACTCATATGAAGTGTTGTTTGGAATGATTCAGTATTGTTTCCTTAATGCTCACAGCTGAAGGTTACTCAGGAACCAAGAGCAAAGAAAGGACGACGTAACCAGAGTATGGAACTCAAAAAAGAAGTAAGTAACCTCAATTACACGTTTGCAGAGATAGCAAAATACTGAAAGTCTGAAATGGTAATAGATGCTCCTTTGGCTTCTGTCACTTTTTACTGGTTTTGTAGAATTAATCTTAGAAATTCTAGCCCCAGAGCTTGGTCTTCCTTGCCAACAAACATAATCATACCTGCTACATGCAAGCCTCTGGTGTCACTGTGGTAATATTCTGTATCATAAATAAATCAACAGTTCTCTTCAGAGCAAATTCAGCTAGTCTAGTAACTAAACAAAAAACAGCAATTTAAAAGTGTCTTGTGAGATCAAGAATATTAAGTTCATAACATGTCATATCCCAATTTGCCCACAGAAATTATTTCCTCATGTATCTAACTCACAGGCAGTGAACTGGGAGAAACAGTAACCTGTGTTCATGTAACTACGGAACTGTGTTATTATGCTTGTACACAAGAGGGCAGTTGCTGAGACAGCCATAAATCTAGCATTTCCTAACTTTTTTGTACATTTTCCTGGCCTTGTTTCAGCTGCATTATGAACACTGAGAAAAAGTTGCACATAAGCACAGGGCTCAGGGCCCCACTACAGAGTCCAGAGCAGGCTTTGACTGTTTTGGCACCAGAGCTATGTGGGATTGCCCTGGTGCCTGAGATACAATTACTGCCTCTCCTAGTAGCTGGACACGTGCTTCCCTATTGTATCTGATCCTGTGGGGCTAGCTCTGCAAGGCACCTTCATCGATGTGGTGGTAGTGGCACACCTCCCTTGTCCATAGCTCCCTGAGGCATGAACTATATTTGAGCGCCAGAAAGGGAGAGTGGTGTCTTTCTTGGACTACACTTTACGATGTCTCATCATTTTAATTGCACTTTCTGTCAAGCAAATGCTGTGATTTGCTTCATTATTTCTGTCTTAACATTTGCTTTCTTAGTCTTGTTTACCTTTTATCAGTGATCCAAAGGTCAATCAGAGTAACCTATTAAAGAGAAAATAGTTGCAAAAGGGAACACACAGACTCTTGGTTGGTGTAACAAGTGCCCCATCACACAGATTACAAGTTGAAAGAAACAAACAATGTGTATCAGTGTCTTCAGACACATGAAATATCACCAACAGTTTGCAGGGATATTACTTCTATCTGTTCTGAAGAGCAGAAACAACTGATTTTACACTGTAATAACATGAGAAGCTAAACTCGGTACAGTACACTAGAGCAACTATGATTTCTTTCTTGATAATTGTGTAATTACAGAAAGCTTCTGTGGTCATCCAAGTCTAGTTCTATATTATTGGAAGCAAGACCTAGACGCTCATTAGTCTTTCATCTTCAAAGCACCTTTGAAGTACTAATCAATCTTTGCAGCAGTTCTATGAAATAAATGGAATATTACAGACTCCAGCAGAGCCTGTTGGGCCAGAGTAAGCCCAGAATTTGCCAAAAATGTTCAGGCACCTTGGCCACACTGTTACAGTTTCTTCAGAAGTAATGGTGGAGGGGAAAAAAACTGTGGAAACCCTTTACTGGTGCCAGTGGGTCTGCAGCGATTCAGCATAGCCTCTGGTATTCTAGGGGTGGTACTTTTCATTGAGGTTGGAGAAGTGAGGGTGGTGAGTGTGGCATACTGATGCCATGTGTGTGCTTTCTTCAGGAGAGCTCCTAGCCGAGATCAGAAAAGCCTGACCAGAGCCTCCCCAGTAACAACAAACACCTTTTATATTAGTTGCCCTGTTGTTAGTCAGATAACATTTTTTCTCCGGGGCAGCTGAGAGTTAACTTGTTCAGTTCTGATATCTGGATTTGCGAGCTTGTTCTTTCTCTGCAGGAGCCAGAACCTGAAACTGAAGCAGTAAGTTCGAGCCAGGAAATTCCCACAATGCCTCAGCCCATTGAAAAAGTTTCAGTCTCAACTCAGACCAAGAAGTTAAGTGCCTCTTCTCCAAAAATGCTGCATCGGAGCACCCAGACCAGTAACGACGGAGTGTGTCAGAACATGTGCCATGACAAATACACCAAAATCTTTAATGATTTCAAGGACAGGATGAAAGCTGATCACAAAAGAGAAACCGAGAGAGTTGTGCGAGAGGCAGTGGAAAAGGTAATACTTGTCGAACACCACCTACACTCTGGTTTGAGCAGAAGAGATGTGGTTTTTTTGTTTGTTTTGTTTTTTGTTTGTTTGTTTGTTTGTTTTCACATTCCTTTTTACTTTTGTAACATCCACTCTTCAGAAACTGGGTAAAAACCCTTTTCCAAAGAGACCACATAAAAATAGTCGTCAGTATTGCTTTTCAGGCCATTTCTGTACCAACAGACCTTAGTTTAAACAGGAAGCTCTTGCTTTTTTTTTTTTTTTTTGATTCTAGTCCAGTGGAGTTAGTTTGTGATCCAAAAGTGAAAGTGATTGTTCATTCATGATTATCCTTTTCCAAAGCCTTCCTTTGTCTCCATTGTCAAGTGTGTTTGCAAACAATGACATTGTTTAAATGCTATTCGTAAATAATTCTTCCGTCAGTCTTCTGACCTAAACATCAGATTGGTTGAAAATTGTTTGAATTTTCTCATCTAATGATACACTGTCAAAAATTTTGGTACCTAAGTCTGAGCTGGTCACCTTTGGCTGGAGAAAGCAGGACAACACAGAGAATGATTTATCTGGCCTCCCTTAAATGCCTGTCTCAAGATAAGAATTTCCTCCTGGAGGAAGGACTATGAAATGAATGTTGGGGGTTTAGATGTCCTGTAGGACTAACACCAAACTTTTACATACATAAGCAAGGGCAAAGGAATCCCACTGACAATGAATATTAAAAGATACCTCTAACTGAACTGAGGCATGTTTGTATTTTCTCTTGTGCCCTTGCTGTAAATTTATATACAGTTGTAGATTTAGAAAAGAAGAAGTATTTGTCTGAGATAAATAAATTCATAATTTTTTTAAACTGGTATATAAAAAAATGTACATGGAACCTGTGTAGCTGTTTTTGTAGTTGTGTTGCAGAATAGAACTATAATGACATTTTTATTGTGGACATCTCTTATGGGATGGAAGTTTTGTTATAGCTCTAAAGGAGATTTTTCTTTTCTGAATAGAAGAAATCTCTAATTATGTTACCCCCATGCACATCAGTAGAGGTTTAAAGATAGGTTTGCTCCAATAGCTATGCACTGACTTGCTTTGCTGAATTACTTTCTTACGGCAGCTGCGTACAGAGATGGAAGAAGAGAAAAGGCAGGCTGTAAATAAAGCTGTGGCCAATGCACAAGGTGAGATGGACAGAAAATGTAAGCAGGTAAAGGAGAAGTGCAAAGAAGAATTTTTAGAAGAAATTAAGAAGCTAGCAGGCCAGCACAAGCAGCTGATTTCCCAGACCAAGAAGAAGCAGTGGGTAAGTCTCAAAAATTTATTACCAGACAATAATTGGAAATGTATAATGCAGACTGCAGGCCAATTGAAGGTGTTTTCTTCCTTTTAATAGCGTTGCTTTTTCACTTGTTTCTCAGCTATAATGTGTTTGTGTTTTTTTTTTCCTTTGTAGTTCAGCTTTTGAGTTTTCTTCACCTCCATATTTGACCTCCAGGTTCTGATAACTTTCATCTTATTTAGGTAGTGTTAATAGGACCATCTTCTCGAGTCCAACCAGTTGTTCATATCAAAATATTGTTTCTAAATGTTGCTAAACACAGGCAATTGTACTCCATATCAGATAAATTTTACACTGTGTTCACACTCCTTTGATCTCAAGGCCTGGAGAGTACCTAGAGAGTACAAACTCTGTCTGTATCTATTTGGATTCCCCTGCTAAAAACGCTGATACTGATGTAATTTTGGCCTTTTCCTCACCTAGCTTTTTCTGCAGCTCTTTTATGTTCTTGCATATTTAAGACATGACTTTCTAAAATTTATTTCCCTTCCTTATTCAGGCTTTAAGCCCGTATCTGTAGTATTGCCTGCTAAAAGCATGTTTTCATGTCCTTTAGAAAAGTGAAAACAGGCATCCAACTCACCATCCTGCAATACTACACGCTGCAAACTTTTCCCTGTTTTTTGTTTGTTTTGTGATTTCTTTTCAACCCCAAAGTGTGTTCTCCCAGATGGCTGTGCAGCATCTGCTCAAACACTGCAAGTCCTATAGCACTGTCCTTCTAGTCTCTAGCAGAGTATGAATGGAAACTCATTTTCTGAGGATCACTGAGCCTGGCACACATCCAACATTGTCTATTTCTCTGATAATTTTCAGAGAAGTAGGAAATGAAAGCTAACATTCACACTGCATTGTAATAGCCATGTATAAAATACAGGAGTGTCACTCTAGGAGTTTCCACTCACCTACTTTTGAGCTTTTGTGTTGCCAAGTGCAGCTGAGAAATGTGCCGGTGCCTTGCCACAAGATGGCACGCTCAGCTGAGCTGATGGACGGCCACCGTCCCAGCTGCTGCTGCTGCCTGGGGACAGCCAGGGCTGGCTCGGGGCTGCAGCAAGTTTTTCTTCCCCTGCTCAGGGCTGTTTGTTTGTGTTCAGCCTCATTACTCCTTGTTCTTACAGAAGAAATGGTGCCCCCTGCAGAGAAAACTGTGTTCTGTAGAGGAGTGAGAGACGTACTGAAGTGAGACAATAGTTTGCTGCCTATCACAGTTACTTTTTTTTTTTTTTTTTTTTTTAAATAAAGAGAAATTACTTTAAATACCTTTTGAGCTCCTGTAGAGCTTTCATTTCTGTTCCTAGCAGAGTTTTACTGTGTGTGTCGTGATACTGCAGTGCTTGGGTGTCTCAGTTAGCAAATTCCTCCCTGTGTACCTGTCTCTGCAGACTCCAGAAGTTATTTAGGTCTCAAACCTGATCAAGTTACTGTGTTTAATTAGTCACCAGCCCCTCGTGTCTGCATGCGTGTTTTCACTTGTGATACATGAAAGGGAAACTGAATTGGCTTTTACCCCTATAAAACGATGTCAAATCTGCCACTTTCTGTGTACACATGGGAACTGTTGCCCCATTCAGCTGACAGGCAGTAATTCAATCACAACAACTTGATCATGAGCCTGGGCTCTTTGCTATAGCTGGATTTTGGTTTTGGTTTTGTCTTTTTGTCTTTCGAAGGCAGAATTTAGGAAGGACACTCCTGAGGCTTCCATTTGTCTTCTCCAATGTGTCTTTACCATGTCCTTTAGAGTGCCGTGGTACCACATCACTGCATCTTACCATCACGTGCGTGATGCCTCCTTCCAAGGAAGACAATTAAAGATACAAGGAGCGTTTGACACTCTCACCTTTTCCTACGGGCCCAGAGCTGTCAGTTACCACCTTAAATGATTGCCTTGTGCAGGCAGCTGGTTTTCATGTGGTGGGAGAGGGAGGGCAGGATAAACACCTTTGCATTCAGGCTGATGGATCTGCCTGCCAACACACAGCCTCGGGTGGCTGGAGCTGGTCCAATTACACAACTCCCCAGCGATTTGTCTTTCCGTGGTACTAATGACAGTCCCTGGTGTGTCTGTGGTGACAGTACCACTGTTGTACGCTGCTATTATAATAATGATACCTCCTTACTAAAATCTCATGTAATTAACACATACTAAATGAGTTTTGGTGGCTTTGCTTTTTAATTAGAACCAGAGACCTCTGGTTTTGCGTAATGCAGATGTCTAGGCTTGGGAATGCAGCTGCTATTATTCATACTTTATCTGTATTTTTCTTATACCTAAAAAAAAAATAAATCTGGTCAGAATAAAGGGATCATTTTGTTGGTGCTAGACAGGCACACGAGCAGAAGCACTCCCAGCCCTCAGGAGCTAGCTCATGGTTAAAGAACCACATTTTCTGTTTCTCTAGCTGGTCCCAGTCCCCCTGGCTTAACCAAATTTCATTTTTATATCTCCAGAAAATTTGGACTTCATACAGATGCCTTCAGTGAATAGCAAATGAAAGGAAGAAATGAAAAGGCAGAGATAATGGTCATGGGTCTGCAGTGTGATGGTCAACAGAATCCGGGCTGCAGCGCTGCTCCCCTTCTGTTTCTTTTGTAGTTTCTCCTGGTTATTTTACTTGCACATAAGCATCGCTTAAAGTGGTGCATAGCTCATTGTTAACCTCTGTCTCCTACAATAAGGCTTACGTGTATATTTATTTTAACTTGCAACAGGTTGAAGTGGATGAGTTTGTCCGTGATGGGTGCTGTCTGAAACAAACCCCCACGTGGCTGAGAACATTTAGACAGAGGAAGATTCAAAGGGAAGGAGGCCTGAGGCTGGCTAGCATTTTGCCTTCTCTGCCACATATGCTGGTGCCAGCTCAGCTGACACTTTATTTTCCTTTTTAAGGGGAGATATACATCCCACACATATGGCCAGCATGTGTACAAGGAACGGCAGGTTCTGCAGATCAGTTGTCCTCTCCTGTCTTAGCTTTTTTTGATCTCTCCGAGCAAGCAGATGTGAGCTGGTCTCGGGGCTGAGGCCCGTGCTGTGTGTAAGGGAGAGGTGCAGCTGTTCCCTGCACCTTTCCAGCAGATGATCCTAATGGCTCCCACAGGCTCACGGGCAGCCAGCAACATGAAAAAACAGGAAAACAGGCCTCGAGAGGACACTTGTTTGCAGACATTTGTATGTATAAACTTCCCCGGAGCTAAGATATAAAAACAAAGTGGAGAGGCTCCCTCCTCCTGCAGCTCGGGCAGTCCCTTCATCGCTGATGTAAATAAAGTTACTGGTTTAGCCAATGTAAAAGTCAGTTTCTTGTGCCTTTTAGTAGTGTGTAGGTTTGCTAAGTTTTTGTTTTGTTTCAAGGCAATTGGGTTTGTTTTCTTTGTAGTTCTCTGCTCTATTAATGCTGTAGCTAGACTGCAAAGAAAAGTAAATCCTGCTTTACTCCGTGGTGTGCATGCAGCCTGCACATCTCCATCCATTTCCCAGCATATGTTGGGTGTTTCAGACTGGATTCTTAAAAGCACTCTCTGATTCTGATTATGACAAATTCTGAAGGACAAATCTGAGATCATTAGATTGTATTTTTCAAGGGTGCTGAGTTTAAGCAGCTCCCTTAGCAGTAACACCACTCAAATTTGTGGTGTTTTGTCAGAATGTTAATGCTTGTGCAGCACTCCTTTAAGGGGAATAAAACCAGCGGGAGACAGAGCCCATTGCCTATCTGGGTGCAACCTCCTCATTGACTACCAGCAGTGTTGACCTTGTTGTGGCCCCAGAGGCCACAGGGTTATTCCCAGCTACCAAGGAACTGGGGGCACTCTGCGTGTCCCAGGGTGGAAATCCTCTTTGTCTTGGCACTACCCAGAGCCAGGTATTTCTGCGGAAATCAAGGGCCGTGCAGCGTGTCTTCTTCCAGGAATTTTATACCATGCAGGCAACCATGCCAAAGCCCAAGACCCCACGTAGCCCTCCTGTGTTCCCCATCTTCTGAAAGATAGGAAGGTCAAGGCACTTTCTTGCTATTCCCAGTAGCACTGCTGTAGCAGGAGGTCTTGTTTTCACCAGACTGCAGCGCCATCATCAGCCTCAGGACAGATCAAGCTTGTAACAAAACCTCAGGAAAGCAGATCTTGAAATCTGTGCAGAACCTGCTTGTGCCAGTAGTGACCATTGATTTATCATAGCTTTTAAGACCTAGATCAGGATGTCATTATACAAATGTAGAGTAAAAGATGGTTCTTGTATTGTGTGGCTGAAAAATCTCAGTCCATTGCCCTGAGAGGTGAGTTTTCTGAAATGAGAGATGGGTTTTTCAAAAGCATTAATCCAAAGTATGGAAAATATGAAAACTTAGTGAATATTTGCTACAGATTGCTGCTTTTCTCAGCTTGTGTGAAAAGTGTCCTGCTGTGTTTGGATGTCCCAGGCCTAAGTACAAGAGATGTATTGCTCTGTGGGCACTGGTGAATCCACCAGCAGGTGAAAACACGAGTGTGTTTTAAGGAGGGGTCCTGCGAGGGCAATAATCTTGTCTTGTTTGTTCTCTCCAGTGCTACAACTGTGAAGAGGAGGCCATGTACCACTGCTGCTGGAACACTTCCTACTGCTCCATCAAGTGTCAGCAGGAGCACTGGCATGCTGAACACAAACGTACCTGCCGCAGAAAAAGATGAAAGAGCTGTTCTTCCCCTAGTAAACCACCCCGATGATTGCTATTCTCAGACACAGCGGTTTTTGTTTCCAAGAAGCCAAAATTGTTTAGAATTTGCTTCCCATTTTGCACCAGCCTTTAAACACTTTTCGTAAAAGAAATTTTGCACAGTAATTTCAATCTTCTGTTCAGTGCTCCTCCAAAATTTTGTCAGCAAAACGAATTTAACATCTCTGGGAGCAGGTTACTTTAAATAATTTTAAACTAGAGAATTTGTTGCATTTTCAGCAAATTTTAAAACATTTTTAGGTTTTACAGAGATTTTAATCTTTAAAAACAGCAGATCTAAAAATAAAAAACCATGCAAGTTTAACAAAAGGAACATTTGAAAACTAGATCTGAATGTAAGAACTACAGAACTGTTTCAGAAAAACGAAGCATACTACCTTGATGTAACATTTATTTCTTAACCTTGTTGAGCTGGTTTTGTTCAGCTTAATTTTACTGTTTAAAGGCATTATCTATTGGTTATACCAGTGGGTACATGATTGAATTTAGGGAACAGGGTTGACACAGCAGGTGCTAGTCCTGCGTATTTTTTCTTAAATATTTCCCAACTGTGTTTTATTTTCATTATTTCTTTTCAATATATAACTTTTATAACAAAATATTAGCTTTGATCTTGTAGTTTAAAATCACAGGGAACTGGGGTAATCTTTTACTGAGCTGGATCTTAGAGAAAAATGAATATTTAAATTTTGAAGTTTGCACATTTCATCTTTGTCCTAACATGAGTGCTTGTAACAAGAATAAGAAAAGCCAAAAAAAAAAAAAAAAAGCAAAAAAAAAACCAACTACCTTTATTCATATGTGGAATTATGAGGCATTACAAATTTCTTTATTGCGCCCCCTTCAGCCTCCCCAATCCAATGTCATTTGACTGCCTATGATCTGGTGTCACCTGGTCCATTGTAACTTGATAATAAAAGGAGAAAAAGCACTTAAGTTTCACAGAAGCCGTTATGTTTGTAGTAATGGGTCATTGCCTAATAATGAGCTCCATCACTGTACTCAGAATGAAGAATAATGCATGTTAATTTTCTTGTATTAAAGATGCCGTGATTTGTAAAAAGTCTGTATTTTGCGGAATGTCTGGATTAAGAAGCATTACCAATAGGAATGGATCGATAGTTGAAAAATGATTTTTTTTTTGTTTGTTTTATATATAGATATATGAATTGCATCCATGTTCAGAGACAATTTTTTAAATAGATGTAAAGCTTACTTAAATAGCTTTTCTTTTAAAGTGTCTCCGCATTTTAGTTTCTTTCAAAGATTGGTCTTAGACTGAGTCATACGCCCATTAATCATCCAGCTATTTTTTGAGAAGTTAGAGGAATAATTTGTAAATATTTATTTAGATCTTTGATATTTATTGAAAGCAATTACATGATGGAACGATGGAAGCTGAAGAATCAGGAGGAAAGCCTTTAAAAAAGTTTTCTCTAGGATTTGTCAGGGTCATTGTAAAGATGAAAATATAACTAAGACTTCTGTGAACTGCCATTGAAATCCTGATCTTTTTTACTTACAGTGGTGATATAAGTTAATTGACTAGATACTGCCAAATAACGCCCAATATGTTGCAGAAATTAAGTGGTGAGCTGATTGGAAAAAAAAAATAGTAAGTAGATGGTAACTTGTATTACCACAGCTACATTATTGCCTGATAAATGTGTAATTAACTTTTGTCGCCTCTGTGTTGTGACTGTAAAACACATCACAACTAAAACTCAATCTTGTTCGATTACTTTACAAGTTCCAAAACTTCGATCCACCCCTATGAAAGCAAGTTATTGTGGAAATATTTTTGGTGTAAAATCATTCCAGAATATGTAATATTTAACTGATAGCTGCATGAAAGTAAGATTCGTGTTACTTTGGCTTTTTTGTCTCTGTTGACACGGTTGCACATTTCCAAGTTACTACAGCGTGAAAACTGTGTGTTTTAAAGAAAAAAACAAAACAAAAAAAAAAAAGATTGTGGCCTGGTTTTGTATAAGTTTTAGGTAAAATTACAATTGATTGTTTTAGGAATCATGATTTAAAATTAATTTTTCTGCAAATCATAAAGCTATATTAAAGTGTTGAGCTTAGCCACTATGCACATTGTAATTATTCATTGTGGCTGTCCAGTTTATGATGCATTCTGGCATTTTGTAAGCTGCTCTGACTAGCAATATATAGAGTCATTTAATGTGTTAACATTGGGTAATAAATGTATTTAAAAAAAAAAAAAAAAAACACTTGCTGAAAGCGTCTGTTAATTCTAGACAGTTGTCCCAGGGTCCTTTGGTTGCCGTACGCTGGGCTGATTTTTTTCTTTTCCTCTCCTAGAAAACTGTGGCTTTTCCTCTCCTAGAAAGGGTGGTCGTGTCTGGGGTGGCCGTGCCTGGGCTCACAGAGACCTTGTTGCTGCCTGACTCGAGGTCTGCCTGCAGGTTCATGCAAGGGCTTAGACATGTAGCCACAGCTCTCAGCACCAAAAATGATTTTTTTCAGCCCATTCAGGGACAGCAGCCTTCAAGGGCTGTGTCCATCAAGTGCTGGTTTTAACGCCAGCTCCCGTGTGCCTGTGGCTCACCGACCCCCTGGCCCTGCTCTGCCTCTGGCCCCAGCCACCACTGCCCTGATCCTGCACCTGGGGCAAGTGGAATAAAACAATTTAACCTGGAGGGGCTGAGGGGGCTTCCCCAAGTCCAACTGTAGCCTGCACAGCACCAGCACTTCTTTCACAGGTGCAGCCCTGACCAGCAACATCTTGCGCTTGCCTTCAGGACCAGGACTTAATGCCCAGCAGCCCCACAAACCATGCCACAGCCCCACGGGTGCTGGTGCCTGCAGGGCATGGCCATGGCACCCAGCAGGAGGGGCCGCTTGGGAACAAGGCTCCAGGTTGTCCTGCAGCCCCCTCGGGGCTTCAGGGCTGCAGGAGGGGTGCTGAGAATTAGTTTCCCGGAGTTTCTCTGTGGAAATCACAAGACCTGCTTGTCACAGGAAAAAACAAACACAGGAAAAAACAAAAACAAACAACAACAACAACCAAAACCACTATATTTTAAATATTTAAAGATACCCTCCCAATACCTTTTGTTATTTTGCTATCCAAACTTCTCTGTTTTTAAATGAGTCCTAGCATTTTACCCAAGACTGCAAATTTCATTCATTCAACTTGCTAAAAGTTCTTTTATTTAAAAAGTTAACAAGCACAAATAACCAACATAGCTCATTTATTGCAAATTAAGCACTTGTACCAAATCAAACCAACAAAGTGGGATCAGGAAAAGGCAGTAACCCTCCCCCAGCTGCCTTTTCCAGGCTTTTTCCCCTTTCAGTAGCTGCAGTTGGCCCCCGAGCCCAGCACCAGCGTCCCACTGGCAGAAATCCCTGGTGGAAATGCCGCTGGAATGAGCAGGGTTGCTCCGAGCTGCTGCCTCCTCACCACCAGCACTCCCAGAGCATCGCTCTTAAAGGGATTATTTCTCCTTTTATCGATGTTTTCCTATTATCTTATTAATTCTGGCTATTACTTTATTTTAAATCGGGAGTTTTCTGCCTCCTGCTTCCTTTAGGTGGAGCGAGCTGCCCAGTTCAGGGCTTGTTTGCTTTTCCAGCCCTTAAAGGACTATGTGAAATATGTTTGGGATTTGTTGCCGGTAGTTAGGGGCTACCCAGCCAATTTTAGCCTCACTCAGTGAGTGCTAATACGCAAGTTGTGTATGTGCTTTCCAAATGTGTTCATAAATCAGATTAGGGGCGTAAGTATCAAAAGCAGAAGGGCCCTTCCTTCGTTGTTTCATGTTAGGGAAATTCAACTGCAAGTGGAAAGGACCATCCTTTTGTGAGAAAAGTAGAGTAGTGTTAGGTTTAAGTAGGAGATGTTTACACCTAATGTAAAAGGAAAAACAAAAATTAAAAAAATATTCCAAAAACCCTGAAAAAACTGCCATATTTTATTAAGTCGAAAGGATTAGAACTACTTTATGCTCTGCCGGGCTGCTAAACATTACAAACTGGGCAGTCAGAGCGAGAGGGAGAACCCAGAGCAAACAAAGTTTTGCTTGGCTCTGCCGCTCCCCTGGGGCTGGTGGCTGAGTGCTGAAAGATTGCTTAAGGAAAATGGCAATGGATGGGCTGAAATGAAACACGGGGTTTGCTTTGCAGGTAATTTTCACATTAAAAGAGACTAATAATTCATAATACAGAAGTAAGGCTGAGGAACTGGGGAGAAGGAGAGGGAGAGAGCAAGCAAGAGGGAGCACATGCTGTGCCAAAAGGGTGAGATATGCGTGTGCTCGCAAAGCCAGCGGTCAGTTTCCGCTAACTGCCTGGAAGTGAAAACTAAGCTGGCATTAGGCTTCAGTGGAAATAGGATTTGTACCAGAAAGGCACCTAAAAATAGACCCGAATTCTTCATGAAGACGCTGTGGAGCTGGCTGCGTGAAATGCTTCAGCAGTGCTCGGGAAGGCACGTCTGCAGCAGGAAACAATGCCCGTTAAAAAGCCAGAGCGCTATTTGTGTGTTTGTTTGTTTTCAAAACTCCTTCACTGACGGAAGAAGTGCCTTCAGCAGGCAGCTCGCTGCCCCGAGGAGGCTGCATGATGCCCGCATGCAGCCTCAGGCCCTGACTCACCTCATGAGCCACAGCACAGAGGGTG
Organism: Aythya marila; assembly: GCF_965140915.1. Lineage (NCBI taxonomy): Eukaryota > Metazoa > Chordata > Aves > Anseriformes > Anatidae > Aythya > Aythya marila. The sequence continues at coordinate 10,950,100 of NC_139043.1, forward strand.
TGCATTCATCCCTTGAGGCAGGGCCTGTGAGGTGACAAGTGGCTTCCTTACACACATGAACAAAGTCAGTGCACTGCCTGTAGCAGCTCCGAGCCCCTGCTGGCAGGAGGGAAGGTGCCTCAGGCACCCCGGAGTGAGCCTGGCACAGGGCTGAGCTGCGGCCCTGCCTGCCACAGGCACTCAGGCCCTGGGGGCTTTCTGGGGATTTGGGCATGAGGAGCCACACGGGCTCCTCCTTGAACAAAAAGCACAGCTCAAAACTCTGCCACACGTGGCTCATGCATGTTTCTTTGGCTGCTCTGACACTTGACCAAGCAACTGAGCCTTTCTCTAACTTCTCACAAGTATGTGAAGACCGCAAGTGCCAGGAAGCCCTTTATTTTTCCTCTGAAGAAAGGGAGGATCAGCAGATCTTCCCTAATGCAATTGCTTGTGATTCTTTCCTGCAGCTGCCATATGAGCGGGACTTTGCTCTGAGCTCCATGGTGCCACCAGCCACCACAGGGCTGCAAATGGAGCCCACGGAGCTGCAGCCCTGAGGCGCTCACCTACAAGACTCATCTGAGCTGCCTTGAGTGTTGACCTGTGCAGGAGCCTCTCTTCCAGAACTGCTGACACCAACAAGCACCCCATGGCTGTGGAAGGGAGCTGCTGGGAACTGGCAACAGCTCCATATCACTGAGCTGCAACCTGGCCCAGCATAAAGCCCCCACGACCACTGTGCCCACACACACTGCCTGGCCCAGTCCCAGCCCACTCTTCCGAAGGGTCTCAGTTTGCTGCCTGCACTCCTGGGTTTGACAAGGAGCAACACCCACGTGAACCTGTGCCACCATCCCTTCCCTTAAAATCCTGCTCTGCTTGGCGTGGGCTGCCTCTAGGGGAAGACAGAGCCCCTTGCTGTATAGCTAACAGACTGCTGCAGCCCCTCCTGTGCTCACTCAATCGCCCTGCGTGGGGTTTCTTGAGGTACAGAAGCCATGGCCCAAAGCAGAAGGTCCCTGGGGTCACTCCCCATACAGAACATTCTGCAGAGATGTAACCAATTCTCCATCTTTTCTGGTAACAGCTTCTCCCAAATCTGCTGCTTCTGCACCCAATTTTCCCCTCTTGTCAGCACTTCCCCAGGCAGAGGGTGTGCTCCTGTCCCTCTTGCCTGCTGCAGCCACTGCTTGGTGCAGCCAGGCAGTGCCCAGAGGGCCCTGTCCTGCAGCAACCCTTGCTTACAAATAAATAACTGGATAGATGAATATATTTCTGGAGGTTAGGGCTCAGCTCCTCGGAGCAGGAATTGTTGTGACATTTTTATGCTGGTTCGAAGTCTTCCAGCTTGCTGACTGATGAGCCCTGTGAGATCCTGAGGCCTGGAGGATCTCTGCCAAAAGGCAGCTGCTGGGGCTGAAACACAAAGCGCTGTGTCAGCACCTGGAGGAGGAGGAGGAGGGGAAGGAGGAGAAGGAGAAAGGCCGTTTTGATTTGCTGCCCATCCAGAGGCTGCAGCAGGCAGATGGATGTTCAGCACACTGGTGAAATCTGCCCTTTTACAGGCCACTGCCATCAGACTTTTAACAAAGCCATTTTTACCACACCACAGCAGTGGCTGAGGGCTGTGCTTGAGCAGGACTCATAGCTCAGCAGTGGAGCAGCCGATCCCCTTCAGGATGTTCCTGAGCATCTTTCACACAGGCCAGCTCTGCAATCTATTAACACGACTTCACTGGGGCTGAGTGTACAGGGAGTGGAACTGGATCCAAAGCAGTACCAAGCTTTTTGTTTGGTTGTTTGGTTGGTTTCCGGGGGGAAGGGTTATTTGCTCTGACATTCTTTTATCCTCTGTTTTTTATCTTTTCTTAGCAACCTCTTAATCTACTGCTGGGTTGGCGTGATCCTCTGTTCAGAGCAGGATTGCTCCTGTGCAATGCCACTCACAAAGGGTAGGGGAAGTTTTCCAGAGGCTTTTGTTGGAGCAATGCTGCCCTGAAGGGCATTTCAGCCAAATTTCTTGCCATTTGCTGAACTCAAGTTCATCGCATGGTCGCATCTCTCCAACCTCACAGGTCATGTGTGAACCCACCTGCAGCTGGAAGCCATTTGGTGGCACCACGTGTCCACCTGCTTCGTCCCCTCATTTGGACTCCTCCACCAGACACCGCCTTGTATGAAGCCTACTACCAAAGCATGAAATTAAACCAAGATCAGTTTTGTTGTTGTTGTTGTTTTTAACTATTATTAATTGCATTATGGGATCTCCTGGGACAAAGCCTTTTGGTTTCCCCGGGTGGATCATACAGGAGACAACAGGGCTTTGGCTTTGAAGAAAGCTTGGCCATGTGGAGCAGCAAGGAGCATGAGCTCTCCTGCCACAGCTTTTGAGGGGTGGGCAGTGTTGTCACCTGCTTGGGGAATGGGCGATTGCTCTGAAAGGCCACGCAGGATCCAGCACAGGGAGGTGTGCTAAAAAGGCACAGAAATGAGCTGCGGCAGGTTGCTGGGTGAGGAAAGAAGAGCTGCTGTTTCAAAGATGGTGACCTCCATGAGGTACAGCACAAGTGAGGCGATGCTTGGGAGGCTTCCTGGAAGAGCATTAAGGCGATAGCTCTTAAAAGTGAACAGAAAACCCATGGAAAGAAAAGCCTAAATCTACCAAAATGACAGCAGGGTGAATGAGGGGTTTGGGGAAGGCAGTCTGCCAAGGAAGCACCCGGGATCACACCAATAGCTCAGGGTGAACTCTTTAATTTTCTCCCCAGATGAAATAAAAATAGAAAAACAGAGGGCTGGCTGTTGCCCTGGGGACAGCGGGTCCCTGCCCATGGTGACTTCAGGCCGCCCCTCCTGGGCCTCACTGCCTGTCTCTGGCCTGCTCAGTGCTGCGCTGAGGCCTCTGCTGGGGCCTAACAGCGCCTTGGGCCGAATGGGAAAACCTCTGCAGGAGGCCAGCCGCTTCCCCAGAGCCTCTCCTTTTGTTTTTGAGGAGCCTGGTGGGAGGCTGTTGATCTCTGTGCTCCCCTGATAAGTAAAGGTGGATGAAAGAGGTGGAGCTTTCTGTTGAAACCAAGCTGCCCAGCGTGTCGCGGAGCCGTGTGCTGTACCACGCTCTGGCAGCTCAGGCCAAGGGTGCACAGAAGAAGCTGCAAGGTCTTTTATCAGACTTTTTTTTTTTTTTTTTTTTTTTAGTTGTTTTTGCCTTATTAGTATCAACTTAATGAATAAATTGTACAGTTCTTACCATGTAGGAAATGATTCACAGAACCTTACTACATTTTTTTCTGTTGAGATTCCCCACCATTTTTCAAGCATTATGGCATCATTTGCCAAAATGACTTCTAAAATGTGTACTCAGAGCATTCTGACCTTATAAAAAACCTAATCACCATCATCATAAAAACATCAAGCCCTTGTTTTTTTGTAATAAAACGCTTTATAAAATTGAATCAGGAACTAAGTACTTGCTGTCCAGCCGTCCTCCCCTCCCTCCCTTGACTTGCTGCCTGAAATTTGACCACTGGAGCTTGGATTTTATACCTTTGGCTTTTCAGATGGGGTACCCAAGAAAGAGGGACTCTGAACCTCACCCTTTGAAATCACATGTTGAAAATCAGGGCTTGGTCCAAAGCTGTTCTCTGTGGACACTGCTGCTACTGGCTGCAAACCAGAGAAGCCCTGAAATCATTGTTTGTTTGTTTGGTTTTGGAAAGGGCCAATGGAAATAAGTGGATCACATTTCCTCGTGTTTTTGTCTGGCCAGCCAAAGTGTCTGAACTGATACAGAGGTTCAAGCCCACGTGTGACAAGCCAGTTCCCCATGTATTTCCACTGGCAGAGAGCTCCAGCAGCAGAGATGTAGCACCTGGATCAGTAACTTCAGCGACTGATTGGAAACGTGCCGGTAGCAAGACCTTGCAACAAAAGTGATGTGACAAATTTGAGGAGTTTTACAGTACTAATGCTTGTTATTGCTTCTCACAAAATGTTACCAAGCTTACAATAATCTTTACACTTTCAGCAAAAATGTGAACAGTATATTTGAATATATTAAAAAGAATTAAAAAAACATTTCACAAAAACATTTGTTGCCATATGAAAGTCTTTCAGCAATAAATGCCCACACCAGTATTTAAACATTGTTAAAAGTATCATGATTTGTACTAATAAATTATGCAACAAGAGAGGTAAACAAAATAAAATTACAGTATAGCTCTCAATGTTCCTCCGCTGAGCTTAGGCAGCTCTAGGAAGCTCAATTTTAGATGACTAATTAAGAAACTGATATTTTCAGAGCAACAAAAATAAAAGCTTTTATTTGTTCATTTGAATATAAAACAGGCGTTATCACAGATGTACAAAGCGTACTGGTGGTTTAACATACAAGAAGGTTGCTGTCCTTTGCACATAAAAATTTTTGTTTGAAACTGTGATTGGCTGAGTTACATGAATTTCTCTAACCAGTCACCACACTCTATGAAATAACGCTGCTAACATTCAACTGATAAAAGGGACAGTCTTCCCTTGGGTAAAGTGTCAAGCAGGATTAAATATATATAATAAACAAGCACCATGAGGAATCTGCTCCTGTTTGATTAGTTTTGTGTTTAAATGTTCATTGTGTACCCTCTGTTTTGTGCATGTGCATCGAGTTGATTACATGGTTTTGTCTGACTTCAAAAGCACAAGGTCACAAGACAAACATTTTATACATTCTCATGAATGGTTTATCTACAGTACGATTTCTAATACAGAACAATCCTTCTTTATTGCTCAGTCTGATGGTGCTTAAATGTTTCCTTCCTTTTGCTTGCACAACAAAACCAGAAACTCAGTTTATCGTTTCTCTTAACTCAGAATTTAACAACCACGGATGACAGGTTGCAGAAGAGAGCTGTTATTAACTGCGCTTCACAACTGCATTGCAGTTCTTTTTTTTCTCTACAAATGCAAAGTTGACTTCGTGAAGGTTAAAGTGATGCTTTAAATGACAGCTAAATTTGTTTTGCAGTACTGAGATCAGCGATAGCAGGACTTCACAAGTTAGTTCACACACTGCAATTATGTTTGTAATCAATCAACATCTTGTCTGAAACCTTACAGCGACTTGCCATTAAAAACAGATTTTATTCTTTTTAAAGGGAGCAGAAAATGAAGTTGACAAAATCTAGGATTGGTCTTCAGAGCATGAATAGGGATATTCACAGGACAGTGAAGTCTGAAACGATGATTTGAAATAAAACAAGTCTGACATGGTGAGATGCTCTGTACTGTACATGCAGACTAAAATGTCCCCACCTTTTAAAAAGATTTTAAACAACCAGCATTGAGACTCAGAAGCCAAACAAAACTACTGTCGTTAGCAGGGGTCCACTTCTTGTACAGCATTCTGCAAAGGCAGACACAATATGTCCCTTATACGTGATATAAACGTGATTATGTTTGCCCTGCAACAATCTTAGTCATGCATACCTGGTAATGAGAGCCAGCACATGAACGTAATTTTGGACAATAAGAAAAGCATTCTTGGACTGCAGCTGGTAAATCCCACTCTTGACCACAACTGGGTCAATTCAGTTACAACCACATGAAGAAAGGGGAAAGTTTTTTTAAAAAAGGGGTGTGGGGTGCCGGGAAGACAGCAGAACTGGGAAATCAAACCTCTCCTTTATCCAAAGGTAGTAAAATGAAGGCAGCTGTGATGCATGTTTTCCTACTCTTCTCCCATTGACAGCCTCAGGTCGGAGACCCTGGGACTGTGGATCTTAAAACAGGCAGTTCAGTTCCTCTGATGTTTTAATTGGCTTAGGGACTAGTTAGCAGATGCACGATCTGTGCTGAATTGGTTGTAGTGACTGTACGCTCCTCTCCGTTAAGGAATAAATTAAAGACCATCGAAACAATCGTTTTCTGTAAATGTAAACTGGATGCCTTGGCCACTGAGCTATGTGTCCTAGCTGAGAGGCAAATTGATAACTCTGTGCAAATAACCCCAAAAGTTTTCCTTATAGCAATAAAAACACCAACTAAAACAATGAAAAAATTGTGCAACAAAGTTTTGCAGCTAGACAACAGTGCTATTCCTCAACCTGCCTTTTCTAAGTCTAACAAGTGTATGCACATGCCAGCACGAATATTTATTGTTGCCTCCATGGCAAAGAAAAAAAAAATTATTGTAGTGCATTTTTAGTCTTAAATTCATTCACTGCCTTAAAGGCAGCAATAATTCCACTTGCTGGTATCTAGAGGATTCTTTTAGACAGGGATACTTAGCAATCCAGGATTGCTTTTTTTCAAAAAATTTGTGAGTAACATTTGATTATCTACAGTGGGAGACACCATGCAAGTGACAAGTACTGCATTTTAAACTTTAAAATCTTTTGTCATTAGTGAATTTATATTTCATATATATATATTTGATGTGATACTATCCACTCAAGATAATACAACACTTTGTTTTTATATTAGCAAACATTTCAAGAGTTTAATATTCTTGAATGTTTCTTCTCTTTTATACTTCTAAAGAGATCAAAATAAATTAAACGTTTTTGTACATAATTACAGAAGAAGTAGTTAACTTATTTTATCTTTTTAGTTTAGTACAAAGATATTTGCAAGTTCATTGCCGAAATACACCTTATTTATAAATTTCTTCCATTCTAACGCTAACAGCAAAGGCTCTTTGGCCTTTGTGCTTTCAGCATCTCTGACAGAAAGCTGCTAGATTTCTAATTGAAAGGTGCTACTTTGGGAATTCTCCTCGTACCACTACATAGTTTCCTAAGATGTGGGACCTAAAATGGCTTACGTTAGTATCAGATTTGTGTTCATCATCCTTTTACGACATATTAAAACAAATGAAGAAAACAACTCTTTGTATTAGTATGTAAATTGTTTTAAAAGAATCCATTTGGAGGGCAGAATAAAAAAAAAAAAATCTACTTCAGCTTACTTAATGTAAAATACAAAGCCACATTTACTCAAAAAGCAGTATTGTCCAATAAGCAAAAAAAAAAAATGTTTAAAATGGGCTTCTCCAACAAACTGAAGGGCCTTACCCCATAGTCCTTCTTTTCTAAAATTTAGTGGTAAAAGAAAACATTTCACATTTTATTTCCTGCCAATCGTGACTGCTTTGAAAAGTTCCAAATAGAAACAGTTCCGTTCTGATGAGTGTCAGCATATTATCTGCACATTTGTTTTTTTAGTGGACACCAAAAAATTTTATACATCTATGGTAAAGTCCATGGAAGCTTTAAGGTACAAGACTACATGTTGTAGGCCACATAGATGGGATCTAGCTGGTCTGCCAAAAATCCATCTCGTAGGTGCATACGTTGTTTCTCTCCACGGGAGTTGATAGGAATTACACCAATGTCCACCACCACCACCACCCCTACAATCAGATAGTGTTCCTCCAGGACCACGTTGGTGACCAAAGGAACCAGGTCCAAAGCTTCTTGCTCCGATCCATCCAGCTCAACTACAACGACCAGTAAGTTTGTCCAGGTAAACACCGCACTGGAATCAAAGAAAAAGAAGGATTAGTTGCTTGTTTTTTTTTTTTTTTTTTTTAAATCCATTTCATCCCACCTTGTTTACTGCTTGTTTCAACCATGCTGCTTCCTTCTGCACGCTGAGGCCCAAGGCCGAAGTGTCAGGAGGGAACGTGTCTGCAGGCAGGGCGGAAAATGAGCCCCAGTAGCTCTCACTTCAGTATTGCTGCAGTATAAAGATGTGAGCTAAGTTTGACACAACCTCGAGTCTAATCCTTGCCCGTTGTGTAGGGAGGCAGTAAGAAGTCCTGAGGTTCCCTCTGAAGCCCGGGAGCTGTCACAGCGCTGCTGTGCTCACGCAGGCATGCGACGTGTGGGTGGAGGCGTTTCCTCGAGGTTTTTGTGAAGAGCGGCCCAGGGGAGCAAAGGAGGTCAGAAGAGAAGGCGGTGATAAAGCAGCGTAAGGCACACAGCCCAGCCTGGAAGACTTTTTGGATAAACTCTGCCTAGGAGAGGGGTGCAGAGCTCCAGGAGCATCTGCATGGCACACTGCAGGCTGTGCAGAGCTCCCCGGGAGCTGGGGAGGGGGCGTTTGTGCTCCTGGTGCCAGGCCGGTGTGCTCCCTGCCTTCTGCAGCGGGTTGGCAGTGGTCCAGGCAGGTCAGAGCTCGGTACAAAAGAGCTCCGATTTTTCTGGACCACTTGGTTTACACAGAAACCATCTGCTTTATTTTGGTTGTGGTTTAGTTCTGTCGGGTTTACAGGGACAGGAGTTTTCACGTTCCTTAGGAACAGGTGGGATGGTCAAAGAAACACCATCATCACCGGTGATCACTGAACGAGCTTTGAGTGACCCCAAAATTCTGGCTAAGCCTTTGAACCAAAGCAGGTAAATTTTGGTTTCTGTTGCCTGGTATCTTCCTAGCTAAGGACAAGCCTTTGTCCTTCACACAGGGAGGCTGGAAGGGCACAAAAGCCTGGTGCATTCTTCCCTCCACCCCTCCCCACTCCTCTCATTTCTCGACAGCCTCGCAGGAGGTCAGCAGGGCTGAGAATCCACAAAGAGCAGTCTAATTCTTCTTTGTATGTGTTTAAGACATGGACCATGGTTATTTCTTGCTCTACCTTATTCTGTAGCATACATAATTATATTCTACACGTCACTCTTATAGCAAACCCTGTGCTCCATCCTCATTTACCTGTAACTCATATCAAACCCTGTCCTCATTTACTTTGTAAGATCAGGGGATAATTTTCCATAACTATCTTGAGCAAAAGTATCTGAAAGCTTGAACATGTTATGTATGTAAGCTAACTTCAAAAAAGAGCTGCTTACACTATGGTCAACACTGGGCTGAGACCGAAGTGCACTCTTTTGATCTACTACAATTCTGAATACCCACGTGCTTTGGAAACGCACCTTTGCCCAAAAGTTAGCTATGAAAATGTGTTCCAAGTTGATGCTTAGCAGACTTTAGGAGAAAAAGTACTTATTATTAAACAAGCATATTTCATTTTCAGATTCTGCAAAAGTATTGTTTGACAGAATTCTTATGGGCTTATGTGTTTATTGATCTGGAAAACTAATGTGTACTCAGAGAAAGGTTGTGCAGGCTCCTTTGGACTTAGTACTGCTATGAAATGAATTTTATTTTGTAATCTTGTTTTCACAGAAGTTCTAGTGAGCTGCACAAGCATCTAAGTTAATGCTAAATACATTTTAACAAAAAAGCCTGGGAGGTTTTATTAAAATATTAGATAGCGGTTGAAACCATGCCTTAAACCTACTGTTAGCTTGTTATTTGGGAAAACTGGTCATGGAAAGACTTAAAAGCAATGCCCCTAAAACACAGCTTGGGAGAAGCTGGTTTGTCTGAGTCCAGCAGACTGATACCCCAAACCTTCATGAAGCTGCTCGTAATTCCTAGCGTCATTGGCACTCCTAAGAGGGTCTCAATTTATTTTGAAACTTGTTAATGAAATTAATTAAAAATTTCATATGCCATGATTCCAACTCAATGGTAACCACTGTAAATAAAATAAAAAAAAGATCATCCTTTACGTTCCCACCAGTTGAGATGAATTTATACCGGCCAGCATGTATCACTTATGAATGTATTAAACTTCTAGCCCTGACAAAACAAATGAATAAAGAAACAAAACTAGGCATGATTTTCCCAAGAAATCACAGTCACAACCAACAGATGCAACACAGCCAGTGCAGTGAGCTGGGAACAGCCCCTCCTGCTGCTTCCATCTCACTAACTAGCAGGGAAAAGCAAGGAATTTGTTGAAATACCTCCAGAAATATAGGCCCATAGTAATTTCCTTCTCCAAATATCTTGTGGAGCTTTACCTACTTGTCATTATGCACAGAGAGAAAACCACTTCCTAGCAAATTCAAGGAAAGTATGTACTGCTCCTCCTTCAAGGCTTTGGAGCTAACAGGAGCCAACAATGTGCTCTAATTGAATTACACACACACACGGTATTTCTCAAGGTACTCTGCATTATTAAAAACACTTTCCAAAATGTTTGGTGCACTTATACATCACAATGAAAATGTACTGTGTGCCATTCTGTTGCTCGTTACATTTTGAGACACAGGAGGTCTGAAGTCAGAGGTTGCTGATTTTGTGCTGCTAAAATTTTTTAAGAAAAAAAGAATAATTGTAAATGACCTTTACAGATCCTCAATAACAGAAGCTGCACAGCGGGATCACGTATCAGTCAACAAGTCCCTGCTTTCCTCACTAGTGTTAAATGTTACAAAATGAGCATGTTTCTTTGAAGCTGTTTTTACAATTTATGGACTGGACATAGCCAGTAGCTTTTGTTTGCAATAGGTATCAACGCCATTAAGTTAAATCCTTAATGGGTCATTGTAAAGTAAATAACAATGGCCTCCAACAAAAAGAAAGAAACTAAAGAAAAGCATATACAAGGTAAATATACAAGGAAAGATTTTACTGTCTATTATTTTGTCAAGGAATCTTCACCAAGGACAAGAAGAGGATATCCAGGAGAAGTTGAGTGAGAAAAGTCAAGGACAGTCAGGACAATGACTGTAAAGGAAAACTTCACGCTGGTGACTTGAGGGAATGATTAGGTGGACCACTGGGTAGGAAGAGGTTGGGCACTATAAGCAAGCCAGATGTTGCTTTGAACATCTGTGTGTCCATTTTCTGCAAGGACCACATCAGAAAAATCTACCTCACCAGAAACCTCTCCTCCCTGAGGGAAAAACAACTCTGAAGACTTTTAATATTTGCCTTTCAGCAAAGGGCAGTAAGCATCACATGTTTCCTGACATCTTATTCATGTGTCTTGTATGTTATCACCCAGCTACTGGGGAGAGTTAAGGCACAAAGAAGTGTTTGCATGTAGTCCAACCATCTTGCAGAAATTCAGCAGCTCTTCTCCTTAGTCCTCCCAGCTTACCCCAACCCTTTTTGAGTTGCTCCTATTCCCCTCAGGATTTTCACGGTAAGAGAGGGGAAGGGTGGAAAGGTATTCCCAAAAAACTCGCAGTGGTTTTGAGAAAATATATAATTTAAGACTTTTTTGCCACTGAAACCAGTGATGGCCATTTCTGCAGTATGATATGGCACCTTCATTCATTGCCCATGAGCTCACACTTTGAGGACACACAAATCTCTGACAAACAGGTACTGCTGAACACATGGATTTATGAATCTGTAGCCATCTTATAATAGAGTTGTCCCTGGTTATCTTTCTATCCATTGATGATAAGAATATAACACATATGAAAGGAGCATTTTTCAGTATCCTTTAAGTGTTCCTACTGGTCTGTATGAGGACCCAGTATCCTCTACCCCACGTAATGCCAGCACAAGACGACTGTGTCACCAGTGGCAACGACTGAGGGAGCCTGCAATCAGGTAAAACCTCAGTTACAGTCAGATGAGCAATTAACTACCTCAATTGTAACAGATACTGAAGAAAAAAGCAAAGCATTGTGACTGTAGAAACTGGTATGGTCCTTAGGCTTCCTTAGTAAGTCCACAGGCCACACCTTGCAGACAGGACTGAAGAGAAAAATGGGGAGTCATATCTTATACTAGCTGAATTGCTCTACCTGCTATGACAGGTTTTTTTTGGTTGAAAGGAAAAGGCTGAGCTGAGGTTAGATCAAAACAAAACAAATACCTGATTCGGTCTTCTGATGCAAGAATAATGAAAAGCAAATTGTTCTCGAGATGGCCTTAAGAAATGATTACCTGCTGCGTGCGTTTGATGATGTGATATGTTGATTAAGACAACATCACTATTAACTCATTGATTTACTGCTTCAATTTCCATTGCTTGATTTATTAATAACTAATTCAAAAGTAACAGTGTGTTCACTAATAAAGTTTATTAGCGTGTTCATTTATTTAAAATGTTTGCTTGCTTACTCCTTCTAATAACAACACTCTTAAAGCTTGAGTCTTTTTTTCCTGGTTAGAATATAAATCTCAAACTCCAAGAAACAGCTACTGACCTACCTGAAAGCAGCTTGGTTCTCTCAAATTAAGAGTTTAACCTTTCACTCATACTTAAAAACACACACAAAAAGGAAACAAATTGAATGATAACAGAAAACAGTCCTTCCTGATTAAATTTTCTAATGAAAAGTTTCATCCTAAAGATGCATTTACCACTGAGTTATAAATCCTGTGACCATCCTGACAGACCATTTCCTGGATCAATTGCAATATCCAAGCAAAACCCCAGACATTATAGATATTTCAGCTTTATATAAGAACTGTGCTGTTATATAATCCTTACCATTCTGTGATGCTCTTGTGTGCTCTAATTACAGAGGTCTCAATATCGATTGGATGATACCTCATCCCTCGTAACTCCATGGCTTCATCTAATGCACCCACAACATAAAGTGCATCATGGCGTTCTGTTTGTAAGGGGAAAAAAATAATAATGATTCCGTTCTATAGAACACTAGATTACAAAAATGTTCACATTAATAAGCAAGTAACATAAGTGTAACATTTATAAATTACCCTCAAATTTATGAAACACCTAAGTAATTTCCAAACTAATAAGCAATTTGCATTGCTGAAATGCAGCAGAAAGCAGAAAAAAAAAAAATAAAAAGAGGAATGCAGAAACACTATTCCCATGTGACAAAGAAAGGTGGAACTCTTTACCCAAATACAGTGAAACAAATTCCTTTTGTCTTGAAGGTGGATACTGAAAAGACTCATTCTTTTTCTAAGGCAGCCCTAAATAGACAATAGACTTCTTGTTTCTCACTCTCTCTCTTTTTTTTTTTTTTTGAAAGAGAAAGGATGGACTTGACCCTAACAGTATGGAATATGTTGTTCCAGTAGCTTTGAGAAGGTCAGTTAAGGTGTGCTACAAAGGTTTGCATCAAGAAGCAAGAAATACTTGCTATGTGCTACCCAGCAAATTGCTCATTAAGACAGATGGCAAGCTCTGAAGAATAATTCTCTTGTATGAATTTTTATTGACTAAAGAAATAAATGAGGCTGAAATGAGACTTTTAAAAAGATATCAGGTTGATAATAAACTTCTGCACGTCATACATAAAGGAAATAATATTTGCTAATAGACTTAAAAGCGGATAACTAATTCTTTTTATGTTAACTCAGACGGTTGCACAGTGGTAATGTAATGGCCATATTACTTCTACCAGCAATACAGGGCAGAGAACTTTCTGCACAGGAAGCCAGAAGTGGGAGCAGAACGGAGATTTTGCAACTTCCATGAGAAGATTTAAGCACTTTACATGCTTTAGGTGCTTCATTGTCAGAGACTCCTGCATTTTCCCAAGGATGGTCTATCAGTACGAAACACAAAAAGGCTACACAACTGTGCTCGGCAAAAAGCCACCTCAAGTAACGTGCTCCCAAGTAGAGACTTTCAGTCCTGCTGTGTGCCTGGCAGTGCTTGGTTGCTTCCGTGTGCATACAAGATAAGGGATGTCAGAAGGAGATAGAGTGAAATCTTGTATGTTCCTGACGGAAAACCAAATGCCCCATAGCTGCTCCTGCAGGCTACTGCTCGCACTGTGTTTCAGTAAGCTTCCCTGGCAGTTCTAAAGACAGAGACATTCAAGAAATGGGCAGTTTCTGTAAATATGTTTATAACAGAGGAAGAAGGTGGTTGTTGGAGTCAGGACAGGGCCCAGACGCACACCAGGGCTTTGTGTACATGAACATATGGCTGTGGATATGACTGCAAGAACAAATTCTGAAGCACTGGGCACATTAACAGTTGCAAATAGTCACTGGTGGAGGGACTTTGTAGCACCCAAGGTATGGAAAAGGAAAAGCAACTGCTTCAGCAAGAAAAAAACGTCATTTGTTTTATTTTCTCGTTGTTTAGCTAAGGCTTTTTTTGTAGTTCTGAGGGCTTCACAGACTGAACATGTCAGATAGCGCAAGCCAAGAGACACAGTGCCAGCCTGAAACTAATCCAAATTATGTGCACAAACCCTTGGTAGATGAGGAGAAACCTCTTACCTCCATTTGCATCTGTGAGCTCTGTTCTTCGCAGGAACCCCAGATAGCCAGTTCGAGCCCAAATAGTCTGTGTGTCTCCAAAGCTGAGTCTTGAATTGAAGTGATCCGATTGCAAAGATTCGTCTCCATATATGGTAAAATACCCACTGGCATTGTGAGTGCTGTGAACCCATATCTAAGTTAAAAGCAATTATACTGGTATTAATTAAAGTAGCTTTCCAGAACGAAGCATTATTGAAAATTCTTGATGCAAATATTTTTAGTCATAGCTAGATAATACACATAACAGCAGATAATGCCTTTTAACTGTTTCTGACCCATTTACGGGCATGGTCATGACCCAAATCTGACCTCATTGAAGTCGGAGTGCTGCTTGGAGGGGAATGCAGCAGCCACAGCTACAGGGACACCCTCCTTGCAGCCCTCTGGCCCCAGACCTGCACAGCCCCCTTGAACTGTGCTAGCTCTGAGCTCTGCTTGGGCTATGGCAATTTTCAGAAACTCCTTTGGACACAGCAGTCTTTGCATAGTTCCCCATGTCTGGTTCAGTGAATTTGCTCCAGCAGGGCATCCTTCACGAATACCAGACAGACAGATACCTCCAACAGCACTGGTGCAGTGTGATTGTTTACAACATTAGAAATAGGATTGAAATTATTTTAAAGGTAGTGGCCTGGCACCTTTATGTATGGAGAAGGATTCATTTCGTCGAACTCAAGGTATCATGGAAATATTCCAAGTTCATAGCAATGAAATCTTCCAAATGAATCTCACAAATCAGATTGTAATCTTAATTATGACTAAGCAAATCTTTCATTTTTTTAATTAGAACTTTAATTGCTCATTGAAAATAACATTTTAAGTTTTTTTTTCTCTTTCTAGAAACATAAAATAAATTGGAAAAACATATAGCCTTGCTCAACTCAGCTAATGAGAGCACTTCAGTGCACTGAAGCACAGTGATTATAAAGAGAATAACACTAGAAACCCATCTAGCTGAAATTAGACTAATCAATAAACTTATTTTTTCATGTAAGTTTTCATCGGAATTAGTCAAGCATGAAGTAGAAAATGTAGTTAGAGAAAGCGGATTTTTTTCAAATTCTTTAATAGACAAGTTGTTATTAGTATTTATCAAGTATGTTCCTAATAATTTTAATAATGGTATGAATATCATGCTACACACTTCATATACTATAAAGGTCTTCATCATTCGCAATTTTTTAACCCGGCATTTAATAAGATGTATTATAGTAAACCACTAGCATACATGCTGACAGCTTTATCCCTGCAATTTAGTTCCAAGTACACAAAGGTGAAGTTTTCATGACTCACCTCACCAAGATGAGAATCTCCTAAGGGTCCCTTTGTTTCTGGATTAGCAATAATGATACGTACTCCTGGCAGGATCTATTGAAAGAAAGCATGAAGCAATGAGAAAGCAGATACTTGTGCAATCATGTGCTAACTTCCTCACCAAAAACAAACAAAAACATTTTATAAGAAACTAGAAGACATCCCTAAAAAATTAAAGTAGACATACAGAATAAAACACTAAAATAGCCAATCAATATAATAAATTTTGAGATATTTGGGAAAGGCTACAAAACCCCTTTGTAAAAGCTGTTCCATCATTAAAAACTTAGAAATCAAACGTTCATCTACAACACAAAAATCCTAACAAATGGCTCCAATTCTTTCTGACAGTACGTACCAGAATAGGAAAAAAAAGCCCTGTTCATATGAAACTTTAGTCTGAAACAAAAAGAAAGCCCTGGAGGCACCATGTGCTCTCTTAAGAACAAGGCTCTTGCCAGTGACTTCATGTAACGGGCTACAGAGGTGGACAGATGTTAAACCCTAAAATAGAAAAGGGACAGCCTGTCCCCACAACGATACTGCCCACCACGCTGGGTCCCTCTGCAGATGGTCAGCAGCCATCTGTGAGTAAACAAGTGAAACAATGACAATCTCAGACCGGTTCTCAGTGGAGATGGATCCGCATCGATGAAACTGCCTGTACTAGTAGTGCACTCGTTGCCTGTTTGTATGGTGAGATGCAGGGTTTGGGAGAGCTGTAATAAATCAGTTACTGCCGCTGGGCTGCAACTCCATCAGCAAAGAATAGTCTGCACAGTTGATAAAGCCTTTCTGAATATTAGATTCATTTAAAGAAGGAAAAGAAATGGAAATTCACTGAAAATATTTACCGTGAAAGAGATGTTTAAATCTCCTTTCAGTACTTACTTTTCCTGACTCCATCAGGGGCAAACTATGTGGAGATCCTCTTTCTACTAAACGAACTCTGTAAAACACATGTAAAAATAATATGCATAATACATGGCTGCATTTATTTGATTTCCATTAACATTTATTTCTAAAAGGAAGGGTTGATGGCTGCAGAGATTAATGCTATTTTTGGAACAGATGAAGCTTATATCCTCTAGAACATACTCAGGCCCAATATTTAATCTTAGTCAAGACTTATGGCTGGGAAAATAATGAAAAAAAGATGTGCATGAACATTTGCCTATATATTAAAGTCTTCCAATGTAATTGGTGCCTTTTATTTATTTTTGATAGACTTTTGTAAATGGCATTCCAAGCAGAAAATTATTCACAACAAAAGGGATCTGAAATATTGATTTCCCACAAGAACATCATAAAAGTCAGGGCACAGAAACAAAAGCATGCGAGCTGAGTGAGCAACCACATTCCACGAGTAGCTAATAGTTAAAATCAAAGTCATTCCTAAACAGCTCATAACCAAGCTTCAGCATGAAGTCTGCTTTAGCACTCTTATAATTATTTTCAATTGTCTGTGTTTGATAAAGATTTTATTAACAAAAAAATAAAATATCAAATGAAAAATGTTACTACTGCCGAGGTCAGACCCTTTCTGGGTGTGACTCTCTGGTCTGTTCTCTTCCTTTCTTAGGTAACTCATTTCTCCACTAAAGGAACAGCAACGGCAGCCCTCCTGGGGTGGCAGGATGGTCTGGAAGGAAATTCCTCATTTAACATTAGAAAGATACTCAGCAGGTTAGAATGAAAGAGTCTGTCAGGTCCTAAAATGGCTGATTGGCTCAGCCAGTAGATGGCAAATAAGTTTTTGGTAACATCTAGGCATTCCTGTATCCTCAGGGAGGTAACCTGAAAGCTCTAGCAGCCCATGAAACCTTAAACTTCCCACTCCTGCACGTTTTCATAATCTGCTTAACGGATCTAAATCTGTGCTTCCATCAAATGAGCAGTTCTTACCCCTTTCCTCCCCTCAACTGTTTGAATATGAAGAAAAAAAAGCCTGAGATACCAAAACCAAATCAAACCAAACAAATAAGAAATTAAAAAAAAAAAAAAAAAAAAAAGAAGAAGAAATGTCAGTAGAAGACAGGGCACAGGCAGGCATAGCTAGGAGTAGATGTGTGGAAAACTGGATCCAGTTAACGTGATCACAAACCTGTACTCAGTTAGGAGCAGTCAGGATAGATCTTTTTTGGACTGTTTTGCCACCTTTTTATAGCTGGAGTACTGCAGCACTCCGTTTGGGGAAGGAGGGATGAGACACAGAGACCTCGGCTAAAGGTCCCTATGGGGAAGAAGCTTTAGCAATTTCATCCCCTAAACATAAAGGAGATGGAGAAAGATGTTCTTTTTTTTTCTTCTTCTTTTTTTTTCCTTTTTTTTTTTTTTTTTTCTTTTTTTACTATTTCTTTGCTCCAAAAGTTATCTAAAAGCTGTGATTGTCAAGGTCAAGGCAGGAACAGTGAACAGTGTTTTATCTGCAGTGCTGGGAAGTCTCTCAGCCTTGATGGATGGGGCAGGGCACATCACTGTGAACAGTTTCTCCCACTAAAAACATGAGTTCCCAGCAACAACCCAAGTTCCCAGCAATTTCAGAGCACTTTTCTAACTAATCTTGAGATGAAATGGATGCAAAGTGCCCTACAAGGGGTGCTGCCTGGAGCAGCCATGGTTAGGCAGCTGCAGCCTGACCTGCTCTCCTGAAGGTGCACGCACGGACCCCCTTCCATGCTCTGCCGACAAAAGTCCCAGCTGGAGCCAGAAGCTGTTGGGCTGCTGTGGGTCAGCAGAAACCCAGGAGCTCCACTATAAGGTGTACATGCATGGCTTAAGTCATGCTACTCTATAAAGGACATGTCTACATAAGGCACACTTGAAATGCTGTTCAAAAGGCCAGCCAAATCATAGGTGTTTGGGAGTATGCAACAAATGGTTTGAAAATAACTCAATGCATGTTGGGAAAAAATCAAATATTGCAAGAAGCAGTTGTTAATTAATGCCTACATTTCTGCCTTTGTATATATATATATTTTCTGTAAAATCTCTATTAGTGCAGAAAAAAAACAAACACCTTTAACTGAACTCTTTCAAGCAACTGACATCTCTGGTTTTCAGATCTGTAGTTACAGAAACGTGGCTGTTCCTAGAAGAACTAGTCACCATCCCAGACACTTGGTACCTCCTTTAACAGAGTTACTTCATTCATTATTTACCAAGGTTTGATAAATAGATTTGATTTTAAAAAAGAGACAATTAAAAAAAAAAAAAAAAGCCATATGAAGTGGTAAAAAGGGATCAATGTCAGGGAGTACTTTATTTGAATTTGAGATTGGTTTAAAAATAATTCCATTTTGATATCAGGAGCAAAAACACTCTGGGGCAGGAAAAGTATATCTTAGAGCTGTCCAGTTTTGTAGGGATTCTGCTGGCCTTTGCTCCCTTTCTGGCATCAACGATGCGCTGCTGAATTCCAGGCCTTGTAGGAATCACATACAATAAAGCATGTATAACAAAGCTATACATTTAAAAACCAGTGAGTGACTACTGGAAATGGATCAGCCTTCATAATTCTGACCATCTCTTTCCCCTGTCCTTTCAGCATCTGTGCCTCCCACCTTGTTGTTATTGCTAGCACACTCTTCTAGCTCCCTTCTCCAGCTATTTCCTTTAACCTCGTCTGAATTTTAGCACATGAAGATCCAGAAGGTGCAATTTCTCAGTTTCCAATTCTGTTAAAACTCTCCCACTATGTGCTTTCCTCCTCGTATCCCCACAGAAATATCACAGCAGTGCACTAAACATAGAAGCATTTCTTGGAGGTTTTCTGCTAGGGCTCTGGTAGTGCTCAAGAACTCAGACTCCATTTTAAAAAGCTTTGGCTAAGCTCACAATACATTTGGGAGCATGCTGTTAAACCTCTAACAGCTCTGAAATAATAAAAGATATTTTGCCACAAAGAGATTCAAAAAAAAATAGAAGTGCAACATTAGATTCTGATGTTACTGTCTCCTATGTGCATACTTAATTTTAAGTGCATAATAGTCTTACTAACTCTATGGGGACTAGTACAGTGAATAAATTATGGACATTATGCAATAGTTTTTTAAAATTAGTTTTGCTCTGTCTCATCTTAAAATAATTCAATTGTTCCCACTCCTCTCCCTGGAGATTTCCATTTTTGCACTGACAAACAGACAGCAGAGATGACTGAGAACTTCTTCACCTCCCCTCCCTCCCGAGCGGCACCAAGCCTGCCTGGTGGGCAAGAGGCAGAGCCTAGGGCTCCTCAGACCCAGGAGAAATACCACCTCTGAATCACACAGTTGATGCTGGCAAAGGAGCTCAGGGCTCCTTATGACACCGCTTCTCAAAATTTAGAGTTCACAAATAATCATAATGAGCTCCCAGGCATCAGAGCTGCAGGAAGGGCAAGTCCCGTTTCTCTGCAGTGCTCCAGCTGGTGAAAAAAAGTCTCTTACAAAGTGAGTGTAGAGCCTTCCCACTGCTTCCTACTGCCTTCGAGTCACGCTGGGAAGGGCAGAAGAGAAGATGGCAGCAGAGCCAGCCTGGGCAAAGAGCCCAAAAATCAAGTGGATGGGATGAAAATGCTGCCCTTGGGCCTGAAAGCTAGTTTTGCACCTTCTGGTGGTTTGCAGCCAAGCTGAGAGGGAAAATATAAATGAATGACCAAATGCAGGGAAAACATGGGCTTTCTCTCCCACCTAAATATCTCACTGGGGAGGAGAGGCAAAAGATGTTTAAGAATTGTTGGACTGTTACAAAGCGATAAGCAATGATGATGCACAATTAATCTGTTGTATTTATATAGTAGGGTAGGAGAGAGTGTAATTATTAAAATTTTCTTCTCTGCTACCTAAGAATTAGTCCTTTTTTCTAAAAAATAAGAACCTGTAACCGGCGATGTGCAGTTGAGAAAGCTTCTTATGTTTCAAAGCCCAGCTAATGGGATTTAATATGAAAGGCAGCTATAACATTAATATGTGCTTAGGTTTTTTTCTTGTTCAATTTAATATATTGGATGGATTTCATCTCCTCGACTCTTACTATAGAAAACTAGGACTGAAATCTGACTTCAGAATGAAAACTGGCAAGCTATAACCAACTGGCACTGTAATAATCGTGTAATGAAGGGGATACAGAAATACAGTAACAATGTCTTTCTGCCTAACTATTTACATAAAGCTGCAAATTTTGTTTTCTATTTGGTGACAAAAGTTCTCCAAAATATGCTTCACAGCTTATTGGTATTCTCTTTAATCAACGAGTTTGTCAGCAGAGCTATTAAAGAGTGCTTTGCGAATCAGGAGTCTGGAGCGCGCAGCGTGGTAGTAACCAACATCACGATGCCAAAACTGGGAAAACCTTCAAGCAGGGCTGTGTTACTGCACTGAGAGAGACTTCGGGCTCTGTGATTCTAATAGAGATGGAAAGAAACTATTAGGTCATCCAAGTCTTGCTCCCTGCCAAAAAAAGACTGTTCCCTGCAGTGCACTTACGAGTGCTTTGTCTACTCCGGTTTCAGTATTTCGAATGATAGGGCTTCTTCCACTTCCCCTCAGAATTTACTTCTCAGCTGAATGTATTTTATAGTCAAGAACCTTTTTATTGCCCTGTTTGGCATGAACTTTTTCTATCTTCCTCTTGGTATTTCTATCTGGCTCCCCACATACAGTTCAAAAGATTTTTCCACTTTTCTTGTTAAATATTTCAGCTACGGAGCTTGCCTTCCAAACAAACACTTGGCAAAACCCCACATCTTGAACTTTTATCTCTCCTTTAGAGCCATTCCCACAAGTCAATCCATAGTAACTGCCCTACACCTCCTTGCCAGTGTGCCAACATCTGCTGTTATCCAGCCTCGTGCAGTAGCACAGCATCTTCCATCACCACCAGATCTCATCTCCCTGCCTAGCCTACCAACCCTGAATTTGTCTTCTCCCTCTTACCTCGAGTGGTCTGTTCTCACACCATGCTGCCTTGCAGTCATGCCAGCTTGGCAGTCCAGCTTTTTGGTTTCATTAACATTACCTATTCTGCAGGTATTTTACTTTTTTTCAGTAGCTGACTTGGAATGTTGTCATGCTTGAAAAACTTCAGCAACAAAAACTAAAGGAAACCAGGTATGATACGATGTAAGTACAGCCTAACACATATTGAAAATACACTGAATATATAAAAATATTGATATGTGTCTCCTAGGCCCTTTCCTTGGCCACAGCCTTTCTGTGGCAGGAAGACACAGCTGACGGGCTCCTTGGTTTCATTCCAGCCTTATTCCTTAAAATTTCTTGCTGATTGTCATCTTATCTTAGAAATTGAGGTTGTGGGGAAAAAGTGGATATTTTCTTATCATGCAAGAAATTGATGTTTAGAAATTTTTATGTACTGAACTGGAACAAAGAGGTGAAACATGAAGCCAAGTTGTAAACTGAAGCTGAAAAAAATGCTGCAGGTCAAAAAAAGAGGTTACTTGAGTTTAGTTTTTCAGTATTTTCTTTTAAGTTAAGTCTCCAAACTAAAAATGTTTTAACAATCATCATGAGCAAAAATTCAAAAGTTAAAGGAGGGTATTTTGACCATTTTGAAAATTTTACCTTTTTTTTCTTAAGTTGTAAAAGGTCTGTCAAAACTGACTTTTCCAATTTCAACAAAATGGTCTTTCCTGGTGGAAAAAAAACTCTTACTTCATCAGAAATTTTAACCGAAACCTAATTTAGCATTTGATGTCAGAGGGCATGCACTTTTGTGTAGCTATATCCCATAACCCAGCTGTGATTTAAATGGCCCTGTATTAATGCCATTATCAACACCTTTCAGACACATACCACTACCTAAAAGAAGTCTTTGACACTCAAGACTTTCAGTGCATCTTCTCTTTTTGCAAACAATAACATATTTTTACACAAACTATTCCAGAATTCACACGTCAATGAGCTCATTCTACCCTAAAATGAAAATATCGATCCAAGAAGAAGATAAGCTCTGCCTGTCAAGGTGAAATACCCTGTTCAAATAGCCAGATCAGAGAAGTAGGAAGATGGCACAGCTGAACACTTTGGCTGAAGGGAAAATCTAGATAATGAAGACTTTCCCTGCATCATCCTGGTTTCCTCAAAGCACTTTTCTTCTCATTGCATGACAAATTCAGATAACAGATAAAAGACAACAGAGAGTGAAAAGGGGAGTTTTGGGGTTTAGGCAAACTTTATCCAACAAGATGAACAACCATTAAATCTTCTGTATGTCTAGGACATATTTTAATCCTGTTAATTTTATAATCAACAAGTTCAGTTAAAAATTGGCACTAATGCACTTCCATTATTGTAAAGACTTTATTCACTGTAAATCTAAATTGTACTTCATGTCCCAAACTCCCTGAGGTCAAAAGCAAACCAGTTCCTATCCTTGGCTGAACAAAGAAGCAGAGAAGGTTACACAAGGACCTAAGACAATGCAAAAAGCTGTAAAGCAACAAATGTATGAATGTAATGAATAAAAAGCTGTAAAGCAGAATGAGGTAGGAACTCAGGTTCAGGAAATGAGCATTCTAAATTTTGGAGATTAAAAAAAAAAGTAATAGTCATTTTATCATAAATGGCTATGGGAATATGCAAAAATAAATTTCATATTTATGTCTGTTTTTAGCTTTAAGGTACTGAAAAATGTTCAGATTTTATTATATGGGCATCACATTCAATTTGTTTAACTTCATAGATTGTGTAAAGCATAATGCACAACTATTTAAAGTCAGTGCAGTGGACTGGGACTGAAGAATCCCACCTGCCCCCTGGCTCTATCTCACACCTGTCATGCCCCAGCAGGCAAAACATCGCATTTCTCTGTGCTTCAGGTTCATATCTGCAAACACAGGCATAATGCTGCTCTTAGCTTTTATCTTTTTATTTAGATTACAAGCCTCCCACGACACGTTGTTTATTGCTAATTGTTTTTATGGCACTTTTCATAATCACAGTTGTGAGCTGATGACTCTGTTTGATACAAAGCGCTTTTCTTATTTTGTAATGTTTTGTCTTCCCAGTTCTAACTGGGAAAAAAAGACCCCACACATACGGAAAACTTTAATTCTAACAAATTTGTGACCTTAAAATTTTTTCATGGAATAGAATTACCCTATTTATTGTTAACAAATGATGGAAATAATTTTATCTTCCCCCATGCAATGTTATATCCTTCATTTACACAGCATTTTGAAAAGTGAAATTTCTGAAATCAAGTCCTCCCTGATAAGGCTCCTTTATCTTGCTACAAGCTTCAGGATTCACACCACCAGCTGACTCATGGAGCGGGCACCCTGCATTTCTGGGGAAGAATGTGCAAGAAGTTCCCTCTCCTTACCTACCACCAGAGACATTTCCAGTGCAAGAAGTTCAACATGTGGAGACACTTCTTTAGCGGAATTAAAACCACAGATGAACAGTCTGAAGAAAAGGCAGTAGTGCAATGTGCTGCAGTGCCACATGCACCTGAAGTCACTGGAGAGGGACCATCCTCACAGGAGGCTCACTGGGAACCCTGGCTGAGCTGCACAAGACTCTTCACATAAATAAGCTCATCATCTGCAAACAGATGCTTCTAGGATATAAAATCTTCAGGAGGATATGTGAGACTTGAAGCAGTATATTAAGAGCTATTGAATACAGCCATTTGTAAGGATATTGCATCTCTAACAAAGTTAGAGAGGGATCATTATATAAATATAGGACGTTTTTACTGTTTTTCTGAGTTCTCCTTCCCACACCCGAGTCATTCAGCATTCATACAGCCACAGACTGCTGACAACAGGAGCCAAAGGAGTGCCTGAGGCTAGCAAAGCTGGAGTGGGTCACAAAGGTGACAGAGCCCAATTCCCAGGGGTAACCACCAGCATGGCACCCACTGCTGAATTATTCATGGCAAATGACTGTCAGTGCGTGCGAGAGCAAAAGCCCTGTCTGTCCTCCTGCAAAGGCTGGCAAGAGAAGGAGAGAAAGAAAACACGGATAGAAAGCACTTAGGAAGCTACATCTCTTATGTACATCTCTCATATACATCTCTTAGAGCGTACTGCAGCTAGGTCTGCAGAATTTAAAAGGCTTGCTCCAAATTTTACATCTATTCATTAAGCATTTTTCCCTCCAAAGCAGTTGTTTCTGTTGTGAAATGCACTCTAAGGCTGCAGTATGGGAAAGCAGCACTTTTTCCTCTATTGCCGAAGCAGTAAATGTACTCTAGGTCAATGACTTTTTAATGAATCAGTGTTTAGTGGTCCATTAGATCAGGGAATCACAGAATGGCTGAGGTTGGAAGGGACCTCTGAAGATCATCTAGTCCATCCCTCCCGCTGAGCAGGATCAGCTAGAGCACTGTGCAGGATGGCATCCAGGTGGGTTTTGAATATCTCCAGAGAAGGAGGCTCCACAGCCCCTCTGGGCAACCTGTGCCAGTGCTCTGTCATCCTCACAGTAAAGAAGTGACACCCATATTCAGCCAGAACTTTCTGTATATCCCACAATGAGGAAAACAAAGCAAAATATGCTTCAGAATACACTATCTGTGAAAATCAAATACAAAGTACGTGCTATCTTTAAAAAAAGTAGAAGAATGAAAATGCCATTTTTTGGGAAGACTTTCCTGTATGTGTATGGCTAGACTTACAGCAAACTCCAAGAGGAAGAAAGAGAGAAGTATGGCTTTTAGGAAAGGAAGTGGAAGAATTTTTAACAAATACTTCTCAGAAAGGTAACCTGCCACCTTGTTTTATCAATTCCCAGCCTCCAAGACTGAAACAGACCTGGAACACCAACAGAAGCTTGCTATGTGCTGAAATGAGCAATCCCTTTTTTTAGGTAGCATCAGATATTCTTCAGGAATAAAAACGGTTTAATAAACTGGAATTATTGGACAGTTCAAAAATGGTTTGTGAAAACAAAAACCGAACATTTTCCACCTAGTTGTACTGTTTATGTTTGAAAAATGACATGCAAATGGCATGTGCAAACAATTATGTAAATGTACAAGTGCAATACACCTACTTTCCTGGAAAGCTAAGACTTTTTGTCTTCTCTTTGTACGTGTTTGACATGTACATGTCTTGGTACACGTTACAGTATTCCCCAGCCCCTCCATGGAAATATAACTGGAATTTCTCCATTTATAGTTAAGGTATTCTATGCCACATCTTCTTTCAAAATCCACCAGTAGAGCCAAACCTTATTGTCCTATTCCACTAAAAAGCTAATATTCTGTTCTCTTGAAAAAGACTTGATGAAATTAAAAATAGACTCAAGGGAGCAAATACCTCAAGGGCCTGTCCTTAGGGAGCACAGAAATTTCTTTGTAGGACTCCCATCTAGTTGAGCCTCATAACTCAGCCTGAGTGGAACAAGGAGGGTGGCTCCCATCTGAAAGTTAATGGCTGTTTGTCCCTTTCTCCCGCCCTGCAACTGAAGACGATTTATGCCTGGGACCGAGACATCTTTCAAAGCTCTTAAAAGAGGTGTATTTACAATTTTTGTTATAACTCTGGATCCTCTTTTATAAATAGTGCAATCCCTTAGACAATGTTCTAGACAGTTCAGTTACCCAGGTCATTAGCTGATTTCCAAATCACCGCCTAGTCGGCCACACAGAGGCTGAGCAAGGCTCTTGGTTCATCCCTTGGTGCAGGCAGCAACTGCAAGAGAGGACCTTTCCTCCAAGTCAGGCACACCAGGACTTTTCCTCTAAGTCAGAAGTTGAAGTTTTGCTATTAAACACATCATCCAGAATGAGCTTTTCTTTCTGAGAGACTTGTTTCCCAGAGATCAGAAAGAGTGCCAACAAGATTTTTGAGACAGAAACAAAATATAATGCCACTAAAAAGCCAAGGCTGGATTTTCTCCTGAGCAAATACGTGAAGAACAAGGAAGGTTTTGCCAGTACCATGACAGACAGCTTAAACTCTCTAATGAAATTCTACAAGTTAATGGGCAAAATGCCTAAAAGCCATACACTTTTACAAAGAATCCTCAAAATCAAACTGCATCACAGCTTAGCCTACTTAAAACTTGGAGGGTCTTAAGCTTTATTTTAAAGACCTCAGCCCTTCCTCCTATAAAATGGAGAGCTAATTCTACTGACTTTACAGTGGTGAAGGCTTTTCATTTCTCTATGACAATCTGTTTCTGTGATAATAGGAAGAAAAAAAGAGAAAACAAAATAAAACAGCTACAGGAACAGACAATCTTAAAAAAAGTATAGGTAATGTGTGACGCTTTAATTTTGGAATTAAAGTTACCTGTACCAGAAGATCCCTGAAGCTCGGGATGACTGGAATGGCACTGCTGGAGGTGGCACTTGACAAGACAATTCGTAAAAGAGCTTATTGCTTAAAAGTACTGATGCTTTTCTGAGGCCAGTGATTTGCGAGGTTGGCGTTTTGAACAGTTCCCCAGGTATCTAGCACTTCAAACCTCAACACACTTTACACACGGTACCTACTCAATCACAGTGTAAGGCAAAGGTGGTGAAGTGTCAAAAGGGACAGCAATAGATCCGTATTACCCCTTCAGATCTCGCACAGAGTCAATAATTGAGGACTGGGATTTTCTGTAACCTGCAAATGGATTCTGTGCACGGTAACCCATTACAGGAGCTGGGAAAGGCACTGCTCCCCAGAGCGTCAGGGAACAATTTTCCAGGTTTCTTTTCTGTAGCCATTGGTAGATTGCTTTCAAGTATGATTAATCAATTAATGCTTCACAAAGGTAACTATTTTATTGTCACTTGCCATTAGCATGTCCCTTTCTGACATGTTTCCCCCCAGTCTCTTTTCTCTACTACGTGACCATAAAATGGTTCCCCTCCATGCTGTGACTGTGCTACAGAGCACGGCTGTGGCTGTAGCTCAGATAATTTAGCTAAGTAGCTCTTTTGTCTGGTAACCCTATAATAAGAGTATTTTTCAAGGTAGATGGAAAAGAAGTGCTTGAAAATTAGAAAAAAGCTCCCGTGGTTTTGTTGCTTGGTATTACTCAAAACAATGTATACACAACACGAAAGTTTCAATAAAATAGAGTGCAGAATGATAAACAATTGACAGGCAGGATAAAAGGCTATTTTTCTTTTCCTGCATGAAGTCTGAACTGCTGGAATACATTAAAATGAAGCCAAAGCCTTAACTGATTTCCTTTGACAGAGCCTGTATTTGAGACTGGGCTCAGTGTATAAGCAATCTATAATAATAAATCCTGTAATAAGTAACTGTTTTCACATATCTTTGAAACACTACCACTGTTCTTTTATTTTCTTGGGGAACGAGACTCAGAATTTCCATCCTCAGAAATCACCATTCTCAGGGGAACAATGTCTCCCAGCAAAGCTGACAGAAGTTCAGAGCTCTTTGAACACCCCAGAAGACCACAATGAAAAATCAGATTTAGCACAGCATATAAATACATTCCTAAGACATCAAGTCTGCTAATAACTTAAGTAATACAGGGAGCAGTTATTTTTAATTTTGGAAAGATTCACTAATTTACATAATTCCCAAAAGATGACTATGACCCCATACGAAGACAAGACACCTATTTTTACAGACCTACTAACTGCTTGTTTAACAAATACAGTGGGAAATCAGACTAAAACAATTTGTTTTAATGATGGAATAGGAATATTTCAGCGAAAGGTTTTGGATGCCACATCCCACATCACGAATACCTGCCAGAATAAAAAATGAGTAACTTGAACCAACATACATCCCACTGCCTCTACCTGGCCACATCCCACAGCTGGAGTTGGCTCCCTGTTTGGCGCCAGCTGTCTCACTGTGTCTGTGACCATGAAACCATCCAAGCAGCTCACCATTACATCCAGCTCAAAGGGAAATGGAGTAAACCACAAAAGGGTTTAATAATTCAATTCTTCTTACTGCACTGAAAAGAAACAGCCAGACTAAACTTGATGAAATTAGAATAATTCAAATGATCATTTAATGCGACTATTGCTTCACTAAAAGGAATACTGGAATTTAAAGAAAGGATCAGAAGGATACGAGCGGTAAGGATGCCTGCATTTATGAAAATAGAGATAGAATAAAAAAAAAACCCAAAACCAAACAAACAAAAAACAAAACAAAACAAAACAAAAACAGAAAAAAAGAATACTGTTTATTAGCACTGACAAAGTGTTCGTTCTCGCTCATTTTTGGTACAAAATGTGGCTATAGTCCAATAATCAGCCTAAATGCAACTTGTAGCCAAAGTAAGAGAAAGCTGTCCAAGTGCATGTTAAATCTTAATACTGAAATCATTATAAATACATACACAACTTGATCAGTGGCTCTCTCCCCACTAGAAGTCTCTGATTGACCTCCAGTCCATCAGAGCTCACAAATTGTCACTACTGAAAAAGGAGACTGGGGATATTTTTGCCTGATTTTGGGGGTAGTGACAGACTGAACTGAATTTGTTTGCTTTTTCCTTTTTATTCTTTTAAAACAAACTCTGATATCAATGTAGGTCCTTCCTGTTCTTCACTTTAGGCAGGACAATGATTTTCATAATTTTGTTTTCTGTGTTGATAAGGTTTTGCTACAGGAAACAGTATCAGGATGCAAAGGGATCTTTATCTTTACAGCGGCTGCAGGAAATTTCAGTTTTAGATCAACAGTCTCCTTCAGGCATCATTGGATGATCCTTCAGCCCACTAATTTATGAGGAAATCTTCTATACTACATTTTAAATACAGAAATGCAGAAAAAAAAAATATTTTCCTATATTAAAATTTGGGAAAAAAATTCAAAGCAGTCAAAATATCTCGTTTCAACATTTTTCATGATGCTTCACTTCTTATTCACACCAACTCAGTTTCAAATTTAAGGCCATTCCAAAATTTAAACTAGCAGGCTAAATCAGTTACATTTTGAAAACAGTTTTGAATGATTTAATGATAAGTATCTTTTAGAATATATGCAACTATACTGAAACTTTTGAAAATCTAGCCTGACATCCTGAAGAGCATTTAAAAAATAGTTTTTCCCTGTCTATGTGAAAGGAAGATTTATTTTGGAACACACATGAGGTCTAGTCTCAGTTTGATGAAGTGGCCATTTTTTCCAATTAAATTATTTTTCTACTAGGATATGACTTGCATTTAAATTTGTTATGTTGTACATTTTTAACCTTACACACATGTAGATATTGTTTTAAAGCATCCTCAATAAAAGGGATGCTTGGGCTTGAAATGTCCATCTTTAGTGCCATAAAAGCGTGGAAATGTTAAAAACTGTACATCTTTCAAGTATGTGGTATTCTGGTACAATGAGAAAGGAATCTCTGTCTCTTCTTCCAAGCACTTCTCAGCTTTTAGCATATTTAGGTATCTTGTGTTTAACCACCTGAAAAGCTTTCTGAGGAGAACATGACTGGTCCAAAATGATGATGGAGGGATCTGAAAACCAGGGGAGTTCAGACAAATGTGAAAAGAATATATTTGTTCTATTTACTTATTTATTTATTTATTTATTTATTTTTATTTTTTAATACTAAGTTGTTTTCCCAGAAGCATTGGCAGAGAACTGCAGTCAATGGCATGGCAGGGTGCTGATACCTGGAGCTTTGTTGCATGCACACGGGCATGTTTACATGACCTGGGCTGCACAGTGAACAAGCTATTGGGCCAGCGCAGCCTGCCAAGAGGCCAGCTCATGCACAGGGAAGCATTAATCCACCTACATGTATTTTGCTTTTTGGAGTTAACCTCTCCAGTAGTGCAGGGACATATAAGTCACCTGCTGCTAATTTGGGGGTCTTCTCTTGTGTTGTTGTTTAGTTTGTTTTTAATTATTATTGTTATTGTTATTATTTTTGTGTTAAGTGGCATAGGTGGGACAAGTCTGTCTTTACTTCTCACTTCTTTCTGACTCTTTACTTCTGGTGACACTGATTTTTAGAAGACGAATAGAATGATATTGAAGCATTTTGCTCTTGGGGGTGATGCTTCAATATCATCCTCCTGCTGTTAAGATGTTACTCAGTTTCCCAGACAGGTGTCTAATGCCATCTGGTGCTTGGGCCATCTGATTAGTGCTAGCCAATACAACAGGCAAGGCTGATGGAGTAGCTGTATCACCTAAAATTCCACTGGATGATCACTGTTAGGCAATTCAATGCTTTTTCTAGTACCACAACTGATGCCTGCTAATGACTGAGTGGTTGCACCCCTTGGCATCAGCTTCCTGAATCTCCGTGTGAACCCAGTCTCTTCCCTGATCTGGCAGTACTATGGCTAGAGCTCTAGGAACCCAGCAGCTAAACCTGTGGGCTGGGGGCTAAAACACACACACAGGCAGATTCAAAAGGTGTTTGAGAACCTCTAAACTAGCCCAAGAAATAAACCATCAGAATCCAGTGCAAGCTGGGAGGAAATGTCTAGTCTGATTGACCAAGCAGCTCTAGATCTCTGTCCAGATTGTACATGGCACAGGTATTTTGATCTAAACTGTTATCAAACAATGATATTTTGATAAGCTGTCAAAGCTACTTTTGCAGTAACTAGAAAGCATTATTATGCCAAGAAAAAAAAAAAAAAAAAAAAAAAAAGAATGATGTTCAGTCTTTCAGTCTTTTTCAAATTCTGGAGAATATCCTACAAAATAGAAAATAGAAAAAAATCCCTCACATTAAGTGTACAGTGTAGTTTTTCCATATTGTTGGGAGACTGGCTGACCTGCAAAGACGCAGTTGGTTGTTACTGTACACTCTCACGGCTACATGAAGCAATCTTTCAGTTGCTGCTAAGTGATAGTGACATTCGGTTCCACTAAAATGGTTAAAAACAGCAAGTGTGAAGAGACTGTGCCAAATAAAGTTGTTTTGTCTCCTAATTTATGACCCATGGATCTAATTCTAAATTCCACAGGATTGAGTAAATGAGGCACAGCTTTAATCCATCAAATTAAAATCTACATTACCACAATGTGAGAAGGCAACTCCAAAGTTCATCTTTCATGTTCTGTAGATCTAGTCACTAAATATAAAATAACACACTGCAAAGTCTGGTCTTGATAATGATGCCTACTTCTCAATGACATGGTAAGGCAAGGAAATAGTATACTCATGCCACATACAGCTTTTACGAAGCGTGATCTTATTTTCCTTATATAAAGATTTACAAATGTATTTTTATTATTTATAATTATTATTATAAAACTGTAAATATTAATTTATCTTTACAAATACATGTTTCTATATATATTCCTTCCAGTAAATATTACATAAATTTACTTCTCCTCTAAGAAAAATTAATATATATATATATATATTTGCTTTATTCTTTTCTGTCTATAGACACAACTTCATGTCTCTCTCCTGCACTTGAATGATGCTTACGGATATACGCCTACATTGTGTCAACTTAACTTCAACCTTTTTAGAGCTATGAAGTTAGTTCAAACACTACGGGCAAATAAGTCTCACCTTAATGCTTCTATTAAAAAATAAACATTTGGTTTAAGTTAGTTGTTTAAGTTTCCTTCCTCATCAATGCAGAAAGAATGGTACCTTAACTGCAATTCACCCCACGCTGATGCTTGCCTGAGATGTCTGTGTTACACCAGTGTTGTGTGTCCTTTTTCACCGACTGCAGAAGAAGCCTAACAGACTGCTTTAGACTGGATGAGATTTATCCTGTTCAGTGTTTGTTCTGCTCTTACAGAAAAAATTGCTCCACTCCTCACACCCTTCTTACAAAATAAATCATTCAGCTTCTCAAGTAAATCCCCTTTCTTTGGTGCACTGCAGAGATGATAGGCTCATGCAATGATAACGTCAGGACCTTTTTGTTCCCTGGGCTGAGTGTGAGCATGTCTACACAGTACCGTAGTTGCTGGGCCAGGTAGTCCAAGTTTTCTGAGGCCAGGTTATGCAGGCAGCAGTATCGCAAAGGACAGATCAAACCTGAGTATTACTGTTGGCAATATAGCGTGCAAAAGGAAGAGAGAAATGTTGAGAGTGTCAAGTATCTTACAGGTCCTTTCTTCCACCTGCCATACTCCATGTCCTGTAAGACGCCGCCTGTATTTGTATTTTACTTAACTATGCTATGTTCCCTTTATAATTAATGGAAAGAAGCCCACAATTTTGAGTCCAATTAGTATTTCCTTAAGCTGAAAACTTACAAGAAATCAGGTAAATCACATCCTAAAACTTCCCATTTGCCTTTTCACTAAAGAGGGTCTAGGCAGGCAGCTCTGAGCTAGATGTCTCTGCACGTGCAGGACAAATCCCTGTCCCTCTTCAGCCCTGCACTGCGACAGAGGGATATATATGGAAGACTTGCTGAGCAGGTCCAAACTATATGTACCTAACAGACTGAAGGTCATGCTCATTTTAGAATTTATGTGTTGTCCAGAAATACGAACCTGTTATGACTAGCATTTATGAAGTGCTGGGAAATGCGGGGGGTGATGTGGGCAGAGGCCAGCACTGCCTTGAGGTTGGTACCCTGCAAGCTGACCCAGTCACTTTAATAGAGCTAAAGTCAATATTTGCCTAAGGTGAACACATTCTCTGCTGTTAAGCTTTTATGAAGGAGAGGGGGGAAAAAAGAGCAAAAAAGAATAAGAAGCCCCATTTGGATAATGATTTTTTATGGCACCAGGAGTGGTGAACACTGTCAACTAAATGTTCACCTCTTCCAGAGTTAACAGAAAACTTTCTGTTTTGTTAAAAGAAAATTTTACAAAGAGATTACCTGCTAGCTTTTTGACTACCGTATTGGAAAACTGAAACATGTGCATGGGTACTTTCTAAAATTACACATTAAATTACAAGTTTCCTTCCATCCAGAAGATTTCATTAACTCCTTACAAAAACTACATGTAGATTTTAGTTGTCACTTGTTGTATGAGTATTTAACATTAAATGTAAAACCAGAAAACATCCAATGACAAAGAATGTGGTTGCTCACAATGGCCAAAGTTGATAATCCTTCACAGTCTTACAGCATTAAGAATTACAGCAAAATCTCCCCATCGTCTCCTTGCTGGCCTTGCCCAACAAGAAGAAACACCTCTGTGAAGCCAACAGGCCCAACAGGGCTCCATTTCTTAGGGACTGGCTAGGCTGTCCCACCAGAAATAAGTGTCACGAAGCCCTGAAAAGCTGGGAATCTTGTTAGTGAACAGACTTGCTATACCTGATGCTTCAGCTTTATCAATGGTAACATTCATTAATTAACCAACTAATAGAAGTAACTTCTTCTGCTTGCAGGCAGGAGTTATCACAAATTATTTATGAGGATTAAAAAGGTTTTCAGAGTGAGGTGTGATGACTTTTTTGCTAGAAACTCTTAAGTGTGTTTGATATAGAAGAAAAAGGTGGTTCCGACCTGTCATGCCTCAGTGCCCTCATATCAACATAGACTGTGGTTGGATCCGGTCCAGATGTTCCCTGTAAACAACAACATCAGCTAATCAGAACCTGAAGGCTGGGAGGAGAAAAGAGATTTACCCCCCGAATAACTGAACATTCATTTCACTGCTAATTATACTAATCAAACGACAAGTTATATTTAAGCTGTTCATCAAACAAAGCTCAGCTTTACAGAGTCAGCTTTACAGAGCACCTGGAAACATACCTACCGTCAGGCACGTGTTACCTTGTGGTTGGAAAACGCATCAAGCGGCCATACCATTTAACCAAACACATGTCAACAGAGGTTTTATTTGCTACAAAAGGCCAAGTATTCAGCATGTGGATACATACAAAAATGTTAAACACATTTTGCCATAGAAAGGAATGCAGAAACGGCAAGAGAAGACATAGTTTAATGGCAGAAGCACATGGTCAGGAATGTGAAGCATGGTTTACTGAGAATCTTCCACACATGCAACAGAGAATATATTTGAAGCTAAAGATATTAAAGGTAGCACGCATGACACGAACCAGTGTGGACTGAAGATCTCTAAGCAATTATTCTGTTCCTTTTCGGTCTTCCACTGTATAATTTAAAGCCTCATTTTATGTCATAATATTTAGTTACTTGAACAATAGTAGGCTAATTCGAGTTTCCTTTTATGCAGAGATGATAGAGTCTTTTAGGCCTTTCCACCCACAGCTTTGCTGCAGACTTCTAACCTGCTATGATTTTCCCTTATCCAAGACTTCAAACTCATCACTACAGAACATCATTGGAATTTTCAGTGCTGTAGTCTAAGGCTCTTTTCTCTGCTGCATAGTTCATATCGCTGCTAAACAGAAAGCTAGAAGAAAAACACAACTTCATTTCTGAACACTGGAACTTTGGAAAACTTTTTTTTTCTTCTTTTTTTTCAGCAGATAAATTCACCTAGCCTAGGTAGTGTACAAGTGCAGGAACTCCTTTATCAGTTATTTAGATCTTAAGTATTTAAAACAGCAGACAGCATCAATTCCCAGTGATTTCTGTTCTGTTTGGGATATATTAGGGTACAATTCTTCACATTAAGTATGTCTGGGGCTAAATTTTGTGTTTCTGCAATGCTGGCCAGTAGCTCCATGATTCATTTAGCACTAAAAAGTGTGACAGAATTCAATGAATACATAATTTTGTATCTAAAGGGGAAAAGAGCTACCAGTACTGATTGATACTTACTGTACAGACACTGATAGTGACCCACCACCAGAGGAGAAAAAGAGTAATAGAGCTGCACATGCATGTTAGCCTCTTTAGCTTGTTATACACAATACAAGATACAATATCCTCTCTAGCTAGTAACGACACAATTTTGAGTCTACTAGTAAACTCAGCAGTGTAACAGACTAGTGCTGAGCGGAGAGCTTATTTCAAATATATGCAATGTTAAAAACAAAAAACGAGAAAAAAATTGTTTATTTTTAAAAAATAAAACTAAACTTGAATTGGATTATAAAATAATGAAAATCAAAGACAATCACTATGGTATTTGTTATTTTCAGTGTGAATGAGTTACAACAGACAACTAATATTTGATGAAACCTGCATCCAGATAAAGCTATAATGGACTTGTATATAATTTCATAGGATCTGAAAATCCCCAAATCTCCAGACTCAATTTCTAGTCTGTCCCACTGTTGGAAGCTGATAGGTGGGTATTGAGGGAACATGAAAATCCCCTACCTGCTCGGCCAGCTTCCCCAGCCTGTGAGGCTATAGCAGCAGGAATAGCAGGGATGAGGGAGAGAAGGAAAGAAGGTAACACAAGACGAAAATAATAGTAAAAAATGGGAATGAAGGGTGGGAGAAAAAAAAAAGAGGAGAATGCAAAAAGCAGGGAGTAAAATAAAAAGAAAAACAATGTCAAATACAGGAATCTTACAAATTAACCATTATACCATTAAAGGTTAAAAAAAGTAAAAAATGAGGTGTCAACATTTTAGTAGAGCAACAGAAGAGACAGCTGTAGACTGCTAACCTTGGACAAACAGACTTAAATGGTTTTAGGACACTACAGACAATGTTGTTAGTGGAAAACATGTGTCTAGCATACTGATTTTTTATTTTTTGGTGAATAAGTCAGTAAACATTATGGCCCTGCTATTTTAATGCACATCCATTGAGACAGGGGTTCCAAGTCTGCCATTTCACTACTAGAAGTTTGTAAGCGATGTCCTGTGGAAACCATAAGTAAGCTCTCTTCTGGGAAAAAAATAATTAGTATACAATGGAGAAAAGAGAATGATACTTACAACTTGTTTCATACAGATTAACCTGCTCCTAGAGTGAAATAAAATTAAGGCTTCTTGCACAATCTAATTACTATAAGACCATAACTAAATGGCGTAACTTCATAGTTCAGTAACTCTTCATTCTTAGTCCATTTTCTACTATAAACAATGTAATACTTATATAGAACAGTAAAATTAAATACTAACAGAAACCCATCAGTTCTCCACCACGATCGATAATGCAGTGAAGAGACAAAACACAGTCATGACTAGTCCTAAACTGCTACCGTCATGTTGAATTCCTAACCCCAGATGGTTGCTGCAGGATTTAACCCTACAACTTGTGAAAAGCAGCAGCTCTGAGAGCACTGCTCTTTCACATCCCTTTTGCCAAACTTCTGAACCCCAGCAAAGTTAAAAACCACAGGAAGCTGCCACAGCAGCATATAAAAATAGGTAAATTTTGGATGTGGGGGAAGATGAAGCTTTTTAAGAAATAGGATGGATCTGCTTCTTACACTGCTACCCAAAAATAGAAATCTTACTAATAACCTAGGTTGAACACTGCAGTGTAACTGCAACAAAGCAGGGGAGTTGATGAAATTCATCAGTTATATAATTCATTGCTTGTGACTATACTGCAGGTCCAGAGAGGTCTTCAAGTGTCTGAGCCTCGTACTGATTTTATCTAAGGCACTAACAAACAGCAGTTGAGGTCTCAGCATTGTTTTAAAGAAGCAAGATCTTATCCAAGACCTGAGTGACTGACTCAATTTGTCTGTGCACATTTATTTTGTGAGATAGAGATGGAGCACATCTGTAACACTGGTAACAGGAAAACCACAACATAACCTCTGTTGTGTCTGATACTTAGTGAGGACAAGTGTTCAAGGAAACAAAATGGGCTAAAAGCATATTCTGCCTGAAAACTCATACATCATCAGTCACATCCTTTGGAATAAATAAATGTCTTGCCCACAGGATGCCACCAGGGAACCATGCGGGGCCGATGCAAATCTCTGCAACATGCCAGGCATTTATTCTCTGAGAAAACTTTGCAGGTCAAAACTGCACCAAGAACCACCATAACAATTAGGAGAGATGACACTGTGCCAGCACTCAGCCTGCACCTAATCTCCACTGCAGTTAAAGGCCTAGCTATGTGCTCTCCTCTCCTTCCCTCCCCAAAGTTAAAAACCATCTACCTGGCAAACAGAAGTCTGAAGAATTTAAAAATAACTGTTTTGTTTCATTTCGTTTTGCTGTCTAGGGCTGTGGCTTCAATGTTTATACTTCTGAGCCTACTCCTGCTCCAGTGATGCTTTTTTGATGTACATTTAACAGTTTCACATATGCAAGCACAGCAGCTGGAGCTGTGAAAAGAACTTCAGAGCATGACTCATAGTAAAGGTGGGAAAACAGAATCTGACAGAGCTCACCCAGAGCTGCAGCACAGTGCAAAGTGTGAATCATACACAGGGGGTATGGTCGCCTGCTGCACTCTTCTCATAGCAAACTCTTACTACTTTTAATATGGGGAGTCCTCAAAGAAGTGCAATCTATCACTAAGGATAAGGTAACATTATCTTTAACCCTTAAATTTACTGACAAAGTTCCCTTTGCTAGACTGTGACGGAGGGATTCATTTCATAGTTTCAGTCGTTAGAGAAGCAAGTGTGCAGTGTAAGGCAGGAAGTATCTCCAGATGGTGATGAATCCCAAGATGGGCACCTGAGATCAGATGAATGACACCGTCCTTGGAACCATTTCTTTATCTCTACTATTGATGGACAATAGATAACTAACTTAGTCCTAGTGTCTAACTTCAATGTGAATTAAGTGAAGCCAGATGAATCCTGCTCCCTTGCTCTAGCTTGCACATTTTCAGGGATAGCTAAGGAAAATGAATCAAAGTTTATCCTCAACTGAAATTACATAGCAGGTTGAATAAAATTCTACTATTCATTTTGAGTGTTTAAATAGAAATTAGCTAAAATCCTAGAAAACCATCTGTGCTGTTGTAAGAAAGGGGCTACTTTTTGTATCTATTTCTCTCTTTATCTCTTGAGAATGCAAAGATGCTAGCTAATGAGAATTAGAATATGCTGGATGCCATCTTTTCATCTCAGAAATAGCTGGACAATTATCGGCGACTGTACAGTCATAGAAGGTCAGACATTAATGGTATTTAAGTCCCTAAAGATGGAGAAAATTATTTATTTTCAAAAGCATACCTCTAAAAATCTAGTCCAAAGAGATTACATCAAAAGACACATAGCACATTTGCTCTAAATTTGAGAGGAAATGAATACAAATGACAGAACATTAGTCTGTCAGTGATCCTAATCCTGAAATTATGATTCATTTGGTAGGCTAAAACTCTTTTGTACCAAAGAGATTATCATAATGATTTCCTTTGCAAAGTAATCTTTAATAAAAGGTCAAATTCTGCTGTGAAGTTGTATACACATACACACAGACACATCTCTTCTTCAAACAGCAGTGGAAAACAGTGAAAGCTTTTTGAAAAATCAGTATATTTTCCCCTTGGAACACCTAAACCTTAATTTAACCAAAAAAAAAAAAAAAGAATTTAAAAAGGTATCAAAAATCACATCCAGTTTGCATTAGAGGTAGTCCGTGGAGAAGAAATCCTGGACAGGCTTTTTGCTGGTACGGGGCTGCAGCTGAACAGTGAGATGTGTTTAGAAAAGCGATAAAATAGATAAGATAGATATAAGATTTAGAATGACACTAGAATAGGCTGGATCACAGTTGTTGCTGTGAAAGATGGTGTCCCAGGAAACACACACTGACCTCACAGACTATGTAACTTGAAAGAAAAAATGGAAAGACAAATGCTATCGACT
This sequence comes from Aythya marila, assembly GCF_965140915.1. Taxonomy (NCBI): domain Eukaryota; kingdom Metazoa; phylum Chordata; class Aves; order Anseriformes; family Anatidae; genus Aythya; species Aythya marila. The sequence continues at coordinate 10,988,948 of NC_139043.1, forward strand.
CAAACATGTTTAGAAGTATTTTTATGCAATGTGAAGCGTACAGAAATCGTGACCAATTTCTGGAACATACTGGAGACAATGTTAATTTAAGGAATGTAGTTGACCAAGGATTAAAATTCATTCTGCTCCTCAGCCCAGAAAACAGAATAACCCACAAGCTACTCTGGAGTATCACTAGCCATAATCTTCCAGAACATTTGGAAAGAGCACTCAGTCTAATTCAGCATTCAGTCTTTGGCAGTGCCTACTACCAGATGCTTCAAAGGATGCAATCCTGTATCTTTATATTCTCTGTCAAAATGACATGTTTTATGGTAATGCTCATGAGCATTATTACATCTGTAGTTATATTTCAACCCCCTGTAGAACTTGCCAAACTACTCCTGGCTTAAAATGCTTCAAAAAGCATTCTACTTGGAAGGGTAATGTTACCAAATATAGACTGTTCCAAAATGGCTTTTTTTTTTTTTTAATTCTAGCCACACCGTTCTTTAAATTATATATGGCTTTTAGTTTGTCCTGTGAATTGAAATGTAAAATCTTAGTACAAGTAAATGAAGCCTGGCACTAAGCTATATGATCAGCCAGGCTGTTAATCACCTTGCACCAGGATCTCATTGTGTGCTGTTCTTAAATTCATAGCCAGTATTATCAATAGCATTCCTTCAGAGAGTTATCCAATTTTACAGTTTGTTCCAATATGCTTCTCCCACCCTCTTTTTTTCATTGCTGAACATGACTTTATCTGGTATGGAACATCCCTTAGGAATGTCCTAGCTGTGTTCCCTCCCAGCTTCTCGCATATCCCCAGCCTTTTTGCTGGGTGGGGGAGGCAGACAGAGTGAGAAACAGAGAAAGCCTGCCTGCTGCATGGCACTGTTCAGCAACAGTGAGACCACTGGTGTATTATCAGCACTGCATTAGTCACAAATCCAAAGGACTGTGCCAAAAGTGTTGCTATGAAGAATTTAATTCCATCCCATCACAGGCAGACCAGTACAATATTATTTCCAGTGAGGCTTACTTGGAGCCCTGGGCATTGAATCTGGGTTAGTGTCATTTGCGTGATTCTATTACTTGTCCTGAACAAATGATTTACCTCCTAGGTGAAGCAGCCACTACCTCACAGTCCAGACTCCTGCAAGTCTGAAAGGGAGACTTTCAATAGTGGCAAGCAAACTTCTGCCACTGATTTGTCCTTGTTATCTTCATCCTTGGTCCCTATATGAACCAGAAGCCAGTGGGAGGTCATGGTATTTTTCAGAAACAGCTCCAACTCAGCTGGCTGAGGAAGCTGGTGGACCCCATCCTGGTCTGTCAGAGAATTCAAAGCAGTTGGCCATGGACGTATGCCATCATTTCCCTCTTTCCCCTCCTCTGCTGGCACTTCAGAATGGCTAACAATACAGGAATGAATTAGAAAACTATTGTTACCAAGTAATTAGCCCATCTTTCTTCTCTGACCTCCCTTTATACTTGAGGGAAAATGAAAGTCCGCCACAGGTGTCCTTGCTGCCTGCAATACTCCTCCCAGTGAACTGTTTCAAGTTGCTTGGATTGCTAACTGGGAAAGCACACCCACCCACGCCTGCTAATTGGCCTAAGCTGGTACCTTTCCAAATTATGTTGTTTCAGGTCAGAGTGCCTGAAGATTTCCTAGAAGTTTTCTGAGTTGTCCTCTCTGCCTCGTCACCATATAGCAGTCTAGATTTGGAGAAAGAAACAAAGAGGCCTGTATCTTTGCAAAGAAACATCCAGTAGAAGAGAATTCAAAACTTGTGTCAGTGTTTTTTCTTCCAAACCTATGACAAAAACATGGGGAGCATGTTACTTGAGTACACTGAAGTTTCTAAAAAGATCTAAAAGATGCATTTTTTTCTCAAGTCTATTTCTTATTAGGGAAAAGATGTTTAAAAGGATCCAAGTGCTGCTTTTGAGACAACAGGAGACTTTCTTGAATTTTTATTCCTGGAGAATATTTATGGCAGCAATTACAGAATGTCGAACCACAGAATTCTATGTCTAGGACACAGAATGACTTTTAACCCTGCTCAACTTTGCCTTGTCATCTGTTTGATAATAATAATTAAAGTTGCCCTGGGCCAAAGGGATATTGTGCTGAAAGTCAGAGAGAAAGCAAGTAGTCGTGGAGCTATGGGATACCTTCTGTATTCATTTTCTGATAGTGTGCTGAACAACAAGGTGACTTTTAGCCAAGGCCTGATGAGAGCCATGATTCTTCAGTGATGTTGAACAGGGCAAGAGGTTAAGGCAGGCATAACACACGGACATATTTGTCTGTGCTAAACCCATCACCAGTATCAGCCACATTTTTTTGAATAAAATAAAAAATCTTTACAGGGATGACTGTCCAAATGCCTTATTTGTAGTGTCACTGAGAAGATCTGTTCTGGCTTCCACACCTAAGCAGTTATGTAGGTCACATGCATAAGAAATTCCTTAATGTAACCCAAATGGATATGGAACTTCCCAGACTATGCAGTTGCCAGTGCAGAAGATTATTTCTGCATGATTTTAAATGATTGTTAAGTTGGAAATCATATATCTGAGTAGGACACCTGTGGCACTATTATAGGGATAATATGTAAGGTTCTGATACCAGATTTAGAAGGACAGGAAGAGATCAGGAGTCATAAAAGTGAGAGACAGATCAGGAAAGAAGTCTTAAGATTCTTTATCTATTTATCAAAGACTAAGATTTGTATTATAATCATGAAAGAAATGAGATTCCTTATTCCAGATTAGAAAAACATACTAAAATAAAAAATGGCTGAGTCTAACACCACATGAATTTAAACTAGAAATAAGGCAGACATAATTAAAAATTGAACACCTTATAAAAAGGGAAGCTTACTTTCATCACTTGGAGTCCTGAAAGATAAAATGATATGCTATAATTCAGCCTAAAACTATTTGCTTGGTGTAGCTATCACTGGGTGAAAACCTAGAGGCTATTCAGATCAGATAGTTACAGTGCTCCATCTGTCCTTAAAATCATGATTCAATAAAGATTCCTGGAGGTTAAATCCCATATTATCCCTGGGTACTTTCTTCTGATTAGTGGATCAAAACAGAATGAAAGATGCTGCAAAATAATTTTTTATTGTAAGCAATAAATTGCATGCAGAAAAAAAATATATATAGTTAATAGTAAGGACTGGAATTATTTTCTAAACAAAAGGAATCAATTTTGTACCATATTAAAAGTAAGCACTTGCAAACTGGATTTTACATTACATAACTAAATAATATTTTTGGAGTACAGAGTACACATTCTGCCACTACCATGCACTTTTCTGAATTACTGTATTCATGGGCAGGATAAATGCTATGAATGCAACATGAGAGGGATGAATAGTGTTCACTGACGAAGTAACAGAAGTTACCACCTGTATATGCAAGAAGAACATTATAAGTACTACATGCATTTTCTTAATATGCCTACAACAAAGCTGTCAAAGGGAATACAATGGATATTTCTTAGTGGAAACCATTTTAATTTGAGCCTAAGTTAAAACTCTTACCTGTAAACAAAGTTAAAACTCTTACCTGTAAACATATAGCCAGGTTAACTCTACAGCCAAGTGACGTGCTGACTGCCCGAGGATGGAGACCAAGGTCTTTAAATAATTTTGAAAACGACTGAGTAAGAGCTATCCGAGGTCGTTCTTCAGCCACTACTACACATGTCCGTACTCGTGAGAGGTCCAGTCCCCTTGCCTAAAAGGAAGATAAAATGTAACAAAGGCCACAAAAGGGCAGACTTAAAGAAAAAAAGGTCAGTAGCATTTAACTGCAGGTATAATGATTCAAGATGGATAGAGGGTAAGGAGCCGGTCTAATTTCAATCTTTCCTGGAAGCCGGATGGCCAGATGACAGTCTAATAGCTGTAGACGAGCAGACATACTTGCTTGGCATTTCAGCAGGAGCATTTAGGAAGAGATGGGTATGCTCGTTCTGAAGGGAGGCAATGCTATTTAGCAGTATTAATTCTGAATGCCACTGAATAACAGCAAACAGGAAGCATTGACTAGCCTTGGAAAAACTGATTAGGAAATTATTAACTGAGGATGGTAAAGATTGGAGACATCATAAAATGTTAGTATCCCAAGATCTAATTTATTTCAGTAGCATACTGGAAATTCTAGATTATTTCAGAAATGTAACTGGCTACCTGGCTTTTAATTCTGAGCTAAAAATATATATATATATACACCCTCCTTCCCCTACAATGAGGAAAATCCAGTTAAAGCAATATGGTACTAAGTATGTGATTATTTAACTATATGGATCAAAACCAAACTAGTACCTCATATAATCATGGAATTCATAAAACATAATATACAAATGTATTTTGTATATTGGGTTTCTTGAACTACTACACCTCTGTTTTCCAACATATGCCTACTAACACAGACTGCAACACAGATCAGAAAGCTTAGGTAAATAAAAGCTTTTCCTTGATGTTTAAAAGCCTTGTGATCTGAAACAGAACGATTGATATTAATATACAGCCTCTGGCAAGGAATAATATCAGTTCTGTGGAAGCTGCCCTTGCCCTCTGATGATTTTCTCCTCAATGCATACATTTAGCACGGCCACTCCGAGCAGAGAAGACCCAAACACTGTGCACATGGCAGATTATGCAGAAGGACTGAATTACTCACCTTCAGTGACTCTGTTTGTGAACCCAGTCCCTTAGTACAAAGCTCCATGACCGAATACGAACAAAAAGTGTCTCTCACTTTGTACTGACTCACAGCAAGAAGCCACAGAGCAGGATTGGTCTCCAGTTCTGAGGGAGGAATCAAAATTGACTGGTGTCCTGAATAAACGCTGTAAAGATACAAGATTTGTTAACACGTGCTAAATGCTTGTGCCTGCAGATGTTTACAAGCTGTGTGGCACTAAAACATAAAGATTATCAAAATGTGCATTGATCCATGGCAATGTCTTACAGTTCTCTACAGGTCCAGTAGTTTAACTTCAAGGGCCAAATTCTGCCTTTTGCTGTACATTTGGAATCTGTGAGGATACGAAGAGGAATGCAGGCAGAACATGCTCCTAAAACACTACGTTACTCAAAGTGCCAATGTGCGTTGCTGTTAGAACTTGACTGAAGAGAGCAAAATAGCTAGGTTATTGATGGTGCTAATAAACACTATTATAATATCAACAAAAATTATGTGTTGCTGACAAATAATTAAGATTGAGTAATTACCATTTTAAGATACCTTGATTAAAAGAGTTCTTGATTACTTAACATGGAAATAACCTCTCTCCTGCTGAGGCAAGCAAGCGGTTTGCAACCATTTTCAGGGATGTAAATCTGGCCCCACTTCAACAATACTTGGGGCTTTACATTTCTGATGTGAAAGTTTAATGAACTTTCAAAAACCAAATATTCTACATCTTTTGTTTTTTGGATACCCAGGAAGCACAAGTATTGAGAAAGATACTCACTAGGGTCCCTGAAGGAAGTAATTATGTCAGAGCTAATTCCTTGCTACCCAAGACTTTTCCCCAGGGAAAATGTATTCCCAAACTGATGTCTTTATTTTCTGTGGGTCCTATGCTGTTCACTCATCTCAAGACAGACAGATTTACCATCACTTTTACAGTCTCCATCACATCTTAATCTGTGATTTGTAGATATTTCAGATCAGAACAGTCATAGCATAAACCTCCCAAATCATAGAAGTTCTGAAAAAAGACCATAAAGCCCCAGAGATTTATGATGCACAGGAGAGAAATTCATTTGTCAGATGAAAAACTGAAATGCCAGCTTGGTAAAGTAAAGCTGATGCTTTCAAATCCAAGTGCCCTAGGTAAGACACCAAATGGATCTTTATTTTCAGGAATGTGAGCATCTCCATCACATTTGATATTAGGAAGAAAAGAAGATACACACCTGGCAATTTTTGAAGATGTGCTGCTCACACAGTTTCCATCCTTGGTGAATGAGTGCCTCCTACCCCCCACAACTGAGATCAGAGTGCTTGCAAAAGTTGTGCAATTGGGAACAATATGCGTGTGACCTGTATGTCTTTATGTGGTATGGTAAAGTCCAGCCACAAAGGCAGTTAATAAACCAAATAGTTTCGGTCTGCTTTGGAGTAGGAGCCAGCGGATGTCATGGAATATGTATGAAATACAGTTCAAATAATTTCATTTATCATGCGGTAAAATTTTATTTTGTCCACGTTTGCTTGCCCACATTTGCGCCACTCTTGGTGATTCATAAGCTGTGACTTGCCACGAAGAGACGTGTTCTCAGATACAGTTAACATAACCACTACAGCACTCGATGGTCAAATGAAGCATTATGCTTTCATGTTGCTTTTATGGATTCAGAATAAAGTATGGCTGAACCAAGAGTATGCGCTTCAAAAGTGTGTGAAAAGAGATGTTGGCAAAGCTACCAAAGCCTGAAAGGAGTACGTCCTGAGTTCAGCTGACAGATCAAACCCAGCAAGGGAGTAGTAACAGATTTTACTATAAATATTACTTCACTCTTTCTTTCTCAGCCAGTTCCATTAAGTTTTTCAGATTTGCCTTCAAACCCTTCCGCCTGTCCCTGAACTCTTCTAGTTAATGTGACCACTATCAGGAGAAAAAAAATTCTGCACAATCAGGAACAGGCTGCCAAGGGTCAAATATTGTATGATTCAGAACTGCATTAAGGTCCCGTAAGTGCCACTTATTCACCCGGACAGAACATCCCCAAATAAGAACAGAATCAGAACAAACTGTATCTCTGTACTGAAAAGTGCCCACACAAACTAACGGAGGAGAACACTTGTTACCTGGAGTAGAAGAATGGAACATTGACTCCAAGTGCACCTTACCAGAGGATAGTCCAAAATTTGGGAATACAAATTCACAACTAGGACAAATCTTCCCTCCTCAGCAACACTAATGAGAGAGGGTGAACTGTCTCCCCCTCTTGATCAACTTATGCTAAACAAGAAACAAAGAAACATGTTTTTGTTCTCCCTCATGATCCCACCAAAAGCCATGCAACAAAGCATGAGGGAACCTGGATTTGGATGGGAATAACCCCATCTTCTTGAGATTGAGGGAAACAAACACACTTATGATCAGACCAGGCAACAGCACACTTTTACCAGAAATTTCACTCTGATTAGAGTTTGGGTTTTTTTTGTGTGTTTTTTTTTTTTTTTTTTTTTTTTTCTGATTTATTAGATAAATGAAGATACTGCTAGTGCCTTTTCTGAGTTTTATAATCCCTCAGAAATACTGAGTAGTTTAGAATGGAAATGCAGAACAGCAGGAAATATGGAGCAGGAGGGAAACTTTGTATTGTGCTGAAGCTCAGATGTGTGCTGTTCTTGCCTACAGTGCATAAACCTACAGAAAGACAATACCATGCCTGGAAATTTGATTACCAACACAGCCTTTGCCGACATAGCTGTGGTTTAATAAGCCATGTGCATCATCTGATTTGCTAGAGTAGTTGGTGGAGCTAGGAGAGGAACTACAAAGACACATTTCTGGGGGGAACGTGCCAGTTCCACAGCTGAACCGGTTAATGCAGCACCTGGCCACCATGATGTCAGCCACCACTTGGCTCGCCTTCCTGAATTAATCTCAGAAACGCTGAGCAGGTTTTGTGAATCACTCCAAGCAACAAAACATTCCTGGAAGCCTCAGTTCCTTGTGAATGTTCAGACTTTATGCCTCCACATTAACCCCAAAGAAGCTGTATGTCACCAGTGCTTCTGCGGAGAGAAGCTGAGAAATAGAAGATACTCCCTTGTACGGCTGGTTGAAATGCTTCTACCACTCTGGTGATTTCAAATCGCTGTGAAATGTTACAGGGTGTTGGCTTAGCATGGAAACAACAATTGAGCAGAGTGCTTGAACAGACTGCAGTTGTGGAAGGATGCTTTGGAGGATGCTGGATAAAGCTGTATACGGTCCCAAACGTACAAAAACTTTTGTCAACTTAACCTCTGTGTAATTCTAGGTAAGGTGGAGATGATGTATGTCAGGTACATCTAGATATGAAACATTCTAGGTGTGGTAAAGCTAATCCTGAAAATGCATAAAGGAACAAATAGTGCTATCTCACCTTTATAAAAGAAGACAGCGATCAAGGGATGATTGAGCTGTTGGCTTTGCTAGTCTCATACTGGAAACAAAACAATTGTGGTGAATGCTGTGGCACTGGGGGGATCAGGTGGGATATTAAGAAAAGTTTGCGGTTTAAATATAAATTCTGGAAGCTAAAATTACCATTCTGAAATTGAAACAGTACACAAGGTATTGGAGTCGGAGCAATTTTAAAATTTAGTTATGTAAATATTGGGAAGGAACTGAAACAAGATCCTTTCTTCCACTTCTGTAGAAATCTGTTGCCACAAAAGTGACTTTCTCCTGATATAAGCCTTATAACAGCAGTAGGCACAGTGTAGAACTGCAGAGACTGTCTGACAGTCCTGGACATCCCTGTCATTTTTAGGAGTAAGCAAAAAAGAAAACAAAAAAGGAGACTGACTTCAGAGCACCCCTGCACCTGTATCTGAGCATTTTTACATTTGTAAAAATGACTTTTGAGATGCAAACGCCAAGTGAAATGCTGAAGTAGCTGAGGTGGGAGACCCCCGGTTAGAAATGCTGTCTTTCTTCAGAGGACTACAAAGCAATCTGGAGGGAAAAAAGGATTAAGGTGGTGGACAAAGCCCTGGATTTTGGCCGTAAGTGAAAAGCCCTGTCTGCCTGCACTGAGCAAGGGCTGCCCAAGGACAGGAATACTCCAGGTAAACACACCAGAATGTATTTTGGTACAATGGTGCCATCTGATCACAGCTCTGGTTCCACCGCCTGGCAGGCTGTTCTGGCAGCATACGGCAATGCCTGGAAGGACATCTTGGCACTTACCTGTTCCACTGAATCAAAGATTTACCCCATGTTGTGCTAAGGCAGATTAACAATAAACTCTGAGGTTTTGATTTATAGTCCCAGAAATTTTAGCAGTGCAATAAATGCTGACAAACGGCAACTGCAATTTGGAATTGCATTCTGGCAGGCTGCTAACACGCTGCTGCCCTCACTTCTGGTGTCCTTCTGAGGTGGCATTAGCTGCTTTGCTACTTGACTGCAGGAGGCAGGTAGGTGCTGTCGGGTCTTTTAAGTATATGCATTTAGTTTCTGCATTTCTATGGGTGATATTTTGCTCTTGGTGATGAAGGACAGCAATGGGTACTTGGCATTTGGTTGGGCCCAAAATAATTGAGTTGTTTGCACGTAACTTAAAGTCTGCAAAGGGAGTCAGCATGCCAAGGGAATCTCAACAGGATTGAGCAAGAGCCTTCACAATCATCTGGACCAGAGCTGGTAGAAAGGATAAAACAGGCCACAGGGAAGACTGTTGGGACATATGTTTCACCTAAATATCATAGGGCTTGGGCTAACGTGAATCTTCAGTTCTCCTGAAGACCTGGGCACTTTTGGAGAACTACAAAGATGAAAAAGAGCATTCCCAACCTGGCATACAGTGCACTACGAGCACTGCTGCACACGGTGAGCACATAACCAGTCAGTTCTGGAGACGCAGAAATATCTCACAAAGTTCAACCAACAACCGATGTAGAGCACAAGGGATCATTGTGCAGAGCATGCAGATCTTCCAGGAATGGAAAAGACATCAGCCATAAATCTTGGTAGGTTTTAAGTGCTGAGAGCAGGTCTGGACTTTACAGGGAACCAATGAGAGTGGTGCCATAACCCAGCACCCTGCTTTAACTCGAGCTCTGGTGTAGGGACTCTAATCAGACAAGTGTATGCCTTTGGTTAATGCCAAAATGCCTGTACTGCCTGCTGGGACCATGCAGTTTGCCCTGACTGAGAGCTAGATGTGACTTGAACTTCTAGCTATGAGCATTTCTTCAAAAGACTTAAACCTCCCCTTTCTAGAGGAATGTTTCAGCAAACTCTAACCTTTAATGGATGGTTTTTAACATGGTTCTAGATTGTTACTGGGCATTTCTGAACTGGTGTGTAACATCCCTGGGAAGTGTGTTGCTGACTGCTCCTGAGCATCCCACACATGATCCAGCAGCATCAGGGGTGGAAATCATACGAACTCAAAATTATTTGGGGTGCTTAGCATCAACATGAAGACCCTTTATTGTAATACTTCAAAGCAGGCAACCAAACCAAGCAAGCAAGTTTTAAAATTTTGGACACTGTTTCGATTTTGTTTTGGGGGGAAAAAAAAAAAAAGAGAGAAAAGGAGAAAGAGAGAGAGAGAGCACAATCTTGCTCTGAACTAATGAAGTTTTCCACAGACCTTTTCCTAAGGTGCCCTTGCCTAATGCCCCCAAAAGTCTGAAAACAAAACTCACTATCTGAAATTAATTGGATATTATAAACATTGGATATATTAATTGGATACATTGGAAACATTAATTGGATATTATAAATAGCAATGTCATTTCTATTGGTACTGGCATTCAAGTCATCCTAAGGTAGGCAAAGGTTAAACGTTTGGGTTCATACATGTTTAACCTTTGCCTACCTTAGGATGACTCAAATGCCAGTACCAATAGAAATGACATTGCTGTTTATAATATCCAATTAAATGTGGTTCATTACAGTACTCTAAATATTTATTAGCTCAGACTCAGGCCCTGCCTTAGCAGCACATTCCCTGCCCCAGCTACTCACCCATGTTAGTGCCTTCAGTCAGCTACAGAGCCAGCAGAGTTAATCTGTTGTACTCATGTATTGAGATAACTCAGGGCTTTCAGTTGCCCTTGAACCTTCTAGACTTAAGGCAGCTTCAATATTGCCAAGTGGGAAAAATGCAAATTGCCTCTTCCAGAAATTGCCACTGGCCATGGGAAACTGGCACATTTTTTGTGTGCAGCACTGCTACATTCTGCCTGAACCGCTTGTGCACTGTGCAAAAGATACAAGAGAGCTGGCTATGTCCATATCCTGCATTTCCCATGCTAGGATTGTTCTTTTCTGATGTGGCATTTGATCTTCTTTACCTAGCCCTGCCTTTAATTTGTTATAGATGGGCTAGAAATTGGGTGAAATGCTCGTGCCTGGCAGATATCTTCAAATCAACCTAACAGTAATTAATGATTCTAGCACACTACATTTTTGTAAACTGCAGTTGTCATGCTAATGCTGTGATTCCTTCCATACATCTTGCACAACTCGCCCTGTTTGCTTAACAAGAAACCCCACGGTCTCCTGCTGTACAAGCTACGCAACAGCACCACTGGGTGCTTCTGGCTACGGAATAGAGACAGTGGGAGTAGAACAGGAGGAAGCCACTTCATCACACCTTATCTGGAAAACTTTCCTAGGACAATTACACAGCATTCACCATATTTATTAGGTGGCCACTGTGGACTGGAAAATCCAGCTTCTCTGGTCCTGTTTGAGTTTTACTGACTTGCACTATTTTAATCACAGATTCTGAGAATTACTAATATATAATTTATTTTAAATCATTGATTTTGTTAACTTTAATTTCTACAGGGACAATTTTATCTTTCATTGATAGAAGTAGAACTATAATATGGATAAAATTGAGGGAAAATTCTTAGTGTACTGCATCACTTATCAACTATCAATTAAGAAAATCCTCACTAATGAACTGTAGAACTTTCTGTTCTGCCCCACAGTGATCAGTATTAAGATAGGGCCATCTTAATTTCAGGAAGCATTTTTGAACAGTGGGATTTAGCATCATTTGTTTTTAAACTGGAGGACACTTTCAACTTGCCTTTTTTTTTTTTTAAAGAACATGACGCACTTTAAAATGTAATGCAATTCAAGGCAGAACACTCTGATCACCCTCTCATTATTAAAGAGAAAAATGCAAAAATAATACATTTTTATTGAGCAATCAGTAGCAAACTGTTACAATTAAGAAGTTTTGGATTTATGAACTCACATGGGGCTGATGACTGCTGCCACACCACGAAGGTGTTGTTCTATGACAAAGGTTCCAAGGAAACCCTGCTGGAGCATGCAGCCAGTTTAGAGGGAATGTGATAAATCCTATTTTTTTCATGTATTGCTCTGCTTTGCAAGGTTTCTTTTCTTTATTATTTTATACCCTTTAGGCCATAAAATAATAAATGAATTAAATAATAATAATAAAAAAACCTTTGCAAAACTATGCAATATACTCCAGACTTACCAAAGGTCTGGCTCCATGCTCTAGCAGCTTTCCTAAGTAGCTTTGACCACATAGATTGGTGCACTCTGGGGCACCACAGTGGAGCAGGCCAGAACAATGTTTAAGCACCTAAAACGGGGATAAAAGGTTAGTTTTTCTTCCCTTGCTCACTCAATGCCTCCTTTACTCTAGTTAATAAAGGGATTCAAACATACTTGTTATTTTAACTGCACTCTGTACAGGGGGTTGCTTTCTCTTCCTGCTGGGTTCCTAAAACAAAGACTTCCTATTTAACTCTCAAAACTCTAAAGCTGATAAAAATTTGAAAATCTAACTTCACTTTCATGTGCCATTAGAAGTATTAATTTGGCTAATGGGGCTGGTGACAGACAACCCTATCTTTCCAGAAGAATACTCTGAGGTAGAGTCTGGGCTGGAAAATGTTGGGAAGTATTTTGGCATACTAAACTACAAAGAGTAAAATGCAAAGTTGCAAAGTTTTAAGTTATAAAGAGCAAGATTCTAATAAGCTCCAGGATGTATTTTTTGCTATTACAGAACACATCAAATACTCCTCGTTTCTAAAATAGTAATGAAATGGAAATTAAGTTTGTAAGTGGAATTAATGAAGCTGTATCTGATGTCAGCTTTCTCTAAATGACAGTTGCAATTCAAGCAGCCTGCAATCTTCCTGGTTTTATAGGGACAGATATCAGTGACAAAGAAGAGATTGACAATGGTTCACAAGATTAAAGAGTTGTTGTCCTGATCACAGTTCCTTCAGCTTTGTCTTTTTCCTTCTTTTCTTTGAAAATGGTATAAAATTTTCTACTTTATAGAGGTGTACAGACTGATTCTCCCAGTGGTCTGCTGCCTTGTTCAATTGCCAGTCATAAACAATCTTCTGCAACAGGCCGAACATTATCAGTATTGGGAAGAATCTAAGGGCAGCAAATGCATACTTGTTCCAAATATGATTTTGGAATAAATAGAAATGTGTGTATCAGGGAGGCTCATGGGCACCATAAAATACCTGTTTTTTGGACACGTCAAAATTTATCGCTATTCTGTGCATCTATAATGCACAGAATAGATAAATCTTACATAGAAGTTATTCTTGTATGCCCCATGTTCTACATTACCTGATACAGAAATAAACTCTTTAGCTGAATTTTCTCTACAGTCCTTCCCTGGTCCTACCTTGCTGAATATATCACAGCAGATTTAGCTTAGCCAATGAATTTGACTACCCACCAGAGCAAAGGCTGTACAGTGTTGACACATAAGTCTATATAATAAATATGCAGCTGACTTAAAAATATCAATATTTTTTTAAAAATTACAGAGTGATTTAATTAAAATTTCAACATTGCTGAAATGTTTCCTGAGTTTTCTGTTATAGAGCTAAGACATTGAAATAACACTTTTTCAAAACAAAACAAAAAAATATTAGGGCAAGCACAACCTAAATAGAAATATTGATCAAGAATGAATAGGATAATACTGTTAATCTTTGGCCCATTTCATATTTAATAAAAAATATTTTAAAAGGTAAGGGCAAAAATAGGCCAATAGACTGCTTTTAAATGAACAATACTTGCTGAATACAAATTGCTGCAACAGTTTTTCTCTAATGTTTCCTTCATGTATTTACTAAATCGGTAAAATGTTTATCCAGAGATGCAGCATCTTTATTGCCCCTGGCTTATCTTAATTTCAGTAACTAAAACCAGCACTACTGCTAATACCAAAGGGCTTTCCATAAAGAGAGTACAGACGCTGGATTGCTTTGACTCTAATATGTCTTCATAAAAATGTGCTCCATTAACTTTCCCATAGCTCTTCCCCTTTGCCTCAAACCAGCTATCTTAAAAAAAAAAAATCAGAAGAATAAGCACAAAAAAAAAAATCGATGGAACTGCTTTCAGTGTTGAACTGTAACTTCCCTGGAGTATAAAGATTGACACAATTGTTAAATTTCTAAACTTCCTATTAATAGAAAAGCTGATTCACATTTCACTAGAAATGTTATTTTTTGTTGGTAATGTTTTTTTTTTGTTTGTTTGTTTTTGTTTGTTTTTGTTTTTTTTTCTGATAGCTTAGCTACTGCCATAGAAGTATCCTTCTGTAACAAAACATACTTCCATGTCTCTGCAAAAATCACATCCATATGTCCCACAACTGAGAATAGTCCCCAATATTCACTTGTACTTTCAGATTAAAAAATAAAAAAGAGGAAACCAAGAAACTGCTTCCTCAGAATAATCATGGTAGAGTGCTGCCTTCATCAAGTAAAACCTAGCCAGACTCTGCATATACAGCAGTAAAACTGCAGACGTTCAATGAAAAGCCGTGATGATGCTCTGCACTCATAGTCCTTAAGTACCTATGGCCATGTTTTGAGCAACCTGGTCTAGTGGAAGGTGTCCCTGCCCATGGCAGGAGGGTTGGAATTCAATGGTTCTTAGGGTCCCTTCCAATCCAAACCATTCTATGAGTCTACATCCTACTGAAAGCAAGTGTCCGCTCCATACAGCATTCTCCATATAGCTTCTGGCAATACCAATTGCCTGTGTTAGTCCCAGAGGTCCTACCTGTTTCTCCCATCCTGTTTGTTGTGCTGTAGTACAATAGAAGTGATATTTTAAAATGCTGAGGAGAAATCTCACCTGCAGAGGCACCAGAGGACAAACCCAAGTCCACAGTACGGGTCCAGACAGATAGCGACTTCTCTGGAGGGATAAAGCTCACACTGCAGCTTAATAGAACGACAAAAGGCACTAGTGGCTGCATGAGACATCTGAAAGACAACAGCAAAGTAATTAAAATGATCAACTATGTCATTGTGAAGGCTCATTCCCAAACTGCGCCAAGTGTTTAAATCAGTTACAGGATAAGAAAACAAATAAATATTGACTTTGTGCTCAGCGTAAATACACATGTAATTTATATTAAGGAAACACAATTTTCCTTCAAAAGGGCATCCAAATAGCCATGAAAGGGAAGGGGAGACAGAAAGAATGATAAGTTTGAATTGATTTAGGGAGAAAGCTGTGAGTGTTTTAAAGACGTGCTCCAAGCTGTATGCAAAGCTAATGATAATGAGCTAAACTTTCTGAAGAACAAAGGAATGAATGACTGCAGGATATGAATCTAATTTGAAGTAGTTTGTTGATCTTCAGTAACATATTTCAAAGTACGTACTACTTTATATAATAAAGAAAATTGTCAATATACTTCTTAAATTACAGAGGATTTTGTGTGCAAAATGGTACTAAGGACCTAATCATTCAGCCACAGGGATCCCCAAAAAACTTTGTAAACATGCTGAAAATGTCTTTATGTTAAGCAGCTCCTAGCTGATAAACATTTTTTTTGTTTATTTTATTTTATTTTATTTTATTTTATTTTATTTTAAATCTTGGTAAGGAAGCTCTCAGAAGAAAGTAGAAACAAAAAAGAAATGATGAAAAATATGTTTTTTCCATTTTTTTTAAGTCATTTTAATTCTTCTTACTGACAACACGTAAATACAGCTGTATCAGGATATTTCCCACAAACTCACCCATCCTGACTTAGATGTTCTAACTATAGTGAGAACACAATCACTTCTTTTAATCTGTGTCCTCTCTGCTAATAACAAGAAAGATATCTGTATTAGAAAGACAGTCTGAGTAGGATTTAACTCATCTAACCTTTGCTGTCTGCCACATATTGGCCTTGTTGCCTTAAATATGATTAAATAAATATGATTGCCTTAAATATGATTATAGTCAGTGGAGGGGAACAAGCACCTGATGTAACATTTATTTGATCCTCAGTAAACAGGTAGAGCTCTAGAAGTGATTTTTTTCTCCACTATGAATTCCATAACTGAAGCTGAACATGTTCCAAGTCATACATAAAGACCAGCTCAAAACATGTGTCCACACTATGAAAGACTTCAGTTTGAAGAGTTTAATCCTTCTCTAGCTGAATCAAGACCATTTTTTTTCCATATGGGATTACCAAGCTCTGCTGGACAAGAACCAGTGTTATTCTGTGAATTTTGACACTTTACTGGGTTCAAGCTAGTGAAAAAGTTGAGAGTAAATCTAAGTGTAATTTACTACTTCTGAAGTGTCTATGAAACATTTATCAACATTGCAGAAGCCATGTAAGTTCTTCAGCCATTGTTTTTAATTGATCACTGCTGCATTTTGACAAGCCTTGTGGCCTCTGATGATCCATTTACACTAATTAATCACTAGAGGTGATCTAGTAGATGGTACTATCTACATTGACCTGCTGAGATAGTGATCTGGAGGCTATGTGACCCAGATACCTGAAGCTAATTAAAAATTCCATTAGTGATTTATCTGGATTTTCCTTTAGCCACATTAAGTAAAGGTTCTTTGCCTCGCCCTGGCTTTGACTATCTTTGAAGCTCTCCAAGTACTAACTTTGCATAATTAGTAGTCATTTCTACAAGTCTGATAAGGTGGAATTCAGACCTGATTTAATATGGATGAGCGTGTCTCAAGCATTTAAGGCTTCCTGTAGAGGAAATGAAGACTCGTTCAACATTCACCCCATTCAAAAATAGATGTTTCAAATAAGCCAGAGGAATTACACCCTAGAAGTCCCTGCTTCTCTCTGTTGATTATTGTGGAGCCCTCTGACTAGTCCACATCTAGTAGGCATGTAGCTCATCACCTGAAGTTAGATGATACGTATCTCCTAGGAGTGTCTGACTGGTAACCATAAGCCAGCTCAGT
This sequence comes from Aythya marila, assembly GCF_965140915.1. Classification (NCBI taxonomy): domain Eukaryota; kingdom Metazoa; phylum Chordata; class Aves; order Anseriformes; family Anatidae; genus Aythya; species Aythya marila. The sequence continues at coordinate 11,005,893 of NC_139043.1, forward strand.
CATTCAGCCACTAGTCAACCTTGGGCAGGTCATTTCACCATGTTGTGCTTCAAGTTCTTCATCTGAGAATTGGTTAAATGATGCTTTATTTGTTTATAAAGTGTGCTAATAGCTTCTGAAAATAGATGGATGATGTCAAAGAGGATGAGGAATTCAATATAAGCTGTGAGTGTGATACTTCAGGAAAATTGCTGAAGTCCTTGGACATGCAACAGGTAGGAGCAAGGAAGTAACAGCTAAAAATAAGAGGGTGATTTTACCTCTGCCTGTGCATTGCTTAAACCAATATTGGAATAATACGTGTGTTATGAGCTGGAAAAATCACCTTTGAATCACACTGTGGCTAGAGTGTTGGAATATAGGCCAGAATAGAGATTTAAAGAGCTCAACATGCCTAAGTTTATCAAACAAATCTATGAAGAAACACTTTGCTGATTACACTAGTATTATACCAGGTAAGTATACCAGAAACATTAGCAGTTCCCTTAATCACATGAAGAAAAGAATATTGAAAACCAATGGCAAGCAGTTGAGTTACAGGAGCAAACAATAAATGGGCACTGGGACAGGTAGAAGAGGATTAACCGAGTCTCATTTCCTTCATAAAATGGAAAGAACAGATGCTTCTTTGAAAAGAATGCTCCAGGCAGACAGGTTACTAGGCTATCTGTGTGTGTATCAGAGGAGGAGAGGGGCTAAACTCACTGCATTCAGGACACGGGTATGGAATAGCTTATTTAATGTTAATGCAATCAAATAATGACTGCAAGGGAAGTAGCAATTCAATTTCTACTAGCAAAAATCAATAGAATTTACAAATAAAGAGCAATGCATCACCTGCCAGCTAGGCGTGAGAGCAGGAATGACAACTTTAGCAAGAAGCCCCTACCTTTACCCCCGCTAGCATTCCAGTTGTGGAGACACTGAAGTCTAGGTAAGCAAGTGTTTCAGGGTTAGAAGGTTTGTAGATCTGTGCAGGCCGCTTCTTTGGCAAGTCGTCTAGTGAAAACAAAGCAAGAACACGTGAATATTACTCCAGTGACAGATAGACTTCTGAATGCTTAACAAACATAATAACAAATGAAGACAAAGCAGTCCCCTAGCCTTGGTATTTACCTGTATCTAGTACTGGAGGCCACGTTCTGACATCCACTGCTGCTGCTGCCTCTCTCGACCGTAACAATTTACATATTAATTGTGTAGTCATTAAGCAGGCAGAGCGGCTCACCTAGGAATTCAACAAACAAATAACACAATGGGATACTGATTAATTCTCCTGTGAAAATGAGCAAGACCATGGTTTGCTTTATGCCAGAACAGGACACAGGTAAATTAGTCTTACGTTTTCTAATCAGGAGGTGAAAAGATCCATGAAAAATTCAGCTCACAAAGCAGACAAAGTCATGTGAGTTTTACAAATTACTTGAAAACTGCACTTTGAGTAGAGTGTTGTAATGAAACTAAAGGCACCTCAGCAGCGAGAATGTGACTTTTCCACCACATTGTATCGCTTATCAACCCAGGCTGCCAGTACAGAAGACAGTGACCAGAACATTTCTTATGTGATGGTAATATATCCTGGTTTATAAATAATGTTTTAACGTAAACCAAAACCCAGCCTGACACTTACATGAGCAATTTTACTCTCTTAAGTCTATTTTATGTTAGCCATATATTCCCGATTCTTGTGCTTAGTGATAAAGCATTGGGAACATCTCTGTTATTGTCAAAAGTAACTCTGGACCAAAAGTTGTACAAGTGACACTAAGAAATGAAATGGTGAATACACTGCAACTGCCATCTGTGCTGATGATGCATGCTCACGATACTCTCCTTAGACTTGCTATTTTTTAAAAATATGTAAGTAGCAACTACAACAGTATTTTTACTGATTATAAAAGCTTACATATTTAAGGAAATATCCAAACAAACATAAATATGGACACTTTTGATCACTGAAGATAGTACAGAGGAAAAACTGGAAAGGCAGCACCATTTTTATTTTCCCTTAAGTCTAAGAATCTGTTTACAGAAATATTGCTAAGAATATTTTTTGTTCTTCCAGGAATTTGAGACATTTGATTGCACATCAACTTCCCAATTTTTAACAACCTAAGGAAATCAGTAGCCATATATACATTAAATTTTACCACTTCAATCACAGAATCACAGAGTGATTGAGGTTGAGGAAACCAACCAGATCTAGTTTGCCCAATAGACATCAGAGTAAAACCAGTATAACACATTTTACATAATTTCTATAATTTTAACAACCGATGCTTAAAAACAGTGATTGGCAAAATATTAGATAATGAGAATCCTGAAGACAACAAGCCAATTTCTCATACCTCTGCTGACATTTTGCAGCATCTGATGCCGTGAGGAAAGCAACAAATTATAACTATCTCTAGTACTTATTGCTTGAAATTATCAATAAAATCACATTTGCTTCATCTTCTGTTATTTCAGAGACTCAGAATTCCATTCAATAGATTAGGAACTGTCAGATATAAAAGGTTATCTTTTTACAACGATTTTATTTCCCTCAGTAACATGCAGAACGAAGTTATTTATGAGCAACAAGGCTATGTATTATCAGATAAAGCCAAAATGCCAAACTAAAGCTTTAAATTAAAAATTCAAAATAACACTGCTCTGGATGAAAATAAAACCATCAACCAATATCTTCACAACAGAACTTTGAAACTGATTCAAACTGCACAACAAGTAGGTGAGCACAAAGCACCAGCAGGCCAACCTCAGCTTTCTGTTGGGATTTTTCTCAACGTCGAGTGTAGCATTGCCAGGTGGGGAATCCCACAGCTCCTAGCTAAATATGAGAAAGCACTTCAGATACATTTCCTGGATGGCGTAGCACAACTGCAGTAAAATGTGACAGCAGAAGTCAGAAGGCTGCATGCTGTCAATAAGTGATGACTGCAACACACTGAAGTCATGAATCTTTAGAAAGAATACAACACTTTAATCTACAACACCACTCATTTAAGTTACTGTTCCTAAAGACCATGTGAGCCCACTGCCCATTTCATCTGCTGGTGCACTTTGAGAGGTTTTGTCTGCTCACCTCCACGATCATCTTCACTGTAGGTAACGTCGTTGCTATGTTTTGGGGATGTGGAGGTCGAACTGTTATTGGCACACAGCCTGCATACAGGCAACCGTAAAATGCAGCAATCAGGTCTATTCCTGCATGAAGAACAACACAAAAATACTCCCCTGAAAATCACATCTTTTAATCATAGACACCTGTGTCGGCATAAATATTATTTGGGACTCAACTGAGAAGGTTAAATTAGGAACTAAGTCCTGTAACAGACATCTTTTTCAGACCCTTGTCAGGATTTGTTCAGCTTCACTGATTCCTTTCAAAGACAACACAAAGCTGCAGTCAGATAGCATCATTTAGGTAAACACCACTTCTATGATCAGGAAGTAACTGGTAGAAAGACTGATTTGTACAGATGAATTATCTTCCTAATGAGAGTTTCAAGAAGTGGTATGTCCCAGCAAAAGGATGAGGGGGCACCATGCCTGTTCCTGTCAGCTGTATAAGGAACATCGGTGGTTTCAATAGACACTTTCTTTCTTGTGTCATTTTCAACTTCACTTATGCAGTTTGAATTCTCTACCTGAAATTTCACAATAAAAAATGGAGCCACGATTTTGAATCCCTGTTCCTACCATAAAACTAAGTGTTGCTCTGTATAAATATTGACTGCAGGTGACAGATTGTGGACACTTCAGCCCATGTAAGGAGGCTGAACTGACAGCTGCACAAAGACCCTGTGACTTTGGCTGTTTGATGGTTCCTTTGTTCTGTACACAGGCTGTGCCAAGATAACAATGGGGACTATTTTACTCTTCCAGTGGAAAAGAATCTGGAGAACAGGTACAGTATTGTTCCTTCAGTAAAATGATTTATGCTTGGAAAGTGAAATACAAGAAATAAAAACTTATGTTTAAAATACTTGCCCTCTTCTGTGGGAAAGGTTTTCCCATATTAACCACTGTGAAATTACACTTATAAATTATCAAGATTTAACCAGTAACTTGCAGTCCCTACATCCTAAATATCATAATCCAGACTTTAAATCAGACTGTTTATTTCACAAAGACACACAAAATGCTTAAGATAAAACAGCAGCACTAGATCAGAAATAATTTTAAGTAAATGTAAAATATGGTACTGGTTAACATAAGCTTAAAAGCCCTTATGTCAAAGGACAAAAATCCAAACCACATAGTGAGGTAGGTTACAAAGAAATACTGATTATAATAATTCAGTATTTTTTAATTATCTGCTATTTATTAATCATACTTCTACTCTAGAAATGGATTACTTTCCCGGTATTGCTGCTTTCCCCTCATGAAATGCAGCATTTCCAAGAGAGAATTCAACAGGTGAATCTAAGAAGAACACTCAGCAGATGGAATATTTCAGCAGAACCATGTGCTCATAAAATAGTATGTCTCTGGCAAATTAAATGAAAAGCAGTAAATTAGTGATTAAATTTGACTGATTATAAGAGAGGTTTTAAAATCATATGTTAATCTTAATTTGAACCCAGAAAAATAATATGTATACTCATACACATGCATAAGGAGAAAATCTTTTAAATATGTTTGACTAAGTTCAAAGAAATGTCTATATGGCAAATACTGTGTGTGTTGCCAATTAACGAGCTTTACAGGCTGGTAACAATACCAGTGCAGCACCATTCTATAGGCTCATGATTAAATTTTGGGAGTACCAAGGTACCAAACATAGTGGTTCTTTACCTGGTGGGTAAACCAAAGCCACATGGTCTCCGTCTTGCAAATGCCCCCTTTCCATCAACATGACAGCTATCTTCTCAGCTCGCTTATGTAGCTGGACACACGTTAGCGAGTTGGCTATTGTTCCCTGTGCAGGAAGAAAGATAAATGTCAGAGAGGATAATGCAGAGTGCTGAACTCTATATTCTCCTGCAGCTGGGAAGTTACTGGATGAGGTGCTGCGGTTTTCCAAAGCCACAATATGTCACATCAACTTAAGTAAGGAAAACTTCAGCCTTGTGCCAAACTGTGGTTGGAAGGAAAAAAGAGGTTTGTCAAGGAGGGGAACATGCTCCATCCCTCCTTCTTCTTCTGCCCTCAGCAGTGCTTTCTTTTTAACTAAGAGAGTCACAGAAGCATGCTAAAGTCATGCACATGTAACCTGTGCTCCTCTTGCTACACACAGGGCATTCCTGCCTTTAGGGTCTCCTGCAGCAATCTGGAGAATCTGTGGAGAGCAATCCTGACAATTGCAATTCATTGTCTGCATGCTGGAGTGAAGCCAAATGGCACAGTGGAAATACTTTCAAAGGCAAGAGACAAAAGACGCCAGAGAAAACAATACTTTGTGACAGGCAAAAAGAATTAGTCTGTAACGAAAGCGAAGCACATGCATATAAATGAAACAGAAAAGAAAGGCATTTGTTGGATTTGAGTAACTCTGGTCAGCATGGAAAAAAAAGGGTAGTGAAAATACGCTACTACAGAATCTGGCTTTTTGAAGCAATTCAAGTAGCACTAACCCAAAATTATCAGACGTAGTGTTTTAAATTGGATGAGTGTTATGGTTCTTGCATTCCCTAAAAATACGTACTTCTGGATATATGCACATGCACAAATACACATACAGAGAAATATGTATACATGTTGTTATCACAGGGCTGACAGTCAGAAGAGATACACCTGCTACACAGCTGTGATACACCTGGCACCTAGCACAAGCACTAAGCTCATTTAAAAATAGAGAAGCTGAAGAAACTGAGAGAAAAAAAGAAGAAAAAAAAAAGTAATATATACTTTTAAAAAGATCAATGCATCAAAAATGCAATGCAATGCAATATCATTTAAAATGCTGTATCGCTGTTCTTATTAAGAGATAAAATAACAGGGTCTTCTGTTTTACAGGAGACCCACTACATATTCTTTAAACTTTATTTTAACAAGACAAGAAATAATAAGTGTTTGGATTGATTGCTGATTTCCATTCATTATCACTGTCCTTCACACCACAAGAGTATTGGTTGATCACAAGCTTAAGAGAGCAGAGAACAGTCTGATAAATGTCTAGCACTGGAAGCAGGGACATAGGGTGTTATCATGTATGTATCACTTGGCATTTCCAAACTTTATACCTCAAACACTGTCAAGAAAGAGCAGAAGCTAACTGGAAAAAAAAAAAAAGGGCAAAGTCAAGGCTTTGCATTCCTCTTCACAGTGTTCAGCAACCACACTTAGTGAAATTCTCTTCAGGCAATTTTAGTATGTCTTCAGAATTATTCTACCAAGAAAACTTTCTCTAAGGACGTGTGCAGCTATAGGGGTTCTGGGCTACAGACGGCTTCCATCTAAACATGGCCAAAGTGACCTGAGGTCTGGGTGCCTGGTCATGGCAGATGTACCAGTAGGAATGTGTTTGAACTCAGTTCCTTCTTTCAAGAAATTGCCTGTCTGCATACTTGTGGGGAGAAGGACCCTTCGTTTCCCCACATACACCAGAATCACAGGCCCCACTGACACAGAAAGGAAATTGCTGCAAATCATGCATATTTGTGCACAGCACATGTAGGACCTCTGGAACTTGCTGCGGGTGAACCAGCAGAAAGACAGTGTTTATATGAAGTGCAGAGAAGAATTGTGTTGTTGGACAAGAATCATTGGCAAGCAAAGGGAAGCATTCCATTTTGGTATCATACACGAACTGTCCCACAACGGGAAGGTGTTGCAATCCTTCGTGAAACACACTAAAAACAAGGCACTGTGCTAATTTAGAAATCTTCCAAATTCTCAAAAGGCACAAAACCACTAATCTCACCATGTATCTATTAGACACCAACTGCAAGATGTCTGGATGTTTTAGAATAAAGCATACAGACAATATCCAAGGAAGACAAGAAGGGAAAAGTTACAAACCAGCACTAAAATTCAAGACGGGTAATAAAATTTGCTTAGGCTAAAACCCACCAAACATCCCAGCTTTCCATTAGACATTAAGTATCTTCATAAAACTACAAAACTCTCAAACAAATTTCATACAATGCCATACTCCACACTGAGAATATTAAAGGAGCAGAGAAATTAAATTTCAAAATTCAACTATTTTTCACTTCTAAGGAATGACAAATGATTTTGTGAATCCTCACTCTCCATATTGTGTCCTTCCCTCCCACTGTTTGAACCCTTCTGTCAGCATGGGAAGTCTGGCTTTATTTAAAGTTCAAAAGCAACACAATCTGTGTAGAGGAGATGGGACAGGACATGTCACTGTCTCTTTCTCATAGCATCCTTGCTCCTAACTTACAGGTCAGGACAATGAACTCATTTAATTGTTTAATATTGCATACATGTATAGCATTGCCTCTCAAATTTTCTACTTTGCCACAGACAACTAAATAACTACACTGTTGTCTCTAATGTAGCAAAAGTTCATACAATGCTGGCTGATAATCTGAATGAAAACAAATTGGTTTCATGATTCATTGGTAGCCTCAAACTGAACTTCGGTACCAGCACTGTAATATGGGCTAGGGAAGCATATCCTGTAAATACATTAACTGGTCATTCAGCAAATGTTCACAAATTACTGGAGGTTTACGATGCCATCTAAGTTGTTTAGGTGGCACAAAGACTGAGAACAAACGCCAGTTATTCCAGGTGGCACAGGTGAATATTCTGAGCCCTTTCCTTTCCTTGAGAACCTCACATACTAGATGTGTTTCCCAGTTTTGACAGACATATCTAGATGTGCCAAGGGAACTGGTTTGAAATCAGGCTTTTTTGCTTTGCAGTGGTCTTGGGAATTACTGGCTTGTCATCTACAGTTGTCTAGGCAGCCTGTAATCATCCACTCTTAGTAAACTCAAGTTCTGTACCATGTGTCATGCAGTAAATAGTTTTTGTTGGGCAATGAAATATTGTGCCAGGCTGGCACTTCATGTAAGCTATGCAGAGAGATGCATTAGTGATCCTTTGCAGATCTGGCTAGATCTTGGACATACCTCTTCTTTTTAATTCCTTTCCCCATTCTTGAACCTCCTATCAGATGGGCCAGTCTCAAACCTCACAGCCATTGCTGTATTTACAAAAGTGCTTTCATTTTGTCAAGCCTATATTTTTCAAATTAGAAATTGAGACTGTGAGCAGTACTAAATACCACTCTCCAGTAGCAGAACAAACAGTATTGAAACAGATTTGCAGCGTCAGCTCATCCACAACATGTATGTGGTAGAAAAAGAAATGAGAAATGTAAAAGGTGGGGTGCCTGATACAAAAGCAATTTTTTTTTGGCAACTGGAAATGATTATTCACTTTTCCTCTCCGCCCCAGTGAACATTAAATACAGCAGCTGAGTATTAATGGGAAAAGAAGGACAAAGAGTTGTGTTCAGCCACAGTGCGAGCAGGTGCAGATGAAATATCAGCGTGTCATTTTCCATACTGCAACTTGCCAGCGTACCAGTCTGCTGTGCTTACCCTGCAGTTAAGTAGAGTGTAAAGCACGTGGTCAGGAGTGGTTTGAGCTCGCCATTGTAAAACTTCTGAGAGGAAGAGGAACTGAAATAAAGCAGAGTGATAGTCAAGGCACTAAATAACTTCTCAGCTTTAAAAAACACCAAACAAATTCTGCTAGTTTCAGTATGTCTTCTTTAGTTGTATTCTATATTTTACATCAGTAACTATGAAACACTAAACCTAAATTAATTCTCTTGTCATCATACATTTTTACAATGAGGTGCTCTTGTGCAGTAACAGAGGCCTCTCTGGAAGTCAAGGCACTACTGGAATGATGATGCATTACTACAGTACTACTTTCAGAACAATAACAAAGTTCTTACTAATCTCTCTGAATTTAAGCACAATTTTTATTTTTTAGCTTCCTCTCTTTTTTGTATTATGAATATAGATATAGATAGATAGAGATTAGAAATTATTCATTTAATTACTTGCATAAGCCTCCAAAGAAGCTGAACTGAAACATAGTTTTACATGTTTAAAATAAAATAAAAAATAACGTCAGGACCATATAGGCAAACAAAATTCCCCGGACTCTTCTTGACCTACTAAAAAAGATATAATAGAGAGTAATTTCCGATAAAAGTCCCATTAACACATTCTACCATGTTTTTTCTATTGTCCTATACATCTTTGTAAAATAATCCACACACATAAAATGCAGAGATTCCCTCATGTCTATTTCATATTTCTCTGTGAAGAGGGTCCTGAAATAGGTTTGTTTGAATTAAAATGCAATCAACAAATTCTGAAATAACAATATGATCCATGTGCTGCTAAGTCTCCTGATACTAGCTAGCTAAATATAAGCCATATTAGAAAAGTTTAACTCACCTTTCTGGCTTGATCATTATCTTCTATTTGCCCCAAGTCTCGACCACTGGCCTGTGCAATTCTTTTTCCAGAGACCAAGTTCCCCACCATCACAGAGGCAGGGCCAATTTCTAGAATAAATCAGAAATGTGTTAAATGCAATAAAGAATTCTTTGCTTGTGGATGAAAATTATTTGCATTTCCTTTTGAATCACAAATTTTCCTCATTGCTATCATTTGCTACAACACAAAACCTTGAGCACATCTCTGTTGACACAAACTTTGGTTGATGGATCAGAAGTAGCTGGAATATACATAGGGCTGGATTAATCTCATCTTAACTATATATTTAACTGAGCAACCCATTTAGCATGCACTTTCTATAGTGAGAGACACATTTTGTCTGTCTTGATGTAAGGATTCCTATGAAAATTCATCTCCTAATTTAGGCATGTCCATTCCTAGATGAGATGTGTCCAGGCTTCAGGGACAGTGTTCCTATTTCTCTCTTCTTTTCCCAGGGCTAAGTTGTATCTGTATTAGCAATTCTGTAAGCACTACAGACATGAAGTGACAAGGATTAGGAAGGCAGATGGTGCGTATGATAAAATATATGCAAACCCATTAACACAAGGTAGAAACTGAAGATAATGTAGATTCAGAATAAAGGTAGATGTCAAGACTGACACTTCTCCATGAGGTGGATTCCATTGATGTTTTGTTGACTGCCACGAGGAAAAAATACAGACATAGAAATCCTTGAAATTAATCTCTGTACTAAAATCTGCATTTGGATTCTAAGTAAAAAAAAAAGGCAAAGTAAAAAAAAAAAAAAGCAGGTTCTTGTTCATTGGGCATGAGCAACCAGAGATGGTACACTATGGCAGGCTACAGAACCCTTCTTGGTCTCTTGAGTCAGTGCCCCACTGTACCTTTTCATACGATATTCTTCATAAAATGCAGCAGAACTGCTAAAGAACCATCTTAAAACTAGTTTGGTTTTGCCCTCAAATATGTGTGAAAAATCCAGAACCTGCCTCCTCAGGTAAAAAATTCTTGGTTTGAATTTATTCATAATCAGTTTTTAACCATTTGCTTTTCTTCCAACGCTGTCATTTAGTGTCAGTGGTCTTCTACCTCTCTACTTCTATTTTACAAACTCAGCCTCCAAATAAGCCAAGATTTTCTCTTTCTGCTTGAGTCTCAGTCCACGCACTTTAAACACGACTGACCGGGAATCTGCAAGGAGCTTCGATTTGTGCCTTTTAGAGCAATAAAAAATTCTTCATCTTTACTATTGAGCAAGCATTTTAGAGCATTTTTCCTTGTGAAGATACTCCTAGCTTCCACCAGAACAGACCATGTCCTTAAAACACCTATAATATTTAACATGAACAGCTGATGGAGCTGATTCTCACCTGCATTAACGCTTACTTGATTTTACTCTGCACAGGGCCACGAACACTCAGCGTTAAGTCACTGTCCTTTTGCACTCACTCATCTTACCTGGTTGTTTTTGCCTTGGTTTAGGCAGATTTGTTACGCATGTGTGGGGACACATCAGCACATTACAAGGATGCAGCGATCCTTCCAAGAAAAGCTGTTTGGTTTCTGACAGGTGTATTCCTCCCAGCGGTGTCTTGGGAAGCGTGTTTGCTGGTACCAGTGCTAAGCAGTAGACTCCCACTTGATGAATACTGTCAATAGCCTAAAAAAAAGCAGGAAGTCGATTCTAATGAAAGGCTAATTTTTCATCGTCATAATAAACACATTATTCTGAATTGCTGCATAAAACAACCCTAATAATTAACTGGCAGTAGAAAGACACTTCAGCAATGCCTACGATAAGAAAGTTCTTTTTGTTGAGAACAGGTGGATAGAAATTTAACATAGATGTTGTTACACTCTTCCCAGAAGATTAAAAAAAAGGCAAACAAAAACCTCGTGATAAATACACAGAAATCTATTAACAAATACTAAACAGGCATTCTTTAGGTACATGATAGTGGTAAGTATCATGGACACTTATTACTAAGATGGTCTGGGAGCTCATGTGAAACTGATCTTTAACCTGCACACGTCTCTGAATTAAAGTTCAAAGGATTCCTATCAACTTATCATCCAGTCCACCTTGCAGGGCAAAGAAAAATTTCAAATGCTGCACACGTATCAGTACAGCTACTGATGTATGTAGCTTGTGTGTGTGTTTTGTTGTGTTTTTTTTTTTTTTTTTTTTTTTTTTTTTTTAAGATCAAAGCTGTTTTGTTCTCTGATTACTGTATATAAGATCCTTAGGCAGGAATGAGAACTAATACAATCTAAGGGAAAACTACAAAAGTACTGACTTGAAAAAAAATCTGTTGAATGCAGACCTGAAAAATAAGGATTTTTGAATCATACAGTAACTCTGTTCATTGTCTGTAAGTGGAGTCAACTGCATTACTTTCCAAAAAAAAGCAGTAAGTTCAGTATCTATGCAATTTATTTAGTTAAACATGAATATATATGCACTTAGATTTTAATTCCATACACATTTTAACTGGTTCTTTTCCTTGCAAAAATTAGTAGTAAGTGAGTTAGAAAAACAACTTTAAGACATCCAAGCAGACTGAGAAACAAATTACAGATGGCATCTCTAATGAGAAGTCAAATGTTAGAAATATAATTTACTTTACTTGCATTTTAATTTTTAACCATGAGAAAAGTGTATGCGTACATTTGTTGTTTCAAAGATACAATCTATATTCCAAGAAACAAATTATTTATAATTACGTACTTAAGTGTAGATCAATAAATTACTGATTACTTCTACAGAAACTCTAAATAATATTTGTCTTTTGACTTCTCTTTGCTTCATTTTTCTTTATTTGATTGTAAAATTTGGTAAGAAAAAATAATAAAGCAGTAAGTTGTTTCACAAACATGCAGTTTAAGTACTGGTAAATCTCATGGCACTACTAGAAGACCTCACCACTGGTCTTCTTACACCCTACATTAAAGACCAGCAATAGCTAGATATGCGTGACAGCCTACAATCAATGTCTCATGTTTCTGGCAGAAATGTGAAGTGTCAGACCTCATAATGATAATGTTATTTGTAGGTTTCTGAAAAGTAGTGATAAATCATGGGATCCTCACCTGACATCAGCTGGAAGAAAAACTGTTAGACGGTAAATAACCACTCTTGTTGAAACATATCACAGTGTAGCTCCTAAACGTGAATGGAGAACAATGCCCAACTCTGGTGGGACAAGGGCTGTGAGGGCTATGAGTGACTTCCAAACTGTCTTCTTTGATAGATACCTCTGTGGCACAATGCCTGGATAAAATGCCATGGACCATTCAAAATTGTTACCTTTCTCATTTTGGAATTCGGCATGTTGCTGAAGCAGGTGAATGACTGCTTCACAAGGATGAACACTGATGAACTAAACCTTAACATTTTGAGAGAAGTCAACTTTTAATACTACTGGCATTTATACCTCTTGAAGAGATGTCTTGGTTTTTAAAATGACCTAATCTAGACAGTAAACAGAGTACCTGAACTCTTTATCGTCTGTTTCATTGAGAAAACCAGAACTTGCACAGAGTCCAGACCTACACTGTTCAAGATAAGAAAACATCCTATTCGGATAAAATTCTTCTAGCAGACACTGTCTGGGACTGCAGCAGATCTCCTAGCTTTGCCTAGTCTTGTCAAGTCCTGCCAAGTGTGCTGGCACTGGTAAAACCAACATCCTATCTGCCAGGAACAGGAACTATATCTCTGCCTGAAGGGTCAGATCTGTTTAAAGCAGCCTTGGGAGATGAATGAATATCTGAGACTGATCTGACTAAACTCAGGGGACCTGGGACCTTTGCTTGCACTGTCACTAACATATCTTACTACTCCACTACTCTCCAGACATTGTACCCAGCCTGACAATCCCTCCCAGCCATGCCTCTGCTAAAACCTACAGATATAGCCCAACATAGTCTTGTACATACAGCAGCTCTATTGTCCTTCAGCCCTTTTGCTGAGGAGCTGGAAGGGTTGTGGAGAATTAGAAGAAGGTATAACCCACTGCAAAGAAGTCCTGAAAATAGATACAGGGAAGAGAAGTGGAGACACAGCAAGCCGGTGCACAGAAGGACTGGCAGAGGGCAGCACATGGAGGGAGTCAGAGGAATCTCACAAGTATCACAAGAAATGAGGAACAATTTGTTATAGTTCGTTATCAAGAGTATCCGTGAGAGTCATGACACAAGTGTGATATTGTTATGCTGCTCTTCACTAGTGGATGATTCAGATGCACTTGGTTACCACTTCCTGACATCTGTCATTAAAACTCTGATTGGGAAGCAGGCTCAATGCATCCTGCAGATCCTGGCTTCTGTTCTCCACCTCGGCTCTCAGCTGAAGTGGAACCAGAAACATTTTGTTCACATAGTGACACGTGCTAGAGTTGCAGACTTCATACACGGGTGATGAAAGCAGCCACACATATGTGTACTTTAACAAAGGGCCTACCACTCCTAGACACTGCAGTGACTTGCTTATAGTCAGAATAATAAGAATTGCCTTTTGGCAGGAGCAACTTGACACAGGACTCCCACAGAGTCTGAGTACTGAGTTCCACTGGCTATAACGGTGTATGAATGATTTCTGTGGAAATCACAAAAACGCTCCACTGAAAAAACAGGAGAAGTCTAAGTCCAGAACTCCAATCTTTCTTTTAGGACTTTGTTTCTTGATAAATATTTTCAAAGCATGGACAATCCCAAACCTATACTGTGTGCTTCAAAGGTTTTCTGTGTGATGGACAAGCTAGATGTTCTATCTTTTCTTGATAACAATTTAGGTTAATTGTGAAGATGAGATACTTCTAGCTGTATAAAAAGTAGCTATCTTCTAAATCAAGAGAGTATACATATATGTCTTGAGATGGATGAAAGCTTATTAGTTCAGTTTCTTTAAGGATATGGCAAAGATTCCCTTTCTTGCTCAGCACAAGGCAATAATGAATAAAAATACCTTCTCTGAACTGTGTGGGAGTTCTTTAGCTCTTGGGTAAAGCTAAAAAGGTATTTGTAATATATTTACTTGAGAAGGAACCTTGAGGAAGGACAGAAAGAACGGTAAGCAAGGGAAGTGGAAGTTAACAGGTGCCCGGCCACAGAAAGGTGCCAACAGGCTGACTTCATTTTACTACATCTCTGCTAAACTATTACTGTTGAGTGAGAATTGGCTGAGCCATGACAATGGAAAATGACTTCTATCTGAAGTATCTGACTTTTATTGTGTGGATATTCACGCTGGAAAACCTTTGAGTATGGTAATGTTATTTGTCTTAACTAGGACTGCTACATGTAGGAAGAATTTTTTAGCATACAGTGGCTTCTGTCTTCTGGTCAGCGTCCAGACAAACCCACCAAGGTGGATTTCATCATGGTGGTGTGTGCCTTGCATGATCCACAAGACAGCTGGAATAGGATTCCTTGCAGTAGGCATCCTCTATGCAGATAACCTTACCATAGATGCCTACATCTGAGCTAATCAATCCCTTCCCTCTATTTTGGTGGAGAGAAATAGGTATTTTTAGGCTGTGTTTCATTCAGTTTACTTCAGGTATCACCATGGTGCACCAGAAACACCTAATTCTCTCCCATTGATTAAAAAGAAATCTAGAGATCTAACTAAGTTATGTATATCTGCTTTTGATGTGGTCAACTCTATGCCAGTGCCAATAACTGTTTAGTAAGAGACTTTGGTAACATTTCACAGTAACAGTATATGCATTCATTCATTACCCTTTGAAGTAACAAGTGACTGTATGCTTATGACCATACGCTCCTCTCTTCTTACTATTATTTGCCTCATTTCATCCCTGTTTTCTTACAGTGTTTTGGATAGGGAAGGGATCACTCTCTGGATACGGGTGACCTACTCAGAAAAAGCTAATTTTGTGCTCATTAGGTAGGTGGAAGTGTGACTGGAACTGTACTTACAAATACTCAAATACAAATGTCAGATTATTTAGGGGGTCTAAAGGATTAATAAAAAATATATATAAAACAGGAAAAACAGCTTCTAAATGTACATAAAAAGCATTACCTGAAGAACTCTACTCATCCATTGAAAACTGTCTTCCTCTGTGGAATCTGGCCTTTGCTCAGCAACAATAACTATCCTTTCATCATGCAGCACACTCACTGAAAACACTGCTATTCTATAGAAGAGAAGGAAAGAATATTTAGTGTCACGACAGGTGAAAATATAATCCTGTCTTCTAAGTTAACTGTCTGTAACCATGATTTCGCTATTCATTACTTTCATGCTGCCTTCTGAAAGCATTTTGGGTCACTTATCCCTGGTATGAGCAAAATAAGGATTTCTACTTAAGTATAAAAAAAGAGAAAGGTCCAAACCTGCCCCTGTAGACAAATTTCATTGGTTCCACTGCCAGTGCTGTTGCTACAATGTCATCGGCGTTATGTCTTCTTCCACTGACAACCATCAAACCATCCATTTTGCCGATAACAAAGACGAGTCCACCTGGTCCTATAAAGCCTAGGAGTCCAGTCCTTATAAAAGGATATTCAGTGATAGGGCCACCAGAACTGGTCATAGGAAACACCTGTAGGACACAGAAACACAGGTCTTCAATGCTGTACACTGAGATGATACTACTAAATATTTCAAGGATGGCCTTTCAGAAGGCTCTTCTAGAATTAAGTGAACAGGTCTCTGGTGATGCTCTTTATTTCACTGATCATAAAGGGAGCACTGAGAAAGTCCTAGGCTATGTGTATAATTTTCAGTACCTGAGGTTCATCAAGATCAATCTCATTGTGCTTACCAAACATATTTTCCCTAACTATGGCTTTGTAAATCATTTCTGACCTGAAAAATAAAAAATCAGCATAAACAGTATTGAATGAAATAACTTCATGTTTTGCTGAGCTAAAATAATCCAGGTTGCTATGTACAGGGTACTTTGGTGATTAAATTGTAAACATTACAGTTCAGGTTCTTTTCAGTATCTCATGTTCAATTTCATCATACTATAGAGAAATAAACAGGCTAGAAGTAAAGCTATTTTAAGGCATTGTACCTTAATGACTCTTGCAACTGACCATATTTTTATCTCTGTTCAATTAAGTGCTCACAAGTGTTACTGCCTTATGTAGTATGTCTAAAACTAACAATACAGTCCTACACAAAGACTCTAAATGTTTGAACACCAGATGCAGACATGACTTCCACAGGATAGATTTGTACTCAGGTCAGTTTAATCTGCTTCCCTTACCCCACTCAGCCCAGTGTTATCCTTCTGGCACGTGAACGACTTTGAATTACATTCTGACACAAGCACACTTTTCCTACTGTCTCTTAAACTGAAATAGCTTAAATGAAAGTTATTTAATATAATGGCAAGTGGAAGACCATGACTGTATAGTGCCTTTCAAAAAGAAAAGTCAAATTCTGCTGCCAGATGCTCATGGGTGACTCCTATTGAATGGATTTAATGCTTATACATCCTCAGCCATAATTCATCTCAGCAACACAAAACTCTGACTCTATTACCAGCAGCATGAATAACACACAAAAATAGAAGAGAGTCCCTCATGAAGAGGGCTCTTAAGAACATGCTTAACTTTAAAAATGAATGATCCTGCTGACTCAGTGGCAATGTATTTGCCATTAGGAATAACTCTGAACGTGCTGTTAAACTGCAGATTCAGTTACAAATTATGAATGATTTTACAATTACAGCAAGTACTTCAATTTGAACATAAGCACCTTTCTAGCTTGAAATATGTCAATCTGGGATTATCTTTCACAATAGGTACTGCTAATTTTTTTAGTAGCACAGTAATCAGTGATCTACAAAATTCAGATCACAGTATCACAGTAGGATTCCTGGCATCAGTAGCACTATGGAGAAATGTATCTGCCAGCTTGTATTAATTATTTAATGTATAGTGTTTACAACATTAAGATCTGCATAATGAAAGCTGAAACCATTTTGTAGGAGGCATTAGCTATGATGTGTAGCCTATAAAATATGGTAAGAATATTTGATAAGGGAAGTGTAAATGAACTTTTCTTAGCTCTTCCTCAAATATTTAAAGAGAAAAGGATCAGAACTTGAACAAAAATCTCAGCTGAATATTTTCAGTGTTTCTCAGATTTGTCCACCATTTCATACTGGCTTCAACAGAAATTAATGATAACAAGTGAGCTGGTACAACAGAGCTATCAATACAGCAGTCTACACTGAAGCTGAAACATACTGGAAAACAAATTCCACAAAGCAGAAAAGCTTTCACCTAAGGCAATTCAAATAAAAGTGAGGGTGGGGAGGATAACTCGGGAAAGGTATCTTTGCTATTCAGATAGCTCTTGAAGACTATGTCTGTCAGGTTTATATATAAATGCAAGACTTTAATGCTGGCTGTGCTGTGGAAATGTTGGAAACTGCTTTTAAAGATGCACAGTAGCTTTCCCACTGTTTGTAACAATCAAATTCTGCATGTAGCCAGTTCATTTACTTGTACATGATCACCTTTTGAACTTTTTCTTTCTTCCTGCTTTCCCTCTGACTGGTTCAGCCACTGGTATCTTCTTTCAAAATTATAGTAAAAGCTCTTCAGAGCCAGAACTAAACCCACATAATGATCTGTTATTGCACTTAATGAAATGGGCTTCGTTGAGGATTGCCTGGCTAAAGTACCTAAGGTCCCAAGCCACAAAAGCACTGATTATTGCTGATATTCTAAAACTGTTACTGTCAATATTCTCTGTGAAATGTATCCTGCAAAAGTTAAAAAGGAAGTATTTTCCATAGCATTTTCCATAGCATTTTTTGTCAGCTTACCTCAAAAGTATTTTTGGTCATGCCCGAGAGTCCGTAATATGATGTACCCGTTGCAATAGCACATACACATAGTTCTCCTATTTCATCTGTTTTACAGAGCTGTGGAATTCCATCTGGCTTCACTGAACACATTATAGCTAAGGGAAGAACAAAGGACTTTAAAAATATTACAAAACTAACTATAGGATAATACAAATTCTGGAAGAAATACCATGGTGGAATTGACATACATAAATTACATGTAGACACTAATCAACAATCTGTTTCTCAGACCCTTAGGTGCTCAACATTAAAAATGTTATTTACATTATGTATAATATTTACAAAAAGATTGTAAAGATCTGTACAAAAACTAAGTCTCTAAATTGAAAACAAAACCTAATCTTTTTGTACATAAAATCTCAGCTGATTTGTAATATTTTTGTGGTTACTGTGTTCCCAGTTTTGCCTACTGAAGACCAGATCTGCTGCAGTCAGAGCAAAATGAAATATCCTAATGGTGTTCTTGGTAATAATTATACTGCTAGAGAGGCAGGCAAGCAGGAAATCCACCTCTCGCTATGTAGCAAGTAACACCATATGGAAGATCAAGACATTCTAGCAGACTAATACAGTTGTTTTGCTAAGAATTTATCAGAGCTCAGACTCCCTCTCACCAGTCTTACAGGACTGTGGAGACAGTAGGAGCCAAACAGGAGGGATTAGAAAGCACTGATCTGAGAAAGAAACATTTTGTGTGTGCGCCATATGAATAAAAATCAGGTATGCTGCTTCAGTTTCAATTCCTGGAGTAGGAGTCCAGCAAGTGTAAACTTTGCAGTTGGGGCCCGAGGATATGATGAACAAGGAACACCAGAAATGAATCAGCAGCTTCTCTTAGAAGTACAAGTGTAAAGAATCTTGAATGACCTTTTTCTCACTCCAAGGACAAACAGGAGTGCATGCTTTCTTCAAAACTATCAGAATATAGTATGACATGCAAGATGGTACATCTATAATAATATTTTATATGATCACTCTTAGACAACAATCAATCTTATCTTCCTTTATTTAAGTTGCTCAACTGAAATTTTATAAGATGCATAATTTATGTTGTATTTGGTGCCTAACAAATACTCTGTTATGAAAAACTACAGTACTACCCTTCTCTAGTCTCCATAACATATCACTTAAAATATAGCTCTTATGAAAAATCTTATCTTCATCGTTAGAAGCACTGGCTTCAGTCTGAATCTATCAACATGAACTGTTCAGCCGTGTCTCCTCTTTCTGATGACTGGGTGATAGTGCAGTATTTTTGGAAAAACATTCTGCAAGCCTGCAGATAACAATATTGTTGATCCTTAGCATAGGTTATATAAACTTTTAGCACAGAGTTTCACTTGGGGCAGACTTATAGGCTCCAGACAAAATATTCCAACTTTCTTAATTTCCATACACAGTTAAAGAATTGATGTTCTGATGTGTTGTGGGGTTGTTTAAAGCATGCCAGTAATGCAAGTAAAGAGGGACACGAGTAAATATAGAGAAGAAATCTTGGTTTCCAAACCATAAAGTTTTGTAAGGTAATGCTTTTAGACTAATATTTTTTCAAGTATGCATAGTCCAATCCTAAAACTTTCTATGACTTTCTAGAGAAAATGAATTAAATTGATTAATTGATTTATAGCAAGTTTCAAAGGAACTTCTTTCAATCCTTACCTCCTGGCATGACCAAGCCAACGTCCTGGACAGTCAAAACAGACAGTTTTTCTTCAGAGTCCACTCGAATCACTCCATAAGTGAGACCATGCATGGACAGAACTCCTCTGCCTGGTGGCTGATTGCTGTCATCTGTTGGCCTGAAACCATGGTTTATAACATCACCGCACTATCAGGCAGATGTAAGCATTTACTTAATGAACTAATATTGCAAATACCCCTCTATTTGAGAGTTTAAAATTTCATCTTTTTTTTTTTTTTTCCTAGCAGATCTGACAGAATCCCATTTTCAGTCATTTCTGAGTAATTATGTCTGCCAACTCTCCCATTCAGTAGTCACCCACATATATGGTGTTGCAGAGATGAAAGTAACACTTAACGTTTACATAACACAGCTTGTATTTGATTTTCAGATAGATTTATAAAGATTGCTTGGTTGCCTAAGTAAAGGGCTTTTGCCTTATTTTAAAAATACTGAAAGGGAGTGTAAATGATGTGGAGGGAAACTGCATTCTAAATATTCAGAAATGATTAGTAAATAACTTGACAAAGTCTCTTTATGTTTCTTAGGGACAACCTAGAATTAGGAAACCAAGTTCAACTGTCAGAGTAAAAGCTGGTAACATTACCAAGATTAAATCTTTATTACCTGTGCTTAAATCACAGATGAAATTTTCCACTCAAAATATTTAAGCACTTATAATTACTGACCAGAAGAAGCAAGGTTTTAATAGATTCACTGCCAAATATCTGTAGAAGCTGCACAGACTCGACCATTTCTATT
Organism: Aythya marila; assembly: GCF_965140915.1. Taxonomy (NCBI): domain Eukaryota; kingdom Metazoa; phylum Chordata; class Aves; order Anseriformes; family Anatidae; genus Aythya; species Aythya marila. The sequence goes on from NC_139043.1 coordinate 11,026,616, forward strand.
TTAGTGCATATAATTTAATTATTCCTATTTTAACTTACGCAATGAAAATTAAAACAAATTACAGTTTCATCAGTCATGGTCAAAATGTTGTGCATGCAGCCACTTTGTAACACCTCAGTTTGCTCAAATTCACTCCCAATATTCTTTATTAGCATCAGCACTAATCTGTCAACTTGTTTTGAGACAAAACCCCATGCTGTATCAGTGAATACATTTATACATATATAGAGCCTGGCTTGAGCAAACGAATGTTGATCTACACAAGCTATTAAGTCAGAAGAGTATGTCAAGACTTTTCATGTCTGGAAAGATTCTTACACTGTCCTGCATTTTAAAATGCCAAACTGGAGGCTAACATGATGCTGATTTGGGTATAGATAATGCATCTGTGTAGAGCAGCCAGATTCCAGCTGTCTTCAAGATTCATAAACCAGCCAATATTCACTTCAAGATTGTGCATTTTTCCTAACTAGTCCATCCTAATACAACCGTTTCTTCACAGATAATGTCCTTTTATATGACATTTCTCATGTACAGTGCTTGAAATATTAGATGGGCCTTAGCCCATGCTAAGCCATGTAAGCCTTGCAGTGATCGGCATTATAAATTTCCATTAATACTTTTTACAAGGCATAATTCTCAAGTGACATTGTCAACATAGAAGGATGTGGGCACACTAGAAAATGCATTAGAGCATAACAAATGGCGCTAGTAAACAAGCAGCTGTGATAAATAACATTCCTATCATGTAAAAGGAACTTTCAGCCACATTAATTGATCAGCTTCCTCTCACCCTTGCTCCCCAAAACACACATTTTATTGCTCAGAACATCGTAAACATGAAGAGAGTGCTGGTCTCCTACAGGCAAACACAGCTGCTCACAGCCTTCTGAGAGAAGAGACCACCTGTACTTTCCTCATATACATTTTCTTGAGTTACTTGTTACATCTAAAGACTGCTAAAAAAAATAAAATAAGAGTGGGCACAGCTTTGAAAGACACCAGCTACATAGACAGGGTGTGCAAGGGAAAGAAATGGGAGGCACGAGGCCAGTTAGGATTGTTTTGGGGCCTGTTCAGTAGAGCGGCACATGGCGGTTACCTGGTCAAGGTAACAGCTTTGCCCAGGTTAACAAGAAGCACAGGACAGGCATTTCAGAACTGTTATTTCATACTACTTCTGGTATGCTGGTAGTCTGAGGTGGATCTCTGAGAGAGTCACCAGGTGACTGTGCTGGAGTCTCCTCTAGGAGGCCACAAGTTAGCTGACACCAAAGGGAATGGAGAGGAACAAGGTGCAGGAGTGAGGTGGAGACCTAGGCAGCCTGGCAGCACAGCTGCACCCAAGCAGCTTCTTAGGAAGCATCTTGTGAGCCACAATCCTGCAATATATCGGATCTTATTTTGTCCTGCCCTTGACATCCACGTGGGTACATACCTAATAGAAGTATCTCTGCCAAGCACAAGGAGAGAAATCACTTGGAAAGAAAATGAGATACAAACAAACCCATTCTAACCTAATTCTCTCCTTTTTTTTTTTAAGTTAACATTTAAAATTTTATTTACACATTCAAGATTTCCCATGATGAATTTGGTATTCTATAAGACTACCTATTAGATAAAAATAAAAATAAATTTTTGATTAAGATGGGAGCAACTAAACAAAGGTATAATTCCACCTACTTCATATGCTAACTAAATTTAGCATAAAACAGACAAAGCCATCCCTTTAGTTTCCTCAGCCATGCAATAGGGACAACGCTTATCTACTTCAGAGCTGATTTGTTTGTGCTGAGGAGCTGTAGAGCATTTTGAGAACAGTTACCATTTAGAGATACAATCTACTCTACCACTACTTTTTGTCATTTGCTTAAATGGGAACAGATCTGTACTTAAACTTTTGCACTCCCTTATATAAGTGGGTTCAGACTCATATGCAGTAAACCAAAAGGAAATACCATAAAGAATTATTTGCATGAGACATTCCTTTAAATATTAGGTCTTTGGATTCACCTCTAAGGTTAAACTACCCATTAGTCTAATATTAACTGTCTTTTCTCTAAACTATAAGAATATTTCAACATAAAACTAGTTTTGTTACACTTTCTTGCAGGAAGATCTGTAAAAATAGACCTTACATTTTGAAAGAGTCTGAGCATTAACAGGGAGTTCTCTGGATCTGTGCTCTGTAGGGAGTCATTTTAACATATATTTCAGCTGTAACTCTTTGGAACTTGTATGATAATTACTTTACTGTTGCTGGGGATGGCTTGAATAAAATGAAAAATACTAAAGTTCCCAAGTTCAGCTGGTATTACCCTACCATTACACAGACTTCAAAAAAGCAGATATATGTTCAATAACATTAGCTGCAATAAGAACGTCTCTGTAATTACACAGTGAGGCATTGAAGATAATGATGCTTTTTTTTTTTTTTTCTGAATTATCAGCTATTTTATGTGCTAATAATATTTTTTTATGTAAGCTCTCAATGCTAGTTAATTTGAAAATGAATCTCTAGTGCTTCAGATGGTTATAAGCATAGAGTTTAAGTCTAGAAAGGGCAAGCCAGTTACTGCACACTGAGATGCAGTAAATTCTCCCACTTCAAACCTGAGAGCTGGGGCAGATTTTCCAGAGCTAATACAGGAAATTAAAACTCTCTCCCATTAATCAGAGTTCGGCCTGAACAATGTATGCTGTCCATCCACCTCCCCTCTGCACTTCACAGAAACAGTTAATTTGAAGGTCAGAGGGAGTGAAAGTCTGCACAGCCTACAGCACACATGAGAAAAACAGCTTACTTCTTGGGATCATTCTGTGAATGAGCCTCAAAGGTATGAAGAACTCTTCGAGGTAATGCAGTTTACAGAAAGAAGACTAACCTGGACAGGATACGTCACTGATGGTCAGCTTTCAGACATTTTAACTTAATAACATAGTGCCTGAAATACAACCGCATTTGCATTGTGTATTTCTCCCTGTGATATTTTACTGGAAAGCTAATTGAATATATAGTTGAATTTTACTTGTACAGTGTATTTTAAACTTTTCAGCAGGAAGTATTTTACTTAATACTATTACAGTCATGTTTCAACATGTGAAAAAAAAAATCAGTGGCTGTAGAAATCTGAACTTAAAAACAAAGTGTCTACTGTTCAAGGTATAGCTTCTGAAAATTCTGCCAAAACAGACAGGTTATGCTATTTACTATGTGCTACAACACCTCAAGACTCATGATTGCTTCATAAGGACACTCCTGTATATAAAGGCTTAATAAATTTATTAGAATTTATTAATTTTATTCCTAGGCACAAATCCCACATACTCAAAGGGCATTTGCAGATGATTACTGAGAGTATACAAATGGTTAAAATGCACCAGTTAGCCAAAAGCAACCTGCAGAACACCATACTTCTTTTTAAACTGTCTAGTTTAAAGCATGATTTTCCTTAATAGCAATTCCATTTAAATTCCAACATTTTACCTAATTTTATGGTGACATTTTTCCATTTCTTTTTATAGAATTAGCTTTTGCATTTCAGACTATTTAAAACCAGATGAAATTACAGGAATGGGAACTATGTTGTAAAGTGCTCTTTACTTAGGTGTTAACTAGGAAGTTAATTTATTACTCTACAAATTCTTGTATGACAGCTTTGGACGCAACAAAAAATAAAAATTGTAATTCAGGAGCTAAGTTGGGAGATTCAAGCTTGAATATATTTTGCATTTCTTTTTAAATTACCACATATAACGTACAGTGGGTCTGTTTTAAGTAGTGTAGCACAGTACCTTCGAATAGCCACAGTGAGAGCTTCCGGTGAACTCGCACAGGGACAAATGACCTCCTGTCTTAGACCTTTACTTTGGAAGACATTGAGAAATGCATCACAGGAAGAAATAGACCCTGGGGTAAGAAAAGAAAAATTAGAGGAGAAAAATAATCTGATTTCTGAAGTGACACTATTCAAATTGAAAACTTACTATTGAATATATAGGGTATTCAGGAGGGAAATAATAGGAAAGACTCACTAGGAAATAAGTCATACCTGATACAACTATACATGTATATATGTGTGTACATTTGTATACACATACAGTATATAAAGATTAATTTTTGAGCATGAAGTCCTTTCACTATGTTTATGTAGAAAAGCCATTAATGCTAGATTTATAATGTGGATTTCCTTTTTAGGATGAGGCATATTAAAGATTTAATTCAGAAACTCAAAGCATTTTAGTATCATGGTATCTTAAACAAGGCAGGGAAACAATTTAGAAAACTAATTGTCATGAAGTGATCCAGATGTGGTTCTCTACAGTAGTGTAAGCATTCCCCCAAAATTCTCAGTTAATTCTGCATGTGAAATCTGCATCTGCATTCTGCATCATTCAGAAGAAATGTTCTCATCCTTTCTATAGCTTAAGTCTATTTACTTCACTTTTTATACATGGCTGTCATGTTAAACAAAACTGGATTTACTGCAACTTACGTTATGTGAAATATCAAGTTTGCTTCAGGATTAGCTAAAGAAAAATATATTTAAAAATCCAAAATTAATTACCATTTCCATAAATATCAAATAGTTTGCAGTAGACAAACCTTATACTTTGTTAAATATTTTAGCTAAGATGGTTGAAGATTGAAACTTTAGATGCAAGACAGCAAACACTGCTTATTCTCTGCTGGACTGCAGAAGGATTACTTACATGGGTTTGCACCATCAGCCACTATTAGCATACGCAGAGAGGAAAGGTTGATGTCTCTTTGATCTCGATGTGCCACCAGTGCCCAGTGCATGTCTCTAGATTTTACACAGGCAACTTTTGCTGCAATAAGAATGGGAAGATTACTAATGCACCATGTGAAAGCTATATAGCTGTATCAACAATTTGTTCTTTTGATTTTGACTTGCAAGCATACTTTCAAATGGTCTTGTTCCTTACCTTTGTATTGACAGACTTTTTGTATCCATGACAGTGGATTCACTTTCATTAAGGAATATGGAATACTTATAACATGCATCATGTTCATGACACTCTGAAATTAAATAAGATAAATGGGTTTTATACAACAATAATGGGAATTATTTCTATTGTTTTATGGACAGGGGTATCTATGATAGTCTCTCTATGCTTGTTTTATTGTTAGTGCTAGCATTTATTGATCCCTGTTTAGGTATCTACATTAAGATGAAATGGAATCACCATTTTCTAATGTTTTAATTAATGATTATGGATTTAGACTTAAGCACTACTGAAAAAAAAAAAAACACACAGGTTTTCTTCTTAAGCAATTCACTTTAAATGGAAAAATAACAGAAAGCGTTAAAAAAGATGTGCATCTGCTGGATGAACAATGCCTGCATGTTTGCTGCGTAGGTTAGTATTACCCCCAGGCCTGCTACACTTCAGTACATACGAAGACTCTTTTCTCAATATATCTGCCTAAAAAAGTCCATCTCTATGAAGACTGAAAAAATGCTAGTGGCTAATGGTAGTGGTAAAAAAATATATATTGAAAAGAGAATAGAAAGAGAAACTGGAGTCATAGGTTAAGCACGGACTGATTTATTTTATAGAATTAACTTTTTTTTTTTTATAATCCTGCTTCAGGTAGGTCAATTCAAGTGTTTTCAACAAGGTTATGAGAAGTTGCAGGATTTTTAGAAAAAAGAAGCTGAGGGAAGCCAATGACAGCAAACAGATCTCCTAGTTTCAGGCAGTCAATTGCTTTAGCAATTTCTCATGGGTTACTACTAAGCAAAACAGCCTGCAAATGAGGTGCTGTATTGCTTCTGTTACCATTCAGAAGCATCTCCTGATAGCAACAAAGCAGCTTGGGTTAAATAACAAATGGTGTATTTAGGTTTAAGTTTTAAGTTTTTTAAGTTTAGGTTTAAGAAAATTGTTCCTGACACAGGTAAGTGTCCCACTGGGTTAGTCGTCCAAATGGTTGTAGAACCACAAATGATAGTTCTCCATTTAGTCTGCCATAAGTTTAGGTACAGGAAAAATACTTACAAGCAAGTCAAGGAAAAAAAATGAACCTCATAGGAAGGTTAATAGCAAAAGAAGGCATAAAAAAGCTCTATTAGATGCTGGCTTTCAACATCAACGATAAAAGTTTTTTACCATGAGATATTTATGGACATTAAGGCTTATAGGCTGCTCCTTCTTTAGAAGTGTTTTTACTGATGCTAGACGCGGTTTAACATTGAATGGGAGAAGTGTATCAGCTCCCTGGGAAACATAGCATGTATGACCTGTACATCCTGGGACTCCCAAACAGTGACCCTTCAAAACTTGACACTGTTCTTAATCAGCAAATAGCATTCTGTCTTATATCAACTGCAGCAGATCCTTTGGAAGCAGTTTTTAAAGCAGAAATTGTCTCCTATGTCAATTGACGAAGACAATCAAACAGCAAGGAGACAATTTATGCAACTTAAAGTATCAGAAATGCTTTACTGTTAGCCAAAGCCCTTGGTGGTGGAAGTTTTGATAGAGAAGCTAGTCAGTAGCCATATAGCTATGCCATTGGACTATATTCTTCCACAGGCAAGTAGTAATGCTTTTCATTTGTTTCTCCTACAAAGTCTGATCTCAGAAACGTGCACCTGTAAGATCAGGATGAGGTAGTACAAATGGTTCCAGAGTACTTGATATGAGGAATAAAAACTCTGACATCTTCACCGTACTCATTCAGGGGAAGAGCACTAGCAGAGGATTGTGGGTTTAAGTCATACATTTTTTGCTTTCCAAGCAGAAAGAATATATTAGAAGAAACTGTAGGACATCTCAGTTTGTGATAGTAATAAGCATATTAGGTTAGTTTATTTTCAAATATTCACACAAAATAAAAACCATACTTACCGTAAGAATCCCATGCCATAAACCAACATCCTTCTTGAAATCTAATACATTCACAATTGTTTCAGCTGTCCAATAAAAACAAAACAGAGTTTATGTTTTAGAACATGGCATTGACTCAAGGCAAACCCACTCAAAGGAAGGAAATAGAGTAAGCTTCAGTGTAACATGACTGATGACCTCAAAGCTTAACTTTCATAGTAAGTCTCCAGTGCAGGATTTGTTTTGGCTAGGTCATTATTTGTCTTCTCTTTGGTACCTCTTAGAAAGATATTTTAAAAGTGTTTTTTCGAAAATCGGTGAAAAAAAAAACCACTATTTTTTAATCTAGAAGCTTTTAACACAGATCTATGTAAAACATAAGACAGAAGCACAAGGTGAGAAATAAATTCACACAAAAATTCACACTTGATTTTAAGGATGTAACAAGGGAAGTGTACTCCATACCTTCTGTGTATCCACATGCCTGGGTCAGAGCTTGGCAGTGTGTCAGCAGCGCAATCCTTGTCACAGTCACCCCAAGCACACTTCCATCTTTACATGTTTTGTACTACAGAGAATCAAGCAGAGAAAGCCCAAATGCAATGGATGCCCTATTTCCGTTATTTAATAGTTTACAGTGTTTCCTATGTAGGTGAATGCTGGACACGTTCAATGACGATTTTAAGAAGGCAGCAGTACTGAGAAGATTGGGAAGCTTTTTTAAGATGGGATGTCCCTTCTTGGCTGAAGCTTCTCAGGCTCAATAACAGAAATCCATCTCTTGTTTAAATACTGGCATTGTGGAAAAAATAATTCTAAGAATGCTGACCATGTTAACAACTAAAGGGCTGGCTAGATTTAGCAGAGAATAACCTATCTCAGTCTGCTCAGTGTTCACATTAGATTTTATAGGTCAACTAGTAAATCTGAACTTCTCCATTCTGTGTCATGTAAGGCATGGGATGAGCTGATTGTAGAACCACTGCTGGGTGCTGTTATGATAATCTGTATGAATACACCCTGAAAGACACAAGCTCTTTGACTGCAAGAATATGAGAGTCATGAGAAAATAGAATAAAAAAGCGGTAGGAGATCACTGCTGATGATCATGGTAATTTTTGCAATTTTATGCAAGAGTTTGAAAACTATCAGTGGCAATTAAAGTAAATTAAACATTTATCTTTCTCCATGATGAAGATAATCAGCAAGATTGAAAATGGAGTTATTTCTGTTCTCTAGCCCAGTGTTCTGACTGTGCAAATACAGGAAATATCTTTGCTCCATTCACTTGAACTTTTTCCCTTTGAATAATCATTTAAATTCAGTACTACCATCACTGAATTCAAGGCATTTGTGTCTACATAGAAGTGGGAGGAAAAAAAAGGAAAAATAATAAAAGAGAAAAATTAAACCTAACAGCATTGCTAATTTTCCCTTCCTGATGCTGGTCTTTTGGGGGTAGTGTGACTCACAAAGCAGTAAGTGACAGACAAGCTTTTGAACAAGAAGTTCTTTCTCTTTCAAAGGGTCTAAAGGCTGTGATATGAGAACGGGAGCTTCATTGTCAAACTTGCTGTCGATCCATCTCAAGGCTAGTGGGCAAGCCCACACTGTGAATGAGACCTAGTTTGGTCAAGGCAAATTTAATGTAGTATTACAGCAGCAATGTAGATGACTTAAAACCATCAATGTTAGAAACCCCCAAAATACAATTTAACATTCCATTATTTTTTCTGAAATCAATATACAGTATAATTATTAGAAAATATTACTTATTAATAAGCTAAAACAGGATGTTCTTTGCTTCTGTGAGCAGCAAATGAATAATTATGTTTACCTAATCCAGAAGTGCCACATGCAATGATTCAAAGAGAAGATGCATCTTTATTAACTCACCTCAATGTAAGCAGTGTCATTGTTTGCATCCTTGATATGTGGGAACCAGTCACGAGGAGGCTTGGAGAGATGTTTAGACTCAGTGACAAACCACAGCAGCTTTGGCCAGCCTGAGATACAGTGACAAAGAAAAGAAAGCCTTAGTTGAGCTTCTGCCGGATAAGACATGACAAAATTCTTCTCTGCCAAAGTTTTTTCCCAAATGCCTGTGTCACCATTATCTAAACATCGCTGCTTCTAAACCTCAGCGTAGCGTGAGAAAAAAGATTTTCCAAAACTACCTTGTGAACACAGCTATCAAGTAGTGAGGCCTTCTCAGCCAATCCCTGAAGAAATGGCTGTGCAGTTTGAGCTGTTATTGACCCAAATAGTTCATTACCACACTCCTATCAGAGGTTACCGTCCTCTTTCCTCTTAGTATTCAGTCCTATACCTCTTAGCTATAGGACTGAATCATCTGAAGGCCAAAATCTGTTGGCTTAACATAGTTTGCAAGTGAAGACAACTTCAGTAGCCCAGCTGAGCTGGCTGTGAAGCAGATTGCACCCTTTGGCAGCTGGAAATGGGGAGCAGCAATGTCTAACAGTGACCCATGAATACACAGCTGGGGCAACAGCATCCTGACAGCTCCTGAGGCACCTGTTCTCTGTTCTGTCAGGGTTCTTGAGACCCCTCAGTTGAATCTAACATTTAATCTTACCCACTACAAGTAAACAAATACTACGACTAGTGTCATGGTAAATTATGTGTGTGAAATCCACCATAACCAAGGGTCAGCTTACCTTTAAACTGTGGTATCTCCCCTGTGGGGCTCTTAGGCAGTCCTTTATGGCATGCATCACTAGTCAAGGCCACAGTAACTCCACAGCTTCCAAGCAAAAAGCCTATTTGTTGACTTCCTGCATCCTGATAGACATCAAAATAAAAGCAATACATAATGTTGGTTAGAAGTGACTACACACAACAAAAATATTTTCATCCTTTGGCATATTATCTTGAGAGGAATGCAGCCTCTTTCCTTGAAGCAACTTAACTGATTAGCAAAATTGATTTGTAAAATCACACAGGAATTCCACAACCTAGATATTTTCTCATCTGTAACAACATAAATTATACAGAGAACTGAAGTTATCAGTTGGTGTCTGCTCTCTCAGCTCTTCAGAAATGATGAGAGCTTGGAAGGAGTGGCTGATACACCCAAGGGTTGTGCTGCCACTCTGAGGGACCATGACATGCTGGTAGGAACTTGTTAAAACTAGTAAAAACTGCAAAGTTGTGCACTTAGGAAGGAACAAGCCCAGGCACCTGTATGTGCTGGGTGGGCATCCAGCTGGAAAAGCAGATTTGTTGCAAAGGACCTGGGGGTCCTGGTGGATCCCAAGTTGAGTATAAGTCATCAACGTGTCCTTGTGACAAAGAAAGCTTAACGGTATTCTCAGCTGCATTAGTCAATGTATCACCAGTAGATTGAGGTAAGTTATCCTTCCTCTCTACTCAGCACTGATGAGGCTACACCTGGAGTACTTTGCATTTCTGGGCCCACCAGTACAAGAGAGGCATGGACACACTGGAGAGAATCCAATGAAGGGCCACAAAGATGATGCAAGGAACACTTTTTCACTGTGAGGCTACCTAAGCACTAAAGCTGTTTGCCCAGAGAGGTGGTGGAGTCACCATCTTTGAAGATATTCAAAAGTCATGTGGGTAATCTCCTCCAGGTGTCCCTGCTTAAACAGGTGGGTTGGACAAGATGACATCCCGATGTCCCTTCTAGCCTCCACCATTCTGCAATTCTGTGGTTCTGTGATGATTCTAGGAAATAATATGGGTTATAGATGCTCCCTCTTGGAGAATGCTTTCAACTTTTGAGATGTTATGGTGGACATACAGTGGCGACAGTATCACTGTTTATGCTGATCTAATCTGATTTGTCAATAAGCATTTCATTGAGTAGTTGTGCACATAGTTCAGGAGCACTACAGATAGTCAAGTGCCCATTAAAGAAAGCACACTACATTTTACTGTCATCAAGAGGAAATGGGTATTGAGGCTAAAAAGTCATGTAATGATTTGCAAGTCTAGGCCGTAGCTGTTCCTTGAGAGCTGCTGTGCTTCCACAGCAGTATGTCGGCTTTACTTATAGTGTCTTGTCATGATTCTTTCATGAACTTTACATCTATCCATTAGGCTCTTCAGCAGAGAAAAGCCCTGGACATAAATACACACAGAAGAACTAACCCTTTCTTCCCACTATGAGTCTAGAGAAAATAGCCTACTGAGTCTTAAAAAATCAAATTAAAATATCTTTCAAATCAACCATAAAGCATACTTAACCATGGGAGCAACCAGAAACACAGAACAGTTGCCTTAATGTATCGATTTATTCAAAGCAAAACTGCATGATGAGCCTGAAAGCTTATCTGACTACTTTTAATGCAATTTTTTTTGTAGTCAAATAAAGCAATTTAAAGTGGAGAAGCAAGGAAATCAGAGGAAAAACAAAAGCTTATCTGTTTTCCATAGCAGCTCAAAATAGGCATATAGCACCAATTATCAGAACTTCAACAGCTGACTAAACAATGAGGGACGATAACCTGGTCTATCAAAACCACGCTATGTAACCCCTTCAATCCATTATTACTGCATCTGCTTTTGCTCTCTGCAGTATTACCAGAATGAATGGAAAACCAGGAAAAATTAGTAAGGTACTTTTTCAGGAAAGCTTTTTAGAGTTAAGCCTGTTCATTGTCTTTTCCGATAAAAATCTAGACAAGGGCAGTAGCCTTTGAACAATGGAGACTAAGGCTGGTATCCATCAACAACATTTTGGGAAATGTGTTGATCTCACAGTGCCTTCACCACAAAGAGAAAAAAAAGCATTACTGTTCTCAGTACAAGCACTTAGCCTGATCAGATAGTGATTCCATGTGAGGATGAGACCTGGCTGCACTCCCGTAGCCTTATCAGAGGGATGTGTGGGTGCCTGGACACTGCGGGAGCAGTGGGTCTTCCTCATGGGACCTCATAAGGAACAGCAGGAAGATGAGGACTGGAGTGCTCCAGAAGACAACGTCACTTCTTGGGCAAGACATAACCCCTGAGATGTGCTACTCTGCCATATACAACAGAGGGACACCAGTTTCTTAAAATATCCTATGTATACTTCCATTACCCCCAATTTCCCACTAACTATCAATTTTCTTTAAACAGAATTGAACATAACTTTCACAATCAAATGCAGGAGCTACATCACTCTGCATTTTAAATTAAAGTCAAAGTCTTGTTTTAAGTTTATGCCCTATAAAAGACTGCTAGCAAACTTTCACCACTGTACCAAGAAAATGCATGCTTTCAAGTACTAGATCTCATTTAATGCAAGACCTTGCAAGAAACTAACAATAAATTCTATTTAGAAACCTGACACATATAAACCAGTACAAACTGTGGACCTTAGAGCATCAGCATATCACAGCCATGGAGGATGCATCATTTAAGAAGTGATCTGCCAAGCTCTTCTCATAGCAAAACAAAACAACAGGAAAAGGAAATTTATATCAGCGGTTCAGGATTTCTAGATAACACAAGGAATAATGACTGTGCTTCCACTTGGTGCCACACCAATTCTTTTGGAGCACGTCCACTTAAAAATTATTCATTCATTTGCAGCACACCACGCACAAGCTTGAAGAATAGCGTATAGATTACCTAACATAATCTACCCACACATCATAGACTCTTATAACAGACTTAATTTTAGGTCAGGACAACCACATTTCAAATTGTGTTAAAACCTTCAACCCATTGTTTTTTTCTGTACAGTTATTTCCTTCATTTGAAAGGACAAACTGGTTAAACAATTACGTGATGCACCTCTACCACAGGAGAGAAGGAAAAAAAAATCCTCAGTTATAGACAATAGCCAGGGTGGTTTTCAGATTTTCGTTTTCTGTGATGTGCCTTTGGTTTCCCCAGTAAATCCTGCCTTGCAAGACAAAAGTAACTCAAGATGCTGCAGGAGAGGTAAACGATAGATGATGTTCTCAATAGCTACAGGAACTCCAGTTGAGGATCACACAGCATGAACACTCTGAAGCTTTCTGGTGGTCTGCTAGTCTGTGTCAGTCGTTCCCACTTCCAATGTCATTCTCACACCTCCTAACTAATTATCACCGCCTCCTGCCTGCTCCTGGTGGCTTCATCCCAACTTAGAAGCAGCAAGTACTGCAGAGAATAGAGATGGAGAGGGGTGAACATTCCTCTCCCCATGTAGGTGCCCCAGTGATACCTGCTGCTCTGCAGAAGCAATCGTTTCTAACTACCCAAATGGTGGGAGATCTGAAACCATCTCAAGCTCAGAGAAATATCTCACAGACACACTGCAACCTTACCTAAAACACTCAAGTATGCAAATGTGATGGTCTTTGCTGTTCCTCATGCCTCAGAATGACAGACCCAGAGCAGTGAGTGCCTTAGGTAAAATTTGTAAGCTTGAAAAATGAATCACAGAATCCACTAGGTTGGAAAAGGCCTTCAAGATCATCAAGTTCCACCACCAACTTGACCTGCTGAGCCCCAGCACTAAACCATGTCCCTTAGTGCCATGTCCACACGTCTCTTTAATACCTCCAGGCACGGGGACTCCCTCACTTCTGTGGGCAGCCCATTCCAATGCTTGACCACCTTTTCCATGAAGAAATTCTTCCTAATGTCTAGTTTAAACCTCCCCTGGCACAACTTGATGCTGTTTCCTCATATCCCATCCCTTGTCAGCTGAGAAAAGAGACCAACACCTTCCTCACTGCAACCTTTCAGGTAGTTGTGGAGAGCGATGAGGTCTCCCCTCAGCCTCCTCTTCTCCAGACTAAACAACCCCAGTTCCCTCAGCCACTCCTCATAACTTTTGTTTTCTGGTCTCTTCACCAGCTTCATTGCCCTTCTCTGCACATGCTCAAGCAACTCAATATCCCTCTTGCAGTGAGGTTTGAGTTAAAATACAGTCATTTGTGAGAAGCAGTCAAAGCGTCCATATGGCAAGGAAAAAGACTTCTGACTTTAGGAGTATTGATTCTTTCATATTTCAGAGACTAGCTATTGAGCTATCGGCATCCCTTCTGAGTAATGTAAAATGAATGTCTCCAATGCTGAAAACTGCTTTGTAAGTAAAAAGAAGAAATCAAATCACCTACTGCTGAAAAACCCCCACAAATGTCTCCCCCCGTAAATAAAAGCACCCTCCTGCACTTAAATGGAATAAATTTTCAAGACAAACTGTTTTGTCAGCAGCATTATTTGCTATTTTGGTAGTTTATGCTAATCCGCTACTTTGACAAACCCTTACTTGCCACAGACAATTTATTTTGCTAAATTTTGTTGGGTTGGAAAAAAAACTCAGGGATCCAGCAGAGACTGGGTGAAACAACTGAACCAATGCAGTCCCAAGCGCAGACAGGGAGAGACTCTCCATCATTGCTCATCGTCAGAAGCCTCCACAATTCACAGTTTGAAATGACAAGTAATATAGGTGGAAGGCAAAAGATACAGCTGAGGTATTGTAGCATGAGGTTTGAGATGAAATGCTGACTTTGGAACTATCATTTTACATTTCTTAAAGGCATGGCACTTGCTGAAGTATGAAAAATGAGGTCTGCATAGCTTTAGACAATGTCTGCACACACCTAGAGAGATCAATCTTGCAGATGAAGCGAGCCAGAAATCCTCTCTGCTGTAGGTAGCCATTGAAGGTTCTCTAAAGACTTTTATTAAAGGTTCCCTAAAGGTTTTCACCACTACCTGGAGGCAAATTGTCTTCATCCTGCTGCAGAGAGTGATAATTCATTGTCAGGATAAAAAATCCCACGTGTGGCTGCATTTCAGCATGCTGTTAATGTCATTTTTGTAATGCTTTGTGAGAGTATCTGTGTGAAGGAAAACAATTATGTTCTCTTCTTTGTGAGTGGGAGTGCATAGTCTTCCACCTAATATGGAAGGAAGGAAGAGACAGCCAGTGCCAAGGTTGGGCTGGTAAAGGTTACTCCTGTCCACTTCAAGTCCCAGACTGGTTTCAAAGTGAGAATTATGTAGCAATACCTTGCAAAATGAACTAATTTTTTTTTTTGGTTGTTGTTACAATGCTTATTCGAGCTCTATTTGCCTTTACTCTAACAAACATTTTCTGTGAGAGAACAAACAGGGCAACCATCAGACACAAAACCCAAGCACCGGTACCTTTAAAACAAAAGTGAAAAGGGATCAAGGAAACCCTCCATTTTAAAAATACAAAGATCTTAATAAAAATAGTCAAAACACAAAGCAGATGCAATTTTCATGATCAGCTTTATGAGGCAGAAATCAGCTGTCTCATCAGAGAGAGCTTTGGTATCTGGTTGTAATTTTCATGTGAAACATGGAACTGTGAGCAGTCTGAATGTCCAAAAGTCTTAATGAAAGCAGGACAAGAGTTATTTTTGGCAGGGAACACTGGACGAAATGCAATATTCTCTGTAGGAAACTACTTTTTCCTAAACCTGAAAACATAAAAACAAAATGTAGACTGTAAGGGACCTGAGGTTGATGGCGACCAGCTGAGCAAAGACCTCTGCCCAGTGCCTGCAGAGGGGAGGGTGGGCACGGCGCCCACGTGGGCCCGGCTGTGTGTGCCAGGGGTTCAGCAGGGCTGAGGCTGGAAGGCTGTGCCACCGAAAAGAAAATCTATGGCATTTTATGCATGTTTTAGATCCAGCAAAGAAAGTTCATTGTCAAAAGCTGTTCAGAACGATGTCAATTCCCAGCGTTGCTGGAGCTCGGTGGATATGTTGCAGTGTATCAGGTACAGCACAATAATGAGGAAAGCGGGGAGGAAACAGGGCTTGTTTTACCTCAAGCTCTGAAGATGTCTGAATACTAGAAAAAATGTCGAGGTGTATTTCCTTTGGAATACAATTCTGCCTTCAAATGGCAGAAAAGACTGGGACAACTTCTCTGTTTTTTAAAGATGTATCTCTCTGGCTGCCGTTAAAGCTTTAATAACCTAACTTTTCAGGATTTAATAAAAAGAGCTCCTGGAAAACAGTTTTTACCCTCAACAAAACATCTATTTGATATTTTTTTCATGTGTCCAGGAGTGGGTATCTCTGAACTCACTATAGAAACACACAAGCATATTTTAAAATCACATTGTCAAAGCCAGCTTCTGGAAAAGTACAGAAACACTTCCAAGAAGCACACGTAGCATTAAGTCTAACAGGCTTAATAATGATTGAGAAATAGTTTATATGCTTTCATGTCATATTCTGTTACAAATGTTCACCTCCTATGACAAGAAAGCCATAAAGAGCTATGTGGGATCACTGTTCACGTATTCACAGAAAGCGATTGAGCGTAACTACGAAAGCGCTTGGAGGACAAAAATGTTATTTTGAGATTCAAACAGATTAGCTCCCCTGACTGTATCAGAGCAAAATCATAACAACTTTCACGGTGCCCATCAAATGGAAAAAAAATAACCTGCAAACTCTGAAGAAAAAGAAAGCAAAAACATATTTTAAAATATTTTCATACGGGGAATAGTAAGCCGCTATTTGAACTGGAACTTGAAACGTCAAAAATCCTGTATCTGCTACTTTGATGGCACCTTCTGTGATACCTGGTTTGCAATTCACATCACATCACATATACAATGCGCCAATGCAGAATACTCCAGCTTCTGGTAACATTAACCGAAGTGGCAGTTCTGGAGGCAGAGGTGTGGCATACAACACACTAAAAAAGGACCCATACTTATTTACTGATTTTGGAAAGCATAAAGAAATTTGGGCAGAGGGACTACTGTGAAAAAACACAGCCCTTAATCCAAGGGTTGAGGATTAGTTACAAAAAATTTTGGAAGTGATCATGATACAGACATTTCAGTGGCATTAATGGAAGAAAAGATGAAAAAAACATGTTGTTTATTCTATAGCTGCAATGACTGTAGAACCCCTGACTGCTTCTTCTAGAACAAAAAATCAGTTTTGATGTTTAAAAAAAAAAAAAAAAGCTTGAGATTTCAGTTTTTCATTTTAGATCTGATTTTCCCAGCCCAAAAAGCAAAAAACCATGCTGACACAAATGCCCACTCCCAGGTCCTTGCTGAACACCCAAAAGTCTTGTGAGAAAGCAAAAGTGAAGAACCCTGCACAGAATCCAGTGAACCCATCCCAACTGCCATGCCAGACAGGTCTCTGTAAGTCCTCTGGGGAAGTAAAACTAATTCTAGGTACTTTGTCAAGACAAAGATGAGATACAAAGCACGACGAGATGGACCATCACCTAATGGACCAACCAGAAAATAATTCTGTCAAAATCTAAAAAAAAAAGTACACTTGTGATACAAAGAGCAGGCAATACACACCAAATGTATGGGCTGCTAAAACAGAAGCCTTCACTTCCACACATGCATAGATGACTGCAGAGTAATAGATGAGCCTGGCTACCTGGCTGCAAGTATCACTGTTCAGTTTTAAACTGCCAGGCACAATTGGCACAGAGCTGTGAAAAACTCTTCCTTATGAAAACACAGAACAGTATTAAGGCTGCTAACACAAGTTTTTAATACTAAAAATGTGCTGATGAATACTAAATATGTGCTCACGAACTCCCTGAAACAGTTCATCCCGTATCAAGTTGTTATTCTGTAAGTCTGTATGCGCCCGTAATATAATTGTTGGTCTATTTGTTAGTTCACATCTCTCTCTTCCAAAACTCAAGCCAAAAAAGGTATGCTGCCAGAATTTACTGAAGCGTGAAGAAAAGAGAACAAATAATGGTAAAGCATAAAAGAACAGCCTAGGCCATTGTGAGATGACACAAATGACATCTTCCCACGGATGCCAGAAGCAATCCGCTGCCATTTGACCAAGCAGAGGTATTCCTTCTGGGACTACTCAGAACATGATTTTCATCTCATTGCTTCCACTCCAGTTCCTTCTCCATATAAACAAATGCAGAAATATTTGCAATAGTATACGCTGTGAGATTGCATAGTTTTATTTATAGATCATAGATCATGTTGCTTTTTTAATTATACTGCTGACATCTCTGTTATTGTTTTATCGGTGCAATATTTAAACATTAGGGAATGATCTTGGCAACAGTTAAACAGTCTGAGCCTGTAGTTATTGCCTTATATAAATATATATATATATGCATGTGTAAGTGTATATTTTTATATATATACATACGCACACATAAAAAAAAAATCAAGGTTCAGCCAAATTAGGGTAAGTTATTAACCTGATATAGGGTATTTACTTGGACAGCTGGATTTTATAGCTTACTGGATGGATATGGTATCAGATGTTCTAAAATAAATCTGATTTATACCTATCCATACACTTTAACATGCAATTAAACCTTGGACAATAAGCAACGGGGGAAGACATAACAGATATTTTTTTTTTTATCCCTGAAGGTCACGTTGCTTCTTTTTTGTAAAATGAAAGTCAAGTTAACTATGTGATGATGTATGTATGATCTTACAATGTATATAGTCTATTTGCCTTATTTTGTTGACACACTTAAAGCAGAAATAATGCATCACTTCATGCAACTACTTCAAACTACCTCAAGGTACTGCACTCACATGTGAAAGCATGGTGATAGCCTGATGCAAACGCAGTACACTTCTACTAAAATCCTGACACTCATTCCAGAGTCAAGTCCACTCCTCAGTGATCTCTAATACAACACTTAACAAACAAACTAGCATGAACTTATTCCCCACAGTGGATTAAAGAACACATGTTGTGTGGACAATTCCAGACCAAATACTTGAAGTAAAGCATTATTAGTGCTAGCTAATAACAAAGGAATTATATAACGGGACATTTGGGAGAACCTTAGAGTAAGCATTGCTGCCAGCCATGCTAAAATGAAGGGGATATGACAAAAAGAGCTTGGAATGGATAAATATGTTTCATTATATTTAAAGCCTCAAAGGTATGCATCCTCAGAAAAAATGCATGTTCAGCAGCATCAGTGCAACCTTCCCAGCTGTGGCTCTCCAGTACCACTGAGCCCCCTCCCCTCACTGCCCCCAAGTATCTCCTCAATCTGAAACTGCTATACCTGTCTACTAAGATTTTCCCAGAAACCAGTGGTGGAAACTGAACCAACACTGCATGTGACATGTTTTTGATTAGCCATGATCAGTTTCAGCTATGAACGTATGCTCTGCGGCAAGAATTCACAAACTGGTTTTGCTCAATGTCCAGCCTTAGCAGAGATGACAGTGGCGATGGAAGCTTCAGGATACAACTGCACACATAAACACAGGAGAAGGCATTTCCCTAACTGCTTTGAAGTAGCACACAAAGCAGTAGTGGCATTATAACATAGCTTTGGTTGCAGGGACAGGTGGAAAATCAGCAGTTGCTGCCAATGATTCTTTGTCAACGGCCAACATCAGAATGCTTTGAGAGGCTATGAAGATAATCCATCTTGGGCTGGCAAGGCTGTTCTCTTGCAAAATTTTCCTCTCCTTTCCCAGGCAGACCTGTATTTGCTGAAACTGCAAGCACATCTTGAGATTTGCCGTCACAGAAAAGAAGGAACTATATATAACTCACCACACAGCACTATCTTTGTATCTGTAGATTCAGAACTAGTTAACCACAAATGTACTCAGAAGTTAGTTCAGTTGTGATTCATTCTGACATAAGTTTTAAAAGGCAGTATAGAGAAGAAATTCTGTTCCCTACCTTTCTTGTAAGTGGCACTTCAATAGGGACGGGGACAACTTCTGCAAGCAGGCAGCCATAAAATGCCACCATGAAAGCAGCAGGATCATTGTTAGGGAACACGAGTGTTACCTGAAACAGAGACATACGTTAAAGATTTTCTGAAATGCATGTTTTATTACAGGTTTCAACTAACAATAGCTGGAGTTTCTATGCTTCTTTTGGGAGAAAGGTGATTACAGAAACATTTCTACAATAATTACTCAAATACCTAAAGAAAGATGAATGAGGAATCAGAAGGAATTTATTCTGATACACGTTCCTTTTGTGAACATTTTCACTTAGGTTGTAGTTAAATATTTTCATGCTGCATTGTTTCCCACATTGACAATACCTTTCATCTGATTTTCAACTTACTGATTGCTTTGCAGATATTAAAGAACCAAACAAATGGAACTAATAGAATTTTACATTTTAATTTAGTATTTGCTTGATGTTACTGAAAACAAAGTGGATCTGTGACCAGGTCAGATTACGCAGCCTTACTGTGTCATTATGTCAGTCATTAGCAATTATGTATTAAGGCATGTGCTATGAGGAGAGGTCTGGGACATTTGCTTTGTCTAGTTTGGAGAAAAGGAGGCTAAAGCAACCTCATTGCTCTCTACAATTTCCTGAAGAGGGGAAGCAGAAAGGGAGGTGCCAGTTTCTTCTCCCTGGGAAACGATGACAGGATGTGTGGGAACAGCACAAACCTGCACCAGGAGAGGTTCAGACTGAACATTGGGAAAAAAATATTTGCCAAGAGAGTGGTTCAACACTGGAACGGGCTTCCTGGAGGGGTGGTTGATGCCCCAAGCCTGTCAGTGTTCAAGAGGTGTTTGCTCTCATTAATATGCTTTAACTTTGGTTAGCCCCGAAGTGGTCAGTCAGTTGGACAAATGATCTTTGTAGGTCCCCTCCAACTGAACTATTCTATTTCTATTCAATTCAATTCGATTTAATTCTAAGTCTGGACTTGCTAAACTTCACAGCTTTCGGGCTAGGGAATTATTTAGATTAAAGAATGTCAAGAAAAGATAAGACATTATAGAAAATCACCTGTATGCTCATGAGGTGCCTTTCATCCCCAGATGTGCCGAACTGGGCAGCTTACACCTATGGGTGCTGCAATCTCTTTAGATCATCCAGGGACAAAACAGAAGGATGAATGAGATTGCATGATCTAACTGAGGATCCAGCAACCTAGAGAGCCCACAGCTCTCCTTGCCATCAATTAGTGGTTAGAGACCTCAAGGGATGGATCCTGTCTATATTTTTATTTTCATTCACTCAGATGCATTTTCTCAACTCATGTCTTAAGCAGCTGCAATGGAGCTGGTAACTATACCTCCCGGGGCTGACAGAAGTGGCATGCAAGAGGTGTTCCACGTGACTTCTAACTTAACTCCATTGGGTTTGCACACAGGATCAGTGTTCAGCACCTTAAAGTTTGCTGAAAGTACATATTAAGTCTTCAGTTTTGACTGATTTGACATCCATAGGACTTACAAGTTTCAATCTCTTGGAGCAAAACCATCATGTTTTACACACTTGCCAGGATTCAGTAACTGGAGATTAAAAGTGTTTTCAGTGATTTCATATGGCTTCAAAGATGGTTCCTTTCTACAAATTAAATTGATTTCTTCAAACTAGAAGAAATCTAACTTTGTCCAAAGGGTCAAAAATATCTGTTTTTAAGATGAAGACTTAAAACTTTAGGAACTTCATAGAAAAGATACTGATATCATATCTGTATCCTAGCACAAGAAACAATACAACTGCACAAGATGGCTGTGCAGTTTAGTGTATATATTTTCTGTACACATACCATAAATATCCACAAGGGAAATGGAATGAAAGGGTTTTTGCTAGGTACACTGCAGGGATAGCAGTTTGCTGAGCCCAGCACAGATCTGAAAGATGTTGAAAGATCCCAAAAGGTACTTTGAGGATTGTTATTTTTTGTGTTGCTCTTTGTTTACATACACACAGTGAAGGTTTAGCTTGGAATCTTTTCAAAGGAGCTGACTGAGGTGAAAAACTCTCACTGAAGTCCAGTGGGGATGAAGCATTAACTTCCCCTTCAAAAGACATTAATCACCAACAGACCCATACCAAATAAACAGATAGCATGTGTAACAGCAAAAAGGGATAAGGCTGAAGGCAAATGAAATATACAGCGCATTGATGAGAATCTATTTATCTGGTAGATATATTAGAGGGCAAGCTTAATTTACAGGCAGCTGTCTGGGATGACATGAGGTTAAATTTCTGAAGATACTATAGTAGCCAAATGTGGTTCTTCGTGAGCTATAATTGTATCAGAACCAGGGACTCACATACAGGCACAATCACTTATTCTTTTGTCTCGGACAAAGAAACTAAAGAGTGATGTCATATGAGTCATGAAAAATAAAGATTGCATTGATAGAATATGCTTTTAAAGGGGGAAAGCCCCTTCCGAGTTGTATATCATATTAACGTAAGTAAACAATTACCCTCCGATTTGGAAAAGATCACAAATATGCACAAATGTATTTCATTTAGCATTTCAAAAGTACCTTTAACTGTTGTCACACAAAATACATTATTTAGAATAAAAAGTCATTTTCAGAGAGGTCAGAAAGCTTTTATATTATTACGACAGGGGGATAACAGCCAGAATAACAGCCTAGAACATCAGTACAGTAACACCTCATCTTCCACAAGAAGCAGCTTTAAATGATCGTGTTTCTGTTACAGAGATGCTAAGCAAGATGTTTTTACAGCACAAGCATACGCTTTCAGCACTCAGCCATAAACATTTGTTTCGCTGTAATCTAGGTGGACTTATTTTAGAAGGACTGCAATTTGTTATGCATGTGTCCTGCACTAGCTAAACTTCCAGCTTTCTGACTGAATTATCCACAAATCTTTTCCTAACGTTAGGAGATGTCAGCGGTTGCTGCAGTAAATTAATGCAAAGATGGGCAGTTAGCAGACAACAGGGAGAGAGAGGCACACACACACTGCCTGTATCTGAACTTTATTCCATTTAGAGCCTTCTGGGTGGATTCTCTTGATGCACACACTTGAACAACTTGCTGCTTCTGCTGTTGCTTAGATACACACTTGTAAATCAAGCAAAAGAGATTCTTCAGATGGCTGAATACCACTGTAGGAAGCAATTTAGATTAAGGATCTAGAGATCTTTTAGTTAAATGCTTTATGATTTATTTCCAAATGAAGCACAGAAAGGACCGTCAGGTTTCTTTTTTTTTTTTTTTAATTCATTTTTTTTCTTCTCTGAACCTTTACTGCATGCTCTCATTTTTGAAGACATAAGAAAAGTGTAGTGCATATCAACACATTTTTCACATATGGCACAAAAGGACCAAGTAAACCAGCAGTTTGAGAATTGCTCTCAAACTGGAAGAGGAATCCTTAATTTCACATTCAAACCTCTAATCACAAGGTTATGACTAAAATGTGCATTTCTGACAGATTTGTTCAGGCACCTCCATTCCATGACTTAGAACCAACCTGGAATGGGACCTGTGGAAATTTGGATACACACTCTGGCAGAGAAAAGGGGTAGCATGAAGGCAGCAGACTAGCTCTGTAACCCTTGGCCTCTGTGGATGTTATACATTCACCTAGATCCAGCCTCTGGCAGTAGCTGAATCAGATTGAAGAACAAGGAATGGAAATACTCTCCACATTACCAGTCAGCGTAATTTATTTATTTAACTGGCTGCCAGAATATGCTTAGCTTGTTTGTGTTTGTCCTCCACAATGCTCCTCTTTTTTTTCTACCATCTCAACAACTACAAAGTCATTAGTAAGTACGTTTTACCCACACGACACCTCCAGGCTCTATAAGCAAGTTTTTGCTAAACAGACCGCTGTTCTATGTCCAAAAATCACTTTCCATGGGAACGTTTATTGCTGATGTTGCCACAACTTGAAGTTGCTATTCAGCGAATACTAGCTCAGATTATTTAATGTGCAATTCAAAACATCTGTCTGAGTGATCAGCCCTTTTCTGACTAAAAGGCAGACTTTCCTCCACCCCCAACATTTAACTTCATTAATTTCCCCTGGGCACCCAAATACCTCATTCTCTCTTTGTCAACCCGGGATCTGAATTATTAATAAATAAAAATCATTCAGTTACTCACCCTGTCTCCAGGTCGTACCATTGGTTCTTGTTTTGTGCCTAATTTATGTAGTATATTGTAAGCAACCTTCATACTTCTGGTCCAAAGTTTTCCTATTAACACAAAATTTGTAAAATTAATTTTAAAATTCTGCATGTTTTACAAGATTATTAAAGGGAAAGAATGCCTAAGCAGTAGAAGAAATACTAGGAAAACATACATGAATTTTCCAACTAAATGTGATACCACTGCTGCAACTAAAAGAAATATTTTTAAATACATATCAGATATATCAGATATTTTCTTTGAACTTCAAGACAGCAGCATTTTTAAGCCAAAAAAAAAAAAAAAAAAAAAAAAAGCTTTCTTCAAGGTAGAAAAAAGTAGCTTTCTTGCTTTGCAGTGAATTGGATCTGGACTCCAAAAGTCAGGTGTTAGAAGTGGCTGGAATACCAGGAAGTCCAGACAGCCTATTAGCAAAAGCTGCCTTTCAGTTCAGACTGTGCTGTGCAGGGGGACTTCCCTCCGAGGGTATGATGCAGGGATCATAATGGCACTTTCCCTACTCCAAGACACCAAGGAAAAAAGGAAAGCAGTCCCGAGAAGGAGAGACAAGGAAAAAAAGTCAACAACAGAAAACACCCTACAGCCAAAGGGGCACACTGAAGCAGCAGGGACCTTCTGATCCTTAGCACACCTGTAAGATGAGTTGCACTTTTAATTCTGGACCTTCTTCAGTTTAACTTGGCTTTTACTTCTCCCCAACTCCCACACAGTCCCTTCCCTCAGTTTCACTTCACTTGCCTCCAGGTATCCTTCCTTTTTACCATCTCTGTTCCCCCTTGCTTCATCCCCCCATCTGCACTTACTTAGCTAATCTTCATACAGACCTTGCACCAATATTATTTAAAGAAAGAATCATCTCCTCAAAATATCACTGGCCATATTGTGCCTTTCATTAATCCTTTAAGAGATCAGCATATCCCGACTGTGCAAGTTCTTTCCGAGAGCCTTTGTTTACAGCCCTTGTTACTTCCATTCGAATAATACCTAGCATAACAGACCTTGGTCTTGGCTGGCCCTCAGCTACTGTCTTGAAGCAGTATTCAGTCTGACAGTAACAAATCTTTAATTCATGCCCACCAATAACTTAAACGATAATAGGTTCTGACAACAGATTACCTATGGGGTTCAGCAGTTCAGGCTCCCAAACAAGCAGTACTGCTATTTATAACTAAACCAAGCAGTTTTTATAATAAATTCCTCCACATTCTGGATACAAAATGCAATGCTGTATTATTTTAAGTGCCAATCTGATGCAAATGTAACGTATAATGAGAAGGCCAGATTTTCTTTTTTAACTCTTAAGGAAAATTGGAAGGTCACTGCTGCCTGTTATTGAGAAAGTCTTAAGTGCAATTACTTCTTATGAAAATGGTAATATTTTATCATTAAATCATATTTTCTGAAGCTTTAAATATATTTAAAATTGCTCCAGTATTTGGATGCTGAACTGTCCTGATGTTTAAAAACAAACACAAGTCAATTCTGTTCCACTGAAAACTCAATGTGGATACAGAAATACTTCTGCAGAATTAACCTTCATAACACTGCAGTAGAACTACCTGCCTTTATTGGAAAAAAGTCTTTAAAAGCATCCCTGTTGCAACAGTCAACACTTAAACTTGACCAGCAAGTGGAATAAAAACAAGGATGCCCTAAAAAAGCAAACATTCATTTTCTTAAAAGTTTCCAACATTAAAGTTTCAGTGGCAACAAACGTAGAGGAGCAATTAGTACTGATACAGAAATTTGGAGAATGGAAATGAAAAGCCTGGTAGAAGTTCTGAGTGCAAGGGAGAACCATCTTTACACAAAACATTTTCATGCTTATAATGAACATTAAGATTTTGATCCCTTTTCTGAGAGACATAAGGGGCTGCTGTGAAAAGTTCTATTGGAGCTATGGAGATTAAATCTGTTAAAAGTCTTAAATTTGCATTTGTGACATATTCATACTCATTTTTTGTGTATCAAACATGCCATCTTGCATACAATATTTTCTTCAAAATTTGAGCTCTGAAGCACTATTCATATTAAAGGACTTAGATGCGTTCTTTCAGAAGTACATGGGTACACAATACAACTGTCTCCATGCCAATGTAAATCAAAGTAAATGTAGAAATAAAGTTCTCTCAAAGAGTAATGTGTTACTTTCTAGTAAGGTTGTAAATATTTGTCTAAATACGTTTTGTCATGATGCTCCCTTACTTCCAAAATTTTACTTCATCTTCTGAAATATAGAATATACAAGGCCATTTCACTACTTCCTCACCTTTCTGTTTCAACACACCTTGAATTGCACAGAATAAGTCTGTAATATTTTCTAGAGGTCTTTTTCCTTCCAGGCCCTCTCCTGTTCTAATTACTGTTGGAATACCAAACTGTGTCAACTAACTGAGCTACCTGCATGTGCGAAAGGGTATGAAACTATGGAAAACTGGAACAAGGAAGGCAGTTTGCACTGAGCTCTGACGGAGCTGGGACAGAGGATCTCCCCTGCATCCCTCAGCGCTTCCATCTTTTCAACCCACTCAGACTCTACCTGTCCCTGGCTGCCGTGGCCTCTGCTCAGCCAGCAGCGAGGAGCATCTCTGTGTGCAGGCCAGCCATCTCGCACACTGATCCCAGAGTCAATCCCACACAGATCTAGACCTGGGCTGTGCTCAAGAGCAAGCCCACCATTTTTCTTCTAGATATATAGCTTCAGTCCAGAAAAGACAGAGCTGTGAAGGGAACAGCAGTGCAGGAGCTGGAGCCAGGAAGGCCTGAGTCACCAGGGCCAGGCCTGTGGCTGCTGGACGAGGCGCGACACGGGGCCAACTGAGCTGTGTGTTTGTTTTGCCACCTTGGCCGTTCAGCCTGCCAGCGTCACTGAAAAACACAAAGGGCTCCATGACTGTGGGATAAAAGCCCTCAGTAACAGAGGATGTTATAAAGAAGGAAATCTTTGAAGTGTTTCCTTCCTCGGTTCTGCCTAGGTTGCAATTCAGTGTAATTCTTCCTTTGTAAACTTGAGAGATTAGACGTTGCTGGGAAAAAGCTGATTGCTAAAATCTCTCCCGCAAATCCCGATGAGGAGACCTTGCCTTGACCTCAATTCTGTGCACATCTGCCCTGGGGCAGAAGGCAGCCCGGTGGGGGAACCAGCTGTGCTCCATCCAAGGCTTTCACTCCGGGATGGGGCCGACACTTGCATGGGGGAAACCTGCTATGAAGGGACGTGAGCTGCAAAGGAAATTGCGCCGCTGGGGGCTGCTGAGGATATGGCCCTTTGTCCACAATTCAGCACAGGTCTTCCTCAGATAAACACATTGCCATCCATCTTCTAGTAAGTTGGCTTGAAGACAGAAGGGCAGATGTAGAAAACTCAAGCAGCAGTTTCAGGCAGCAGGGGCTGGAGCAGCCCAGGTTTCTGCACGGTGACAGATCTCCTTTTGTCCAGCAATGCCACTGTAGCAGAAAACGGTTTTCTGCTCTCCTGTAGCGATGGAGAGCAAGCACCAGCTGGATACAGCTACCCCCAGCAGCACTGCTGCTTCTAGACCCTGGGGCCCTTCTCATCTTTGTTTCCCTGGTCCTATTCAACTGCCCTCCTGCCTGCCTTGCCAGGGACACTGGATGCTCACAGTACTTGTCCCTGCCTGACTCTGTCACGTGTGAACTCATTTTTGAGTTTGAAAATGAAGGCTTGGTAAGCCCTTTAGAGAGGTAAGTCATTAGAGAGACATTTGCATATCCAGTGGCATTTTGGGCACTAGGGTACTCTCCAGAGGGGGGCTGGGCTCCTGCAGGTCCAGGACACACACAAGTGTCCTGGGTAACTCAATGCCTTTGATAAGGTCCTGAATTTTCCAGTTTTCAGGTCCAAAACTATCTCCCAAACAATGAAAACTGTTCAGTATCCAAAGAATTTCCTGAGTTGATTTGGGAAAACAAACCAAGCTGGACAACTACATGTCACTACTAAAAATTGTAATTTTCCTACCCCCCATCAAGCTGCTTATTTTGGTGTTAGTTTCCAAAACGTTTTATAACTCTACAAGATACAAAGAAATCAAGGTTTTCTCCTCTGCATCTGTCATATCCCAACACATTTCTAATTGCTGAAGCATTTACTGAAATAAATCTTCTAATGATGATCAAATCTTCCTTATGTGCTCCTGTAACTTGTCGCAGATATTGCTGCTGGACCTACAAGCCCTAGCAGTGTGCTCTTGGAGTGAGGCCAAGTCACCTTCAATGTTCTTCCTACACTGGCAAACCAAATTGAGCATTCCCAGTGCCCAGCAAGTATCAGCAAGTGTGTGGTGCAGCAGCTATGCCTCTGAAGCTGAGCCATGTCCTGCAGACATCACTCACACACACAGAGTCAAAGCAGCCACAAATGAAAATTATCACCTCACATTCTGGCAGCCATGACAAACATTGTTAACACCTGTGTGGGGCAAATATCTGTGGATTTTTTTTGTTTTCTGCTGGAATTTTGATTTTGTTGTATAGTAGCAACTCTACAGCATTAACCACATATTCTAAATATCACTTGTAATCAGTATTGTTCTATGCTAACAGCCTATTTACAGGGCAATATCTTTCACCTACAAAAATTTGCAAGCTAGTGTGATGAGTGAATAGCCAGTCCCATCTTGTTAAGCAACACATTATGAGGATAAAGGAAACCACCAGGTCTTAAAAAACATACAAAAAGGGATCAGTTGGTAAAAAATATATGCTTTCCACATGATGCTGAAGTAAATCCCCTTCCTCCCCCTCCAAAAATCTGTAAAAGGACTATATGTTTGTGTTGAATGTAAAGAAGGTTATAAGAGAAAAGCTGCATCAGGAAGAAAACTTAAAGACCAAACAAACCACAATCAATTCCCTTATTGAATTCTGTATGCTTTTAAGAACCACACAGCACTAACTCAGCAAAACCAAACCTGTGGTCGCTTACCAATCTCCATGCGCAGCAATTGCGAGACTGCCAAAACTTAACTGAAAATAATGTTGTCAAATATTCATTCTTTCAAGATCACAATATATTTGTTACACTAAACATAAAAATGAAGACATTAAATCTGGTATAAATGGCAAACTTCTTAACGTGATATGGGTAAATAGGCACCTTTTCTGCATTGCAAAATAATAGTCACAGTTCTGCTGCTCTGCTAACCTTGTCTTTAGAAATTTTTGAGATCCACACTGAGCATCAAATGAAGCAGGTGTCTTATTGGAAAAATATCCAAACAAAATAACAAAAATGTTTTATTGTGGAGAATAAAATACCCCAGACATACTCAGAATAGAGGGAATATTATTATTACAGTACTTGATATCCCAGTCTAAATCACAATTTTGTAATATAGATTTTTAAAGCAAGCAATTTTCTTTATCTTTATTAAAGCAATAAAGGTTGAAAGTATTAGCCATACTGTTGATTGATGTCTAAGGACTTAAACCATGATGACTTTTACCTCTGCAAGCAATGATTTATTTCAGTGATAAGGACAATCTGGTTATTTCGTTACTTGGTTATGAGCAGACTCTCAGTTCCCTTTACGCTCCTGGTAACTGTGAAATTCCTGGTCTAGGAGATTCTGGATGCAAGAAGATATAGACGGCTGTGGTCACACGCCAGCTGCATCACTGCTTGGGGGTGGCTATTTTCGGTCTGTTGTTGACTGTCAACCATTTCAGGCTATCCCCAGTATAACACCTCTGCTAAGACAGCAGGACTTTGGCCTCAAGATGTTAATGGCTGCATTATGTGTTATTTTTTTAATGGGCAATTCATTTGAAAGATGATTTCTTTCTCCATAGAGTCCAAATGGATAAAGAAAAAACACTTCACTATCCAAAGAGCCTTCTCTGCTCTTTTCTCCTAGCTCTGCTGTTTCCAATGGGCCTCTGATATGTGAAACAATACACTGGAGCTACTGAAAATGGTTTAAAAAACTAAGTACAGAAAATGTTAGATAAAGGCAATGAGATTCTCTGAATCTGATGCAGTTAACTGGTACTCATTTTGTTGGTTTTAATAATGGTTGCAATAAAAAAGCTCAAAACTTGCTTATTTCCAAATTACTTTCAGCTTTTTACTTTTTCCACAGTCTTTCTGATACTTCTTACAATAATCATCCTACAGCAAGAAAAGTAGCTGTGATAGTTTAAGTAGTATTTTGGATTTAATTATCCTTTATTCATGTTTCTCCACTAAGAAATCACTAAGCATTTCATTTGTAATGCCAACAATACCAAAATCAGCTGCCTGACTACTCTGATCAACTTTGCCTGAGCAAGAAATTGTCCTTTTCCTCAAAGCATATGTTAGATTTCTAGTCAGAGTTCAGATGTACAGAAAAACTTATAAAGACGTCTTTCCCTCCCTTATCTCAGACTTTTCTATTTATGCATATTCAGTGATTTGATTTACACAAGGATTGTGAATAACTTAACTAAGATGCTCTCCACTTAAGCAAGTTCCCAGAGGAATAAAATATTTGAGAAATAAGGAACATTCATAGCATTTCATTCACTAGAAAGAGTTTAGGAGTTTTGAGTAACAATTACAATTGGGACAGTGAAAACAACTTGAAGAACTGAGAAAATATTTCAAAAACTTGCTTAAAAAAGATCAAGTGTCGAAGTACAGCTGATCATTTCTCATATCTACAGTAATCTGAGACACATGGAGGAAGACAATCCTAACATGCTATAGAAGACAAAAATAAACACATGAAAAACATGCTGAAAAAGTCACAGGAGATATAAACAATTAATAATTAGACAAATTCCTGCAGGGGAATGGGAAGGCAGAGATTAGGCAAAGCTGGGCAGAGGAAAAGGATCTGTGGGTGCTGATTGATGCTTGCCTGTACACGAGCCAGCTGTGTGCCCAGGTGGCCAAGAAGGCCAACAGCATCCTGGCTGATATCAGGAATAGTGCAGCCAGCAGGAGCAGGGAGGTGATTGTCCCCCTGTACTCTGCTCTGGTGAGGCCATACCTTGAGCGCTGTGTTCAGTTTTGGGGCCCTCACTACAAGGACATCGAGGCCCTGGACTGTGTCCAGAGCAGGGCTACGAAGCTGGTGAAGGGCCTGGAGCACAAGTCCTGTAAGGAGCGGCTGAGGGAGCTGGGGGTGTTTGGGCTGGAAAAGAGGAGGCTCAGGGAAGACCTCATTGCTCTCTACAGGTACCTGAAAGGAAGGTGTGGGGAGCTGGGGGTCAGCCTCTTCTCACGGGTAACTAGTGGTAGGACCAGAGGGAATGGGCTCAAGCTGCACCAGGAGAGGCTGAGGTTGGAAATGAGGAGCCATTTCTTCTCAGAAAGAGCAGTCAGGCACAGGGACAGGTTGCCCAGGGAGGTGGTGGAGTCACCGTCCCTGGGGGTGTTCAAGGAAAGGTTGGACGTGGTGCTTGGGGACATGGCTTAGTGGTGACATTGGTGGTAGGGGAATGGTTGGACCATGGATCTTGAAGGTCTTTTCCAACCTTAATAATTCTAAAAATCTATGATTTTTGGGGGGGCCAGAGAAAAGCTGCTATAAGAATCAAGCCTATGGTGACAGATGGGATGAGATTTAGCTGTGCAGATGCGGAGAAAAGTCTGTATTTGGGGAGATTTGCCCTCAGAATAACCTGCACTGTGTCTACACAGAATGGCTGTACAAAACTAAAGAAATGTCTGGGTCATTTATCATACTGGGGTTACAGCCCAAGTGACTGGCAGAATGGCAATATTGTCTACACTGATCAAGAAAGGAGGAGATGAAAATGCTTGGTGTGAAGGGAGTAAGTACTCTTTCTTAGCCATGATGTGTTTTAGCTGACAGCTACAAATCTGTCACAGGAACAGCCCTGGAACTCAATTTGGAAAGAAGGAAAGAGATCTGGAATAAGCAGTTAAACCCATGATTCCTCCACGCATAGACAAGACACTGGAAGAGACGTTTTGTATGAAAAAAGTAGGGAACAAAAGATATCATGCAGGATCTTGCTCCTACCCAGAAAGCTGAAAGCTGAATAATGAGGATTTCCATGCAGGTTTTAGAGAGGATATAAGAAGAGATTGAAGCAGAAACAGTAAACAGAGATAAAATATTGAAGAAGAGAACGTCAAGAGTGAACCTCTAGAAATTTAGAATTATTCTTTAAAATCTTGAATATGTGTCAAAATTGCAAACATATGAAAAATCCTGGAAATAGTGTTTTATTGAATTATCAAAGTACACAAAAGTAACTGTGAGATACAAACTCAGAGGCTACTGGAAGTTCTCAGTGTTGATATTTTAAAGTTTTGGTCATCTGATATGGGAATATATCAGGAAATACACACCACAAGGAAAGGAAGTGTCATATTAATGCCATGTGGTAGGACTGGGGGCAGCCTCATCTTTCAAAAGTCCATTACACTGGGGCCAGGGGAACTAAGCACAGGGATATATGATTCATGCATATGAATGTCTGCTGATTTCAAGGCTTAATTTTTGTTAATCTTCAACTTTTTAAAATGCCATGCCCACAATTTCTAGGAACAGAGCCGTAAGGTGGCATAGTTACAGCAAAATCATTCATAAAGTCACCAATAAAGTGGCATATCTGTAATGCTAATTATCTTTCAAAAGCAATTGTTATTCATGTAAAGAAAATGAGTAAAGGAAATTGTGATGTGTATTACATCAAAATGAATTTGTATATCCCATGATATGCAATGTCCACTTGAAATCTAGGTAGCAGAGAATTCACTCCATCTTCTATGAACTGTGGTTTTGTAATTTATCTTATTTATTAAAAAAAAAATATATATTAACCTTGGGGAACTATTGAAAAGCAACAGCTTAAATCAGTGCAGCTAAATGATAATAAATGAAAAAAAAAAAAAAGATTTAGTCTAACTTTTCTGAGGATTTGGACAACTTGGAAGATGGATTTGGGAAGAGTTAGCTTAGGAAAGAGAAACAGGCTAGGTAGCTTCATAAGCCCCATGGATGAGCTCCTCAGGCTTTGTTCAGCTTACAGCTCTTCAGGAGAAATAGGACACATGCTCGGACTCTCTGGACAGAATCCCATATTCAGAAATGGTCTGATTCTTACTAACATCTTCATTTCCTGTCTTGTCAAACTTATTTAGGGCATTCAGTAGATGATATGAATTGCTCTTCTGCAAACATATAATTGCAAACAGAAAAATTCTTCTCTAGTTCCAAGAAAATGTCCTTAAGGAAGAAAAACATCGATCAGTGGTGAATCATCTTTGCTCCCTAATTTAAGTAACTTCTTAACTCTAAGAAGCACCTGAAGGGAAAATGTTTCATGCATGACCTTCAGTTCCTAAAGTTCTGTTATGCTTTAAAAGCCTTTAACTGTATTTGCAATCCCAAACTTGCAGCAAACATCTTTTCAGCCAAGGATTATCACTCAGCCTAAATCCTGAGCAGAAGGGAGCATTCAGCACTGAACAATGCAGACACACCTCTGTATTACAGCATATAAAACTATTATTTGCACAGGACTCTAGGTCCCTGAGAAGGTAGAAATGAAAAAAACAAAATCATTTTTATATTCATACCAATAACATACAGAAATGTCCCAACTTGATTTCAAAGTTTGATGGTTATCCAAAATAAATCATTTGAACATCTCCCAAATGCTCTCTGAACTTCTCAAAATTAGAAGCTATTTGGGAGTTATTTGACAAAGATATCCTTATGTTTGTCTCCATTTGGCCTCTCTCAGTGCAGTGAACATAGGGAAATAAATCAACATACAAAAGATCACACTGAAAGATATCCTGGCAAATCCGTTCCAAGGGGGTATATTTGCTAGCTGTACAACTACATATAAGGAGGAATAATTCATATTACACTTAGTGCAATGTCAGTAAAGTGCAAAAACATGGGAAAAAATCCTATTTTAACTTTTCAGGAAGCTGGTAAATTTTGTATACCAGGTTCTTTTTCAGAACAGAGCCTGGGAAATATCTCAGGCTTAACAGACGTTAATCTTCAGAAAAGTCTGTCCTAGTATGTATTTCTATTTAAAAGGTGGTTTTAATTTATAATCTGTGATTGCATAGATCTATCAACTCAGCTCTTTTCCTCTTTGTGAAGTAAGTCATGCTATAACACCACGGAAATTCATACTTGGACACCTACAACTTCAGATTTTTTTACCCTATTCAGAAATGGAAACGATGCATCGTTTGAGGGCTTTTTCACTATATATTTATATATTTACTATACACACAGACACTACATATTGTATATAAAATCACAAGGAGTTTGAAGAGTGCTCACCGTAAGTGAGAATATACAGTGGTTTTCCATTAGTATCCATAGTGGTTAGGCAAGGAGCTTTTGGTGAGATGGTCCCCCATCGCTGCAAAGCTGCTTCCAGAGAAGGCGGCCAGTTTGTAACCACACCTAATTGTTCCCCACGCATAGCCAACATCTGAGCTCCTTCTGGCTTTGGCTGGTTTGGATCTGGCTGTTGAACTTATGATTATGAAAAGATATACAGTTACCATGTAAATTCTATACCTTGTGTACACCTGTGTAACCAAGAGAATAAGTTACCTTTGCAAAATATCCTGAAAATAATGACATGTTAGAAGGTATTGAGAAGCAACGGAGACATAAAACAGAATAATTAAGTTTTAAGTTTAACAGAGATGAGGACACTGAAACATCTTAGGAATGCATGTGCTTATATTGACACGAGTTCTACAAGCAGGGAAAGAAACTGCTGAGGCAGCATGCATATATTTATCTTAGAAATAATCAATCTTCCTTCATTCTTAAAGAGAGATGGAGAATACTTTTTCTTGGCAAAAATGCAGTAATACGATGAACTGCAGAACTTCTGAAAAATTGTCCTCCAGTAAGTCATCAGTAACACATCGATTTAAGTCATGTTCTGTCGCAGTGCTTGCTTATAAACTGCAATGAGGACTAAACCACCATACCCTGACAAATCTTAATTCTCAAAGCATTGGCCTTCTTAAAAACAAATTTCCATTTATTGGCTTTATCCATGTTTCTATCTTACAAGTAGTTTTTGGTTTTGTTTGTTTTTTATGTTCCTTTGTTACACAAAGGATGTATGAAACATTTAACATGCTCCTTCACTGACAGGTTTTTTTCATATTGATGTTCAAAAGAAATGGTTGTAACGCACTGCTGAATGTTCTCAGAGCAAAGCTGTTTCTCCCTCTCTTCTGCAGTTGCATTGCAAGCAGAACCATGAGCAAACACCAGAGACTTTTGATTCTAGTGCACTACATCCAAGCTTACTACAAGCGGATTCCACTGAATATCGACAGTTTTTTGGTACTTGCCAGTACAAGGAGGGCTTACTTAGTTTTCTAGAAAGTCAATGTGCGAGACAAACATTTTACAGAGTTTTAATAAGAGATCCCCAAACCTTTTGAAAAACAGTCATTTTACCTTCTAACAATTCCTCAAAGTCATCTACAAAGAACTCTCGTAATGGTGGTCGTTTGGGCCGTTTTAGTGTATTGACCAGCTGCTGAATCTTTGCTGACACTCTGCTGCTCACTGGTACTCCTGCAGGACAGGGATCAATGGAGACATCAGTTGACCGCTACGCTGAACGCCACCAGACGTTAATTGGGGTAAGAAAAAGTCTAGGACTGCAAGGCCACCACAACTACAGTTTCATGCCATACCATGAGTGTGACTCAAGTATTCACCATTAAGACATTAAGATCGTTTCAGCAAAAAGGAACAATGATGCCTAGCGCAAATAAAAACAATAAATACAACAACATCAGAGTGAGCTTGCAAAGTTAGAGGGGAAAAGCACATAGACTGGGGGAGAGATGCACAGTGAAAAAGCCCTCCCTACAGAGTGTTGGCAACCTGAGAGAACTCTTCTAGGTGGCACTGGTGATGGTCGTTGAGAAGATGGGCATGGTCTCTCCCTGTGATCACTGGTTCAGCAAGGAGCACGGTTCATAGGCTCTGTCCCATCATTTATTCTGGGTTGCTCTTTACACTGCAGTGGATGTCTGTCCAGTATCCATCTTAAACATGGCTGACATCTTTGCATTACTTCAGCATGACCCCGTATTCCCCAACCATCCCTACAGCCAATTCCATCAGCCAGCAGTCTCCAACGGGAGCATGCTTGTCCACACAGCACTTTGAAAAACACAATTATGAACAGCAGTGTGGGGCAAGGGGCACTTTTGTAATATAATCCCATCAAACACCTCCCCCCTCCCTTTCCCCGGCAGAGTGCAAAGCCTCTGCAACATTCATGTCATCTGATCCTGAACTAATAACTTTCTGTCACTGCATTGCAGAAATTTTGACTTCCTACCCTTCTATACGGTTGGCTCCAACACTTCTGCCAAGTGGTTTTTATAGCTGAAGCTGCTAAGTTTAGATGGGATACACTTGGTCAACAATTCCACACCCTGCTGAGGTATCGGTTAATATGTTTTAGAAAAGAGGAGCAGTAAATAAGAAAGGGTTTACAAATAACTGTTTTTCAAAAAAAAAAAAAATACTGAGAAAATAAAACTTTAATCATGACACTTTTCAAGATGTAACCATCCTATTGTATGTCGCATTTCTTGCCCTTTAAAAAACAGCCTAGCTGTAACCAGACAGCATGATAAAAGCAGAAAAGCAGATCTAGAGAGACTTGCTGCTTCCATTTGCAAAACAATTTATACAGGGAATCAGCTGGGCTGATTAAGAAATATTTCTCTTTGTCAGCTTCATGTATACCAGTTTATTTGAGGACTGCAAAGATGCTTTAACTACGTGGGTGTTTATAAATGACAAGTGCCCAGAAGAAACAAGGAACAGATGCATACGCTAACTACAAAAAGGTTACAATACTCAAAGAGAAAACGATTTTGCTTCTTGACATACCATCACCAGTTTCCATAAGTTCAGCGTTTCCATACTTTGGTGCCACCCGTGCCGTTGATCCTTGTGGTCTTTCTACTTGTATTGAGTGTTCTGAGGTGTAAGTGGTAACATCTGGAGGGGCAGAATGATTTTCTGTGAAAAATAAGTTAAAAGGTTTAACCATGTACCTCTAGTGTTGAAGGGCAGAAGAACAAAGGGGAGAGGAAAGAACACGATTTGACTTTTTTTCAACATCCAAACAGGCAACGAAGTTCATGCACAAAATGAATGTATACAACTATAAAGTACATCATAATTTTAACTTTTCCATTGATTACACCAAGTACCATATATCTGCAAGAATATAAACAATAAGCTTAAAAAAAAAGAAAAAAGATATAATTAGATTGTTGGTTCTCCACTGACATTTAATTTTATACCAAGTTAAACTTTGTGGACAGCTTCAAATAGCAAAAGACCCAGACAAATATACTTCTCACAGATTACTGCTTTAGTTTTATGACACAAAGAGAATATGGCACGTTGCCAATCACTTGCAAGTGCCAATGCATATCTCTCATATTTTGAATATGACAATTTTACTTGAAAAAGGAAATCATTGTTTTATTAAGAAAAAAAAAATCAATCACAGCAGGGTTGGAATCTAGGGGAAAGAAATAAAATGTAAAGAAACGTGAACTTTACATTCTGCATGGACACTTGCTTGTCTACTATTTTTAGACAGAGCTATTTCAATGCTTCTGCATAACAAAGATATGCCTTCCAGAAGACAAACACAAACCCATCTGACTTATTCCAGCATTTCCAAACAATTCCACTGCGCTAATCTTTCTCTTTCATAGCCTGATAACTCAGCATGCTCCAGTTTGTTTTCACGTTTTCAAGTCTCAGTCTGTATTACCTACATATTGTATATTATTTTTACAGTTTGTCTTATAATTTTATTCCACATTTTCATAGGCATTAGGGTAGATAGAGATAAATGCCATGAACAAATAACATCTTCTCTCTTTATTGACATAAGCGATCCCCAGGAGCCTCTGAGATAGAAAAGAGGACAAGTCTTCATACTGCTGCCAATGAAGTGACAAAGAATGCTCTCCATTTTATAATAGGGAAAGAATTTTTAACATAGAAACATTCTGGAAAAATGTTAATTTTGTTCCAATATTACTTTAGAGATGTGCATTTTAGTAAATATGCCCTACAAGTATTATGATTATGATGTTGTAAATCTACTCTAATACCAACTTCTACAGTGAATTTCACCTGAAATGTAATCATCAAGCATTTCCATGAGTCTTGAACTTTGGACCGATGTAATTCTTGTGCATTAAATCCCAAATTCATGTACTACCAAGAGAGAAAACTAATTTTTATGGCAATAAATACAGTACATGGATGCTATATTAGATGGCTATTTTGCATACTTCTCATTTGAATGCAGCATTTGACAGACAATCATCATGAAAAATTAAGACATGATATTAATGTCTATAGTTGTTATTTAATGTTTATATTCATGAACATCATATGATGTTCAATGATGTTCACTGTAACTGGTTGAAGAAAACATGAGATGGATTTTATTGTACCACTCAAAAATGTCTTGCAACCTGCACATGTCCAGTTGAGCCTTTTAATTCTGATCACATCCACTCTTACCACTTTACTGAAATAGAGACCTTATATTGTGTTATAAGTGACCAGCTGAAGTATAATAGCTTGGACAATGAAGCTTTTACTGGTAATTATTTGAATAATATCTTCATTTGAGGAGTCTTGTCATTTATCAAGTATTTTAGAATCAGCACAATTTTTGCCCCTTCTTTTTAAGTGGCAGCTTTTTATAGATCATGATTGAATTACCCAATAACTACGTCAATTAAAAAATGCTGATGTTTATCTTTTTATCTTTAACTTATAATGCAGTTTTGCTATGCAAATAGGAGAGGAGGTCATGACTAAGAAAATAATTGTACTTAGTCAGCTATTAGTAACATGAGAAAGTATTTTTTTAGCTATAATTGTTTACATCTATTCAGTGAAATATTTCCATCTTTCAGACTTTATAAGACAAATTGAATTTGAGTTAAAGTATCTCCTTTCAGGTTTTTACATTGATATGATTTTTTTTTAATGTGTGGGAGAGAAGATGCGTGACTCAAAGCACTGCAGAGCAGAGATGCTTTCCCCTCGCATCTATAGACGTGAAACCAAATACTTCTTTGTAACACATGGTGCAGAGCAGGGTGAAATAGAATGGGAAAGAAGCTTCCTGCTATTTTGTAAAAAGGTTTTCTTTTGAACAAGCAGCACTGCACTTGAAATTACCCAGGATGAATTCTCTTCCCTATGTGGTCACCACTGGCTGGTCAAAGGGTGCAGTTTTATCACACACTCTGCCCATCTGCTATTTACATTTCTATTAAGAAGAATCCTTATCCAGCAGAAGATGAACAATAAGGTTCATCTTGCCCTATTTCTTTGTAGGATGTTCTATAAAAGATGTCTTATCATGGCCATATTTACAGCTGTAGGTTTCATTCATTAGACTTACAAATCTTCAGTCAGTTCCCTTCTCAGGCTTGGAGAAATGAAAGTCACAAAGACAAAAATTCAGTCCAAAAGACATCTAAAGAAAATGTTAATTCTTATGTTATGTGAAATTCTTATGTATTTTTTTTTGTGTGTGTGTAGAAAAGTAATCCAGGCATAGACTATGAACACAATCTGTATAGAGCAGCTTGGTCTTATGTCTGGTAACTTGAAGTACTGTTTGAGGTTTAGTTAAGAATAATCATCTTGACACATCTGTTGATTAAAAAATAGAAACTGCGACAGCTGCATGACTTCAAAGAATTTCCTCCATCAAACACACATATCTGCATCACCTCTTCTCTCCATCTCTTCCAATATTCTTGCATTAGAAGATCACAGACTGAGCAGCTGTTTCCAGTTAAGACCCTTCATTTCTGCTACTGGAGCGATATAATCTACCCCATTTCATGAAAATGAAAAAGAACCAACAATCCAGAGCACATTCATGTAGGGATAGAGGGTGTATTTTGACAGAGCACCATGTTTAAGAAGTAAAGAGGTAGAGGAATACTTTTGAGTGGAAGATAGGAAGCACAAATAAACACTACGGATTTGGAAAGTCTCCAGGAATTCAAATAACATCCTTACAATACTGCACTTGATGAGAATATAGCTTTTTCTCCCAAGCAAGCTGGCTCTTCTCGTTGTCAGGGATGGGAAATCCAGAGTAAGAGCTGTAGCTTTTTTATCAGCCAGGTTTCACCTGTATTAGTATCCAGGTGACAGAGGCTATTTTAAACTAGTCCCCTGTATCATAAGTTAATATTCGTTCTCCGGACACATAAGAATTTTAAGGTTGTCAGAGAACTATCCATCAGGCCTCATGGCACATGTTTTTATATTGATTTTATTAGAAACCTATGTGGCCTTTGGTTCCAATAGAGGCCTTTGATTTCCAAAGAGAAACATATTTGAAACACATAAAGGAAACATTAAAAGCAGCTACAGGACCGAAATTTTATAGTGAGAAATTTTATAGTGAGAAATTTTATAACTCGTTAATCTCTCTAAATTTACAGTCACAGCTAAGCACTGTGTGATTATCATTACATGAACTTTCTGAGCTCTGGGATGTTTTCTCACCTTGATTTTTATATCTGTATAGGTCCAAAAAATATAATACAGACAAATGAAAGCTTATAGACCTTAGAAATATATAGAGCACTGACTCAAAGATGTAATGAATGTTAAATATTTTTTAGAGATTTCACTGTTTTGATATCTAAGTTCAAGGATTACCCAACACAGTTTTGAAACATATGCCAAACTAGAAATTCTCTCTGTAGCTTCATACAGACACCTGAGTGTCTTATAGCTGAGAACAAATACTTAAAGGAAATCTATCCTATACTAGACCTTTGGCCATAATAAAGCAGCAGAAGCCATGAAATTAAATAAACAGTGTAAGATAATAAACATACAATAGCTTATGCAAATAATCTAAATGATACAGAAAGCTAAACTTTGATTATATCATAGCCAAAATGTTTTATCCAATTCCTTCTCAGGACTGTATTAAGGCACTTTCACTGGAAAAATCTCCCTTTGATTCTGTGATGCACTCTGGAGGTGAAATCCTAGTGGATGTCAGAATGGAGGGCTTTTTTTGGTTATCATTACAGGTCTTCCCTGTTGCCCCTTAAATTTGTACTTATCAAAATTGCATCTCCAGACTATGGCAGTACATGATGATTTGCTTCTTGCAAACTGATCTGGAGAACAACACCCCGGACCAAACAAACATCAAGCCATGTGAATATACCTCAGAATTATCATCTGTGCAGATTCTGTTGCTTTTTCCAATGATCTTAGCAACAAAGACGGTAACCTTAAGATCACAGTCTGAGCCTGTTAGCAGATATCAGTCATATTTTGTATCCAAACAAACTTTACATCACAACTACTGTTCAACTAGATTTGCTATTTATGGTACCTAATTGTCAGAATGAAAACATATTTACACTGAGGTAAGCTTATCTGCTTTCTTCAAAGGAGAGCTCGCTCCAGTCAACAACAAAGGAGAAAAAAAAAATAGTATTTTTCTTCTTCCACACAATACTGTCATCTTAATTTAGCTCTAAAAATGCTGCATTATTTACTGCAAACTCAGTGATTATAAGAGAAGATTTACTGTGCCAGATTTAAAATTACTGAAGTGTCACATTATAAAGAAGCTATATTTTAAGACACATGAGATTTGTGTGTGTGAGTAATGCAACCTTTTAAGAGTTTGGATAAATTTAATTCTCTATGCTATAATTTCCTCTAGCATTTCAAGATGAAGTCACAGAAAATAACCAAATGCAATGATTAATGTGTTCAGAAGTGTATGTGTTTCTAAAACAAGGTACTAAGCTATTCACTTGGCATGAATGTAAGAATACAATACAAATTCTTCCCCTGCCTGCAATTCAGCAATTCCATACTGTGGTAAGAGGATTAGTCATCTGAAAATACAGGTGTTACATCAAGCTATACCAACAGCAAAAGAAAAAGGGACATGGACTACTGTTCAGCATATAAAATCAGGAACACGTAAAATGTTTCATGTGTCTCATTACATATACTTGAAAAGGAATGATCAGCTGAGGAACACTAAAATGTATGTGCAGCAGAACTGTAGCAAGGTTGCTTTATCTGTTCCAATATAGGCTCCAACATATTTTAGTGAGACAACCCAATAAACAGCCACTGCAAGAATGTACCCAAAGCAGACACTTCATATAATTAACAGCAGTTACTGGAGAATGAAGGGAGCACAAGTCTTGCTTTCTATGTGCCTAATCATTCTAATAGCCACCTCATTTAAATGAAGACAAATGGCAATAGCACAATATCCAGAAACAGTTAATGTTTGTGAAGTTTAGGTCTGTAATGGAAAGAAAGCCTTGACTTCAGT
This sequence comes from Aythya marila, assembly GCF_965140915.1. Taxonomy (NCBI): domain Eukaryota; kingdom Metazoa; phylum Chordata; class Aves; order Anseriformes; family Anatidae; genus Aythya; species Aythya marila. Next base: position 11,068,728 of record NC_139043.1, read on the forward strand.
GATCTATCCAAAGAATATAAACAAGCTATTAATAATAATACCAGCTTCCTTTTATGACAGTATATAGTAGTATTTGTCAAGGTTGATCATAGTTAGCTATCCCAGCCAATTCTAGATTCAATTAAGAGCACATACTCTTAACAGAGAATTACCTAAAATCACTCAAACCGTGTAATTAAACTATTGCAGAAGTAGGAGAAACTTGTGTGCAAGCAATCCCTAATGCTGCATGCACTAATTTTCCTTACTGATGGATCCTAAAGAGATCTCTTTTAGTGCTAAGTAATGGAATTCAAGCAAAGCAGTTTAGATATTTGGGTGCCAACACCTAGACTGTTAGCCATAACAGAAGTCTACCCCCAATTTTTAATTGCATTTTTTAATGAGACTATTATTATAAACCGAGAAAAAGACGAAAAAGCACAAGAAAACTTTTTGTAAGGCTTCAAATAGCAGAATCAGCTGAATGTGAGAGACAAAATTCACAATAAACTGAAGATACTGAAAACGGTGGTATACTAACCTATATGCGTTTGAGCCATAACATCAGCTAGCCTGTGTGCAGCACCACTGCCTCCACTTTGTGTTGAGGAGGAGGAAGTGGTTGACGTGGTAGAGCCATGGATCGCTTGACTGATCCAGTGTTCCATGTTTATACTCCCCTGACTTGAGGTGGGAGTTCCCTGGGAGTCACCCTGCACAGAGCCTTCATCTTCTGAACCAGAAGAAGTATCTAATAATTAAAAACAGCCTGTTAGTTGCAGTGCTTTTGCTTGTTTAAGTAGAAGTAAGGCATGTTCATGTTATAAATCTAAAGAAAACTCTCATTAAGAAAAACTCACAAAGGCAGGCAAACACAATAAGAAAAGACTGTAATACCAAGAGCCCTGAAACCAAAGACAATTGCTAACTACTTTGAGAGAGCTTTCATGCACTACTTCAATGGCTTGTATATTATTCTACAAGAAAACAGATAAGGATAATAGAAGTTGCTTTCTTTCCAGTGTGGCTTGAGATCTTCTGAAGATCTCCAACCACATATTAACAGTACAAAATACCCCAAATATTTTTCAAAACACACTCCACAATGTCTGAGAAAAACCAGCTTTAAAAAAACAGCTGTAAAAAGCCTACCCCTCAGTGAGAAATTGAGTCGCAGCTGAATTCAGTGAGTATCAGAAAGCAAAACGTGGAGTATTTTCAGAGTAGTAAGTAGGTAAAAGACCATATAAATTCATAAAGAGCTGGTATGACAAATTTTAAAGGCAACTTTTCATTGCAGAATTAAGGAATAAACCAGAAACTTGAATGATACCTTAAGTCACATATTATATCACAACTTTACCATAGTTAGGGCCTCATGAGATCAAAGCGATTAACGCTAGGTGAGGTACCACCAAGGGCAAAGCAGTCACGGAAACTGCCCCAGTTGACTTTCCACCTTCTTCTCTTCAGAGGTACCTCAATGTTATGTTCAGTATGTTTCAGATGTCATTTCTGTTACTGTCCATTAGACCATTAGTTCACAGCAGCACAAAGAACCTTTTAAAAATTTTCCGTAAAATGCACAAACACAAGTGCTCACCTGGCGGTGTGTAGGCATCCATTGATGTTTGCACCACCAACGAACGTCGTTTTGAGGGCATGGGGACTGCCATTTTCCTTTCTTTATGTTTAGCAAGGGCTGCCTGAACTGCTTCTGTGTGGACATCTGGAAGAAAAGAGAGATTTCAAGCTAGTGTTCCAGCAGAAAAGAACTGTTTGTGTATTCAGTGCATCTGCGTGCAGGTTGGATTGTACTCCAGTGAAGCTGACAGTACATATGAAATGATGAAAGCCCAGGAATGCACGGGATCTCAGAGGGACTGCACCAGTTCTCCTCATGCTAGAAAAAGAGGCAATAGTGAAGAGTGCTGTACCAACAAACAAATCCTTTGAGCTGTACAGTTTTCCCAGAACACTGTAACAGTATTTGAAGAGCGGGAACCCTGCTTCCTTAGAGTAAACCTCCATTTCACAATGTTTTGAAATGAGCTGTTGCTTCAACAACAATTATTGTTTTCAGTGAACGTGTGGTGTAGTAACAGCACCTGATTTTGAAATTAATGAGGTTTCTCATTTATACAAAATTCACACAAATCAAGTGAACAGGAATGTTTGCTCAAAAGGTACGAGCTACCAAGTGTCACAACAAAATTGCAGTGGCTCCCCCCATTCCCAGATCTTTCTCCTGCCACCGTCGCTTGGCTTTATTCATGAAAAAAGTATTATGAAAGTTGGCCTGAGGTGGAATGAGAACGACAAGCACTTTAAACATGAACCTTCTGCTTTGCAGGTGAGTGTTACATCCAGCTTAGACCTGTTGGCTCCAACACAGGCAGGTCCACTTCTCAGTGGGGACATCCCCAGAGCACAGCTTCTCTACTTTTCATGTGTACATACAGCTGTATAAGTTCAAAAAAGTCCACTTATGTTCAAAAGTCCACTTATTATGTTCCACTTACCGAGTTCAAAAAAGTCCACTTATCACATGTAAAATATACCAGCAACATATTTTGATAATTGCTGTGCTTTGTGCAAATCCTTTAATGACTACCACAACTATATGGTGAAATAAGTCTGCCTTTAATACCTTGCCTTATCTCCCTGTCTATTCCTATGGTGTGGGGAAGGATGTGCATGAGGAGACAGCATGCACAACACATGGTACCCAATAAAAGTCACTTGTGGTTAAAGAAGATTGTGGCAGCTCTGAAAAGGATATATTTCCTGAGAAAAGCAGCAGAAAAGAGGAGGGTATAATGTGTTCCACCTTTATTTAATGAGCTGTTGGTTGGACCACAACAGTGTAAGTGCCCCGTTGTACGTAACAACTGGAAAGGATGACTGGAAGAATTAGATGACACCTGCTGCTGCTAAGCCACAATGTCTCGTTTTTAAGAATAGTGCTCCCTACCTTCCGCCAAGGCTTAAGGACCTCTCAGTGAAAGACTGCAGGGAAGAGTAAATCTAAGGAAAAGAACATTATCAGCTGCTTCTGTGAGTTGTTTTTCACTTTTATTTTAAATTGGGAAGAGAATGAGCACATCAGGAAAAGAAAAGCAAGAAAATCAACAAGAAACACAGAAAAAGCATATGATAAACGAGCCATGAAGCTGAAGGACCAAAACAGAGGAATATTATAACACTAACATCAAACCAGAAAACAATTTCTCTTCTGTGAAGTCATTATTTTAAAGTAGAAGGTTTAAATTCTTTCTTATAATTAAACCCCGATGAAAAGTTTTATGCAAAAAATATCAGACTAAGAAAAAAAAAAAAAAGCAATGTAAGTCTTTACCTAACAGCATGTCCTCAAGATAAATTCCTACCTGATCACTCCGCACCAGTCCTGTTCATGTACACAGGACTGAACATGTTCACTGACAGTTTGCTTTTCTTATCCAACAAACAGGGAAAATTCTTGGTTTTCACTCAAATGATAGAAAGTAGATATCAAGCATAAAAAAAACAACCTTTCCTATCTTTTTTTGAAAAGCTCTACAGCAATTTTCTGAAGAGAATAAATTTTGCTGATTAAGACAGGAGGAATTGTGTTTTACTGGATTTAGGATTGTGTTTTCTTTTTTGCTACAAGCATTACGAGGGAGATGAGGTTTAACTACCAAGTTCTTCAAAAGATTTTTTTAAGGAGAATCACTGAAAAAGTCATTTTTAAAATGCTTAGTGACAGCTGGACACTGAATCCTAACTTGCCAACTCTTGGATTTCTTTTTTGATGCTTTTTTGATGGAAGAGGCAAAGCCCTCAGCATAATTAAAACACACTTTGCAGTGTTTTCATTTTCAAACGAGTCCATGGGAGTCCAGGAATTAAATTGTTTTCTTAATAAAGCACATGCCTGATATGTTTATTTGTCGGGGGTTACTGTGGAATAAATCAAACAGGACTCTTAAAAAAAAAAAAAAGCAAGAAAAAAAAAAAAGCAGGAAAGATAAAACAATGGAAAAGATAAGAAACTGATTAAACAATGGGGAAGCTGGGCAGAAGGAACATGCACACCTGCTCCCAGGCAGCCTGCTCTTTGGCTGTTCCGAAAACATTGCTCAGTCAGGGGCTATCAAACCAAGACAGGAGACACATCTAAAAAAGGCTGAAGACGCCACGCAGAGATGGTCCACGAACTACCACCAAGAGCATTCAGGCTTTTGGGGAGAGAGGAATAAAAGGCAGCAGGAACAGTCCAGCTTGGGTGACAAATCTTTTGACAATGTTCACTCCCAAGAATAAAAACGCTGCTGGTGAAATGACGTGTATCTAAGCACTTAAAAAAGGGCTAAGGATTAGGAGGAGGGAAGAAGACAATAGATTGCATGGTCTTCTTTTTGAATGAAAACCTATCGATGGGTTCTGAAGATACTCTTCAACCCATTTTGACATTCTTGTCTACAGCTGGACTTGTTAACAAACAGCACTGAAGCCATTCATACCCAGAGGCTTAGTCTCCTGGTTTAAACCTAAACTGAAACATACATATCTGACCAAAAGGAGACTCTGGTGATTCATTTCTCATCAATTTGAGCTCGAGTGCAGTAGTTCGTTGCCTGTAGCTTGGTGAAAGATTGGCTATGGTGCCCGACATGTTGTATGTGACCTCTTCTTTCCCACTGCTTGCCTACAATCTGTCCCCTGCAGCTACTGAAAAAAAAAAAAAAAAAAAAAAAAAAACCAAAACAAAACACAAAGAGGCTTATAAAGTGAATGCAGAGAATAGTAATTAGAAGTGCCTTGTTCGTTAAAGGGAGGAAACCATAGCTGTGATACACACTGGGGAAAAGTATAATGAGGGTAAGAAGCCATACTTGAGTTCCCTTGGGACAGGAAACTGTTTATCCTACCAAATCCCCTCAGCACTGAGAGCAGTCTGTATTCTCCACACATCACACACAGCATCAGCAGTGAACATCATCCTAGCATTTTGAACTGTCTCTGGCAGGGTGATGCCCCTTGTCTTGCAGGTCTGACAAATGGCTGGACTGTCTTCTCGATCTACCCTGGTATACTCATCTTAACTGAACTCATCAAATTAGGATTGAACACTGCTTAAAATACAGATTTCTTGCTAATTTTTCCTGAAAAAAAAAATCCTTCAGGTACGAAGATTTTGAAAGCCACACAGCTGCGAGCTTTGATTAAAAAATAAAAAATAAATCAACTAATAAAGGACCTCTCCTATCTTTCCTCATGGTGTAGCATGCTGCAATTTCTCACCCTTTATAAACTTCTGACAGAGGTTCAAGTGCAGATATACCTTGACGCAGTTGCACTCAAGCCCTCTAAAAGGCTCCAGGTCTGTATGGAAAGAAAATGCTTTTAGGTGAAATGTGCTTTTATGAAGAAGTCTATGACATTCTAACTGCACTGTTCCAGCTGATAAAACGACTCCAGGTCCTGACCTTTAAAGCACTCCTATAGGTAGCAAAATCCTCACTGTTCCCACCTGGCTTTTCCACAGGAAAGACTCAACAGAAAATCTAAAGCAGTCCTGGCTCTTGCTTTCAGTCATTTGTTTGTCTCTGTTTATTCTCTCCCTTTACTTTCTATGACAGGACGGAGAGGACAAACATACTCCTGTGAGCAAAGTCTGTAAGTGAAATACAGAGGAAGTGGAGCTGTAAGAAGCAGCACGTGGTAGAGAGAAAGTTTCTCTTCAGATAGCTGATGAACTATTGAGTAAGAGACGAGGCCTCAGAGCAAAGACAGAGAAATTAAAAACTGTGTAGAGGAGAGTCCATGAGCTCAGATTCCCACAGTGATGACCCATGGCTTTGGCCACAGGGCTCCATAATCAGGAACTCTAATCTACTGCAAGCAGCAGTGAACTCTTTATTTTACCAGCAGGACGAATTGTCCAGGTTTCCCAGGAGGCACTCGGCTTAGCACAGTCATTGTTCTTGTCTGGTTTATCTTGTAACCTGGCACAATGTTCTGGTCCCTGTTTAACTGAAAAGGCTTAGGAAAAAACAAAACAGCACAGAAATACATCAATGCCCAGCACCAGCTCGTTAAGAACACCATGTACTAGCTCAGTACTAGCTGCATGGTCTTTCCCAGCTTCATCCCTCAGCGTGACCTAAAGGCTGGGTGTTCGACACATCAGTGCATTTGATTGTCTGTGGAAAGGGAAACAAGCCCACTTCCCGGTATCTGTGGCACCGGGCGATACCCTACCTGAGCTTGGACACCGCTCCGATGTGATGCCACTGGCAGAACAAACCAGCAGGAGACTGGACTCAGTAGTCAGCACACAGCCCACAGAGCTAAGCTGAGACTTGGGGGACTCGTGTATGCTCAGAGACCACTCATGTTAAGTGCACGGTGATGTGGGAGGGAGCAGCCTGCTCTGACCAGGGGGAATTGGGTGACAGACGATACCAGAGACACACCTGTGGTAACTGCTGGTAGGTGGGTAGCGTGAACGAGTACAGGTGTTCAAAATTAAATAATAATGCCCAGAAAAATAGAAGCAAACGCTGTGTCCCTTAGCCATTTATCCCCTAAATGTTTGATGACCTGACATGTAAGATTTTTTGGGGTGTGGTAGGACAATTTTTTATGTAGTCAGATGTTGGGTTGGCACACAGAAAGAGGGGCTGGTCAGGAGTTTTATATTGGCTTTATATTGTGCGCTTTATATTGGCTCTGAGTAAGTCTCTTTTGAACTTTTACCCCATTAATGCACAGACGTATGTGTACCTACAAGTGGTGTGATTCCTCTATGACAAGCTGCCCTCTCCAAGCTGTTTGCTCTGGGGAGGACAGTGTGTCTGGTCCTTCCAGGCTCTGATGAGGCCTACAAGCAAATCAGCCTTCCTGAGGCAAGAAGGGAATCGTTGCGTGATGAACAAGTTCACCCTCATCCTGGTCCACACATGGGGCAATACCACAGTTTTATACAACTCGTCTCTCTACAGTTGCTAGGAAAAGACCCTTCTGAAGTGTGCATCTTCATCTGGCACGGAGCATCATCCTGACTCGCCCTTCCCCTTACACTTCATTAACAGCGACACCTCGTTCTTTGCTTGGGCCAGGCACAGTGCTCCTGAAAGCTCAGGGCTGCAGCTGAAACATGTAAAACACGCTGTAAATTCCTAGTCCCAGACTCATGCAGCTTCCAGCAGGAGAATTTCTTCCATTTTCTCCTTTAAAAAGCAAAACCTAGTCAATAAGTTACAGTTGCATTCTTCCTTCATGTGGAGGGGTTTTTAAACCTTTTTTTTTTTTTTTTCCTATGTGCATTTCGCATGCCTCAGTGGCTTCCTCTGCTCAGTACTAGCTGCATTTGCTCCACTGGCATGTCAAACATTCGACGTACTGTAAGCAAAGCGATACCTCCTCACGGGTCACAGACCTGGTGTTAGTTCGGCGTGGATCATGAAACAGGGCACTCTTCCTGTGGCAAGCGTCAGCTAAATTAAAAATGTCTACACTGTAAAACGGTTCCTCACACCCATTGCATAAAATGCCTCAGGAGACAAAAGAAAAATGGTGTCTTCTTTTGTACCCAAATCAGATCTTGCGACTGCGTGTCAGGTGGTTCTCTTGCATCTAATTCACCACTCAGCCCTATTCTTTCTAAGACAAGAAATTAGGCCACTAGAGAGGTGTGCGTTGCTCAAATCAAGATGGCAGAAGTCTGTTTCCACCTACGTTTCAGATTACATATATTACTTCAATTGTCTTTGCTCGAGTCTTTCATTTACCAGTAATAATAGAGCCTTGATGTCTCTGTGTTACTCTGCTTGCTTTCCTGCTATGAGGAAAAAAAATGACATTTTTGATACCCAATCACCAGATGTTTAAGGATCACAAATATGGGAAAACAAGCTGTTGCCTATTTTTTGCTGTACAGGTGCAGGATTCTGATCAGAACAAGATAGGATTCTGATCATCTCCTACAGCCTGGTTTTCTAGTTCTGAAGTAAGGACACTTTCATCCCTCCCTTCAGGGAACTTACTCCTGAGAGAAAAAAACTGCTGGGAGACATACCTTAGCTAGGTGTGATCCGAATTCATGCCTTTCATCTGTTTGTCCCTTTTTATTTTATTTTTTTCCTTTGGAAACTCTTTCTTCCTTTGCTTTAGTAGCCAATTCCTGCTAAGGTGCTGATACGAGTGGGAGCAGGACAGGCCCAAGGACTCCGCGAAGGTCTAACATCCTCGCTTCTCATGGGCTCGGCCACAAATGGAACCGACTGGCTCACAGGATGGCAGATTATTAAGATCAAGAAGGTTGATGCTCTGCGCTAATGAGTTTAGAACGCCAAATGATTTTTAATAAGAGGTTATTTATGTACATATAATACATATTTATGTATTATTTATACTGCGGTAGAGGATCAGCCCTGAAGTCAGACATTTAACAAATGAGAAAAAACACAAATATGTCTCTGTTTTGGGGAGGCCAGCACCTGGGGCTGCATCAAGGGACACAGCTGGAGGGACAGGCAGAAAGAGGCAGCTTGCAGGGGGTAAGAGGAGCAAGGGCAGCGACTGCTGCACCACCACACAGTGCAGCACAAGACTTGTAACAGCTGAGTTACTACAGCGAGGCAACCAATGCTATGGGAAACCGGCCTCCCAAAGGCCACCAACACTCGCTATCAAAGGTGAATTTTGGCTGAAAATTCTAGATAAGGCAATGCTAAGGATAGCAAGAGCATGCTGGTAATTATACAGGGGAAAGGTTGGCAATTGCTGCCTTACAGGAAACTAGTATTTGAAAGCATGAAAGTCTCTTATGAGTTTAATCAGACCTTTGTTGTAGCTACCATGGAAACGAAGGATATACTGAGAATTCATTTCCTAATACATGGCCTGTAAATACTCTGAGTAGAGATAATTTGGTAGCTACATCTACTGGAAATGCAATCAGGACACACTAAATAGGGTAAGACATGGTAAATGTGGTATCATCAGAACAAAGTACGGTTAGGCTTTGTCTTTTGATTGTCCTAGGCTGACAGCGCTGACTCTATTGTCAGGGCAAGCGATTTCATAAAAATTGCTGTGTTCATCCAACACAGATCAGCCATTGGAAAATCATCTCACCCTAGGAATGCGAAAGCGAGCGAGTCCATATAACAACCAATCTGTGCTGTGGGTGATGCTATAATGAAGCAGTGTCAGAATACTTTCACAATATCTCCGGGCATTAAGATAGAAAAGCACACAGCCCGAACAGTGTGACACCTAATTTCTCTCCAGCTGCAAGCAGGTGTGCCATTAATTCTGAAATATGGTATTCACAACACTGTGAATACCCAGCTGAATGCAAGAACATCTGCTCTAATAAGACATTTATATGAGGGCTGTGGAGGTTACGAACAGAAATAAGCTGTTGCTTACATTTCAGGAAACAATTTCAGTGTGTAAGTTTCAGTCTTCGGGATGTTGTAAACCCATTATTAACCCAGTTAATAGTGGGTCTGGTTTTACTAGGAACAGGAGATACACAGATATGCAAGGAAACATTCTGATGACTTGCCATGAATTTGGGTCATGTTTTGTTGACCTGCACAATTTTTTACGATGAAATGTCAGCTTTTTAGAAAACATCTGCACTCCCACGAATACACCACGAAAACGACCTTGCTCTTCTAGGATGCTGCAGCAAAGAAACTTCACTGGTGTGGGAAACTTTACTCTGGGCACTCTGCAGGGGGCTGTACCACGCTCATGCATCCTTCAGCTGCTGCTGAATAACTACAGGCACATACGAAGCAACAGGAAATGTATGTTCCCATGCACTCAGAAACCTTATTTCTGAAGACAGAAATCATGGTTATCATTTTGTAGTTCAGATGGCAGTAGTGGCAATTCACAGCTCTGGGTGAAAGGAAGGTAAAAGCTGAACACACAATTGGGAAAGCTTTATGGACAGACAGTGACATAAACAAGTTATACAGTTGGAGCAGAGGATACAAAAACTAAACTGAAAGGCTGAACTCTTTATGACACCACTCCTAGTTTTGCTGAAAGGCACAGTTTTTGCTTTGGAGTCTTCAGGTATTATAATAAAGTTGATTTTAAAATGTTTTTCTCTAAACTCGGATTTAAAATTATATTAACTCTAATCACAAGTGAAATAAAAAAAAACATGCAAGACTCCCACTAATAATTTCCATCCCTGCATTTATTTATTATCTCATTTGTAATGCAATCTGGAAGTCAGCTTCACATAGTGACTTCATCTCAGGCCCCCTTATTATGCGATCTGAAGTAAATCAACTTTCTATTTGTTTTTCTCTGGAGATCCTTGAGTAATTTTCCTCAAGAGTTCTGCAATTATCCTTACAAATTTTTCTGCAGGGTCAAAAGCAAGGACATGGTCATATAAATTACATCTTTGCAAAAATTTGTTTTCAACCTGTTTTTTTTTTTTTTTTTTTTTTTTCCCTGATTGAATTGTAGGTTGAAATTAAGTTTATAAGCAAGCTAAATCAAATAGATGAATTAATTCCTGAATAAGTGTTCCTACAGACAGGTTCATTAATTAACTTTTCCAAGTATCCCTCACTCATCTGAAGAGTTAATAAATTTTTGGATTTATGATAAATGACCTTAATATATATATGTGGTCCTGCCTTGAACCATAGTACATTCATCATATTTTTGTCCCTCTTAATTCTCTGGAGTGATGTTAAATGATAATGGCTCAATAAAAATAATTCCTTGTATCTTCTCCTTCCATCCTTCTACCATACACTGCAACTTTTATATTCTCTTAAAACAATCCAGTTTTGTCTTCTAGACTACAGAGCGAGATCTTGAATACCCTCTCAAAAATGCAAATATAAACTACCCATATATTTCAGAATCACCATGAGGTAAGCTGTAAACATGCAAAATGTCAGCAACCTTTGTTATAGGTCATACACACACTTACCTCATGGTCAGTGAGGACAAGCACGTGGTAAGGCATGTATCGAGGCTGACAGAGTAGAGCAGCTCAGCTACCCAGGGTCTGCTGCCAACTCCTCTTCTAGGACCAGGGTCTACAGGGAATGTTGTTCATTGCTAGCTCCCGTACTTCAAATGTCCCCCAAACTGATCTTGGGACGATTTGTTTTGAGGTTTAATAATCTCATGCTCAGCATAAGCTGTTCAGCCTTTTCCCTGTTGAAGCACAGTGTGGGAAAGGTGGCTCAGGAATGTGAGCTGGGACAGAGCTGTAGTTGGGATGCATTTGTTTTGGCAATATCTCCCCAACTCTCCTATATTAAGATGTCTTTTAAAAGAAGTGCTGAGTGAGCTTGGAAAATGAACTGTTCTCTGCAGTGGTGGGATCTCTGGGGCAGGGGTTGGCAGTCCTCCAAGAACGATGCACTTTTTCTTTCTCATCTTCAGAGGTTAAATGTATGGGGGAAAATTCACCACCCGTGAGTGGAAGAAGGGAGATCCTCGCTCCCAAGAGTCAGGGTACCACAACCACCTCCCCAGCAGTATCTTTCCCCTATGAGACCAGCTGAGAGGTGCTATTCCACACATGGTCTGCTCTGTTTCTCAGCTCCCAGCCCTGTGCTCATCCTCTGTGTGCCTTTTAAGCTCTGTCCATGTGGTGCATGTAGCACATGTGCTCTCGTTTGCTGGTCTTTGCTCCAGGATAACGTGCACCCTGAGACACAGGAGCGGTGCAATTTCACCTCCGCTCCTACTTCCCACACCATTTCTGACAGCTGCAAAAATCAGATCTCACTGCTCTCATTTTTCTTAAGCGCTAAAGTTCCTCCGGGCGATGCAAAACACTGGCCATCTTCAAGGCCTCTTGGAGACCCCACGAGAAACGAGGGACTTCATAAACTCAGCCCAACCCTTCTGCCATATTCCCATCTCATCAGAGGAGAATTCTACAGCAGAAATCAGAGAGCCAAGAGAGGCTATCTCATTCCTCACACATACATGTGCATTTGAACATACAACATAGCATTCTTTATCACTTAATGATGAAAATTTTAAATTTCTAATTTTTATTGCTGCATACCTTTGTGTGCTGATGTCTTATTTTTTCTGTTTTTTTTTTTTTTTTTTTTTTTTTCCTTGACCAACGACAGCCGTGGACACTGTGAAAGACAGGCTCTGGCACACAGGGAAGTGGCTGGTTTTCAGCATTGGGATGGAGAACTGAGAATTTTTGCTCTGACACAGGGGCGTCCTTTAGAAAAATGAAGTTGTTAAGGACCTGACTGCTCTTTCTCCATGTATTGAACACCCAGCTGAGGGAAGATAATACACTTGTTCTCTGGAGAGGATTTAAAATAGGTGCTGAAGGTCTCTGCAAGAGAGCTGTTCCCTGAACCATGCCAGCCATGACTGGCTGGAAAACGCAGAACTGATGGAGATTTCTCGCAATCAAGAAAAGCTTTTCTGGTTGAGAGGATCTGCCCAGTTTAATTATGGCGTATTTCACTAAGAACTGCCACAGCAGCAGATGCTGCTGTACTGACCTGCAGCCTTTATGTGGCAGTAGAGCCAAGCTCTGCTTCAAGCAGCACAGAAAGCCACAGACACTGGGTCAAACTCAAGTAGCAGTATTAATTCAGGGCTACGCTGTGGATAGCTTACAGATCACCACTTTCAGCAGTAGGTCAGCAAGACCATTCCTCTATGAGCAAGATGGCCTGGATGATGGCTCTTAAATAATGGTGGCAGAAGCTCCAGTTTCTCCTGTGAGAGAGTGCAGTGTTAGAAGGAGCAGGTCAGCCAATGTTAACCAGGGAACAGGTCTCTGGTGGCTCTAAGGTGGGCATGTAGAGCCAACATCCTCCATAAAGCTCAGTGCAGGACCGAGTTAGCAGAGTTCATTTACACAATGGTATCTTACATGGTAAGACCATGACAGTCAAGCCATTGAAGTTTCCCACTTGTTTACTCCCTGTTACAATTCCTCCTTCCTTATCTCAGCATACTGTACCAAACCCATGGATATGCAACTTCCAAAAGAAGCTGAGAAACCTTTTTTCTGAACTGCTTCAAGGAAATGAAGCTGTAGGTGCAACTGTGGCTACATCTACACGGCCATTACTAACTCAGTATTCTTCATACACTGGGGAGGTGCTGGCCTCTTCTCCCTGATAACCAGCGACAGGATGTGTGGGAATAGCACAAAGCTGCACCAGGAGAGGTTCAGACTGAGCATTTGGAAAAATTTATTCACCAAGAGGGTGGTCCGACACTGGAACAGGCTTCCTGGAGAGGTGGTTGATGCCCCAAGCCTGTCAGTGTTCAAGAGACATTTGGATGATGCCCTCATTAATATGCTTTAACTTTGGTTAGCCCTGAAGTAGTGAGACAGTTGGACTTGAAGATCTTTGAAGGTCCGTTCCAGCTGAACTATTCTATTTCTATTCTGTTTCTAAATCTGTGTCTGATTTTGCAGAGTCACGTAACTTGAGCCAGATCAAGCCAGAAGCCTACATGTATCCTGCAGATAGAGGCAGAAGTCAAGAACAAGTCAATTTTCCCTTGACTGTTTTTTCTCATCTGAAAAGCCACTGGCCAGAAAAGCCTTTTGGCAAAAATTAGTGATCCAACCTACATGAATGTTTGGCTTCAGTGTCAGCTTGAGCCCCCAGGTAGTGTTATAGTACAGGCGTGGGCTAAGGAACAGCAGCTGCTAAGAGGAAAACATCGCCATGTTCTGCGTTTGGCAAACCTTTTCAAACACTGTTTCTGAGTGAGTAAATAGTGATTTTTTTATTTAGTAGTAAATAAAAAATCTTTTTAAGATAACATCAGCTAAACTAGTTGCTGTATTTGTATAAAGTAAATAATATAGCTGAACCCTGCACTGATTTAATTACTGAACTTATGGCATTATCTATTTCTTTAGACATCTGGAAAATGCTCAAAGAAGATGGCATCCCAGAACATAATGATTTCAGTATCACTTCCATATATAAAGAAGGAGCAAGGAATTTTTAAAACTATCTGGTTTTAAGGAATTAGACTACATTCCCAACGTAGGTTGAATTCTAAAATCAAATCATATTAAAACACAGAATGTGCTATGAACATTTACCGAAAACATAGCTTCCATAAAGTCAGAGTCAATTTTATTTAGAATAGAAAAATCATAGAAACCAGGTTTTCAAAATTATAGTGCTAAAAATTCTGTTACAACATTAATGAAATAATAATAATAAAAAAGACTGAAATGGGAAAATAGGTAGGGATTTAAAATGTCACAGTCTGACATTTTCCATAATAAGAGAGCATAAGTTGAAGGTGATATTAGTGGCAGCAATGATTTTGAGTCTCCAAAGAGAGTTCATTAAACAATCTTTGCTGACATCTAAATTTATGTAAAAAGCAAAGGCATGGAAGGAGAGTTGGATGATTTTCAGGGATGTCAGACTTCCAATTAGGAAAACCTTAAAAAGAAGAGACAGAAAAGGACTTTGATCAGAGTTTGAGTAGAGGATTTGTTTTCAGATGTTAATTGAAAAAAATTGTGCAAAAAAAATAAAGAAGGGAAATGTTTTCCTAGAAGTGAATTACTTATTTGTTAAAGACTGCACATTCATTTTGTTTTGGGGCCTTTCCAAGAAGATGTGCCAAATATGATAACAAGCACTGAAACTGGGTAACAGCTAGGATTTAATAATCACAGTATGATCAGAGCAGAGATGCTGAAGTATTAAGCACAGCAAAACAACAGGCTAAACAAAGGCTTCAAACTGAAGCAAATCTGAGTCTGAAGAGAAGACAACCAGAAGCAAATCTGACTTACAATTCTGTAACTGGCAGCAATAGAGTCATGAGACTAAGAAAGAAATGATCTTCTGGTCTCTGAGAGGCAATGCATAGAAGGCGATAGCATAACTCAAAATAGGAGCATTGCATTCCATCTTAGCAAGGCTCTTCAGAAACTAAATGTAAAGATGATGGTTTGATAACTTCTCACAATTGAAATAGAAGTTTACATTTCCTCGTGCTGACATTTGCTATGTACAGTTTCCTTTTGAGTGAATCAATTCTTGGTAGCTGTTCAAACCAATTTGTTGGAGAGCTTGGTGGCTTGCTGAGGAGTCATGTTATATACAGCAGTCAATGCAGGAATTGAAAGCCCTGCCATAAGCCCCCAAAATACCATCAAACTTTCCAGTTTTAACACCAAGGACATTTTCAGAGCTGCAAAGGAGACCTGAATTTACAGCATAATCCTCATTCTCCTCAGATTAGACTCCTCCAGTAACAACAAGCAAGCCTTCATGCTGAATTCCATACTCCTCCTTTCAGCAACACAACTGGTATATTTATTATTTATATATATTATTACAACACTTAGTCCTATTCCTAAACCTTGTACTATTCAGTGATCAAACCCAGAATAACATTTTAAATTCCCTAAAGCAGGGATTGTTTGAATAAAGACAATAGCTGGATAGATGGTTAGCAGAGAAGGAAGGCTTTCCACACCCTCACAAGCACATCCAAAACAATGAGGCAGAACTGATCAGCAGGGCAAGCTACACGATCAGCACATCAGCCATGGCTGGGCTCTTCGGAAGGAGAAGGGTTTAGAGTCCCCATAGCAAAGGAGAGTTTGGAAGCATCATGTGAAAGGGGTAATGTACGAGCTTGAAGAGCAGTTCCCAAGTCTGTGTTTCTGAACACATGTAAAAACAGAGGGGTTTGCTCAAAAACATGAGGAGTAGCAGGAGAAGGGTAACAAGAATGAGTCAGAAGGAGGCAGAATTCAACACTGACGGGGACTGACAGCTCATATGTAAGATTGGCAGGTGATCTTTTGGCCCTTCCTCTCTAAGCTACTTCCCTAAGCAGAGATAATTAAATTATTCTCTCACACCTTCCCTTTAAGACAGCAGGCAGCGACCGAAAGCAAGAAGCAGCAACAGCAACTCAGAGCGCTCCCTGGGTATCAGAAGAGGCACACAGAGATGTGCGTGATGTCTCCTTGCCCATCCCCAAACTGACTCATCTCTTAGTTTACAAATAGCAAGCACAGCTCCAGCAGACTACTTCCAACACACAGTCAGATACAAATGGTTTTAACAGAACTCCTCTGAAGAGTCACATCGTGGAGGTTTGATGACCATGGGTTGCACACCCCTGAATTAGACAGTTCCAAGAACAGAATTTCTACCTGCTTAAAAGCACTGTGTAGACAATTTTCAGTATGATGTGGGAGAGGCTTCTAGAAGTTTATATACCACGGAGTTATTATGCAGATCACACAACCATTATTAAAATAAAAAGAAGTGTTGGCATCTACAGTGTGAACCCCAGGTTTCAAAGAGAAGGGAGTTTTCAGATTTATCAGGATGGTCTGGATATTCATGAAGTTCTTTGCCAACATTTATCATTCAGTTTTGCTTTAAATCAGACCGGTGAGCTTTTTGACTAATGGAATGAATGAGTGATATGGCACAAAAGGGTTAATAAGGAGTTCTCTATAACTTTCCTCTTTTGTCAGCACAATGAGTCTGACCATGTCCAACAAGTTGTGTCTTTCCTCTAAAAGACAATCCAGAGCTTCCAGAGATGGAAGCCCAACAGAGATGTCCTGCCCAACAACCAGTCTCTGGCTTTTAATTCACAGCTCGCGAGCGTCCCTCTGCCACCATGACTGATGGGTGCTGTTGGTCATCACTCCCTTATTCCACAGCTGGAAGAGAGGCAGTGGCAGAAAAAACAGCCTCTGGCCTCTGGCTGTCACCTGAGGATGGCCACTTAGACTGCAGCAGCCCCTGCTGTGACTGAAATAACAGCTGAGCCCACCGGCCCCTCACCCCGTTAAGGTGGGTACCACGGGCACTTTATGCTTTAAAAGGTAAGATTCAGAGCTCAGTTATGTAGCAAACACTTCCTTTGCTTTGTGATCTGTCTGGAGATCATCCAGCCCAACTCCCTGCTCAAAGCAAGGTCACCTAGAGCAGGTTGCTTCGTGCTGTGTCAGGTTTTGAATACCTCCAAGGATGGAGATGTCACAACCTGTCTGGGCAACCTTTCCTAGTGTGTAATCACTTGTACATTTTTTTTTTCTTATGTTTAAATGGAATTTCTCTTATTTCTCTTTGTGACAATTGCCTCTTGTCCTGCCACTGGGTACCACTATGAAGAGTCTGACTCCATGTTCTTTACTGCCCCTATCAGATATTTATACACATCCCACTGATCCTTCTGTTTCCCAGGCTGAACAATCTCAGTTCTCGCAGCCTCTCTTCATGTGTCAGAGACTCCTTAATCATCTTTGCAGCCCTTTGTTGGACTGCGTATTGCACTAGTACTGGGGAACCCAGCACCTCACATGTGCCTCACCAGTGCGGAGCAGAGAAGGATCACCTCCCTCAGCCTGCTGCCAGCAGTCCTCCTAGTGAAACCTCAGAGGCTGTTGGCCTTCTTTGTCATGACAGCACATTGCTGACATGTTTACTTTGTTGGCCACCAGGACCTCTGCCAAACTGCTTTCCAGCTGGTCAGCTCCCAGCCTGTCTGTGTGAATGGTGTTATTTCTTCCCAGGTGCAGGACTTTGCATTTCCCTTTTTCACACTTCAGAAGATTCCTGTTTTCCCATTCCTCAAGCTTACTGAGGTCCCTCTGAATGGCAGTGCCACCATCTGGTGTGTCAGTCACTCCTCCCAGATTGATATCATCTGCAAATGTGTGAAGAGTGCACTCTTATCTCACCATCAAGGTCATTAATTAAGCTATTAAGCAGTGGAGCCAGTATTTATCCAGAGAACACCGCTAGTGACTGGTGTCCAGCTAGACACTGTGCTGCTGATCACAACCCTTTGAGCTCAGCAGTTTAGGCAGTTTTAGGTCCACCTCACTGTCTTCTTATCCTGTCTGTACTTCACCAGTTTGGCAGTGAGGATGCTGTGGGGAACACTGTCAGAAGCCATACTAAAATGAAGGCAGAGAACATTCACTGCTCTTCCCTCAACCTTCAAGGTTGTAGAAATCTATTAGGTTGGTCATCATGGCTTGACCAACCTAACAAGGGAACTTCGTAAGTTCATGCTTACTACTCGTAATCACCTCCTTGTTTTTCATATCTCCCAAAACAGTTTCCAGGATACTTTCTCAGATATCAAGGTGAGGCTAGCTAGTCTGTAGTTTCCCAGATTCTCCTTCTTGCCATTCCCAAAGGCAGGAGTGACACTTGTTTTCAAAGAATCAAGAGTAGCTTCACAATAACATCAGCCTCAGCACTTGTGGGTGCATCCCATCATGTCCTATGGCCCTGTACAAGTCCAGTTTGTGTAAGCATTCCCTGTCCTAATCCCCTTTCACAGAGGGTAGGTTTTCATTCCTCAAGACTTTCCCACTGGTCTCTGGGGCTTTAGATTCCTCTAGGCAAGTCTTACCAGTAAAGACCAAGGCAAAAAAGACATATCAGGGCCTTCCATGTCCTTTGTCACCCAGTCCTCTACCTCATTCAGCAGTGGGCATACATGCTCCCCACTCTTCCTTTTGCTACTTGAAGGCCCATGGAAACCCTTCTTGTTACCTTCACATTCTTTGCCAGATGCAATTCCAGATGTGCTTTGGCTTTGCAACTCCACCCCTATACACTGGGACAGTGTCTCTGCATTTGTACAATGATTTTTTCCCATGTGTAGGTATTATAAAAGTTTACAACAGAATTCTTTTAAACAAGGCAAAGCAAAGAACCAGCCGTTTCTATTTTTCACTCCAATTCTCTGGTCTTCGGTTCTACTTACCCGATCTGTAGCGCTCATCCCGTGACCCTGAGGACCTGCGACGGTGATATCGAGAGGAAGAGGACGGAGTAACAGGAGTTCGACGTTCTTGTGGTAATGCCTGGTCCACCCCTGCATTAATAAAAAAATTAAAAAATGTATCATCCTCATGGAATTCCAGAACCTTAACAGTGAGGAGGAGCTCAGACTACACTAGAAGTAAAAAATGACTATTCAGTGGCTAAACCAGGTCATGTCAATTGATTAAACAGTACTTGCCACTGCTCAGCCCTTCTGGTGTGCTTATATCCCTGGTTCTCTAATAAGATAAGCTTTATCCAAGATCATACACTACATAAGAAGAGCACACAGCCTGTAAGTTTAGGGAAGATTTTCTTCCAAGCAGGTGACCTTTCAAGAAGTAGTATTCAGGAAATATTTTAATATGCTAATAAAGGCAGACAATATTGCAATGGATCTGGAAGCTTTCCTGCAAAATGGTTAAAAACATTTCCTAAGATTTAGCCAGTGTGTATAATAAATATTTCTCTAAAACCTCATCCACTTAGACAGTATCAGTTGGTGACAACACAATATTAACCTATGCAAATTACATCCTTGGTGGAAAGAGTACTATTCAATATCTATGGGCATTTTCAGCTACCAAGGGCCAGAAAGTAAGCAATGACTGTTCTAAAAACGAGCTGAAATAGTAATCTCTTCTGGCAAAGCAATTAAAATAACTCAGCCTCATTATATATACCTACAGCATCTCTGCATGTCAGTTCTAAACAGCCAGTATGTAACATTCAAACTTTGTATTCATTCCTTTTCCTTATTTTTTTTTAATAGATATTTTCTTGAAGGCTTCTTCGAAGATAGTAGTGCTATAACTGCAGCAACATATATAAACACTTCCAGAAACTAATTTTCCTTCACAACTTCCCGAGAAAAGTGAAGTGAGTTACTTAAGCAGGACAATTCAAACAAACAATAGGAAAAGAAAGCAAACATAAACCTGTAATAGTGGCATAATATGCCACCCTGTTCTCTCACAGAAGAACCTGGGTAAACAAACACAGTAAGCAGTGCTTACAGAGTAGGTCTAATAAAGCAGAGCACTAGGCACTATGATTCACAAAGAAAAAAAAATAATAAAAACAAAAACAAGAGACCATAAAGAAATGAAATTAATTCTTTTGCCTTTTATTTTTTGCCTATAAAAAGCAGTTACACACCACGTATTAACTGTAGGGACAGAATTAAAAATGGCTCCTGTACTTAGGGTTGATGGTAGGAAATATCTGTTAAAACTACTTAATTAAATTATTAATTATTAAGTTCAAATGAATGATTAAAAAATTGAAATTGGATTCAACAAAACAATGCTTGGGAAATATGTTCATATTTTTCTACTAAAACCCAATGTAAAAACTTTACTATTTCTCAATTGTTCAATGCATGATTGTTGGGGTTGGATATGAGTTGGAAACAAAAATTTTTAGGTAGAATATAGACCAACAAAAATGTTACGTTGTTATGTTGACTTCAATGAATCTTAATTGTTTCAATGGACTATTTTAAAAGCATTTTTTTAAAGTTGGCTTCGTACACTTATTTCTTTGTGGTGCAGAAACAGAACTGAGAATATAGCTTCTCTCAAATCTTTAGGATATCAGAAGTCTTAAGTCTGCCTTGATTCTGTGGAGAAATACCTGGTTAGCTAGAAAATGTACTTGGAGTAAAATCTCATAGGTGCACAGAAGACAGTGAATCCATAAATTTTCTTTTACTCAGACTGCAATTAATAATTCACACTCTTAATTCAAAGAAAACGTCTTCATTGAACTGCTCTGTCTCCATACTACAGTACTGTGTAATTTCACTACAGTAATCTGCAATTTCACTTTAAGTGCAATTTCACTTCAAGTCTTTATATTCTTGAAAGTGTGTGAACGTAACTTCTCAACACAATCTAGAAATCTTTTTTTTTTTTCTCCTGAATTTTGTCCTTATTTGTACACTTGCTGTTTTTCTTTCTTTACTGTGTCACCCTGAAACCACCAATATAACACTAACAACAAACATTAAAATTACCAGTTAAACTAATCTTGATTGAAAATGTTCACAAAATTATTCTTCAGTCTGTACAAGATTGTACCCACAACTCCATCCTTATCCATATTGCCAGTCTTATCGTACAGCAATAAGATACTTTCTGAAAATCACATATACTTAGAAAAATCCTGAAAAAAAAAATAGCCAAAAATATGCACCTACATTTGTTACAGGGTTTCGGTGAAGAAAGCAGTGCCACAACTTCATGTGGCAAACTGCTTGTGTAGGGCAATGGCATGAGGACAAGAGCATACAAAAATCAGTTTGGCGTTGCTATTAAGTGCAGCATGCCTATAGAGAAAAAGGGGATTCCATGCGTCCTTCCAACAAGAAAGTTGCAGGCCTTAGAAATGCTGAGGGGATTTAAATTGTGAGGAAAAGCATCGGGGATATGCACAACTGTAGCAGGCAGAGCTTTCAGGTAGACCTGAGAACCGTTGAGCAAAATACATTGAGGCCTTTGTCTTCCTTCTGCTGCCATTTGGCTACAGGACCCCTCAGCTGCCTCAGGCAGTGCACAAAGCCCTTTCCAAAGCCCTTTTGCACCTCCCAGGGAAGGCAGGGCATGCAGGCTGGGTGCAGGCTCTGGGTCTGGTACTTCAGCAGGCAGCGGGAAGCCGGCTGGCCGGGTACCACCACAGGCCAAGCTGCTCCGGGGTAGGCCGCCCTTCCCTCTTCCAGCGCCTCACAGAGACTTGTCCTTGCTACAGACACGGAAATCTCCCATCTTATCTTAAAATGCAGATACTTTACATTAGTTTACCTCCCTCCTACTTTGTATGCATGTAGTATATTTTTTAAGTGAGTGTCTTCTGATACAATCAGTGACAGGGAGTCAGTTTCCTTGACAGGAAAGAGACAGCCCCAACATCGCACAGAATCACACAGAATTGTCTAGGCTGGAAGAGACCTCAAGATCATCGAGTCCAACCTCTGACCTAACACTAACAAGTCCTCCACTAAACCATATAACTAAGTTTAACATCTAAATGTCTTTTAAAGACCTCCAGGGATGGTGACTCCACCACTTACCCTATGCTGGTATTCATTTAAGGCCACAACGAACTTCATGAGAGTAACAAATACCTTCTGCTTTTGTGAGGTCTGCGGATCATTTGGTGACTTTATTTCCCACTTTCCCATAAACACAAAACCAGCAAATAAACCTCGAGCCAAACACAGAGCCAGACATGTACGTGGTTCTCCAATTTACCCAAGTTAACCCTGCAGTGACAGGTAGAAGCTCTGCATCAGCCACCTGCGGGGAGAAACCTCTCTTTGTGCTGAATTCCCTGACATGAGAAAACACAGAGCATTTGGAGAGACAGTAAGAAACCTGGTGATGGCTCCTTACTGAAAGGGCTGGAGCAGGACCTTGGGGACCCGCACCTTCTCTGTCCTGTACCAGCACTGCCGATGGTGCAAGACAAGGTACGCAACAGCCAGAACCTCCACACTGCCATTTCTGAGTGATAGGTAGGAGTGAAAGCCACACAGGCTAATGAATACCATGAAGTCAGTGAAGTGCTGCCAGAAATAGCGAAACAGGGTTAACAGCAGACCTGCTCACCTCCGTGAAGGCTCTGGCAGTACAGTGCAGTAACAAGCATCCTCTTTTCACTTGGAATTCTGAACATAACTAAAACCCCTAAAGTGATGGCTTTCACAGCCAGCACACAGGTTCGGTGAGTTAAGCGCTAATGCTTGTTGAAGTACAGCTTCAACAAAATGTGTTTGGGGATCAGTGGAAGTGGTGGCGTAATGGGCTTTGAGAATTCACACTTGGATCGATTCCTAAATTCAAGGAGGCAGCAGAGCAATGAATGACTTTCATTAAAGAAAGGACGGTGTCACTCCAGTGCCCTGTAGACAGACACAATCCCAGTCACTGTCAAACTAGCATCGTTCTTAATAATGCCATAGTTCTCTGCAGTCTTGTGGATAGCAGGACTTTGAAAAGTAAGTATAATTAGCACCACTGAAAGAATCATTACTAGTTACGAAGAATTTCAGCAAAATATATAGTAAAAACACATGCCTGGAACACAGTTATTTTACATACAAGGATGAGAAGTCAGTGCTTTGTGCTCATCACACTACATATAAGCATTAGAAGGTGCACTGGAGCTAACAGCCATGCTCTTAATGTAACTATTAGTTCATTTATCTAATGCTGCTAATGTGGGATTCAGCTTGCAGATTAAGACACCTATATTTAGGTGTCTACAAGAAGGTGCTTAAGCTAAGCTCCCATTTTGAAAAAGAGACCTAGACCAGGATATAGGACTCTAAACAGAGGTGTCCAATGTCTTTTTAGATGTAGAGTATGATACCTGCCTTGATCAGGATGGCTTGTGTCCCCTTTGAGTTGTTTTCTATGTGCTCACTGTACAGATGTCTCTTCTACTTTAGGAAATCTTGAGCAGTATGAGACACTTATGTTCAGGCAACTCAGCAAGCCCAGGGGAGCCTGAAAAGCTGTGCAGGGGGTCAGTGGAAGTATCTATCTGCTTTCGAATAAGCTGAACAGCTCTCTGGGTTTCATCAACTGAATTAACTGTGTCTCTTCACTTAAGAATGGGAGTTTAAACACCAGGTTCATATGCAGACAGCTTAATGCAGATATATCAATCTGTAAATCCTAATATGCAAGCTGTATCCCATCTTTGCTGCATTTAGCTAAAAATGCAAGAGCCCCAGTAAAGCTATTTAGTATTTACTATTGCAAGCTGGATAATTTTAGTTGTATGCACAGAACTGTCAGCTGGAAACAGGCTTCATTCATCTCCTTCCTTCATTTTTTTTGCCTTCACCTTTATGTTCCTCTCTCCCAGCCTTTACTGCTTTTGTAGTTGAATTGTGTTGCTGTGTTTCAGCAACGTGGCAATAACTGCATTGCCCTCTCCAACAGAGGACAATTGTTTCCTCAGTGACAGCTGCCAAGTTGGTTTGATGCATCTCTTATTCCTATGACTGTGTCAAAAATTTGAATCTAAAAATGCTGAAATGTCTAATTGACAACAAAGAGAAGGCATTCTTAGACACAGGCTACTTTCACTGTTTTAAAACTAAATTACAGTGTATGACCTCAGGAGAAAAAGCTGTAGAGTAAACCCAGCAACTCCAGGGCTGGTGGGAAGGAAGGCAAACAGAATTTGCAGTGCAGTTTTAAGAACAGTATTTACATTCAGTTCAAACTTCCCTGAGCTTCTATGCAATGGCTGCTGGCTCTGCTTTAAAAGCAAAGCCCAGGGATGAACACACCATGTATTTTGTAAATAGGTTAAATGTCACACCACGGAACTTGTTACTTAGCGTGGCGCTTCACTCTTCCCACCAGATATAAGTAATAAATTCACTGGATCCAACCGGTCCAAAGGAGATTTAAAAGGTGATGCTCCTAACCAGACAACTAGGGAGGGGGAGCCACTTTTTACTACATAAACCTGGAGAAGATGTAATTTCTGATTAGATGTGTTTCATTAAAAATCTTTCCTTCACAGGTGATCTTTGACACTTATTCTTGCACTTGGTTCTAATTTCAAACAATGCACGTACTTCAAATTTATCTTCTTCTTTCCTTATTACAATCTTGAGCTTGCCTTCCAGCATTTCCTCCTAAGTGTTAAGCCTTCGGTTCAAACTTAGCAGGGCTAAGAGAATCATAGAATCATACATAGAATGGGTTGGGTTGGAAGGGACCTTAAACCCACCTAGTTCCAAGCCCCCTTCCATGGGCACGGACACCTCCCACCAGCCCAGGCTGCCCCCAGCCCCATCCAGCCTGGCCTCAAACAGGGATGGGGCAGCCACAGCTTCACTGTGCAACCTCTTCCAGTGCCTCACCACCTTCACAGTAAAGAATTTCTTCCTTATATCTAACCTAAAGCTACCCCTTTCAGTTTAAAGCCGTTACTCCTTGTCCTATCACTACATTCCTGATAAAGAGCTCCTCCCCACCTTTCCTGCCGGCCCCCTTCAGGTACTGGCAGGCTGCTGTAAGGTCTCTGTGGAGCCTTCACTTCTCCCAGCTGAACAACCCCAATTCCCTCTGTCTTTGTGGCAGAGGTGCTTCAGACCTCTTGATCATCTTCTCAGCCTCCTCTGGACTTGCTCTAAACATGTTTTCAATGTTTCTAATGTTTTCCTTTTTTTCCTCAATCTCTTAGAGATGGTGGACATCACGTTACTGCTCCAATTCACACATGATCATTTTTGTCTAGGTAGTCCCAAAGCTTCAGTGTTAGATTTGAAGATATTTTTAGGAGAATATAAAGCAAGAGACTACCTATCCACATGGCAAACACATACACCAATGTGCCGGTCAACTTACACCGCCAGCAGTTTAGCATCCTTCTTTCAGCTTGCAACAACAGGACTTGCAGCAGACCTGCCCATTCAGACAGTGCCGTGAATTCCAGCAGTTTTGCATTTTGACAGCTGCACCAAGCTCTTCACATGTTTCCACTTGCTCCTTCTCTTCCAGCATACACAAGCTTTGTTTCAAGGACTGCAATGGTGCATTTCTTTTCTACCTACCATTGCTCGCCCCTGACTGAACCATCTTCTCTTACCCATTTGTCAGATTTTCAGACAATCATCTTGATATCTGGTCCTTATGTTTCACAGATGCTCCCCATGCACACCAACAGATATTTCATTGAAATTCTTCAAATTATTGTAGAAAGATTCTGACTCTGATCTGTACTAAAAATATCCTCCCTCCAAAAATCCATCATGCTGAGTGCTGAAACCATCACCAACATCCACAGCTGATACACTGGCTGATTTCATCATCTACTCATTCCTTCCCTGACACCCATTCTTTGTCTCATTAACAGACAAATTCCTTCCTTTGAAGGAAGATACCTTTTTCTCTGTGTTTGAGCAGGCTTTGATGTTATGAGGTCTTACTGCAGGATAGGAAACAGAGGTGCCATCATAAAACAAAGGCTGCTTAAAATAATAAATGGTCTCTGAGTTAGTATGGCAAAAGCAAAGCGGTAACACAACTTCCACAGATGGTAACCAAGAAGTAATTCCCAGATGCTCTTAGAACGCCCTTTTTTAACCAAACCGCAAGGCATTTACCCATTCAAACCAAAACACTTTCTAAAGCAAGACTTACTAACCTCTTATCTATATGCCATGGCTTCCCATCTGTAAAACATCTTCATATTGTTTTCAGAAACGTGGCCATGAGTTGTACAATGCTCACGCCTTGCAACGGGACCCATGTTCTTAGCCTGCATCTATGCTTTGAAATGTTCCGTCATGGTTATTCTTTGCTAGGATCTTTGTGAATTAGGAAGGCAGATGTGACAGGAATATTTCTTATTGTTAATAAAGTGAATACATGAGGGATTTTTTTTTTTCAATTCTAGAATCAAGCTTTGTTTAAACATTTCCTTGCAATCTTTGCAATCCAAATAATGTTGCAATCCAAATAATGTCTGGGGAAGAGAAAATGAAATTGTAATCGCCCAGTTTACTTTCAGTGCCCGAAGGGCTA
Source organism: Aythya marila (assembly GCF_965140915.1). Lineage (NCBI taxonomy): Eukaryota > Metazoa > Chordata > Aves > Anseriformes > Anatidae > Aythya > Aythya marila. The sequence goes on from NC_139043.1 coordinate 11,095,090, forward strand.
GCAGCAGGAATAGTTGAAAGCAAATGGATGCACACATATGCGTGGAAAAGTATGCAAATGTATGCACACATTACAGATATACATAAATTTGTCGTGTTAATAACAGAGGATACAGAAATTGGTTCCTGTAATTCTGTAGAAAATTGTTTCATAAGGTAAAGGCATCTTCTGTGGGAAGGTGTTATCTGCTCCGCACTGCATGGCTTGAAATTTCCTCCCTGCACCAGTGCTGTTGGGGCTCCAGCAGCAGGAGCCCCAGTGTTGTGTCTCTAGGCCTGCAAAAGGAGCAGCAGGTGCCTTTTAAGCGCTGCATCTCACAGGTTTATTAGCCATAATAAATAGAGCACTGGTGACTGGTCTACACGGTTACGCTACAAATAGAGCTACGTTGGTGGTACCAACGATGGGGAATTATGGAAAGTAATCCAGTGTAGACACAGCACTTGATTAAGAGAGAATGAACCACCCATGTCTAAGCTGTTAGAAGCAAAGCTTAATTGATAACAACATCGTCTCTCTGTTCTGTGAATGAATAATCAAATTCCCTGGCAAAAGACTGCAAGCAAATTGGGCAAAAACACAGCTTATAGGGGATGCAGGTAATTTAGTTATTTTTCTTCTAGTGAGGGTTTCTCCTAATAGCACGCATGCAGCTGTCTACATGTTATCGTACCCAGAACTGACTGATCTAATCAAGACAATCTAAGAAAAGCCTTCTGAAATGAATGCCTGTTTAAGTGGTTATTCTTTCAGCTCTCGGCTGTCAGGGCTCCTCTGCAGAGGCAGCAAGAGAAAGGTCACAGCACAAGAGAGATCAGGAAGCATGTGCAGATATAAAGGTCCAGATTCACTATTATTTTTAGATGTCTGACAGACGGACACGCTAAGAAAAGAAAAATTACTCTGCGCACAGAACCTCTCCAGCTACAAACTGACATCCTGGAGAAAGAGCTTTGAGGAAACAAAGCTGTAATTCGGGCTCCCTAAGTTAAAGCAGGTGGGAATTTAATGGAAAAGCAAAAGGGGGCTCCCCCTATCCCTCCTCCCATTAACACTGCCAAATGCAGCATATCCGTTCCGGATTTCTGAATGTTCAACAGCCTGGCTGGAACGGTACAAATGTCCTTTGCATATGTGCAGCCTGTGCAGCATCTGGATGTGTCAGACCTATTGTGCATGCACCGCGGAGCCAACTTGCAGATGTGCAGTGGACCCAGCAAGTCCCCCATGTGTCAGGCTCCCTGTGCATTTGCTGGGTAGCATATGTGACAACACACTCCCTGGGATTTTCTTGTCCAAAATAGAAACCCTAAGAGTGCACTCCCACATCACCTGATGGAGTATCAACCACATGGCTGCACATTTTTCCCTTTTGGATTAGGATTATACCGATTCCTGAAAAGTAAGTGCTCTCCACTTCTAGCGTGATAGCATCCCAATAAGCACAACCAAAAGAACTCTGTTACACAGTTGTATGTACGTGCTTTTATGTAGGTATGTAGCCAATGCTTCTACTGCCTCCATTTAGCACTTAAATGGCTTTATATAATTAATTCGGTTAAAACCGAAATTCCAATTTAAATTTAATCATTTCCATTTTATGGAAAACTCAGGCGGAGGAAGATAACAGTGTCAGACAGAGGGAACATGACTTAGCGCAGCCCCGTGTAAGAGGAGAAACATGAGCAATGCAATCAGGTTGTGATGTAGATTTCCTCTAGAGTATAATAGCAAATTTGTTTGAAAATGAGAAGGGTATGGGTGTCTCAAAGGGATCAATTTCACAGGTTTGCCTTACCCTGACAGAACAGCAAATCCCACGGTCCTTCTAGCCAGCTTACACTGTGTCTGGGCTGCCTTGTGGGAGCATGGACAAGCACACAGCAAAGAGCCCATGTGTCCGCATGGCTGGCAAGAGAAAACCTGTTGTCTTGGGGGCCTGTGAACCCTCTGCAGCCTTCCTACAAACCCAGGGAGCAGGAACAGACCATCTGCATGCCACCAGCCACAGGACATCCCCAGAAGGCAAGATATGGCCTGGGTCATGCCTCGCCTGTCTGCACTGCGGATGTGTAGCCCCAAGGAAGTTCTTCCACCGGTCTGCTCTACCAGCCTGATGCCTGCTCCTACTTGATCTGCTTTTGAAGGGCCTGGATGCAAGCTGAGTTTCAGCAATGGTCTCTACTTGAAAACAGCACGGAATTAGGGGCGCTTAGACTTTTACAGCTTCCTCCTGATCCTGATGGGCTTGGACCCCTCCAGAGCTCTGTAAAAAGGCAGTGCCAGAAAGGGAATTAGAAACACGTGCCTTCCTGTGTTTCAGCAGCTTACTGTATGAAACCTCTTCCAAAGGCTCCATGGCATGGATGCTATACATTAACGTGTTCATGTTACTACAATTGGTGATTCCTTCTCCCTGTCACCCCGCTCTCAGGCAGACCTCAGTTGGTTACAACCTTCCAGACACGGCCGTCCTGCCTTGTCACGGGCAGCTCCTCGTCTACCTTATTGATGCAGGTGTCTACCAGAGGCTTCCAGTTGAGGCACACTTACAGACAGGTACGGACTGGAAAAGATGCATTCATGGTGCTCACCAAAACGAAAATAAAAGAGAGGCCGGTTTCCTGCCGTGCTGGCTGCTCTCTCTCTAGCGGCCGCTTCCCGGATGTCACAGACACCAATGTTGGCAGTGCGGAGCATTCTTCTGGCAGCTCCTTCACTGTGTTGCAGTCTACACCGTACTGCGGCAGCTCCATTCGCTGCTGTAACAAGTTGAAAAAAACTAATTAATTCACGTTTAGTTTTTTTACATTTGTTACAGCAACGAATGGAGCTGCTGCCCCCATGCAGTACAGCACACACGCACACGCACGCACAGACACTACAGGACACTCACGGAGCCAATGGGGTCAATGTTCCACTCTGCCAACGTTGGCGTTAGTAATGTTAGCAAAGGTGCAGCGAGAGGACTGGCTGTCCAAACAGAGGGGAACTGCCTTTGGATTTCCTTTAGTTTCTTGAGTGCAGTCACAGAATGCAAATCCCAGCCCTTCCCCGATGCCTTCGATCCCAGCAGAAGAGCTGTGCCCATTTCCATACTGTTTGAAAATCTCTCTAAAACTTCTCTTCCTCTTTAATAGCAAGATCTAAGACCAAAGCTTCTAAGTTCTTGCAGTTCCCCAGTAAAAATAGATTACAACAAAGAATCAAATGACTAATTTGGTCATCTGCGTGATTGCTCAGATATTAACAGAGGCTTATAAAAGGCAGCATCTGTGTGGCTATCCTAATTCTTCTTGGAAAGGATTCATCTCCCCCTTCCTGGTGAGCAGGGGCCTCAAGCCATTCAGGTGAGGAAGGTCTTAGAAGGAAAATACCAAATTGCACTGTTTCAGGTTTTGTCCAAGAGGTAACACAACAAAACAAACAAAAACTACAAAGACAGCAAAGACCAAGCACAAATAATATCCGCTTCTGGAAGAAAATACTTAAATACAGTTGAAGCTAATGTCTTTGGCCATCAGCTAAATGATTGAGCTTGATGGATGTGCAAGAAAACAGCAGACAATATTTCAAAATTCCTTTCCTCTCCATCCTATCATAATCTTCCTTCATTCATCGATGTCTCATATTCCCAGTGCAGGATTTCCTGGGAACTGGTAAACACTCACCTTATTTCTTCCCATCTTTAAAATAGCACTAGATCAGCTACATCCTTAGTCATGACCTCTTCAAATTATTGAATGGATCCCACTATTGGACTGATTTATGTAGCGCTCTCTGCTTGCCTTTACACTGGAAAGCTTTAGCATTGTACCAGAGACCTTGAAAAATAAACCTTGGAGGGTTGTCCTCCTTCTCTCTTTCATCATTACATGCATGATGAATCCTCAGCAGTTTGAGACAAGGCTACAGTTTGACCAAAAGACTATGAGCTCTCTGGACAAAGCTGTATTTTCTTCCGTGAAGGAAAAAAAGGTAAAACTAACTGTATAAACAAACAGTGGTACCAACCACACCACTGCATGGAGGATTACAAGGAGGTAACACTCTCCTAATAACACAGTTTATCTAAGTGTGTACCATGAGAACATACTGTGAAGACTACCGTATGTCTGAGAGTTTGGTCAGACTAACGAGTAACCAGAAATCTAATAATTACATCTCTGGGATTGTAGCTTTGTTGATTGGATTTGTTTCTTTCTGTTATGGCTCACAATGGTTATGAAACTTCACAGTCACCCTCAAATCAGACATTGCTACTTCAGAAAAAAAAAAAAAAAAAAGATGTGTCTGTAATACCCATTTCTTTTGTGGAATTTCCATCAGTGGAGAAGACCAAGTGAAATCCAAAGGCACCAAAATACCATTCTGCTATGGAGCTAGCTAATATGTATGTACCTGAAGAAGAGAACACAAGGCAGTACCTCTACACACAGATAGTTTAAATAGAAAACTATCAACACCATAAAGGATGAATTTTGTAAAAGAAAAAGTGAACTAGTTCCCAGGCTTACAGTAAAAACACGGCTCAAACACTGCCAAGTGCAAGTGGAGCCTCTATAAGGACAGTGAGTCTGCACAAGAGTGTGTGGCACACACCAGTGGGACCAACACAAAACAGAGGCCTACAGTTACACATAAAACCAAATACTCAGCTTCATGACTCTGTGCCTCTAAAGCATGAACTCTAAAGAGTTCTTTTCTTGTTTCTGATATAAACATATTGGAAATAATTTCAATGAAGCAATAAATTATTTGACATTCAATTTAGTCTGAAGATTTTCCTACACTTTTTGGGCAAGTGCATGCAACCCATCCCTGAATACAGAGACCAACTGTCTATGAAGGATCCGTTGCTTATTCACAATAGGACAAGCTGAAGTGCAGGGATGTTGTTGGTCTCTCTAGTGTCTTCAAAACAGAGATCTGGGTAGGAAACCCAGAAATGGAGGAAGGCACAAAGCTAAAAGGTCCTCTTCTTCCACTCTTACGTATACATCTCTTTAGAAAGCTTTACATGGCCTAGGTCTTAATGAGGTAGGACACCACATTTTCTTCTGTAGTTTTGCACTACTTCTAATAAATAATGCCTCTCTAATGAGCCTGGCCTGATGTTATTTTCCAGACATGACTGCCAAACCCACAGCAACGTATGTAAAAAATGTACACACACATCAAAGCAGACATATATGTACGTAAATATACATTAAATGGATGGAATAAGCTTTTTCTGCATAACAATGGCTTTGTTTCTGTCACATAAATTTCTTCAGAGATGCAGATTTTTAGTGTGGCAACTATCAGTATGCTTGACATCTTCATATATCGCAAGCACAGATAAACATACCAGGAGGTTGTGGCAGGTAGGCCCCAATTAATTTTGATCTCTTCTTTTCATATCCCTTCTGTGTGATGTCACCTGCCAAGAAAAGAACAGGAAAATCAATAAGACGTGGATAAAGTCAGAGTCTAGTTTCTTCATGGCTGCACCAACAGCTTAGCCACCACTGCACTGTTCGTCTGTCTTGACAATTATAACGCACAAATGAAAGCCCGGTATGATCGTTCTGCCCAGAAAAAAACTCATTTATGCCAGAACCCTTCTGACAAGTAAATACTCAGCCTTGATTTATTCCAGCACTGGAGTCCAGCAGCAGAGTTTTAAAACCATTTTGACATGCTGTCACACAAGCTTTGAAAAGCTACAATGACCTTCATTAGGTTAATAAACAATGGATTATATGGAGTGCGTGGGCCCATGGTGGCTGGCAAAACACATTGCTGATTAGCATTTTCTGTCATTAATGGGATTTTCCTAATCAAGCATGTAAGGCACACAAGATTTGAAACTGCTGCTCTATCATTTCTGCAGTATAAATGTTTAGCCCACTTCTAAGAAGCAATGAGAGCAACAGAAACATAACAAAACGAATCTACCACAGATCCACTAGAAAATGGTAGCATAAAGACTTTTGTCTGACTTGCCAACAGAACCTCTAAGAAACCTTGAAGGCAAATGCTTGAGTTTCTTACTTTCTATTAATATGACCCTTCACTGTGTTTGCAGTATCTTCAGGTAACTTTTTTTAAATGTAAGGATTAAAAAATATTTTTCTGTTAAAGTTTTCCAGAAGAAAGTGCTGGATAATTAGATAAATAGAACAAAACATACATTTTTAGTCTTACTAGAGTTCAGGAAAGGCCTGATCATTGGCTACAGTCCTGGCTCTGGAGCTCAAGACCCGTAGCTAGCAGTTAAAATACATGTTCAAATGTAATTCAGATATCCAGATTCTTCTTTCCATGAGTGCACACACATATGTATAAATATTAAATTCAATACAATCTACTCTGGATGGTAAAAAAAATTAGACGGGTTTTAAAATTATGAGATTTTAAAAATAACAATGTGTTCCCTGCCCTTTCTGTGAGTGTATCTGTTTTTGTGAAACTTAACATGCAGTTAAAGTTACAGCACCAGACTTGTACATTTGTAAAGGATTTAGAGCTTAGGAGGAGAGAAACCATGAAAAGAAGTGGAGCTTTGGCAGTAACGTCCAGGCAGACACAGCACTGTGTGGTTGCTCAGGCTCTCCCATCCTGATGTTCAACCCTCCCCTAAGGAGACCATTGCTACGAGGACTGCATACTCCTTCCCATCCCAGCCACGCTGTTAAATGGATGCTAAATTAGCAAATGTATAGAGAAAGCTTTCTGTGGGTTGGCCTGAAGTTGCTAACTAAATCTAAACACCTTCAAACGGTAGCAGTTGTTCCTTGATGAAAGATCCCTTCTGGGGGATGGTTCCAATGCGCAAGAAGGAGGCAAGACTCTCCCAGCCTCTCCGCCGGTGTCCTGAGCCAACCTCTCACCCCTCATCAACAAACAGCGCTTAAAATAACACCAACCCTGTTCGCTACCATATCTCAAACTGCTCTGCAATACAAGTCAGCTAAAATATCTGTGCTTTTAAATGAGGAAAGTGAGAGTGAAGCACCTCAGATGATAACTGTCCCATATTTACCCAAAGAAGAAGTGGTAGACTTGGCAAGAGGACCTATGTTTTCAAAGTTCAAACCCACTGTCTCTTTAAGCACAATTTTTCCCTTCTTGAACATTTCTGGCATATGTTCTAACCAGTGAAACAAGCTCCCCCTCCATTATAATCTCCAGCTTCTCACAAAACAGACAGTAACTATAGATACCACTTCATTAAAATGTTGTCATTAAAAATGTGTTTATTTCTATCTCAAAATTATAAAATATGAACAATTTTTTCTTTTCAAGTTTTGCTAAACAAATTACCATTCATTTCCTGTGCTCATCAATACCAAATGCTTATGTATTTCAGGCACATTTTAATTTGAATAAAAACCTGTTATTATTATTTTATGATTGCTTTTAAAGGAGCAGAGATACCCTAAGGAGAATTACAGCTCCGGTTCAGTATGTACGGGTTGGCAATGCCATTTTAAACACAAAACTATTAGCAATAGGTGCTCGACTATTGCTTAGTCTTCCACACGCGTGGTAGTACATACACATGCAAATCGATACCTTTCTATAATCGTGAGCATCATTGCCCTGGCAACCAAAGCTAAAAAAACATGTGAAAGCAAAATACAAAATCAAGACAGAAGGAAGTCTACTGCATCGTATAGTCTGGGGCAGTACACAAAACCACTTTATCAAGATTGCACTTTGTATTTTTTAGGTAGACTGACTGTACACAGTAACTGATTAACCATTAAAATATTATTAATATATGTATAAAACTAATGAGCTTCACAGCTATCTTGAATTCACTGTGAAAGCTCTTCATGTATACTGAATCACCAGAAGTTAACTAAGCTTAAATTGTGGTCTTAGAAATTGTTATTCACCCAGTTTTCTATACAGAGTATTAGCACCCTTGGTCTACATCTTCCATTCCTTTGCAAATTTATGCAATAATTTTACCTCTGTCATATGAGAAGTATTGCCCTTTTTAGTTAGGCTCACCAAGCTCAGGTTCTTCAGCAGTATCATATCATGAATTCAGGCTTCATTCTTGGAGAATTTGAACGGGATTACATGGACTAGAGTTCCTTGCCATAATAATACAAGATGTACAATATCCTTCTCTTTTTAATGAACTCTTCTTCTCTCACAAGGCCAGCGGCCCCTCAGGACTTTCCTTTATGTTTTCAAAATCTTCCTCCAAAGAAATAAATAAGGCAACAGCACCTCATCCCCAATGTCTTTACAGTCCTCCCATGAGCAGGCAGTACCTGTAGCTTGTTTTATTTACCACAGGAACAAACTCTTCAGAGGCCTGTAGCCCTCCTCGTTACACCAGCACTCTCTAGCATGCTTCTCATGGCACCTTCACCTGCACGTGCGTGGCATCTCCAAGCCATGTGGCAGTGCCCAACAGAACATCGTGGAGAGGCACACCAGTAGTATGAGCAGGAGACGAGACCGGCAGCAGGTTGAAAGGAAAAGGCCAGGTCAGGGATGGAGGGAGGATGAGAAGACTTCAGCATTAAGGAAGTGCAGGAGCTGAAGGAGCATGTGGCTGCAGGGAGCTCTGGGGATGGCTCTCCCTGGGACAAGAAAGCCCCATAAAGTCTGGAAATTTAGCAGCTGCCTTCAGCCCTCTGCTCTGCCTGCCTCCTTCCTTGGCTTTTGTCTCCCTTCAGGCCCTGGCTTTGTTCCCGAATCCCCTGCCCTGCTCTGCTTCTTCTCAGCTCCATCCAACAGCCTGTCCCTGGGCCCTCTCTCCTACTCGCTGCCTTCCTCCCAGGCTGCGTTCACCTCAGTGCACCCAAGGCCTTTGGCCTCCTGTTCACATCAGCATTTTCCAGGTTCGTCCTCAGGACATGCTGCTCTCCTCCTCCTCACCTGCACTGGTGATTTGTCAGGTTTCTGCCATAGGAGGGGCACAGACCCTGGGGCAGGAGCAGGAGAGGAGCACAAGCCTGGGAGGAGGCTGCTGGGGCAGGCCTGAGCTCCTCACCAGTAACCAGCTAGTACATTTTTTACCCAGATTTTTTTTTCCTATCCATATTTCAAAGTGACTGCCAGGGACTACTGAACAACAGGCACGCAGCACACCGACTCCCCTTCCACAGAACGAGTTCATTTGTTATTTCAAATCCTGCAGACTCTTTTCAGGCACAATGGGAAAAACGCCAGCTTTGAAAGGCACAAATGGAAGGCCGGTCGGCCCGCCAAGGAAGATTGCCTGGTTGAGCTGAATACAGGACCAAGGCTTTGTCACTCCATAATCCTATTCCCACCTCTTTATTTGTGGTTTGTGCCCCAGCACAAATTGCAGATGGCAATGCTCTCCTACGCAGGCACTCACAACAAACAAGTATTTCGTAGCTATATTTAGCAAAGTTGTGCTCTGTTGTAAGTTCACTCGACTATGCTCCCAACAGTTACTGTTTGCGTGATACCCTCCATTTTCTTGGGAAATTTACGATATTTACTCTTTCCTTTGACAGTGTTAGATTTCTGCCCTTTACAAAGATGACCAGGCACAGCTGGGGGAGGCGGGTCAGCGGATGGTAAGGACCGCACACGGTCATCACCGGCGAGGAAGGAGCTTCGGGCAGCAGGGAGACACTTAGGGTATTCCACACTGCACAAGGCGTGATGAGGAGTAAGACGTGCACATAAATATTGAAGACATTCCCATTATCCTGTCCCCCTTCCTGGCTCCTCAGTGAGACGGCTGCCTCCGTTCACACGGCAAGGCCTACACTATAGACTGGTCATGGAATTACAGCATAAAATGGAAATAATAAAAAAGTGCATTTTAGATAATCAGCAAATATTGACTTTTTAGTATTTGCAGGGAAAGAGTAATAAAACATAAATACTTCTGTGAGAAAAAATATCTCTATATTAACACCCTTCTTTAAAGTTTTTAAATGTTAAAAGCTGAAAACAGCTTGAAACACTCTCAACATCGACAAATAAGATGCTATAATACTTCCGAGAAAGTGGACTGCCTGAAGTAAATAGTATAGATATATACTACTAGATATGGTATAAAAGTTTCCTTTTCAATTGAAATGTTTATTAGTTTATCTGTTGTCACTTCTTGAACACAAACATGTCCAATCTTGATGGACTGTTACCAGGATATATGAAGTAAATTTATTCAAGCAAAAGATAATTGCATTATACAGATTCTTTAAAAAAAAATAATAATAAAATAAAATAAATATATAAATATCACCTAAACCTTTCCTTTTTCCAGAAAGTTGCCAGTACTTATTACCATACTCAGTCTTTTTGGACGTAGCACAGGTGAAAAGCAAATGATAAAAACAGGAACCACAATCACCTTGTTTAGTGCAGTGAACACTCAATTTAATGTTCAGTGATCTCAAAGCCTGACTGATGCTGATGGTTTGCACTACACACGCATGTTTTGAAATGAAATTTCAGACTGAGACTTTGAATTACTTTCAGGCACTTATGAAAAATCTGCCACAGGAAATAACGCAATCAATAATGCCTCTCAAATGCACCGACTGAAACAGGTCGCTGGTGAGTGCCTTTCCTGAGCCCATGATTTTCTGCCCTCTAAAGATTCAATTTTCTGTAAGACTTGTTTATTGCTGATGACTCAAGTTCAGTGTCAGCAACTTGGCAAGAGGGATTTGAATGAAACAAAGCTCCTCATAAAGAGAACTGTGACTCATTTACTTCTCCCACTCATGATGCAGACAGTCTCCCTGTCTGGTCTCCCAAAAATATGCCCAGAGACAACGGATTTCATTTTGGATGGTGGAAGTATAGAGATATAAAAACTGCACAAATCTATTTCATGCAACTTGTACATGAACACAAAAACACGTACGTCAGAAGCTGTTTTCTTCTCCAATATCTTTTTTAAATGATGTTCAACCTCATTCACAGCTTAAAGAACTATGGGGAAAAACCATCAATCTATGGCACTGGTCAGGTAAATTAATGGCATTTGCACGTTTTCTTTGCAAGCAGTATTATAAATTGCACTCCTGCTCAAATGCCTTTAAGGGGAATACACCCTAGCTTAAAGGTTTCAGTGATAATTTCACCCATATCTAGCTGAATTCTCTCCTTCCCCAAGGATACATTTTGTTCCTGCATGTTGCAAGCAAAGCAGAAAATGGCTGAATTTCAATGACAGATAAGGAAGGGTGTCTCATGTACTTTATAGCTTATGTTTTCTGAAGTGGCTTCCAATTCAGGAAAAGATGTTTAAACAGATTACTCTATTAACAGACAAAATAAACTACATTAGCACTGCTAAAATAACACAGATACAAGGTCTTTTCAATTTCAAAAGTATTCCTGTTCAAAATAAATACTTTCTTCCCATTCTGTGGATATACAAATTAAATATCTGCCATATAATCTATCCAGTCTTAGTTTTAATTTGAATTCTACATTATTAAACAAGCAAGACAGTAGCAAATCATTGTACATAGAACACATTTTTTTTAGCATGTCCACCTTGAAACCCCAAAGATCCCTTAATCACCTTCCCCACTTACTTTCTGGTCTCAAAGTCTTCAGCACATTTTTCCAATACCCAAAACACGCCTGGATTTCAGAAGAAAGAAAAAACCACCACCACCACCACCAAAAAAAAAAAAAAAGCTCCAAAAAAGAACCCCTAAAAAAACATTTCAATCCAACGAAAACAACCCTGCTGGATTTTTTTCACTCCAACCCTCTGCTCTTCTGACAACCCGGCCGCAAGCAGAGATTGCCAGCGGCATGGCGCGCCGCCAGCGACCTGGAGGCCTCGCTGGAGACCCCGTCTCTTCGGAGGCCACGAGTGTGTGGTCCCCAGCCTCCGCCGGGCTCCCCAAGAATGGCATATTTGTGCAGCGCGACTTTTATGGCCTGGATTATTGTAAAGTAAACAGAGACCGGTCTAACAGTGAAGGTTTCCATTCTCAGTGTCAGAGTTTATTTCATTATTTAAAGCTTTAACGAACACTTTATATAATGAAAGCAATCCTTGCCATTTTTGGAATTTTATGGCTGTTGGGACCCTTCATAATGTTGTTTTCCTTCCTTTATTGCTTTATAAGGCTTATAGGGCACCCTTGAAGTGTATATCCTTTTTGCAGCTGCTGGAAGCTCATCTTTCATCTCTCCACTCGCTTTCCTGTTGCCTATGAGGCATTTGCCTGTTCTAGTTATTCTCCCTGTCTCTAACACAAACCTTGCAGAGTCAGATCTCGCTGAAGATGAAAATAAAATACAATTCGGAAAAGTACGCCTAAGGAAACATTCCTGATAAATGTTATTTAATAGACAGGCTTTATATTTCAAGTTAGAAATGTTCCCCGAAGAAAGATAATTACAGCAGTAATTCCACTTATCATTATTTAGAATTTACAGTTCAGAGAGAATCAGCCATTTCCATACCGAGTGCGCGGCACTGTGCTGCGTGCTTCACAAATCTCTGTCCTGATTCTTTCCCAGCCCTGAAAATGTCTTGGGGGAAAAAAATACACAAGAGGAGGAGGAGAAGGAGGAATACTGAAGGAGGAACACATAATAGCTCTATGAAAAAAAATGGAAAATACATTATCTGAACCAGTCTGCAAGTATACCTCCTCCTCTGTTCAGATGAATACAGCCAGGCTTTCCAAGAGGGAAAACCTGCAATATCGAAGTAAAATCTTATAATTTATTAATAACTAAATTTCTTTTTTTGCTACATCTCTAGGAAGCAGCCTGTGAAAATAACCCTCCCGCTTATGACCTTATATTTGTAACTCTTTATTTGTTTCATTACTTTGACCATTCCTATGGTTAACCAAGAAGTCCACATGGATTTATCTTTGGAAGAGAATGCAAATCTTCTAAAAATCAACAGATTTCTAAACCTGTCATCCACAAATTTGCTGCCAGTATTTTAATGCAACAAAGTATGACTGCACAGCTCTTCTGAATATGCTGGGGGAAAAAAATAATATATATATATATATATATATATATGTATGTATGTATGTATATATTACCTGATATATTACAACTTTCTCCTTTCTGATTTGGGTTGACCATATAGCTTTTGCACTTGAGATGAGTTATGCTAACGAATAACAGAAGTATTTCAGCACAAACCAACATCATTTTATTTTATCCTACCGAGGGTTAAAGACATTATGTTGATTTAAAAATAGGTATTTACAGCAGTTGTACTATCGTATTAGTATGCCAAAATGTCCAAATCTCTTCCCACAGTTTCTGTAATTATAGAACCTCTTCTGGGCAAAAAAAACCCTTCATGCAAATACAAATTTCCACGTACTTTGACAGCTGGACGCAAATGCAGAAATGCACAGATTTCTTAACTACCACTGGGAAACTGAAGTAGGAATAATCCTTTTCTAACTATTAGAAGACCGCTAATGGTTGTGGAAGAAAATTGAGGAGTTGTAAGTAGTTGTGAGCAGGGACTTGAATTACCATAACGAGTGACCATAACAGCTTGAAAAATGCATCACTGGGGACATCATCAAGCTCAAAAGTCTGGTCTACTATTTCAGCATACCATGTTTTGTTTTATGACACAACGTGATTTTGAAGAATTAAAAGAAGCTATCATTTATAAAGCAAAAACAAATGTTTCCACTTTTTTTTTTTTTTTTTTTTCTGTTGAAAAGCTCCAAAAGCGCAAGTATAATAATGTGAACTGTGTTACATGGTGTTCTAGAAAACCTCCCTAGATCTACAAGGTCCAGCTAGCAACTCACCTAATAACCCAATCCACACCCATTTTACCTCAATTCCAACCACGAGTTATGTTGTTTTGCCAGTCACCAATAACTTTTTTTTTTCAAGTTTCCAAGCAAGAGTAGACCAACTTTGATTTCTTAGAAGAAAAAAAAAAAAAAAATACAGAAACACATTAATTTTCAAAGAATAAAAAAACCTGAGAGACCTCCTCAGACACTCAGTCCAACATCCTGCTATGCAAGAACAGCAGAGATCAAAGTCAGCAGCCTTGTTCTGAGTGGAGAGCACTCTAGTAACAACATTAAACAGTCGCTTACATCTTCTCTTTTGGTCTCAGCAGATTTTTAACTATTCTGGGCAAAACAAAACGGCCTTATTTAGAGATTTAAGTCCCCTTCTCAGAGTGCCCTCTGAGACACAGTTATCTAAGGATTTACTTAAAGGGTGAGATGTTGGTTCAAATCTCCTCTGGAGGAGGAAGCAAGTTTAGTTTTATGTGCTTTAACATCTAGAATAATAAATAAAGGCATTTGCCTCAGTGCTATTTTGTGAGACAGGCTGGAAATAGTCCAAAGTATAGAGTAAGTCATCTAAATTTCCCCAAACCACACTTCTTTCTAAAGCATTTCTTCTTGGCTTATGTTCTTGCTAAGATGTCTGTGAGGGACCTAGATGTTATTTTACTTGGGAACATGGGTTTCACCCAGCAGCACAGCACATACAATTAGATGGTGCAGGAATTAACATTCAGGTCGATGTTCTAGATCTAATCAGTATTTTCTGGACCCACATCCTACAGTCCAAAGAACCCAGGACAGTTATAAATTTGTGTTACTCTTCTAAGCTATGCAGCTTAGAAGTAATTTGGATATTACTGCTAGACAAAGAAATTTCAGAAATTTCTGAACTGTAGAGATGCAGCACATGCATATTTATGCTCACTTTTCTGGGAAATTAGTTTATAATTTTGTTCCTCAGAACTTCACTTTAGCACAGCATTAGACACCAGCAGAATTATTACTTCTGTCCCAGTGCTGGTCAGTGAGAGACTGCTGGCAGGGGAGGCTGCAGGAGGAATACATGGGGTAAAGCAACGCCTTCACTGAAGAAGCATAGTGGAGGGATGGATTGTTATTCATAAACCTCTTTCCTTGCTCTCACTTGAGGAACTGCTGACCTCCCATTTTTCTAACCTGATCCTTCAGAAGGTCTTAAAAGGTGTCAGACAGGCACAGGGAAACTTCAGGGTCACTGAGCCCAGTCCCCTGTATTGCAGGAGAGCACGTCAAACCCTCTCATAAAATAATTTAGCTCCATCTGGAAATCACCCTTCAGCTGGACTCCTACTTTTTCTTCCAGTCCGTTATAGCATCTTCTTTACCTTTTTTGTATTTCACTGGAATATCACTGGAATCCTCCTCCCTCCCCAAGTATTTTTGCTTTTAGTATTTCAGCACCGATATACCTAGTTGCCTCCTTAAGCAAATTAAACTACGTTTTTCCTCCACTCTGGACAGTTATCATCTCCCTACACACTAGGGCAAACACCTCACTTTTGCATTGTGTTTAGCATCTTCTACACTATTCAGTTGGTTTCTGGCTTACCTAGGTTATTTAAAACCTTATTTCAATCCCTAAATGAGAGTTATTTCCTTTTTCCTTTGATCTTATCTATATGGGTAAAACTAACCTACAATTTGTTGCTTTATAAGACTAAATGTTTTTTAGAATTTTTCACTTTGGTCCAGTGTCTTCCTCACTCTATTAAGCTGAGTCTAAACTTTTTGATTTACTGCTAGGACCCTTTTTGGGTTTTGTAATTCATTCAGATAGGTCTGTAAGAATTATCTGGCTATCTATCCCATTGATTTGAGTGCAAGTAGTTTTTGCACCTCTAGTTTACAGAAAATTCAAAGCACTTGTACAAGCTGGATGATGATCTTTTGAAACTCCAAATCCCAACTATAACTCTACTTCAATTGTTTGACTATTATATTAAAATAATCAGGTAAAATGAGATCATTTTTTACAGCCATGAGTTCTTCATGACTTACCAAACGTTTATAAATAGCAGTATGTTCTGTTCATTCAATAGGTGCTATTGAAGTCTGCTGATGACCATATCAAAAAATATCTTTTGCTACCCTAATTAAAAAAAATTATTCACTGAACTGTTTCTAAAACTTAAAGGCTTCCATAAATGTATACCTCCTGGATTTTTTTTTCTTACTAGTCTGAGATCGCAGAATAACAGGAAGGTTGAGGTTGGAAGGGACCTCTGGATATCCAGCCTCCTGAGGGCTAGCCTTGGCAGTGAAGACTGAAGCACAGAAGGCATTCAGTATCTCTGCCTTCTCTTCATCCTCTTTTGCCAGGGCCCTTGACCCATTCAGTAGTGGGTCCCCATCTTCCTTAGTTTTCCTTTTGTTATTTGAAGAAGCCCTTCTTGTTATCCTCGACATCCCTAGCCAAATGTAATTCCAAATGGGCCTTGGCCTTCCTTGTCACATTTTTGCATATTCTGACAATGTCCCATTCATTCCAAGTGGCCTGCCCCTGCTTCCACCTCCTGTACACCCCCTGCTTATGTTTAAGTTTTGTCAGGAATTTATTGTTCATCCATGAAGGTCTCCTGTCCCCTTTGCTCATCTTCTTGCCCAGAGGGCTGCACCGTTCCTGAGCCTGGGAGGATTGATCCTCGAATCTTAATCAGCTCCCTTGGACATCCCTTCCTTTTAGGGCCCATTCCCATGAGATTCTTCAGAGAAGGCCCCTGAAGAGGCAAAAGTTAGCTCTCCTGAAGTCCAGGGTAGCAATCTTATTGCCTTGCTTCCTCCTCACAGGACACCGAACTCCACAATCTCATGGTCACTGTAGTCAAGGCTGCCCCCATCCTTCACATCTCCAGCCAGCCCTTCTTTGTTTGTCAGAGCAAGGTCCAGCAGGACACCTCTCCTTGCTGGCTCCTCCACTACCTGTGTCAGAAAGTTATCCTCCATGCTTTCTAGGATTGTTCGTGCCTTGCTGTGTTGTTCCTCCAGCAGATTTCAGGGTGGCTGAAGCCCCTCAGGAGAACCAGGCCCTGTGATTGGGAGGTTACTTCCAGCTGTCTGTAAACGCCTCAGCTACTTTCTCCTCATGATCAGGTGGCCTGCAGCAAGCACCCACAACAGTGTCACCCTCATGAGTCTGCCCTTTAAACCTTATCTGTAAGCTCTCAACCCACTCATCGCCCACCCTGAGGCAGAGCTCCAGATATTCCAGGTGTCCTCACACAAAGGGCAACTCCACCACTTCATCCTTCGGGCCCGTCTTTCCTAAAAAGCATGTAGCTGTTCATGACAACATCCCAGCCATGTCTCCGTAATTGCAATGAGATCAAAGCCCTGTGAGTGCACACAGACCTCTGATTCCTCCTGTTTCTTCCCCATGCTCCATGCACGGGTGTACAGGCACTTCACAGAGGTATGTGAGAGTGAGGAAACTGAATATTCACTGCAAATAATCTGCAATTCAAAGAAAACAGATTTTTATTTCAGATCTTGACCCATATCTAGGCCTTGTCACTAAGGGAGATGTATGTAGAATGAATTATAATAGAACAGAGCTATCTCCGATTATAAATATTAGAATTTACCTGTCCTAGTAATGTAGAGTAAATTATTTTTGTCTCTGGTCTTAAGAAATCAAAACAATTAATCCTTGTTTTACAACCTACAAATGCAATTTAGGCTGTAATATTAAAATACATATTGTTGATAGTTTATCTGATACAGCAGCCAGATATGTTAAAATGAAGAGCTATTTAAAGGCAGCTGCAATACTGCACTACGTGTTAATAAGGTACCCAGATCACTTCATATTTTCTGTGTAAGAAGTTACACTTGAAAGCTGCTGCATGAATTGAACCTAAGTAATAAAATTCCACTTTTAAAAGAAATAGCCTAAAATGTATTCGTGCCATTTTCCCACTGTGTTCCAAAAGGACCTCAAACAGCAAGATGAATTAAGCACACATCATCTGGTTACTCAACTCACTTCCAAGTGTGTTACTAAAGGAACAGAAAAGCCTAAAAGCAGCTCACTGTTCTCCTGGAATGTGGGCAAAGTGTTTATGAAGTACTGAAAATATGCATCCGTTGACTCGAGGACTTCTATTACCAAAAGGCTGACTCAGATCCTACTCTCTTAAGCCTGCAAAACAACTCGAAAGGAAAAACAGGCGCACACCTTCAATTACCTCAAGACACAATCAATGCGCCTGTTCTCTGCAGCTTTCACAATATTTGACAATTCCATTTTTTGCCTGCTGTAGCACCTCCAAAGGTTCCTAAAGGTCTGTAACATTTTGATAGACCTGATGTGACAGCTCGTACTGCTGTTAGCACACAGCAGCTGTTCTCATAGCAGGCATTACCCTCTAGTGACTGGGAAATATGGCACTTGCAGATCTGCAAGTTTCTGCTAGGTTTGATGCACACACTTCTATGCAGTTTGGAAATCAGATCGCCATACTCTTATCCTTCTTTTTAGAGACACTTTTTTTTTTAATCAATTTCCAATTTACAACTGCTCTTGATCAGGATAAAGAAATTAGCTGTGGTAAGCCGGATGTGGAAGCATTTTCTTTTCTTCATGAATTCTGAGCTCATTATTAATTTCATATGTTAATGAGGATAGTTGGTGATTTCTGCAGCCTATTACCTCAGATTTCAAAAACAGTAAATCTTACAAAAAACAATGAAAGCACTACTTTTATGTCCTTATTACATTCTCTCATACAAATACATATCTTTTCGAAAGGAAGCTGGAATTAAATCATAACTATACTTTAAATAGAAGTAAGCAAACTTTTATTGGAAGCCAAAACCAGCAATGCCTTTGTAACAGGCAGATGTTAGCAAATGTCATTTCCCACGTTGATAAAGTTCAGCACTTGATTTTGAATTTCACAGCAAGCCAAAAAGCTGATCGTTTGAAGTGGAAGTTTTTGAGAAAGACTGTGAAGAGATGTTTAGATCAATATATCAAAACAGATAGTGCTCTGCTCTGCTTTTCAGTTGTCATGAGCTGACAGGTTGCTAATTATTACCACAAATGTTTCTTAATTCGCTGTTTTGCACTTATTCCTATTGTAGCTTACCGAATGTTATGAATCAGCAGGTAGAGCAGCAAACATGCCAGCCTGATGAACAAAGGAATACCAATAATGTCCCTCGTGGAAGCGATCAGCCCACTTATTTTTATAGTTAACACTGCTTTATACTTTACAAGTGCCCATAAGGACTGCTTACCCCGTGGAAAAGCAACAACAGATGTCATTCATACTTTGTTGTGAAGTCCCAGCTGGGAAATGGACTAGCAGAGCGCAGGAAGGTGGGCACGCTTTAGAAACCATGAACACCAGAATTAAGGTAAGATTCACAGGATATGCCCCAAACACTGACCTTTTGGCATAATTCAGCTAGCATGTACATGCAGATTGTTACAGACAGAAATGCACATGACCTGCATGCCCATACCGGTTACCAGCTTCCAAACTTTTACACGGAAATTAAAGATCCTCAGTCCTGCAACTGTGCCTTCAAGCAGCTGTTTGGCAGCTCCTGGCAGGAGTGGACAATTGTCCAGCTTAAACTCAACAACGCTGAAGATGAAGTATCAGCTGAAGCCATGCCTTTGCTAGCTGACCTACACAGCCAGATCCATACATCCACAGACCTTTTCTCACCATAAGTCCCCACCAGCAAAGGAATACACCCACCCACGCCAGCTGGTGCCAAGGTGACGTTTACAAATAACTCAATAATCCTGAAGTAATATGTACAAGTCATGCTTTTATGTAGTTCTGCATCGTTCTTATTCATCCTTGATTTATCCTTTCCTCTCCTCTCCTTCCCAGTGGGTTTTGATTGCTGTAAGTCTGTGTCTGAATCACATTTTCAGGGATTTTCATTCTTTTCTTCTTTGCAAACCACCAGCTTCAAGCCAAGGTTGGCCTCGCAGGCCACGCTCAGAAGTGATGACTCTGCAACTGCATAGCAAAGGTCTTTAATCACGCCTTTGCTCTTTAGTACTCATAAGGCTTATCATCTATTTTAATTTACCATTATTAATCATCTGCAATCCCAGCTATTGCTCATCCTAACATCTTCATTGCTATCCTTCTAAAGCCTTCTACGGCTGAAGCTCACATCAAACCTCGTAGCTGCTCCACTACAACAGTCTGGGATATTTCACTGGCTGGCCCCCATAGAAATGCCTCACAGTTTTCATCTGATGTCAGAACTACCGTGTATTTTACTTGTGAGATGGTAAATTTATGGTTTCTTATCATGCTAGTACCACAAAGCCTGACTCCTTGTCTGAACTTCTCAGTTCTCACTACAACCTTCATTTTTATAATTCAGACACGGACAGAACAACAAGAATCAGATGCTTTCGCTCAGTGACAAAGAGGTGATTCCCACACTATTTATATAATTCAAGTAGTGAAAGGCATCTGAAAACCTTTATGTGTCAGACTGGAAGATGCAGCATCTTTGTGCATTCCAGAACAGAAATAATGGCTTTTACCACTTCTCCACTAATGTCACGCTTTGGACAGCTGAAGAGGTAGTTATTAATTTTTATGACTGTTTGCAGGACTGGAGAAGAATGTAAGAAACACAGTAACTGTCACATTGGATCCCGGCCAATGTTCCTTCACTTCTTTCAGCACTTAGGGTGCTTGTTAGAGGACAGAGTAAGGTAAAAAGTTTGAAGTGAGAAATGTAAATAATCTGCCCTCATAGTGTCACTTGATCAAAAGCTTTTGGAGGCTCACCTAAGCCCAGGAGCACATTACAAACTTTTCAGCAGTAACTGCTAGAGTTCACAGTGCCTTTTGCTGCCCAAATTAAACTGGAATCCCATTTTGAATCTTGCCAAAGTCTTGGCTGAAGTCTTGGCCTCAACAACTTTCTGCAAAGAATTAATTCCACAGTGTAATTACACTCTGTGGATTTGCCAACTTTTAAGTTAATTAAGTATCCCCCTACCCTCTGCCATGAAAAGTTCATGACATACCTTCTCTGCAGCACTCATTATTTGACACACTTTTGTCAATTCCTCCTCATTTGGCTCCTTACGAGGTAATTAATTCCAGACTTTCAACGCTCTCTAGATAAAGATTTTTTCCATGCCATTCACCGCTCTCACCCTGTTATCCAAGTGATACCCTGGTGCCCCAGAGGTGAGGGTGAGGTGGTGCGTACACCCATGCCCAGTGTTGATGGTCCCAGCCCGGGCTCCTCCAGTGCTCCCCACACGCCATCTCCCACCAGCCAGACCTGCGCCGAGCCACTTGCTTCACCGAACTGTTAGCACCCACATCCAGGTCTCTCCTCTCACCTGCCTGCTTCCATCTAAGAAATCCTAAATACAAACCTTTTTCCTAGAGTGAGTTTTCACAGCATATTAAAAAATCCAGAAAGCAGAGATTAAAAGTAGTTAGCTGAGAAAACCTGACAGATCTGGTTTTATACTAGGGTTAAGACTCAGGTGATCCAAGCCCAGAAGTTTAAAAGAAAATGAAAGTGAAATTATTCATCCCGACACAGATTTCACACGGAACATGCTTTAAGTGCTTCACACACCAGCATAACCACCAAACTTCTCTGTATATTTAGAATACTTGTATTATTTAATTCTGTATTATATATATTTATTTATTAATAAAAGCTTTCCTTATGGTGCTTGTGATTTTAGTAGGATCAATCATTATATCATCATTAGGAGGTTTTTTTTGTTGTTGTTTGTTAGTTTGTTTGTTTTTTTATACTACCCCCTCTGTTTTCCTTGGCAGCCTAGTTCTGAATTTCAAGAGCCCTGATGTAAAACCACTTTTTCTTTAGGACGGCACAACTTCTTTGGACCTTCTCAAACATTCTGTAATCCCAAAGCACTCTGTATTGGAGCAGAGTGGCTCAAACACCCATTTCAGTCTAAACCTATCTTTTATGAAGCATATAAACAGAAGAAAGAATAAGAGGATTGAAGAGCTTGTGAACACAAAGGCATGTTTTTACTTCCTCAAATTTAAAGAGATGACTTTGGCTAATAAAAGAAAGAATTCTCTTCTCCCATGTTTTTTGTTAGAATTTAGTTCCAAATCTTTCACCAACAAAAATAACATTGCATACTTCATGCTCTAATAAACCTTTTCCCTCCAATTTCTAAAAAAAAAAAAAAAAAAAAAAAAGTGGTTAACGTAGTGCCAATGTATTTCTAAACACCTCAGTCCTCTGTGATTTTAAATCTGATAAGCACACATTTTCATTTTTTCCATATTGCCCCAAAATGCAGTGCCTGAGCCTCCTGCATATTAATACAGAAACAAACTCAGTGAGCAATGTAGGAGCAACATGGAGCAAGGCTGAGTCTTCTCCCCAGTGGCTATCAATTTATTTCTTATTTAAGAAGCTGGATGAAACAATATCAGAGAAGTTTCATTTAAAACAACAACAACAAAAAGCAATGTATCCAAGCCTCCACAAGCTAAGTATCTGCTGTTTTCTTTAGACATGGTTGCTCCTATACAAGCGGCCTGCACAAATGCAGGGTGGCTGTAAAAAAAAAGCAAATGAAAATGTTGTTTCAACAGTGTGAACTTTTTGTTGTTGTTGTTGTTGTTGTTGTTGTTAAATTATTATAATTTACAACACTAAGAATCTGACTTCTTCAGACCAAGGAACTATCATGTTTCAGTGCTGCTCTATTCTGTATTTCCATGTGCACTGATAGAGCTGTAGAAGGTCACACAGAGCTCAGAAAAGCCCTTTTCTCTGCATCTTCTAAATACCACCGTAATATAAATAATGCATAATAACAAACAACACATTTGTACCTCCACTATGAAAAAACATTTGCCATGAGTTTTATAAATCAGGCTGTGTATATACATTTTTACTCTTTAACCTTTGCAAGCTGTATGTCAAACAGCCCCTTTAAAAATCACAAGTTTTTGCAAAGTCAGGCACTGCATAATGGCTTATTCCACAACCTACACTTTGCATACATATGTATGAAGAAATTACAGGGAAAAAAGCAGCTCAGCTGATTTGTCTTTTGGTCACCTAATCAAAAAGGTGATTGGATCCATTTTTACTGATTCATTTCTACTGTATCAGTGAAGTCACTGGAGAGAAATAACCTTTTTCTTTTTTCCATGTGACAAATGAATGGCCTTTGCCATGGACTCAGCATGGTCAACATCATGCCTGGCTCCTCCCAAGTACACCAAGGCCATGGTTCAGCTCAGCTTATGCACAGAGGGAATACCAGATGGAGCACAAGAGCACACTCTCCACTCCCAGAGTATGTAACGAGGCTCATTTCAGTTCCTTCTGCTGTAGGGCACAGCAGATCGGGAAGACACATCCCAGAAAAGGAGTTGAGATAAGAAGGACCCCTGCTATGCATGACTCGGAGGAGATACAGCAACACAGCCTTCCTTTCCCAACGCAAGTCATTGCCCTGTGGCACCCAAAATCTCTCTACACGTAGAGATTACAGGCTGGAACACAGGCCTTAGTTAAGATACATGAAAAACAAACATGCAACCCCAAAATCCAAGTCAGTGATTTTGTTGACCACAGGACAACCACCGGTCTGTCACGAGCCTTGTTACAGCCCTGCCTCCTCCAGAACAGTGTGTGGGATACGTCCCTGGTCGGTGGAGGAGCAATTCCCTGTCAGGCCCAGCTCAATGAGCTTCTTTCAGGACTAGGCCAGAGCATGCCCACAACTCCACAGTCCTCTCTTTTTGGTCTTATGTCATTGCCTTACAGAAAATTATACCGCTTGCTTTTACCTCATTTTGCACTATCAGTGTTGGAGCTGGGCCACAGTGCCTTTACTACTACAGATTACACGGGATGGATTACTTATATTACATATTAACTTCCACATGCAAATCTGAAGGCAGGCACTGCTTTGAGGAGCCGGGTTTCACCATGAACCTGAACCTCTGCCACCTGGAGATGCTTTGTGTGACCTTCTCTCCTCTTCACCTGGCCTCTCAATAAAGCCACACCACCAGGCCTGTCTCCTCAGGCGGCAGAGGTAGACATGGCCACCCACTGCTGAGGCTTCAGGGATGGGTTCACCAGGTTTGCATGGCCTTTCCAGCAAATCTGCTAACTACGGTAAATCCAGAAAGGTCTTCAGGTGAGCAGGCTAAGCACTGACAGGGCTACACCATGAACACAGCGTTAACAGGATCTGGTAGAACCTGTGCTGCCTCCTCTTGCAAAGCTATGGGCTGCGTTTGGCTACCTGATAATTGTGGAAAGTGATATAATAAGGGAAATAATAACAAATCAATAAATTATTATAAATAGTAAATAATAATAAATGGAAATAAAATAATAATTGAAAGTCCCTGTTACAGTTGTTGAACATCAAGGACGGCCAACATACAGACACAGTAAACTTAAAAAAAGAGTACTACTAGGACAGGGAGGAAAGTCAACCATAGATGTAACCTGGCAACCCAAATGACATTTAAACAAACTACTGCTCTCCCTTTCAACCTAAACCTATGCCTTTCAGCTGCAGGCAGACAGTCTTCAGTGTTCCCACTGTACTCAAGGCGCTGGGAGAGGGAAAGAGCAGAGTGCTGCTGCTGCTCCCCTCGTCAACTTAAATCTGGTTTTGTCTGAGAAAAGTGAGCTGGATGGGTAGAGAGCTTAGGAGAGCAATGGAGACACACTGCAGATCTGTGAGCCTTAGCAAACTACGCACTTACTCTTTTCTTTATGAAAATTCAAGAGGTTGTAATGCTTTAGTAACAATGGTACATTGGACAACATGGAAGCTGGCTGTGTTCTCATTTACACTGACCTAATTTACTCTAACATTTTCTCTTGTTTCAGTGTAGTCTCTTGTTTTCTTGTTTTTGTTTTCTTTACAAGCAATGGTCCCAGTACTGAGTCAAAAAAAGCCTTTAAAAACTCAGCTTTCTATGTATTGCTTTGCAGTAACTTGCATCTATAATTTGCTCTCACAAAAATAAATACTAATGTGTTGAAAAATGTGATTTAATTTTCTGATGTGAATGAGTTTTCCTATGTAAATCTCTCTGTACAGTTTGTATGTTGTTCTTTCTAAACCTTTAAACTACTTCTTCATTCTAGCTCAAGCTTCAGAGCAAATGCTAAGATTTATATTCAGATTTTAAAGCATGGCACAAGGCAACTGCTCTAACTTGTGCTCCTGGCTTTGTGGACAACAGAAGACTTCTGTCCAGGTTGCACTCAGCACTCAAGATGGATGCAAAAGAGACTTATTAAATAAACTAACCAAAACACTGGATAGTAAAAAGACATTTCCGCACACTTCAAAAACCCACATAAAAAATTCTTGGTCACAGGTGCAGACGGCTCTGACAAGTTACTCATCATGATTGTTTCTCATAAGAAGAAAAACAAGGAAGATGATTTATCCCTAAACTCCTACCTCTTCGGCACCCAAGCACAGGCAAAGTGATGGCAAATCACCATTTTATATAAATGTTCTTTCAGTTGCTCCAGAGAAAGAGCAGGACAATTCAGAATTAACATTAATTAAAAATATATTAAAATCATTCTTTAAAGCAAGGGACTATACTATAAATAATTTTAGATAAATACTCATTTCAGAAAGCAATAATACATAAGGACAACTTTGCAGAAGCAATAGTACTTGAAATTTTGCCTTCCTAATAAAAGCAATACAGAAAGTATTTCCCTTATCTGTATTTGCATGCATTAACAATACAGAGGTCCCACTAAGTGGCAAAGAGATGGAGTTTTGATGAAATTGCTTCTCAAAGCACATACCACCCACATATTGCAAACTCCTTGGAAATTGTAGGCTCACCACATCCATCTACCATTATATGAGCTGCCTGGTACACAGTAGCCCTTGCCTCCTTCAGGCTGAGGCTAATACGCAGGATCATTTTCATTGCTCTTCTAGAGAAGACTGTGGCAATCTCTCATTTCAAATATTTCCATTTAAAATTGTGAATGATGTATCAACAGCACCAGAGCATCATATCCTCTTTTTATATTTATGAGGAAATAAAGGAAGTATAACTTGCCAAAAAACGTGTAGGCAGTCTATGGCAGAGAAGAGAACTGAATGCAGATCTCCAGCTAGTACGTTACCCATCCTGCTAAACTACCCTTAAAAAAACAGAAGATCCCTAAGAACGTGATGTTTTCCTTCCTTTATAATGATTAAATGGATCCTATGTTCCCTCTTTCTTGCCTTGATAGGTCATCAGGCCATGCAAACAGATTGCTCCATATTAGAAAAAAAAAAAAAGAAAAAAAAATGAAAGAAAAAAAAAAAGAAAAAAAAAAAGAAAAAAAAAAGACACACCCTAGAAAATGTATGTTGAATGTGGCTGGACTGAGATGTTATATCTTTTTGCAGTATAGAGGCTGCGAGGGCCCCACTGAGCTTTCCTTCTGACCTATAGGGTTGGGTTTTTTATTAGTATCTGATAATGCTCTTCCATGGTCCTGGCAAAGTTGGCTGCCAATCCATGCCTTTCTTGGGGAAAAGCTACAGGATGAATAGTAATACCATTAGTAGTAGAGATTCCTATCTTCTCTGAAGAAAGGAAGCATCAGTCCCAAGGGGATTCATTCAAACCTGTCCTCCACAGAGAACAGCGTTAAATACCAAGCTCTAGTAAACACCACAATCTGGCAAAAAAAGCATTAAAACATGAAAAATCATCACTACTCATTTCTTTTATACAGTAAGCTACCTACTGCCATTCAGGAAAAGAGAATTCTGTGACTTATTGGGACTACACCTGTGAAATATAATTAAAAATAACCACAAACCAAAAGTAGAAAGA
Source organism: Aythya marila (assembly GCF_965140915.1). Classification (NCBI taxonomy): domain Eukaryota; kingdom Metazoa; phylum Chordata; class Aves; order Anseriformes; family Anatidae; genus Aythya; species Aythya marila. The sequence goes on from NC_139043.1 coordinate 11,121,728, forward strand.
TGTTAGGAATCATTAGGAGGGAATGGGAACCTCATACCTACATCATATAAGTATATATAAATTAGAGGTATGCTCCATCTGTCAGTGTGCTTAGTGCTAGTCACCTCGCCTCTGAGAAGACGTGCCCGGGAGATAGCAGCAGTGAGGGTGAGCAGACCTGCAGAAACATTTCTGCAAATTGAAAGTCAATGATGACAAGTTCCCTAAAGCTTGGTAAAACGAAGACTCCAGGAGATGTGATAGATTTCTATAAAATGAATAGCAGATACATGGTAATACAAGTGTTTCCCATTTAGCAAAATAGAAGAAATGGTACCCCAAGGAAACTATAAAGCAGAAGATTTATAAGAAATAATTAAAAAAACAAGTCTTTTCCTCCAAAGCACATAAATCCTGGATGGAACTGATTGCTCCAGCATGCTCTGCTGGACAAAAGCAAGATGAATTTCAAAAAGGGATACTCACATTTCTAGAAAAAAAGGAGGTCCAGACATATGTTGGACCAGACACAAAATGACTTACATCTCTTGTTTTCAGAAACCAGCAGGGCATCTGAGGGGAAGAATCGCATTATACCTGACTTGTGCTGTATTTTTCCACTCACCATACAGACGTGATGGAGGATGGATCTGAGGCAGGCCACTGGAGTGACAGAAGGGTTAGGGTGATGCAGGATAGCTCTTGCGGTGGAGTTCTCCCATTGCCTGGCTCCTCTCCTCTACTAAATCTATTTTCAGCTATGGGCACAGTGCAGAAGCACCAGCTAATCTCCTTAAAATGGATAAAGATCAAACAGCCACTGACCGGGAAGTCTCAATGAGAAGCCTGGAGCCCTTACCAGATGTGGATCTCAGGTACCACCTGGGGCACCTGAGAAGGCTGTCACCTGGGTCACTCCTCCCTCATCTCTCCTCAGTAGTGTCTGTCAGGTCACTAGTGAGAAGATATGGGTCAGGCAGCTGCGTGGACACCAAGGCCAAACCACCAGGATATAGTTTAAGAGGGAGCAGGAACAAACAAAAATCTTTTTTTCTCCAGGGCTTCTCCATTACAGAATAATTTCTCTGCTTCACAAAGAGATGACTGAATCCAAGCCTTCCATCCCCCAAGAAGTGGATAGTTTGGAGGGATGAGAATTATCAAAGAAGCAGGGCTACGCACGTCACTCTGGGCAGAACCGTTTCATTAAGAAGACATCACATGAACCGGGCACAGGAATTCCTGCTACATTTGTATGATTTGTGTTTACGCATGTAAAGCACCAGCATGGCTATTTGGGGCAAACGCAGGAGAATATAAATTAGAGTGCATATTAATCAAATCATTGTGCTTGCAGTCTAAACTAGCAGGTCTGTTTATTCTATATCTGAACACGCTCTTGAAGCTGCAGGATACTAATTTAAAAGACAAGCAATTCAAAGCTTCCTTGGTTGACACTGCAGGTAATGAGATTTTATTCCCTGACATTTTGTGTTTCATCTTACCTCATGACTAAATAATTTAGTGCATTTTTTAAAAATATATATAAGAATTTTGAACAGTAAGCTGTGTACGTCCTATTTATTTTGAGTTTTCTATTTAAAAATAGATATTCCAGAAAAAAAAAAAAATTTCCTACGCAATTGTCAACAGAAGGAAGTTTATTTAATCCGTGAAACAAAGACTTGTGAAGGTGAGACACACACAACGGTAATCGTGAGATCTTTTGAACTGTCCTACTAATTCTGAGAAATGAGATTTCAATTAAAAAACAACATTTCCCATGTGACTCCGTCAGCTGGCAAAGCAAATGACAGATTCAGCCAAATCCGCGTGGCTGCTGTGACAGGTAACCCCGCAAAGGATGTTCAATGTGCAGCTCATGTATAATTGGGTTCATTCGAGGTATTTGCATATCTATAAAGCGCAGGATGAGGCGAAGAGCTGATCAGCATGGCAAGGAGATGGCTGCAAGCTTCATGCATGGCCCGAGCTGTGGGGACACTCAGAGGGTTCAATGTAATGAGTGCTTCAAACACTTTTATGACCTCTGTTTAGTTCACAGATAGACTGACAGGACAAGAATGGAAGTTTTATCACGATCAGATTTTAATACCACTGCCTATTTACAATGCTAGCAAAAGCCCACAGCTCCATCCAGGCCTTTCTTCCCTCCCATTAAAAAAAAAATAAAAAAAAAAATCAGCTGTGTCAATTATAAAGCATTTCAAGGCTTTACTAAAACACGCTGTTGGAAAACCGTCAAAGTGCTTAAATTTCAACAGGCTCCTCAAAGGCCCTTTGAAGTCTGCAGAGGAAGTCTGCGGAGCCTCCACCGCCGAGCCTCTGAAAGCCCGCCCGAGGGACATGCGCTGAGCACTCGGGGAGGAAAACCACTCAAAGAACTGGTCAGGAGGTTGGGAGAAAAGCACAAAGAAAAGAAAGTGGTTAAATGCTCTGGGTATCTGCTCTGGAAGTCCCCCTTTCCATCACCACTGAGCTACAAGACGGCTCTGGATAAATCCCAGGCAAGGGCAAGCTATTTCTGAAATCCTCACGCAGGATTCCTTTGGAGGAGGCATCCCATGAGAGCACCTCCTTGCTGCTTCCAAAAATAAGAGAGAGCTGGGAAAGCCCTTCTCCGATGTACAATTTCTGCTTAAACTAGAAAATCTCGCAACCTTCTAAGTATTTTTATTGGTTTGGGAGCAGCCAGCACTGAGGAAGGTGTAACTTTCCTGAGAACGTGTATGGATCCCGGCAATGGGAGCAGAGGGGACTGCTCGTGTAGTACTGAATAAAGCTGTCAAGGAAAGGAAATCCTCCCCTTGCTGTTTAATATGATCCACTGACATTGCTTTTTTATTTTCTGGCATTACACACGCATTCATATCCATGCACAAACGGGTGCTGTTCCTGTGCATTAAGCACAAGTCAAGAGTCCTGCCCGTGGCAATGCCCACGTCAATGTTACTTGACTTTTTAAGGGCAGAATTATTCAAAAAAGGGAAATAGTTGCACACAACCTGACAGCATTGCATCGTATAATTTGGACTGAGAATGTTTAGAAAGCAAAGATGCTTTCTAGAGCCACCTGACACGGGGAATACCAGCACTAGGAGCAGCTAGCAATGAAGCGAAGCTGCTTTCACTGCCATTACAGCACTTTTCGTATCACGTCTGTCTCCTCCCCGCTTGTAGGGTAGATGGGGTTGGATCAGAATGAAAATTTTCTGCGTTAGAGAACTTGCACGTGATTTCCACAGGACTTGGAATATTTGTAGAATATACATTTGTTTGATACTGCTTGCCACTCTCTTTTACATTTTCCTTAAAAACTAAAGCAAAATGGGCAACTAAAATAAAGTGAAAACCAAAACTGCTGCCAAGTTCAGGAGAGTTGGATTTTGAAAAATAAAGACAGCAAACTGGGAGCCCCTCTCTGGGAGCTCTTGTGAAGAAAATGAGTGATTTTCCAGGCTGCACTGGAGTTAAGATTTTAACCAAAAAAAATATGGCAGATAGCAATAGAAAGGAACATTATAGTCAGGAGCATTACAGTTTTTGAGCAGGCAAAAAAAAAATCTATAAACCATTACAAACTATTTGTCTAGCACGTTTAAAATGGAGAGCACGCACTTAGCAGTCGCTGAAGCATGATCCACAGCCTGCACTCCAGAAGCCAAATGGTACGTGCCTCCAAAACACCTCCTGCCTAAGACCTACTGAGAAACAAAAGGTGAAGCCATGCACAGGGATGCCCTTCCTCCGTGCATCTCTGGATCCAAAAAAATGGAGTAAACCCACTACAGTTATAGAAAGACTTTGGATAAATGCACAATTAAAATAAAGGCTTAAAATAAACGTTTTTGAGCCAATGGTTTCGGAAATGCAAAGTTAACTTGCGTTTCAGAAATTGTTTGACCTCCCCCAGTTGTGTGAAAGACACAAAACCAGAAATTTATGGCTTCAGGGTTCTCTCGGAAACATTGTTTTACCTACATAATTTTAGTCCTTTTATCGCAGGGCAATAAAAGCAGCCCCCTATACAGCATAGCACAGGAGTGCAGAAGTATTTCAGAGAGTCACTAAACCTTCTCATAAGCGGTTCACTGCCATAAAATTTTAATATGGGAATGCACGATGCAATTTTACAGGATGAAAAACTGCACAGCTGTCAGCACCTCCTGCAGACAGAGACGAGCCAGGAATTGTGCTGGGGAGGAAATTGAGCACGGCTCACAGAAATGGGTGGGCAAAAGCCCTCTCCCCAGGGAGGAGCTGAACACCACGGCCGCTCAGGGCAGCGAGCACCCAGGGGAGCAAACGGCTTCGCAGCACAGAGCTCGCCAGCAAAGGCCGGCTGGGAATTCACGGCCGTGTCATGGAAATTTCCCACAGCAGCTTTCACCACGGGGTAACAATAGAGTGCTATGAGAAATGAAAGCTTATTTTAACAGGGTGATGTGCCAGCTCGCAACACAATGGACCTTTATAGCAGAGGCGAGGTGTAGCTTGCAGCTTTCGGCAGCCAGGGAGGATGGCCCTCCCTCCAGATGGACACTCAGGGGAAGGCAAGGTAACTCGGAGATACCAACAGCCCGACGGGGATGCCAACCTCCCCGCAGCCTCAAAACACAGGCCAGAGAGATGACAGCCTCTGTGATTCTGTGAAATAACGCCGCCTTCATCATGGCAGAACTGACAGCTCCCTGTGAACAAGCACACGTTTTTTTTCCTCCCTGTGTCGCATGGGACAGAGGCGCAGTGTGCCTCTTGTCAGCCCGACCGTTCCCAAGAGGAGCCCAGTCAGCTCGCAAAGCCTCTGGGTCAGCTGCCTTTGCTGAGTGCATCGAGAGAAGGAGCTGAATCAATCCAACCCCACTGCAAGGGTCTGGTGTGGGTCTTGTGGGACTCGACCAGTGCCTGTCCCTCTCTGCTGCAGCTTGAGAAGGCTCTGCTGTGGGATATAAGCAAGTGCATGGGCACGGAGGATGCACGTACGGCAGCGAAAGGCGACTGATGTTGTGAGCTGTGATACACTTCTCAGGCAAGGGGAAGAGACGAAGAAAATCAGAACATCCTCACCTCCAAAAGCCTCCTCAGAAAAAATCCCAAGCTGTCAGAAATGTATAATAGGAAATGAGATGAAAGAGTATGATGTGAGCATTTTAACTCTGTTGGAAAAGCCCCACCTTCTCTGGGAGCCGAGATGGGAACTGACAAATCGTCACCGGGGTTTGCTAATGGCTTTTCTGCCCTCTGGCTTTTACCTGTGCTTTTGGCTACCAGGAACACTCCAAGGCTGGGATCTGTATACCAAACAAATTGCATTTGCTTATCTCATATCTGCTTTTATTTCTCCTAGAACTGTTGCCATGGCTTTCCCCACTGTACAGGTAACAGAGCAGGGAGAGCAGGGACGTGACGGGCAGGTTGGCAAAGGTCGGTTTGCTCCAGCCCACCTTGCCTGGACAGCAGGCATCAGATCAGTAGGATTAAAGTCAAGCAAAGTCTTTACAGCACTGTCCCAAATCTCTCTTACATCACTTGCCTGTACAGATGTAAAGTCAGACTAGGTTAGCCGCAGGTTTGCAAGCCTTTCTCAGCCTGAACCCGGTTTATCCAAACCGTGCTACTGCAGGATTCTGCGCTGAAATCCCACAAAAGCTGCAAAACTGGGAGAGTTTAAATTCCTGTTCACTCAGTCCCAGAGCAGAACAGTGCACAAGAGCGTACATGTGATGGAAATGATTCATTTCCAAACCTCCCTGCCAGGCCGCGCGTCCCTTCAGCTGGCTCTGCTCGGAAGCCCTCGGGAGCTATCACGACCGAAGCGCTGATGTGTGACCCCGGCGCTGGCGTCCTACAGCAGCACCAGCCAACTTCCAGCTGAAAGGTCTTTTCAGTGCAGCTCTTGCCCATGAAGCAAACCAATAGAAAACAAATTAACTTGCAGGAAAAGAATTTAGAGAGCATACAAACAAGGGCGTTTGTCAAAGTCGTGTCCCAGTGCCAGCAGTGCCATTGGAGCAGCGACCTTGACATCCATTACGCACTTGCATCTGCAGCTGAGCATGCATGACATCCACACAGGTCAATTATTCAAAGCAAAATGCACAGTGCCTCTGTTCTTCGGTCATTGTTTTGTTTTACAGTATTTAAATATAGTACCACTGTATTTCTGTGCCACCACCAGTCCCACTCCAAAGGAATCTGTTCTCCATTTGCAAGAGAAAGCTGCATGAAAAAGAACTGCAGTCTTTGGTCCTGTTTTCAACCTTATTTACTTTATAGTTGCAATTTTAAAACTCTATTTGTGTAATACTGGTTTAACTAAGTATTATTTTAGAAGTCACAACTGAAAAATTCATTTCTGTATTGATTTTAAATCCTGGTGCTCTGATTTCTTCATTGCATTGCAATGAGCTCTTTATAACAGCTGTCTTGCTGCTCCTTGCTCTTTTTGTGGGGGGTACCTCAACTATTTTGATGACCTCAGTGTCGTGTATATTCAAATAGGCAGTGATACGCCACACACCTGCAATACCTGTGCCAAACCAAACAAACCACATCTGGCCTTGAGCCAAAGATCTACTTGGTCTCCATAATTTACTGCAACCATCGTTTAAGTCCAGCATGCTTTCATCAACTTATTATTGTTTTTTTATCTCTTCACTCATCCCTTCAGCTGCAGAAGAGGGTTCACCAAATTCAACAGTGGTTGAAAAGACACGGAACTATTGTCTCTTGAACTTCCAAGTGCTAAAAGGTAAAAAACATTTATATTTTGTGTGTTTGTCTGATTTTTCATATTAGCATATCTGCGGGTTTTTTATCAGTTTTTCTATTGTGCTCATTTTGCAAACATTCTGTGCTTGCTTAATAGTTTGTAAACAGAGGTAATTAGTTGATAACAAACATGATTGAGCTTAAGCATGCATGAAATTATTTTCAAGATCAGGATCCAAATTAGTTAAGCTTGATTCAGGTCATTGTTAAATAAAATTTTAAAACCTCACTATTTTTATGGAAGACTTTGAAATAAATTCTCTCCCTTTTCTTTGATCTTCTTTGTTCTCTTCACCCTACTGCTTTACGGATGACATTCAAAAGTAGAAGTCTGCATTTTTTAGGTAGCAACACTAAAACTTATCCAGAGCTTTCTGTATTGAAAATTATTAAAATGGTTGCTCGGAACTTATTACCCTCCCTTCCCCACAAAGCCATAAAAAGCTTTTCCTTGGAGTAGCAGTATAAAAGCAATACCTATCCTTATTTCATCACGTCGGCAGTTGTGTATATGTCATTAGATTAGGTTAAGAAAGAGATTCTTGGGAAAATGGTAGCAATATATTTCTTTATTCTATATGGCGATACTTCATTACAGCAAGACAACGCTGTTGTATCTCTGTTTGTATCGCTTCTTTCCAATTTCTACCTCTCTTTTCACACCACTTTTTTGAGTGCATGTTTATTATATTTGGGTTTTGCATAGCTTTACTCAGTTTATGGCTGCCTAGGCCTGTATAGAGGGCAAGCAAATGTTTTATTTAAGGTAATATTTACAGTAGCAGGAGTACTGAATTTATTCTATCTGCTACCAAAGGCAGCTTATAAAATTTAACATTTAAGTGATTGTCCCACTAACCACTAAGACAGTTGAGTTCCAAACCTTTCGACCACTTAAAAATAAAGGAATGATAAGCAATTACAAGTTAGTTATCATATTAAGTGTTCTATTAGAAAAGAAAAAACAGAGCCATATCAGAGCTGAAAGAACAACATGGGCATCAGGTGCCATGTCCCATAGCCTGAAGTATCTCTAAGTATCTGTAGAACAGATGTTTCATTAGAGGGGTCCACAAAACACCATAGTCTGCTCCTTGCTCCTTCATCAGCCCCCCGCACACTTTTTAGCCTCCTTGGCCTGTTCAGAAGCTCCCACTTCAAATGCCTCTGCTACGGGACCTTTAGTTATGAGAAGCAGCAAGTCCATGCAGATCTTTCCCTCGTTATCTGTACTGCTACCACTTGTTTGCTTACACCTCATACATTTCAAACATAAAGAAACTATTCTTGGGGTAGTTATACCTGTTTTACTCTATTTTTGAGAGGAAATCTGTTAGGAAGGGAGCCAGACTACCACCTGGGTGAATGGGCTCTTCAAACTGACTTCCCAGTGCTCTCCCAGCACCCTCTTCCATTCTCTCCCTTTTCTTTCTTTAACACAGCTGGCAGACAACGACAGTACCGCAGAAGAGACCGGGCTTATGCAACAGTAGAAAATCCATACAAACACACTCTTTAAGATATTACAAAATTAGATGTTATTTTTAAAGGCACTAGGGTGAATATAAAAAAGGGAAATTATGTGGAATTAAAGGGCTGCCCCTCATTCATGAGGCTTGAAAGCAAGTCTCCTACAAAGCCAGGCTGGGGGAGTTGGGGTTGTTCAGCCTGGAGAGGAGAAGGCCCCAGGGAGACCTCACAGTGGCCTGCCAGGGCCTAAAGGGGGCTGCAGGAGAGCTGGGGAGGGACTCTGTGTCATAGGGTGTAGTGATGGGACAAGGGGGAATGGCGTTAAACTAAAAAAGGCAAGATTTAGGTTAGACTATTAGGAAGAAATCCCTCACAATGAGGGCAGTGAGGCCCTGTCCCAGGCTGCCCAGAGGAGCTGTGGCTGCCCCATCCCTGGCAGTGCCCAAGGCCAGGCTGGATGGGGCTGGGGGCAGCCTGGGCTGGGGGTAGGGGAGCCTGCCCATGGCACAGGGTTGGAATTAGACAATCTTTAAGGTCCCTTCCAACCCAAACCATTCTGTGATTCTATAAAAAAGCCCCTTCCTCAAGGCTAGGGAATTGTTTTTATGGTACAGACGCATTCATTGCACAGAGGCACAACATGTGCTCCTTGCTGAAAGCTGCTCCTGATAACTGCGTGTAGATCCAAACACTTCCACAGCTCTCTGAAGCCAAAGCAAACAGCTCCAATCGGAGGATTTCAGATACGGCACAAGAAATCTATATGTATGGCTTCGTCTGGCCAATTTTCCCCCCAGTCATTCCCACTTCAAAATACATACAAATCTGATTGACTTTTTTTTTTTTCCCCCCGTTATAAATTGAAGATTTCTTCCCACATCAAATTTTTGACCAAATTTAAAAATCAACATGAATTTTCACATGGCTCCACATTTGACTGATGTATTGATATTTACAATTGCAGCTCTGTGTGTCCCATCTCTCACGTTTCCAAGCAGCTTTAAAAGCAGCAAGCTAATTCAGGAAACTCGTTAAGAACAGCACAGGTGTCACTGAAGAAATCTTTATGTTTACCCTGGTGCTTCAAAGCCATGATGGCCAGCCCTGTAGACCCACCCAGCTCTGTTTCAGTTCCATTTGACAGGCCTCTGATGTTACTCACTGTAGTGTAAAGCATACAGCTGGTCAGATAATGCTCTGCCAGCTGGGAAAAACAAACCCAAAACTCTATTTTAGTGGAAAACAGAAAGCCAAATAAATGCTTATTTGGAAAAAAAAATACTATACTTCCACATTTTTCTTCCCATCCCCTGCAGCGGAAGGGAGTGGGAGTGGGTGCGCGTGGGAGGAGTGAAGGCTTTGCCCTTTCCCCGTGCTCCCTGATTTGGTCTACCACATACTGGGATGTCAAAGCCAGTGACATATATGGAGCAGGACAGCTTTCTCCAGGGGTTCGGTCCTGCTCGCAGCATTCAGCAGTCTGCAGGAGGAAATCAATAAGAGCTCGCCCTCGTCTCTTCTCTCCCCTTTCTTCCTGCATTTCTCCCTACAGCGTATGTGCTTATGCAAAAAGCACGGCACTCGGTACGATTATTCCCCCCACGACAGCCATTACAGTATCTAAACAGCAAAAGGTGACATTGATAACTGACGCCACAGAAAGAGCTTTCATAGCTCCACAAAATAAATACAGACAAGCCAAATATTTGAGCTAAGCCCCATTTCATCATTCCGGGTTTAAAACGGTGCCTGGGCTCCCCTGATCGTACCACACCAGAAGTATTTTTACATTTTCATGTTGCTAAATTACCAGATATGCATGCCTGAAACCCCAAACACCCCTTTCAGTGTCATAAACCCAGCCGTCAGCAGACAGATCTCCTGAAATGCCAACACCCATTCCTCTTGTTCTTTCCATTGCCGCTTCCCATGCCGTAGTGTTATCTGCTGTGACAGCTCAGTATTTTTTCCCTACGAAGCTAATATTGTTTACTTTGTGATTTATCTTTGTCTTTTTGAAAACAGTTTCTTTCCATTAAGCATTTTTCTATTATAACATTCTCTCTTATAGCCATCACATGGTCAAAATTAGTATTTTTCTTGGTCTTTTTGGCAGTCCCGTCCTGCTTAGATGTTCCACATTCAATCAACCCTTCCTATTGCTCTGTTGGTTCTGGCATCAGGTTCTCCGTGTACTCCTGGTAACGCATCTGCTGCAAAACAACACAATTCCAAGCAAAACCCATTCAAAAACATAAATTGCTCTTTGTCCATGTGTAATGGAAGGCAAGAGGAACCAGGAGCCGCGGGGTTCATGCTCACCCTGCAGCAACAGTCCCAGCTGGTGAGACACGTGCTGGCTGACCACATGCCATGGTCCCTGGGCAGCCACTGAGGCAGGTGGGACAAATCTTTGTCCCGATGATACCCAGCTCATCCCATCCATCCTGGTGTCTCTTTTTATGCTGGACTTTCAAGTGCAGCCCTTCTCTCCAGTGAGTCTTTTTCTAGAAGTGCTAAAGAAATCAAGAGGAACGGAGAAAAGATCAGAGAGGAGATTGTCCGGGCTCCATCCCCGTGTCAGATGGGAAAGCAATGGATGAGACCCACAAAATGTCCCCTCCCTTGGGGCAGTGACCTGGCAGGAGCAGTCCCAGAGGCTGTGCACAGAGCCCCAGGGCTCACAGCGCAGGCTGTCGATGCAGCCTCTGGAGTGTATTGATCTCGTATTCTCTGAAGCGAGCGTGCATACGCATACAAAGGGAAGAGAAAAAGCAAGCTAAGCCCTAGCACGTGTTGTATTTCATCTGCTAAATTACTTTAGTTCAAACGATGGGTTTCTTGTAGGTCTGTGCATTGAAAGCAAGTCATCTGCTGATCTGTAGAAATTATAGTTGAATTATTTGTTAAATTTGGTTAAAAAACAGTAAACTATGAGGTTCCTTTATTTGCACAAAAGCCCAGCAAAAGGAGCAATCTGACAATATCTCATAACCCCAACAGGATGAGGAAAAAGAAGTTATCACTTGTAGAGTGAAAGCATTAAGCAGCAAAAACAAACGATAGCCTTGCTTTAGCATTGTGTACACAGAGACAAAAGCCAGATGTTGGTACAATAAACACTGCAATCACTGGCACCAGCAGCAGAAACACTCCAGTTTCGATTAACTGACAGTCTTGCATTGCATCACACAGGTGTTTAATTTTCCAAACTTTGTGCTGGCTTCATTTTTGCCTCGGAAAGGCCAGAAATGCTAAAGCACGAAAGCTTTTCGCACTGCCATCTTCATGTCTCCAACGCTCCCGTTACGCAAGCCTTCGGAAACCTCATTTCCTTGCCAGCACGTCGCCACTTAAAGCAACTTAACCTCTCTCCCCCAGCTGCACGAGCAGGCCGCAAGACAGACGTGGCTGGGCCCTCTCCCAGTGCTTGCACAAGCTCTGAGTACAGTGAGGTGACAAAAAGCCACAGATCTTGAGTTACACCGGGCTACTTTCAAGTAACAAGACTTAAAATGTGCCTCCACCTCGGCACGGGTTCATTACCAGAACATTCGTGGTCCCTCATGAAGAGAAACCCTGCATTTTACCTTTAAAACCTGCGATTCGAGGTGGTTTATACAAGTCCAGAGACTTAATTCTCACCTCGGCGAGATTTTAGCTTTTCTTTAGCAGCGTCTGCAGCCGATGAGCTTGCTGCCAGCACACACAGCCTCAAACCCGCCACACCGGGCTCTTGAAACATGTCAGAAAGGCTGGGCCTTTCTCGAGCCTGGGTTTCATTCCTGCCTGCTCAGCTCATGAGCCGCCCTCAGCACCCCCTCCCGCTCGCTGTCAGGCTTCCCGCAGAGGAAGCCAGACAAAGTGCAGGTACTTAGAAAATGTAAGTAATAATTTTAATTCAACCCAAATGTTGCTTTGCCACATAACTTCCTTGAATAATACGCCCTAATGTGCAACTTTGTGTCTCTCTTACATTATTTATACTCTAAGGATTCTGCTGTGGGAGAGGCAGAAAACCAAAGCGCAGTCAAATAACCAAATTTCGCACGTGGAAGGCATACTGGGTCAGAGATGCAATCTGAGCAAGCCTTGGCCATTTTTCAGACTCTATTTTTCAGTCAAGCTATTCTGGTACATTAATTAACTCCTCCAGAAAATTAAAATAAATTAACTTGGGTTCAAGTGAAAGGGCTGTTGACTTGCTTTGTGCAGATTTCATTTATTGGTTTCTGAATTCGTAATTGGAAAGTAAAATTGGGTTTTATGTGCTCAAATTATGATGCATTGTCAGGACAGCAAACAGATTTTATAGAATCACAGAATCGTTACGGTTGGAAAAGCTCTCCAAGATCATCGGGTCCAACCATCCTCCTACCGCCAATGTCACCACTAAGCCATGTCCCTAAGCACCACGTTCAGCCTTCCCTTGAATGCCCCCATGGACGGTGACGCCACCACCTCCCTGGGCAACCTGTCCCAGTGCCCGACTGCTCTTTCTGAGAAGAAATGTCTCCTCATTTCCAACCTGAATCCCCCTGGTGCAACTTGAGGCCATTCCCTCTAGTCCTATCACTGGTTATCTGTGAGAAGAGGCTGACCCCCAACTCCCCACACCTTCCTTTCAGGTAGTTGTAGAAAGCAATGAGATCTCCCCTGAACCTCCTCTTCTCTAGACCAAACAGCCCCAGCTCCCTCAGCCTCTCCTCACAGGACTTGTGCTCCAGGCCCCCCACCACCTTCGTAGCCCTTCTCTGGACAGGCTCCAGGGCCTCCATGTCCTTCTTGTAGCGAGGGCCCCAAAACTGAACACAGCACTCGAGTTGTGGCCTCACCAGAGCAGAGCACAGGGGGACAATCACCTCCCTGCTCCTGCTGGCCACACTATTCCTGATACCAGCCAGGATGCTGTTGGCCTTGCAAGGGACACTACCCTACCACTGCCTACGTGGAGCCCATTTGAATGGAAGCACAAAAGCGTTCCTGCCACCTGCAAAGGGGGAAGGAGGGTTAACAAAGCACAGCAGTCAGGAGAGCAGAGAAGGCCATGGCACACAGGTAGTTAATGGCAGAGTTTGAGCTTTAAAGTTTTCTGTGGTAATTCTCTCTGCGTTAAGCGTCTGATGGCCCGCAGGCAATCCACGGCATGCAGCCTTGCATCCACGGCGCGTGCCTTGGTTCCTTACAGAAAAAGAAGAATCTGTGTTGGAAATGAAAAGCACCCAACAGGGAAGAAGAAAAAGATTTAGTGCTTACGAAACTATTGAAGGCATTCAAATAGCCATCAAGCACAAAAAGTGGAAAAATGTGGGTTTGGTAATAGTCAGAGCAACTCATTTCAAGTGGCCCTTACAGTTTTATGTGATATCAAAAATACAGTAACATGGTACTACAAAAAAAATATAATCTCACCCAAAAAAGTACCTTGGGAAACATGCAGTAGATGCTAACAAACTGCAGGTTCTTTCCTGAAACTCCAGAAGGCAAAGGTTGCTCATAAACACTAAAGCCACCGGTGAGTGGCAATCCCATGTTAGCTGCTGCTGCATTGTTAAGTGAAGGGACACCTAATAAATTAAAGAACAAGGTTAAATTCTGGTGAGACGTGTACTGGAAGTGACCAGTCAGATCCCCTGGGGTAGAGGAGACGGGAAGCAGAGGGCTCTTAGACACCTACGTGGGTACATGGGCTATCAGTGCTTTCACTTGTGGAGTAACTCTTGAGTTTTGCCTCTGTTGCACTTCGGAAATGACAGTGTTTGCCTTTTTCATTTGGTCCTGCGATCGGACTCATGATGCTTAATTTTAGCCATAGATACGCTTGACATTTATTCTGCAGTAATGATTGATGCTTCCTCTGGAATCAGCAATAAGAGACAGGCACCTCAGCTGGTGATTCATTGGGTCCTAAAATAGGTTTATAAAACAGGAATCTCCAGGGATGATTCAATCCACATCCAGTGACTAGGGCTGAATTTAACAGCTAAAGTTAAAAGAAATAAATCCTATTCTAACCCACCAATCATGGCACATGAATATTTGCCAGGCAGAGGATAAGAGAGAAAGCCGAGGAAATGAGTGAAAAAGCCTCATTTTTTGGCATGTTCCATCTGCTCAAACTTGGGCTTTTTGGAACCATGCAGCTCCTCTCCGTGTAGAACAACCATGTGATTTATTTTTATTCCGACAAACTGCCTGCACATCTTCAATTTTCTTTCTTAAAAAGCAACCAGTTCCTAAAGAAGGTGTCATATTCCTTACTACTTTTTCTTCACAAACCCAGGTTGATCTGGCATGCCCGTGTTGTCATCCTGACCTTGGAAGAAACCATACCGGCAGCCATCCCTTCTCTGGGAGCCTAAAAAGGCATGCGCACACACTCAGCCTAATGTCTCTCCATCCATAAATTTAAAGGCAGCTGGTTTTATTTCTCATAAATTGCAGTGGCAGACTAAATAGACCTCTAAAGAAATTAATAAAATAAAAAGTATTACTAAAAGTAGAAGATATTCAACTGAAGATACACAACTCAATGATCAAATTACTCTTCATTTTATGTAGCAGGGTTGAAGATTTCATTAAGTAGGTTTATTACATACAATTAGCATTTATTTTCTCTTGAAAAGCTAACTCTTAATCACATAATTTATGTAAAAGGCCATTGGATAGGTTAAGAAAATAAGTAACATAAGCAGATCACTTAAACATAATGCAGCATATCCATTTTAAATATTCATTTCTAGGGATACAGAATTAAAAACAAAGCCATAAAAATTGAACAACTCCTTAAAATGCTTCTGTGCAGCTGAAATGAATGTGCAGAAGAGTGTCGCAGACTGTAATTTCAGGGGGCTTCTTCTCTACAGACGTCCGTGCAGAAATCAGGCACACACACCAAGTGACACTAAACTCTTTATTTCTGTAACTCCAGGTCAGATAGATGTTTTGTTTAGTGTATTTCCACTATAAACAAATCAGCTCTGTCTATAACAAACTTGCACTCTGTATTTGCTGGAATGTAAGAAGGCCGGCGGATTAACAGATTAAGCAAAATAAAAGGAAGCATTAAGTATCATCAGAAGAGAGGAAACAGTCAACAGCAATACTGTGAAGTGAGAGATTGTTCTCCCCGATACTGGCGACGGTAAACATCCACCATCAATAAAGGAGCTCCTGGGACCTACTCGCACGGCACTGATGGAAAATTAATGGGCCTTGCACAGACCTCTCATCTGCACAGGCTGAGCATCACAGCAGAAGATCTTCATTCCACAAACAAGACGCATCATGCGGACTCAAAGGTCTCATTGTATAATCTCTGGCAGACAAGACCTTCACGGATTTTTTTTTTTAATATGCAGAGAATGTTTTACAGCATACGCTATCGGCATACTTCTTCAAAATGCCACGAGACAAAGCGTTTGGAAAAATGCGCAGAGAATTCTGCAACTCCAGAAAGAAAGCCAGATATACGTAAGAGAAGAAAAACAAGGTCCGATACAAAGATTAGAAGGCAGTAAAATATGTATATAATGAAGTTAGACGCTTCTGGAAGGCAGTTGCACTCCGCAACGGGAAGGATTCCTCCCGGTGGGCCCCCATCAGCTGCCTCCCTCCCACCCTGGGAGGATCGGGACCTAGCAAAACGTGCCCGGCAGCATTCTTCGAATGCAATGAGATGTGGCCAGATGGCTTGAAGGCATGTCCAGGACCTGACAATGCTGCTGGAACCAGAAAAAACCCTCTCCTGAGTAGTACATAGCGATCTCAACTGACCCGGAGACCAGCAGAGAGGCCGGGGTGTAACAAAAGCATTTCCCACTGCTTATTACTGTGAAACTCCACGGGTTTTTCTACACTTTGGAAAGCACTCCCCTGTTCAGGGGGTAATGTGGCAGCTATTGGTGACATTTGACCGCTGTGATATTAAGATAATAGTTTTTGACGTAGCCATACTAAATGTCATTCCTCATTCTTCCATGTCAGTACCAGTAAATCAATAGCAGAAACTAATTTATTGCTGGCAGAAAAGCCCTCCTGTCTTTTGACTGACACAAATTAATGAGCTAAATAACATCAAATTATCTGAAGTCAACTGCTATTTGCATTAGTCCTACGTAGGTCACAGAAGCAGACAGCGTGCATACCTGGCAAAGTCCCATACCAACAGCAAAGATTAGTTTACGTGTAAAATATATAAGGGGTTATTTGTATGAGCAGGAGTTTTACACTCCCCCTCTGCTCAAAGAGGCCGGCTCTGCCCTGGCTGTAGTGGTGATGCACCAACGCTGTTTAGCGACAGAGTGGTGTGCAAGGCAGGAGGAGGCACAGCAGCAAAAACCACACGATGCCGAGCTAACAGCTGACCCTGGAAAAAAAATCCTAACGGTGCAAGGGATTGACAGTGCTCTGCTGCAAGGGACTGGCAACGCTATGCCCAATGTGAACTGAAGCTCCCAGCTGCGGCCTACACCGCAGAGCAGTGGTGCCAGGAGCCACTGCCTGCTTTCTTATTTTTTGTGGGGGAGAGTAATGGGGAAAACCCATTTGCACCTCTCCAGAGCTCCTTCTGCCCTCCAGCAGCTCCACTGCCCAGCACACAGCCACCAGCCTTGGCCCACGGCTGAGGACGTTGGCGCTACCTCAGGCGTGATCCCGCCGAGCAGCCGCCGCAGGCTCACCTTGAGCCACGCCATCACCTCTCCTGTCCTAGGAAACACCAAACCCCCTCCCGCCAGCCTGACATTTACATTTTTGGAGACATTTTGGAGAAGTGTATGCCAACCTCAGCACTTTGGAGGAGTTTTGACGCCCACGGCCTGTCCCTAAGGAGGGCAGGAACGAGGCTGTGCCGCGCGGCCCTGCTACACCAAGCCCTCCTGCCTGATGTAGACGGCACTGCACACAGATGAAAGGGAAATTCAAAAGGCAGCACAGCCCTGGTTTCCTACCTGCACCATCAAAAAGGAAGGAAGGATGTCAAGGAGCAGCAGCACTTGGAGCTGAGACCATAACAAATACACATTTTTTTTCATAAAAGACTTGAGGGACCAAAAACTTCTTGGTTCCTTTCAAGTCTTTTGCTCCCACACAATTTGTTACATCTCCTTACAAAGCACCTCCCAACCTGATTTTTTCTATGCAAATTAAGAACAGCTTATAGAAAATTCATCAGAAAGATCCTTGTTTTTAAAATACTAAACCTTGGACTGAGGGATTTTAGCATATGAATGCACGTTCCAACAGAAGTATAGCAACCAAAACCGAAACACTCACGCTTCAGTGCTGTCGTGCAAGTAATTCTGCCTAAAATAGAAGAAGCTACCACCTTGATTTAGCGAGTAATTGTCTCCTTGTTATTAAATTACAGGGATGCCTATGTAGAAAGGTTTTTGCATCCAGAAGAACAGCTTGCTCTGTCTAACTGTATCAGTCGGGCAAGCCATGATGTCCTTGGTGAACACAGTCTTTGTTAAAATACTTGACAATTGTAGTCACCTGTTTGGGCAGGACACCACCCCAGTGAGTGACAGGGCGATTTGTACACTTCCACAGAGTTTTCATGATTTTAGTTAGCTGCTCATTTCCCTGATATGATTTTAGGGCGCTCGCCATGCAGCACCTTGCTGCCTCAGCTGCAGACACCAGTCTTCCAGTTGCCTTCACAAGTCACGGCTTTTTTTTTTTTTCCTCATTTTGGTAACTCAGTTTTCCCTTGCTTCCTTAAAAGAGAACTGGGAAGTGAGGGGTTTCTTCTCCACGTGGAGCTCGGGGAATTTGTACCACCTGGCCTGGCAGTGACAGAGCCGGTGCCGAAGGGGTTGGTGGCAGCCCCCGGAGCGCAGCTGGGGCCTAAATATGGTTCTCGCTGGGATGGGTGGAAGCCTCCACAAAGCGTTAGCTTTCTGACCCCTCACACAGATCCCACACCCCATCGTCTTCAAAACCCCTTCCAGACAGCTCCCCAGCCAGGATTAATGGCTTTTATTTGGAGCAAATTAAAAATTAAAGCTGAGAGCACTGCTGCCTGCGAGCTCTGAATACAGGAAACACGGCTGTTACTCACCGTGGCTTTTTCACCATCAAAAAAAATTCTGTAAGTATTCAGTGTGTATCTACAAAAAGGAGCTAGTTTATTGTAGCACAGAAAACTTCCATCCCAAAGCAATCACGCGTTCCTCTAGTGCCTTTACCCTCCTATCTGCATTTTTTTCTGGCTTTCATTGCATGAACGTAGCCCTAATTCCCCGTGCTTCCTGAATGCCCCATTAAATACAAGTTTTCCTACAACCTTAACACATCACGTAGCTTCAAATGTCATTAAAGTCAAGAGTGAGCTTTCTCTATTGCAGTCTCCTCGGCTTTATAGGCTTCAGCAGAAATGTCAGCTAGGTAGCACCGAACATGTGTGTTAATAAATTTGTCCAGCATGTGTTCAGTTTAAGGCCCACATACCGAGCAGTACCGAATGCATCATTCATTACTCCAAATACAATTATTTACAGAATGCAAAAAATACGTACAAGACGTCTGTAACAGATAGCAGAATATAGCTTATTATTTGCTCTTCATGCTAAATTAATAATCTGCGCAATGAAATGCTTGCAATTAACAGGGGTTTATGATTTTTGCAGTGTATTTTGGTAATTGCTAATGTAGTATAAAAATCTTGAAAGCCATCTGGGGGTTCATTTGAGGGATTTATTAAAATTCCACGGAGCCTTACGACAAGTACCACCACAATGGAACAATGTCTACGGGAGAAAACTACAGACAGCTAATTACTGAGCAAGGTTTTAATCAAACCTCTCTATTTTCCTTCACAATAACAAAAGAGATCTTTGGGCACTGGGCCAGGGAAATATCTGTAAATTTACATGTTCTCTCCTTCTTCTGAAGAAAAGAGGTTAAAACATCATTTTTAGCTCAATGTAGTAATTATTTAAAATCTCTGACACAAACTGTTGAAATGTTAAATGCATTTAAAATTTAAACGTGAAGGAAGAGAAAAAAAATGGGTAACAATGAAAAAGGCCATTTTTCAAAGCATCAGAACGGATTCCTAACATAGAGGCAAGGTTTGGGATCTTTTTCCAATCCCCACAGGGGGCTACTTCCCTGTTACCGGTCTGCAGACATCTCAGCCCATGGAAAGCCTTGACATGACTCTGCACACTGTAGTCAAGCAGTCTTCAAGTGAAGCGTAAAGCTTCTTGCATTTCTTTGGTTGCACAACAATTTGTGAGGTTAAAGAAAACTTCTAGATAGCGGCAACAATCTAAACACTGTAAGAGATACTGAAATCTGTGACCATCTCCGTTATCTGTTGAACTGTTAAGTACGTTTAGTCATCCATACATATTCAGCCACATCTGGCCTAAAATATTATATTCTTCCATCTGTGGTCTCTGTTTAAAAAATGTATGAACCAAGCCAACTGCGAAGCACTTTCCTGCAGACACTGCCAGCAGTTCAGAATTTCCCCTCTCCCACATGATGGTTGTAACTGGTGCGGGGCATGGAAATAAAGTAGAGAAGCTTTCCAAAAACCAACCTGCTTCAAAATTAATGCTGCTCCACGTTTTTTCAAGTACACAGATTTAGCCTAAGTACCCTTCACTTCTTCCACTGTTGAATGACCAAGGTGATGTTAGTCTTTTTTAAAAAAAAAAAACACACAAAACAAAGTAAACATTTTTCTAAGTAACAAAGTGGACATTTTTCCAAGGAGAGTAACA
This sequence comes from Aythya marila, assembly GCF_965140915.1. NCBI lineage: Eukaryota > Metazoa > Chordata > Aves > Anseriformes > Anatidae > Aythya > Aythya marila. Next base: position 11,141,707 of record NC_139043.1, read on the forward strand.
AGAAGGAAAATGTTAAGAAAAACAAAGGGAAAAATTTGCCTAGCAACAGAATAACTTCAGTTTACACACTCTTTCATGCTCGCTGTGTACACAGTCATGAGAAAGATTATTTAAAATAAGTCAAATAAAAATGACGTAACCCCAGTATAACGAGCATTAAGAACACGGCGCTTTGCCAATGACCTTGAAAACAAAGCTCCGAGCTGTAACCTGAGTTCTCAAAGAAAAGAAAATCAGCCGAAGTAGTATTGCAGCAATTACGTGTGCTGCATTTACATCTCCCAGAAAGCCTTGGCGGTTACACCCGGGGCAGTCAAGTGAGTTATCTCCACTCTCTCCACTAAATTACAGATGTGACTGAGGCTCTCTTGGGTAGGGAGAGTTGTTCTCATGGTCAGTTTTTCCCCCAGTACTGCTCATACATCAATGTAGGAAACAGCATAACCCTTAGGAAAGGCAGTCTGTGGGACTAAACCCCCAAACTGGAAATCTGTAGTAAAAAATGAGTGGGTGACCTCAGGAAGCCCGACCAGCCCTGCAGCACGCCGCTGAGTCACATGCTGCGGGCAGCGCACGTCCCTGGGTCCCAGGAGATGCTGCTCTTCCTTCAGAGAGCCTTTCCAGCTCCAGCCCTGGCTTTCCTCTTCGTTTCTTTGTAGGAATGCCATCGTTCGACTGTTCCCGTGACCTACTTACTCAATAGTGCGTCTTTTCACTCTGAAAGCAGCGTAGCACTCTCTGCTCGTAAAAGGCTAAAAGGAGATAGAGGATGTTCTGCACAGACTGCAGGCGAAAAGGCACTCGGAAATAGAAATATGAAAGATATTAGAAGTATCCTAACATGTCTGCAGCAAAATGGTGTTTGCCTGCCTTCACAAAACGGGAATCTGGCTGCAGTTTATCTTAAAATAACAATACCAGACAGACAATAAGAGATGAAGAAGGCGGAGGGCTAAATGAGAAGAGAAGGGTTAAACCTGCAGTGCTTTAAAAAAGCACACGTGAGCTGCCAGGCAGACGTCCTGACAGAGGCCACGGTGCTCCAAGACACCATTCCAGCTCCCGCCCTGGCAGCAGCAGGGAAAGATGCTTAAGCAAATGCTTAACTTTAAGCCCTCGGCTGACCCCAATAGCTGCAGTTTATCAGTCCGACAAGCTGCCATCCCAGCTCAGCTGACAGCAGCCAAGTACAAGCACAATATTCACATGCTTAAAATTAGGTGTGCCCGAGTGCTTTGAGGTGTTGGTTCCATTCCCCTGCTCATCGATTGATTTAACGACCGCGGTGCTTGGCTCACAGGCATTTTGGAGCACTGAGGAAGGCCCCAGCCCATTCCTCTCTTTCTAAAGATACGTGCTTCAAATCGCCAGTTTTGAAGAACAATTTTGAGGCATTTACCACTTGTCACCATTTCAGATAGCTGCTGTCAACTGGGCCTCACTGTGCCTGCCAGCCCAGCTGATAGCGCTTACCGAGGCAGCACAGCACACGTCCTCGCGTGCCGGTATGGGTGGCATGCGGTGCCTCATGGGGCTGGATGGGACGAGCCAGAGCATTTAAAGGTGCTAAAAGTCAATATCTGTATCAGCTGGCAAGTGGGGGGTCTCTCTGGCTGGCTGGTCTGCAGGAAAGCCACCTCACCTAACAAGCGCTTTGGTTTAAAGTTCTGCTTTTTACCTTGGCACAGTCGAAACTCCTACAAGTTCCTGTTCGTGCCTGTGTAAATTTATTCCTACAAGTTCAGAAGACACAGATGCCTGGTAGAGAGGGAGATAAGCACAGTCTAAATTAGAGCTCATGACTGCTGCTAGCGCCGGATCAGGAATGAGACGCTATCAATCACGGAACCTGCATGCTTCACGTTAACCTCCGGTAGTACTCGGTCATCTGCTCCTGAGCAGGCAACAAATCAACAACCCTACCGCCTGCATTTCCCTGCTTAGAAAATATCTCATTGAAACACGCTAAATCTAAACAACAGAGTTTAAAGGCTCTACAAGAGTCATTACTGTTGGAAGCGAGGTGAAATTAGATCAGAGCACGCCAGAGAGATGGTTGTGGTAGGACTGTGCGGCACGGGCTGTGTGCAACCATATTCTGGTCCTTTTGTCTGCTTTCTAAACCCTACAGAAGGTGTTTTTGTTGTTTCTTGTTTTGTTTTGTTTTGTTTCTGGTTTTGTTGTTATCACTCTAACTTGGAGTATATTGATAAAGTTCACAATATGATTTTTCAGCTCAGCAGAACATAGAATAGTCAAGTGCGTGCTCACTTCGTTTAAATAACCAGAGGGGTTTTTGCTACTGTGTATTTAAGTTTAGTAAATTTTACTAAAAAAAGATATTTTCACAGAAAAAAGACACCATATTCAAGTGAAAAAAAATATATCTATGATTGTTTCTTAAAATTTCTGTACCCGTCACATACTACTCCAACAAAATACAACCATGTCTTGTCCAAGCACTAATTTGCCTTATATTTCTACAGCAATCACTGTGTAGACATTTCTTATACAACTCCTGACTGTCTTTTGCCTGGAATAAATACCAAAACCTCCTAAGAGTTCAGTATGCAAGCACTTTGTGCCCATCCACTGAGATGTATGGAAGATGATTGCAGGCTCGCTCTGCCCGCTGCCCCCAAACATCAGCCCAGTGGACACCGGGCTGCGGTGACACCTCCAGCCCCCAGGTATGGGGCAGACCCAGCCTGCACCCCACAGCCCCCCTGGGCACTTCTCAACTAAAATCTACAACTAATTTTTATGCTGGAAGCTCATTTCTTAGCTTACGATTACACTTCTATTCCAAATAAAACACAAATTTATTTTCTTCTATTGCTAAGCAACATTTTAGGAAAAACAAAGCAAAACACATAAATAAAATAAAATAAAATAAAATAAAATAAAATAAAATAAAATAAAATAAAATAAAATAAAATAAAATAAAATAAAATAAAATAAAATAAAATAAAATAAAATAAAATAAAATCAACAAAGGAACCGGATGGGGAGCAGAAAACTGGCCCCAAATATTTTTTAATTCAGGATCACCTTAAAGATCAATGGAACATAAATTATTTGTGAGCCTAGCTATTTCTGTAAACACCACTGAAAGTTACATCAAAAGCAAAAAGCCCATGAAAAACAGCCCCGAATAATTTCCCCTAACCTACTTCAGTCACTGACTTCCTGGGCGTTACTTCTAATGGAAATACAAATATTTCTGCGTGTGTCACTTCAGAAATGATGCTGACTGCTTGAAGTAGTCACTTCTTCCATATTAAAGGTAACTCAAAGTGTGGTGACATCTTCCGAATGTGCCCCAACACTCAGGCAAAGTCTGGTATATTAAAAACAATATTTGTGCTTTCACCCATTGTATCTTTCTGTCGCTTTGGTTTAACATTACTGTACTTGTTTCTGTTCGTGGATGCTGTTCGTGGACATATCCAAAGTGAAAAAGACAGCTTTGCAGCACCAACTCCGGGGAGAAGCTCTCAAAATGAGAAGCAAAGAGGCAGCCACTGGGCTGGGGTCTATAAAATAATGATTCAAGAGAAAACAATCAAAGTACATATTGAAAAAAAAAAAAAAAAAAAGACTGCTCTGTGTGTAGGGCTTTGACGTGGCAGAAACAAACGGCTCACCAGTCCTCAGGCAGTGCTCTGCCCACGTGGCCGCTGGGCCTGGAAGGCCTCGCAGCGCTGAGCAGGACGCGGCTCACTGCCGGCCTCCCCATGGGATGCGGCGGGTTCCCGAAGTATCGAGTATTAAACTGCCCGCGTTACAAGCCTATTTTGGCCAAAACTACTTTAAAAATAACTGGACGCTTGTAATTTGAATGAAGAGCAGGCCAAGGGCCCTGGAAAGGGGATACAGGCCGTAATTTGGCACAGCACTGTTCTCTGTGGAGAAGGGCTCAATGCACTACTGCTAAAAACGTGAATTTTGGTGTTTATCTACTTAGGGCACATTAAAGCAATCATGAAATGATCTTTTTTTTGCAATCTGTAAGAGGCAAAGCATAGCTACATTGGATTTTTTTCTCTTGTAGCTGAAGAGGAAAGCACATTTGTTTTTAATCAGGCTGGCCTTGGTCAGGACTCGCTAAGCCAGCTCCCACCCCTGCCCTGCTCCAAACCCTGCCCGGCCCCGCGGGGAGCTGCAGGTAGGGCACTGCTCGCCTCCGTCCCCTCTGGTGGTGGGTACAGAAAAGTCATGATCTCTTCTGCTTTGGCTGGGGGGTTGGACCTGATGATCTTTCGAGGTCCCTTCCAACCCCTACAGTTCTGTGATTCTGTGATTCTGTGATTCTTCTGTTACCCATAATCGAAGGAATCAAGGCTTCATAAATGTCTGTGAGTCCAAACTTCACCTGCTTTACAGAAGATGCAAAGTTAATCCCGTTGTGCTTTAATCTCTATTTCCAACTGCAAATGGAACCGGAGCCCAACGCATGGCTCTAAGTGCAGGGGGTTTGCCTGCATTTCTCTGACAAGCAATGCATTGCACTTCTGGCTGTTGCCAGCTGGCAGAACTGTCTGAAGTTATATTTCATAAATCACTCTCTTTCCTCATTATTTGGGGTATATTCTGCAAGCACATGACTTATCACAGCTAATAGTACAATTTAATACATCTCAATTAGATTTACTGCATTGAGAAATCTGGAAAATCGCTGCAGAATTCAGGCCCTTACCACCAATCAGTAGGTATGTACCTAGGATTAGCTGATAAACACATTCTCTGTACCAACCACTTATGGTTATTTTCTGTTTAGCTTCACTGCAAGTTTCACAGAGACAGAAAAGTCGGAGCTGAGCGCCATCCCGACCTGCGGCACGCCAATGACCATGTCAGCAAGTTTTAAACAATAAAAACTTCCACGTATTCTGTGTCAATGTGACATTTAATAAAATTAGATACCAATTTTAAATAATAAACTCCATTTGTACACGTGTGCTGCTGTATGAAACTACGCCTGCTGCTCTTCTCCGATATTAGAGTGACCGTGACTGCCAGCGTCAGAGTCGAGGAGCATCGTTTATTGATACAAATCAAAGCCTGATGAGTAATTTTACAGTTGTTTTTGGAGTCACTGCTTGGTCAAGCAAACATACCCTCCTCTGTCATGCTCCTGCTTGGAGGAAATGCGACTTGTCATGATGTGTGCACACTTTCAAGTGTGCACGATTGCATAAGTAGCATTTTCAATTTCAATAAAAGCACGCAGATAAGGATTACTCTGTTATGAGCACTGCAGTGCAGATCTAAATAACTCAGTCTGCCAAACTAGTGTTACTATGGGAACAAAACTAATGTGCTGTGACCACATCTCTTACTGCATTACTTAAGACCATCTGGTTAAAACAAATATTTCCGCGGCATAGTATTTGTTCATAATTGTGTACTGATCATTTTCCTCCTTCCTTTTTAAATAAACAAATACACTACATTTTATATATGTTTATTTTTGTATTACTATGCTCAAGTTTTTGCCGTATGTGGTCTTAGTCATATTTAACACGCTATGAATAGATCCGCTTGTCTCCAAGTGAACCAGGGCTGGACTACGTGAAGGTGCCTGGTCTGAATTTCCACCAGTGGTCTGAATTTCCACGTTCTTGTGAACCCCATTTCGGATGCAGTACTTTTTCATACTCCTGTATCACAGGAGGAAGCACTTTACACCATTTGTTCTCCACTGGGAACGCAACCATGTCAAAAAGTGAAGCAACACGGCTCTCAGCCCCCAAGCTCTGCTTTCTTGATTGCACTGAATGTGAAAAGCACCTTTCAAGTGAATTGGCAGCTCCCCCAGCAGCTCCCTTCCAGCAAGAGGCAGAGCACTTTCCAACTGTTTTGTAACTTAGAAGCATTTTTCAGCCTAATAATTCATCCCCTGCCCCTAAGAGCTTCCTGTGCCTAACCTTTACGAGTTTAATATTCTGGCTCGAGCTGTGTCATCACGGATACTACTCCTATAAGAAAAAAATGCTCTTACAGCTAAACCAGGCCATCAGCAACAGCACCACAGAAATGTGAGGGCCACCTTGCCTATCAGTTTCTAAAACTGGAAATTGGTTTCGTTCCAGGGAAAACAGAGTAAATCTATAAACAGTTGAACTAAAAAAACAAGTAGCTCCATTCCTCGTTTCAGGGCTTCTACAAAACTACAGTATTCAGTTCCTATTTAATATGGACTGCATATTCAATTGTTCTTTCCAATTCAGACCCATTAATATGTTTAGCTGTCCACAAAATACGTGGGAAAACACAAACAATGCAATTTCCTCTGGTTTTGAGAGCTCCCAAAGCTCTACAGAGCACCCAGGTTTTGCACAGACAGCCTTCCTGGCTGCATTCCTGAACTGCATTATCAGCTCGAGGACAGAAAGCTGAACACATTTGGTTTTCCAATGATGAAAGGAGCAAAACGTTTTCCATTTTGACAACTAAATATTAAAAGCAGAACGTTTCTCCTCCTTCCACAGTCCCTGACTGCAGAGGTTCATTTGCTTTTTTTGGGTTTGGCCTGAATGCTCCTTAACAACATGACTTGGAGAAGGAAATTCACTGGGGCACGGATTATCCGTGCTGCTGGAGGTGTGAAAAGTGCACGGGTTAATAGTGGTTAAATGACCCGCAATCTTCTTTAGGCAGCTTTGTTGCATCAAGTCTGTGAGACCTGAAGTCAGGAAGAAGCAGCTTTGCCCAGGGAATGCCATGAGGCACCGTCCACACAGCTGCAGGGGACTTCAGACAAGAGCTCTGGGAAACGCACAGCAGCTTTAAGGAACCAGGGATGATACTTTAAAGAAATCTCAGAGCAATTAATCTCCCACTACATCTGTCTGCTTGCATTTCTATCTACACAGTTTACCTAGATGGACTGTCAGGGTATTTGGGAACTTGTAGAGCCTCAGTTAGATGAGATGTTCTATACTGGTCTTGAAAATGGCAGCGGAAAGTTACAAATTCAGCTGGGGCCACCGCCATTTTATGAAAGATATCCCTAGTGAAATGATTAGTGTCCTAAATTATGTGCTTCAGAGTGCCACCACTGGAGATGGGAGAAGAAAAGCAGCTCTCAGTACAGAGCTTGTGCAGATCCCCCAGGGCACTTCTTTCTGGAACAGTCTTTACTCAATACTGCCACTATTTCGCTCTTTTTTTTTTTCTGTTTGAGAAGAAAACTGGGAGAACATTATCCTTTCAAAGAACACAAACGATAAGAAAGCATCATTTTCCCAGTTCCTAAATACGACTGAGTATCTGATTGCCGGCCACGTACCAGTCAAGCATTTCTCATCATTAAGAAATCAGTAATTGCAGCGGGAGATGATTGAAGGAAATCAGCCCATGTCTGTAACAAAAACTGTATGTCACCATTTATCAGACGGATCTAACAAAGTGAGCATCAAAGTCTGGCTAGAGGTTCACAGAAAACAGCTCAGGAGCAAAATGCTGTGTAATTGAGAGGTGATTACGGAAGACCTTTACCTACAGCACGGCATGCAAAGCACCCCACGTCCCCGTGCCACACACGGAGTGTCCTTCTGTCGGGAGCTCCTCGTTTGGCTGCTAGGAAGGTATTCTCCACAGGGACATCTGCGAGGTGATCTGCCAGCACGGAGCAGTGAGCATCCTTCTGCCATGAGCACGGAGCCGCACGGGTGCCCGTGTGCAGGGCGGGCTCTGGGGTCTGCACCGGAGCTGGCCTGGCCTCTCCTTGCTCTGCCTTCCCTCCACTTGGGTAAACTTCAAAGAAAATGGAAAAGCAAACGTGCTGCTCCGTCACCAATAATTAATGATGGAGCTGCTGCCATCTGATGGCTTAGGACAGAGGCAGGAAATAGGAAAGAGGTGCTTTTCCTACTCCAGGGTGGTGTTAAAAGACCAGTTATGCTTGGCTGGTGGAACAAATACAAAAGCAAAATAATTCCTGTGGTACAGATGATCGGAGGGTAGATAACTAAGAGGGTCTTACTTCATAGGATGGGGAAAACATCCAGCAATTTTATCATCTTTGCAAGGCCATAGAAATACCCAAAATATTTAACAGAAGAAATCCTGTTGTACTTAACTGTTTCCATTAATGAGTGACATAGTTTATGCAAGACAATGGGGACATAATTACATGTCACCTCGTGGTGTGATCCTCACAACATTAAACTACAGTCAGCATCTCTTCCCCTACCACCAAGCCCATGCTCCTCGCAGAAACCTCAGAAGCCACTCCGAAAGGAAGGAAGCTGGGAACAGTCGGCGTCTGGGCTCCAAACATCATGTGGAGGGGTTACTGTGGGATATAGCATCTAGATGTCCAGCGTGGCAGGGGGAAAAAAGCAGGGGGAAAACCAGAAGCTGATGTTTTGGTGCTGGTGGTGTACCAGCTGGAAGCTCCCAAGTGAAGCTTCCCACTCCCAGCCACAGCAGGGCCCCGGCAAGGCAGGCTCGCCTTAAAGCTTAAATCTGTGAGGCCAGATCGAGTTTCTTCAGTCTCAGAATACCTCACAGGTTCCTCAAGCCCATTAAAAATAGAATTTTTACCATACTGGAATGCAAATGTTACAGGATTTACAGAGTCTTGGCATGCATCCCAAGTAAAGTAACCGCTGTTGTCACAGAAATCAGATCAGCCCCGATTCCTCCTTCTGACACTTCGACGAGCACCTGTATGAGCAGCTCCGGTATTTCACACCGTCAGATGTCAGAGGTGGCCTCCCCAGCCTTGAGGACCATGAGAAGAAGACACCCTGCTGGGCAGGGCGAGAGGCGAGCGCGAGGCCTGTCCTGCCTGGCTGCCCACGGCCCTGCTGCCACATCCTGACAGAGCTGCACGACTTCTGCATCTTTGCCCGCTCTTTTCCCTTCCTCTCCACTGCTGCTTCTCATTATCTAAATTTAGATGGCCAGCCCTGCAGTCCAGACAGCGTGTCTTTTTATGTCTCTGAGACAACTTATTTCTGTCCCGCTTTTCATTTTCGTGTAACTTTCTTCCTCTCTGTGTACTCTCCATGTACACGTCAGGGCCAACAGCTCAGTAACTCCCTTTCCAGCCACATTTTTTGCTGGGGACATGGACAAACAACACAATGAACGTAACGGAATGGCTGCACTAAAAAAGTCCTTTATAAGATCAACGCTACTGGATTTGCTCCTGAATGTTTTTGTGCACTATCCTATTAAGTCTGCTTCCTTTGCAAAATAAAAATAAAACAATTTTCACTCAACAGCCAGCACCTCGGTCTCCTCCTGGACCCTTAAGACTCGACTTGTTCCCCCACATGCTGCACCAAGGACAGTACTGCATGCACAGAGCACCCCTGCCACCCTCAAGTTACACAGGGACATCTACGCTGCACGAGGGGTTTTTAATAGGATTACTGTGGTGCTCTGGGATTTAAAGAGAACAATCACACCTGAACAGCTTGAATATTTGCAGATAAATAGAAGGAACTCCAAATTCTTGAGAATCAACTCTATGAAGTATAAAACTTAATAAGCAAAAACCATGGGGTTTAAAAATTACATATACATATGTGCAATTTTAGCTCCCCTATTTCCATTTTCTTAGGTATATGCGAATACCTGCAGATTCATAACTCTGAAAACCAGGCACAATCTCACAACCCAGTATATGGAAAGTTTCCTTATTTAATAATACAGTGGGAACACAGAATGTCTAAGAAGCATATCTGTAAGTAAGTACAGTAAGTGTCTGTTTTAGCAGCAAAGTCTGCATACCCTAACTCAGAAGCCTACACTTGGACCACCCATTATTGAATAACATCTCTTTGGCACATACTGCTAATTCCTGTTAAGAATACTTTCTTCAAAATAGAAAAGGATTAACAAAAAGCTAAATCTTCAGTGCTTGACACATGCGAAGATCACCAAGGAAACTGCAGTTATTTGAGTCAAATAGTACAGTGGTTGGATTTAAGGAAAAAGCATGCACAGGATTCTCAGGGAGCTTTATTTTGTTTGCATTCAAATGCAGCGTGTTCAAACCAGTCTCTCCAATTTCTAAAATGCATTGATTAGATACTTAACATACTTGTGCTCTTCAACACAAATGACCCAAACGGGTAGGTACTAATGTAAATCACTTACAATGGTCTTCCTAAACATAGTTTCTTCCTTCCTGCACAGTATTTGGGGCACTGCTTGCTCACTAAGAAGGGAAAATCGGATTCCAGCAGTTTGGATCTGTGCCCCAGCTCTGTCTGATTGCTCCAAGGAAAAAACAGCTCCACTGGCCTAACTTACAGCCTGGTATCTGTATACATCTATATTCTGCTGCATACCACTATGTTATCTTCTAAAATAATAATAATAAAAAAATAAAGTTCATTTCTCCCTTTTCTCTCAAATAGTACTTTCCAAACGGATTGTGGATCTCAAACCTCTTCAGGCCTACCCAAGTTTTATTTTCCTGTAATCTCTTTGGTGTTAGGTTGACAGTTTAAGTGTATTTTTTACAGAAATGTCACTATTTCAACAGCTGATGCTTAAAAAATTGCACATACTGCACTTTATATATTAAAAAGAGAAAGTATCAAATGTCTACCCTTAAACCTCCTCATTAAATCCTAGCGACACACCCAGGGAGTGACTTTCCTGAAGCACGAAACACAATTTGGGTAATTACAGACATGTCCAAGTGTCCAGAGGTATCTATTTCTGACTGTTAACATTCCGCAGAGCTTTTGCTTTATTATAAACTCGAGCTCAGCCGCACAGTTACCAGCGCTGCAGCACGAACTATTCACTATCATAAACTGTAACAGCATTTTCCTTGTGCTGGAACTGAAATGGCTCCGGCAAGCCCTGATGTGAGGTCCATGAAAACTTAACCAAAATTTTCGTGTTGTCTTAAATGAAGTTTTGAGCAGACTTAACAAGAGAGGCAGATACCTGCCCTTGGACTATCTCCATTGTTGGAATACCTACATGGCTCCAAGCACTAACAGCTGCAGCCCATTCCCCCCTACATTAGTGGGAAGTCCATATTTAAAACATGGGAGCAGTCCATATTTAAAATCCTAACAGAAAGGGTAGAACCTGGTGGCAGAATTAACAGAAAGAATAATGGAAAGAAAGTGGAGAAGGGGAGTAAAATGACCAGGAGAAATAAAATTTAAGTAGATAGAGGTAGCTGTGGGCAATATTTTTTATAGAGACTGAAAGAAAACACTCACATTACTTACTTTTTCCTGAACTGTTCTAGGAAAAAAATTTACTCGGTACTTGTAATTCACATACACTATCTAAAATATTCATATGATCATCGTTCTAGCATGTAATGTTAAATGTGTCCACGTGGGTGTTTGTCTCAAAGCTTCCTCCTCCGTGGTGTTGAGCAACCTCACCTACTTTTAGAAAAAACCCTGCCCATTCATTTCTGCAAAGGAGATCAGTTATGAGCCCCAGCCGAGGGAACAGCTGCTGAACAGAAGGAGCGGTGGTGACGGAGCACTGTGCCTATAATAAATGGGACGGACACACGAAATCACAGAGGTCACATTGGCGAGGAACCAGATTTACTGATAAGCAACTTCCAAAGCAATCTCTTTTTGCTAGATGACACTTAAATGGACTGGTATTCACCCAAGAAGAGGGAGATCGAATTAGGGTGAGGGTGTCTACACCCACACTGCAGAACTGGGGCCTCTGATGAAGAAGAGAAAAGCAGAGGATTAAGCGTCTCTTATATGAAAAACAGATCTTTTTGTTTGGTCACCTCAAATTGGTGAGGCAGAGACTAGGGAAGTGGGCACAGTGGGCAGCAAACTGACTGTACAGCCGACTCAAAGGATGGTGCCAAAGTCCAACTGGTGGCTAGTTTCTAGTGGTGTCTGTAAGATGTTGCAGCTAATACCGTTCAATGTCTGTTAATAATCTGAAAAGTGGCACAGACAACACTCTCACCAAGTCGGTGGAGAGTACCAAGTTGGAGGCTGATATGCTGGAGGGCAGCGCAGTTATTCAAAGGGACCTCAAGAGGCTGGTAGGAACCTTGTGAAGTTCAGCAGTGACAAATGTGAAGTCCTGTGTCTGGTATGGAATAACCCCGTACAACAGCACGGAGAGGGGACCGACTGGAAGCAGCTTTGCAGAAAAAGACCTGAGGGTTCTGGTGAACAAGCAGTGACACGAGTCAGCTGCATGCTCTTGTGGCAAAGACGAATGACTGCACGCGGCCTGTATTAGCAAGCGTAGCCAGCAGGCTTACGGAAATTATTATTTCCCTCCATCCAGCATTTCTGACAACAATTCTAGAGTATTGTGCTCAGCCTCAAACAAGATTGTAAGATAAGTGTCATGGAAGGCTAGATTGTGTGTGATGTTTTAATCCCCTCAGCCTCACTGTATCAATATTCCAGGCTACAGACCTCAGGACAGGTATCAGGAAGGAAGGTGGTGGTATGGAAAACACAGAAAATAGTTCTGGGGGTACTGAATGCTCAAGATAGCAATTAGGAAAATCATTTTGAAAAAATTAGGAATTTTTGTTTTGAATTCTGCAACACATTTAATTCTTCAATCTGGAAGAAAATGGAAAAAGTATGGAAAAATATATTTGAATGTTTGTGCAAAGCAAAACTTGACCTGATGGTTTCTCTAATCACGGAATGCAAGGTGTTGCAGAACAATCATCTGATCAAGAAAGAGAAATGGCACGATATTTCTGTGATCAACCATATAGGCATTCTTTCTAATCATAAATATTGACCAGACTATGGAACATGTGCAATGAATTATTTCTGAATTATTCCCAGGATTTAAATTATGTACAAAACAATTAAAAGTGGCAGGCAGGAAAGGAAAACAATGAAAATATTTTGTTCCTATGAAATTTCTGAATACTAAAATGGCCTGAATTCTATTAATTAGATGTTCACAGTAATTTCTTCATGCAAATTGATTCATAACAGCATTGCCAATTCTTTCGGCCACAAATGGGTCATTCACATAACAGCAGGGTTCTGTTTAGTTTGGCCACCCCACCAGGACCAGAAGCACAGGCAGTGCAGCCAAAAATGAATGGGGATTTGCACATTTTATTGGGGAATCTATTTTTTTTTCTTAAATTTCCCTAACATCACTAATAAGAAAGCAATTATTTTATTTTACATTTTGCATTAATGCTACTGTCAGCATTAAAATTAATCTTGGCTCAAAACTCCAAGTAACGAGACTGATACATAACATGATCAAGTTCCTCCTCCCTTCCTTCTTAACTTTTAGCATATGCTGAAGTCACATTTTCAAACATTTCTCAACATCTTGAGGACTATTAATTTACTTAGCAAAGAGAGAGAACTTAGACCTGAGTGCAGGGAAACAAACCAAAATGGAAAAGCCAAAGGGTCAAGCTTCACACCTACTGAAGTCACCACTCATTTACAGCAAGGGTTTCACTCCAAGCAAAATCAGGAAGGTTGGCAACGTGACAGTTAAACACAGAAGCACTCTTCATCCTGAAAGATCCTCCATTACGTATCTTCCACTCACATCTACACTCAGTCCTTCTGTTAGCCACTGATCTACAATAACTGCCTAATGGCACAGAGCAGCAGGACATAATACAAAGAAGAGGAAATAATTTTCTGTGGCTCACTGAGAATTTTGCCAAAACATCACAGTCAGTACTCTGTCATAATCACTACTGTGCAAAAAGCCAAATGGTCCATAATGACAAAAGAAAAAAACAAAAGCCATCTCATATAAAGAACACAAATAACGTATTTTAAAAATATTTTTCAGCTCTAGTTTAAAGATATGACTAAAATGGTATTTCTCTGTTAAAGTGAATGCATGTACATTAGTACAGGGTTTGTTGCATTGCATTCATGAGTTCAGCAACATGTGAGGATGTTGTGCGGTGTGGCAAAATCCGAATGCAAGGAGAAAAGGAAAACTCGCATTTCTCATAGGGCATGTTCTCAGGCATTTAATTCACATATGAATGGCCTACACCCTGGCTTAACTTTCCACAGCATATGTGTAAACCTTAGATGTAATAAATAAAACTGAATTAAATGAAGACTACCCCTAGTGCCTCCTGAAATGGATGCCAAAACTCTCCTTGAGAACGGACAGGACTAAGCCTTTTTCTCACAGCCGATCCAGGAAAGGCTGGTACAAAACTATCAAAACCAGTTCAAAACTAGTTTTTTTCATGAACTTTTTGCACAATTTTAAGAAAATCACATGAAGTCTCCTTTGCATTTAGCTCTGCCTGTGAATAATGGCATTTTTCCACTACTTATTACCTTAGTTCCATTCCAACAGTAATTACATTATCACTTGCAAGCTGCTCACATGCTAGAGATGTTGGCCAGCAAGGCAGCACTTCTGGGAGATGGTTGATGTGCTCACAAAGGAGGAAGCCACCTCTGCCCCCAAGAAATAAGCTGTCATTGCCACAAATTAAGGAGTCATTCTAATTTCTGTCCAAGGGCCACTTTTAACAGTAATGAAGAGATGCTGCGCAAGGCAAATGAGTTTGATATTTATTTGCTCATAATTAGAAAGAAAAAAAAAGAGTTATAAAAAATACGTGATTGATACTGGAAAAATGCACTGAAGCAATTTCTGGTAGACATCAGAAGAATCTGCCCATCTGGCTCTGGCCCCTCCAGCGCGTTCACCGCTGCCAGGAATCCAGAGCAGTAATTACAGCTACCCAGTGCATGCAATACCCGCATGCTTTTGCCTTCTATTTTCTGTATTTACAAACTGAAGCTTGTCCCACAGCTGGATGTTCCCTCCAAAGCCCAGAGAGCCCCACGCCATCCACAGCCCTTGAGGAAGAGAGCAGAGTTGCTTGGGCTTCGCCTCCCCTCTGGCAGGCCTGGCTGGTCCTGGTACATGGTTGCCTTTGAGGGCCTGGCTCCCAGGAGACCTTGTTCCTGAAAATCCAGCACCATTTAAGAAGACAGCATGGTATCTCAAGAGATGCAGTGGGACTGTAAGAGGACAAATCATTCCTAAGGGCTCGGCAGCCTGATGCCAACAGCTGTGGCAGGCGCAGCCATCTTGTGCCGTGTGACAGGGCGTGCTGCAGCACTCTGACCAGGCACCACACACACAGCTATGATAGACCTCGTCTGTCCAGCTTAGACTGCTTCTTAATAGAAATACAAGTATATAACTTACAGCACAAAACACTAGAAAGAGTGAGTGAACTGACAAAGGGATAGAATTACTCAGTCATAAAGGACTGGCAATAGAACTCGGTTTTGTACCATACCACACCTAACACAGAAGCATGGCTCCTTGGCAACACCCCAACTTGAAAAGCAGTAATTTTAGCATTACCAAGAAGGTAACTACATAGATGACACCAGCTCAACTTCCTCTCCTGTAACTCATGGCCCTGCATCTGTCCGTCACTTACCATGTAAAGTTTCCAAGCCTTTTTCAGGAGTCCCTTTCCCAAATACAAAACTCACAGCTCGGACCTCACCTAACCTTGAAATGTGCACCAACTGCAGGCAGCAGAGCATTTGCTACAAACCAAGAATTACAGCAGACAAATTTTCTGTTTCTCTGTCTGGGATTATCAGTGCAAATAGCCATTTTGCTTGTATACATTCATAGTTGGAACCTATGCAACTACAGCAGGTGTCACAGGAGCACTCCAATATCTACATGTAGATGTAAACTTAGACATTTCCGATTAATGAGTGTATCTGGTGTTCCTCAATTCTACATCCCTTTCCTGAAAATGGGTGTATGAAATGAAGAAGCCAGGAATACAGGCATTACAAGTGCTGTTGCTAATGGCTCTGAGACATACTCCTGTCTGGGAAGAACAGCAATGGATATCTGCTAGATCTCAAGCACCTATTACCACAGGAAAAAAAACAAAAAAAAAAAAAAAAAAAGCCTTCTCAGAGTGTACAGGAAAAGTGTGGTTTACAGGGGAAGTTATTCTGAAAGAATGCAGCAACTCATGGATTAGAAAAAGAAAATCCCAGCAAAAGTAAATTTCCCACTTCTGTCAGCAGAAAAACCTGTCTGCTGCATTTCATTGCAATGCGATCTGTGGTGTTTATGTTAAGAGGCGTCAAGATGGGTAAGGGAAAAAATGCAGAAGTCACAAGTAGGAGAAGAAAAGCAGTGGTGACAGGACAATCACTACAAGGACTGGCATAGAATTGTCTTGGCTCGTCAATATTGGCATATTGACAAAGATCATTCATATATAACCTTATGTGATGTGTGTTACAATATGATAGTTTGTAATTCTAAGGTTAGAGAATTCCTGGTTTCAGCATTGCATCAAATAAAATAACAATGCCCTCAAATAAAAATCTATTCCTGATGTTCCTAAGTGCGGCCACAAGTGTACATTTATTTCCTTCATTTCAAGCTTTGCAGAACAATTGCTGCAATTTTCTCAGTGAAGGAGTAGAAAACAAAGAATTAGTATCAAACATTGGGAGATCAATTTTCACAGACCCTATTGCCTGATAATTCAAATGATAAGTGCTGCAGCCAATTAGTCTAGACTGGAGCATCTGAGGGGGGCAAAATTTAGGTTAACAAATACTCCACAATATTATCTGAATAATACGGAGCAGACTTCCTACAAAGATGATTTTGTATCTGCCCATTATATGAAACAGGTGCAAAGAGTGCGTGGGAGAGGTGAATTCATCCCTCCCCTAAATGGCAGCATAAAATAAAATTAGGATATAAAATTTGGGGGTGTCTCACGGGGCAGTTTTTAATTATATACTTAGGAGCATCTTTGCATATAATCATTACCTCAGCCTCCTCGTTTGCATGTATATATTCTTTTGTGCCATGATCAACGAACAAAGGTTAAATCCTACTGAAACTCTATTCAAGCAGTGAAAATTGAAAACAGCTATTTTGAGGCTTTGGGCTTTTTTGTATTTTTCAACTGTGTATAATCTGCTTAAAATTCTGGTTACTTATTAAATCATATATTCCTAGTGTGACACATTGACAATTGCAGAACACAGGTGAACTAGCAAAGTTTTAAGGAGGAATGTAAAGAATGTGTGGCTTCCTTTCAGTGGGTATATCTTGTGAAAGAGGGAGAAACAAAAAGAAATCTACCCCTAAGATACTGGCTCTCCTAGATCTGCACACCTCCATTCTGCTCCCTCACCCAGTTTTGTTTTGCAAGGAAAGGTTTGGTATAAAAATCTTTTATCATTGTCTAGTCCTCTGTTGCTATACTTACAACACACAGATTATCTGGACAGCCCTGGGTTAGCATCCAGCCTCAGTGCTTGGGGCGGGCGACAAGGGATGCAGAGTACAGCCATCCCCATGCCAGCTAAGAAGGCTGAGACTGTATCTGCTAGTTTCACAGGGCGCTTTTTAATCACTCCCTTTCCACTTGAGAAAATTCCTGTTTTGTGTTTTTTTCTCCCTCCTCATAGAGCACCCTGTTAAGGCCAGTTGGCTGCTGGCTATCTCTGCATAGGACTGGGAAGGCCTCCATGTTCACTTGGCATTCCTGAAGATTCAAAGGGATGGAGTTCTCGGTACATGGGCTATTTTCACTGCTAACCCTGAGCCCAAACAGAAACAGGAAATAAATGGGTTGGGGGTAAAAATGTATATATTCTAATGCAAGGCTGAACGGTATTTTCTACTTTTGTTATTTTTGCTTGCAAAAGACCACATGAATGTGTCCCTCTTGTCATCCAGACTTTCTGTCTTGCTCAGCACAGGACACAGATTCAGCCAGCAATATCTGGAGCAGAGACCAGACACCTTGCAGGTGAACAAGAGCTTGACTTTCATCACTGCATGAAAGAGAAGAGCAGTAGCCCAGCTTCTGCTGAGAAACGCAAAGCAAAGTGATTCAGATCACAGGATTTCACCGATTTTCTGTTCCAGTTAAAGCCGCGCATTCACTCCATTTAATGGCCTCACCACCCGTGACAGCATGCTGAGGACTAACGCACACTAATAGGGGAAAGCCATCACACAGAAATAATTATTTTCCTGTCCTAGTTTCATACATCACTTCTCACAACACCTGTGCGTTAATTTAACAAGCTCCAGGGAAGTGGGGGATAAGTTTCGAAGTTGTACTTTTATCTCTGCCCAGACCACTTCACAGAGGTGCAGTCACAAGGAGCAGGCCGCCAGCAGGCCCGACTGCAGCCTGGGGCGGCCATGCCTGTCCATGCTGCCCAGGGCCCTCGGCCACTGCTTGGCCTTCTCTGTACACTACCACAATACAAAGACCAAAAAAAGAAAATAAAAAGTTTCAGAGCAGGTCCCTAAAACATACAAAACTGATTCTTTCTTGCACCAGCAATTCCTCCCATCAATGAAACCTGCGCAGATGCATCTCTGTAGCATTTCCAGCTGGTCCTTGTGATACACCGCCAAAGAAAAGAGAATGGTTAGATGCAAGTTGCTGACATAAAAATGCCACATTCACACAGGTGAGAGCACCAGGAGACATTTAAATGTTCATCTAGACACCAGATATCTAACTTCATTTACTACCCCAACCTCCCAACCTGGCTCAGACATTAACTGCTGGAGAAAAACTCTTCCTTCATCTGAACATTCCTGAAGCAATACCCACCTAAGGCTGGGTGAGATTTTGTTCCTGGGCTAGTAACCACTTTGCAATAAAGAAAAATGTTACCAGTTAAAATCGTTTTACTTCACAGCCCTGAAGGATTTTTCTGTCACTGAAAAGATGCCATTTCAGGTCTTCCCTCCAACCTTGTAATGATCTGAAATAGTGGAATGAAAATACTTTCTGTCCCAGGCGCACAATCTTTAAGATCAGTAGTGAACACCTAGGCAGACCATAGTTAGTTTCAAAGAAATAAAATAAGACTTAATTACTGCACGCTTACTCTTAAACACATTAAAAATCATTATAAGAAAGCTGGAGGGGTTCCCCTTACTTTGAGGCAGCAGAAACCCATTTTATAACTTCCAGAGGTCAATTCTGTCTAGTTCATTAATACACATAGAGGGGATTAAAGGCATTTCTTTTATATTTAATGTTTTGCAACTCCTCGCCAAAGCTACCATAAAGCCCAGTGTTCTTTCAATAGTGGCAATTAGCTGTATTCAAATTAGGCCAAATATTTTGCTGTACTATACTTTCAAAATCTCTCATTTTTCTGTAGCTTTTTACTGCTCTTTATTACTACTTGATACCACAAGTCTTCAAAGTACCACCTCATAATGATGGAGAAATGAGAGCTCTAATAAAATTTTCTTTCAGTGAGGATTTGCCAGCCCTCCTTCTTAGAAACTGTTCCTTCCCCTTTCCTCATCTCGTAATTTCCATGCCCTACTAGCCATAAAACAAAGATATGCTCAATTCCCAAAGGCTGTCAACCTTTCCAGTCACCAGAACTGAAAACCTCAAAATAAAGAAGTTTTATCCTGAAAAAATACTGTGCAGCCTGCCAAAAAACTGCATAGTAGGAAAAGTGGTTCTATATAAGCCACAGTCACATAGTTTGCTGAAGTACAGACTCACTCACAGTGACCAATGATATATTGTAGAGATGGAAAAAAAGGAGTCTGAGCCAGATCAGAAGTTAAAATAATGAAGATTTACTATTAGGAGTATTTGACCATTTTAGTGATTTCATACATGGTTTAAGATAGTGTCTTTCCAAATAATTACTTTTCTAACCATTGCTTGTATTTACGTAGACTTACAGAAATATTTCAAAAAAAAAAGGTTTATTATTCTAAAAACACAGGAGTGTTTTTATGATCATAAGTTTAGATTACAGCAGAGTTCTTGGCACCCCAAATACTACTGCAGTTGTGCAAGCATGTCTTTCAACTGGAAAAGACACAGAAGCAACCCACTACTGCAGCATGTTTGGAACAGACACTTTCTAAAAAAACAAAAAAAGCAAAAGCCACCAGCGTGCCCTCAGCATGGATAAAGCAAACCATGCCTTGGGCTACATCAGAAGGAGCAGAGGCAGCAGATCACGGGAAGATCCCCCCTGACTCACCCCACTTTGGCCGCGTGACATGATGTGTCCTTTTCAAGCCTCATGGCTTAAGTTTGCTACAAGACATATCTGAAATTTCAGTTACCAAGGGCTGTTGGGATTTTCGTGACTAGTTAGTTTTTTCACGCTTTGCACACCTTAAAAGGTACATGACAGGTGAATTGATGGAAAAATATTGTAGTGCAAGAAAAAATGCAGAGCCTATTAGGACATACGTTTTGTCGTGTTATGCTGGAAGTCCTCTGGATAGGTTCATTCAGTGCAGGTTTATTCTATCTTACATTTGGTAGGGATAAAGTGAGGATGATTCAGGTGTGGCACTGAGATGCACTGTTCAGATTCAGGCCCTTCTGTGGTCTTCCTTTAGACAAGAATTT
Source organism: Aythya marila (assembly GCF_965140915.1). NCBI lineage: Eukaryota > Metazoa > Chordata > Aves > Anseriformes > Anatidae > Aythya > Aythya marila. Next base: position 11,162,096 of record NC_139043.1, read on the forward strand.
GAGAACAGGAATGTGCAGCAGAGAAGGAAACCCAGCCGGATGTAAGAGACAAGGTGAGGGTCTCCTTCTGTGATACTCACCATTAATAGCTTCTTGGAAAGAACGAAGAATGTGAACAACATCCTATTTCTGTCAAGCTCTGCCAAGGTACTATTTTAGATGGGGATGTTGGAGCAGTTCTTTTTACTCCACCAACTCTGTCCTCTTTTAAGAAATGTTTCCACCATATGGGAGAAGTTGTCACTTACAGAATCACAGAGCAAGTCATCTGGATATTCAGTCAGCTGCTGTTTTCAGAAGTGATGGAATCCACAATCTCAGGAAGTGGCTCATGGAAAAGCACTGAAAGGAGGGCTTCACCTGCAGTTCCCAAGATGCTCTGGCATTCTGGCCTCTTCGAAAGACTGACTGAAGCTAGTTTAAAATCTTCAGCTACAAAACTGTGTTTTTCCTTCCCGTTTAAATACCAAAAATCTAATTTTTTAAATTAACGTGTCCGCATGTAGTCACAAACCTCCAACAGAAGGAGAGCTGCAGATGTTCAGCAACATCTGAAAAACAATCTATGGAACAAGATAAAAATTACCCTCCAGGCAGTGTGCTGTGCACTACTGGAGTACTGTCACTGTTCTCATACTGCCGCTTGGAAAACAAACAAATGGCTCTAAATGTTTTTTCATCTTTAACAACTATCAGTAGGATTTTTCTGTGAGTGACCAGAGCATGCAGGCATGTCTCCTGCCTTCCAACACAGCTCCTGTGACTTGGGGTTTGCTATGCAGCACCCCTTTAAAGCTCACTGGATTGCTGCTGTTTCCTTGAGAGCTTGCCTCCTGTGTTCAGATGAAAAGAAACTCAACTGCAGTGCACTGTAGCACACAAATGTTATATGACTAGCTGATTTTATATAAAACAGCTAAACATGCACACATCAAAAAACGGAAAGAATAAAGCCAGAGAATCTGACATTGTAGGAGGACAGAAGGATAAAAAATACTCTTCTCTAAAACTTAAAATTTAACTCCCTGCATAAAGCGTATATGAAAAAAAAAATCACACACAGTGGTACATGCAGTATAATTCGAGCCTGATGTTGCAGACACTGAAAGATCAATGATGAAGCAGATGCCTTGTGTAGCCGTGCTTCGCTATCCTGTACATAGAAGGTGACTTGGAAAAACAAGCTTGAGGTTTGTGCTTTTTCCTCCTCACGATGGCAAAACTTTATTTCAATGCTCTTTTATCATTTCAGGGAAAAAACAAGTGTCAAAAAATGTCTGGTATCAGGAAACTAATTATAACTTGTACCTATATAAAAACCAGAAATAGATCTCTTTAATAATTGAAGGTATTTCAAAAAGCCAGCTTTTCTTGTCGTTATTACCCCAAATCAGATTACATCGCAGCTGAGATTAATATTTTTAGTATCCGCATGGAAACAAACGTCTATTAAAACTGCATGATGGCCTAAGGCTTTATAAATAACCGTGTCACCTCCTCGCCAGGCGCGGCAATGGCTGCTCATTCCGAATGTGAAGCGCTGCCATCAGAAGCCACGTGCTCGCGGGCGCACTGCAAAGTGAAGATGAAGGTTAAACAGCTACCGCTGATGCCTAACCAGGAAGGTGACTGCGTGACCTTGCAGCTCCAACGTGCTCTAACTGAGGGAAGCATAGGCTAGGAATTACCCGACGTTACCGATGTTCTTCATAGGAGGGGTTTTTTTGATGGGATCCAAAGCATTTCATGTTTAAGAGGCCAACTCGTCAACAGTTTGCACACAAAGGTGTGATACTTTTTAAAGGTGTATTTTTAATCCCTATTGATATTACATACAGGTGCTTTACCCCAAAATTACTTGCTCGTGCTCATCTCATATGGAAATCTTTCCTTCACTGGAACTCTAATGCACGCAGCTGCTAAAAAGACCTGCTTTTTAACAAAAAAAATGTATTTTCCTTAGAAGTATTTTCATTAGAAGTCATGCGCTGCTATGCAGTATTTCCCTAAAAACCAGCACTTTATAAAGAATGACTTCCTGATGCGAACTGATTAATATTCCAGCTCCCTTTTCTATCCCAAACTTTGCCTGGCATTTCCTCCCCATTTAAGTTACACTGAAAATGCATTTTCATAATCCCAGCACAAGGGTGACTTCTGCCGAGCGGATGGGAGGGAGACTTCTGGGGTGCTCTTTCCCCCCGGCTCCTTTCAGGTGCCAGAAAAGAAACTCTGAGAGGCTGTGTCTTACCAAAAAAGCTGAAGGAATGACACCAGGACACTTCATAGCAGGATTTTCCCCAGGTTTAACACCGTGTATTCGTCCTCAGCATCCCAGGAGTCAAGGTATGCTGAGGCTGCCTGCAGTGTTGCAGGTCTGGCAGCTCGATTCCCTTTCCCTTGCTTCCTGACCCAGTCCTCTCATCCTCTCACCCAGGCAGAGTCAGTCCATCCTTCTCATCGCCCATCTCTGACCTCTGACAAGTTTTTTAACTAAAATGGCACTTCAGGACATCTCATTATTATTTGACAACCTCTTAGTTTCCATCCAAATCAACATTTATTGCATTTCTAACAAGATATTGTTGCAGCTGGGGATGGTCAGCGCTTACATTTTGAGCCTGCTTTGCTCTGCTTTCTGAGCTGTTAGAAACGAGGGCTGCCAAGGACCTAAAAATGTTTTTGTTTGCTTCTAAATGGTTATCACAAGAAGAAGCCTCAGATCACTCCAACCTTAATAACTCCTGACAAAGCCGTTTCCACCCGTTAGCAGTTGTCAACAGGTTGGGTTTGCTTAACTGGCAGCCTCACTTAGCCGCACTCAACAGCATCTCCCTGGAAAAAACAAAGTTTGCAAACCTTCATGTGAAGTAAATTAACACAGTGGCTAGCATAGCATGTACTTCAGAACTGAAATGCAGTTTGCTCACAGCACCTCATCTTTGGTCTGCTACTTTTTTAGTAATTGCTACTAACTGCGTGTTTGTGTTGGCAAGAACAATCAAACCAGCATCCCAAGACAGCAGCATTTTGCATGAAATCTGTAAATAAAACTCAAGTGTTGGAAAATAACTTGAATGGTTTTTATTTGTAGGTGTAGCACCAACTTTTTTTCTAAACAGATCAAGAGTAAGCTGACAAAGCAGATCTTCATAAGGCAAAGAGGAAAACAGGTAGAAAGGAAAAGAGCTCAGACAATGCCAACCTCCCCCTTACCTGCTGGGCTATTTCTTTCCTAGCCAGCACACAGAGCTCATTTCTCTTCCTGTGACAGAAACCTACTGGAAAACCTATGATGATTTTTTTTTCCCTAATTAAAATTCCAAATCTGAAATTGCATTGAAATTAGAGGATGAAACCTTCCACGCAGGCGGAGGTACTCCTGCCCTCTGCCCCGCTGCTCCTGGCACCATGGAGGGGCACACATTTCTCTCAGAAGCCTGCCTGAGCAGTGTGTTTTCCCCTCACATTCATGCTAGGCATTTGTTTGCGTTGCTTTTGGCCTCATGAACAAAGACAGGGGTGAAGGAAGGGAAGGATTTTGTGGGGGAGGGAGGTTTGGGGAGGTAATGGGGTTTGATAGCTGAGCCACTAGTATCTGCTATTAGCGCATGCTATCATTTTTATTTAAGAGAAAACAAAACCTAGCAAGTAACACAGCAGCCACGTGCCCTGCCAGCGCTGGAGGCACCTACCCAGCTCCACCAGCATTTGTGTTCGGGCTCAGAAGCAAAAGAGCTGTAGTCCCTTCCTTCCTTGTGCTTCGCATGCATGGTTTCTTTACAGAAACAGCGTCTGCAGATGAATACTGGCTGCCAAAAATGTGATAAATTCAAACAGACAGGCTCTCATAATTACCAGAGAAATCTGTATACAAAGAAGGAAAGTGAACTATGCTCTTGATGTAAAAAAATAACAAACAGCATAGATGAAAACAAGACAAAGGAAGCTGTTGTTGAAATGAGAATTGCCAGTTCCCAAAACATTTGATTTTCTCGTTTGCTTTAGGCGTGTAACCGAATACCGTCTTCTGTGAAAATAAATAAAATCATTCATTGGGGGAGAAAAAGATAACAATTAGCCCCTCCTCCAACCCCCACCCCCCGAGCAGCACGCAGGAACCTAGAGAAAAGCTAAGTGCCGCCAGGAAAATACCCCAAACCAGGGGGAGGTAAGCACTGCACAATTACTGAAGACAAGGAGTTGCCCTACCCATACCATCTAGGCACCTGAGCAGTACAAATTAATAAGGAAAACTTCATCAGCTGTTAATGCCAGCTGCCCCCACATCACTGCATCGGGCTTTCGTCCTGCTGGCGTGGAGAAGCAGAGCTGCAGCTCTGCCTCAGAGGCTGCACAATCCCAGTTCTCCCAGAGCTGTTATCTGTGACCAAAAGACACCGAAGGGCTGACTGGGGATATTTGGAATATCCTCCACAACCCTTCCTCTTTGGAGCGCTTCAGGTTTTGTATGTGGTGGGGATGTCCTCACCATGGGGTTTGGGCGTGCCGGCAGCCAGCCGGGACTCTGCAGGGACACATCACTTACTGTGCCCCACGTTTGCCGTTTGCCATCTTCTCTTCAGTAAATATTGAAGAGATCTGAGAAAAAAAGGCTTCTTCACCTCTCGGTTCCTCCCGGTGTCAATCATTAACGGCACCTTGTTTAGTTTCTGACCTCGCCCCAGCTGCTTTTTGCTGGGAGGTGGCACCTGGAGTAACCCTGCACAAACAGTTAGGGTGCTATCGAGCTCTAGTGGGGTTTTCTATTTTATTTCAGCTTTGTAATTACAACTTTTGAGGGAAGCCTGTTGTATCCAATAGATACATGCAGGGGTTTTACAGGCATTTTTCGTTATAAATAAAGTACCTAAAATGCCATTTCAAGATCATGCTGCTATGCCAAACAAGCAGTGTCATTGGAACTTTGCAATGATTTCAGAATGCGTTAATAAAAGAAACTGGATGGCAAAAAAATGTTACTGCTCTTACCTGCAAAAGTCATTCTGGCAAGGCCTTCTGCCTGCGTTCAAACAGCATCACACGCTCATGGAAAACCTTTCAAACACATTGGCTACTAATAACAAGGCAGCCTGTGCCAACACGTACCACATATTAACCACAATGATTTCCTCTCCTTGATCGAAATCTCTCCGCAGAAATTTGCTCTGCGCTAATGCCTAAAACTGATTTTTAATGGCACACACCAGACATAAACAAAATGAGTTTATCTTCTCAGAAAAATAATAATAATCTCAAGGTTGAACCAAGAGTATCAATGTGCATTAGGAAATAAACTAATCCTGCAAACACAACTCCTTTTCTGAGTTTTTCATTACAGGTCAGATTAATTTCTATATAATAATTACTAATTTACACACCTGTTTTGTAATTAGCTTCACAATGTGTAATCTACCACAAAACCCACCCCTTTAGAGGCTGTGATCTTGCAATTCACAGCAGACAGGCAGCTCTGAATGCTCCGGATTAAAATACTTGCACACTTACTTATAAGGTTTGCATAATTTGGAAGTCTCCCAAAGGACAAATATTGCCAAGGAATAAAAATTATTTTTACACTGATGACATCATATATCGCTCAGGCTCTGAAATGCCAAATGTAACAAATTGGGAAGAATTATTTTTAAGCCTATGAGGTTGCACACTTGTAGGCTGAACGACAGGAGAGCAGTTTTCCGGGAGCCTAGACCAAACATGCTGCTTTGGTACATTCACACAGGCGCATCAAAGGTTGACTTCATTTTTTAATACTTGAAGGGTGTGTTTATTAAGTTGTGTCGTTAAAATATTTTGGCACGTGTATGGCAGAATTTGGAGCTGAAATGCATAACATTGATGTAACAAGATTTTCTGTGAACACATAAAATAAGCTGGCACACTCTTCCCTCCATCGTGCAAAAAGAAATTCAACTGCATTATCCGCACTGCTCTCTGAATTAAAAATAAATGTTTGGAAATTTTTTCTTTTACAAGATAAAAATTTTTAAAAAAGACTAAAACGAGAAATCCAATTTACAAAATCCAATTTACATTGCCAAACTCATAATGTTCAGTTTGAATGTATTTTCCATTTCTCTTCCCAGACCCACAGTCATGTATGATAAACAGAAAACACATAAAAAGAATAGTACAAGGTATACGTGATTGCAAAATGCAAAGCAAGGATCCTCCAAAGCAGGAAACTGAGCCCCCTGAAAGGAGTTATTCTGATTCTGATGGCTTTCTGCTCTGCAGAGCTTTCCATTTTTCTGTTCTTTGATTTAGCCTTCAGAAGCTGGTGTGGGAGGCATTATCTATCTGATGGAGATTTTTCTCCAGATTGTAGCCAAAAAAAGATGACGAGAAGGAAAAAAAAAAAGAAAATCTCATGTAAATAGCCTCAAAAGATTTGATTTACAAAAGAAAAAAACCTGCCAGCCACAAACTAAATCACACTTTATTTATTCTGAAACAGAATTAAAATGAATAGCATCATTAAGTGCATCTGCTAAGGAATTAGCTAGCATCTGTATAGCACGAATTTCTGCTAAGGAAGCCTCCTTCATACTCGTAGCTCGCCCGCTGAGGCTGTGTAGCAGGAGCACGTGCCAAGTACGGCTCCTCCTTTCCCACAGACCGCTGAGGAAAGCAGAGGTCAGAGGGAGAAATGCACTGACGAGGGCTCACCACAAGAAAAGATATGATTTATATGCTCAGTGAAGAGGGATAAAAAAGAGGAATGAAGGCATTCAACAAATGACTCACATATATATACATACACATATATATATCTGAGGAAAAGCTCACCACTTCAAAACCCAGTAGTAAACAACTCGCTCCCATTACATGATATTGCTGGGACTGCCAAGCAAGTCCGCAGATATTAATAAAATTATGTCATTGATGAGGCTGGAACGAGACCTAGCAATAGCTAAAACACTTTACAGATGGGATCCAAGACCATTAACTAACAAAAGACTGACCACGTGCATGCGAACAAACAGAACAGATGTTTCATCTAACTTACTCTGAAAAGCTGGTACTACAAATGCCACGTAAAGCACAGAACACAAATCTACTCCCAGGTGGCGGGGTGAAGAGGGACAGAAAGGCTTATCTCCGTCTTATACCATTACTTGGGAAGCACGTAAAGAATCCTTAATGCTTTTTAGTTTTCAGTTATATACGACCACTGCAGCATGAGAGCAACATGGGGGCATCTTTGAACAACAACAGAACTGCAGCCTGAACTTACTCTACGTCTGTGAGATGATGAGAGCAAACCAAACAAAGTAAGAGCATCTTTGACAAAAAAGGAAGAATTATTTTAAATTCAAGATCTGAAATTTCACTTAAAAATATGGTCAGACAGAAGGACAGCGCGCATTCCTTATATGCTATAGAAGACTATAGGAAAGGGACTCTAGAGAACCAAACGACTGCTGAGCATCTGCTTCATGGAGAGCAGAACAATAACGGGGTGTCCCAGCTGATGAATGACCCCCACAGACCCTTCTCTGATTTTCCTTAGCGATAGCTTGTTTGAGCTCCTCTTTGAACAAAGACAGCTCGTCAGCCAAGGGGTTAAATCCTTCTTCTCATCTTCCTCCTCTACTCAGCTTCCCACACAAGACCAAACCTATTTCATAAATGAGAGCTGTCCTCCCACGTAAGATTTATATTAATGAAATCACTCTTCTAGGATCACAGGCTACATCTCTACTAATACATTAAGCCATGCCAGGGACTGCTCCACCGCCTCTACCGATAAGGCATCAGATGCTCCGTGGCAGCGCCTGGCCCCAAACCCTGCAGCACCCTCCCGAAGGAATCCCCAGCCCAGCTCCCACAGGTGGGCTGCTCACCCAGCTATGGATGTGCATCCCCACCACTGCTTCCTGCAGACAGTGAGCTCTAGCCCTGGTGCCTATGGACCCTATGGATGGACCCTATGGTCCATCATCAGCCTGGAAGCATTAAAGGCTGTATGCGTTTAATTCTGGAAATACGTTATTTTTATACTAGTTAGTATACAAGTCAGAATTATATAGAAGTAAATTGTTATTTAAGAAGGAATTCAGAAGGCAGCACACATGCTGCAAGCACGTCTGCCTTGCACAGCTGCACCAGGAAGGCAGACACTGAGCTACAGCAACAGCATTAAAAATGCCTAGGTGGGAACTCTCTGAAACGACAAATCAAGCTCCTTTTCTTATCTTCCTGCACCCTAAAACACTTCACTGTAGACAGGAAAGGCCAGACCTGCCATTAAATATGCTACTGGATTTGATTCTATTATTTTGATAAAATACAAACGTTAGCAGAGCAAGGCAGGTGTGCTGCAGGCACTGCTCTCCTCTCCTCCCCAATGAATGTTCCACACTGGTTTGGGCACAACCCAAACCTGCATCATTCCTAGGTCTCTCGACTGTCTCCTGTCATCAGAGGTGACTACAAAAACTAACTCTGGAGAAGCTTCTGCTAGGTCTGTTTTTTCCAAGGACTTCAGGTAGCAAGCTTGCATACTGGCTGTTGTGTGGCCGTGCTGACCCAGGCCATGGTATAAGCACCAGGGGATCCTGGGCTAAGACAGATGAGCTGCAAAAATTTAGGATGTTCCTGCGAAATCTCACCATCATTTCCCCAAATCTTTGTTTAGCCCTTCTGCTGGCGGTGGTGAAAACAACCATGCATGTTTTCCAGCTGCAGGCAGCAGTATCTCCAAGTGCCCCAGTGAATTTCCCCTGGGCTTGGCTGCCAACAGCCCGGCTCAGCTCCTTGGAGCACCTCACCTGGTCTTCCCGGCCCCGGTGGCTGCAGTGGTGGCAGTGCCTAGGTTAGGTGGTTTAAAGGAGACCTGCGTGTCTCCTACAAAAGCTACACTGATGGAGAACGCTCCCTCTGTGATTAGACTCAGTGATGAAAATGCAGCTCTCAAGACAGAGGACAATTAATTACCAGAATCTACTCTGCTGTTTCTAAGTATCACACCAAACCTGTATTAGCACCTTTTCCTTGACACTACATGATGGAAAAGAGAGCACTGTATTGTGTATTTTGGGTTGAGAATACTTGATCAATACAAGCAAATGACAAGAACGTTAAGTAGAAGCAGAGATGACTTGAAAAATACGATCTAAAAATCAAACTCAGAGTGAAATGGAATTTTCATCTTCCAGATGACCGGCGTAACACGAAGTGACTTAACTCATCTGACAAGATGGATTACAGCTGGCCCCTTATCTCTTGGCCTGCTTAGCAACATGAAAGGAAAAGAAAAACAATGCATTAATTGATGGTGGAGGACGTTTTTCTTCCTAATGGTTTCCAGCCAGGATTTTTGAGCTTGAGCCATTTCCCAAATAATGTCTAGCATTTGTGTACACATTACTTTCTTTCATGTGACAACGAAATGTAATTTTTCTTTGAAAACATACTCATTAAGGAAGCAAAACCCTTCCCCCCTCCGCAGAAGCCTCTGCACCCCATTCATAAGCATGACACAGTGCAATCACCTCTAAGAGTCTGCAGGAACTGCAGGCCTTTTGAAAACTCCCACCCCAGAGACTCTTTCTGATGCCCTGGATTAGCTCAGGTCTACCCAGAACATTAAGGTTATTTGCAATGCAATAACCCTCACAGGTCTCAAGCAGGTTGAGTTATTCTAGGAAATACAGAAATTCAAAGAAACTAATGATTATCACAAATAAGTGAAAGAAGCAGGCATTGTTAATATAGTTTTAACATTACATAGGTTGATTATATGCTCAGGAGTCATTTGGAAGTATTTCTTTTCTGATAGAAGCTTTTCACTCCAGCTACATGGAGTTCTTTCAGGAAAAGGAAGGCACACAGGGAGCTGCTAATGACTGCACGCCACTTCTTACCAGCCTGAGTGCATGGCGAGGCTGGAGTTGCAGTGATGGCAGCAGACGAAAATCAGTGTGGGTTAGTGAACAGCAACAAAAAAGAAAACCAAGATGGTGTGTCACCTAACTTTGTGCCATGCTGTCCATGTTGGGCCTTGGGTTAAACAAATCTGCTTGTGTCTCATTCTTCTGTCCACCATGGAGATGCAGCTCAGACCACAGAGGTCCAGCAGACAGCACGGTATCCAGCTGACCCAGGGGCCTTAGCTGGCGCCAGAGCACCAGACCAGACGAACTCGTGACTCCTCCTGGTACAGCAGAAACCACTTGGTCTCCCTCCTTGGGCTCACTTGGAACAAATGGCAACGGCGACTGAATTCCTTGCCCGAGACTAAAGCTGGAGCTCAGTCTTACAAGGCAACAGACACTTGGTGGATGTGCAGGCATACAGGATCCATTTGATCTCAGCCTGGAAACATGGGGCCGAAAGATGTTGCACTGGGGGAATGCTCCTTCCAGTGAGGCCAGTGAAAGCACTGGATGCTGGGCAGGACAAGGGGGGCCGCTGCCCTGCTAACAACGACGAGGCCGATGCCGTACAGCATGGCCTCCTCCTGGCAGCCCCGGCACTGACAGACATGGCCGTGTGTGGCGGGGAGCACCCCGTGAGGCTCAGCTGGGGCACGGACGGGCAGATTTCTGTCATCGCTGACGGCTATCGAGTAAGACCTGAGGCAACCCATGAGGAAAAGGAGCCGAGCAGCTCTTTTGTCACCCAAAACTGGGGACCCAAACCCGCAGCCCGTTGCTGTGGGGGGTGCCACAAAGCACTGCGAGCTGGGCAGGCCTCTGAGGCCACCCTCTTCTCCAGGTGGTGGCGAGGTACCTCAGAAACGCGCTCATTCCTGTCAGCGGCTCTCCGAGATACTGAAAAGTTCATTTTCAAGAGTAATAAATATATTTCATAACCATCCCAAGGGAGTGTTTCCTCTTCACTGAAGCTACTGTGCTTGGCAAGCAAGCAGTGTGACATTTTTTTCCCCAAAGGCTTTGGAGTGATAAATGGAAGCAAAAATGAAATCTTCGTGCAGGCTCACAGCCTCTGCAGAGCAGGCGTTAGGAAGCAAGGCTTGGATTAAAAAGTCCAAAAATTTTGAAATCCCGAAATTTAAATGTTCGATGATCTGGAACAGAGCCAGGACTGATTCACGGAGCCCAAACTGTTCTGAAGCAGATTTCCAGGCACTTCTTGGGCACACTGCAGCCCGTGTAGCAGGGACATCATCTTACAGCCTTCCACGTAATGGACTGCTCTCTGAAAACACCCCACAACTAAACAAATGCAATTCTATAAGGAACCAACATACTTCATTACTATTTAGCTGTATTCAGACATGGAAGTAATGTGCTTCAAATATCCTTCAGATCACTCTAGAAACATTTTTATACATGAATGAGCTCACTTGAGGTGAAATGCACAGAAATATATCTTTTCACACAGAAATAGTAATGAAAATCATGGGTCTGAGGGGTTTGCCAATCCAGAAATGACCAATTTCCTTAAGTTTAGGTCACCATTCTGAAGGTTAAGAAAGAAAATCCAATTGATTTATTTCTCTTCTGGTGCTGAACTTTCAGCCATACACTTGAGTCCTGCTTTTAGAAGTTTTAATATAAAAATTGCTTTGTTTGTGATGGAAACAGATACAATCGCGTCACTCATAAGGTGGGCTAGGTGTTGAGAAAAATGTTCCAAAACTTCACAGTTAACTCTTCTTGACAGCTTACTGTGGAATTTAAACATATTCAAAATCTGCACTGACCCGTGATAACCTTATTGACACGGCGCTATTTATGTAGGCTAAGTTCTTGTGAAGAAAAGCCTGCCCTACATGCGCTCTGAGCTGCATTATGTGCACTTGGGCTCAACTTATTTCTGGATGGGATTCTCACATTTTCTTAGAGAGTTAAGCCCTGGCTGCAAAGCGAAGCTGCCCAGTCAGTCATTTCTAAAGGGCAGTGGCGGCTTCCCATAGCACCCGCTGGAGCAAACTTGGGAGATTTATCTCCAGATCATCAGGATTACAGAGCAATGTGGAAATTTATCTTTTCAGCACCCCTTAAGTGAAACAGCAGGATGCACAATGATTGATTATATTGGAAAATTGTAATCTTTAAAACATGACAGCAAAGGGTTGACTTAATATGTAGTACTTTTTAAACCTACACAGTGAATTTACAAGAGCTATGATCTTCATCTTTAGCTGCTGTAGTCACCAATATCCTGAACTGCAAATGGAGAAGCAAACAATTGGTGGAAGAGAATTACTTTTTTTCCTAATCACATCAGCTAAATAGAGTGTCATATCACTACACACAAAGTAGAAAATACTAACCCATTTTCTGTTCCCACTTGAACAGTATCGGAATAAAAACCCAGTGCCCCTAACATCCATTCGGGTTCATTTAACGGATATCTCTTCCGTTCCCACTCCTGGTGAGAACGCTAGCAGAGCTCAGAAACTACTCAAATAACTACAGTCAAATGGTGTCTGTTTTGCAACCCATAAACATCTGCTACATTGAAAGATACTTTCACAGGTGACTGAGGAGTCAGGGGAACAGTTAAGCAGATACAGAGCATTTTACACTTGATCACCAGTACAAACTCAGGCATAATTTGGTCAGGTATATTTAAAATAAATAAAAATTAAAAACTACCCCCAAAAGCCCAATCATTCCAGCAGCTGTTCAGTCGTATATGTTAAACTCCCTAGTTACAACCAACTATTTGAACAACTTCCTTGTACAACGTGCAGCATTAAAATACCATCTCAGCCCAAATTACTAACATTTCAGCCAAGATTATTCACATGCCTACAGCCGCCTATCTTGGAAAATCAAGACCAAGACGTGTTTCTTCCCGAATGGCTAGACTTCTACACCAGAAGCCACTGAACTTCAGTAACACCGAGACAGCAGCATTCTTCTGTCAGAGCTATGATCCATACTTTCACATGATATACATCATGAGGTTCTCATATCTCCAGCAAACAACAGGCTGCATTCATCTACAGCCAGGCTGCTGTGTCTGGTCCCACCAACTCCACCCAGAGAAAAGGCCTTGTAAAACTTCACATCAAATGCTACGACTACTTGAATGAAGGAGAGAAGGGTGGAGGAGGATCTGGGTGTCAGCAGACTCTGCTCGCTTGCCTGGTCACTGCACTGGCTCACCTCCCTTCCTTGTGGTCCCCAAAAGTCAGTGATGATGGCACCAAGGTCTTCCACACAGAGCTCAGCTGTGAATGACTGTCCCTAAGTAAGTACTGGGCAGTATTATACAAAGCACGAAACAGAAAGTACACTTCAATCACATTTTGGTATTGCTGAGAGCAGCAAAGAGTACCTGAGCACAGCTATATAAAACAGCAGTGGAGCCCGTAAATTTCTGTTGGGGCTGCTCTGGTAAGAAAAGGCACAAAAATTCTTATTCCTGGGCAGGATTCCCATCATCCCATAGAAAGGGACTGAGGTAACACAAAAAGAAAATGTCTGATACTTGACATTGAATTACGGTATTAACTTTATGATTTATGCAAGTCAAATAATGTCAAAAATGGGGTGTAAGTATTCCACAGGAACGGGCATGCATTGGAAATGGGGACACGAATGGAGGCAGCCTCCACAATATCCTACCACCACCTGGAAGCTGGGTTTGGTTTGTTTGTTTTTCCAGGAGCTCAGAATCACTAACTCAGCTGTCTCTTTTTGCAATCAGCCTTAAAAAAGGCCTTCGAAGCATGAGCTGCCTGTTTAGCTCAACCCTTTTTTACCTGGGATTTCAAGGTAACATTTACATGCCCTAAATATGAATTTCTTTCCGTACTTAGAGCAAAATTAGGTAATCGAGCAAAGCTACAGTCGTGAATTGCAGCCAAGCATCCATCCATTAACTACTGGGAGCAGCAGCGTTAACAGCTGGGAGTTTATTTTATAGAACAATGTTAAAACCCATCTCTTGATCCATAAACAATCCCATTGGAGTGTATACACAAAAACAGAGAGAAATTCCCATTAAATGGGAAAACACAATGAGATAAAAAAGATGAAAAGACGTGACATAAAGAAGCAAAATTTTAACCTGAAGATAAACAGACTAAACATGGGAGTGAAGAAAAAGAGGGAAGCCTCAAGATTATCTAGAATTCTTTATAGAGGACCAAATGCCTTTTGAATAGTTACATTTTAATGAAGGCAGAAATAACCAGATGAAATTCCATGACCTGTGTGATGCAAGAGAGAAAACTAGATGATCTAATGTTGCTTTCCAGCTTTCAGATCTAAAAAACCTATGAACAGAAAAGGAAAGAATCTGGAGGGGTAGCAAAGGAGACTGAGTTATGCAAAATTTGTTATTTCAGGCAGAGAAAACACACCGCCGAAAATAGTAAGAAAACATGTCTGACATATGCATATACATGCTCTGTTCTCCACTACCCACACCACTACTTATGCATTCTACATATAACTTGGCAGGACAAAAGACAACAGAAAAAATGATACAGTGGGTCGCAACTGAAGGGCTTCACAGGTGCCACCTAACTCACACCGCGGGAAATGGAGAGGAAAATTCTCAGCAGTGGTGGTTCTTCAGCGCTCTCCCAACTGGAAATAGAGAGGGCACAACCCCCAAGTTCCTTGGATTTAGAGAGTTATCTGCCTTACTGGCCGCAGCCCCGCCGCACTATGCACGGGGCATGCAAAGAGCCAGGAATCAGCAAGGAGAGGGCTGGCCCGCGACCAAACTGCTCCAGCTATTCACAGCTGCTGGATAATCCCCTGGGGATGCACGGACAGCTGGCACAGGTCGGGCAGCCCCCATTTCTTAAACAAAGAAAAATGTTTGGGGGAAGATCAAGATCAAGATTTCGAGCAGAAATCACAGCCAACTGCGCAGCACCAGCAGCAAGCAGCCGGGTGTTACATAAAGCAGAGAGGAGCAGCGAGCAATTTGCTGGAGAGTTTGAACAGGGAAAGTGCTACACGAGAACGAGCTGTCACCGCTGTGTACCTTCAGTTGGGTATTTTTATCACAGATTATGAGGAAATTTATCTCTGAAGTTGAAAAGAAACACTGCATGCAAAGCAACGCTTTAAAGCTGTGTTGCTGCTGGCGTTGATAACAACTGCAGTGGATGTGTGAGTCGAACAAAGGACTGGGCTCTCTGCACTGTACTCCAGGGCCCCTAAGAGATGTTCCTGTAGGGGTAAGGTTGAAGAAGACCTGCCAGAGAGTGGAAGTGTACACCGAGGTCTGTGCCCCAGTAATTTGCCATGGGTAAAACCTAACTGCTTTCACCAAAGAGCTGTGCTACGCCCTCTCATTTTTTTTTAAGATCAAGTCTGCTGCTGCTGTGATGCTTCTGTAGCGTGTGACCACGTGCACAAGGCACAGACACTTGTGCACAGGGCAGCTCAGGCCACTTCCCAGTGGGAACCAGTCACAGACCTGCTACTGGCACTCTCCAGGAGCTTCCCATCACCCGGTGGCCTGGGGATCGCCTGCTGCTCTTGCCTCTCAACAAGCACCCACCTCTCTGAGAAACCCAGGCACCAGGGCTTCTTCTGTGGTGTTCCTGGAGATTTCCTACAGCGCCTGCGGCGAGGTTTGCCACTGCCTGTCCTAAATAGAGCAGCACACATAATGTTTCGGAAGTAGCCCAAAAATACACAATAAAAGAGATGCAAATTGTCACAGCAGTTTCTTTATTAAATCAAATCATTGAGGTTATTATTGTGCAGTTCACCATACAGCAATTAAAAGCCTGTGCTGTGCCTGCACAAATATATGCAAAAGCCTGAGACACATGAAGGTACAGTCAGAGAAAGAAGAAAACAGAACAGAACCAGGAACCAAACTCCCACACGTTTGCATTTTTCAGCTAGTCTTGTCAATAATAGCCCAATTGTTTCCTTATAGAGAACTGCATGGAGAGGTAATTATCAAAGCAAAACTTCTTGCTTTTAAGGCTGGTGGAAAAAGAAGGAAGAAAAAAAAATAAAAACCCTTCCTTCATTTCTTAGCTTTTGGCACAAGGACTTACAAATCACTTAAAAAACAGAGATCTCAAATGAAACCTTTGGTGTGAGTGGACATTAGAAAGCTACTGCTCTGCTTTTTTCTTTTTCCCGGATCACCCACCCCACCATCACGGTAACACACCAGCTCCCAAGAAGAGAGCACAGCCACTTCTCATGCACTGACCTAACCTTTCATCAAATCAGAGGGGGACACGAAAATCAAGAAGGAAGCCTTGGCTCTCCTCTGAAAGTGAAGAGTACTGAAATGGAAGTGCCACTCAAGCTGCTGGTCTCATACCAGTTTCTGTTCCTGCTACAAGGTAGGAGCTTACTAATTCCAGCAGTTATGGTCAGAATTTGAAGCCATTCTGTATTTAGTTGAGTATAACGAGTGGAACAACAACGTGGCAACTCTAACTTCAGTTCCACATTTGGGCTATTGTGGACAAATCTGCATGATGCTGAGCTGACACAGCACTGTTAGCCTGCAATAATGCAAATGAGACCCAAATCACATCAGACTTCAGAAACTCTGCAATAGAATGGGAAAATATGAATTTATTTTTATTTTTTTTTCCCCTTTTGGTTCCAGATTTAAAACTATTAAACTACAAAGCCTGCAGAGCTGGGATGCTGACTTCCCAATTATACCCTTGCAGACTCAAGAATGTACATAGGCTTCCAAGGCTGAACTGCATTTAATTTCTTCCCACATGTCAATAGCTCTGCTGTGATATGTCATACTTAAAGGAAAAAAAAAAAAAAAAAAAGAAAAAAGGCAGCAGATTTCTACTTTTGTCCTAGTGGGGGAAAAAAAGGGGAAAAAAAAAAAAAAAGGAAAAATTCTTTCCCATGCTCTGAAGCACCCCATCTACAGAAATGCACAACTAAATAGGAAAATAACTGTAACAGTACTAGTCTTAAAACGATTCATTTATTTATGATGAATAAAACATGATGGAGAGCTGTCATAAAAAAAAAAAGGACAGAGATGTAATCTGCTAAGACACGCCAGTGCATTTCGTGTTCGCGTGTTCGTGTCAGTAAGAATAAAGAGCCCTGTACAAACCCCAATGAATTTACCAGGCCCTAAGTGCCTCTGTCATGTAAGAAAAAAATTACTTGTTGATGATTCTGTTTCACATATAAAATGAAGAAGAAAGGAATAAGTAAAGCCAGAAAACACGAGGAATATTCACAGAACTAAATGCAAATTTAGAATTATACTCCATTTTTTAGTAAGTTTTCATGGACACATGAAAAATGAGTATCCTTGACCACACAGGATAACAGCACAGTCTTTCTGATGAGAAAAAAAAAAAAAAAATATTCTGAAAAAGATCTCTATTAACCTGCTTCCAGCAAACAGGGGATTTAATGGGACATAAGCAGTCATGGGGAACAACTGGTTTTCTGCAGAACAACTGGTTTTCTGCAGTATTACTGAGTTCGTGCAGTTGCAAGACAGCTAACCACCACACTAAGGACTACAAACTAGTGTTTAACTTGCATAATTCTCAAAGTAATCCTTCCACGTTGTTCAGTTTTGATAAAGCTCACGTGAAAGCTGGTGATCAGTCCTGGGCCCTCGAGGTTAACTCAGCACCAACTAAGACATTTGGAGTTGTCCAAAAAGGGGTGGCAGAAGTCTAGAAAACTTGATCCGTGCACTGTTTGCTGTCCTGTTACAGTCCTTAAAAATCGTTTAAAAATATATATATGCAGCTGATCCCAGCTGAGACAAAGGATTGAACTGGGCAATCTCCTTAGGTCACTCCAAACCATATTTTCTAAGAACAGTAAGAGTAAAAATAAATCCATTTCTGCAATCCACAGCGAATTGGTTTTGACCTCAGGAGTGCTTGCAGTTTAAAACTCAACAAAGACAACATTTTCTATCACTACTCTAAATTCAGTGTTTGGTGCACTGTACCTGCCTCAGGATCTCAGCAAATGCCAGGCTGCTGCTAAAGCCTAACTTCTCAAAATGAGCAATCAGCACGTTGCGTAAGAGATAATACAGAATTGCAAATACAAATAGAAATTTGCAAATGCAAATACAAACATTTTCTATCTCTGTAAGTCGTGCGATGATTGCTGACATCTGAACATATTTTGACAAGCAGTTCTATCTAAGCAAACAGAAGCAGCAATTTCTTTAATACATTTTTATTTTTTTTGGCAGGGGGAAAAGAACTATTTTCAAATTCATAGTTAGCAAAGCCATGCTTTATTTGTGAAGGTTTTGGGGAGGTGGGGAGTTACCAGCTGCAGGAAAACCAGCCTCATTGGCTTAACAGCATGCTAATGCTCAGCAAAGTAACTATGAGAAAACTGCCCCTTCCTAATAGCCATGCTCTGTATGTGACATCCATGTTAGCTCTGGTTGCTTTAGGGGTTGAAATTGTTTTTCTACTCATTTACAGCTCTTTGCAATGCAAAATCCAACACGGAATGGAAAGCTTGAACCGGATGGTTTCTGGCTCATACATCATTAGACTTGTTAGTTGAACTCCAGGTGCGGAACAACTAGTCCTGGTTGCCGTGTGGGAGCCATGAAAAACATGGCCTGACATCCAATTTACAGGGTTGGCACCTCGGCGTCTGGAGACGGGGAAAATTATTCGTAGATGATGCATATTTCAGCGAGAAGTCATTAAAAGGTCTCGAATAAGGAATTCCACAATGCCATTTCCGCAGACCCAGGAATCAGAGCTCTGTCACATGTTAAGCGTTCTTTGAATCTACAAAATTCCCCATGGTTTGTTTAGTTGTTGTTTTTTTTTTTTTTTCACACTCCTATGTTCCATTTCTAAAAGCAGCAGCCAAGACAACACCTTGGCCAAAACTCTGTACTTCCACAATAAACCAATGACTGCTGAAGTAAGAAACCGAATGCGCAGCCCTGTAGACCCTGCTCTGCAGCACACAGGTCTGTGAACCTAAAGTAATCTTTTATATCAAAGCAGGATTTTGTCAGATCATTAAACTTCTTACTCTGCACTAGTAGAAAGAGACTCGGTAAGAAATCACATCCGGAGCGTTGTCTACAGGGATGTTTTAAAATAAATAGTTTCTGAAGAAAATTTACGTGCTTGTTGCATTTACAAAGGGTTGTGGTTTCCTTAAGGACTTGAAACGTTAAAAGATTTCCCCAACTGCTCCAAGAGAATAAACAGGTGACCGTGCTCATTCCTCCAGCAGGGCGACACCATCAGACTGACCAAATATTAATAAATTACAAAACATCTAACTCGGAAGAAAGGAGACAGGAGCTGTCTTTAACTGGGCTCACTGCGTACGGTGGAACTGCAGGAAGGCTCCAACATGCGAAACGGCTTTGAGAAGAAAGTACAAAGGAGCCAGTATCTGGCAGGCAAATGTGATGCACATGTGGGGAGGCAGTCTGCTATCCATCTTCCTAGATGGAGATCTCTTTGTTGTTCTGCTGGAGGGCTGTTAGATGACCGGCCTGCGGAGCGGGCCACTTCCGAGACAAAACTGTGGCATAGCTAACGAAAATAGTTATGTTTGTAAAATGTGAGGAGATGCGGGGACCAGCCCTGAACACAGGGATGTTCTCGGTTGTCAGGGCAACACCATCACCCCAGACAACACGGACGTCAGCAGCAAGCTGCATGCACGCCGGATACCTAAGCAGACAAACAAGGCGTTTTGCTTCCCTCTTGTCATTAAGCCAATGGTGTGGGTAACTGTTGCTAAGGTGTGGCTCGGTGTTTTACTCCACGTTATCAGGCCAGGAAAACCAAGAGCATGGCTAATGCCTAGAAAACAGCCTTCCTGGCTTTACCCATGCAACTTACTACCACAGCTGAAGAGGCTCAATGGACAGCAAAGAAACGAAGAGAAAATGCAAGGAAGGATCCTTTTGTTTTGGTGTCCAGCAAATGCGGGCAGCTCTCCCAATATACAAACTGCTATTCTTTTTCCTTTTTATTTCATGAATTCATGCAGCTCTTTGCTTTCACAGGATCAGACTCGTGTTGTGTACGCCCTCCCTGTGCATTCAAAGCCTGCCGCCTGACCTCTGCACAAGCACATTGCCTCCTCCGCCGAGCCGACTGACTTCAAGATCCCCGCTCAGCCACAAATGCACAGCGATTGATGTGTGCCACAGAACCAAGAACCAGATGAACACGTTTTGCTTGCGTGCCTTGCCCCTGAGTCCATAAAACAAATAAATTGAAGTCACATAGGTGACTAAAGCGAAAATATTACAATTTTTAAGGAATTATTACTGAGGAAAGCAGGTGCACTTCCTAACATTCACCGACCCCACAGCGTTACCATTGTGGGTTTATAGATTACTCTTCTGTCGCAGTCTGCTCACTGAGTGCTTTGGATAGATATCTCCCTGAAACCATTTTCAGAAAGCTGTCCAGCTGAGAAGAAATCCCATGGAGTAGAGAACATTAAAGATTTCCAATTTTGAATACTAAAGATCATAAAAACAGCCCCATGATTGACATCTTGTCAATGTTGCTGCTGGTGTCTTCTTTAAAGACTATCTTCCTAAAATATATATATTTAAAACCCTTTGTTTAAATCCCTCTAGTCATTAGACCACATCTTTAGCGCTATGTGGAGATTAACAATGTTCTGTCATCAAATGGGATACACATTAGTGGCTGGAGAAATAAGTAACATGATTTTTAGAAAATTCAGGCAAAACTAGGTTTATTTTTTGCATTTTTCTGATGTTAGAGAAAAATTATTCTCAGCAAGACCAAGTGGGAGGGAGAAATTAAAAAAAAATAAATGGAGGAAAGCCTATGGAAAAAGAGGGAAACATGACTCTTAATTTCCAAAGTAGCAAACTTTACAATCAATTTTGGTTAAAATCTATCATTCTTCTCCCAGCTGTGGCTGGCACTGATCATTTGCAGGCAATTCTGCAAGGCAGTCTTTTCTCAGCTGGTGAAAGATTGTGCTTCTTCACATCTGAAGCTCGAGAGATTTATTTGTACTTGTGTCTTTTACTCTTTCATCCCTTGAACCGTAATAAATTGCCTGGTTTACTTTTAGGGCTGAGAGGTTATGTATGACAAATAAGAAGTCTTTCTACAATAACTTCACAGTCCATACTAAGGTGTGAAGTGAACTCTTCTCTTTCTGTTCTACTTGAAATGAGATTGGTGTTACTAGTGTAAATATTTACTTTATATCCATAAATACACATCTACCTTCCCCCCACACACGCCCCTGCAATCATTATGTAGCTACACAAGCTAGCATTACCAACCTACAAATAAAGGGATTTTTCAAGTCATAACTTGAAACCCCCATTTAGCAGATGCAGGAAACCAGCAGCACGACCCATCAGCTGGGACGTCTCAGAAGCTACCCAGCAAACAACCCCAGAGCTAACATCCCCATCCAGGTAATTTACAGATTATTATCAACCTCATCTCCAATTCGTCAGGCTGGTAATGACACTTCCCACATTCAGACAGAAAACGCTTCTTGCTCTTCTGGTTTGCCAGAACCCGGGAGTGCAGCAGGGGAGGAGAAAGCCAGCCCCGTGGCGGTCCTGTTGGTGCTGCATCCCCTGCATCCCTTGCCGCAGCTCCCGCTGGGCTGTCCTGGGGGACAAAGCCCCTGGGCCTCGTTAGCACCGCCGCACAACCCGGCACTGAGGACTCGAAACAGCCACGAGCCATAGATGGAGTGTACAATGGAGTTTAAACCATAGATGGTGATAGACAAGTCAGATAAGAGATCCAAGTTGCAAATAATACAGCTCAGTTTCTGTTTCGTATTGATCACTGTATGCATTAAGGACAAATAATACAAGAAATAATTTAATGTATCTTTGACACGCTGCATGTTAAGGAGCTTTTAAAAGCTGTTGCAATTACTGCTCTACCCTGTGATCTAAAATATATCTAAACCAAACTCAGGAAAGGCCAAGCACCACTTTACATTAAGTTTCCAATCTACATCAAATACCTCTCCAAAACTGTTTGTCAAAAATTATACTTTTTTTTTAAACATCATTTTGTTTTCAGTTCCACATCTTAGAAGAGCTCCACCGCCACCCGGCATGAAGGTAGGTGGGGACTGCAGACACTCTGAACCACACAGAGCTCAAGATGTCCCCAGCATCACAGGAAAACAGAGCTGGATCTCAAAAACACTCTGGATTCCAGCCTGCCCCTCAGACTTCTTCTCCCAAGTACAACCAGACCGTGTCTTTGTCTCCATGCTTGGTTACTCAAAACAAAATTACTCCAAAAGCTTAGCAATTAGAGAACACGGAAACTTTCCACTTCTTAAGCTCTTCACAGGCAATAAAGGTGACTCAAAATCTAATAAACTTAATTCCTTAACTGGGAGTTTTGCTGAGCTTCCCTGAAGTTGCTCCTTTTTCCTTTCTTTTCCACGGCAGCACACCACTGAAGGAAGCTGAAGTTTATCTTCAATCTGCCTCAGTGCTTGCAGGCTGCTCGCTCAGCAAAGGGGTAATCTCAATATTCACTTGTGAGCAAGCTCAGATATGACTGTCATCTCTTCCTCAATTTTTACATGCTTATTGAATTACCGAATTAGGATGCGCTGGCTGTGACAGAAATTTACTGAAGTCAAAGAAATGAAATTTAGACACATTTGAAGGAATGTGCTGGTTATGAAGCTTATACACAGGTTCCATGTTATAATACACAAAATGATTGTTGTGACTGTTAAGTAAAATTCCCAGCCTTCAGTTTAAGGACTTTCCCTAAGTAACCTACTGCAGAAAGACATTTACTCATAACCAGAAGAAAAAAGTAAGTTCTGTGAGCTTGGACAGCCATGGAACTCAGGCCAGGATTAGGGTAAATACATTGGTTTAAAAAATATCTACTATGAAATGTTGATTTTCATCAATCTTCACTTCCAAGAAATTCCCATAGAAGTCATTCCTTGAATGATCATATCTGGACAAAATCCCATGGGTATCCGCTAACTGGCTCACATGACTTCGGATTCCTCTGTGCATCAAAAGTAACTGTCCACAACTGCCAAATTTTTTACTCTTTCCATAAAAAAAAAATAGCCCTGTAACAACTGGTGGCAGTGACCCTTTGTATTTCTGTTATCAATTGGACATGGCTACATGGACATGGAGAGCTGGAAAGGAAGCAGAGCCTGCCCCTTACACTGCCCTGGAGTTACAGTTTTATTCCACAGCTGATCCCTCTTTTTTCTGCCTACCAGCTTTGACTTCCTCTCTCCACTATGCACTTCACACCTTCCTGTTTTTGCTGGTTCTTGACGACTCAAGGGTCCTCATTTTCCTACTAAAACCTCAAGTGCAAAAACGTAATTATTGAGAATTATATTTGTTACATTAGGGTTTTTTACTCCGAGTATTTATTCCATTTCTAAGTAATGATCGAGGATGATCTCTGCCTCCCCCTTTCAAATACAAAAATAATCAATGCAAATGCATAAATAGTAGTGACAAAGCCATTCATCATTCCTGATATTAAAACTAAGATCTCTGCTTTGAAGTGAGGAGAGGTTATATGACAGTACCACCCCTCCAGTCATTATGTCCCTTTCATGGCAAGTTTTCTGGTATACAGCAGCTGTTTTTATTATTATTAATGCTGCACACTGACTAGAAAAATCCGACCTGAATGGGATAAAACCAAACCAGCTGTTTCATCTCCTTTCATCTATCCACGTCTCAAAGCGGGCTTTGTGCGCGATCAGTTCCCAGCAAAGAGCTGAAAAATCACATGTCACGAGGGGGGCACGACGTATGTGGGTCATCCAGCAACTGCCTGGCCAGAGCACGGTCACCAGCAATCCTCAGCCCACCCGATCCTCCCCCACTTAATCTACCAGGCTAACCAGGCACGAATCAATGCAGCAATCGCTCGTTTTTCTTAATTTCTATTATTTTTTTTTCTATAAATAAATTAATTTCTATAAATAAATGAACGGGCCAGGCAGCTTGCGCGATCATAGAGGCTGTTCTGAAAGCCCAGGTGAGCACCAGAATTGGAGGGGTACAAAGGTATGTTGTGTACAAAATTAGGAGAAAAATAACAACAAACCAGAAATTCCTGCTACTTTGGATCCACTGCATTACTTCTACACAAGACATAGCAGTCACTCCCTTTTTCTACCACAAGAGAAGTACTTCTCCCAGTTGTCTCCCTCCCAGCCTCCTTACTTAGCCTTAAGTGCTGCACACGGTGCTTCTGTCCCCAAAAGAGACGCATCAGTGCTGTCCACGGACTCAGGATGACACAAGCTCAAAAATAGAACATTTTAATTACATACCTCTTTTAATTTCACTTGTGGAGAATAATTAGGGAGTAAAAGAAGCCCACACAAAAAACAAAAACATCCCACAGGAACTGAGTGGAATTCACTGCGATTCAAGAGCAGCACCCAGCTAATGAGCCCAGATGTGGTTACTGCTAGGGCTTGGAAAGAGACAGAGGGACATAAGGAGAAACTTGGCTCGCTAAGACTCTGCAATGGTTAATTAGTACAGCTTTGACTTGAGATGACATTGCTAGTACCAGAAAATTACACATGTAAAGTACACTTTAAGGTATTATTTAACCGTGGCTCTGACGTGGCTGACACTTTTCAGGGTTCCTCTCAAGCCCCAGTAATTACCTTTTTTCAAGAAGATGTTCAATACACCACTTTTTGTAGCCTAATCATTCAAATAGATGTTTATTTCCAACAGCAGTAGCTGCTAAGATGGAAAGCAAAGAACATACATGAGTGGCATTATAAATGCTTCTGTGTTTCATGTCTTTTAAGTTGCAGCTATAACAATTAACAATATGGTACCTCGTATGTCCTCCACTCTGATAAGCAATCAGTCAACTTTCTAAAGGATCACAGCTGTTAACTGAAGATATGTGATGTATCAGTAAATGGATGGAATAATTTGAGGGTCATTATTGCCAAGGACATTAAGGTGCCTGTGTGCATGCACCAGCAATGCCTCTGCACTGAGGTAAGGTTCTTCCCTGCTGGTCTGCAGCAGAGCACTCCAGCTTGTCAGCTAACAGGGCTCAGAAACACATGTGGCCGTGCTGTGGATCGGTTTATGTTTCTACAAGTTTCTACAAACAGCCAGGACTGCAAACCTGGCCGCCCAGCCCAGGCTGGTGCGGCCTAGGCCAGGCCAGGCCGCGAGCATCGTGGAGCCCAGCATCCCCTGACGGTGGGGACACAGGGCTTGTGTTATGAAATTAAGCTGCACCCGAACACAGGCGGGTGCATCCCTTCTTCATGATTTCTCTGGCAAGTCAGGTTTGTACAAATGGCCTTAAAATAACCAGTCTGCCTCAGGCCACGGTGAAACTTCGAGCTGCCTGAGATCTCCAAATTTCAGGGCCTCAACGCCCCAAAGGCCTGCTCTCACCTCTGGGGAAGTCATACCAGGGCTCCTCTGTCCTTCACGGGAACAAGTTGGAGCACAACAGCATTCAGACTTTAATTAAAGTACTTCATGCACGACTTAGTGAGCGATTTATCAGTTGCAGCACTTCTGCAAAGTCTCTCATCTCAAGGTTGTTGGTAATGGTTCAGATAATAATTGCAAAAAATAACTTATTTGGAAAAATTACATTATAAACATCATGAACAACTTCTTCGTGCTGCTTCTAGTACTCTGCAAAGACTAATCGCCAAGTAGAGAGAAAACAAAGGGAGACAAAGCAATGCACTCGCCCAGCCCCATTTGAGCAGTGCCTCTGCAGCAATCACTCTTTGCAGAACCAAGGGCTTAGAGTTACAACTCGTAATGTTCTATTAAAGCCTTGGAGACAGCAGAAACTCTCCAGAATATATGTTGTTAGAAAAATTTCAATGTTGTAACTAAAAAGAACAAATCAAAAACTAGTTGTGTGCCACAGATTTGAATGTAATGTGAACAAGCCACAGATCTGCATCTGGCTGTGGTTAAAGAAGCCTCGTTTTTAGCACTGTGTAGACAATGAAGGTGCCTAACAAGTTGCAATTAAATCAGAACTCAGAATTGGAAACAAAACATTTAAAAGTATCATGAAGAGAAGTTAAAGTTTTGATGATGAATACAGAGATAACAGTAAATAATTTCCAAATTGTCAGAACAACTCGATCTGTTATGGATATTAAACACCTGAAATGTTTATCTGCACATACCTGTATTGCCACATAACACAAATAAAAGGAGAGGTAAGAATTTCTAACATCCAATGTTTTCAATACCTACTATCGTCTTACAAAAAAATAATGCTGTGTAATGTGGGGAAGCATCAAAGATGAAATGCATGGTCCTTCTTCTAAAGGTGGCACCATTTAAAAGTTACGTTTTCATAGCTCTGAGAGAGAATCAAAGGGGAATGCAATCCAACCACCTGCACGCAGACACGTTTCTGTCTCCAGCCTTCGCTAATCCAAGCCACAGCCACAGGAAATGGGGATTAAAGATCAAGGCAGCCTCCAGCTCCTGCTGCAGACAGGTGGGCCGAGGCTACGGGTGAACCCTGGCCTCCAGCCCCCACGGTGCTATCTCACAATGCACAGTCGCCAGTTCTTCTGCAAGCCTCTAAGCAAATGTTTTGAGCAATAAGCACACTTGTAAACAACTTACATCTCATCCCATCCTTCGCTCAGCTCTGCTTTAAGCCTTCTTCTCACCGCACTGCTGCACTCCTGACTTGCTGTCTGCCGGTGACGGCAGCTGAAGATCACCTCCCTGGGTTACCAGCGGCCATCCAGGCTGCACGTGCTGGCAGCTGAAGGACACCACGCCTTGGCTACCTTTGCCATCCTACCTGCACGTGACGGCAGCTCAGGAACATCTGCCTTGGCCACCTTTGCCCCCCCCCAAACCCCGCTGCCCAGAGGCTGTCTGTGGAGGAGCCAGGCTCACGGTGCCGATCCACGATCCCTGGGTACGTATGGAGGCAGAGGTGAATCACCCTTAGCAGGTAGCTCCTTCTCTATAAATAGAGCCAGAAGGACTCGTTTGGTGTGAGGCAGCCAGAGGCTGGACAGCCGAGTTTGGGCGGACGGATCCTACTTGTCATCTCTGAGTCACGGTTCCTCCCTGGCTTTTCACCTGAGGCTGCCCAGCTATGGCAGTCTATGCACAAGCAGGACTGAAAATTACATTCTGGCCAAGAGCAATCTGAAAAACAGAGGAGACAAAATTTGACAGCTTTATCATAAATAACCCCTAGGCCTTCTAAAAAGAAACCATGCGGGGAAAACAATTACTGCCAGATAACTGTATGTTGTAATGGGAGCGCAGATCTCCTCCGAAAATTAACTTTAGAGCGATATTGTGGGGCTATGTTTATTGCTCCTCGGCGATAAAGATAAAAGCAGCACTTAATTCGGCTGCCAGGGCTTAAGCCTCCTTCAAAGAAGCAAAGGAGAAGTTGTGATCCGTCTGCTTCACACAGCCCGTCAGCCCCATCGCTAGCGTGGCGCGAGCGGCGCAACCGTAGGGGAACTAAAAGCTGGGCTAAACATTGCCTCGGTGACAGGAATAAGCAGATGATACTTGAAGTTGCGTAGAGAAAGCAATTCTGTTGTAACAATTTTACGCTGTCATTTTAACAGACTATAAATAGCTTTAAAAATATTTACTGAAGGCCAAACTCTGCAGAGCTGGAGCCAGCCAGCAGTGTTATGTAAGAAGGGACTGCAGATCTGAGCACTGATAAAACAGCCCCAGAAATCATATATTCCGTTTGCAGGCAGCCTGTTTTTCCCTCAAATTTTCAAACTGATAAGTTTACCCTGATATTTTTCTCTTCAAACAGTATCTGCAGACCTGCAGTCTCTGATGATTTGAGTTGGAATGAAAATTGGCACTCATGGCCCCTTCATGCCAATCTTCCCTCATGCTCTCAGAAAAAAAGTTTTGCCATGAACTGAACAAAAATTATTAAACTGCAGCTCAAACTGTTCTTCAAAGAGAAGGAACTGAAATCTTTCTGAATTCCTCATGTCATTCTAATTTAATTTCATTGAAAATGCGCACAATACTTGAAATATTTTGGTTATTATTAGTCATCTGCTGCCGTGGCACGGAGATGAGCTAGGTGAGAGGTTTCTCCTTGTTGCACATCTCCCTACCCTGGGACCAGTGGCTCCCATGGTCAGAGGCTGCCAAAAGGGAGTCTCGAGGTTGTCCTGCATATTCAGCCACAGTGTGGGCAGCAGCACTGATAACCATCAGCAGGCTACTCCTGCACACCTCATTATATTTTTAAATGAAGATAGTTTTAATGAAGACAAGGCCCTTGCTTTTAAGCCTGTACCTAAGGATATTGCAGTTTCTTTAATAACAATAGCAGGATATATCCCAGATCAGCAGAAATTAGCAATAGGAACCCCGTGGCACAAATCATTTTCCTCACAGCACAGGGAACTTTCTCCTCAGCCACACATTGCTTCCCAGCAGAGTAGAAGCCATGTTCAGCAGCACAGGCAGAAATGGTCTCCAGATCCAGAGGAACACATGAACAAGACCTCTTACCATTCACTTTTCCCTTTACTTCCACATCCACACAGCAGCAGCAAGGCAAGGGCTAGCAGCACTGTGATGCTCAGACGACGAGAAGAAGGCTCAGCAAAACTTGCCCAAGCCCCAGGATCCCAGATGCTGTTCCTGAGAGCTCCGCGGGGATCCATGTGGTCTGAGGGCCACATCCACCTCCCCCTGCAAAGCCAGAAATGTCTCCAGCAGAGGAGGGGATCTCCAAGTCCCAACTCTAAGGGCAGTTATAAATCTTTCCCCCAGAAAGCTCATCTACCCCTCAAAGCTGTTAAAAGCAGTTTGTTTCACTTGCCTACAAGACTTGAATGCTCTCCATGAGCTACACTGAATTGTACCACGAATGACCACAGCCTTCTGTTTCGTGTCTTCGAGGGGAACGGCACCGAACTCAGAGCTTCCTCAGCTGCACCAAGAACCCGTCCTTTGCTCAGCTCTGACAACGTGAAGGGAATTGCTGAAGTCCAACTGCCTCTCTAGAGGCCCTGAGACAATCCAGTTTTGGGTTTTTGCCTCCAACAGATGAGCATCAGGTCCTCGGTATGGTGTATCAAGTAGCTGCAGTACCGAGGTCAGACGGTGATGCCAAGGAACATAATAATAACCCCAAAGTATTTCTAAATCACTATTTCACACAACAGCCTATTGAGAGAGGATATAAAGTCTGACTCACTGCAATCTTCATACATTTAATGGATTTTTCCACACTCCAGTTGGGCTCCATACCAACAGGAAGAAGGTTATTTTCCTCAGTGAAGATCATTAACAATTCATATGCAGCAGTTGCTGCCATATGTGGCTAATCAGCTGACTGCCTTGATCTATGAACCAGTCTGGTGGTGGGCTTCTTCTAGCTTAAATGAAGAGCACATTATTTTATACTTTTCATAATATCACAGAGAATGATACTCGGGCCGTTTGCTGTGAAATAAACATTGGTTTTATTCTGAAACACAGTTGTTTAATCATCCTCTACCTAAACGCGCTGCTCACTTTTTTCCCTTTCTCCTGTGTGCTTGCGGGGGAAGAAAGAGATGTGGGAGGACATTTGCGAGACATAAAAAGCTGCAGAAGTTTCCAATTGGTACCATGCACTGATAAAACCTTGTTTCAATTGGCTAGAAAACAAGACAAGAGAGAAAAGGGGGAACATTCGTAGTAAAGAACAGTTTTCTCTCTTCCTTCCAATCCCTGCTTCGTTTGCCAAAAAAGGGAGAAAGGGGTGAAAACGCCTGTTTCCAGCTACATAGATAGGGCTGGGTTTTAATCAAATACTTATTTTATAAAATGTAAGGATTTCAAAGCATTTTTCCACAGATCTCAGCACTCTCTTTACTGCACTTCCTCTCTGCACTAAATCACCATTTTCTAAGCATCCATTTTTTTGCTTCAATATGAGCTACTAGAAGGAACAGAGCAGAGGAGGAAATGATGATTCCATGCCAGCTTTATGCAAAGTTACAGGTACTGAAAGCAATTAAATTAGTTTTGTGTGCCATGAGACCAGAACCTACATTATGTGCCCAGTCTCAGATAAAGGTACAATCAGAGAAGGCCAGAATATCCCGAGTTGGAAGGGACTCACAAGGATCATCCCATCCAACTCCTGGCTCTGCACAAGACCACCCAAAAATCAGACTGTATGTCTGAGAGACTTGTCCAATCTCTTGAACTCTGTCAGCTCGGTGCTGTGACCACTGCCCGGGGGAGCCTGTCTCAGTGCCCGACCACCCCTGGGTGCAGACCCTTTCCCTAACCCCCAGCCTGACCCTCCCCTGTCCCAGCTCCATGCCATTCCCTCAGGTCCTGTCGCAAACAAAGCTGTAAACTAACGATGGTTCCCATACACCACAGCCAAGCACATGCTAAAGTATCTGCTACATTCTGGCCTTGTTGTTGATACAGCACTGATACCAGCTTTTTTTTATTTTCTAATACACAGAAATTGTATTCATTTATTCAATGAAAATATGCATGTAAATGTGCGTACAAAACCTGGTTGTCTCAGAGTCCTGGAGTATTCTATATTCTGTATGGCACAAGCAAAATCTACTTTGTCAAGGAGATTAAAACTTCTGCAAAAGAAGGCACAAAGAGCAAACAGTGCTTCCGTGCAGTACGATGGTTTGGCCCAGAACAGCTCTCCTTTCAGAAAACAGGAGTAGAAACATCTCCTATCAATAGGATCAAATGTGACCTTCAGTTCTTACGTCTACCCTCCAGATTCCCAATCCCACACAATGAAACCTACATCCACATGCAGTTCAGAAACAAGCTAAGCTGAATTACTCCAAAACCGGTGTTCAATTAAGCTGACAGCAAACCATACAAGTTCCTAAGCTATATAAAGACACTGCCAGAAAATAAGAAAGGGAATTTTGACTGTTGCCCTATAACATTCAAGGAGCCAGAAATACAAATCTTACAAATGGAGCAATGGGCCATAATGAACCATTTGTGTTGGGCTTGTTTTGAAAAGAAACTGGGTTTAAAATCATACTTGATTGCCCACTCACAGTGAGAACGATGAGGAAAGGTCTAGCTCAGGTGACTGCAGGGCCCAGTCCCTCCCTTCCCATCCAGTTTGGGGCCAACCTTTCACCTGGGCAGCAAGCTGAAAGCCCCTCGCTCTTAATTTGCCTGCAGGGATTTGTATGTAGCTGTAGAGAAACAAAACCTGAGTTTAAGACTTTATTAAGATGTTTAAATCATTCTTCTTAACATGTTCAAGAGAACTGGTCCAGAAATTAGTATGAGATGGTTCTTCTGTCCTAGATACCAGCAGATTTGGTTGTACCAATTATACCTGCGGGGTGTTTGCATGGTCGGCCGGCTTAGCCACCTGCTTCTCTCAGGTGTTGTTCTTAGATGGCACTGACAGCGAGCTGGATACATTCCTAAATGGATGTCTTCAAAAGAAGCAAAACAAATCCTGACAATTCTGAGCACCGTTATGATGATCAAGACTTAAGGAATTTGTTTTCTGGTACAGAAATAACGTGGCGTCTTGTTAGCAAGATGAGAACAGCTCAGTGGTCACAGGAACAGAGGTGAAATGGAGTAAGAGGCTTTCTGTGAATGGAAAGGATGAATTGACAAAGAGAGTAATCAGGAGGTATTTTGTAAATGGACTGGCTGATGCTTCAGAAAACATCAAAAAGGCCTCCGCTATTTGAGATAAAAGAGTCTGGTAAATAAAAATCACGCTGTTTCATTTATAAATCATCTTCCCTCTATTTCATTTCTAATTGAAGTGGATTTTATAATATATACATAACATATAAGAAAACATCCTCTGGCTTAATTTGTAGAAAATTTAAATCCTGCTCCAGTCTTAGCAAAACAAATGGAAGTGAGGTTTTAGCTGCCGTAAAACACCATTAATCTGTAAAAACAGTAGGCTTTGTTCCCCTTTTCTGAGCACTGAGATTTTCAGTGTGACTGAACATTCAGGAAACGCTGAAGAAATTATTTCAGTGGTCCTGAAGGAAAGAAACTAGCCAAGAAGTGAGGGCTAGCTTCTACAGCAGCTTCATGGGTTTGAGATTTCCTTTCCGATTGCTTGATGCCGATACATTTGGAACTCATTCAGAATTAATTAAGCCTTTTCTTTGCCCCTACACACCTGAATACCTTTAGCTATACCTTCAGCTTCTGAGTCTGAATGAGTACCAGGGAACGGCTGCAGCCTATTCTGATCGTGCAAACAAAGCATGTTGAAATCACCAACATGGGATCAGTACAGTGAAAACAGAGCAATGTGAGCTGGAGGAGGCAAAATGTTTACAGGTAGCTGACCTCCAGAAGGGAAACGCCGCCCTGAGGTCTGGTGTTGGACAGGGTCTGATACGTCACAGAACGAGGCTCAGGAGTTGTCCCAGAACCCTGCAGCCTCCAAAGCTGCATGCAGCATTACTGCAACACTCCCAAGACCCGATTCACTGCCTCCAAGCACAACCCCCTTCGGCAGGGCTCGCTGGCTGGAAACATCCCTGTGACAAGCCGAGAGCCAGAGGAGGAGAGCAGCAGCACACAGCCGGCCGCAGGGCAGTGCTGCAGCCCTCCTCCGAAGCAGAAACATGCCAACACACGAGAGCGTGTTTTGTCTCAGCACTATGGGGCCTGGACGTGTGTGTCACCTTGGATGAGGAAGCTGAAACTCGAATGGCATTAGGTGCACGCCAACAGCGCTAACACTCAGCTAACTTTCTAC
The DNA here is from genome assembly GCF_965140915.1 of Aythya marila. NCBI lineage: Eukaryota > Metazoa > Chordata > Aves > Anseriformes > Anatidae > Aythya > Aythya marila. The sequence goes on from NC_139043.1 coordinate 11,194,791, forward strand.
GTTCAGCAGCGACAATGGCATCTCTGCAGCCTCCTTCATTGCTCGTGTGTGCGTGTGTGGAGGCTGGGGAAAAAGAAAAGGTTATTTATCAGTGCGAATGTCTCTCTCAGCTGGAGCAGAATTGATGACTGACCCGAACCTGCAGCAGTTCGTCACTGTGGACATCACTGGAGCAGGGGATGCGGTGCTCCTCCTCCGCAGCACGCACAGGAGCCTGCTCGTGGCAGGGCTGGGGCTGAACGCAAGGTTCCTTCTACAACTGTGTTTGTCTAGATCAACGCCGCAGACAGTTTATATTAGCTTCACCACTAAAAGCAAAATAATTAGCCACATTTATCACGAGCGACATCACGCACTGCGCATCTCGGCAGTTGCGCTGCCGTTTCAATTACTCTGCCTCTGCCTCTTACACCAGCGCCGCTCTGCAGCTCCAGGTGATGGAGGGAAAGCCCCGGCCCGTGCCGCTTTTGAAGTCTACATTACAGCACAGAGACAGAGAGAAATATGACAGGAAAAAAAGAAAAGAAAATCAGGCCAATCACCTGCTATGGTCTCGTCAGCCACTTTGGGCAAGGAATAAACGGCTTCAGCAATCGGAGTTACCCAAGCGTTTAAATGGCTCCTGGTTAAAATAAAACACGGTTCTAACAAGCTCGGTGTAGTTGGTACTTGTGTGACTATTTCATCCTCACCAAACACGATAATTAACTCACATGGTGAAATCCCAGCTGAAATGAAACCAAGAGCAATACCTCATTACCTTGAGGCCATAGTGACCTTTTATTCTCCTATACAGGCTCCACAAATCCTGTTCAAACCGAGTCCCTTTATTACGAAATTACAATAAGCACATATTTTTTTCGGACTATTGTTTCTAGAAATCAGTTCTGGAAAACAAATCCTACCAACATAGTCTTTAGGGATTGGCAGGCTCACAATTCAGCACTTCCCAGAGAGCATAAAATCACAATCAACAATGTTCAGCTGGCATTTAGTGCTGGCTATGCGGGGACAAAGCTGTTGTTTAAGTATTACACAGCTATTGCTGCTTAGCTATTAAAAATTTTCTTGTGTTTAAGACTAAAATACAAGATTAAAACCTGTTTGTTTGTTTTTTACCTAATCGTCTGTCCTGGCAATTTGTTCTGTTTCATGTGCATCGCAGTTCCTATTCTTTCTTAATTCGGTAATCTCTTGCTGAATGTGTTCACGGTATTCATAAATTCGTATCAATTATCCAGCGTAATCAATGGCAACAATAATTCTCACCGGAAAATCAGACTGCAGCTCTTCAGCATCTAACAGATCCCTTCACCATTCCTTGCCTATATCCCTGTTTATCACCCGTCCCACCGAGCTGAGCACTGAATCAGGACCTTGGTGGGCCAAAGCCGCTTGCAAGGGCAGGATGCCAAAGCTGTCATTAGTGCTCAGGGCGGGGTTACGTGGTGTGCAGGCACAAACTGGCAGAGAAGAGGCCAAGAAGGCACCCGAGGAGGCAGCAGTGCTGGAGGCAGCAGCACAGTCGGGCAGCCACCTCACGTAGGGCATTCATCCCGTCCTGTCCAGTGCCACAGCCTGCATGGGTCACTTCCAGTGCCGCGCCAGTGCCTTCTGGGGTGAAAGTCTCGTTTTTCAAGGCAGATTAGCTACACTAGGCTTCACATTAATTACAGGTTCTGGGCACTAATCCACAAAGACAGGTGCAGAAAACACAAGTTTACTGCTGCTTCGAGACTTCTGCAAGGGTCTGCCAGCAGCAGCACGCCCTCCTTCCAAGCGATACGAGCCCGACTCTGAAAAACACGAGAGCAGCGGCACGGCACAGCCAGCGTTCAGCTCCAAGACAAATGCTTCTACTACAAACCCAGCTTCTGGCTTCCTTGCTGCTACTTTGCATTTATTGCACAGATTTGTTTTATCACGGACATTAGAGGTGAGCTTTGCTATTGCAATGATCCATCTAAACATGGAAGTTTTGAGAGAAAGTTCCTTTTGGAGGGTCAGAAAAGCTAAAACAGCCCCTATTCTACTGACTTACATTGATGTGCTACAATAAAAGTAGCTTCCAATGTGAACAAAGCTTTTCCTAATGAGAGGCTCCTTACCAGTAGCTCTGCCAGATGAAGTTTGGAGAATTGTCAGAAGAGCTTCCTGGGCTCTCCACTCTCTTCTCTGTTCTCACACCTCCCCTGCACGTGGTTAGTGGGGAGGATCTGAGCTGACCTCCTGCAGGCTTTCCTGCTCTTACTGACTGAGACCCAACTGTATGGCCATGGCTGAGTAAACACAGCTCCTTCGGAGGCCCAAAACCATAATTGGGGTCATTAGGCAGAGGAATTGCTACCAAAGAAAGTAAGATGTTTCTCCCCTCCAGCAGCTGAGCCCAATGCCATGTTGCCAGCCTCTGCCAGCACAGAACATAACAGCAGTTTCAGGCCTGACTGCCAAGCCAGACACTTAACCCAGGCAAAACTTCTTCAGCCAAGGCATACGTGAAGTTCCTCGGCTCTGCCTTCATCCAGTCCTGCAGCATAAAAGCATCCGGGATGGCGGATAACGAGTATTTCTGGGGAAACGTATGTCAGGTTGGATAATATCTATGTTTACACTGTGCCAAGGAAACAAATGCCAAATTTGATAATGTATCTCCACAATAAATCTCCCTTTTCCTCCATCACAACACACTCATGAATCCTAGGCACCTACATCCCACAGCTCTGTCCTATAACCCAGTGGGATCTGTCTCCTTCATCCCAACTTTACGGGTGCTGTTAGCCAACTGCTAGCCATCTGAATGGATCCCCGTGTGCATCTGAAGGGGCATAACCAGATGAGAACATTTTTCATCATCACTACATCCCTTTTCTCCCCCTCCTCACCCACCAAGGAGAACTACGAAGTATGTTCAAAGCAAAACAATACCAGCACAAAAAAAAAAGAAAATGAATTATTTTGACCACTAAGAGCCACACATTGGTAAATTATGATTTCCCATACTCCCTTCCCTCAGCCAGCCCCTTAACATGTTTTTAATTGTGTAAATAATTTCCATAATTAAGTTAAATTCAGTACATTCTTTTCCACTGGTCAGAACTAGCATTAACTATAGAAATTCTGCTGTCACGATGACTTCATTTCTGTACGCTCAGTTAAGGCAGCCCCCTAAGCCTCCTTGGCTTCATTAGCTTCATTTGACCCATCTAGGGCAAATCCGTGTGTAGTTTGGGACCTGGAAGGCATTCTGAACCTAGCATTTCTCCTGGTACTTCAACAGCACAGCTGGAGGGTTCAAATATACAAGAAAAACAAAATCTAAGCAGTATGCAACCACCATTGTTTAGGCAGAAACACATCACTGTGCGGCAGTGCCTCCCATTCCAACCCTTCTTTACAGGAAATGAGCTAACATTTCTTCATCCCAAATCAATTCTCTCCTACTCCTTTTCCACCTAACCATGCCCAGCCCACTGGGGCTGCAGAGTTTTCGCAAACCTCACAAGTGCTCATAAAGCCCCAGTTATAATCTGGGCTTTCTGATTTCCCCCGTTCCAGTCCTTCCGACTCATTTTTAGGAGATGGGCCAGAAGCTCTTAAAAGGGATCCAGTTACTACACAGCAGTCCTGTTAAGTCAGGAAGAGATACAGATGGCCTTCAGCGATTTCTTGTGTTCGAGCGATGCCAGCTCAGAGAACAATTGTGAATGGCTGCAAGGCTGACTTAAAAACATCTTGATAAACAAAGAAGCCCGTAGCCCCTGCAGGATTTTGTTTGCCGATAAGCAAATGCGTTTGGCTTTCCATGGCTGAAATGCCAAAGATGCAAACGTTCGTTAAAATCGAAAGGCTCTATAATCGATACAGGATGTGCCACCAGCCACATCAGCACACTCCAGAGCCTGAAAGGACAAATGGATGTAAGGATGTGAGTGTTTGAACTGCAGGGCTTGTTCGATTCAGCTGCTTACCAGCCAAATGCTGCGTGCCTCTCTGATATAAAGCAGTCCCAATGAAATCAATAAAACTATTTCTGTGATAAAAATAATTCGGCTTTAAGTTAACAAATAATTTCTCTCCATCCAGGGAGAAACATATTTTGTTAAATATCACGTCGAAATATAAGCTAAGCAGCGGTCTGGCGGCTGCCAAGGAGTTTAAATGAAGAGAACTAGGGTTTCTTTTTGAATGCCAAAAAGCCAGGGTGCCTTTTGTAGACTTGAGAATCAGCAATACAATACCAGAGGATCAGTATGGCTTACCAGTGAGCAACTGGTACTTCTAGGCACTGTAGTCAGTGCTGATGCTACAGCTGTGCTCAGGAACATCTTTACAGGCACCTTTCCAGGGCAGTAGGCTTTACTTGCAATGCCAGGAGCAGCACCAAGGTCTTACGTGCTCTCTGGGTCCCCCGCTGTCCCCCTAAGAGGGCTAAAAACTTAAAATGCCTGTGACCCTCCCTCGGCTCCACGCCACACACTGCTTGTGTCACTGGGTCTCTGCAAAGCAGCGAGACCAGCTCTCAGAATAAAGCAACAGCGTCGGTGAGAGCACAGCTGCTGCAGGACAAGGAGCCATCCCGGCCCTTCGGGTCCCCTCAAAACGGATCCCCCTGCAGTGACAGGTCAATGGCAGCCTTCTGGATGACAGGGGTAAAGAGTTTCTGCCCTACATACACAATACAGGGTTGCTCTCCCAAATTAGTCATCAAAATGAGCCACTAAGAACAGGGCAGCATGGGGAACCAAGGTCAGTGGGCTCTCCCTGTAGTGCTGCTTTACAAATCGGTGATCCCACACCATCTGGGAAGCAGACAGAGATTACTGCTTGCACTGTGATGGAAACATCCCCGGTGCCCAGTGGGGAGCTGTCAGTTCAGTGAGCTGCACTCTTCTGTTCCTTTCAGCATCTTCTGCGTTGAGATCTCTTGACCTGCAGTATGCCTGGCAGCAGCCAAAGGCAGCGATGGCACAGATAGCGTGGTCCAGGTGGGAAAATAAAGTCAAGTCCTGGGGTATATCTAGCAATTTCTTTTTCCCCAGGGACAAGCATGGCCTCAGAAAGCAGGGGCAGTCTCTCTGACCAGCATGCATGTGAATACCTTGTAAGAAACTTCTGTTCCTAGAACAACAAAATCCCAACCCCACCAGCCAAAAAAAGAGCAGTCCCTGCCTGCCTGCAGGGAGCATCCCCAGGGGCCCCCAGCTGAGCAGGATCACAGCCCAAGGGGATGTTTCCAGCAGTCTGGGGACCAAAACAGCTCCTAGCGAGTCTGGAACTGGCAATATGCTGGTCCTTGGCTTTTCTTTTCTGGACATGTCAGGAACTTGGGGGAAAAAATAAAAAGTAAAAAAAAACAGCTGGCAATAATCCCAGACATGGGTCAGCCATGAACAAATACTCCGATTATTGTCATTTTCTCCTCTGGTAAGCAAGTGTTGTAAGAGAGCCGGCTGTGATGCAATACTGCCCCTGTGATGCATCTGTCCACTGACCATCAGTAGAAGTTGGCTAACTGTAAATCTGTAATGCAGCTTTTGGCCCCAAAAGGCCCCTGAAATCCAAAGTAAAAGGACTTTGACTATAACAAACATGTCTTATTCCAGTGGTAACAAAAGAACCCATTGTTTCTTGCATGAAAAGCCATACATTCAAAAAAAAATCCTTCTCTACTTTGCTGGTTATACATACAGTTCTTAAAATAACTGTGACTAAATCCACTCATCAAGTTACTGGGATTTCTGCAATACATAAATGTTCCAATCAGAACCCACGTCCCAATTTTCCATTGTTTGGCCATAGGAAGAGACACTAAGTCCATCCTCTTGGGGCCTGACCAGAAACCTGATTATAATCCCTAGTGAGATTCTCTGGTTAAGATATCTCAGTTCTGTCACGTGAAACTACCCCATAATTATCTGGTCTTTACTCTTAGACAAGGGATAGAGACAGGCATTCCTGGACCATAATTCACTTTACCCAACGAATGTCTATAAAAAAGCAATGAGTTGTGTCCAAGAAAGCCCCTATCTCTCCATCGATTGCACAGGGACCCCAGTATGGTATGATCAGAGCTAGATATCTAACTATCAAACTTAATACGTGATACACACTTTTGGTAGCCTTGACAGACCCTACCCCAAGACCCCTGTGCAGCCATTAGCCAAAACAAACCCAAATCCTCCATTCATTTGCCAGGACCCATCAGCACTGACCATCCTGTGGGGGGGCCGAATCTCCTTCGGCTCCACTGCTGAGGCAGGGCTGAGCTGTCACACCCAGCTGGAACCGCAGTGCTGTGTCCTATGGGAAGTATGCAACAAAAAATCCGTCGTGTTCTTGATCACGAAAGCGTTTCAAAATGTGATATAAAAGAGAAATGCCAAAACAGAAGCATTTTGTTCCACATATCATTTTTAAAAATTAAATTCCACTTGGAATCCAAACACTAAGGTCTTAGAGGAAAACTTTCTGGCTGAGTAGCTGACATGCATGAAATCCCAGCCTGTGACAACCCACACCGTGGTCCCTCTCCCTCGTGTGACCGGGTGAGGTGTTGGTCCATAGTGCGACATGCAAGCAGATTTCCTCTGAAGCTAAAGCAGCCTGCCTACATTTTGCTGAAAGACTCTCCGGAACCTGTGCAATGTGGCCTCCTGCTTACATTTTGTTTTTTTTTTCTAAATTTGTTAAAAATCATTTTTTGTTCATTTGTTTGGTAAGTGTCCTATAGCTAAATACTCTATCTCATTCTGAAATAAAGGCGTAGCAGTGGCCCTGAGCAAAACCACGCAGGACGTACAGGCCGAGGACAGCAGGCAAGAATGCACATGACCAAGAGACACTGACACAAAGCCAGCAAAATAAGCACAGGAGATGGTGATGACCTCAGATCAAGTTTGTCAGGACACTGATTAATGGGACCAACCTGGGGATAGCAGAAGCCTAAATGCTGGCTTCTTTACATCAGCAGTATGGATGTAAGTATTTTGCTTTCCTTATCAACGCTTCACACAATGTTATCAGGAACTTTTACTGAGTTTCAAGTCTAAGCCCAAACTGATTACAGAGGTGACGCAGTTTGCTGTCACACCGTTGGCCTCACACAGAAGGCTACCTGTTCGCATCAGGCAGCGCTCCTGCACACATCTACGTGGAGAATATTCCCTCAGGAAGCTCACCCCGCTGTGCTTCTGTACTGTGACAGCAGCCAGCAGACTAGTCGGTGTACGGCATCTTTACGTGTACTTCTAAGAAACAGGTAAAAGGATGAACACACATTAGATAAAATAAGTAGATCAACAGAAGCCACAGCCATAATTCTCCATTTCAGTCAGTTTAGATTAAGACGTGAAAGATGCTGAGCATCTGTATTTCTTATCAACTGCAGCGGAGCTAGAGTGCACTCAGAAGACATTCATCACCTGGTGCAATAAGGAGCGCAGTCTCTGCATGATGACCTGAAGAGGCCTTATCCTGCAAGATGCCAAGTGCTTCCTGGGGTTTGCAAGTGACTCTTGTGTAGCCGTGAGATCTGTCAACACTGCTGTACACACATCTTACTTCCCCTGCTGCCTCCCTCTTGGGATCTCTGCTTGCCAGGTCTTTTTCTGAAGCTGGGATGTACAGCCTTTGGGGTTGAAATTGTTTCATTTTAAATATTTGTTTAATAAGATGAAATAACTAGATCTGATTCTGACTGCAACACTAAACACCAGTGTTAACCGTAAGTTAATATCAGCACTGCAGATTTATATGGCTCCTTCGTGAGAGATTAATTAGAGCAGTTCAAATTATGGCAGGACTCTAAACGTCTCCTTCTGCCTCACCTCCAGCATTACCGAGATGGCTGAAACGAGACATGTCATTTTACTTTTCACCTTACCTGTTCATACCTGGGGGAAATAATAATGCAACTCATGTACCAGCTTTCATTTCTCACATCTATTTATACTGTAATCAACTATGACAGCTATTGCCTCTTACTTTCCACAACACACAACAGCAGTGGTTTGAACTACACGTGACTGTAATTCATTAAGAATCTACACCATTTGTTACCTCCAGACAATAGAAATGCCCAAGATGGCTCTGTAAGAGGTCTTACACCCCTCTGGCAGCAAAAACTGCAGCTAGAACTGCAAAAGATGGACCAAAATAACTAGGGGAAGGAAACAGCATGCCTGTGGAGCACACAGTCAACCCCAGTCAGCCTGGAAGTCCCCTGAGGGAAGCTGGTGGCCCTGGTGACAACAAACGCCTCTCCGCTCCCAAAGTCCTGAGAGAGGTCAAAGGAACCCAACACTTTTTTTTTTTCTGTTTAAATTCTGGAGTTGCACATAAAACTCAGCAGAAATGTGAGGACTTCTATTGGCTAGGAACACATTTGTCACTGTACAACAGGGTTTGACAGCATTAAAACGAGAGATCTTGCACTGGCTGGAATACATCATAAAAGTAACAGCTCCACTTAAATAATGAAGTGTTGTAATACCCCTGGAGAAACACTAATCTATGCAGTGAAAGCCAGGCACAAAGAAAAATGTGTCTTACCACATAGTAAATAAATTTCAAGTGTTTAGTAAACCTTTATAAACAACAGGATCCGAACGCCAGAAGAAGTGGTAACAGGGACGGGGTGAGGACATGAGGCCCTCCTCGGCGCCCCCGGGCTCAGCCCCTGACAGGGCTCCGTGTCACCTCTTCCTCAGGAGAACGTGTACCTCCTCTGGCTTTGCCCTGGCCCAATGTTAGGGGAGAAGGTTGAGAGGGTCGAAAGCCCTGCTCAGAGGCCTCGTTCCTGCTGCCACCTGGCATGGAGCCTGAGGGGACGGCCTGGTCCGTGCCCCAGTCATGGTGAGCAGAGGGAGCGTGGCCGGCCCCTATGGGATGGGAAGGGATAAAGGTTTTTGGGTGGTCCAAGGGTGGGAAGAAGAGGCTGGGGCACCTGCATCAAGGCCTACTGCTTGTCCACCTTCAAGCCTAAAAGCCGTAATTCTTCATGACAAGGATGCAGTCGAACATGCTGACTAAAACACAAGGGCCCCTTTGCAACTACAGATATAATACAGGTGGCAAAAATGGCACAGATAACCATATATAACTGTAAAATCATGGATTTAATTGCTGCAGTGATCAAAAAGGTAAAAATTAAACATATTTCAGATTCCATTACATGGTTGCAGACGGCTCTTATCCGTGAAAACCTGTAACATCTCTGTTTTTAGTGCCAGAGACCAGACCAGCTCCTCAGCTGTAACGTCTTGCCAAAGACCTTACCCTGGGTGCCAATACACAAATCAACTCTCCCTTTGGTAATGCTATACAAATGCTAACTGGCAAGCTAGCAATAAAGAGAATTTGATTTATATCTGCTAAAACACTGCGGCAGTACACATTGTTTCCCCCACACTCGCTCCCAGCTGGCAACTGCGTATTACTTTTGCACCATTAAATTTTTGAGACACTTCTTTGCATGGTTGGCAGGTCTGAGAAATGTATTGGGACATAAGTTGTTATCTTCCTTACATGAAAATTAGTTATTTGGACTACTCAAATACAAGTCTGATTAAATTAAGTGTTAATAAAAACATGCAAAATGACAATTCCTGGGTATATTTAAATAAAACACAACTACAAGCAAAGTCTATACTGGAGAAGATAAAAGATTCTGTGAGGGGATTTTACCACCTTTTAGGGCATTAAGTGTTTCTTTATCTTATAACTATAACATCCACGTGAAAAGAGAAAGACGTATTTAGGTCCTCCTCCTAAAATTATCTTTCAGGATAAAGCAGCTCTGATCTCAGGGTATATTTGCTGACTTGTTCTTAATTTGAACACTTGCTGATTTGCCTTTAGATGCAGCACACCTAGAACTGCAAGTGAAACTTGGGGTCCCGCTGCCTCACCTGGTCCCTCTAGACATTAATTGGGAAAAGGAGCAGTCACCATTGCCCCTTTTCCATCCACTTTGACTCAATTGCTGTAATACGAAATTTCATGCCTCTGCTTGAAGAGCTCTGACACTTCTGGCCTTTCTTAATTACCACCTATTTTCCAGGTCACTAATTAGGTTTTGCAACACTCAGTTCTTGGCAATGCTTTTGCTAAGATCAATCATTTCCCACATCTCCTGTTTCTTTCATATTTGAGCTTTAATGAATCAAAGTTTTCCAAGCTTTCTTTTGAAACCATTTTGCTGAGAATACATCCAAAATGTTATTACTAAATGTTGAATCCTTTCTAAAGTTTAACATAATATGGTACACCAATTCCCTTTAAACTGTGTGAAACCAAAGGAGGATAATATATCTCCTGACGTATATCGTCCAAAACTTTTAAGTTATGCCCAGCATAAATTAAAAGTCAGGAGATAAAAGCATATGCACTTCTAAGTTAGAAAATATATATATAATTGGAAACTTAATGCGTATTTACAACAGAGGACTGAGAATAATTATGAAATGGACAGATCTAAAAATGAAGCATTTAAATCAAAAGTTCACAACAGCTAGGGTTTCTGTCATAAATCAACCTATTTAAATATGCAGCATTAATTGATCGAGATGGTTTGCATTTAATCTAAAATGCAATGCAATGCACGGGTTATATTTTTAAGGGGACACGCTCCCCTTCTAAGCGTACCAAACCGAGCCCAGGAAGGCATTTTCAGTTGCCTTCGATGCCTGCCAGCTGCAGTGCCCATGGTTAGCGTACCCATGGGCACTCATTTACAACAGCAGGAATCCTCACATGTTTAAACTTAAGCAGGCTCGAGGCTTTCCTGTTCACATGTAATAGTCAGACCATAAATCAGAGAGCACTAAAGAATTCCCGTTACATTTTTCACTTCTGCCAAAATCGCCTATCACTGCAGACTGCTGGCCACAGGCCCGTGGACCTAATCTGCCCCAGATCCAGTTGCTGTTAGGCCCAAGACTTGTTTCAGGCACACAGAATGATTCCAATATGCAGCATGGACAAAGGCAGCATTTGTCTTCCAAACGTTGTTTAAATGTGATGCTGAATATATTATTAAGCCCAAATATATTCAGAGACACTCTGTTAACAAGTATAACAAGAGGAAGAAAATATAAGTCAGTAGACAGTATCAAAGGAATTTAATTTCTGTCAAACCCTTTGCCCTGCCACATGCAAAACCAAAGTGGCCATCGAAGGAGCAGAGAAAAGCCCTATATTCTTCACACCCTGCCCTCGGGAAATCCCGGCCCCAGACAGCACCAAGTGAGCAACAGTTTTAAGCACAGCAGCGTGAAACAAGAGGTAAATGTGTTCTTCCTTCAGCTCTGGACTACCAGGGAAGCGGCCCTGTGAGCACATCTGGGCATCCCAACCTCAAGATAACCTGTTTGAAAAAAAATCTAGATGCATTTGACTCAAATGTGTCTTTTACTTCATTACCACAAAGTGCTCTTGCTTTGTTTTTAAACAAAGTAACTCTTCGGTGCACAGTCACACAGTGGCTTAATACCCAGATAAGAGTTTGAGTTGGAATATAGTATCACTCACTAAGAACTACACTAATCACTGTAATTAAGATGCTATTTAAACAATTATTTTGGTATTAAAACTATTTTGCACAGTCTTAGTTTCAATGCTATTAATCCACTAAGTTCCTTTTACCGAACAAGAACAAAAGTTTCATTGAGAAACTTCATAATCACAGTAAATATTTTAGTTGTAACGCTGACATCCAAGTTCTTAATAAGAAAATCCATCTCATTTATTTTGGATAGCAAGGAGACTTTTGACACCAGTAGATATCACCGCACCAGTTACTATTCTGCTTTGCAGAACCCAGAGAATCCAGTGCTTGTCACCTACACTTGTATAACCACTAGTAAATGTGTGGTATTGTATGTACGTACGTATTGTAAACAAGGAAAGAAAGGCCACAGTTTCTTACTTCTCTGCAGAAAAGGCAGGGCTCAGTTCTGCTTTGGCCACAGGGATGCACCAGGCAGCAGAAGTGCAGACAATACCAGATCAAATCCTAGATCAGGCTGAAGCAGCACCGTGTCTGGAGGAGCAGTAGATGAGTTTGATGTAAAACCATCAGCCAAAAGCCCTGTAAATCTTTCCTTGTTTTCCTGGCATTAAGCTAAATTGGAATAGACAACTAATACCACAAAGGAGGCGGTGATCAGAGCATTTTGATATCTGAGTTACTGCCTCCTCCCTTCCAACGCGGTCTTTCAGCCTACAAAGCGCATTAGAAGAGTGCGCTCCTTAAACACCGATGGGCTCTGTCTCTGGTTATATTCTTATTAAAAGATTACTGCAATAAGCTTCTCCACATTGAATTTTACCTTCGCTGAATGCAAATGAATTAGTCACACACTAAACAGCATCCAAAACGCAAAGGCTCTGAAGGCTGAGATGCTGTATAAATACCTCCGCCACTTTCTAGACCCCGTTGAAGTCTCCTGGCTATCTCCCTTCCTTTTGCCGTGCACACCACATGCTTTGGACAATTTTAGCCACATTATCTTCAGTAAAGTTCTCCATTGCCAGTGAGTGGCAACAAGTAATATTCAAAAGACTGAAATGTTTATGCCTTCACGTACTGTAACCTTAAAATGCAAGAGCTATTTAGTTATATTACCTTTGCATGTGGCTTCTGATTCATGCCTCATGACTGCTATTAGAGGATCAAAAAGTAAGAAGGCAGCAATATTTTTAATATACCATATATGCCACCAGTAAAACACGATTATTTACATCCCCAACCTATTTAAAAGGTCTTTATTAAGTGTAAAATGCCATTCAGGAAGAATTAGAACATCATTTTCTAGTGGGAGAGCAATATGTACAAGGGTAATGAAAAGCAGAAAACGCTGGTTTTATTACAGCTGCCATTAATATTCAGGTATAGTTGCAACCTACTTCATCATGTGTTGTGAGTAAACTAACCCCTGAGGGGTCCTGCTATCGTCAGGCTTACAAGGAGCAAAGCAGAGGGTTCAGATAATTTTAGGCATTAAGCAAAAGTGAGCTTGACATCCCTCCTACGGGGATGATACACAGGATTTGCTTGCATTTATGAACTGCATTTCTAACACTTGGGGAAAAAAAAAAAGCCTTAAATAATGGCAACCCATTGCTAGTTTAAAATGAGAAGTCAGTTCAATGTAAAAACTAGTTAGCAATATGCCAGTAATTTCCATCCGAGCTGGAAAGTGAGTATGTTCGGTGGGTGATGCATCAGTCATTAAATCATGCATACCACAAGAGACAGCACTGCTTTCCTTGAAAAAAATTCATTTTCATCATGATGACTGCTTCTAGGCTTCAGCAACTTGCATCCCTACATTCAGTATTCTCAGTAACATGTCCACTTGTACTTTCAAAAGGCAGCACAATAGGATGAACCTCCCCAGAAAGGTTCATTGAAACAGAATCTTTTGGTTGCATTAAAACCCCCACCACTTAGAGGAGGCGAGATCCTTTCAGAGCAGGGGGTTAATGCTGCACAGGAGCCTGCAGCAGCTGCAGAGAGCCTGCCTGCAACCTGCCCACTTCAGGCTGCTCGCTGGTATTGGCAACGTGTATTTGGCCCTAAAACACCTCTAATGAACAGCGTTAATAGGGGAGGAAGGGGAAGAGACCAAACTGGGAGAAAATGGTATCACATAATGGTGAGTGGGAACACGATCCCTGGCATGACATATGAAGTCATGGTGGGGGGACACAGTAAAACTGTTACTCCTCTATTCCGATGTTTACAATGCTACCAAAAGCCCAAATCTGTAAATCCCAAAATAGAAACAGCCATGGATCTGCAGAGTTTTGTTTTGCAAATCCCGGGAATGACATCAGTGTGACTCACAAGGCACAATCTGAAGAGGCAGCAAGACAGCTAAGAAAAGAACAGGGAGGTGGGAGAGAGCAGCCATTCAGTAATCCTCCAGCTCTGCATCTCAGAAATCATTTACACATTTATGTTCCCCTGTCTCCATTTTCAAATGAAGAGGACGTGCTATATTTAGCTCCCATCTTTCTTGTGACATGTTTTAAAGTGTTGGTGGCATGCTGTATGGAAAAGAGGTGTAATTAGAAGTTGGAACTTTAAATGCAAAGCGGCTGTGAAAATACACAAGTCAGCATGCTATAGATAAATACATCAGTTTTAGCAAACCCAGTTGGCTCATGTTAACCTTGTGAACTGACCCTATATAGAATTCATCTTGCTGCTTAATCCCATGCTTCAAAACAATCTTGGGAGCGTAACTTCATTTTCTAGACACAGCGTTCCTGTAACGCGTGGAAGCAGGAACTGAAGTTATCTCACAAGAAAGGTCCTCCCGCTCCTTCATACATTCGCATGATCAAACGCTTCTTACAATACTTTTTACCCTGATAAAACAGAGTAGTCATATCTCTGGCAAACTTATGAAGAATGTTCTTATATTTAGTCTTCTGTTGTGCCACTTAGACTCTCTGAAGTCAATTAAAAAAAAAAAAAGGTAAAATTAACTATAGAGGAAAAGGCTGCAGCATAAACATTTGTTACTCTTTAGCAGAAATCAGCAGCAGGGTTAAATAAAAAATAATAGGATCCAGTGATCGGGGGGATAATGCACCTATTACAATGTACACATCACTACAAATGCGTGCCCTGAAACAGCTGACACATATGGAGTCCTGCACTCGTTCAAAACCATCAGCACAGGAGAACCTTGTTTTAAATGTGCATCTGTACCACAGCTGTAAACTACTTGACATGCGGTCTTAATTTAAAAAAAAAAAACTGGCTATCTGAATGAAATTACGAAGTATAATTGAATTTGAAAAGCCATCAGATACAGTTCAAATATGCCATATTCCTTCTGCCTCCCATTCTGAAATAAGGTATAGCTGAGCACTGCATAAACCAACACGCTCAGCTAACCCTGACAAAATCATCGGGGGCCTGGGGTGGGAGGATGATGAGAGGCAGGAAAAGGAGCGATACGTTTCCTCTCCCAGACTTCCATCAGTTTTTCCATCCAAAAGTCAAAAACCAAACACTAGGGCAGTTTAATTTGTCTATGATCAGATCGCCATTGGCTAAGGCTCATTCAGTACAACAGAGATATTCCATCATACGTGAAGGGTTTTTTTGCTGTTTTGTTAAGAGTGTGAATAGATTTTCTACTTTTTCAAAACTTTAGCACCAGAATATCCTTCTCCAAATAAGCCTGGGTATTTTTTAATAAGAAATAAAATCGTCTGCTTGGAAACAGGCTGCAGCACAACCCAGACGAATTCCCTTTGCTGCTGAAATCCCCTTGGTACCTGGTTATTAAGAAAGTGCACCATAAAAAGTACAGCAATAAAATTACTGTTAAAATCATGGGGAGGAGCAATGCATCATCTCTGTTAAAATATATTACAGAGAAGAGAAAGTAGACTGTAAAATGTTCAACTCCCCTTTTCAGATGAATCTGCTCTTAAATCCTGCTTCCTGATTTCCTGTTCTCATTTTATTCAGTCATCCTGGAGTCAGAACAGAAATAGCTGAGTACATATCTGGACTTTTTTTTTTTAACCTTTTAGATATTGTGCAAATGCATTAATTTCTCACTCCACCTCTTCACATCTCAAAGTAACTGCAGAAAGCTAAAGAGAGCAACAATATACGGAAGCATGGGAACATTTTCTTTCTCCATTGTTCAAATGCAGCTTGGATAGATCAGGCACATGCCCTGAGCTTCGCAAACCTTACCTCTCTCCTAGCTACTCGTTGCTTTTGCCATTTTCCCAGATATTCTTGCCTACTGGGCAGGAATGAGTGAGCCACTTCATGTGAAGATTAGTTAAAGGAAAAAAAAAACAACAAATGAGTATGAACACAGTGCGAGAGGGATAGGAAATCAGAGCCTGGAGCTTCACAGTTGGCTAAAACTCCACGTTTTTGTACTTAAGGGACTTCACAGGAATTTCAACCCAGTCGTTTACAGGAACAAACAAACTATCCACTGGATGAAACTGAAGGTCCATCTCCCTGAGAATGTTTTCTCTAGCAATTTCATATTTTCTTGTACTTTTGGAATTCTTATTCCCTTTCCTGTAAACGCAGAAAACTCAAGGGGAGTCAAATAAATTAACATTTAACAGGTTTAGAAAAAAAAAAAATCCAACGAAATGAAAAGGAAGGACTTTTCCACACAAACAAGATCATTAAATTGTGAAAATCTATCCTGCAGAGGCCAAAAGTCTAAATGGCTTCATGGAAAGAAATCAGGGGAAATAAGCTTGCCGCTGACTACTGAACATGATGAGCAAGTTAATGATGTAGCTCGGGAAGTCTCTGGCTGGCCATCGGCAGGAGGCTACGAGGGCTCACTGGGGAAAGGGCTGCCCTGGCCTTGCCCCTCTTTTAATATCGTTACTGGCCAGGAACAGCCTGGGCTGGGCTCATCCAACACAGCTGCTCCTACAGCTGAGAACAGCACCGAGGAGCCTGCACCTCAGAGGACTGAAACCCATCTCCACACAGTCCCGGGCCATGATCTCTTTCCCGAGCTCTTTAGAGCTAGCACAGCCTTCATTCATCCAATTTAAATACGAAACACATAATGGATATTCAAAAATATTTCTATGTGGGGAGAATTCTTATTCTCTCTTATTCTGGAGAAAGACAATGCACATTCTGAAACTCAGGAAGAATTTTGCCCAGCCCTCTTTAAGCTGAGCTTAGCAAACCGAGGGAAGACCCTCAGAGTATGTTAGGAGTGCCATACAAACCGGCTGCATCAACACGACCTGTCAACTGCTTACAGACATCCTCGGAGAACTGCTTGGCTTAGATAAGGTCTCAGGGAGCAACAAACAGCCGCCACGTATCAGTTCGGGGTCACAAAACCGCTGGGGTGAGCGGGGTGCTCTGGGGATTATCCAGTCCAGCCCCGAAGAGCGGTGCTCCGGGGATGCCTCATGGTGGTGGGCAGCTGCCAAGCAGCACGATGGCAAAGGAGAAAGGGAGCAGCACAAGTCCTTCCCAGGCAGAAAGCTTAGGGCAGCTCTCGTGCGGTATTTGGCACACTGGGCTGTCTGTTAGGGTACAAAACAAGCACTAGCAAGGACTTTTAACATCCCCAGAAGACAAACTATTGGAAGCAGAAAGATGAAATTACAGCTATATGGTATTTTACTTCTCCCATAAACTATTTATAATACAGTCCTACAATACCGCACAGTATAAAATTACACCAGGCTTTTCACAAAAATAATTAAATAAGTAAACTATAATTTAACTCAGTACCCTCCAGGCACTCGCATCAGAAAACCCAGGCTCTCCATCACGGGCCTTTACCGAAGCATGTTCTCACACACACACACATCCCTCCCGAACTTGCCAGACCCTCGCTCGGAGAAGCTGTCTCCCTCTCACAGATGTTTAACCGAGTCACGGTTGTGTCCCAGTGCTTCCCCACACCTTTTTTTTTCCCCTATAATTCTCCTACTGATGAATGGCAATTAGTAGTGAGATATGAATGTTGTCAAACATCCATTATTCTTCCTTGAAGCTGTAATGGGAAAGATGTTTTCCAGCTGTTTCAGGGCAGATAATTTTTTAAAACGGAATTCCTTTAATCAGCCAACCCAGCAGTCAAGCACAACCTTTCTGCACCAAAGTGCAGCCTCGGTTCCTTCTCAAAGGAACAAAAGGCAGCTGAAAGATGGCAGGTGGCAAAAAAGCTACTCCAAACCTTCAGCTCCAGCTCCTCCTCTTTGCCAGCCCAAGCTGTGTTTTTCCAGCAGTGTGAGACTACTTGAAAACTCAAAAACGGGCTCTTCCTAAGGCCACTTAAAGATTTTTTTTACTTTTAGTTTGTGGAGAGAAATACTGCAGCGATGGATAGTAGGAATGAAAGACTAGAAGGAAAAAAATAGTAAGTTGAAAGAAGAAAGCAAAAATACAGTTGGTCACTGGGGTACAAAATGCCTGGCAAAAAGAGAAGAAGTCCAGAAATAAGAGAAGCTCGATAATACCATTGCTTTTCAAAACTTCGTTTACCTCCAGAAAGACCAACAAAGCTATGATCCTCATGGGAGCGGTGAGATTAATCCTGTTTTAAAACCCAGGGAAATAACAAGTTCATTCCCTATAACATGAGACAGCTTCCATTATAAATTGTCACAGGGTGTCCAAAATTGGCATTACCCTTGCACAATGAGTTAGACCAGCATAAGATTTTTTATTCAGAAATAAATCTTCCACCAGGAAACTTCTAATCTGTCAAATGCGTTTGTAAAGCAGCATTTTGTGCACAGGATATTGACCTATAAATGAAACAAACTCGATCAGAAAGGCGCTTCTTGCCACAAACTCCAGCTTCTGCATCTCATTTAAGGGCAGTCCCAAGGGCATTCCTGGCTCCCAGCCCTCCCCACCACACGCTGTGAGGTTTTGCTGGCTAAACACAGCCAGGCTGCATGGCAGGACAGGGTTCCTGCTCCGCCGCCACCCCAATAGCTCCCAGATGCAGAGTGCCCGGGATTATAAAAAATTAAGAGAAATGTCACGTTTCTGGAAGAACCTGAACGTAAGGCAGCTTAGCTAGAAAAGAGGCATAAGCATAGCTCCTGGGGTTACGCCAACCGAGTGAAAAAATACAGATATCTGTGCCCACAGACAAGAGCTTTGACAGGGCTTCGTGCTTGCCCTTGGAATTTCCAGGCACGACCCCAGGGTAACGCCTGCATGGGGAGGATGCAGAAGCAGACGATTTATTCTTAGATAGCTTTAATCCTCCCTTCGGAGTAAATGAAGCCTTTATATCATGTAATGCATTGCTGGATTTGGATGGGGCACCGGGAAGACACTAGCCAGATACCTTTATTCCCTTACCAAGTATTTTAAGGCAATATTTTTAATAACCACAAATTTTGAAAGACTTCTCCTGCCGTCAGCAACTGGAATGCGAAGGGAAGGTATGGAAGCAGCTGAGGTAACACGAGGTGCCGAGAGATACGGCTTGGACAGGATTCAAGGCACCTAAAATTGGTCTCTCTGATTTTACATTCTTGGCAGGAGAAACTTGGTTAAGAAAATCAGTTTTCACCAGCTACTGCTTTTAATAAGTAGCCTGCTACTTGTAGCCTACAGAAATGGGTATCATGACTAAGAGTGGGTGAAGCAGAAGCAAGCGGATGACTTGCTAGAAGTTATTATTAGGTAGCTGATGTCAGAGCGATGACGGGTCCCTCTGAGGAAACACTGCTCCCAAAAGCTCCGATGCTCTTCAGGAGTTCATCTCCTCCAGATCCGCATCCTCAGGCCCTCCAGGGAGAGACAAGAGGGGATGGAGACATCACCAGACCACCCCCCTGTCCTCCAGGGAATATAAATCATCTTCGTTCTCCTCATTTTAAGGCAATGTTCAAACGACACAGGGCACTGTACCCACGAGGACACCACCACAGGACGGTGTGCCCAGCGCTGCCACAGTCCCGTCCTGCGCAGCCCCAGAGGGCTCTCGGAGGGTAGCCTGGATACATCCTCCCAGGTGCACAAACACCTTCCTATTCCACATCCTCTCACACTAGGCACCTTCTGCTGACATTGTTTTGCCACATAATTTTTTTTAAAAAGCCTGACTAGAGAGAGGAAAGATAATTTCTCTCCTAGGGCAGCAGGGCAGTATCACCGCTGGTCTCCCAGAGCCAGGCCAGGCCCCTGGAGGGGATGAGGCCGAAGTCAGGAGGCTGATCCCCCGCAGCCAAACAATTGAGATAATTTTAGCTCGTGAACCCGTGGTCAGCTCTGCTCCAGCAGACTTACAGCAAACCTCTGGGCCCTTGCATCAGACGGAAGGCCTGGGCCTGCCCCTGTCCCCATCTCCACGTGGAGAGGCGCGAGGAGGAGCTGCGAGGGGCTGCGGGAGCCAAGGGTTGGCAGCAGCACAGCGTGCACCGCCAGCAGGCTCGTGCTCCAAAGCAGGAGGACTTCTCCCCGTAGTTTGTCGCTGTAAGCAGGGCTAGCTCCCTGCCTCACTTTTACGAGTTACCCAATACTTCAATAGCTGAGGTTATATTAATCTGCTGCAGTCATTTTTGGCAAGTCGCAGAAACAGTGAATCATCCCGCATTATCCCTGGGAGATTTCATAAATACATCCTTCCATCCAAGAAGGACTTGCTGAAGGTTTTTTAACTGAAGCGAAGTATTTTGGTCCTGTAAATAACTAACAATGATTCAGCCCAATAAACAAGCCGTTTGCTTTTTCCATGCTGATCTTTTCTAGAGAACGACAGGGCTGATACACAGGCAGATTTCATTCATCCCCCTCCAGCAACCTACCAAAAGAGAGAAAAACTGGCATAAACTTTTCCTCTGCAGGTTTTCAACCCAGCACTGTGTATTCCTCATTTTTATCTGAAAAGCCTCCCAAAGCAGAGGTGACTCAGCAGTCATTACCTCAGACTTCAACACAGAATTAGAGACTTTATAACAATTATGCCAATTAGATTAGCCAGACATCTTTAGCGCTCCTGATTATACCCAGATATTACATTTCAGACTAATTTGAATTGCAATCATAGCCCATATTTACATCTCAGATGAATGCCAGACAGAAACATCAATTAATTTGTATATATTGTTTGAGAGACCAATTACGATTGTCAGGCGCAGTGCTAGACTGGATCTATGCAAGTGGTAAACAATCTGATTTTTTTTCCAAAGCACAAGTTTGCCAATTTCCTTCTTCCTAATGCACTTGGAGAATTTTTGCTTGGTTATTTTGAAGGTGGAAAAAAAAGAAAAACATACTTACTTCAGTAAAGGCCTTGGTTTTATTAAGAATGTCAAAGAAGCCCTCAAAAGCCATGAGCCTATAATGTGCACTGCTGAGGGCATGTAACTCTAAGAAACGGTCTTTATTAGCGACTTAAGCTGTACAAATTTTGCCAAAGTATAAAAGTCATTAGACAATAAGCATCTGTGTACAATGGTGCACTACATCATGCTCAAAATCTCAAATCCATTCATTCAGTGATAAAGATCCTGTCCCTCCGTCTGTGATAGGATTTCTGAGCAATGAATGGGGCTTTCTCTTCGGCATAATCCCTTCCTAATTTAGTGTCAGGATTTTACTATGTAATTCTTCTGTTGTGGAACTGAAACAATTTCAAGTCTTACTTAGTAAAAAATAAAGTACCTGTAATTCTATCTCATTGACATGGGAGTTTTGTAAGCCTTCAATTGCTTTTTCTTTCCAAAAGACAATATGAACAGACACTTTCTCTTAGCCATCTAATGTCCTTATATACTTACAGGGGTAAAGAGCATCTATCAAATTGCAGCTGACACACAAATACCACTTTGGAAGATCTTCCACTCACTTGGAGCTTGTGGAAAACT
Source organism: Aythya marila (assembly GCF_965140915.1). Lineage (NCBI taxonomy): Eukaryota > Metazoa > Chordata > Aves > Anseriformes > Anatidae > Aythya > Aythya marila. The sequence continues at coordinate 11,216,160 of NC_139043.1, forward strand.
AGCCAGCCTGTCAAGATGCTTAGTGGCAAATTGGATATCTTATTGTTCAGAGCGGGACTGGAAAAGGAGCCGTACTGTTGTGCAGAATTGGGAATGACAACACACATTACTCTATTTAAAAGGAAGAGAGAAATAACTGGACCTGAAAATACAAATACCTGAAATACAAATTTCTTACTGAAGAACCTCCCATGAGCAGAGGTAGCTTTCCCTCATAAATATGTATTTTCTTTTCCCACATAGGCATGTATTTGCTTTACATGTATGCAGGTAAGGACAAAACTGCATCTGTGACATTCTTGTAGGAAATAACTTGTTGAAGAGTAGTCGGGTGGAAATACTCCCTCTATGGCCTGAAGTCACGGACATAAAACCTCTCCCCTCTAAACCCAACAAATATCACTGTTCTCCCCAGTGTGCACACCTCTGCCGCTGTGGTATCAGGCAAGCCCCGGGCTGCCATGCAAGGGCCCGTTCCTGAACCAGGTGGGGACAACCAGCCTCCACGCACACAGCCCGAATGACTGCCAGCAGAAGCACAACCAACGTTTTCAAAGTTTCTGCACATGAAATAACCAGAAGTGAACAAAAACAACCACCCTGAAACATCACTCCTTATACATTTGCCAGCTTCATTCCTATTTCTGCCCCTGCTGCCATGCAGGTGACCTTTTGGGTGCAAGCACATATGAACCAGCAGTGCAGGTGACTGCAGCTAAGCAGTGCCCTGCACACACATTTCACTCTGCAAACACATTTTTCATCTGTTTTTCTACATAAGCTCGATGGCACGGCTGCATGGGTGTAGCTATACATGAGCACAGCCTTGGATACTGCAAATACTGTTTTGTCACGTGCCGTTTTACGGGGAACGAAATCTATTTTGACAAGAGGACTGGAGAGCGGTATTTTTAGAATTCACACACGCTACGGCATCTCCACCAAAAAAGGAAAGCAGCACAATATTTCTCGGCTGAAATATCAGTGCATTTGTACTCCATATCCTCGACTCATTAAAACCCCAAACTGCTCAGCTTCAATCTTCCAAGCAGTTAAACAATGCTTTTTTTTGCTTTATGCATTTCTCATCTGGAATAAAAATGTTTCAGTTCATGTTCTTCCTGTAGGAGACCTAAATAACTTTTTGATTAAAAGCAATTTTCTGCTATCACAATTTGCACTGCAGTATCTTCCTGCTCAGCCTGTTTGCTTGTTTTCTTAAATAGATGTGGAGTACCAGATCGGGCCAGCCAGCTATTTGGTTCAGTACCTTATCCCTGACAATGGTGACTTACAAACACTCTGTAAAAGTTCCAGAAACCATTACACAGCAGCTTGGTCCTGTGGCAGTTTCTCCAAACTGCTTATTCATTTGCAACTAGTCATAGCTCCAGGGCATCAGAGATTATGTCCAAAATCCTCACCACTTGCTTTACTTGCTGTAATTGATGCCGCTTTTTGCTGACTCCACCGGAGTGTTATTTCCCCTGTGTTGAGTACATAAATTTTCTCAAAATAAAACACAACTCAAAACGTAATTTTGGAGCATTTTTTGCTGCTGCTTTGTTAAGGTCACATACCTCTGTGATACTCGTGTGATGCTCACGCTGCTCACAACAATCACCTCTGCGAGGGTGTGCTCGGGATTCGGGTGCTTGGGCAGATCTAAGGGATGCCTCTGGACATCCGCCTGGCACAGCCCAGGACTTGGTGCACGCACATTTGCCACCAGGCTTAAGCCAAGGCTGAACTATGCACTGCTAACGAGGTATGGCACAGATGAACTGCAAACCACCCATCGTTAGCTGACCGACCCGCATTGCTCACATGCTCAGCACACAAGTGCTGCTTACAGCGTTTCAAACACAATGGCAAGAAATTCGATGACTCTTAGCTCTTGGCCCTTCCCAAAATCATTTTAAATGCTCATCTGTCCAACCATGTATAAAACGGCCTGGAAGCTGCAGAACAATTGATGACATGTAAGTCACACAAGCGGACGATATTGGATGTGGTACTTTGGGCTCTTCTGAAGGTACGCCACATGCAGTTCAGGTGGAGAGCGTACCTTTAGCTTGGAAATGTCCACAACATGTTTTCTAACTTGTACCCGATGTAAACAGCACACTAAAAAAAGATTTTCACTCACAGGTTTATGGGTGTGAAAGTCAGGTATCTTAGAGCGTCTTCGTATCAGATGAAGCAAGGTAATAACAAAAATACCTGGAGAGTGTGACTACGCCGTGCTTCCTCGGGAACTGAGCCTTCCAAAGCGAAAACAAATTAGGGTAATTCCAAAAATGATAACAGCATCTTCTACAAACTAGTAAAAATGTCAGCCTATGATCCATACTTGGCATTGGATATGGAAGATAAAATGAAAGATGTCCACATAAAGGAAGAAGTTGGAGTTTAAGCAAATTTCACCTCTTCACTGAAAGCACGCAAACAGAAGTAATTAAGCAGACCTCATTATCAAGGCTTGCTCTAATTTATTCAGTCTTGCTTTCAGTTTTTCTCTGAATCTCTTGAAAATAAGATCAAATACTAAGGTCAAACTGAAAGATTCCAGTCTTTTATCTACAATCTGTTTTTCAGTACAATAAAAATGGGACAACAGTGCTGTGTTTGATGGCAGTCACTACAAGAAGGTCTAAGAGTCCACTGACTCAGTCTAAGGCCATATTCTAACCCCAGTTCCTTCCCGAGTACTGAATAATTCAACACCAGTTGGTCTTGAAACATAAAGTACTGTTTGATTCCTCCTCAGCAAAATGCCTGAATGTTTTCATTTCGGCTATTAGGTCCAGTAACTAACGCAACTGGAGGAAAACATCTCAAGTGCTTTGAAGTGCAACAGTTCTGTTTGGCCTTTGATGACAAAGCTCTTGAGGACATGATGTGCAGGGCTACTTTCTGCTTAATAAAGTTACAAATCAGGTGTAAATACATTACTAAAACTTCACTCTGAAGCAGTTCAATGGATTCTTTTTGCAAATTTCTTCAAATTTGTAAAAAGCCTAGGACTCAGAACAATCCATGAGGATTGTACCGGGAGTCAAGCAGCACGAGGCACTCTCTGCATTTACGTACTCTGCATCAGGCCAGCCAGCTTCTCACCAGGACCCTCCAATTGCTCAGTATGAGGAGGCACAACCTCTGCAGCCTCTACAGTGTTGTTTATCTTTCCTCACCTCGTTACTGCTTTCCAAGTAAATACAGAGCTTTGCAGTTCTGCATACAACACATTTGGTTATTTCCCCCAGCAATGCCTCACTATGACACCGGCTACAAAGAGCAAGCGTGCAGCTGCTGCTTGGCAAACCTGCGATGGACACCCGAATATCTGCATCAGCCGTACATTCACACTTGATTTTCCTTCCACTCTCAGCCACTTTGACCTTCCTGCTAAAAAGCCAAAAACAAAACTGCAAGCTCAGCGCCTTTTAATGAAGGAAGAACTGACACTTCAGTTCATTCGCTTGATTAAAACTGACATAATTCTCCCCTTAGAAGCTTAACAGTGAGACCAGGAATGAGGATTTTTCTTCATTTAGTTCAAATTTACGGAGAACTTGAAGCAGATCTCCAGGAATCATCCAAGATGAGTTCTGGAAACCATTACTTTCTATTGGGAACATGTGTTTAACAGGGGATTTTGCTGGTCAAGTCTTGCTCTTTGCATTGCTTGATTGTATCCATTACTTCTGCAGCACTGAAGAGCAAAACAAATTTTCAGAAAGAAATGTTACAGTCTTCATAATCCCATGGTAATGTCAATCCTTGATCATCAAACAAGGAGAGATTTTGCACACTGCAATCTGCAGTTTCAAGTTCAAATGTTCCAGTTCTTATTTGGCATGATTGCAGGCTTGTTCCTTATGCAATTATTTGCTCTGTTAGGCCCAAATTTTCGATGGCTTTCTAAGACATCGCAGTCAGCACTTCACTTGTAAGGAACGGCAATGTTACCGAAGTAACAAACAGAAATTCTCTTGAAGCAGCTGGCAGAAGCAGACATTATACACTCAAAACCCCAATGTTTTCAGTGATCCAGAAACAGAAGTGTGAATCTCTCAACTCAATCTTCCCTTTTGAAGCAACGAGCTGCTACCGGGACACTTGATGAAGGCTTCCCACTGGGCCTCCGTCCACTCTTCCCTTACCTCTGGCCAATTCAACCACACTCCTTACAGCTCTGTCCAGCAGAGCAAGCCTGCTTTCTAGATTCCCATTTTCCAAAACACGGACATCCAGTTTTGTCCCCCACAACTGCATCTTCTCCTGTTTCCTTGATACACTCTGCCATTCACTGCACACTCCAATTTTAACCCTTGTTTTCCGGCTCGTCTCTACCACCTGAACATAGAGCTCGTGCATCAATCCTTGCCTCGTGCTCCCTGTAAGGATGAGGGAAGCAGCTCCAGGACCTCAGCCATAAAACAGCATGTCCTTGGGAGCTGGAGTCTCCCACAGGAGACCGCTGTATTTTGAGCATCTAGCTCTTGGGTTTGCTGCGACCTGGAGGAGGAAGCTTCTCTCCCTCCTTCCCACTTTCCTGTTCGAATCCATGCTCAAACATGGGGTGGCCAGAGCCAGACTTGCTCTTGAGAAGCCTTGAATTCAACCCACGGGCTGTAAAGGAAAGCCTTCATGCCATTATGAAAGAAAACAAAAGAAAAACCACCCCAAACTATCCCTTCACTTTCCCTGGATGGAGCAAAGTGCCGCACTTTGTCTCCAGCCCCTATTCAGTCCTGTTTCATGGGCACATGCTGAAAGCACAGCCCCCTGTGCCACACACGAATCCCTGACAGAATAGGCTGTATTTAGGAAAGGAAACACAAAGAGAAAACGCATTTCTGTTTTAAATGGGCTGGTTTTGAAATCTTAGCTTTCAGCCTGAGGTTTAAACCTGGCTATATCGCTGAGCAGAAGTACAGTCCTAAAGTGTCAGAGACAATCGTGCAGCTGGCCCCTGAATGAATGTGGGGAAAGGAAAACACTTGAACCCAAAAGTCTGCTCCTCAGAAAACAACCCCGTTATTATTCCTTCCCAAACTAACCTCGCTTTGGGTTCTGGCTCGCACAGCCACCAGTGCCCTACCTCTGCCAGCTCCACTCAAATTAACACAGACCCCATGACAGTGACTAACAGCACGCATGGAAACAGGCCCTAACGCCGAGCTGCTCACAGCTTTAAAGAAAGTGATAATGGGTAATTTGTAGGAGTCGCTTGTCAAATTATATATTTATTTTTTGGGATGCATGCTAATAGGCTTCAGCCTCTAACTTGCACTTGGAATAACGATTAAAGTAGCAAGCTTTGGAAGTTTTTGTCTGCGGGACTCTCAGCTGAACTTCTCCCAGGGTCACAGCAAATCCTCGCAGTCTGTCTTAGGACTGGGCAATATGAATCACTGCGTTTTTACAGCAAGAAGGATAACGCACACTGGCTACATTTTTTTTTCTTAAGAGCTACGGTCTGAGATAAAGCAAGATCACTGCTGACCCAGGAAGTCCCTGACGCAGCCACTGATGAGAAAATCTCATAAAATACAGTCAGTGATGTTGCAGCCTTAACTCTGAATGAATTTTTGGCCATTTTAGATGATAAATGGAGCTACAGTTTAAATCTTACCTTGTACAAATAATTCCTGGAAGTTCCTGAAAACATAAAGACCTACCTCATCTTTTCAGCGATCAGTACCACGACATTACACCAAAAACAATGTAGGTTTATTAAAGAAGTTGATGAAGAGCCATTTGGAAGTCTAAAATGGTGACGTGTCCGGATCCTTCTGAGAAGGAAATTAATATGGAGGGGTGATGTAGCACGCAGAGGACTGGTAAGGCAGCACAAATTAACACCCTTATAGAAAAAAAATGATTAATTTTCACTTCCATAAGCCTGTGATTAATGAAGTAGATCCCAGAACACCTAAACCATGCAGTGAAAAAGGCAAAAACTTAGTCCTGAACCTAATGGTTGGACTTGATAATCTTAAAGCTCTTTTCCAACCTCAGCCATTCTGTGATTCTAACTCGAGCCTTGCCCACACATTAAGATTGTATTGCGGTCGTAGGATTGGTTTAGAAAGAGCAACCAGCAGTGACTACACAGAAAGTGTTTCAAGAGATTTCTACACCAGATTCCACCATGCTCTTCCAGCAATTCGGTGACCATACAAGTGATTTTCTGCCTGTTTTACACTGGGTTTTAACCCAGTTTGTAACTGAGGCTGAGTAAAAGTGTGTCAGGGGCTCTCCAGCCAACTCTGACCCATGTCCTGCCCTACGGTCTTTTATCCTCTTCCGTCAGAGCGCAGGAATCAGCGCCCAGCCAATTTTTTCAGTGGTGCACCCATGGACACAGTATGCAAAGCACAGGAGAAAACCAAGCTTATCAGAACCAAGCACAGGTGATGACAAAAGTTTTGTCTACAAGACAAAGCCTCTCCAGAGGGAACAACCAGTCCTTGGAGAAATGCAATCATCAAATTAAGCTTTGGTATTAACCAAAGCTTAATTTATTTATTATTTATTTATTATTATTTATTGCATAAATAGATCTATTCATCACAAAAAAAAATCAAAAATACAATGCTTAATGTTAGGAATGAAGTGTGAATCTTTGTATGCAACTAAAGCATTATCTTTTTCACAGCACTTTATCCGTTTATTAAAAAAGCCACTGCTTAAATGCTTAATTTAATAAAATGGAAATGGGAGTCAGGCTTATGAAGGCATACATTTTTAACTGGTTTTAGTTTTGTCACTTTTAAGTGCAAACATTTTCAGCTTGCAGCTGAAAGAATGATTTAAGTGAAAGGAAAAGTGAACAGGAGGAAGAAAAACAAATTATGCCTTTTTTCTTTAAAAGACATTTCATACCTTTGATATTTAATTCATATATATAGCAAATACATTTTTGATCACTACAAAAATATCCCCACTTAAGTGATTTATTCTAACCAAATAAAAAGGTTAATTATAAGGCTTGTATAATTAAACCAAATGGAATAACACACAAAATCTCTTTTTGAATCTTTACGATGATGTCTTTGTTGCAGACTAAGAACTGAACCTTGTTTACATCTTACAAACAGGTGTGTGTTTATTTTGACAATTGTGCTGAGACCTTTATGATTACAGTAAAGAACTGCTAGCATAATTAAGAACCTACTTTGTTCACAGCAGAAAAAAAAAAAAACAAAACAGAAGAGTATAAACTACCTTCATCCTTCAGCCACAGAGGTTACTCCAAGGGCATTAAACATAAGAGAGAAATGTATGTTTTTATCAGAAACTCGCTCCAAAAAATGATTCACTACGTGGACTCAGGCTTACGGCTGCCTGACACCATTATGAATAGAGCAGTTGGCTTATTCCAGCCTGCAGTATTTTTCATCTCTCTCTGAACAAAAAAAAAGGCAAGCAAACTAGGCATGTCACTGAAACTCTTGACATAAATAGGTATTTGTCTTTATTTATTCAGGAGCTCACTTTTGTTTACCTTGCCATGCAGGCATTTTGTCCTAAATACTCCAAATGGGGCTAGTCCAGCCATGCTGCTTCCAGCGAGCTTCCTTCCCCTTTGCTGAAAAACACAGGGCTCAGACACTACAGGGCAGAGAACAGCAGCTTGGTACTCAAGAAATGGCTACCTTGCTGTAAGGCTTACATCTCAGGAACGCTACCAGTCCACTTTGCACAGCGGCACCTCAATCTGTGGGCATCCATCACCTGCCGATAGTAAGAAACTGGAATCTCAATGCCTGGCACCACCGTAAGCCAAACTGTGCAAGTGGCCTGTCATGGAAGATTGGCTTATGCAGGAAACGAGCAGAATGCCCACGTGTTGGAAGTCCTGCAACCCCCCTTCAGGACACACCTCCAGCTGTCGGAGCTGACACAATTTCACACTGTCTCTAATCACATTTTAATTTTAAAATAACTCATCTTCAACGGCGCATTTCTGTTCCTTCCCGTTTTACACGGGATTTGCATTTCTTAGAAGCAACTGGCTTCTGCGGGCTCATGCACTTCTTTTGAGTCATGCATCAAACCTGCTCTGCAGTCATTCCCCTTTAATAGGATCCAACGAGAACGAGAAATACAAAGGCATCCAAATAAAAAGGTAGGTTTGCATCTAATTTGATACAGACATAAAATAACAAGCAAATATAAATGCCTGAAAAAGTAGCAGTGAAAGCCACTTTTTTTTTTTTTTTTCCAAGTCCTAGCTCTTATTTTGCTGCACTTGATTGCTTAGAAACTGATAAATGAAGCTCCGTGAATACAATACCCAGCAAAATGATTGCAGCACAGAACAGGTAATTTGCATGCTATATTTAGCCCGTATGCATATGTTAGTGCTGACATGAAGAGCTATTAGAAATGCCTAAAAGCATTTCAACCTGAGCTTGGGCAAAGAACTTTTCCGTGGTAAACGCTGGATGAAATATTTAATACATCAAGTTTCTGTTTTGGAGGGGCTTATGTCTCAGCCTGTTCATCACAGCTTATCACAAGCTACATGTCTCATCTTAGTAGATGAAATACCTTGAAGCTACGCGCTTTAAAGAACTGCCTAAGTGACTATTTGTTCGTACTCGAGGCACAAGCGGGCACACATTCCTAGATGGGTAGATTAGAGATACCAGATCAGAGCCTCTCACCTCTCTCTGGGGCGGGGAAGAGAAGCAGGCTCACTCAGTGACAGCCGAATCAATACCACATTTAGGCAAAAAGGGGAAAACACTGAGCTTACACTGGTAAGGAAGGAGATAAAAAGTAAATGTAGCTCAATGTACACGTTGTCTTTTTCTCCTCACATGCACTTGATCTGGAAATGTACCAGGCTTCCACAAACTTGGGAAGATCTGAAATCAAACTTTTAGGAATGGAAAACTGTCAGTACTCTAGAGCATATATAAAACAAGATGATATTTAATGGGATCACCTTGGTAACAGGTACAACACGTGAATAGAAAACTACCCGTATTTCTATTTCAGCCCGGCTGTGCTATTGCAATCTCTTCATCTGGCTGCAGATTCTCCTGATTTCTGAAGGACCCTCCACGCAGTGTGACAGACCAGTGCGGCCAGAAGAGGACACCAAGCGGGACTCAGCCTTTATATATCCCCTGCATGGACATTTCCATGGTCTAAGGACTGTCCCTGTGCCTCCCACAGCCTTTATTTCTGCTCCCTGCCCCACTCAAGCCAAGCAGGGAGGAGGACGGGCTGTGACCGCCACAGTAGCCCCTGGCCCAGCTGAGGCCCGGCCTGAGAATCTTGAGGCCTGTCTTTCCACGCCGTTTGTAAAATTAAACCTAATACAGTATCAGGCACATAAAGAGAATAACAGGAGAGGAAAAGCAAAAAACTCAAACACTTTCCCCTCATGGTAATCCCAGGCGGCACCTGAGCAGGCAGGCTGTGGACTGAACTCACTAAGGCAGAGGTGTGGGATGGTGCCTTTCGCTCAGTAGGCCCTTTGACAGAAACCTTCCCGTGTGTTTGCTGCTTAGGCAACGTCTTGTCATTGTCATCAGCTAGCCACACCATTCAGAAAACCCCGCTTCACATTTCAAATTCATACACCCTGCCAAGATGTATCTGAAGTGTAGGTGTAAGGAGACCAAAATATAACCTTGTATGCAAGGAAAGATGGAACAGGGAAAATGCGACTTAAACTGTGGAACATAATTAATCAGGTTCATAAAAAAGTGAAAAAATACAATGCAACCAATTTTCCACAGAAATCTAGTTTACTTCATAAAAACCAAGTCTGCCAGACTCGTTCCTCTCCTTTGCCTTCAAATTTCCTACCAGCTATGGCTCCTAAAACTACTGAAAAGACAAGAAGAGAAACGTCATGGCCTAAGCACTTTTTATGGAAGATGTAATTTACAAAATCAAGCATGAGGTCGTCACCGTGTTCTCTCAGAGAAGCTCCAAGGAGCCTGCAATCCTTTACCAATCTGGTTGGAGTGGCCCACTGCTACTGCCCACACAAAAACCTCTGCCAAGTGCTCGAGGGATGTACCAGAACTGCAGCAGTCCTTGCACAGCAGTGGGGACCCCACTGTGCATCTGCCCAAGTTTCTTTGCTTTAAAGAGGTTGTCTGGGATCTTTCCTGCAGCCCAGTGCTGACGATGTGAGGACTTCTGGACTAGTGGAGCCAGATTTCTGAGGGCAGCAGTTAGAAATACTGAAATGTTTGAGAATGCTCCCAGATTTAGTGACTGACGCCAGCTTAGTGCATCCACAGAAGAGGCAGAGCAACAACCGAATCACCGTGGATCCACTCATTATAATCACTTGGATTAGACAATTCAGGAACTGTGCAGGCGCTGTTAGAGTTTTGATTTTCACTGATTGGAAAGGTTTATTGGTTACACACATCATGATACAGATCCTAATAACCTGACAAAGAAATTCACTGGATATTGTACACATCTTGCTTCAGACATTTTACCTTCACTTAGAGCAGCGGATAGAAATCTATGAGCACCTACAAAGTATGGGCACGAATCTTCCCACTCTGACAGGCAGAGCTTGAATTTAAAATTTCCACAAGGATTTTCTTATTCCTCCAAGATCCTGAATAAATCATGATCCTGAAAGCTCTGTCAGAGCATTCTGCCACTAACCTCAGAAGGTAGCACGGATACTTTACCAATGAACGAGTTACCAAATCTTCATCATCATAGCATCTGAGAAAAGTCGTAATTAGTGGAGTTTCTACTAGCAATGTTATACTGAATGGAAAAAAATACCAGAAACAAAACAAGCCCTACTTCTGAAGGAAGTCCAAAGCTCAAACAGGAATTAACACCATGTTTATGAAGGCTTTATTCATGGCCTTTTCCTAGAAAGTAATCTCCCTATGGAATACGTGAATCCCACTTATGTTTTACCTTCACTGAGGATGCCATCTTCAGAAACAAATGGTGGCTTCAGGAAGGTACAGCAACAGAAATCCAAGAGCTCATTCCGCCTGTCTGTTTCGATCTGCTCAGAGGCCCTATGACGCATGATGTTTTGTCATTCTCAAGTTATTTTAAGTAGAAGCAGTGTACATTTTCCATAGGAAAAAAAAAAAATCAAGAAAAAGAAAAAAAGAGTTGTGTATTTAATGACTAATTAAGGTAACAAACTGAAGGAATTTTCACACGCCATTGGGCCAAGGGCCTTGTTCAGCATAATCCCTGAAAAATTTATTTATACTCATTACAGAATTGTATTATCCTGTTAGAAAGTCTGTAATAGGAGGTCTGGGACTCTGCAAGTAATTGGAAATGGCTTCAACGCCAGCTAGTAAATAATGGACTTAGAGTTCTTCCTAACTGCTGCACCTCGTGCTGCTAGGAACCCCCCCCCAGTTCATTTCTGAATCATTTGGGTAGAGCCACTGAACCCCCAGCCTTTGGTAGCATTGGTACCACCAGAAGAGGCATGTGACAGTGCATGCAACAGCTCATTAGTGATGTTAAGGAAAAGAAAGATTACAGACCCGAGTCATTATTACAGTCTCTGATTTAGAGGAAAGGGAAGGGGACTATTTCAGAGCTGCAGTGTGGTAGAGCAGCAGTATCACCCTTATTATTAGCTACACGCACAGATTTGGCTTGGAGTATTTCCATTTTCTTCAGTGACACTCAAATTGCCAGAGACTGAGCCCACGTCAGCACAGCTGGGGCTGCCGGGTGCCACCAGGACCACTCAAATTCTGACGAGTACTATCCAAGTGGCGTTAGGACCTGGTGTATTTCTTCGCTTTAAAGATTTACTCACAGGGAAATAAAGGAGGGATTGCATTTTCAAATAAAACGTCAGTAATTACAGCACCATTGAGCTACAGACACTGAAGTCCTGTAACCATGCTGATGCACTGTATGTATCTGGAAAAAGAACATATGCTCGAGCTTTCTCCTCCTGCTTTGCATAAAAGGTAAAATACCTACGGAGTACTAAAACTTTGTAAACTTATTTCAAGGCAAGTGAATTTAAGGTCCAATCTTATGTTTGAAGTATATTTTTAGAGGCAGAAAACTAGAACTGCAAAGTAAGCTAATTCATCACCATGCAATGTACAGGAAAAGATAATAAAAGGACGCAAACCGCTCTGCAAAGCCATTCTCTGCCTCTTTGTTCCAGCATCCCAGCCCTGTCTTTATGGCTCATTACATGGGGTTTTACTCCAGTATCCACTAGGGTGGATTGGGAATCATCAAGCCACAGACCAGAACTCCAGGACTACCAGGGCAGTGCAAGCTGCGGAGAGCACAAAAGGTTTGTGGGATTAGCACCTGCAGCATTTGTTGTACACCTTCAAAGAGGTGCACAGACCAAACGCCCCGAGGAACTAAGAGCTGCAGACAACTCAAGAAGGGATGTACAATGTGGAACAAGCAGGACTGAGGCATCTTTGCGTCCCCTTGACTGCAGAAACCAGCTTTACAAAGGAGCTGCAACTTCAGATACACTGCTATATATATATATATGTGTGTGTATATATATATATATATATATATATATGTATATATATATATTGTTTAATCAATTAAGAACACTATCTGTGGGTAACATAAAACAAGCAATCAATATATAGGATTTCTGAATTCCTACTTAAGGTAAAATTTAAAAACAACTTTGTCCCCCATACGACCATGGTGCATATGAAGGTAGATAGCTCTGGTTCTGTTCTCAGTTGCAGGCTCAGGCATCTACAAATGACGTGCTGTCATGCCACAGGCTTTGGGAAGGTTTTCTTGATTTGTTTGTAAGGTTATTTCAACCAGCAAAGACAGCAGCATTCCCCTACAGGAGAGAGCACTGTAAGGATATGCAGAGGAAACAATGCTATGGTAATTGAGCCAGCTAAATGAAGTGCTTAATTTGTAAATGGACACGATGATATTTTGCAGGATGTACTCCAAAGGTTACCAGATCTTCGTTATGTTCAAACTCAAGTATCTGTTATACCTCGTGTAATCACACACCAGAGTCACTTGTTTGCTTGACTGCGCCAGCAGCAAAGCTGTTACCTAAATTAAGAAGATGTAAAACAGCATAAAAAGCAATAGGAGGAGTGTGAGAAGAAAGCAGTTTTTGCCATTTCTGAATTACGAATGCATCCTGTTTTTTTTTTTACCATAAACAAAAATTAAATTCAGTTTAAAATCTAACCTTTATTTATGGACTGATCTCTTGATTTATTCCCAAACACTACTGTTTTTGAACAAACTGGGTATGGTTTTGCAGTCATCACACATAACCAAACTCGCAGCTGGGCAGTAACTTCAAGGCAGCAGTCTCTGTAATTTACACGCTGTGTCAGTTTTGCTGAAGGAGTTAAGTTTCATGAGGGGACCATGGCAATACCATACACAATCCGAAGGCCACAGAGATGAGGCAATCAGGAATCGCAATATTTTCCCTAAACACAAGGCAGAGGATTCCTCTGGCAAGCTTAAAATTAACTAAAACAGGACCAGTTTCACTCATCTGGTTTGTGAGAACAGTCTCTTAGGAGCAGAAAGCCTGTTGTATCCTCTGCTTTTTTGTGAAAACACCAGGTTTCCAGGGTGGGAAATGGAGCACAGACTTGAGAAAGGCTTCCTCTGCAGTAACACTCGTAAGCACTAAAATACAATCCCCAGAGCTTCCTTTCAGTCAGATAATAAGTCATTATTAAATATCGTCAGCTATCTCTGTAGGAAATGCTAAAGAGTAAACTAATAACTCAGGTTCAGCCCGAAAATAAGGAACGGATTCATAGAGAGAGTAATTCAAGTAATTGATTTCTCCTTACAGTGGAATGAGACATCAAAGCCAAGATTTGTGAAGAGTTCGGAGGAAAATTAAGCTACGTAACAAAGATAAGATATCCCTGTGCATTCAGCGAGCAACTGGCACATCTCCTGTGCAGGGTCCTCATACGCTGAGATCCTCCCCTGCTCCTGAGGGACAAGGCTCATTGCTACTGCGTGTGATGAGGCAGTGAACGCTGCTGTGCACCAGAAAGGTGCCCACGTTCCCTATTTGCACACCGGGAAGGCAGGGGCAGAGCCACCTGTCCCAGGCAGCCTGTAACAAACTCAAACCGAGCTTTTCTACAGCCCAGGCATTGGAAAAAAATAAAAAAAAAAAAAACCTTCTTGTTAGGGCGGCCTGTTACAGGAATTCCCTGCATCGCATTATCTGGGGGTTAAGATCTCTGCGCATTGCAAGTCGCTTCAGTTTGTATTTCAGCCCCTTTGCCAGCACAGATTTATTTCCTAGCTAACACCAATTAACCCGGTTAAGCAGAATTAAGCCATTATTTGGGGGAGAAAAAAATCAAAAGAAAACAAAATGCCCTCAAGCGTTTTCTTCTGGGATGGAGTCTTCCAAGGCAGAGATGCAGGAGGCACCCGAGCATGACAGAATCGGAGGGAAGGAGGCCAAAACATTAGGCACAGCACGCTGATTGAGGAAGACAGGTTATGATAATTGCTTTTATACAGACCGCTGTGCCATAATACTATTGGAGACTAATGAGTGGAGATAAGATTCAACAATATCGGTTCCACGTGTTGCCCTGTCCGGGCTAAAACACACACTTAGAATAAGCAGCCTCAAAATGCAACAAGCACTGAGGGGGAAAAAAACAGCCTTGGAGGCCTGAAATGGACAAAAACAAGCTGCAGACAGAAAATTGATCTTCTGTCCTTCTTCGGTTTGACTGAAGACAGAAATTGACTTCCTGCGAGTTATTAATTAAATTTACCGAGCAAAAATTAATCCTTTGTGTGTGGCTACCATGTCTCTCTTTATTTCAGAAGCCTGAAATTGTGCTAGTGTCACTCACCTCACCATAAGGGTGGCATCACTTATTGCTGCTGCTCCCTCCCAGACGCAAGGTCCGGTTTTCTTAAAAGCAGCCATTCCTTAAACAAATCCAGACAAAGCAGAAGGGGCTTCATTCAGGAGGTAAACACAAACAGAGCACAGACCAGCACTTGGACTGCACCATCTGTAGCGAACGAAGCAACAGAAGGAGCTTGGAGAAATTGGGGTGCAGGAGATGGCTGCTGAGGACTCATCCTGGTGGCAGTCAGTGGCTGGATGGGGCCATGCATGGTGCTGGTCCCACTGAGCCTCACTGGGTGCTTTGGGAGCAGCGGGGCTGCAGGCAGTGCTCAGGGACCCTTCCCCAGCACGAGGGGCTTGGGGCCAGGGCATCTGCAGGGTAGGATGAAAAAGCTACCAGGGAAGGCTCTCTGAGATGTCTAGAAAGAAACGGACAGGTTTTTCAGAGATGAAACTCCAACCGTGTGTGTCCTATACTGCCTATGAACACATCCTTACATCCCGTGGACTTAAGGCACCTGAGAGCAGCTTCACGTGTTCCCCTTTTGTCCCGACACAGCTCCACGCCCACACCCTACAAAGGACAGCGTGCCAATCATTCGTGCTTGCAAACACATTGCTCTTCTGCTGGCACGAGCCGGCTGCATGCAGCCACCTTTTCCCTGCATTAGTGAGCGCACAGACAGTTTAACAGCGTAAAAACACCTCCCTGACATCAGAAAACAGACTGCAATAAAGCAAGAATTGAATCGAGCGATTATCTCAATATGTGGTTTTAATTACCTCTAACTTGTGGCAGTCTGTTCATCTGCAGCTTTCAGATGAGACCTTAAATATCCACACCCCGTGTGCCTGCCTTGGACAAAGCAGATAGCTTGGGGCTTTCTGGAAAAAGCACAGATTCCTGCCTCGTTGTCCTTGGCTGCTACAGTCCTCCGAGGTGGCTGCAATTCAGCAAAGCAATAGGCTCGCAGCCTGGGAATTAGGATGGAAATTGTTATATGAATGCAAATATCCTTCTGGATCTTTTCTTTAAGTGTTAGCAAAAAAAAAAAAATCAACATTTTTTTCCACAGAATCCTACCAAAAAGCACCTGTCTGGCCACCAGCCCTTCAAAGTGGAACGAGGCTGTAATTAAATCACCAACTGATAGGAAAAAAAGAAAAAAGAAAATCTGACTGGAGCAGCCAAAAAGACCTGATTTAAGACAGAACAGCTCGAACGGCTGTGTCACCATTTAAAACATCTGTCTGAAAAGCAATCGAAGGAATAAACTGTAGATAGTAGAACTGAAAATGGATGCAGGGGAATTCTGAAATCTGTTTATTTAACAAAAGCACAAACTTACAGTCTCGTTGGCTCTTTGTAGGGCTTCCTGAGGACCGCCCCCTGCTCCTTCTGTGCGGTGGCCACCACCCGGCCCTTAAAGCCTCACCATGACCCCAATCAGTTTTTCTGGGAAGTGGCAGCTTCCAAATTGCATTTATGGCATCTCCTTATTTGGTGTACAGCATGCAGTCTGTAAGCTCTTCCATGCTTTTAAGAACACCAATTCCGCAGCGAGAGGTTAAAATGCTGTGGGTTATTTTGCATATTATGGCACTGTTGCTTTTAAACATGTGAATCAGATATTTTAAGGTCCTGGTAAGGCTCCGCTGTAGCTTACAGTCAAAACGGTATGGAACAAGACAGTGTCTCTGAAATCCTTTAATTTTTACCAAGATGCCATTTGCTGTCACAGCTGATCAGTCCCACAAACACATCCCATCTACCCACCCATTTACAGACGCCCGAACCCTTCGCCCTCACCCAGCCCTGAGGACAAGGCCCTCTCCCAGGCCACAGCACAAGGATTAGGTCGGGCGTGAAGTAAGCCCATTACTTAAAGCAGAAAGAAAAACCACTTTTAATTACCGGCTTTAGCTGCAGGAAGAGGCAGGCCTGTCCCACCGGTAGGGGACACTCACCTGAAAACAGGCTCGGCCCTACAGCGGTGATGCTGGGATGATGGGGACGAGCAGAGCTGTGGTGTGCCACAGGTGGGGCAGGGATGGGGACAGGGATGGGAACAGGGGATGGCTCAGCCCCGGACACAGGCTGTAGGTGAGGAAAGGAACTGCAGGTACCTGCTGACACCAGCCATGGAAATAAATCTTCTGCACCAGGAGCCAGCTCCATTTCCTTGGATCGCTGCACTGCTTCGTTTGGGATTTTTAGTCACACACCAGGAAATAACGCCAGAGAAGGTGGAGGGGAAGGGGGTACGAACATCCATGAGTGGTTCTAAATAAAAAGCAGCACTAAATAAGATGCTAACAGCCCCTGCAGTGAGAGGGTCAGGGCAGCAGGCGAAGACAGGGCTCCAGAGCGCATGCCCAGCCTGACAGGAACTGAAAAGTTTCTTTAGGAGCGAAGGGGCAAACATGGTGAGCTCTGCCCTGCCCTGCCAGGGAAAGAAGGCTTATCTTGTTTGGGCTGAAACACTTTCTTCGAAGGATAAGCAAATTCCTAGCCCATCATTGAGCCCTCTGCCACAGTTTCCATGAAGAAAGCCCGCAAACAGCAGACACATCCTACACACCTCACATTGGTGATAGGCGCGGCACAGAAATCCTTTCTTCATGTTATGTATAAATCACCGGCAGGGCACTTCGAACAGGACCAGTAGCCAAACACAGTTCTTAGCATCTGCCACTTCGATGGCTACCTTTATTTAACTGGGCAAGCCATTCGATTCAACAGACAGTTGTGAAATCCTAATAACCTCTGTGACTGGCATACATATATCTCTAATTTATCTCATTTTAGGGTTTGTGTTTGCTATAATTTTGTTGAAATAGTAGCTTTAGGTTTCTGTTTGTTGCTTTCTTTTTTAAAAACCAACTCTGCTTGAAACTGAAGAAATTTAAAAAACAGATCTACACCCCCCAGATTCAAGGCAAGGTACCGAGCACGTCCCTCCACAGCTGCAACCTGCTGTGCCTATCCAGGCGCTTCCACAGCGCAATCCCCACCCGCTCCCCTTTTTAGACAAGGCTGCAGCTGGTCCCCGAGGGGTGCTAAATTAAGGCAGGAAGGCAGCACGAAATGCATGCGCGTGGATTCGGAGCCCTCCACACCCACTGCTGTGCATCTGCAGAGAAACCGAAGGACAGCACAGCAAGGGATGGAGAAACGGGCTCTCGTGCTACGTGGCACTGATCTTAAAAAACAACTGCGAAATGTGCTCCACAAGCTACCTAGGCTGCCTTGATGACACTCGATCACCTTTGATTGGTAAGAAACCTGGAATATTTAATAAAGCATATGCTAAATTACAGCTCAGGTCCTTTCACAGCAAACAACATCCTACAGAAATTCAAGAGAGTACAACTGGAGACTGCAAATGGTGTTGCTAATTGCATTTGTAAATGAAATGAAATAAAATAGAATGGCCTTTTAAAAGGCTGAGGTCTCAGAGAGAAGTGGAATGACGTTCAGAAACAGACCAAATCTACCCTTGAATGTCTTTGTATGCTGGGATTTACAGATCAGATCCGTGCTTGTGTACTGTATGGGAGAACAAACCCAGCGACCAGCATCCAGCTTCTGCGCTCCTTGTGAGCTCTCAGTTTTCTTTCTCAGTCATGGGAGTAAAACAAAGCCTCCCAAATGTAACATGCACAGGCTGTGCAGTTCCTGCAGATACTCAGCACGCACCGTGGACGCCTGCCTTCTGGTACTTCCAACACACGGAGAGCACAGAGCAGTGCCCGGCCGTAATGCGAGGTATTCCACAAGCCACCCACCGACCGACCACGTGTCACAGCCAGAGCGCGTGATCCCGTTTGCCTTTGCCAGACGCTAACCTCGCTGCTCACGTGCCTTCCACTCATCCATTTCCCTTCCCCTCTGGTTCCTGTTGCCATCAGCGTGTCCCCACCTCACCAGCAGCTCAGCTGCCCCTGCTGCCCACCCCACAGCACTGACCAGCTCAGCAGAGCCTTGCCAAGCACCGACCCAGCTGATCCAGCAGTGGCACGTGCAGGGCAGCCCAGCAAATTCTCAGCACGCTCCGGTGTTATTCATTCAGCATATATCCCAGTCACCATTTCTTTCTCTGCATATATAAGCTGCTGATAGATTACAAGACTCTGGTCCTTTTTAAAAAAATTCCTATTAAAAAACTAACAGCGGAAAATTCCCAACTTACTAAGCCATTCTATGTGACTACGTGATTTTGAGATGTATGGATTTAATGATGTTACTTAGAACTGAAACTAACTGGTGTGTTATTGTGTGTTTACAGAAAATAGAGGAATTAGAAATCTGGTAGTACAGGTTAATCAAACCGTCAGCAAACATTTGCTGCATAGCACCATCCATACAGCAATCTCAGAATGCATTATAAAGTATTTTACAAGCCAAATAAATTCAGCAGATTTTGTTTTATAAACCACTCTCCAGTAAATAAAGCACTGCTGCCTGTAAGGCACTACAACACTATTTTTTAGGACAAGAGCGAAGAAAGCCTGCAGTAACATCAGAGATGGCACTTTGATGGGATGCTGCCACACATGTTGGTTTGGGCACAGACTGGGGCAGATGCCAGACCTCACCCCAGTCACACAGCTGCCCAAACACTTCCACGCCCCAACACGTCTCCTACCAGCATTTACAGCTTAAGACTAAGAAAACAGAACACTGAGAGAGCCTGGTGTCAAATCTGGCCTCCTCCAAGGTGCTTCAAAGATGTGCGAAATCCTTATGGCCACTACAGTGCACCTCTTCCTGACACACACCAACAACTTCCCCTGGAACCGGGGCTGACTCCTGCAAGGCCCGTCCCAGAGGGGAGGCTGATAGTCTCTGAATGGGGGTGTGAAGGGGAAGGCACCATCCTAAACACCCATTTCTTCACTGAAATGATCTACTGCTCCAACAAACGTACCGCCCAGAGACCTAAGCAGATAGGCTGCACTCCGCACTTCTGCAGCAAAGAGAAGGCAGAATGGAAAACAACAATACAGGAAAATGTGTTCCTAGAATAAGACATCACTGAAACCAAACTCACTGGATTTACTGAACAGTATGACATTTTTCTCTATGTGCTGTAACACACAGAAATGCTTCATTTTCTCCAAAGCTTAATCTTTTCCCTTTGTTGGATTTAGATTCTTTTCTTTTTTTTTCCTTTGGTAGCTTACCTGAGTTTAAATTTGGAATGTGCTAACCAAATACTGTCTTAGATTTAAATCTTTTAATCTACACCACTCAGTAACAATGATGGGGCAGTGGGGATACAATTTGGGCAGATTTTCTCCGCTAGGGTCTTGCAGAACGAGATTCCTACATGGCGAGAGATTTATCGTTTTGTATCAGGTGCTTCTCTCTTCCCGCATCCGATGCGTTTCTGAGGCACCAAGGACACACTGAAGGAGAAGTGGGAAATTTCATGGAAATGAAAATTTAGTTGCCACGCAGGGGGCTCTTCTGATGTCTCTGGTGAGCAGTGAGCTAAGGTGGTATCCCAAACACCTAATCCAAAGAAAAAGTTTTCAAGATAGGTAATTTTTCAGCAATGCATTTCAGGCACAACCTATGTGGGTTTTTTGCTTCTGAAAAAAAAAAATCCATTTAGGGATCAAAAAACTTCCAGTCTTTCAAAAGATTATATTCACTCTGCAGACTTGAAATTACAATATCGTGGGCTGCTAAACAGTAAGGCACTGTTAGCTGGCTACACCAACGGCATACAAAGAAGGCACGCTGCCACTTCATAAGAGCCCATCTCACTGTGAAGCCACACGTGCAGCATGCAGGATTTTCGGGATGCTCGCCTGTTGTGAAAACAAACCATAAAATCAATCTGTATAACTTCAGACCCCCCGGGCACAGGCTCCAGAACGTCATGCTGCCATTTCGCAGTAAGGGTGGTATATTTGGAATACTCTTTGAGAACAAAAGTGAGCAGGTTTCTTCACTAAGAACGTGTGATGACATTGTCATAGCATTTTTCCCGTAGTGTCACCACTGTTGTATTTTCCTCTTGTTATAATAATAATAATAATAATAATAATAATAATAATAATAATAATAATAATAGAGGTGATTGTGCCTGTTAGAATTTGGTTGGCAGTTTATAATGTCCAGAAGACTCCTATTCCTTCACCTGATGCCATCTGATGAAGCCCCACAGATGTCACTCCAGTGTAACCTGAGGTCTTCTTCTAACAATTTAGGCTATGATTAAGAAAAAAGAAGTTGACCTATGTTAAAAATTCTGTATCTAACTGGGTCCTTCATGTGAATGTGCACTATTTCCATGCATTTCAAAACAGGCTTTTTACCTAGCCACAATAATGGGGAAAATTGTCCTTGTGTAGAGCGTCTATCTTTAGAAAAACAAACTGATCTTTCAGAGGGGACAAGATATTATTTCAAAGGAGTATAGCAGAAGAATCAACAGATTCAAGTGTGACTTTGGAAACAGGATAAGGTCTCACTGGCATGGACGTGCAACTTGCAGAATTAAACATATTAGGAGTGCAAGAAGTAGGGCTGAAAAGGACTTTGTGGTAAGTTCTTCATTACTCCTGACCTCATCTTAGAATTGGTCTGAACATTCACCAACTTTCTTCAATGTATCAGTACGTGTTTATATGATTTAAAGGATATGCAATGATGGCATTTTCAGGATCTCTTCTAATTAAGGTTATTTTGGGAAACATTCAAAAGGGAAACAGATGAGCTCTGGAGTTGAAGCACACCACAAGACTACTGAAGTCTACCCTAGAATGGAGATATTCTGTCGAAGTTTGAGAGATTTTCCTTCAGAATAATCCTCAGATAATATCACCTTTTTAAGATGACTGCCAGCCTGACTATCTGCTCTCAAACAGCATCAGTGCTAATGCAGCATCCAGAGCTACAAGAGCATTCCTTCAGCTGGTTAACACAGAAACGGGGGCACAGAGGGAAGTTTCTTCAAAGAAAAATAGCTGCGTCGATACACAATAGTTGTGAACAAGAATCAACCTTCTCAACAGAATTCTCTTCAAGCTGAAAGGGGAGAAACCCTCCCAGCTGCACGGGTGCTGCCGGGATTGCTGGCAGACAGGGAGCAGCTTGCCCGTGCTCTCAGCCAGCTCCCCGGCACAGCGCCAGTAGTCAGGGCAGGTCTTGGACTAGCGGGACGTGGAAGCCAAGAAGCTTCACGGACATAGATGCAGCTGGGAGGATGAATCCCTCAGCATCGAGCCTGATAGCAAACACGAAACACACCTTCACCGGGTAGCGGTGCCGGGGCTGTGAGGGGCAGCCGAGCCCAGCCTGTGCTTCTTGAACAGCTTCGCTTTGTTTCAAGCTTTCTTTCCTGCATGTGGGAAGCTAGCATATAAAAAAGGCTGTAAATAGCTGTTCAAGGCATTAACTCTTTTCTCCCCTGCTGTCTTTAAAAGCAGTGCAAACTATAAACTGCCCCATAAACGTATTCTGAGCTTCCTGTGGCAGCTTCGGTGTCAGCCCCTGCCTTGCACAATGAAATAGTTTTCGCTTCCCATTCCCATTCTGCCCATTGATCAAACCTCAAGTGCAACCCATTTGGCAAGTTTGCTCTTTTATGAAGTCCCTGTTCCTGTTATCTCAACACGACCCATTTTATGGTATTGAGTATGGCACACGGCATGCGAAATAGCTCATGCCATGCAGCACCTCAGTTTGCCTGTACAGTTACAGGCAGGAAATCCTGTCAGGCTGCATCCCTATTCCAAACGGTGCTCTTGCTTGCACGGACAGCGTAGCAGATATGTTTATGTCATCGTAATTACAGTGCTACCTTTTAATTAACGCTTCCTTCCTCTCTACTAAAGACTCCGCACTCTTAACTGCCCGTCCGTATTTACGTGGCACAAATGCACGTTATATCCACAGCATTTCAAAGATTACTGCTAAAAAACAAAAACAAAAAAACAAAACAAACAAACAAACAAACAAAAAAAGTATTAACATACACAGTTAGGCAACACAAGAAAGAAGAGCTATGTGTTATTAACAAGCAAGAAGATCACAAAGACCTGGCCAAAAAGTATGTCACAACAGCAAGTAACAGCTGGAGCTCCTACTGCGGAGCTCTGCTTTGCCTTTTTTTTGTTTCTCTCTAAGTATGTATCCAGCACCTTCCAAAATCATCTTAGCAAGACCTTCAAATCACGTAACACCATTAATTGTATCACTGCTCAACCGCTTTTATTTTATATTTCAAGTGCTGTTGTTGTTCCTTTCAGTACCCTTGTGCTGGCATCACTCCATCTGCCCACCTAGAGCCACGAGCCGGGGCAAGTCCTGCTGCTCCTTTCTTACAGGCAAGGCCACAGGAGCACAACAGCATCAGCAGCTTCTGGGGGGGCAATCAGCACCCAGAAGCCAGGCGCTGCCAGATTTTTATAGATCTAGCAATTTTAAATAAAGCAAAAAAAGGAAAAACAGATTTGCAAGCCTTGGTCTTCAAGCATGGTAGCAGATGTTTACTGTAACTCCTTCAGAGCTCTCCGAAATCTGGCAGTCCTACTTCCCTAAGTCTCCGCTGCCGGCAGGAGCCTGGAGCACAAATATAGCACAAGTGAGCAGAGGGAGACATACCACTGGTGTTAATGTATGCGTCTTCCAACACGAACACATTATCATTCTGGCCGTGTGATAAGGCGGCAAAGAAAAATATCTCTTGAATAATAATCCACTTAGTGACGTTCTCGCGTTGATTTGCTTTTGTGATTTAGGCTTCTTTCTTTCTAAGTCGGTAAAAAAAATGGGTAGTGACACAAGTAACAATTTGTTCTCCGTGTCCTACAAAAATTTTTGGTATTTTGTTAAATGAACGTTCGCTTTTCTAGATGAACTTGAGGTTTAGCAATATCCATATTGGAGCACCAGAGAAAGCTGTTGCATTTGCACCACACTTCTGCTGCATCCATCACGGTGCGCACAGCACCCTGCATGCCTTCCAGCCTGCTAGTGGGAAACTTCAGTGCAAAAAGCGTAAAAGCAGCAAGGTTCACATCAATTCCTCTCTGTTATAACCCAGCAAATGGCTGGGATCAAACCCTGGCTCCATCAGAATGGATGGAGCTTGGTCTTGGCTTTGGCTGGGTTCAATCAGAAGTTTCAGGCAGGGAGAAATTCATTCTGAAAATCTTGTCTGAAAGGGTGGCAGTGTGTTTTCATCTGTTCTTTCCACTAGCATCTGAGCCATGTGTTCACCAAAAGCAAGGGTTCTCTCAAGAGCATAAACATTACTTAATTTAACAATACAATTCGAATTCCCCCATACTTCTCTATTCTTCAAGCACAACCCACAAATGTGAACCAGGTAAAATATCTGAAGGTCAAGCTGATTTTTACAAAACATTTTAAGCCAGCTGAGTCACAGAAGGTGCATAAAATCACTAAGACATATAAAGCTGATTATAACCACAAAACTTTAGGCTGGGTGGCACAAACACAGCGTTTCACACTGTAAGCAACTTCCCAGCAATGTAGGCCAGTTTACTTCTGCGCTAAGAAGGGATTTGTGCAGCTCTAGACAGAAGTAACTGCAGCGGTTATTTTGGATGCACACAACTTCTACTTCTAGAAGGCACCACGCGAGATCAAGAACGTCTCACTGCTGCTAGCAACAACATCAAACACAGCTCCCCCGACACCTTTTGCAGAAAACTGCCTGGTTTTGTCTTGAGGATGGGATGAAATCATTTGTAGCATTGTCATACAAAGCATCTGTGAAGCCAGTTAAAACACATACTCAAAAAAACAAAACAAAACAAACAAACAAAAAGTCATTAAGAGCCTAGGAAGAATGAGAATTTACTTGAATTGTTCTCTGAGCAACACAGTCGGAGCCAGATTTTCCAGTAACAGCTCCTCAGTATTTCTTGGTATTTCTCTCCTAGGTTAAGCAGCTTCACCTACCCATCAAATATAAATGAAACCTTTGTCTTTTGGGAGAAAGGATGCAGAAACAGTAACTTAACAGAAGTATTTTTGTATCATCCGACATAAATATTTAATCACAACCATTGTTCTCCCAGTCAAGCATTTCTGAAGACACTTTCAGTACTCTGATTAAGATGGGAAATGAGTGCAGGTGTTCCAGCTTCTCTGTAGGGAGCTTCCCTCTGTGCATGGCCAAGGTGTGCTTTTAAAGTGGCAGACCTTCCTGTTAATGAAATGCAAATTTCACCTCAAATAAAACCCATGAGAAATGGTCCGGAGTTAATGTCAGTACACACTCCTTCTTTGAGCAAACTTCTGCTGGTGTTCAGGTGCCATTCTTCTGGCTGGCTGCAGCCAGGTGACTCCTGAACCATCAGGGACCTGACTTGCCCTGCTTGTGGAGCCTGCACTGTGTCCAAAATGCCCCAAACACATCCAGTTTTGGGGTTGCTTTTTGAGATGAAACTAATGAAATGGATGTGTGGGTTGGTAAAATTCTAACAGGATTTTCTTTAAATGAAAAGGAGAAAAAACATGCAGATTCAAGCCTTTCCTGAGTCAATTATCTTTGACTAATATAGATATAAAAGAAAGCCAAGTGAATGCCAGCTTATCCCAAATTTTCAAGGATTATTCCTTTAAAAGCTGCTGAAGCATCAGCTAGCAGATTCAACAGGTGTGGAAATTCCCTGATCAGTGCTCAGGGTGGGCAGGATGCAGCTCCAAAGAACACAGGAGTGTCTTTGATGCTTTCTGCATCACTCCACCACCATTTCGTCTTGGGGCTGTCAGTGGGGTTTGGACACAGCTAAATTTACCTTGTGGATATGCCCTAAGCAGCCTCAGAATGCGACAAGATAGATTTATATGGGAAAGGAAAATAATAAAGCCGAAAGCAGAAGGCATATTTATCACTGTAAGATTTTGAAGACGTACCAAAACAGGAAGGAGCTGATAGCAAACTGTCACAGCAGCTCTTTTCGTAGCTAACTCAATGGAAAATACTGTTGCCCACAAGAAGCCTGGAAAACAGGAATGTTGATAATTTTTTCCTTCCATATTTCCGGCCCGATGCTCTGTGGCACTGCTTCCTGCAGCACAGTGCACTGCTCATTCACAAAGAAACTGTCCACTGAAAATCCACACGTAGCAGGAGCATTCCTCTGCAAGACTTCAGCAATGTAACAATGAGGTTTGGGATCGTGTCCTCTGGCCATCCTGGGTCTAGGTACTTTCAGCCAGTTAACTAACTTGCTGTTCCAGCATCACAGCCAGCCTATGATTTTTATTTCAGCTAGAGAAGCAACCATGGATGTTGCTAGGAGTTACAGAGAAACACAAAGCAACTACCAGGGCACACTCTGCTGCTAAAGGTGCCACTGGGCCAAAGGCATTTGCAGCATCTTTGTATACTCAGGATAAATTTCTGCCAGTTCATGCACATAGATGTGGCACGAGGTTATGCACATATCATGCCCGATACCAGCAAAATGCCTGAGAGGCAACCACAGCCAGCTGGGGTTGGGGACACGAAAAGAAAAATCAAAGATATGCTTAGGGGATGCTCTGCTTGTCACTCAACCAAACACAAAGCACGCATGAATTTTTGGCAGGATGCAGCTTGTTATTGACTTTATTTATCATTTTACAAAGCATACTGTAACAATTCATAAAAGGAAAAATATCTAGAATGTCTGAAACCACAGATCAGTAATAAAACCCTGACACTGCAGCTCGCAGAATTACACTGCAGTAGGCACGCTGGTGCAGTGAGGGGCACCCATTTAGGAGGTGAAAGAGAGACAAAAATATATTTGTCTATGCAGAAGTTCAACGTGAGCAACTGGAATGAGATTAATACAGCAAAGTCATGTAATTCCAGGATAAGAATGGAAAGCAGACACATTTTTCCACTGCCTTTTTTCCTTTTTTTTTTTTTTGAAGACAAGCAGAGAAGATCTATCAATCCCAGCACATACACGTGGCAGACAACACTGAACAATTCTGTGCTGTTTTCCATGCTCTCCCCAAAAAACCCCAGCACTGCAACTGCACTGCCCTAGAGTGAACAAAACACAACTTTTAAGCATGCTCAAATAATGACTTTGCTATGGGTGAATGGAAGCTCATTTTATTGAATCCTGTTGTCTAAGAGGCAGAAGAAACAGCACGTGGTAAAACTAATTCTCTCTCAGGAAAACTCCAAGCCTATCTTCTACATCAGCACTTGCCACTTCCATTTTGGTCCTACTGAAGACAGACCAAAAATCAAAATGCTGGCCCCTGGGTAGTTTCGGAAATTACAAACTTACTTTGCTACAGTAGCTGGGATCCAGTCATACTGAAGCAAAGTGGCAGTCACCTCACTTCTTGTAGTTTCTAATGGGGCACAAACTAAGAATACATCAGTGCTATGAGGCAGGAGAAATAATGCCCACCAATATTAATATTACCAAACCTTAGCTGAAAAAAACTGTTCTAAATAATTTCTCAAAGCTACAATGACTGCATCTTTCTATGACGGCAGTTGTGTTCTTTACTAATAACTCTGGTCACAATTATTTCATTTAAAACAGTTGTGAGTGAGACCTCACCCCTTCCTGACGGCAAACGTGAACTATTAGTCATGTCTCTTTCTCAATGCCTTCCCCCAGCACACTTTCACCCTTTTAGAGACAAGTATACAAGCAGTGTGATATCCACGTGAGATACCTGAACAGAAGACTCATCCCCCAAAAAAGAAGCCATAGTAGAAAGACCCATGTGTCTATGAGTGCTTGTGCATCTCTACCAGTGAGGTATTGGATAGCCCAGGGTGAGTGCATTACATCCCAGAATCGTGATTTTAGTAACTTCCTAAATCAAAGCCCATCTTTGTGCACTGCTCGTTCCCCTAAAAGCCTTATAACAGGAGACCTTGAAACCTCAAACCGTGCAGATACTGTGGCAGAACGTCTCTTGGCGCTCTGAAATGAGCACAACAATCAGCTGGGTGTAAAGAAACGCAGGACTGAATGCAACAGAGCGGCCCTTACTTCATACACACGGCATGGATTTGGGTTGGAAATTAGGCCCAAGGACCTGTAGTCACAATTGCTATTTTTCTTTGACTCCAAGCATGTATTCAGTTGTGTATTGTCTCATAATTTGTACTCTAATAATCCCCAGTTTGCTCTGTTTTCTGCAAATAGTATCGCAACAGTTGAATTGCCTTAAGCTTTTTGTGATTTTTTTTTCCAACATGACAATTTTGAACTACCCCCGAGGGTCTGGCTGGCTCAATTTTTACTGCAAGCTATCTTCGTGCTTTAATAACAAATTCTAAATCCTAATGAAATTGAAAAATACAGTAAGAACGGGCAAGAACCTGGATTAAAGGGACTTATTTTATGTATTTTCAGAGACATGACAAGGGAGAAAAATGGGAAAGAGGAGGCAGCATTTTTTAATCAATATTTTCCATACCCCACACTTCTCCCCAAAATTCCCAAGCTTTTTGAAGTACCCATACTACACGCAAACATCAAATTGTAGTTTCCACAAGAGAGTACCCACTGAGGTCACAAATAGCTTGCTTTTGGTTTGACAGCTTACACTGCTTAAAACTGACAATATTTGGTTATAAAGGGTCATTTGCTTACTGCCCTAAGAGGTTCTGGCTTAAAACTGCGATGTTTTACCATCATGATGCAATCTAAAGCAACAGTTCAGAAACTGCATGGTGGATCCAGTGATGACATCAGCTGGTGGGGAAAAAAAAAGAAAGAAAAGGAAATGAAAGAAGAGAGGAAAAAAAAAAAGAATATTTGACCAAAATAAATATTGTCAAAACTTAGAACAAGGTTTTATTAGCACCTCTGCTTAAAAGCAAACACTTCTGATCTGGAAACTGTTTTGCTGTCAGTTCTGCTTTCTTCCTCCTGCTTCTCACGTCGGCCTCTTCCCAGCAGGATGCCGTGGCCATCCCCACACCAAGCTGCCAGCTCCGCAGGCTCCCGGCTCTGAAGTGGCAGCAGGCAGCACTCGGCAGAGACACGGCAGCAGTGAGGTTCCCTCCGTGCACCAGAAGGCGTCAACGCCAGCACCTGAACCCCCCCATCTGAAGGCAGTGGTCAATTTATCACTGCCCTATCCCTTTGTCAAGGAGAACCCCTGGGACATGCGTGCTCTATTTATACACCCTTCAGGGAAGAAGAATGGCAAAGCCCCCCCATGGGACAGCACCCGGGCTTGCCCGCGTTCTCCAACTGACTTTCTTTTCATTGGGAAAGCTTCGGTTTGAGGGCCTTTGTTGTCTTCTCTGAAACAAACGTTTTCATTCACAGCTGAGACACCCAAGCTGTCTGTGCTGGGGAACACAACTGGGCCGGGGCACGGGGTCAAACCCTGCCCCACAATTGTTCAGCTCTTGGTGCTCTCCCTGACACCGTTTTGGCCCACGGCGGCCGGTGCTGCCCCAGACAATGCCCAGACACAGTTTGGGGGACAGCACATCCCGCAGGCTGCTCACAGCAGGCAGTTTGGCTACGGCCAGGTGCTGCACAGGGGTCTGGGGCCACGTGTGGGAGCCTGGCTGTGCCACTTGGGCACGGTGCCAGCCTGATCGATGAGGGCTCAGAGCTCCAGGAGCTGCTTTTGTCTTGTACGAAATACAGACACAGCCCACACAGGAGATAGGTCAGAAATTGTGGAGGAAGAGGGCTCAGGAATTACTCAGTCAGGCAGGTATCACCGATGTACCTCACGCAAACTTGAGCTCTGGAATAGGAATCAGCTGCTGTATGGGCAAACTGTTACCTGGTTTCTGGATACTGGTCGTTTCTAGCTGGCTGAGGTGGACAGTTCATCAAAAAACAGACAACAAGGCACTCTGTGAGATGCCACCCGTATCAGCTGCCTGCAGCCAGGTCTGTCTGGACTGCTCTTCATCCTCTCCATACGCTCCAAACCCAGATGGTGGTTTGATTTTTGTGTTTTTTCTTTTTTGTTGTTTGTTTTTTATTAACAGAACCACAACTAAAAGCTGTGAGAACTCGAAATGTTCCCGAGCCATGAAAAGCATATCTTAAACTACCATGATTAAATCTGTACAATCAACCACGCTTTTCTTCTAATATAACACCCAGCATGAAAAATGACCCCTACAATGATGTTAAACTGGAGATGGACTTTCAAATCCCTGCCATACAGAAGAGGAGAGTCAAATGAGCATCCCTGAACACCACGCCAAATGTTTCCAATTCAGCCGCCACAGTTTTGGTAAAGCTATTTGTGGACATGCTTTCATTCACGCTGGGGTTCAGCTGCCACCGCTCCCCTCTGAGTGCAGCCACAGAAGCCGCTGTCCCCATGGCAGAGGCGGCAGAAGTCAGCACATGCCACCGGGTCCTTCAAATCTCAGGCTGGGATATTAATCAGCGCATTAATTAATGCCATTCACGCGGTGGGGCAGCAGAACACATCTGTGGGCGCCCCGGCTGTGCTGACAGGCACAGGGAGCGTGCAGGCGGCTGGGGGTGATGCCCCAAGGGATTCCCGGCTGCTCGAGCCTCTGGTGCCGAGAACAGATGCTTGCTGCCTCCTTACTCAAATGTTCCAACTCGGTGTTTTTGCTGTTGTCCACTGGTGGTTATTACTGTTTTTCCTTCGCTGTCTGTGCCAGATTTAAAAAAGGGCAGGAGGGAGTCAGAAGAATTATATGCTTCCAAGACTGCAGTTCTTGCCTCTTGACTGAACATTTTTTAAAAGTTTCAGCTACCCCCAGAATGCTGTGGATCCAGCTTACAGAGCAGGAACATTTAGTCCAATAAAAGGAAGTATTTTAAAGACCATCAGGTTTGTTCCTCTCTAGGACTTCTCTTGCAGTGTACAGCATTGCAGTGTTATAATCAAATATTGTTTAGATGATTTAAAAAAAAAAATGAATAAAATTATTCCAGATGTGAAAGTCCTTGAGGCTGGAGAACTCAGCACCACGTCAGTACTGGAGAGATCATGGGGCTTAAAGCTGCAGAAGCAGGTTTTGTGTCCCCTTCAGCACTAGAGGCACTAAAACTGCTGGATACGGCACAGCCTCCCGAAACGGCTGAGGTGCTTCCTATGGTTTTGGTCTTCTCCACACCGAATGCTTCATGCCCCCAGCTTACCTCTTCTGTGATTTTTGGGTGCCCTTTCTTTTTGACATCCCTTCTGGTTCTGTAACCCAACCCTATTCAGCAGAGTTCTTAACCTCACAAGCCCGAGGTCTGTGCCCAATTCCAGCTGCATGTTTCAGTTCTAACTGACCCAAATACAACTTAAACCCATCATAAAACCATTTCCATAGCCGCATTTCCATGCGGCTATGTTTGTACCTACACACTTCTACAGGCAAGTAATATAAACTATGGTTGCCCACCGTCACAACAGCACTCTGACCTTCTCTGTGAGTGTCATTCTGCAGTTTCCAGCCCCATCAGATTTTCACAGGCCCGTGCACAACGCAGTGCCCACAGCCTTGGAGCAGGAGGTGAGGAGAAGCTCTGAGTGCTAGCGCGGAGCTCCCACAGCAGCGGCTGCATTTCCTACCATATAATGGAGTCCAACTCCAGTACACCAGGTTACGTTAACCTCAGCTCTGTCAATACTCCATAAATTTGTGTCCAAAAGCAACACTTTTGTAAGAAGCCACGCACAGCTTGGTTTCCTAAACAGCAGAGCCTCTTCTGTGACCTGCGGATGAATCATGGTGAGAGAACACCGGGCTGGGAACAAAGCCCAGCTCTTCCCAGCACAGGAAAGGATGGCTGGGCGTCCAGCAGGCACTGCAGGTCACCCCCAGGTTACACGGCCTGGAACTGGGAGAGCCTTTCATACCTCTGCGTGATCAGCAGAAATCAGCATTTTTTTCTAACCTAAACAAAAACCTCAAACAGAACAGTGATTGACCTATGATTTCCTGAAAGATCTCAGTAACACACGCACATGTTGGTGGAGGCACATCTTCTCCTGGAGATGCTACAGGAGCAATGGCCCCAGGTGCTGGTAAATGGAGCTGCTGTCCGTGCAGCCACTGCTTCACGTGGTGAAGCCACTGCAGCCTGGCTATAGATTTTGCCTGTGCTAAGGCCCTAAAAAGCAAACATTGCTTCTGTCCCTGCCATGAGGCTTGGGAAGTGCGAGCGTGTGCGTGCCCAGCCGCCCCGAGCCAGAGGGAGGGCTCCTGCTCAGAAGCAGCGTTCGCCTCCCCGATGGTTCAGCATTGCCCAACGCTGTGCAGAAGTCTTTCAGCCAGCTTTGGATTTCAAAGCTTTTACTTGCATCCAAAGACTTTCTGAATATTATGTCCCCGTCTGCCAAATTGATCCTCCCTCTCTCATTATTTCCCCCACCAATTATACGGGTCTGAATTTGCTCCAGTTTTAAATTCGGTTCAGTGAGAGCCAGAGCGTTTTGTAACAAGATGCCCCTGCAGAGATCACCAGATACTGCAGCTGGAAAGGCACAACGTGTTAAAATAAGCCTCAAGATGTATACAACGGGGTTTGACTTTATTCAGTGTGTATTTTGATATACCAAGGGTTATTACAGTAAATCGTTCTGAGCCAAAAGACATTGTTGTAAACTCAGCAACAGCATGAAATTTGCTTCATGTGACTGAGCGGGAACGTACACCCCCCAAAACTAGCTGGAATAAAGATATTTGTGAAGTCAGTTTCACAACAAAAGCCTTGGTGATTCATTAGAAAGGGTGTGAGCCAGTACAAAAGCCAAAACACCGCTGAGAAGAAATAAACAGAATAGGCTTAAAATTATCTTCTTGTGCCAGAGAGTTGAGACCGAGCATCACACACAACCCCACCAATTCTGCCCTCGTTTCAAAGGCCTCCTAGTGACAGTGAGCTGTCCTGTGTCCTTCCTGACCTCGGCAGTTATTCCAGGAATTGGAGGCATGGTGGGGAAGGGGCTCCCACATCTGATCCACGAAGCGGGGGAAAAATCCATGACTCAGGCTGTGGGCAACTTGCGCGTGCCTCCGGGAGCTGCTCCTGCAGATAACATGCCCTTAAGTGGGAAGGTTTCTTCACCTAGGAGGCAGCACATGAGTTTCTTCCTTCCCCGTCCTGTCTGCATGCATATTGCTTTGCATCTGTAAGCCTACCTGCACAGACTTACACGCTGCCTGTAGAAATAAGGATGTCAGTATTCCACCTGGTTTTGCAATTTAAAAAGCAACTTCCTTACAAATTAAAAAAAAAAATAATAAAATAAAAAAAAGTAAACCATTGCCTCAAGAGATGTTTCTACACCTTGATTTTAAAATATGTAATGGATCCCATTTAACTGAGCTAGTGGCTGTATGGCATACACAGCCCCTGTCCACTTCTGGTTTGATGCCTCAATTTTAGTGACTCCATCACACAGAGTCTCACCCTCTTCACACCTTAGTGGTGGGTACAGACAAGAAGATGGTGCCACTCCTTTCACTGCATAAACAACCCCGAAGTTTCTTTTGCTATTCAGGGCAAATTCCGAGTAAGTGAGGGATGTTACAAGAGGGATATTACAGGAGAAGCTCCTTGGAGCTGCTACATTTTCATACAGATTAATGAAGCAAAACAAACCAGTAGGAAAACAGCGATGCTTCAGACCAAGTTGGGTAGGTCACAGGTATGATGAAGAAAACAACACAATGGGCGGTAAAAGGGAAAGGAAAATAAAAATGCAAACCAAATCATAATCAATTCCTGTGATCCTGAACAGAATCTTTTATTTCATGCGTTAATTACAATAATACACTATCAAATTCCTTGAACTTACAGAAATTAAGCCTTTTCCATATAATGTCAAAGGATGAAGAAAGAGGTAACTATCAGTTAGCCTCTTGTTCCCTTTTCTTTTTTGAGAAGAGAAGAGAAGAGAAGAGAAGAGAAGAGAAGAGAAGAGAAGAGAAGAGAAGAGAAGAGAAGAGAAGAGAAGAGAAGAGAAGAGAAGAGAAGAGAAGAGAAGAGAAGAGAAGAGAAGAGAAGAGAAGAGAAGAGAAGAGAAGAGAAGAGAAGAGAAGAGAAGAGAAGAGAAGAGAAGAGAAGAGAAGACTTCAATGTCATCACCTGAAATCTTTTAAATCTATCACATTCAGTGAAGCACAGAGAAAACATACAGCATGAGAAGCAGATAGCACCAGTCCCGTTGTTCCTCATCTGATGACCTGGCAAGGCTAAATATGTAGTGGAGTGGAGCGTAATTAAAAATAAATAAATAATGAAATGATTGATAATGCTGTTAAGATCCCTAACTTTTCACACCATAGTGAAAAAAAAAAAAAAGAAGAAAAAGACAAAAAAAGGCTGTCAATCCCCCCATTACTCTCTTTAAGCAAGCAATGAAAATGACAAAGATTTGCTTTCCTGCGCAGGGACGAGCTGCTGACCCCAGCCGTGCCGGCAGGATTGGTGAGCCTCACCACATGCTTCAAATGCCTTGCTGAATCGGGACCGTGCCCCACATAACTTCCTCTTGCTAAAGCTATGGGCAGCTGCTCACGGAGCAGGCAAGAGACGATGTGGATGTGGAAGTTCTTTCTATTTAAAAGCTGTGTTCATAGCCTAGAAAGGTAACCCAGCTCTCTTTGTACTTCCCTTTTAATAGAAAGAGAAAGCCTGGTGGCTGGGGAAGAATTAATAGCGTGATGCCTACCATTCCCAAAGCCCACGGCCACCCAGCACTTTTTGTACAAAGACCTTACTGAGGGGTCTGCAGTGGCAGAGTGACTGCAGATCACCTTCTAGCTTCGCCTGGAGGGTCCCGTCTGCATTACTGACTTAGAAAAGACTCACAGTATTTCAGTGCTTGGTCACAGCTGCACACAACTCTTAGCACAGGTCCCAGTGAAACTAATACAAGAACTCATCAACACTGAGGATATTTTCATTTCTAGAATTAGTGCTAATGAGGAATCAAACACACTGATTTTCAAAGCCACGGAGTTCTCTTCATGTCCCTGCTCCAGAAAGAAGCAGGGACAGCGCAACTATTTCTTCAGAGATATAAAGAGATCCATCCTTCTTTCAGACAGGTAGAAACTGGGAATCGTTTCAGGGACAGTCATACGCCTGAGCAATGGTCATGATGGTGGCATTAAAATCCCCAGAAGCAACCTCACCCCCGCCTGAATCCCAGTCGTTTCCCTAAGATGTAAAGTCACCCCCATCATCAAGCTTTGCATACAAAAATCAGTGAAGTTATGTGAAGTGAAACGATTTCAAAATCCAATCTCTGCTTAATGCATCGTGCTTCGCCTCCCACACTGCCACACTGCATGCTTTCACTGACCATCCCCATTATGTGTGTGATATAATTAAAACTGAAATTTAACAAACTTGGTGCTACGAACGGTCTCAGGTGAGGAGCCACCAGCAGCAGGCCTAAACACACCACAGAAAAGGCTCAGCGTGTCATTCCAAGAAGCACATACACATAAACCCAGGAGAAATGTACAAAGAAGTGAAAAATTCTCTTTGTATCAGTGAAAGGTGGACATTTTTGAGGTGTCTCAGAGTGGCTGAGGCTGGCAGCACCGCTGGTCCAGCAGGGCCACCCAGAGCAGTGTGCCCAGGACCACGTCCAGGCAGCTTTCGAAGCTCTCCAGGGAGGAGACTGCACAGCCTCTCTGTGCTCCTACTCGTGCCAGTGCTCCGTTACCCTCCCAGTAAAAAAGTTTTTCCTTCGATTCAGATGGTGTGGATACATGAAACATTTTACTCGGCAGCAAACCTGGATTAAGATATTTCTGTACACATCCCGATGTGTCCATCCTTCCCTCCATCCCTGCTGCTCACATCCCTGTTCTCACTGAACGCACTTACCACGCTGCACTACGTAGCAAACTGCTGAATTGATCCAACTTTTAAAATTATCAAAAAAACCAACTTTCACAGGAAAAAAAAAAGCTCAAATTGTTCTTCCTCTTGTTGTTTCTTTTGATTTTGTTTTTAAATCCAGGCATGGCTGGAATGGTGACCCCCTGCACAGGCAGCATCTTCTGCTGGTGTTGGGCTACTGCAGAGATAAGGCTGCACGCCGGATTTAAGAGACTTCCACTGACAAATGATCTCATTTTTCTTCACCCCGCTAGCAGTGGCACGGGACAAGACGAATCTCAGCACTTGCCACTGCTTCCCTAACAGGTGTGCTCATCAATATGCAAGGCTGATTTGAAGACACAGTTTCTAGTCCATGCTGTATGCCTGAACAATTGAAATGGCTTTCATCATGGAGAAAACATTGCGGGCTCCTTGCAAGCAGTTCCTTTGTAATTTCAGGCTACAGAAGCTGTATTTTTGTTTAGCGAGGGTTTCATGTGAATAAAAAGAAAAAGAATACCACAGCATGGAGGTATTATCAACAAAAACACATTTTTAGATGGAAACTAAATGGCATAATGCCAGATCAGATTTTGAGAAACTGAAGATGCAGCTTTCTCTATAAATGCCTCAGACTGCAGGGAGAACACACTAATTTGGCTTTACGTAAATCGGATAAAGTAGAGGTAAACAGCGATGACAAAAAAAAAGCAAACATCAACATGACTGGCACAATCCACATTCTTCAGGCAGTGCCTATACAGTCTGGGTGTTTCAGGTAGTTAACAGGTTTGTTACTGCAAGTCAGGAAGTTGTTTTAAATCAACGTAAGAATAAAGATTTGAGGTTTGGCCTGACATATCTCACAAGCACTCTTTTACAGAGGAAAAACAAGGAAAGAAAGTTACTGCAAAATGGTGTAACATGAATTATCTCCAATGTGATATTGCATGTAAGCCTGCTGTGCTATTTGGGGGGAGTGCTGGAAAGACAACACAGGAATTTTGCTCATGGACTGAGGCACGATGGGTGGATGGTGACTTACCATTGTCTGCCATACTAGGGCAGGATTCCTCTGGAGAGAGGCCCCAAAGGTCAGAGATAACAGTGAAACAAGGGGAAAGAAAGAGAGCAGGGAGGTGAGGGGAAGGAAAAAAACAGAGCAGGAGTTCCTCTCTCACAGGCTGGCTTTCTCTTTCTCCGTCGCATCGGAAGAGGTAACAGGGAGCATGTGTTACCTCTCACGGAGTGCCAGAAGTGCTACGGAGCGTTTGTGATCACGTCGCTTCCAGCAAATTAGTAACAACTTCTTTAAGCTCTGCTTCTCCAGTCATGAGCAAGGCTGCATTTTCTCACTGGCAGCACGCTTTGGCCTGTTGTTGCACGCACGTAAAGGCTCCGTGTGAAATGCAAAGCGTGTTCCTAGTACCAAGGAGGGCTGGACACAGAGCAAAGAACTGGCATCTGTGAGGTGAGGTTCGTGCGCCCAGCCACAGCCCCTTAAATATCACAGACTGTTTGTGACTATTCGCAGGCATAGCTTTCAGTGGAACTACACCCAGTAGGGCACTCCTGATGCCAACATAACTTTTGCCATTTATTTTTAGGTAAACTGGACTTCAGTCTGAGGGAAAAAATAAATACAAGAATTTCTTTTGGCAGGTCTCTTAAACTCCCTCCTTATTTAAGGCCCTGTAAATAAAGCTTCTGCTTTTACAGCAAGACTTCTGCCATACTTATGTTTTGGGAAAACTTCAATGATGCCCTTGCTTGTAATTCCTACTGTAATTTCTTTGTATTTGCACCACAAACCCATGTGAGCCCAGGTCTGGAAGCACAACTGCGCTACCAGCCACACTGGGCTGGGGAGCGGAATGCAGAAAGCGATGCGGCGCTGACCCAGCCCATGACAACAGTCCCACAATATTTTCAAAAGGAGGCTGGGGAAAAACAGATGCTATGGTATTTCGGAAGGGTAGGGTTACTGAGATGCTTCTTTCTCTCTCTCTTAACCCTACCGTACCCATCTGAGCAATTTTTTTATGATGAAGCATATATAACATCTTAGGATGTTAAATAACCGACAGTTACCACCTTAGCAGCAGTTACCTTTTTCAAACCATTCCTTTTCACAACACCGCCGCTAGCAAAACCCCCTATATCTAGCGAGAAGTCTGGGTAGAGACTTCTTGGGACATCTGAGTTACAGAAGACGTACCTCAGTTACCTATAACAGAAGTGAAAGGACTGTAACTTTCAGATCAACAAGATCTTCATGTTATAAAAGTCAACTGGAAAGCAGAGTTGGCTTCCTTCTTCCTAGTTGCAGCCTAACTTAGTCCTAGATACTCATTCTACTAAAAAATTAGGGGAACGTGAGGCCTGGAGTTCTTTCTAATATATCCTGAGGCAGAATAGCTCAGAAAGGAAACTAAATCTGAAACTGCATTTATAATTCACAGGAGTTAACCGATTACAATAAAGAACCAAGTACATTGGAAGCAACAGCAATATGCAGTCTGACATTCTGAGTGATTTGTAACAGACCTAGTACTGCAGGTGACACTTTCATATCAAAAAAAAAAAAAATTCTGTGGCTCTGGCAAAGTCAGATCACCACTTAGGAATAATAAACAACGTCAACCAACAAGAGGACTTTGGTTTGAAGTTCTTTAAGCTTCAGAGGGACTGTGGTCTGGGACAACATTGCTTGAGTAATACAAAGAGCCAGTGCACAAAGCAGCCTAGACCCCTCTACCCCAGACCCCTAGACTCTGACCCCATGAGGACAGAGAAACTGGCACTGAAGCCCAGTCTTCCTGCACTGGTGGTCTAAAAGTGTGTTATGGAAGGAAAACTCTTATGGACCAAATTACCAAAGTTACTAAATGTCTCCAAACGGCCCAGCAGCCCATGACAAACGTAATATCACTGCGCCTATTTCTGGCTCCAGGCATCCCCCACACGGCTTCTTCACTTACTTGCTGCAAGGTGACCCGATCACCTCGCCTGGCTCCACAGCACCTCCGTGGAACAAGCAGCAGCCAGCAGCCTGACCTTCAAGGCTGAAGAGAAGCCGTCAGGCTTGCCAGGAGCACCAGCCTTCCTCAGAAGTACCACCAGCAGCCAACACTGGCTAAGGCATCCTCGTGCTCGAGAAGAGAGCACCTGGACTAGTAGGAAGTGTCTCCTTTCTCCTGCTGCAGATGAAGGAGCAGATTCCCTCGATGTGCAGGCTTCTGCACTGCTTAGAGGGAGGGGACTGCCTTACTTTTTCACTGTGCTCCAGAAGTGGTTGCATATGCGGGTCACAGATACCAGCCTCACGAAACTCTGAACGAACAAACGTGTTTCACAGACAGCACAGTGCGCCACGAAGGCAGATACGCTTCCAGCGCTCCTAAAGCCTTCACTGGCTGCCATGACACAAGAGAACAGGTCTGAATTACCAAGACAAACCTGTTAGGAAAAATCAAAGACATCAGAGCCAAGAATCAGCCATTTCGGCAAAGCCTTGCCATGAAAACTGGTTTTGCCTTCACAGCAGGAAAGGTCTTCTTCTACTTAGCCGTAACTTAATACACTGAAAAAACAGTGTATTAGGGTGCATTAGGATCACATATGGCATTACAAATAATAAAAAATTAATAAAAAATACTAAATGGGAAGGAAACAGTATACACAGGTCCCTCTACTAAAAAAGGATCCCTAGATATATACTTACTGTATGAAAGCTTGAATAAGAGGTATAACCAAACCAGGAAAACACTACTTGTCTTGTTCCAACTCATTTCATTGTTGAGTGCATACCTCACCTCCCTGAAGTATCAGGGAATAGGATCTTCTGAGGAATTGATTGTTTTCTTATTCTTCATCTAAATTATTAAGAAGTCCAGTACCTTTACATAAAAGCCAACAATTAAGCCGCCTATGATAAATATTCAGGGAGCTTTTTAAATGTGATTGTTCTGCCACTTCACGCTTATGGAGAAGTCACCTGAGCTGCTGGTAAAACCCAGGAGCAGTCAGTACTGCAGCAGGCATCACCAAGGACTGTACGTGATCTCCTCTCAGACTGTACTGTACATACGGCCTTGCAGTGGTCACTATTGATTTTCAAGAAATTACTACTGCAAGTAAATGTCAAAGTCTTCACTGCTGAAAACCCACAAAACCTGGAAGTCTCCAGTATTGATGTGTTTCTTCAAGTTACCAGGCCAATACAGCTCCTGATACTGGACTAAAACTTTTATAAAACGCCATCACGGAAGTACTTATGGCACTGTGTATTTCTGCTCAAGAGTGCATTCAGTGGCTCACGTACACACCCTTCTTACACTCGGTATTTCTTAGAAAGGAGCCTTCCATCACGTCGACCAGTGGGTTCACTTTTTTCAGAAAGCCATTGAGTCCTCTTTTATTTGTAAGTGTGTCAGTGTTTATCTAGCCTTAGTAATATTTTCGGTCTTATCTCCAATCTGAATTTGTCTAATTTCCTTTTCCAGGAGCTGGAACTTCTCATGTTTTTAACGGCTAATATAAATAACTTTCCCCTATCAGAAAATACTCCTCCTTCCCCAACACAAGATTTGTCAAATAACCCAAATAAACTCTCCAACTTTCTCCTGGCTACCAAGGTCGATTAGGATTGCTTTAATCCCCTGAGTCCATGTCCCTACTCTGGGTCACTCTTAAAGACCTCATCTGAACTGTTTTGTCAAACTCTCCAAGTCTGCAGTACGGATGCTCGTCTCGCCAAAGTCAGAGCTTGTAAGAGACACAGATTAAACCTCGGGACTGGACTGTGTCAGTTGCATGAGCAGCATAATATTCATAAACACAGATTGCAAGTCATTTTAGTCATTATATAATAATAATAAAAAACAAAAAACAGGAAATGTCATTCCCGCTAGCCCCATTGCTGTTGCTCCACACACCAAACCAACTCTCCCCGTTGCAACACGATGCTGATTAGATGCAGAGCCAATTAGAAGTATTGCCAATCCGTTAATTCGCCCTCTTAGAAGCAAAAATCACTCTGCAGTCCAACAGGATTTTTTCATTTTTTTCCAAAAAAACTAACCCCTCGTTTCACAACACTTAGGAAAAAAGGATGCCATCCTCAAAACAATGTTTCGGTTTTCCTAGACTAAACAAAGATGGCAAATGAAACCAGCCTCTTCCTGAGAACTCAGCACAGGGGTTTGCTGTTGCCATTAAGGACAGGATTGGGCCATTTCTACATTTTGCTCTTTCATCATTTAACTGCTGTTTGTTCATTCCCAGGCATCTGTCAAAGAAGTCCAGTATCTGAAGTGCAATTTCCATTTTAAGAGTCTTTACCACAGTTGAACTGTTCACGCCACGGCAATGCCATCACTTTGTTTGGTTTTACATTTGAAAAACATTTCTTTTGACAAGGATAAGGGAGGTGTGGCATGGAAAATGCTATGTTTTGCTCATTCTCCTTGCAATTAACAATGAAAAATATGACTTAATACAACCAAGGGTATTCCCTCCCCTCAAAATGAATAAATAAATAAATAAGCTAAGTTTAATTCATTCCTATGATCTTGGAGGCATGTAGCTGTGTAAGACTGTAGTTACAGACTAAATGGATTTCGGAAGGAAGCTGTTTCTGTAAAATTTCCGAACTGTTACATATGAGATACCAGGATGCAGAGGACCAGCTTGGTCTCTTTCTCCATTAAACAGGAGGAGCCGCGATAGCCCTGCCATCAGCCTGCTGATGCCCCGGCACCTTTCCTGGTCTAGGCAGGCCTTCAGCCAGCAGCCCCCCAGTGAAACCCCGGGCTCTGTGACCCATGCTGACACTTCACTGGATGTCACAGGGTTTAAGCAACATTTTCCTGGCTTCTGAGCAGCTCCTGCCAGACCAGACTTCCCAGATCTTTTTGGGTTTTGGTATTTTAATCTTACACACGAATCAAGCCAAGATGTAAATGAAGAACTATCAGATGCCATGGTTAATGCAGAGGTATGGTTTCTGGATCCAGACAGCAGTAAGACCATACACAGGTCCCAATACTCCCTTCTGTCGCCATAATAAGCAGGCAATATTTGGCGAGCCCCTTCTTCCCCTCAATTGCCACCATTCTATAGACCCACCTGTGTGGGTGACAGCAAGCGCTGCTCCAAACGCCCTGAAAGCTGGCTCATCACTGCTCCAGCTCAGTCTCTGGGAAGCAAAAAACACTTTCATACCTCTATAAGTCCCAGGACACACTTCCTTCCTATCCACCTTGTCAGGATACTTTGTAAGAACTCTTTGTCTCATTCACCCAACCATTTCACACCGGATACTCTTTAAAGGAGAGGGCTGAGCTGAAATATTGTATACTTCTCAATGTTACCTTCTGCTACAAAACACTGTAACAATTTTCCAGGTGGCAGCACTGAACACAGCTGGAAGCATGGCAGGTTGGATGTCCAGCAGACAGGCACCTTCGTGTCACCGTTGTGCTCTGCACTTGTTTTGCCAAACCTCGGCTGGGTGAGCGCTGCCTGCACCTGGGCTCCCAGGAAGAACGAGCAGAAAGGAGGCGGGGAACAAGGAAAGGCAGAATGGGATCACCAGGGCTAAGGTACCACTGATGCTCACCCACTGGGAAGGCAGGGAAATCTGCATGCCTAATTTTAAATGGCTTAAGAGTTTGTGTCAAAGCTGTTCTGTGCTGTGCTGAATCTTGCGCTGCGGTGAGTCATCTGGTCTGACAGTTGCCAGGGAATTAAAGCAGTTATTTTTGAAAAAGTATATGTCCTGCTTGACGCTCCATACAAATAGCCTCTTAAAAAATTAAAACGCAGTCAATGCATTTTTAAGTACAGAAGAGCTACGGCACATTTAGGATTCTCTGCATCACACCGCAAACATCCATCCCGAGCCATGAAAACCAAAAGCAGTCCATTGATGGCCCTTGGGAGAAACACTGACCTTCCTGCTACTCTCCGCTCCGGGGCCAAATCCTCCATCAAGGATTAGTTTGTTATATCGGCCTTTCACATAGCAGGGAAATAGTTTGCCCTGCGAAAAGCGAAGCACAAAGGGAAGAGGCGTGCTATATCTGGATTTCTGCAGTAGGAAAGAGGATTTGGTTTGCTGGGATCAAGTCCATTTGACTCAAAGTGAGAGTTTTCACCTTACAAAGGAGTAAACCAGGCAGGTCAGTACCTTCAGAGAACAGCCCGCCTACCCACCACCATGGAAGAAGCAGAGGCTTGTGCTCCCTGCGCCGTGCAGCACAGGCAGAGACATCCCCCACAGCTGCAAGGGGCAGCTCCTCACAACGCGTGGCCCTGTTACAAACACACCACTTTCTGCCCGTTCTGCCTATAAATCTGACACCCCACCGGCAGTTTTCACACATCCTTGGGAGAAGTTGCTCAGGTCTGTCTGTTGGGTAGCACAGTAAAGATCATCGGAGTGATCTATGAAGTGTAACCCCTGGGCATCAGTGCTGCTCCACGTCAGCCTGCAATAAAGGTGTATTTACAGCATGCCTCCGGGACAGCTCTTCTGGGAACATCCCGGCGATTTGCATAGTCTGCTTTACAAGGTTTACAACATACCTCGGCTGCATGAGTGACAGCAAGTCCTTTTGACACAGCTACGCCCATTAAATGCCCTGAAGTCCAAATATCACAGTGAGATGAAGTAGGTAGACACACATCCAAAAAAAGAAAAGACTTCAAATTCCAGCACCTTCCAATGCAAATGGATATTAACTCTTCAGTGAATGTAACCTGTTTTTAAAACTACCAAGCAACTCTCCCTCTCCTGCAGGCACACCATCCAAGAACCAAAGCAGCCGATGA
Organism: Aythya marila; assembly: GCF_965140915.1. NCBI lineage: Eukaryota > Metazoa > Chordata > Aves > Anseriformes > Anatidae > Aythya > Aythya marila. The sequence goes on from NC_139043.1 coordinate 11,259,673, forward strand.
GAGGAGGTTCATCTTGCAGAGGAAGAAAAACTCATGTTGCCAGCACTCTTGATTTTATCATAATTCTCATGGCATTTGACATATTTGCTTAAAACCTCAGATCTTGTATGTAATGTGAAAATTTCAGCTTGATGTGTTTTGAGTACGTTCGTCCTCCCTGCCAGGAAAAGAACTGAAAACATGAACCAACTGCGCCCTAACGACAAAAAAAAAAAAAAAAAAAAGAGAAAACAACCAGAAGCAAAAGTGAGTATTGAATTTCTTGGTTCACTTCTCACCCAAACTCGGGAAGTATCACCACTCTGTCATTGTGCAGGTTATACCCACTTGCTAAGCAGGGCACTCTCTCTCAAGGAGTGAATTAAAAGGATGACTCCACATCCCAAATCACAGAGGTGTGGTAGTTATTGAAATTTTCACACTCTGAAACCTCTCCGCGGGTGAAGAGTCAGCTGGCAAATGTCAGGCAGGAATAATAACTGCGGGAGCTAACTGCAGCCCTCTGGCCCCACGCCAGTGACTACATCCAGGCAGGCAGCTTGGCGGGGTCCAGTGGCCCCGCAAGGCGCTGCCAACCACATCTCCCTCCCGAGAGCGGCGTTTCTTTTGCTGACAGCATCGCTCTCCTGGACAAGGGCTTCGCTGCCTCTGTCAGGAGGCGCTGTGCATTAACGGTGACACGCCTTGCACCTATAAAATAATACACTGACCAGACAACAACCCCATCAACCCAAGGAAGATGAGTGCCCATCACCAAGCCAGCGGAGGTAACCAAAGTTTAGGACCAAATTAATCACCTGAGCTCATGGCCAGTGCCTTTGGGAAGGAGCAGCCATTCCTTGAAGATCCGCTGACGCTTTCTGAAAGCAGTCTTTGGAGAAAGGCTGAAGCTTACCAAAACCTGCTATGCCTCATCTGTTTAAAATGAAAGAGGACTGGACGTATAGTATGGAATATGAGTAGAACAGTTTCTGAACAGGATGTTTTTCACATTTTCCATGTGGCGTCTGTGGTTCTTCTAAGTGTTTCAGCTCTGCTATCTGACACTTGGATAAAATACTGGAGGAAATATAGAGCATCTTTTCCCGATTAATTTTGGTTCAGAAAGTAATTGGCAGGGCAATATAACCCTGTATAACCTTAACTAGAGGGGAAAAGGAGAAAAATATTTTAGGGACTTTCTAATTCTTAAGTGTTTTTAAGAATGGAGGGGTTGTAAAATTACATTTTAAACAGGAAGACAACATATTTCAAGACTCCTGGTTTTATTAAATGAGTTCTTCAGTTAACAGCTCCCAAGTTAGTCTAAAAAAAAATGAGATGATTCATCTATTTCCATCCAATACAATTTTATACATAGCTAGAAAACTAAAGCCTCGTAAAGTTCTAGGCGGCCCTCAAGAACAGCCACTGCCGAGTGACACGTTGATTGCATCAGCCTCCAAAGGCCACAGTTTGGAGCACTGCAGGCATCAGGACACTCCCTGGAACCCACTGCAGCGTCACAGGACACGTAGGTAACAGGCCAGCCTCAGCCACGTTCACTCAAGCACAGCAAAACAAATGCCTTCAGAGTATCTGGCTGGATAAAAAAGATTCCACAACTCACTTCTAATACTCTTAGCAGACTTACAGTGCTGTACCTCTCAGTTCTGAGAAACACAGAAGAGTCTTCCCCTCCCAAAATGAAGTGAAAACACCATCAAAAAGTGTGCTACTGCTGCCTTCAGCTGAACATAAAATTAAATGCCAACGCGTGAACATGAAAGCCACTTTCAGCACTCATCAAAGTGCGAGGCTCCCTCTCTCTCATGGGGCAGGCTACAGGCACACACGCTCGGAGGACACTGGTAAACATTTCTGACTCTGACTGATCTTCAGCCTCTAAATCATACTAATGAAACTAACAAAATCTAAAATGGTTACCCTAATTTGCATCCATAGTACCTTTCAAATAGCTATGTTTGAAACAAAAAAGCGCATTCGGACCACAACAAAAGAGAGGTAAAAGGCGTGCAGCTTGCCCACAATAACCAGTGGGTTACAAGTGCCAGAAACAATCTTAGCAGAACACAAAGTAAACACCTTTCAGACAAACTCCTCTTCCCTCGAAACCAGCGAACAGCACAGAACTGCCTAAATGCGTGCAAAAAAAGGGCATTTTGCCCTGTCGTCTAAAAAGCATGTGCTACCTTCCCGGCAGCCGCTGCCCGGGTACCTGCTGTAGAATCGCCGCTGCGAGTGAGCCCCTGCCCAGCATGCAGCTGAACACGGAGACCAGAATTTGGTTATGAGAGGGGAAACTACGTCTGCTTTAGGAAAGGGGACGAAATTCAAGGCAGTCCCTTCACTCCCAACATTATCAATGAGACCCGTCCACACGTGTAAGGGTGCAGCTGCCCAGCTACTGCTTTCTGCAGTTAGAGCAGGACACACGTTCAAACCTCAGTCCTGCAAACCTTTCTGCACGGGCTGGAGCCCACCACAGTGATCACACACCACTGAAGCCAGCGGGCTGGCACATGATGGTCAAGTTCAGCATACATGTAAGGGGTGCACACTCGGGGCCTGAAAATGCACGAAATTGACTTGAAAACCACCAAACTCTGAGTTAGCGTGGCCACACTGTGACCAGCCTTCCCCTGAAACAAAACCTGACGAGTTACTGATCTGCCCTACGCAGTCATTAGTTTTGGGAAGAGGCCAGAATGTGCAACATGCGTGCCTGAAGTGAGGAGCTTTAAGCGGCGGCAGGTTGAGTTCTCCCAGGCACGGAGCACTGCAATTTACTTGACTAAGAGCACACCAAGAGTGGCTTGGGGGAAAGACACCGAAAGCAGGATGCTGGCCCCTTCTCCTCCCTCCTCCCAGCTCCAACCAATCTTGATTTAGGCTGCCACAGTCAGAAAACACGAGCCATGCTGTCTGCTGGGTGTAACGTCAGTGGCACCAAAGGAAAGATACTGTCAGTGGGATACATTCATTCCAGCTCTAGCTCCAGGGGAGGCACAGCAGTGCAGATAGAGATGTCCAATTGCAAACCACGTCCTGCTTCCTCCCAGTCTTCTTGGATTGTGCTTGCGGCAACAGGAACTGTACCATAAAACTGCATTACAACTCCGGCACGCTGAATTAGCGTATTTCTTACTGAAGATCTAAGTCAGTTTGATTTTGGTCGTCTGAAAGCTTTTACTGACATCTGCTTTAATTAGCGTCTTGCCGGTGTGCAGACAGTGGTGTGATAAACACCAAAAAGCACAAAGCAGGAGCACACCGTGGTATCGACAGTGCTCCCTGCTCCCTCCCCAGCACAGAGAAGGGCCGGTAGATGGGCAGTACCTCGCAGGAAGGGAACACCGCGTTGAACTTTTCTTATTTCGGGTACCCTCGGGGAGGGGAAGGCAGAAAAAGGAGAGCCCCAGGCTAATCAGTAGCTCCTTCTCCTCTTCCCCCTCAAAGCGTTAAAAGGAAAATACAATGTCAACATCAGCTCCTCCCTGCCTGAAACTGGCCTGAGCGCATTTCACTTTCTGGCTTGGAGCCCTTACAAACCGTTAGGGAGAGCCGGGAAGGCAGCTCGGTGTATCGAACACTTCCAATAACTGATCTGGGGCACGCTCGGCCATTCTGTCAAGCGCTGCAGCCTGTCGGCGGTGAACGAACACTAACATTTGTCTTTTTTTTTATTAAAAGAAAAAGCTCACAGCACATTTGCACTTGAGGAAAGAGCCAACTCCGGCATCAGCAGATAGAGATACTCCCTGCCTCTGCAAGGAACAGCTTACATCTGAGGCACCAGAACCCTACACTGACGGCACTCTGGCCGCTCGATCCCCATCAGTGAGGGATCCCGATGGGCAGTAATCGCTCCGTGCACCCCATTTCTCTGCCGGAGCTGCCACAGCTGGAGACGGGGAGCTGGCTGGCGGCAGGCTGAGGCACAGAGGGCGGGCTCGGGCTCCCGCTCGCCCTCCCAGCACAGCAGCAGCAGTGATGTGCGGGCTGTACGAGAGCCTTCCCCACTGGCAGGGCATCAAAATCAACCAAGCCAAGCAAATCACCACCGCAAGCTTTCAGTTAAACAGGAAATATATATATATATAAACGCGATTAACAAAAAAAAAAAAACCTTTCCTTTGGGTAGCATTTTTGAGGTGACCTTATCACGGCGTGTTTTGTTGCAAGTGCTACGCTGATCCCGAGGCGTGCACTTGAGGGCAAGCCCCTCGATACAAGCCAAAAGCAGCCTTTTCGCCCCAACGTTATGTGGCAGATTTCTGCAAAAACTGCGTTTTCTTGGCAGGACGGGGACCCCTGCGAGCCAGCCCCAAGGATTTTTCCATCTTCCGTAATAAAACATGCGAGGCTGGAGAGCGGCGAGCCCCGCCGCCAGAAACCCCCTCTCCAAGGGAGAGGGGGCGGAATCCACCACAGGTAGAACAAATATATAGAGAGATAAATAAAAAAATAGTAATAAGAATTAAAAAAAAAAACGTCCACCAGAGCCTCCGGGGGCGAGCACAAAGGCGCGCACCCGCCTGTCCCCTCAGGAGCCGAGGGAACGCCAAGGGGACACGGAGAGGGGAGGCTGGAAAGGGGGGGGGGGGGGGTCGGGGAAGGGGGTTTGGGGGGGTTTTGGGGTGGCACCGAGGGGCTGGGGAGGGGGCGATGGGGGCTGTGTGGGGGCTGTGTGGGGGCGCGGGGCGCTGAGGGGAGGGGGTGCGCGCGCCCCGCCAACTGTCACCGCCACCGCCCGCGCGCGCGCACGCGAGGGCCGTGCCCGCTCCGCCGCCCCCCCCCCCCCCCCACACACACACACCTCCCGCGTTCCCCCCCTCCCCATTTTTTAAATTTATTCTCTATAGATAATGCATTTATTTATCTTTTTTTACCTTCGGAGAGCTCCAGCTCCAGCTCGGCCAGGCGGGCCCGCACCTCCAGGGGCAGCGACACGCTGTCCAGGCTGCGGTCCGCCATGCTGGCGCGGGGGGCTCTGCCCTCCTCCTCCTCCTCCTCCTCCTCCTCCTCCTCCTCCTCCTCCCCGCTGCTTCTCCCCCTTTGTTCGAGGCGCGGAGGGGAGAGGAGAGGAGGGGAGAGGGGAGGGGAGGGAGGGAGGGAGGGAGGGGAGAGGGAGGGAGGAGGGAGGGCGGCGGGGCCGCGCCGGGTGCCGAGGTCCCTGCGCGCCGCCTCAGCGGGGCATGCGGGGGGCGCGCACGGGGACGGGGCGCGGAGGGAGGGCGGGAGGGAATGCGGCGATTTCTCCTCTCCTCCTCCTCCTCCTCCTCCTGCCCTCTCCTCCTCCTCCTCCTCCTCCTCCTCCTCCCTCGCTGCTTCCTTCAGCGGGGCCCCGCCATGGCCGCTGCTGCCGCCGCCGCCGCCGCCGCCCGCCCGCGATCGCTCCTCACATCGGCTTCCCCGCCGCTGCCGGCTCCCTCCCGGCTGGCCGCAGCCGCCCGGCCCCGCTCCTTCCCCGGGCTGGGCTGGGCTGGGCTGGGCTGGGCTGGCGGCGCCTGGCGCTGCGGTGCCGCTGCCGCGACTGCTGCCGGCCGGGCACGGCGCCGCTGCTGTCACGGGCACGTGACCGCGCCGCCGCTGCGCGCCCCCGACGCCGGCCCCCAGGGGGCGCGCACGGCGCGGCGCGGCGCGGCTCCCGCGCGCGCCTCAGCCCTGAGGCGCTCTTGGGGCGGGAGGCGTCGGGCTGCGAGGTTTTCCACTTCCATCCCCGCTTCAATTTCCACTTCATCCCCTCTTCAGTTTCCACTTCCATCCCCGCTCGCTGACAGGGATGAGGACACAGCCGCGTGTCCGTGCTCAGCTCCGCTGTCCACCCACCGCCACCTCCACCTGGAGGACCGGTGCCCCAGTCACACCGCTCCTAACAGGCAAAACGTGCCGTGAAGCATCCCTTCAGGTCAACATCGCTTCAACAGACACGCTCAGCCCTTCCTTTTTCTCCCCTGCACACCTCTTCTCTCCTGCGTTTCGTTTTGTCTCGGAGCATCCCTCAGCAGAAGGACGGGGCAGGGCAGCGCACCACCTGCTGTTTCATAAGCCCTTGGAAGTCAGGGGGAGAATTTGGCTCACAGGGACACGAGTTTAACCGAAAAAAAAGGCGTAATTGTCCCCAAATCAACCACAGCTTGCATTTCGGTTAGCAGAAGGTGTAGGATGTAGGAGTTCCTTCAAGCGATGAAGCTCAGGCTGTGACTATACCAAACAATGTAATTTTTTAATACGTTGTGGAACAAAAACAAATGGCATCACCATTTATATCACCAGCTGGGCTGGACTGGTGTCAGCGCCAGGGCGATCCCTGCACCGCACGTGGTGCTGGCAGCTCCTCGTGCCTTGGCTGTGACCCGGGGACCATCCCCAGACACAGAGCCACTCGCACCCGATGCCCGTGTCCCTTCAGCCGGAGCGGTGCCACCACCGCCCGCAGCACCTGGGCCAAGCTGCCAGGTGCAGGCAAGCCTTGGCCACACCAGGTCCCTGCGTTTCATGGTGCTGGTGCTCGTTTCATTGTCATTTATGCTGATTTCTATTCACCACCACCGGGCTACTCTTCAATGCACTGCCGGATTGGAGCCATCTGTTTAGGCTCTCTGTAGCCCGCTACTTTATACAGCATGGCAACACGCATGCCATTTAGGGTATACAATGCCTCTCCACCGGCACCCTGCTATATAGGGGTAAGATTTTTTGCCTATTGTTGAGCACCGAATGGCTGAAATACAGGCATTCAAGGAATTATCCGCGTCTTTCAAGTTCCTTACATCAGGACCCAAACAACGAAAAGCAATTAAATCCAAATGTGCTCCAGGCTTCCTACCTGAGAAGCCCAGTTTTGTTTGTTTATTGTTTAGTGGGGGATGAAATAGGCTGGCAGGCTCAGCGCTCCACAGGAGGAGCTTTTTCCAGCACCAAGGAGGCAGCCACGAGGGAGGCAGCGCGAGGCTCTGCGGTGATCCAGCCTTCTGCACCAGCCTGTGTCTCCGAGCTGCACCTTTGCTTCCCCAGTCTTTGAGCTGATGGGAGCCGGTGATTTTATTTGTTTTCTGATTGTTGCACAATCCCTATCAGTGATGCTCATCCCGCTCTCCAAATTTCCCCTTTTGTCATGTTACATAAAGGGACCTGAAGAGAAAGAGCTGAACGTTCACAACATTTCACACGGAATTTTCCTGGGGCTTCCACAACAAGCCCCGTGTTTCAGCAGTCAGGCACATCCACAGAAAGAGCAATCACTTGCTGTGTGAATCCATCGGGCAGGAACGGAAAAACCCGAATCCTGCAGCCTCCCCATCGAGGTGCCATGCTGGATGAAGGCTGCTGCAGAAAGGGTTTGGGGGATCCCTGGGTGGGATGCAGCAAGGAAGCGGGGCTGGGGCTGCAGCAGGGGAACCTCTCCCCTTGGCACAGGGATGGGGGAGCCAAACCCTGGCACAGGAACCTGCTTGGGGCCATGGCAGCCTCATTCGAATGAAACATTTGTTCCAACAGGGCTCCTCTGCCTCACGAGAAGAGATTTCTTGCTTACCTCTGGGTCCCAATAATGAAATTTCGAGCATATAAATTTGCATGATGAATTTGATGAAACACTGAAATTAAAACAAAAAAGGAGCAAGTCAGGAGGTTTGACCTAGTTGGTCTTAATTAATGAATCCTTCCAGATTCGTAGATGAGAGGCTGCGTCCTAATCATCCACCAGAATAAGCAGTAGGAATTTTCCTGACTTCAAGGAAAGCAGGACAATATTTGTGTTTTGGACCCAGTGATTAATTAAGAGTGTCAGGATTCCTAGCATCCCTTTCCTATAAAGACACGCGTTTCTGCAAGGCATGACCGTATTTGCACGGTGTACGGTTTCATATGCATTCAAGAGCAGAAGCGAGCCTGCAACGTCCTTCTGACAGAGGCCCCGATCTCCGCAGCTTGCCAGTGACTTTGTGCACCAATGCTTTCGTTGACATGATTTGAATTATTTACATGCACGAACCTATTTGAACATACGTGTCTTCACAGAAGGAAGGAAGAAAATAAGTGTGTTTGTACTTAAAAATGCTTATTGTTGCTGTAAGTTGTAAAGTCCTGCTGGAGATTGCCTTACAGTGCTGTCAGTAGCTGAGTAGAAAGTGCAAAGGACAAAACAGAGTTGACCTTGACTAGATAAAAATTCACTTTCCTAGCTAATTCACAGCAGAAGATGTATCCAATTTTGCAGAGATTTAGCCTGAAGCTGGGTCTATACCAGAAATCTTCTCAGCATCATAACCATAGGAAGGAGGCAGGGAACAAAAGACTTTTGGAGAAAGGGAAAGCTCTTGTATAGACCCTATCAAATTGACTTAAAGCACCAAAAATTACACGTGTGTCTTCTGGACACCTCAATAAAAGCAATGGGACTGTGCTGGTGAGTGAGCTGGTTAGCTGCTCTTCTGTCTATGTGACTGGGGAATCAGGATTCAGCCAGAGTACCAAAAAAAAAAAAAATAAAATGCAGAAGGCATTCACAGAAAAACAACAAAAATAATCGTCTGCCTAGAGGGACTGATTTATAAGGAGAGATTAAAAAGAGTGCTTCTCAGCTTGCTAAGCAACAGCAAGGGATGGCCCAGATAGCTGCCCACAATTATCTGAAAGGTGTAAGCACTGAGGAAGTTAAAGGGAGAAAAAAGCGGGTAGAAAAGGATACAACTTTGAATAATAGGCTGGAATTAAGAAAGGAAGCCGAAACAAATGTCAGGGAAAGCTTCCAAGGGATGAGCAGCGTTACAGTGCAAAAGAGACTCTCAAAGGAAATGGTGGAATCCCCATAATTTGAAACATTAAAAGCAGCGTAGACAAAGCAATCATGAATATGCTGTAGGAAATAATCCTACTGTGGTATTGGATGAGCGTGCCTGTCTGGCATTGGTTATGCGGAGATGTACTGCTTTTTTTTTTTTTTTTTTTCCCCTAGTGAACTCAATTTATTTTTTACCCTTCACCTCTCCACTCCCACTCTCTCTATTTGCATCTGTCAGCTTGTGCCTCATGTGCAGGTTGGGAAATGCGTTACGCTTTTTACATTTTTTCCATGAATGTGGCTGGGTGTCTACCTACTACTACACAGCAAATTGTACAAAATAACTGATTAGGTGCATTAATCAAGTTACCTCTGAATGGAATGGAAACGGTCCTATAATTATTTCCAACTTGGGTTCTAATTTTTTTTAACACTTAAAAATTAAAGTTGGTCTCATCTTCTAATTCCTCTCCTGCCTATGAAGGGAAGGGAAGGGAAGGGAAGGGAAGGGAAGGGAAGGGAAGGGAAGGGAAGGGAAGGGAAGGGAAGGGAAGGGAAGGGAAGGGAAGGGAAGGGAAGGGAAGGGAAGGGAAGGGAAGGGAAGGGAAGGGAAGGGAAGGGAAGGGAATCAAAATGCCTGCTGAAGACTGGCTGACCTAATTCGGTGCACAGAAAGGTGTGTGAACAAGTCCTGCACAGAGAGGCCTCCAGCCATTTTCTGCCTCAGCCTGGTTGTGGAGGAGCTCCAGTAGTGGGGAAACAGAGAAGTTTCCTTCCCCGCTGCGTCCCTGTGCCAGAGGTTGCTGGCCTCGTCGCACCACTGGCAGCAGGAACATAAACTCATGCCTGAGCTTCTTCTGCACATCGCTTGGCATAGGAGTTCACATGCTGATGAAATGGGGTTGGAGCTAAGATGCACAATAGAGAACTTTCTTGGCCAGCAGTGAAGTACGACACAGGAAAAGGAAGGAAAAGAAACCCTTGGAAGCATCATTTCCCTTTGTATATTAGATATTTCCTCCTTCAACTTTCATGACCATTGTTCTTAAGGAAATAATTTGATTATTATCAGTGTAAAAGTATTGTTTAAAATGGGGTTTAGTGCATTTTAATAATTTTCATACATCTCTTTTTTTTTATTTAAAAAAAATGAAATGAACTTATGAGTTTACTGGAACAGTTTAATAAGTTTGGTTTAAAACTTAGTCTCACATGAGAAGTATTTATTAGGTTCCTGCAGTCTGGCCAGGCCTGTTTACACAGAGAAAGATCCCTTCCACTGCTGCGTTTGAGGTAGTAGTTGATAACACATTTCACAAGTTCAGAGAGGGAACTGGCATCCGAAGATAGGAAATGTCTTAATATTCTCATGCAGGATTCCCAAAGCATCCACACGCACAGCCTGTCCCTCACTGCACCAGGCATCTTCCAGGGAACTGCCTATCCACATGGTGAGTGAGGTCTGAAACTTCAGTAGCAGTTTTCTGAAAAGATTCTCTTCAATGAAATTTCTTGAACTAGATTTAGACCATTTTTCAATTTACTGACATTAAAATGCAAAATTGAGTATATGAGAGCAAATTTAACCTGAATTAATTATTATTTTTCTGTTTTCTACAATGCTTTTTCAAAAAAAAAAAAAAAAAAAGCTGTATAGAAAAGGAACTAATCCTTTTTTATAATTTAGCCTCCAGTTACTGCAATATATCATAAGTTTTAGCAAACAAAAATCAGACTGTTACTTTAAGACGCAGTCACAGAAGACTGTTGGCACACTGTAAAAGATATATGAGTAATATTCTGTCACTTACTGTGCCTCTCTCTGATCCCATCTTCACCTCTCCTAATGAACTTTAAAAATGTATCAGATCAGTGATCAATAAATGTACAAAAAATACCTCTAATACCTGGAAAACATCTCAAGATTCCTTCTGCTGTGGTATGAATTAACACCTTGTTGGACGTGCCTTAATATTTTCATGGATTCACAGCAGACAGCATAGCTAGGCAATAGAAAAGTCTATTATAACCATGAAATTCTTTGGGAGATGAGGAAAAATTATTACAAGCTTTTGTTACCCAGCATTCACAAAAAAATGGATATTTAACCATTGAGCATTTTTACCAATCTCTTTAACCTGAGATAGACTGAAGCCATCTCAGACTGATGGTGGTCACCCAATGTCAGGATTAAAGTCGCCATTTGCAGTGATGATGGATTGTAAAAATTCAAAGCATTCCTCTTTGGAACGTTTTTGATGTTTTGAGATAGTCCTGAGAGCTTCATGTTTTTTTGGAGATGATCAAGGAGATGCTAGGTTGTTCTTTGGTAATGCAGAGTACCAGATATATAGCCCAGATGTATAGCCAAAACATTTTAATAATTCTCTGATTTGAAGTGTCAATGGTCACAGAACAAATACATTCTTCTCAACCTTCTTTTAATTGGTTTCCCAGCTGGAATGGGAATTACTTTACTACTGGTAAGACTTGGGACATTTACTCCACCAAGATGCAGGATTTTTATCTTCACTGACTCCCGGATGTAAAAATAATCAGCTTGCTACCACATCCAAATGACCCAAATGAACAACGATGAAAATATTTTGGAGCACTTTCCCAATGTCTGCTGCACTGCCTTTACATTTTCTTTTTTCCTTTTTCCTTTTTTTTTTTTTTTTTTTTTTTTTCCCTTTTCTTACTTAGCAACCAAAACCAACAACAACACAAAAAGCACGGAGAACTTTGTTCTGGGAAGCTCTGTTATAATTATCTCTCCAATCTGCTCCGATTGCACAGTGTCTTACATCTGACAGTCTACCATTAGCAATTTTGCACAAGTGGCAGTAAACGCATGACAATTACCGATCTCATAAACTAATTTCTTCTGCCTTTCTGGAAGACACAGAGCCCTTTCTTGTCTGAGGCGGTAACTTGACTTGTTGAGAAAATAATGCTATTGCAGTCGCTCTCGGCATCACAGTCCATGTAAGAATGTAACTGCCAAATACAAATAAATAACACTTAGACTGGGTCCAAGTTCTACATCAGTGCCTGTTGTGCACCTCAGTACTGGCAGGATCCAGGAGGTTCTTTTTCCAAAAAGTGAGTGCCCATCTCAGCCAGCCTGCTACAAATGTGGTGTGGGCTCAGGGCTCCCTCAGGGAGGCCAGGGCTGGCAGAGCTCCTCCTCATGCTCCCTGCATCCCTGCCTCACTCTGGCCAGGTTCTTCACCGCTGAGCTGGTTCAGTAGGGAAGCTGATAGGGATTTTTATTTCATTTTATTTTGAAAAAAATCTCCTGTTTTGATCCTGCCTTTAACAATCCTTATTTTAGTCTCAGAAGGAGACTTCTCTCCAGTTTTACCGCGAAGCATTGAAGGATGACTTCTGTCATTTCTCCATATTGAAGTTTCCAGCATCAGCTGCTCCAGGGGCTGAACTCCTTTACTTTGGACTTGCTGAGCCTAGGTGGGACCTTGCACAGAGCTGTGATAAAGCTGCTATGCAGAAATGCTTGCCCTGGGAGAGCAGGCTGGCTGCTGTGCTCTAAAACTCTGCCCTGCAAAAACTCCTCTCACTGTACTTTTGCACAAAAATCCTGCCAGGCCTTAAGTGGCAAGTGTTTGCTATTTACATAGCCATTAATGAAACTTTCCAGAAGTTTTCTTCTTTGCATGCTATTGCCTTACTTGGCTTTTGAGTGCAGAACTAGGGGTGGCCTACTACCATGGTTTTGCAGGCAAAAGCTGAGACGTGAAGCCACAACCCCAATTTTTACTTCAGGTGCGCGGCTCAGTACTACCTCAGGGCAGCACACAGGAGAAGAGGAATTCCTCCTGTGTGATTTTGTGTACTTTGTTGTTGTTAAATGGTTACACCAAGATTGAATTCAGTGCTGGTGAGAACAACTAGCACTTGTTCTGATTTCTGTGTGCTTTCCGCAAACGCCAAAGTCGTTGATCTAGCCTTCACCTCACTTCCGCAGCAAATTAATGAACTGGAGTATTCCCTTCGAGTGAGGAGCCAGCGCTCACCAGAGCTAAAAAGGTTAACGCCGGGCTATTTATTCGG